>NW_026622763.1:99840544-101057291 GCF_023065955.2 Ursus arctos
TATCCAATCAGGTGAAGGGCCTGACTAGAATGAGGGGCTGACCTCCCCTGAGCAAGAGAGAACTCTGCAGCAGACGGCCTGCAGACTTCATCCCCAACATCAGCTCTTCCTGGTTCACCAGCAGACACCTTTGCATGAGAGCTGCGGCTCTTTCCTGAGTCTCCGGCTCACCGGCCTCCCAGTCAGACTTCGGAGTCACTAAGACTCCACAGTGAGTGGAGTTACAATGAGCCAATTCCTTAAAATAAATCTCCTTAATTCATAGGTATATATAGGATAGGCTAGGATATACATGTCGTGTGTGTGTGTGTGTGTGTGTGTGTGTGTGTGTGTGTATACCCTGTTGGTTCTGTTTCTCTGGAGAATCCTAATACACAACTCTTGCCCTTGAAAGACAGGGTCCACGGAACCTAAGTGGATCTTAAGGCCGACACCAGCAAAGAGCCCTGACACTTATAGGGACGTATCAAATAGACAGCAGCCAAACTTGGTGACAAAGTTCAAAGAGAAGTAGTGACCACAGTCTTTTTTTTTTTTTTTTGGTAAGGAGAAGAAAAGATCAGAATCCACACTTGTCACAAAAGGAGATTTTCAAAAACACAGCGTTCCTTACCATGTTACAGTAAACATAGAAAAAGACTTTCCCGGGGCGCCTAGATGGCTCAGTCGGTTTAGCGTCCAACTCTTGATGTCCGCTCAGGGCAAGATGTCAGGGTCGTGAGATCGAGCCCCACATCAGACTCCGTGCTCAGTGGGGAGTCTGCTTCTCCCCCTCTCTCCATTTCCCTCTGCCCCCCCCACTTGTACATGCTCTCTCTCATTCTCTCTAAAATAAATAAAGAAATCCTCAAAAAAAAAAAAAAAAAGACTTTCTGAGGATGGAGTGCTGTCTGAGAGCAGCCAACTAGAGCTTTATTACGGAGCACCCATCAGCTGGGAATTGTGAACTAGCCTCTAGCCGAAGGACACCTGCCAGGGAAGAGCTCCATTGCCAAATGAGAGAAGTATGGGAATCAGAGAATTGCTCTTATCTTGATGGATGATCTAATAAAAAGATATAAAAGTGATTAGAAACAACCACATTAAATCACCAAGTAGAGTTCTTTTTGTTTTGTACTACAAGTGGATTCTTGCCTTGGGTGGAAGACCGGACTATATAACTTCTAAGTTTAGGAAACAGTACAAAGAAGGAAACCTGACAGCAGCAGTCTTTTATGGTCAGCAACTACTGTCAAGTCACTGTGACAGCCACGACAAAATCACAAAAAGCCCCAGGAAGTCACGTAGACTCAAAAAAGATGAGCCAACTTTCCATTCCTACTCCTGCCACAGGTAGTGCAACGCCTGCCATGTTTTTGTGAATGGGAAGACTGGCTTCCAGATGGTTCTCTCCAAGAGAACAATGTGGCGGGTCTATAAATGGACATGGTAATTCCAGCCTAGTCATTTGCTTAGCATCACCGGGGTAATTATAGTGGCTCAGGTAAGATGACTGGCCACAATTTCCTTCACTTCACTGAAGGCAAACGCGGGCTTTGAGAGAAGCAACAACAACAGAGGCTTTGTACACCTGGTGTGGGATGGAAGCTGGGGGCAAAGGGGGGAGGCGGGGCACTCAGAGCTCTTCAAAAGAGCAGGTACCCCATAATGAAGCTGTACCTCCTCTGAAATGACCTGCTAAAATTAGCATGGATTCTTCTGGAAGGCTTTTGAGTCCTTTTTGCATGAAAAACAAAGCACGTTGGCAAGGTTTCCAAGTTACCTGCCAGGTGCTAAATGCTTCAACTGCCTTTTCAATGAGTTAATTCTACACCATCAGGCAGAGCCTTTTAGTGAGACTTGCCATGCAGATGACACCCATGCGGAGGAGGGGTGTAAGCCAGCGACATGCATGTTTTAAGAAAACATGGTGGGGGGGCCCTGAGTGGCTCAATCAGTTGAGCATCCAACTCTTGGCAGCGGCTCAGGTCATGATCTCAGGATTGTGAGATCAAGCCCCATGTTGGGCTTCACGCTGAGCGGAGAGCCTGCTTAAGATTCTCTCTCTTCCTCTCTCTCCGACCCTCTGTATCACACATGCATGCATTCTCTCCCTCTCTGTCTTAAAAAAACAAACAAAAACAAAAACAAACAAAAAAACAAATCATGGTGACTGCTGTATGGCTAAAAAGTCTCCCCAGATGGGTCATCCATTGTAGGAGAAAGCTCACAAGGAAACAATCACTGTGTCAGTCCCAAATTCTAAGAATAGTCCTCCCTCCCTCCTTTTAGCCATTTCTCTTCCACCACTCTTGTCTTTCTCAGGGCCAATAAGGCCCCAGAACTGTTCACTGGGAATAATAAGGATGAATTTTGGGAACACTGTGTCTCTTCTTCACACTTGGAAGGTCTGATGCTCTTCCTGCTGAGACAGTTGGCTTTCCTCAGTCTTGCATGCTTCCTCTCTTCTGGAACGTCCTTAATCAAATGAGCTCCCCGCACTGCTTCCTCATCTTCTCCCAGGTTCTATACCCTCTCCTCAGCCTGGACTGTCACAGAAGAACACCCAATATCCTTTACTTCTTTTTCCCCCCCATAAATTGATGAATGAAGCTTCCCCTCAGGAAGGAGAGAAAACAGTCCAAGTTGGCCTAGATGGAAGAAAACAGGATTCACAGGGCAGGCTTGGCTTTGTGAAAGAAATCCCAGGCTTTGCCTCCTGGCTTCACGCCAGGCACCATCTCCTGCCCCGGGGATTTCATTTTGGCTTTGGTTTACATTCGTGTTCCTTTTCAAAGATTTAGCAGAAATTACTATTGCATGACTCTCTTAGGGCATTCTGCCCCCTGCAGAGGATATCTCACAGGAAAATGGTATATTTACGCCACCACAAATAGTACACCTACCACATCAAAATCACGGGTTTTCCAAGATGACACGAGCAACACTTGGAAGCATCTTCCAACACCTCCCCATCCGTCACCCGCCTCCCCTCACCACACCAGATTCATACCACCATTACCAAAGGCGCCGACATTACCATACGGAAGCTTCACCAAAGAAAGTTCACCTGTGCCACCCTTAAAATTGGTCTAAAACTGAGTGGCTCAGTTGGTCAAGCATCTGCCTTTGGCTCAGGTCATGATCCCAGGGTCCTGGGATCAAGCCCCACATTGGGCTCCTTGCTCAGCAGGGAGTCTGCTTCCCCCTCTGCCCTTCCCCCCCCATTCGTGCTGCTCTCTTGTTCTCGAGCTCTCTCTCTCCTTCTCTCACTCTCAAAAAAATAAAATCTTTTTTTTTTTAATTGGTCTAAAACAAACCATACTCTTTTGGGACCTAGGGGACCCACTTCACTTTGCACGAACGCCAGTGGACAAATGTGCAGAACAGGGAGAGGGTCATGGAGGCAAGTAGCAAGAGGAACGATGTGCCCTGATGGAACAGGGCGCTTTGTAAGGGGTGAGTCTCCCTCTCCTGGGATGATGGGTGGAGCCAACAGTCCACCCGCAAAAGCTGTTTTAATGGAGCCCTCTAATGCAGGAGTGGGTCTCAGCGGCCATCGTCCCGAACTGGTCTGCCTCTGACTCCTGTCACTCAGCAGAGAACAAGGCGGAGGAACTTACCCAGTCCCTGCCCCTGCCCCAGGCCAGTGTCACCTGAGCCATAAAGAAGAAGGGGTGCAGGGCTCAGGCCGGCCATAGCATCAATGACGCTGGTCTGCAGAGGTCAAAAATAACGTCAGCCTTCTCGACCCTGCCTCTTCTCTGTTCCTTCTCATCCTTTTTTCTTGCTCCTGTAACTCTGTTATCGGTGCTAGAGAAATGCAAAATCTAAGGAGGGGATGATGTAATAACTGGGAAATAAATGCCTCTGCTTACCTTTTCTGTCTGACATCGTTCTTGAGTCTGCTGCCAGATAGGGTGACTGTTCTCAAAACATCTCTACTTCCCACCAAAGCAAAATCTAGCACGGCACAGATTTGTTGTCATTACTTTAGAAGTTATACAGACACCGGGCGTCCGTCTGTGGCACACTAATATATAATTGAAACCAGAAATCTGAAGGGCTTTTTCAGCAAATGCACTTGTTTTCTCCCCTTCCATTTTTGACAGACAGACACAGATAGACATAGATCGGTATACAGACATAGATACATATTCACATAAATAGAGCTTTTAAAAGCCACCAGGTGTCCCCTTACCTCTGATGGCTTTGTGGTACATTTTCCTCTTCCTGAACACTCCAAGTCATTTGCGTGGCTCTCCCCCGGCACACAGGTGCTGACCTTCACCACCAGAGTCAGGCGCAAAGCCACGATGGATTTAGTAACGGAATCATTCACAAAACCTAAAATGGGGGAGGGGGGAGACAATAGGAAATATAAAGTAAAACTCTACCAGACTATGAGCTTCTCCAAGACTCTGAGTTTATTTTATGCAACATTCAAGTCTGACGAGGAAAACAAAATACAATTTCAGGCAAAGATACAAAGCATGTGACTAGTGGCCATTCAGACCTATGGCCTTTCAAGAAAGGCCAAGCGTCATGAGAAACACCCAAGGCCCAGGGAAGAGGAGACCAGGCCCTCAGGCATCGCCTTAGACACTTGTGCCGCTCCTTCCCCGTGTCCTCTGGGGGCCCTTTCGTCTCTCGATCCCATCCCCGCATTAGCATCTTAGAATTTACTGGTGTTGAGCCCCTCTTCTCCCAGGAGGCCACCTGCCCACACCTCCCGACTCTTCCTCCTCCTGTCTACTTTGGATCGTGACAAACACTCAATGTCCCCCGAGGCCACCCCCTGTACCAGCCTGCCCGAGTGGCTCCCAGTGTCCTAACAGGTGGGTAAGCAGGACAAGAACACATTCAATGATGGGCTTATTGATAAATAGTGTACTTCCTCACCAATCTGCACGGTATCAATTAAGTTATGTGATTTAACCATCTAATAAAACAGGACCAATCTCAGGTGAAGACTGATCGAACTATCACTGACGTGTCCTATTTATCACCAAATGATCTTGCAACTCGTGCAGCTACTTGTACGTAGGAGGTAACAATAAATGTGGAAAAAAAAGTAGCCTCCAATTGGAATGAAGAAATAATACTACAAGTATCTTGCATCAATAATATAATTATTCCACTAAGAGAGTGTCTGTCTTTTTTCTAACAAGAATCTTCACTTATTTATGCCTAATTTTTCATTTCTAAATGAACAACCTACTTAACATTTCCATCATCCAGGAGACAGACTCCTGTGTTGCCCATACAAGGCGCTTAAGACAAGGTAGTGAAAGTGGTTCTAGACAGCCATGCCTCTCTGAGCCCCAATTGTCTCTTGTGTGAGGGAAGGAAAATAACTGCAAAATAGGGTGACCGTAAAATTTATCCTCAAAACTAGGACTCTTTTCCAATCCAAATGGGAGAGCTTTTATGACGGCAAGTGGACACAGGCATAAAGTGAGACTGTCTCAAATAAAGGGACAAAATGGTCACTCTTCTCCTCACGGCCTGAGGAGCACCCAGAGATCAGGAATCCGCAAAGCGCCAAGCGCGACATTCGTGCCGGGGGTGGTGTGACCAGGCAGATGACAGATTTGAAACAGCAGTATGAGACTTAATTCAATCCACAAGTTTTAAGGTTGTGATGTAAGTTAAAGCAAGTCACAATGGAGGGGAGACAGCCTTCAACTTCAGTTTGTAATCAGGAGACAAATGTCTCTCGGTGCATCGGTAAAGCCAGGTACCGCGGGTCTCGCAAACAGTGGTATTTTACAGCCACAGAGAACTAGTTGCTTTCTTCCTAAGATTTCCCACTGAAAACTTTAACATTCATTGGCTTTGGGACAGAGGGAAAGCATGGTTCCAGCCAAAGCACTTCCTCTACAGAGCTTCACACTTCCTCTGTCATGGCTCCACACCTGTGGACGCCTCACCGCCACCTCCCAGACACCTTCACTCATGCCTGGCTCACCCCAACTCTGTAAATGGTTGCTTGGAATACCCCTCCTCTCCCAATGTTATAGCTCAGATCTCACCTTATTCCTGAGCTTTTCCTCAACAGGCCACCCCCCTCCAAGCTCTGCCATGCCCACCTGTGCCCGAGTACACACTCTCACATACAGGTCCCTGGTTTTTCTCTGTCTCAGGTGCTTTATCTTCCCACCCTTACTGAAGCTTTCTTAATGGCAAGGGACAAGTCTTAGAGAAGCGGCTGGTCAGAAGGCAAGAGACGGGTACATAAATGGCCAGAGCAGCAAAGATAATTCCCTGGGAGGACTTTCCAAAATGCCCTGCCATCCAACACATCAATTTTAAAAAAGAGCAATCACTCGAATGCATAAAATTCCAGTTTACTAAAAAAATAGTTGCTTATCAACTTATGATTAACCATGATAGAAAAATGGAGCCTGGTACAATGGCGGGATGCCACCAGAGTTCTTATCCTAAAAGACATTTTTATACATAAAATAATGGAGGTAAAATCAGATATCAGAACTTATAAAGGTGTCTTTTGTATCTTTGCTTGTTCTCCGGTTTCATATTAAGTTATTGTTAAAAACTATATCACCGGCCTACTTACTATGCATTTAGATCACAAAATGCTACGTAAAGCTGTAGAAGAGGCCTCCCTCTGAAGGTTCTTTTAAAAATTCTATTCAACTATTAAATTTACGTAGCCAGTAGTAATTCAAATGAATGGGTAGTTAAAAATATGCATGGTATAGTTTTCTAGATAACTTGCTTCCACTTCCTCAGTGAACATTTACTGAGCTCACATGTACAAACCAGGCAACCACTTAGATTCCGGGCCACGAAGATGGCGCGCTCTTCATTCCTACCACACCAAACTCTGAGTCAAGAGCAGTGATCCTTCACCAGTTTTGAAACCAGAAGCTTCATAATTTTGCAGGGGCTTTTTCCAAGTACATACTGCCAAGCTCCAACACAAGTGCTTCCGAATCAATGGTCTGAGACTGGCCTCTGGCAGGTGTGTTTTTAAAAAACTCCCTAAGTAATTCAAACATTGCTCCCAGTTAAGAACCACTGGTCTGGTAGAAAAACTAATCTAAGGAACATAAGTAATATTATATCACCTGGAATTAGAGGCAGGCATTTGAGCCACTGAAAGCACATTTTACATGTCTATTTTTGAAAGTCTAGGTGACTCTGTGTTATTTAGACCATCTTTATCCTCTATGGCTCATCATAGGTCTCTAAAGTTCTTGGAGACAACTCTGATAAAGGTTTCTATATTAGCTTTATTTGCTCCATAACACTATGAGTATTTTGGCCCTAAAATCCTCCAGTAAACTATTAAAGAAATCAACCTTTGCAACAGTGTGTCACACATTACTATGTAATTCCTAATTATGTCACTGAATCCCCCAAAGTAAGTCAAAAGTATATGCACATTATTTTCAGCAATATACTGCTCACACGATGACAGCGTTGCCTGGTGGCTCCTTCCAGGTAAGAGTGTAATTTCAGTAAGTTGTTGGCACCTCCCTTTGATCATGTCTCAGGGAAAATGCTTGGAGCTGCTCATAATGAAAAGTAATACTGTCCAATTTAACTTTCATCAAACTGCAGCTGGGTTAGAGCAAAGTAGCCCTCAGGAAATCCCACATGCCAAGAGCAGGAACGGCACCCTTTACAAAGGGGCAGCAGGAAGAATCCGAAATGAAATAGAACTCATTTTTTTTTTTAAAGAAGTTCTTCGGGGCTTTATAAGTGATCATTTGAAAGTTGTTGAAAAGCCCGTGTGGTTTCTTTGACACAGCACTCAAACTGATGGACACTTCTAACACACTTATAAGAAATGCAGGGCAAAGGGTCACTATTTTTTCTCTTCCTTAATAACATGAAATCAACATATGTAACAAAATTCTTGTAATAGACTTAGACAGAAAAGCTTGTCCTCATATTCAGAATGCTAAGATCCGTAGTCCAACTGATCAACTGGAGACAAAAACTGACAAAGTAGGAATGAGGAGGACACTCTGGTTCCATTTCTAAAGCTGCCTCAGAATGGGCTTTTGTCAACACTGGCATCTTCTACGGTCCTTCCAGAAACTACAGAACTGCTCTCACACAGCAGGTCATGGCGGCACTCCAGCTAAAGCCTGGTTTAAATTAATGACAAGCGAGGGAAAGAACAAGATGAGATTTAGAAAGAAGGGAGAAGGAGGGAAGGAGGCAAGGAGGGAGGAGATTTAGAAAGAAAGTAGGAAGGAGGGAAGGAGGGAGGAAGACTAAAGAGGAACAACAAAGCGTGAGACAGAAAGTGGATGAGACCCCAGGAAAGGAGATGCTGATACAGAAACACAAAGAAAGCAGAAACGAAGAAAGAAGTTGAAGGCTCTCCATCCACAGTTTCAGGGGCTCTCCCACCTCTGTCACATTTTCTCACCCTCTCACTTTCATGAGAAAATATATTCTTCATTCCAACCATAACAAATGTAAGACTAGAGTTCTATGAAAATGTTCATGAATAAACATATATTTAAATCATCATTGTATACAGTCCAAGTCTATGATTCTGACTATGAGGCAAAAATATTGAGTCAGTTTACGCGAACAGATCACGTGCTCCAGTGAGTAAACTGGTGCAGTGGGGTAGGTGGGATGGACAAGCACGGGGACAGAGGGAAAGTGAGCTCATTCGTTCAACTTTCAGCAGATGCTTATCCAGCTCTAAGTAAGAGGCTGCTTTTAGGATGAGCTCCAAAGGCAGAGAAAGAGCCAGCAAAGAGATTTGGATGTCATATGTCACATGAAGGAGGAGGTTATGTGTCACATGGATGAGGAAGTCATCAAGCACATGGATGAGGAGGACATGTGTCACATGGATGAGGAAGACACCAAGTCACATGGATGAGGAGGACATGTGTCACATGGATGAGGAAGTCACAAGTCACATGGATGAGGAGGACATGTGTCACATGGATGTGGAGGACACCAAGTCACAGGGATGAGGAGGTTATGTGTCACATGGATGAGGAAGTCATCAAGCACATGGATGAGAAGGACATGTGTCACATGGATGAGGAAGACACCAAGTCACATGGATGAGGAGGACATGTGTCACATGGATGAGGAAGTCACAAGTCACATGGATGAGGAGGACATGTGTCACATGGATGTGGAGGACACCAAGTCACACGGATGAGGAGGTTATGTGTCACATGGAGAAGTCAGCATGTCACATGGATGAGGTCAGTATGTCAGATAGAGAAGGTCATGTGTCACATGGAGGAAGTGGTCAGTGTGTCACATGGATGAGGAGGTCATATGTCACATGAAGGTCAGTGTGTCACACAGATGAGACATCAGTGTGTCAATGGCCGCACCTTGATGAGGATAGAGAGGCGGGAAGAGCCAGATCAGAGGATGTCTTGTGAACCTTAGTGAAATGAGAATCCATTGAAGAGCTTTAAGCAGGGGAAAAAACATATGATTTATGCTTTTTCAAAGATCATATTTTGGAGGAAGAACCAACAAGACTTCATATACGCTGGAAGTGTGACATGAGGGAAAGGAAAAAGTCATACACAGTGCAAGCGACTTTGCTGCTGGGCAAGAAAATCAAGATTTCTGTCGTGAAGAGACTAAATTTGAGATTCTGATGAGACCCCCTTTCCGAATAGAGCAGTCAAAAGTTGGTGGTTGGACATAGGACATGAGTAGTTAGAAACATCAAGGCTGAATATGTGAATGTGGGCCTCATCTGAATATAGACGGTGTTGTACTACTGGGACAGGGAAGGGCACCTAGGGATCAGGAGTGAAGGAACAGGGCCCAGAACCAAGCTTTACAGGCCAATATTCACGATATAAACTTAGTTGTGTATTGACATCAGACCACAACAGGATCATACTAGAATGATTAACTAAAACAAATAGCTACATGATTTTTTCACGGTGGGGTTGATAAGAAAAGACAAGATTTCGGCAGCATGAAGGACACCCAGAACTACGTGATGGCAGACCTCTGAACACTTCAGCACTGAGAGGGGAAACTGTGGTCCCTGACAAAAAGAAAGGTTTCACGATGCTATATTCAGATGCTGGGAAAGAAAGAGAAGAGGGAGGGAGGGAAGGAGGGAGGGAAAAGACACTGCTTAGCTTGGAGAGCCCACTCTACCTGCCACACAACCAGATAATTTCCCTGATGAGTTTTAAAACGATAATGAAGGAAAACTTTCTCCAAAGATTATCCAGAGATCTGTTAACACCCTCAAGTAACTAGTTACAGTGACAAATAAAAGGTGGGTTTCCTTCCCCCTCTCCCCATTCCTCCTCCCCTGACTCTACACAAAAACATACAAATGCTCTGTCCTGCCCACAACCCCACACTGGGCTCATTAACACAGTAATAAAATGTTCTGCCATCAGAACAGTCCTTTTAAAACAGTGATTTTGCCAAACGCACCTGCCCTGGTGCCAATGAGAAGCTGAGAGCAACAGAAAGGGGGTCCGGTCATTATCTCTGGGGTGGAGGGGTCAAGCGTCCGGGGGAGCATGCGAGACCACTGGCTCCAGGCCATTAACTGTTTATTTTACCACTTGTCTTCTTTGATATTAACACTAAAGAGTCTTAAATGGACTTTGTAGTTAAAACCTCATTGGGATTAATGGCAAACGAGATTTGCATTTCTCACTTCAGTGATTTGACTAAAGACCATTTTCTTTCCTGTTAAAGGAAAGCATACATGCAAAATAAAAATTCTGGCCGTAAATACTTGAGCAGTAGGTGTTGCAAACAGACTGCCGACTTTTCCCATTAAGACTTGGCGAGTCATTTGGCACAAACCTATAACCTATAAAAACCGTTCACAGTCCAGGAAGTCCCATGACTGGCAGTAGATAGGCATGAAAAACTTGAAATATTGCGAATTTCAGCTCCAGCTGGAGACCCAGGCTTTCTGCATTAACATAATCATTGAGAAGGCAAACACCCCCAATTCCCACATCTCGTTCCATAAAAGCAGGGCTGAAACGGTGCATCTGCACCAACTTTTTTAAGAAGGTGGGATGGATTTTAGCACAGAGCTGAAGAAGCCGGTCAGGAACCCCATGGATTTGTGACTCCGTACTTGTGGGTTGAGAAGAAAAACCTGAGAAGTAAATCATCTTTTGACAATGTCAGTCCAGAGGCAACAAGAGAGCTTGATGCAGGGAGCAGATATGAACCTAGACCAAGTCCAAGGCCGCATGATACTAAAGGAAGGTTATAGGAGCGAAGATGTCCTTCCATTTGCATATGTGCAGAATGCCAGCAGCCCAGAAGTTAAGGGGGAAAGTTGAATATGGACTAAAAATGCTGTGGTACACCCATGTAGTGCCCGGCCACACTGACTACCCCAGGACCTCCTTCGAGGCCTATCTGTCTTTTCTAAACAAGCTTTCTTTAGATTTCCACGTAAAGGCTGGGTTCTGCGGTTGTTTGCTTGCCTGCTTATTTTTAAGTTTTGATACTTGAAGCGGTACATTGCTTTTTGGAAAATTCACTCATACAAACTATCTCATTTTCTGTGGGTTCCTGAGTAAGGTAGGGCCCAAAATGCTTTCTGAATTAGGAGACACAATGGCGCATAACAGCGACAGAGCAGATGTTTCTATCATTGCCACTCATCAGAACCATCGGGTAGGTTACCCCTGGCTGAATGACGATGAAAAGTATATACCAAGTAATGTCATTGGCTCCAGAGAAAAAGAAATTGCAGAGGTAATGGGAAGCTGTTGTTGAAAAAAAAAAAAATCAACTTGCTATCACCTGGTGATAGAGTGACTGATTCTCAGCAAATCTTACTGTCAGATACAGTGGCCCTTCCCCACTGCCTCCCCGCTTCAGCAGCATCTCCATGGCACCTTCTATTCGTCCTGCAAGGAAGGTTCTGAAAATTCAATATCAAACACAGGCTCATGAAATGAACAAAAATTTAAGACAGAGACTCCTTAGGTTGACATTCTACACTTTTCCAAAAGAAACTGTATTCCCACAGTAAAGGGTTTCTAGCCCAAATTGCTGTATTTCTGCTTAATTTTGTTCAAGAAGATGTTCACCCTACCACAGCCCTTTGTCTACTAATATTACACTAAATTATTTGTCTGAAGTTAAGACTTGAGTATTTTAGCCACCGGGGTAACTGCCAGTTGCCCGGTGGTATGCATTCTCCCCACATCCTTTGAACAATAGCATTAGGAGTTCGTGCCGGGAACTGGGCCACCCGGTTAAAGAACCTGCCTCTCCTCAGGGACTCAGGGACAGGAAGCGTGGCGCTTCCGTGACGTACATCCACGAAGACTGAGCACGTGTTGCCCTGCCCGTTCTTCCCGCAACCCACTGCCCTGTGACAGTGGGGGCGGCCAGTCTGAATCCACAGATGGAGTCTCCGTGATGAGGGTGTAGGATTGTCCTCTCGGGACTGGACCAGCTACCTCTACACTGTCACGTGAGAGAGAGGTGAACTGGGAACTTGTTTAAGCCAACGTATTTGAGGTCTCTCTATTACAACAGATTAGACTGTATTGCAATCAATCACCGTCACCATCATCATCACCACCATTGTCGCAGTCAGTTCAGTGCAGGTTGCTAACAGAGTTTCATATGCTGCCTAGCTTAAATGACAAATATTTATTTCTCACAGTTCTGGAAGCTGGAAGTCTGAGATCAGGGTGAGAGCACAGTCAGAATCTTGGTGAGGATTCTCTTCCTGGTTTAAAGACAGCTGCCTTTTTGCTATACTCTCACATCGCAGAGAGAAAACTGGTCCCTTCATCTCCTTATAAAGGCACTAATCTCGTTATAAGGGCTCCATCCTCATGACTTAATCTAACCCTAAATACCCGCCAAAGTCTCCACTTCCAAAAACAATTACATCGGGGAATAGGGTTTCAATACATGAATTTGAAGGGGACACAAACATTCAGTCTATAGCAACCATCACCCCCATCATCATTCCCATCACCATCATCATCACCACCACCCCCATCATCATCACCCCATCATCATCCTCAATACCACTACTCCCATCATCATCACCCCAATTACTACCATCATTATCATCACCACCACCACCCCATCAGCAGCACCACCCCTATCATCATTACCACCATCATCATCATCACCCCACCATCGTCACCATCATCATTACCATTGTCACCATCATCATCACCCCCATCACCACCACCACCACTACTACCACCATCATCACATCATCCACAGCAACATCAACAACCAACATCTACTTGAAGTGGGATCCTCAACGGAACTTAGACTTCTGTGGGTCTGAGGAAATAGCTCTGGGAAAGTATGGCCCCTAAGAAAACAGCAGTGCTGGGATGCAGGCATGTAGGTCATTTAAAGAGTCCCCTAACTCAGTTTCTATGATGTCAAACCTTTTAAATGAAATTTTTTAAAATTATTTCCACTTTTAGAAATTATTGCTAGAATTTAAAAATAATGTCCAAACAAAAGTACAGCACACATTCATAAAAATGTGACTTTTATTATCTACCCTTTTGAATAATTCATGCCTAGGTTCTACTTTAAAAAGCTAGGCTGTAGGCTACATTTAAAGTTGTAAAAGAAAAATATGTGAATAAATGAGGTATGGCTACACTTCATAGGATTAAAAGACTTTTTTTCTTTTTAAAGAACAACCAGCAATTAATACAAGAAACACATAATGGTATGAAATGGTATAAAAAATATTCAAATTATAAAATCTTTTTTTGAAGCAAAATTTACAACTAGGCCTGTCAAACTTTTCCATGTGCCTATTTCTGGCATTAAGTAATCCCCATTTAGGGGGAAAAAAACCTTATTGCATATGAAAACCACGTCCTAACTGGGCACGTTTTTTAAATGCTAGCTCTTGAACACCCATTGGTGGAACATGAAAATTAGTTTGCCCCTTCCTTTGAAATTTTGTTGGCTCACACAGAATATACAATTGAAACTCTTCATTTATTTAATCTTTTTCGATGTCTGTTTGATCGCCTTTTCATAATCAGTTAGAATTGTATCACTTAATCTTCCATTAGTACAGTTTCAACTCATCAAATACTAGTAAATCAATTGCTAAATTACTGTCGAACTCATATACAATTACCCACCACGTCCAGTCACTAATACCCAATGAATGCGTTCTGATTAATGGCATTACTGTGAATGCCAAAATAATTAATCACTTCTCTGTGTTGATGTGAGGGTAATGGGAAACGCACAGCTAATTGGGCTGCAGATGACTTTATCAACGCTAGGGAGTCAGAGAACCGGGCCTACAGAGGAGCTAACATAAAAAGCTGTTGATTGACATGTTTCCCTTCTGAGCTGCGGCAAGCATTGTGAACATGATCTTTCAACTGCCTTTGTTCTGTTGCATTCCTCCACTCTGCGTTGATCCAAAATCCCACATTTAAGTGGCCACCAATAAGATGGTCTGGTACCTTCAAGGTCATATGAAAGAAGTTACCTAAATTTACCAGTGCTTGGTGAGCATTCCAATTTGAGATGCGCTCGCTTCTTGAATTATGTATAACAACCTTACCTTCCAGGGCATGTATTGTTGTACTAAAAATAACACTAGCCAATGTATGGCGGTGAAGGTCCAATGGTGTGCCATGATTTGAAAGAAAAACAATTGGGAGGGATGGAGAGGTTGACTCAGGTTCGGCAGGTCTGGTTGCGCTATTTCTAGCTCCTATTAGCATTGTCACCCAGGAACAGTCACACCCTCGACCTCAGTCCTCAAGATGCTCAGAGGCAGCCTTGCCTACCTGCTCCACCCTCTGGAGTTCCAGAAAGGTCTCCACCACTCAGCTCCTCTCTTAGCTGGCTCACCAACACCTACAATCAGCATCCCCTACAGAGTTTATTTAACAAACAGTTATGCTGGCTGCAGCCTGATCCAGTAAATCAGAATGTCAGGGGGTGTAGCCAAAGACACCTATGGGTCCAACTACCGGCTATGTTGTCTTCAGGATGACTTCTTTTCTGCCAAGTTAAAATGCATATATTTCAATGGGGACCATCCGCAGGGTGAATGTGTTTACTAATTCCTTTTCTTCAACAGTTCCTTCTTGCATGGATCTTAATGTGGGCTCCAGCCTAACGTGATCCAGCCTACCTCCCACCACATCTCCGCCTCTCTCGCCCTTGTTCTCGGAGCTCCCGCCTTGTGGCCCCATTGCTGTTCCTCTGATATTATGCATTGTCTCCAGCCACAGGGCCTTTGCACAAGTAATTCCAGCCTTTTGCCTGGAAGCGTTTCCCCATTGTCTAGTTAATCTTTCAGCCTAATTATCTTTCTTCAAGATAGTGATCCCCACTGCCCCCAAGATTATGTCAGATTTTTATTATCAACTAGAGTCATGGCACAGTGACTTATCACAGTGTGCTCATTACACTTGTAATTTTCCATTTATTTGTGGAATCATCTATTACCTGTTGCCTCACTAAAACATCCGGCTCATGAGGGCAAGGGTTTTTATTTGTTTTGTTCACAGCTCTATCGCCAGCACCAAGCAGGAGCCCAACTCAGTAGGTGCTCAGTAAATACTGTGGGGAGGGAAGAAGAGAGGGAGCAAGCAAGGGAGGGAGGGAAGGAGGGAAGACAAGTATGGCACCTGAGTGTGGCTCCGGCAAATGGAGGATACAAGAGGGACAGAGCAGCAAAGAGAAACAAGGAGCCCAGAAAAGAAAGCTGATAGTGGTGACAGGACAAAATTCCTCCAAGCTCCTGCTTTAGCTAACAGCTTTGGAGTAATCCCTACCAGCTCTGACCATGAAGCAAAGCGGTTTCAATCTTAGCCAGGAGCTGCCCTGAACCCAGAGCCCCAAGCCAATTTAGGTGGCAAGCCTCATTATAAACACGCTCTGCTTCAGACCACAGACAATACGACCAGTCCGGCTCCAGGGCTTACCGAGAAAATGAATTACACACTGTCCCCATTCCCAATCAGCTCTCTCTCAAAATTCAGTTCTTTAATTCTATGTGACTGGCAGCTTAGTGGGCTGCAAAGGGTTTCCTTTATCTGTCTGAGCAAATTTTATTTATGTTTCAGTCTTTACAGAAGTCCTAGGAACGTTATCTGATCATCAATTCTTTCTGGGATACTCAATGTAGCAAATTAAAAATCCTATCCATCTTCCTTACAACTTTTACTGCCCCAAATCCCAATCTGACTTTGTTTGAACAGATGGCCTTCAGTACTAGAAAATCGAACAGAAATCACCATGTGTAAGGCGGAGGCCCCAAAACAAAGAACCAAAGAAAAAAATGATCTGACACATCAAGTGGGTCCTGGTCTTTTCTAGCTTCCATTTACTTTTTTAAATTAACTTTATTGAGGCATAACTTACAATGAAATACAGTGAGTTTTCACAAATGTAAAAACTCTAGTACTATCACCAAGGTCAAAATATAGAATATATTTTTCTTTAAGGTTTATTTATTTAGAGGCACCCGGGGGGCTCAGGTCATGATCTCAGGGCCCCGGGATCGAGCCCCGCATGGCGGGTCGGGGGGGGGGGGTTCCTGCTCAGAGGGGAGTCTGCTTGAGATTCTCTCTCCCTCTGTCCCTGATGCTTGTGCTCTCTCTCTCAAAACATAGATTTTATTTATTTATTTGAGAGAGACAGAGAGAGCAAGAGAGTGGGGGAGGGCAGAGGAAGAGACGCTTTAAGCAGACTCCCCACTGAGCTGGGAGCCAACGTGGGGCTCGATCTCATGACCCTGAGATCACCACCTGAGCCAAAACCAAGAGTTGGATGCTTAACCAATTGAGCCACCCAGGCGCCCCTACAATATATTTCTCTTAACTGAAGTACGGTTGACATATACTATGTTAGCTTCAGGTGTACAACAGAGTGAGTCAACAGTTTTAGACATTACTCAGTGCTCACAATAAGTGTGGTCCCCATCAGTCACCGTACAACGTTATTACAATATCATTGACTATATTCCCTGTGCTGTGTTTTATATCCCTGTGACTTGTTTATTTTATAACTGGACGTGTGTACCTCTTAGTCTCTTTCTCTTATTTCACTCATCCCTTCTGGCTTCTATATCGAATGCTAATGGCAGACCCCTGTCTTGGTAAAAGGGCTGCCTGCCCTCACTGAAGGAGAGCTGGCTTCCTCGTGTGAAATGCAAGCTTTGGGATCAGGCATGTTGGTAGGAGCCAATCACACTTTAATATTCCAAAGGAAATGCTCCTCAAAATACAACCATCCCAGTTGTAAAATGAGTAAGTCACAGAGATGGAAAGTACTGTGTAGGGAAGTAGAGTCGATAATATTGAAAAAGAATCAACAGTATTGGAATAACGTTTTTTGGTGATGGAAAATAACTACACTTATCGTGGTGAGCGCTGCATAAAATATAGAATCGTTGAATCACCATGCTGTGCACCTGAAACTAAGATCACATCGTCTGGCGACCAAAATAATAAACATTTTTTAAGAAGGAAAAAATACAACGATCACAACAGAAAATTAATTCATGATTTTCCTGATTGTTTTTATTCACGAATATTAGCTGGGTACTATACCCTGCACATGAATACTAGCATTATTTCTGACTCTAAGGAGTATTTCTCTCCAAACTAATTGTCCAGTTTCATGCCTCCTTACGTGCTCGCACTCACCCCCTCCAAGCTTTCTATCCTTTTATGCTTATCCACCTGTCAAGTCCTTCAAATCCGACACGCGCACATCCACATCCGTGTGTCTCTGTAGGAGCAAATCTATGTACGATGTGCACCTATGTAAGTGTACATACACGAATGGGCATCCGTGTGCACGTGCATACATGCACACGCACACCGATGTGTGTATCTACGTGTGATGGATGGACAGGTGTAGGCGTGTGCATCTACGTGTCTCCACAACACATTCTACAAAATAGAATCAGATGCACAAAACCTAAAGCAAGCCTAAACCGAATGTTTCAGAAGGCTGTCATTGTCTTGAGGGAAACAAGCCTGAACAAATTTTCTGTGCCACGGGATCTGTGAACTCAGATCCACACAGGACACTCAGGGGCAGGAGACTCTCACCACCTCGGCTTGCTGGTTTTTTGGTTGTTTGGCATAAGTGAGTTTGAGTCGGGTTTCCACGCTTACAAAATAACCCTCCTCTGGTTACTTACCAGGAATTCACAATGTATTTAATGTATTCATTCCGTCAGTGTTTATTGACTGCCTGCTTCCCCCAGGCACTGCGTCAAGTGCTTGTGATACAAGACGAAACAGGCCAGATTTAGTCTCCTGCCCTCACGATGCTTACATTCTAGAAGGTATATACATAGTGTATGTTAGAAAGGGATACATTCCATGGGGGAAGAGGAGGGCAGAGCAAGGGGCACAGAGGAGAAAGGGGGCTGCAGCTGTACAAGAGGGTAGCCAGGACAGGTGACAAGTAAGCAAGGCCACGAAGCAGGTAAGGGAGTGGGCCAGCAGGAGCGGGCGGCCGGTGCAAAGGACAGGAGCAGGGAGGATGCCTGGGGAAATGGAGAAATGGTGGAAATGGTGGGAGCAAGAGAGAGAATAGGAGATCGAGGGGTCAGAGAATGAAGGGACAGACATAGGAGGCCTCGTGAGGTTTTCAGTCTTGGCTTCCAAGACTTGGCGGAGTTAAACAGGAGACACTGGGGATTGTGAGCAGACCTGGGATGTCATTATGGGCCAGCTGTGGGGCAGGGCCAAGAGAAGGGAGGCCGGTCAGGAGGTTCTGGCAATAACCCAGGACAGAGGCTGGGGGCCGGGCAGTAGAGCAGGGCCGTGGAGAGATGCAGTTAGATCCCAGATACGGTGAAGTTGGAGCCAAAGGACTTCATGGTAAATGGATGTGGGATGGGAAAGAAAAAAGTTCAAGAGTGACGCCAAAGTTTGGGATGTGACTGCCTGGCAGGAGGAAACGCCTCACCAGAGCTGGGAAGGCCACCCTCAAAATGACTCTGCCTCTAAGATCTCCAACCCTGAAATTCCCCACTCTGATTCACTTCTCCCTCGCACGGCCTGCCACCACCATCTTCCTAGTCTCCCCACGCTGTCTGTTGGGCCCTCTCGCCTTCTCTCCCACATCATCATTCCCCAAAGCCCCTCCCCACCTACTCCTTCTCACTGGGGAACTTGCTTCCTTCCCAGAAGCTTCATTTCTAAGCTCCAAGCAGAGGATCCCTCGTTCTCCATCTGCAGCCACAGCCTCCCTCCTGAACTGGGGTTCTCCATTTCCGAGGGCCTGCTCAACGCCACAAACGCATCGAAACTGACTACGGCTGCTCTTTTCGAAGAAAAGCCTTTCTTCCCAACAGATATACCTCCCAGCTTGAAACTCTGATGCCTGTCACTTTTGATTCTGCCTCTCTGTCTCCTTGCTTCCCTGACACACAATCACGTCTAGAGAATTGACCTTCCCAATGTCCCTGGTATCCAGTGTCCTGCTTTCTGCAGCCACACCCACCTGATTTTGGCTCTTCCTGCTCACCACCAAAATCTCCTCCACAGCGCTCACCATATGATAGCAGCTCCCCTGAACCTACCTACCTGTGCTCCCTCTCCTTTACAGTCAGCCTCCCACCTCCTGTCCTCTTCCGAATCTTCTGTGGCTCCCCTCTTGAAATCCACTGGTCCAGCCAAATTGATTTCCCTCCCACATCATCATTCACACAGTCCTCCTACCCTGAATGTCTTTCCCTCTTTTATCTATTCCTCAGTTCAAGGCCAAGCTCAAAATATACGAGTCTAAAGCCTGAACTTTCTGCTTGGTGACTATTCTTCCCTTCTGAGTTCATGTAGCCCTTAAATGATACAATTCATCTGATATTTAATACACAATCTTTTCATCTTCTCAGTTACCTCTTGAAGTGCTCTTTATCATCTCGAAATCATTGCTACCTAACAAGAGTAGCAATTACTTATTATATGAATATTTACACTCTTCCGACTTCTGCTTCTAAGGGGAAAGGACTCTTGCTGGCTGGGTCAGGTCCCAGGCACGTTCTTTGTAGTGGAGAACCCCAGGAACAGACAAGACAGAAGGACTAAAAGCAAACCAACAAACCCAAGAGGCTACACTAATATACGGAAGAAAGGACCAGAAGAGCAAGAAGAAAAAGATGGGGAAATCCTCAAAGCCTGGGTGGGTGTCGGGCTGAGATTTTGGCGAGTAGACGCTGAGAGTGGGGGAGACGATTTCACAAAGCAAGTGTCAAACACATGGAGACTACTAAGAGAGCAGCAAGGACGAGAGAAGATCGATGAGATTTTTGCTGCTTGATAGGAATGCATTCTTCCCACCGTATTCGTGTTCTCTCAAACAGATGAATAAAGATACCAAGTGTTTTAATCCGTTATCGGCTGCGGGACTGGGTTTATTTGATGTGACTTTATGAACAAGATGAAGCTATGGGACAATGAGAGTTATCTGGGTTCCATAATGAGTATGTCCTGTCTGCCTGGAAGCTAACATCTCTCAAGTTCAGGAAGTGGGATTTTCTATTTCTGTGTAGCCCCAGTGCTGAGCACAGTGCCTTGAAAGTGGTAATTTGTCAATAAACATTAGTTGACGGTTAAAAGGGGTATGGATGGACAAACAGAGGATGCAGATCTTGTTTTTTAACATGATCATGTTCCAGAGGCTGGCATCTGTTACTACGGACATAGCCAAACAGTATTTGTCGGTGTATTTATTTAAAGAGATTTTCCATTTGTCTACCAAGCAAATATAACTTTTGTAGGTCAAACTCACAATTACGGCATTAAAAGAGGGCACCATGAGCGCACTGCTTGTTAGGGATGTGTGTGAATACCAAAAGTATCACGGCATTCACAACCCAAATGTCAGAGACAGCATTAGGGAGGAGAAAGCAAGAGAGTCTTTTTGAAATGCAGTCCTAATTATTTATATTCCTCACCAAAAACTAGACAATTTTCTCCTGCTGACGTGCCCTATTTTGGTCCATTTACTTGCTGCTCTCAGTTTTAGACCCAAGAGCTTTGAGAAAAACAACTGCAACTACTATAATCTTGTGTCAAAGTCCAATGATTCTCTCTAAAGCATCCCTGATGGGTTTTCAAAATATTTGTCTTTTCTGGAAAATCCTTTGCCCTATTCTCAGAGAATAATTCTGACCTCATAAAAAGTCTATGATAAATGGAACTTAACTATCTCCCTTCAGCATATGGAAACGGGAAAGCAAAAGAATCTAAGAGAAGGAGATGGCAACCGGATCAGGGATTGCAGCCTTCTGGAATACGAAAGTTCTTTGCATAACATTAAGCAGGAGAAATGTCACTAGAACCTGACCATGTGGTAGAAAGCACGACAGCAGCAACTGCTCTTCATTCCCCATCACCCCATCAGACGTACGAATGCAATAATTCAATGAAACCATTCCGTCTACTATGACTCTGATATGCAAGCACTTTACATATCTTCTGCTTAGAGAGATCTGCACTGTGTGGGGGCATCTGGGTGGCTCAGCTGGTTAAGCGTCTGCCTTCAGCTCGGGTCATGATCCCAGGGTCCTAGGATCAAGCCCCATGTCGGGCTCCCTGCTCAGTGGGGAGCCTGCTTCTCCCTCTCCCTCTGCCGCTCCCCCTGCTTGTGCTCTCTCTCTCCCTGTCAATAAATAAACAAATTTTTTTTTTTTTTTGAAGAGAGATTTGTACTGTCCTTTCTCTGGAAACTGTAAAGCACCATTTTTCTCCTTTGTGGAGCTCGTTAAGCACTTCAGATCACTAAGGAAGCTGCTAAGACGTATGTCTAAACACGACGTTGGATCAAGTTGACAACAACTAGCCACAGTCGATGCAAGGGCAAGAACACACTATTCCAAAGATAAACGGGCTGTCCTCACTGAAAACTGGAAGAAAGCTAAGGACAATTTGATAACGTGTATCAAAGTTGTTATTAAAATATAAATCCTTTGATCCAGGAAATTCTCGATCTGGAAATTAAACCCAAAAAAATCATCAGAAAGGCTACAAAGATGAGATTACAACAGTGTTTGAGATTCTGTCTTAAAAGGCAAAAGAAATGAAAGAGCGAATTGTTTAACAATAGCATATTGATTCAATAAATTATAGTACATGGATTCAATGGAACACTATACAGCCAGTAAGAAGAATACGACAGATTTATACCTATTAACACAAAAGAATGTCAGGGATGCATTGAGTGAAAAAGGCAAATAACCAAACAGCATATGAATGTGTTCCTCTTCCCAAAAAAAGTGTGAATATTGTTTATATTTATAGTATCTATTGTCATAGAGCCTTTTTAATTTTCAAAAGAGTAAACTGGAAAATTACCTTTTGGTGAGAAAACCTGGGTTGAGCCCTGAGACTCAATCTCTTTCTTTCTCTTTCCCTCCCTCCCTTCCCTTCTCCCTCCCTCCCCCTTAGAAAGAAGAAAAAGGGGTACACAATGGAGGGGCAGAAATTTGGCTATAAACACAGCAATTCGTGAAATTACTTTCTTAGTTGAAATTTGCACTGACAGAAGTTAAGAAAAGCTTTGACAGGAAACTGGTAAGGGCCTGAGAAGGTGCGTCTCTAAGTTAAAAGAAGAAAACATGGTCCAATCAAAGTCTGCATTAGATTTGGGTTAAAACTACTGTCAGTTAAGGAATAAGGTATTTCTTTTCAGAGTTAACAAGAAATTCTTTAAAATATAAAAATAATCTTCCTTATTACTTAATTTTTCCAAAGTAATCTATAAGCAAAATGAGCTAGTTCTATTTTTCAAATAAAAGGCTGAGGGAGAGGGAGAGACAACGCAGCAGAACAGGGAGGGAAGAAAGGAGAATTTATGGTTATGAAGACATACCTTGAGTTTGCTTCTTGAAACCAAGCCAGCCCTTCCACCTGATGCGTCAGGCCCACGCAGGAGAATTACCCCACAGTCTCTCTGTTCCCCTAAATGCTGAAACTAGGGCTCGAAATCTACAGAAGCAGCTTTCCAACTTACAGTCATGCTCAGAGGCATGGACCCGGACTGGTGCTTCTCTATCCTAGGGTTGTCCTTTACTTTCTGATTAGTACCTAGAATTTGCACAAATTACGGTGTGTGAAAGAACCTGGGGAGCTTGCAAAAGACTGATGTGGAACAGCCAGCTCTGTGGGTAGACCAGCAAGCTGCCTTCCACAAAGCCTGATTCCAGACTGTCTTGAAGGGTAAGAGAAACATCTCATTCACCTTCGCCCAGCTGCCCCAATGCCACCACAGCCGGGGCAACCGACGCTCCATGTTGGCCCAGGGAACCTTCGACGGTCACCTCTAGGGACCATGCATGTCCGCAGTGTTTTTGTTAACAATACTTAGTTTAGCACCACAGTCAATAGGTACCGATACACAAATGATGCTGAGCATGACAATTTTTAGGAAAGTAAGAGCAAGGCATTGACGTGCAAGGCCAGCTAACAAAAAATTCTAATATTCATTACCAATAATAAAAAGATCAAAAAGAATAATTATGATTGCTAATATAGAAATGTGGTTTCAATTTAAGTAAAATTTAATTTAATAGAAACCTCCCAACCAGGCAAACGGGAGCTATAAGAATTTTATCCAAATTATGCAGTTCAGGTCGGCTTTCTACTTCTCCTCTACTTTTGTTCTAACTATTGCTCTTTATTTAAACTTTTCCAAGTTTCTTCTCTCTATTGCAGGGAGTTCAAAAGACCATATTCAACTGTGGTTTTAAGGTGACCACGAAAAGGTGAGACATTTGCATTTTCTTTGTTAAATCTTAAGGTTTTAGCAAAAGAAGATGTTAATGATTCTATAGCTGGTATCCTTTCCGAATTTTCTTTGACTATTTTACCCCAGGCCACCAGAGCAAGACATCTTAAAGGACAAAATATAAAATGTAGCATCCCCAAAAGAATGGTGGAAAGTTTTTCTATCTTTCTTTCTTTCTTTTTTCTTTCTTCCTTTTTTTTTTTTTTTGTATTTGATCTTCAAATACTTTTAATGTAATAAAGGAGGAAAGTTTAAATGTCACAGAGGTGGGTTGTAAAAATCTACAAAGAATTCTAGAGACTGACATTTGCAACTAGAAATTTTCTTCACATGGCATTTACTGAGCAGAAAAACTGTTACATATGAACAAAATGTAATCACTCAGATGGCTACCGTGTGGCCATCATGGTCTGAGGACCTATGATATGGCCCCTTCTCTCTAGAAATTTACAGTCTAATTAAAGATATAAAATCAACATACAAAAAAAAAGAAGATAAAGAACATTGAGATGCCACATTGTGTGATGCTGGCTGACAACAGGATTATCAGAAGGAAAAGTGAGACTTAGCTGATAAAGCAAAAACATCATGAGTTAGAAGAAGCAGAAGGAGACAGAGTAAGGCAAAAATGATCCCAGAGACAAGACAATACACAGACTTCAAGAGCAAAAAGGAATGTGCAGGGTTGGGTGAGATGAACACCTGAAAAGAGTGACCAGCCATTCAAACCACAGGATTCCGAGGCAGGGAAAAATCAGCCCCACTCAGGGCTGGTCTCAGTACATAAGAGCTGAGAAGAACTTCTGGGAGTGTCAAGAACACAGACAGGGTCCAGACCACAGAGATGAGACCTATCATGGAACAGCAGGGAGACAGGGTGACAGTCAGGAAGGGGTTACTCGGGACAGTGGGACATTATGCTTACAAGAAATCAGATTTCACTCAGGAAGCTAGAGGAGGCTCAGTGCCTATGGGCTTAGGGAGGAAGGTTCCAGCTCAAGGTACAGCCAAGGGGCCAGAGACCTCAGAGACCCAGGTTTAGACGACAAGGGATGTGCTCGATCCACCTTCACAAACAGAAGCCAGCAAAACATTGCTTGTTCGGGGCACCTGCGTGGCTCAGTCCGTTAAGCGTGTGCCTTCAGCTCAGGTCATGATCCCCAGATCCTGGGATCGAGTCCTGCGTAGGGCTCCCTGCTCAGAGGGGAGTCTTCTTCTCCCTCTCCCTCTGCCTCTTTCCCTGCTTATGCGCTCACTCTCTCTCTGTGTCAAATAAATAAAATCTTAAAAATAAAAAAAAAAAAATTGCTTGCTTGAGAATGACCTGCAGAGGGTTTAAAGAAAGGAAGCCTGAAGGCTTCGTGAAACTAAGCAAGGTCTGATACTGCAAGAACGCAGGGGTAATTTCAGAAACCAGTCTGATAGCAACCTACGTATGGGATGATGAGTTATAGGATTTCTGAGAATCAACCCTACTTTACTGGGTCGGAGGTAGGATGCAAATACCCATCCTTATTCTAATGGCCCTAAAACACGTCATAATCATGCAGGTGTTATCAAGGTATAGTAAAAGAATGTACTGACATTTTAAGTGCCCCAATGAATATCTTATTTCTTTATAGCCTAACTTATTCCATAAGATCTGAGGAGCTCACAGAAAAGCCATACCACTAAATAGTGAAATACAAATTAAAATGGACATCAGAGCCAGGAAAAATAAAACTTGAAGAGTGTGTGGAAGAGAGATAAGCGGGCCATAAAATCTTCGCAGTTGCGAGACCTGAATTACCAATTTGGCTCTGCGTCTCCCAGTGGCCTTTCCGACAAGTAAGAGGAAAACGTATGATAAGCACCGTTTACTCTACATGGGAATCCTTCCTTCTGACAAGTCCTAGTCTAGACCTGGCCTTTTTCTCTTCATACCTCTTCTCTGCCACCCTGTGTCTTCCACAGGGAGCCAGATGCTGGAGCCACGGGGTCCTCACGGCTAGAGGCCAGAGGCCAGTGACACAGAGCTGGAAATTGGCCACTAACAAGATGGAGAAGCATGGCAGGTGGAAAGGGGCAGTGTCTGGCCTATGTATCTCCTGGCTATTTTGAACTCCTGAGAAACAAAAGAATTCATCAAGAAATGGCTGCAAAAAAGTAAGACCTCTGTCTAGAGATCTGATGTCTAAATGGCTAAAACAGGAACGTGCAAAAAAATTAATATTGGCCACTATGCGTAACTTTGGGAAGCTCTCCAGCCAAACTATGATGTTAAAAAATCTCCTATGCCTCCTTTCCTGTTGGAACTTTTCCCATTTGAATACTGCCCACCACCGTTACCCTAACTGGTGTGGTCCTCATGGTGTCTCCTGTCCTGTTGGGACACGTTCCCCCAAATCGTTCTCTTCATCAAATTTACAGGATGAAACATCCCAGCTCCAAATGACTTGCTTTCAAAACTTACATTTTAAAAGTCAAGGCTCACAGGAAGAGTTTACCCAGAGGGAGGAAAGAGAGAGAGAGTTCAGGAATAAGAAAATAGAGCTTTATTGAAGATTCCGAAGGACTACCTGGAAATTCATGTCGAAGACTAGAAGGTCCCTCCTTTGCCCCTTGAAAATAAACAGAGAACCCAGGAAATAAAATTCATACCTGGAGCACTTTACATAAATTTGTTCATATCCTCTCAGTTGGAGGAATGGATGGGAGATTCCGTCACACGCATGCTGAAATTAAATTCTATTTCCAGTTGTGACGGCCATTAATCAATTTCCAGCACTATTATTAAATTATCTTAATGCAACAGACTCCCGTGCCATCAAAATGCCACACACTGCACTTTGGGCATCCAAGGAGACCACTCTGCCCATCCTATCTCCCCCTGGCACTTAGCCGCTCCTTCCTCTACATCCTGGACCCCTTTGGCACGTCCCTTGTCTATAGCACTTGCCTCTGTCTTTGTTGCCCCATTCACTCACTCAGAGACCACACCTAAGTCATCTTTGCATTTTTCCAGGCAGGCACAGTGCTGGGGAAACGCGAGGCATGCAATGCGTAGTTTCTAAACTAAGGGAGAACTGAGTATTTCCCACAGTCCTGCTGCCTACAGGTATAAGTAAATAAAAGTACGTTAAGTTCCTTGATACGGGGACACGGGAAGCAGGTAGATCTGCCGCAAGGAACGACACTAACGAGCAGAGAATGTGGAAAAGCATATGGATTCTCACACGACCATGTACACAGCTCGAAGTGGTGGTTCTGAAACCTTGGGACTCACATATCTGTGAGAATCCAACGAACGTTTGGCTCTGTCCTAAGAAGGATGCACAAACACAAAAGTCTCCAGTGCAGGAGGTTCATGGGAGTCTCGAAAAGTGACCCTTGAACCCTATGGCTGCCATAAAATCATGGTCCAGCTGAGCCCAGATTAGGAATATTTGCCTAAGAATAAAGCATCAGTTGGCGGTGTAAGAAAATTCTGTTATTTTTTTTAGGTCAGTATAAACTGTTGGACTACAAAAGACCGTATCTTCAAGGAAATATCATGACGCCAGTGAGGATACATCTATCAGTGAAGCCCATGAAGATGTGAACCCTGAGGCTGTGAAGGGCCATCACAGCAGTGCTGTCTTACCAAAGAAAAGTCTCAACCTTCGTTGCACCTGTTGAAGTACTGTGTTATTCCTCCTTGGTTGTCAAGAGAAGAAAATAAAGAGAATGCACTGCTTTAGAAATCGTTTTGCAAGACAAGAATCTTTTTAAGCTGAAAATATAGAATCAAGGCAACTTAAAGTGCTCCGCAGCTCCCCGGAGGCACAAAACAGTCACAGACAGAATGGGGAACTTTCTAATCTAGTTAAGACATCCGTTACAAAGACCTGGAAGTCATTATCCCTAGGGTTCTGCGGCTAATTTAGTAGCTGTAATCCTGAAGAAGGGAGCCCAGTTCCTACAAGGACACTGCTACAAGCTACATGTTACACCGCTCATTTCTTTGTGGAATTAAAGCAGACCTCAAGCCCTACGAGCAGCTTTTTGTAGGTCGCAAATGAAATACCACAAGTGCGGATTAAACATTAAAATGCACTGATTTTTACAAGATATATTAGATGTTACAAATGTACTAAAAATTGTACGAAAGGATGATACAAAGGCGGTAAAAGGCGATAGGAAAAAAATCGTGGCTGAGAAGCAGAGAAGAGAATGAGGGAAGACAGAAAGGCAAATATGAGCAGCTGGACCACCGTCAGGAAAGAACGGAGAAGAGAATGACCTAGATCAAAACAAAAATAATGTCAAAGGTGAGGAAAGAGAGAAAACACCAGATCAAGGTGACAACAGATATGGACTATAAAAGAGAGAAGTGTGAAGGAAAAAGTGGAGTTTCTCTGAGAAGTCAGGTCAACAAAAGTATGGGTAAAGCAGACATGCCCCGCCTGGGTTTTCTGATCAAAAGAACCATGAGAATATTCCAGGGTTGTCTGTGTGTCTGTAAGAATTTATGAGAGTTTAAGAGGATTTGAGAATCCAGGTAGACTAGAATTTTGGGCTGGCCACTTTTCTCCTAAAGCACTCCAAATCAGGAGAGTTTAAATGAGGTATTGGACAGGAAGAGATGGGGGGCGGGGGGAGATGAGGCTTGAGAAGATGAGGAAGGGGGAGGTCCAGGTGGGGAGGGGACAGGCGGTGGGTGGACAGAGTTCGCCAAGGAGAAGTACTGGGAGGTACACCTAGGGGTAGGAGACCAGAGAAAGAAAAGTCTAGAGAAGGAGTTCAATAGGGCTTCCACCCTGAGGAAATGTTCTCATACACAGGCACACAGCAGACGGCTGCCTTGGCCCTCATCCCTGACAGCGTCTATCAGAGCAATGTGTCCAAGCAATTCCAAGGAAAAAAAAGAAAGAAAACATTACCTTACATAAGACAGGCAACTGCTTGTCACGGAGATGCAATGGGAACCGTGCATCCTTCCTCTCTAGGGACACAAACCACTGGGCAAATAAATCACTCAGGGGGCTCACAAGCACCTTGGCTGATGGCCACGGAGCAGACAACGTACGCAAAGGTCGATTTAGTTACTGACCTCAAAACCTTGCGTAAAGCAAATAACATAGTGAAAGAAGCCTATTTAGGAAAAGCCGAGGGGATGATTAAGGAGAAGGCTTGAGCGTTGCAACTGGGAGACACCACCGGGGAGAGGGGCTGAGGCACCGAGGGACAGAAGGAAGAGCTACACGCTTCATCAAATATTTTATCATTTCTTTCTTTCTATGAAAGGGTATACATATGCATAAGGCAATGGTAATGAAGGAAACTGTTTAAAAATTCAATGGAGTGTCACTGAAATAGGTCAGATATAAGTACATTATCGTCATCTGGAACACGCAGAATATTCATAGGCTCTTGGCAATAAACTTTTAAAAAGAATATTTGTGTAAAGCAGGTGACAGGGAGCAAGTTGATCTCCCAAAGACACAGAAGGGACTCCTGTGCTCTGTTGCACAGAAATATGAAAATACTTTGGTCATCAGTTTTGTATGTGGAACCCATGGAGAGGGAAGGACAGAGAGGGGACAGCCAAGTCCTGCAAGTACCTTTCTTTCTAGAAAGGAGCGGAAGTGACTAAACCACGGTACCACGACTCTGGAACTTTACTGTCCCTTTGGCGTGGAAGTTCCTTCCCACCCGCGCTGGCCTCCATTTGTTCATCTGTCAAACGGATGCTGTTGTACTCTGCAGAATAGTCTTTTGGTTCTTAGCTAACCTGTATTGGTGTCGACAGCGCCCACTGTTGTAAAAATGAATCATTTTAAAAAGCTGTCTTCCAAAAAAAAATTTAACAAAAAGAGGATTAAACACATGCCAATGTAGTAAGCATGAGACTTCCACGATGATTACAAAAAATAAATCTTGTTTCTTTGAGATCAAAAGATCTCATAAAGGAAGTCTCTGGCAGTGTGTGGGTGAGCCAATCTTGCATTGTGAGGAAGCTAGCCATTCTTCGTCAGAAGGAGCTTGTGACGAGACTGTCCCCTACCCTGAAAAAGAATAACACTAAAAGACTGTGAGCTCCAATACAAAGCCACATAAAACACTTAAAATTTTCAACTTAAGAAATTTAAAAAGACATCAGATCACAAATTTTCCAAATGGAAAATAATGGTTTAGAAAAAGAAAGGATGTTACTCAAAATCATTGTCTCCTCGTCATAACCTGAATATAATTTTTAAGAAAAAAGTCCTTAATTTAGTTATTAATATATTAAATTTTTAAAAATTATTCCTCTAAGGAGGAGTACATTTCAACCCAAGATAAAATTTTTTCCATGAAGTTTGTTTGTTAGCAAAATGAGCTCAATCTCTGTTGGAGTTCATAAAATTCCTTGTGTCTCAAGAGTATAACATTGTATCAATACTAGAAAATCCTTCTTTATTGATCTCTGTCCTTACCCCCAACATCACTCTGAAGTTATAGTTATGTTACAACCAATCATAATATCAAAGGTAAGCTAACATTGCAAATGGATATCTTCTGGTAATACTAAGGACATTTTAAGGAGTGGTGATAGCACATGTATTTTTGCAAAATGGTAGCTCCATGTCTTAGGACAGCTTAATCCACTAAAAAAGGAAAACTTAAAAAATCAGTACAAAGTAAAATTGAAACTATTTACCAAAATACACAAACTATATCCTTGTAGATAAATTGTTAAAACAGGGAAATAAATAATAGTTATTGCAACATTTGGGGGAATAAAATTTAGACTTGACTTGACAATATTACATCACTCTGGTAATCCAATATCCACTGAACAGACACCCACCAGTCTGAAGTTAAATACTCTACCCTCTTTTCCCCACATGCCTGATTTCTCCACCCAAGAAAATCCCTGCTCCCCTCAACCCACTCCACAGTTGGATTTCCAAAGATTGAGAAACGGCCTTCTTATCAGAGGACGGTCAGTCAAATAAAAATACAATACAAATTATATGGAGCTGAGCATTTCATTTTATCAGTTTATCTTCGTTATGACATTTGCATCAAATATATATCTTAGAGAATAATCTCGCTGTATACTTTTCATTTAATTTAGCAAATATTTAGTGTATCTCAGAAAAAAAACAAAGAACCCTAAGTAGCCTAGAATCATCCCGAATATCTGTAAAGTACACTTGCACATCCATTACCATACCGAACCCTCACAACACCCCTAAGAGACGAATGCTGCCTCTGCCCCCATCCAGGGGAGGACTGTTGGAATACGTGAGCAGACAGGAGAAGGTATTAACAGCAGGATGCAGGGGGCTGCTTGGGGCACAGGACTGTGGGTGAAGTCTGAACTTGAGCTTGCGTCTCTGAGTTGAGCCTGCACAAGCATCAAGCTCGCAGCTGATGATATGGGCCTGCCTGGGGGCTGCAGTTACAAGTTCCAACCCCAGAGATGCTCTGTATTGAATGAGGGATGAAGACGGCGCAGGATGCTGTCAGAATGCCAACCAGGGGACGGTGTCCTCTGGAAACTGCCCAGGTGTAGCCCTTCGGAGGAGCAGGGGACAGTGGGTGGGGAGTCTTGCTTTACAAAGGCCATTTCTACTCCAGGGAAGAGGAATTTGAAGACAGCTAATTGAGCACATGGCAGTTTAGGGAAGGATAAGCTGCAGATTTAAGTATATTCGGGAAAGTGAAAAGTCAAAAGTGACCCATGAGGGAAAGGTGGGTTGTGGGAAGAGGAGCCCCAAAGGGAGTTGTAAATCCCCTAGGGCATCTGTGAGTAGAGGCTCAGATGTAGCAAATGGCTCCTGGGGTGCTGTGCCCAGGGCCCTAGGTCAGGCCTAACTCAGGGGAGAACAGGGTTTTTCTGAGAGAGCAACATTCAGGGCCTCAAGCTGCCCACAAGCCCTAGAGAAAGCAGATGAGGGTCAAAAAGAAGGCAGACTCGAGCTTTAAGTGCCAAAGGTCACACATCCATGTCTCTTTGTCCACAGCTGGCATACAGGCTCAGGATTTCAGAGCACACTTTGTCCACACTGTGTCACATGGGAAATACTACCTTAGAAATCAATTTTGATCATAAGCAAAACCTCACCTAAAATGGAGGAAACAGGGTTGATGTCTAGAACTCAGATTATCTGAGCAAAATGCCCTCCCCGCCATCTCTCAACACCAAACCGAGGTTGGGTGGACCCAGATGTGTTGTTGGTGGATTTCCAGAACTCACCGATGAAGTGGTTGTGTCCTAGGGCGAGCATCTCCTCCAAGAGGACCAGGCCCCCGGGGGCCTGGAGAAGAGTCACACTCCGTCCATCGATGAGGGAGCACTGTTGGAATCCTGTGGCCGTGACCTTCCACAGCAAAATCAGCGAGGCCGTGGCATCTTGCCGAATTCTGAAAACAGGAATGGAGTAAACCAGAAATCCCTTTCAGAGAAATTCATCTTAGAACCAGTCCATCAAAGTTAAAAATAAAAATAAAATGACATGCGCCTCTACCAAGGTCTCGGAAAATCGTTACAAAGGTCTGTCTCCCACTGGCTTAAAAATAGACCACAAGATCACGAAGAGATGATTCACCTTTGCGTAACAATTGTAATCAATAATAAAAGGGCATCTTGAGTTCTTTTAGAGACAAATCCTTCCACATCCACACGATATGGAGTCCTGCTGGAATTTACTCTAAATGTGTCATGCATCCCCAAACGGCCCCGAGTTGTGCTGCTCACATGAGCCGAAGTGTGTCACGACCTATGCTTCGGGCTTCTCTTGTCTTTTTCTTGTTTCCAGGGTAAAACCAAAGAATGAGATGCTAGAAAGCAAATCACCCTTGGCCTCAGTTCCCCTTTCAAGCCCCAACTCAGAGTGCAGGCCATAGGGAGCTATGGTCCCTCCCCAAGCAGGTTCTGTCCCAGCTCCCAGCCTTTGCCCCTTCATGCGTCTGGTTCACGTGCCATTCTGCAAGGCTTAGCCCGCGGGTCATCGCTTCTCTGAGACCTTCTCTGAGACCCTCCCTGACGGTCTTCCCAGCACCCAGCAGCCAGCCCTCCCCTCCTCTGTGCTCCTGGAGAAGCAGGTCTCCACCTGCGGGAGAAGATGAGCGTACCCAGCGTGCAGAGCTCCTGGCTTGCACTCGGGTGTTCAATCAGGCTTTGCTAAAAGGTTGAATCCATGAATAAATGAAAGTCTCAGGGGCTAGCAGCCCTTACAAGTGAATTCAGGGCACCCAGAGCTTTTTTGGCCCTCCCATCTCACTCAGCCTGGGTCAGGGGGCTATTTTTGCCCAGTCCTGCAGCCAAGGAGGGTCTTAGAGAACTTCAAGTTTGTTGAGAAGGGGAACAAAAACCAAAAAGCATTTAAAGGGATAGACGATCAGAACTGTTTGGAAAGGCTTATGAAAGCCAAACAAGAAAGAGCTAGGAGATGGTTTCATTTTTTTATATATATATAATAATTTTTATTTTGTTATGTTAGTCACCATACAGTATCTCGTCATTCGAGAGAAAAGAGAGCGCGTGGGGCCATTCGCCTGGGTAGGAGATGGTTTCGTAAACGTAAAGGAAACTACCGGTCCTGATTTGCCTAAAGCCGGCTCTTACTTCCATCTGTAGTCTGAGCCCTGAAACACTAGGACCGGGGTCCCCCTGCTGGTAGAACTGGAAGCTGCCTCAGAGGCCACACCTTTCTCCCCAAGGGGCCTTCTTCCCTGGGCCGAGTTCCCTGCCCATCCTAACTCCCCCCAGCAAAGTGAGTTCAAGGCTCCAGGGGAGGGGATACATTTCAGCTCCATTGTTTAGAAGGCAAGGTGGGCAAAAATGCTTCTGTAAAAATGGAAGAGGTCTACAGTGCCCACCGCCCCCTTTAAAGGGAGCTGATACAAAGTATTAGTTCACCAGGGTCACGTGTGCCTGGGTCTTCTCAAGTCCCTGAAGACTGGACAGCAGATTCCCATTGCATGAGGCTGGGGGGTGGGTAGCTAATAGAAACAGAGAAGGATGAGCAGTGAGAGCTGTCAGGCAGAGCGGGGTCACTCTGGGGCCGGCCCCACCCCCAGCCACTGCCCCCACTCCCACCTGACACACAGCAGGTGCTCAGCTCTTGCCTCTCCCGTCCCCACCCGTGACAGTAGGCTGTTTGTCATTTGAAAGAACTTGAGTTTAAAACAAAGCCAAACAAAACACTCTCTCCTCAGATGCTTGTTTTTAAAAGCAAAATTATAATGTTTGGATTTTAAATTATGTCCATGAATTTAACCAACGGCCCATTAAAATCATAAGAGGCCAAAGAATTTTGAAAGCAAAAGTCATTTGGGAAGTGAAGGTCTGGCTCTGGATCTTATCCAAGGCCTCCGGGTTTCTGATCTCACACCTTACTCATCCCGTCCAATTCCGCAAGTCCGCGTCCCCCGCCCAGCTGGATCCCCGCTGCAATGTTCTCCCCTGAAAGAGGTCTTTCTGGGTGTTGAGCAATTTAGGCCACGTCTACGCATGGAACCCCAGTCATGACTCTCACTGGACTGACCAGGATGGGCACAACCCAGCTTACGGGCACAGTATCGAGCGTAACGGTTTCAGCGGCGGGTGTTCTTACTTGACTGAGGTGTTCTGTGGCACTTCGAAGGACACCAGGCGGCCACCAGCAGAGCTGTTAGAACTCGCATTCCCACAGGCGATATCTGGGACCACCTGGGGAAAGAAAAAGGGGAGAAAGAAGTGATCGGGGTTGATCGTCATACAAGGTAATATTACAAAGCAAACTCCCATGAGCGGCCTTTGGAGACAGAGAGGGGACAAGTGAAACCTTACAAACTCAAAAGAAAACAAAAGCTCTGCCATTTGATTTTCTGAAATGCCCGAGCTTTCCTGAGAACCATCTACCCGTTCCTGGATTGCTATCACCAGTGAATAGGGTCCTCTCTTCTGCTTAGCGAGCAGTCCCTGGCCTCCGTCTGGGGTCAGGGGGTTAAACGCTTCCAGAACAAGAAGGCAGACTTTGAGGCCTGGCTTACACGCAGCCGGCATAAACTAGGAGAGCAAGCCTTGGGACGAGCAAACGGCAAGAAGCAGCGGGTCTGAGGGACCCTGCTCTGTGCAGAGGTGGGTCTCAGGAGCCCACGCTAAGGCCAAGGAGCTGGGAAGCTGCCTATTTTCTCCCCGTGGACTACCCCTTCATCTTTTAAGTGACACGTTTCCAAAAGTAACATGCCGATGCGTACCCAAAAAGGGGCTCCTGGGGGGAATGACTGTGTTCTTCAGAAAACACACTGTGAACACTGGAGCTGTGTGCAGCAAGGTGGTTTGGACCAATTTACTCATTTATTCCTCATGCTGTGAGCACGGTCTGCCCCCAGGAGAGGCAAAACAAAGGGGTATTAAATGTATCCCTCGTCAGTGAATTAACTGAGAACAATACAGAAATTCTCGGCACTTCTACCCACACCCAACACTTAGAACTTCCGGTCCAGAAGGCCTGAGAGTCAAACGCCATGGAGAAGGCCCACCATGGATATTCAAAGATGTGTTAACTGACAACTAGTTACATCAATTTGAGTTCCTTGAGACTCCAAAGAGCTTCACATTTCGGAAGCATCATTACTCCATAAAAGGGGAAACCCAAATATATTCCCATCTCCTTCTGGCAACTTTTTAACCTGCTTCTCGAACTGCCTAAGAAATTACAGCATGACAGGAAGATGAGGCATTTCTTTCCACATTTACCAACAGTAGGAGAGCATGCCTTTAAATAAATAGATGGCAATGGCTGGTTGGGGAGAAACTGTCTTTAAGGGACACTTCCTCGATAAATGCAGAATCAAATTTAGTTCACATTCAAGAAGTGAGTCATCCCGCAAGGAGGGATTCAAGTCAAAACTTCAAAGCATTTATTAAAAGTCTGAAATCAGAACACGTTCACAGTTTTTTTAGGTAGGCTGAAAAACACTGCCCTGCAGTCTGAATATGGCCTCCATAAATTGTGTGGCAATGAAAAAAAAAAATGGGTCAACTGCTTAGAACTACCCAAGACAATAAAGGAAGAAATGCTGCCTTGTCTCTTTTATAACAATAAGGGAAATGTCTAGACATATTCCTTGACTCCAAAACTGCTACACAAGATCTATGTGTTTTGTCATTGAAGCTACAGAACCAGTAATAATATACAATCACGGGATGTCATATAAATACAAGCTATGGAACAGAATCATAGTCTACCGATGTCACCTCCGAGTCGTCGTTTGCATTTGTTCCCCGGCTCTCCTAGCGAGCAAATTTATGTTGTACGGCAACTTCCAAGGGTCTGCTGAAAAGGCCTCAACATGAGACTTCCGATGAGCTTAAAGATACAAGCCAAACCCAGACTGGACGAGATTCAATAAACAGTATCTGTTCTCGCCAAAATAGACAAAATTTGGAAATTTCATTCTCAAATGCATTCTCAAAATGTTCTAAAAAATCACTGATGGCCTCTCTTTTTTTAAAATCATATTGGCGGCAAGGCACCAAATAATAAACAAGAAGTGAAGAATAGTATTAAGGAAAATTAGGTCAACAGTGGAGGGTCTGCCCCCAATCCAAGATTCTCTCACAGAAATGTATGTGGATATCGTTCCAGAAAATAACTTCATTCATTTTATTTCCTTGCTTACTCTTTTTATGCCCACAAAACAGTCATAATTGAAAAGTCTCCTTCACGTAAGGGAAAGAGATCTCCCACACACAGGTGCAGACGGGAGGAAGGGTAGACACCTGGTTTTGTCAAGGGGATAACTGGAAGGTCTTCCATTTTTATCGCCAATATTAGAGCCACTGAAATTATTTTAACGGCACTGGTTCCTTTACATATGCAATCAACCGTTCTCACCTCCACTTGATCCCATTTCATTTCTACAACTTTCTGGCCTGTTTTGGGCTGCCAGGTGGGCAGGGTCACGGTGGCCTGAGAGCGGGGCAGGATGATGTCGGGCTCCTGGGTGGCGGGGACAGGCTGCAGCTGCCTGGGGGCCATGGACTCAGTCCAGCCGGAGGCGGAGAGGCTGGGCAGCCCCCGTTCACAGTTGGGACCTTCATAGCCTTCGTTGCAAATGCAGAGGTAGCCCCCCCTGCTGCTGCTGCTGCAGTTGCCATGGTGACAAGGGGTGCTGGCGCAAGGATCCGCCACGAGCTGAAACGAGACCATAAATGGGTCAATTATTCCCTCGTAAGAAAAGCGGTGCCATCGCTGAGCAATTAGCTCCGTGTCTCAGAGCTACTGCTCCAGGAACCGCTCTTCCTGCGGAATACTCGTCCTGAACCACTTGCGCTGTCGTGGGGGAGCCTCCCAAGGTCATCCCAACATTAACCCTTCCGCAGATAACAGGCGACCAGCAAGAACCCACCTAGGGGGCAGCTTCCCCACACCAAGCCCCTAAATAATGTTGCTCTCAGGAACACATTATCGAACGGAATTTTCTAGAGCAAAAACATTTAAAACTGAGGTTCATTAGGAAGATACCAACTTTGATATTTTTTGTAGCGGCCAGTCATGACAAAGGATACTAAGGATCTCAACTGGAATAACCTCTTCCACTTTCTGGAACCTTGCAAGGTTTCCTTATGAGAAATGACTGCCGGACTAACTTATCTCCCTTAAGGATGTCATTCCTATGTCTCCCAGTTTCCACGCGATGAACAACCTCTTTTAAGGTGATATTATTGAATTAAAAGCTTCCAAAATGATCAGCCCGCATGACAATTATTAGCCGGAGTAAAGCATGGTGGAGACTTACATGGAGCAGAATTTTATGAAGGTTTCTACCTCGTTATTTTGGAGGGTGATCAGAGAGAAATGTGACCCTGCTCGATATGGAAGATAAAAATTCACTGGCAGGCCTTTAAATTGTGACAATGTTTCTAAGTAAAGTGTTTATCCCCGAGTCCTTTGCTGACCTGTGAATCACTATTTGTTATGACTCGGAGACAGGCTAGAAAACAAGGAAATGATCAGCCGCTTCTCCTGAGAAAGCTCAAGGGTTCGGACATGTTCTCAGTGCTTTATTCAATTATCATTTGCTTCTGTGAACAGAAAATGAGACTTCTATCTGATGTGCCCCTGGCTTCTCAGGGCTGATCATAAAATAGAATTCAGTGAAGTACAGACTTCAGAGAAATGAGACCCTCAATTTCTCTTGTGGAAATGAATTCACACATAAACACATGTGGAGAGAATTCTGCCTGGTAAAACAGCTTCTCGCCCTGCTAATTATCCTTGTCAGACAATTTCCAACAAACTCCTTAAGGAATATTGAGGGATTCTGGCTTGAATAATATGAAGCCCCAAGAATACCACAATGTCCTCTGCTATTGCTTGGCAATTCCTTCACAGAATCTCAGCTAAAAGGGGATGAATTAGTATCTGAAGAAAATATTTAAACTGTAAATTATTTTAAATATTTACAAACATTATCAACTTAAAGTAAGACCCAGACTCCTTCCATGTCAGACAAAGCTCTCCCTGATCTGGCCCCTTCCTAACCTTGATGTCCTCTCTTCCCTTCTCCCTTACACTCTCCCCTCCTCACCTTCTTTCTGTCCCTAGACTATGCTGAGATCATTCCCACCTCAGGACCTTTGCACCTGCTGGGCCCTCTGCCTGAATGGGTTTTTTTCTCACAAGTTTTGCATGGCTCTTTACTTCATTTCACAGAGTTCTCCACTCAAATGTCTCCACCAGAGAAGCCTTCCCTCACTACAAAATCTAAAATAATCCTTTTTTTCTCCCACAAACTTGTGGGCTCTGTCAGTGCAGGGACTTTATCTACCATGTTTATGGCACTATTCCTAGCATGTCGAGGAACACAGAAAACATGGCAGGGCTTTTTTTTTTTTTTTAAGTATTGACAAAATATTCGGAAGGCATGATGAGAGACGGATGTGAGCTGCTTTCTTTTAGCCACAGTATTGTTATCTCGTGTCTGATTTATTTTTAGGAAGTCTTCATGGAGTGGGTATCACCTCAAGAATTATCTGACAGGAAGGAGAATTTAATTAGCTAGGATAAAGGGGACATAACCAGGTTTCTGAAATCAACTTTTTAAAATAACATCTGAGGTTGACCTAGATGTCACAAATTAAGACATTGAACACAGGCCTGAAAACAGAGAAATACATTTAAATTATTTAAATATGTTGAAGAGAGGAGTACAAAAATTAATTCGGGAGATCCAAACCTCCATTGTGAAGCTGAGAGTAAAACGTTCCTAAGGCAAAGACCAGCTATCTGAGGGCCAGAGAGGCCCTGATCCTTTTGCTCCACCATCACAGCCCACTGCTGGCCACAACAGCCCCCAGAGAGACGCCAGGGTACAGCATACGTCAGCACCTCCTCCACGAAAAGAACGCAAAGCACAGCTCTCCACCTGCACAGTGAAGGCTACCGGGCGTGATAGCTACCCCTTCCCCCAAGGTGGCCATGGCAAGTGTTCAAAGAACACTGCCGTATAGTATATCATTTGTGCTCACAACAACCTTGAAATAGAGAGAAGGACTTTTCTGAACCCATATCACTGTTCAGAAACAGGACAGAGGGGCGGAGTGACCCATCCCAGCCACTACAAAAGAACAATGCCAGAGCTTCTGACTTCCAGCCAAGAGTTCTGGTCACAACACAGCACGACAGCTTTGATAGTAAGTTACGATCATACCAAAGAAACAATCCCTGTGGAGAAGGCCCGTGGTCAGGGTTATATTTCTGTAAGCAACAGAAAATAAGCAAGGATTAAATGTAGGCCAATTAAGACTACCATTTCAAGACGCTTCTTTGGAATAAAAGTATAATGATAATACTCAACACGTATTGAGTGAGGTCTTATTATTTGACATGAACTATATTGGATCTGGGAATAAAAGGCTAAAAGAAAAAAAAAAAACAGATGCAGTGTCTGTCCCTATAGAGTTTATGCCCAGTAACCTAGGATGGGCACTAAGAGCAACAACTGCAAAACGAGTACTGCCTGCTGCTTGCTGGGTAGTTCCTGTGTGCCTACCACGACATTCAGCATTTAACATTTCCAGGCACTCTCCTACCTCAGGGCCTTTGCACTGGCTGTTCCCTCTACGTGGAACACTCACGTCTCATGGCTGCCCCCGAAACTCCCTTGAGTCTTTGCTCAAATGTCATCTTCTGATGAGGACTTCCCTGGCCACACAATTTAATTGTGCCAAGTCTCCACCCCTTGGCACCGTTGATTCCTCTTTCCCTGCTCTATTTTTCTCCAAAACATCCGTTCTGTGCTAATATATTGTGGGGAAAATGTTAGCTATTTCTTATATCGATTTTGTATCTTCCCCCACTAGACTGTAAACCCTGTGAGGTCAGATTTCTTCCCCCTGTTTTGTTTACTTGAGGGCTCCCACCCCACCCTAAGAACAGTACTGGGCACACAGGAGCTGCCGAATGAACAATGACCCAATGACTGACCGAGTGAATGAATGATGTTCTATGCACGTAGCTGCCAGAGCCCGTGAGGTATCCTGTTACATGAAATGGAATTAGGACTCTCCAAGGCCCCGTCCCAGGTCTTGAGAACGCAAATCCAGGAATGCCTCACGTATCTGTCCTAGAGTGTTTCAGAGCAATTCAATAACTTTAAATCAGTTTTAAAAGGAGGGAAAGTCTCCATTGACCCGAGAGGGAGGGCAAAGCCAGCACAACCTCTTGCTTTTGCCTTGACGAGGGGGGGCAGAAAGATTAAGGGCTCAGTGAGGGTCACAGATGGCCCCCCAACACCACGGCACCAGTCCTCAGAGACCGTCCACCAGGAGAGCTGCTGCTGAAGCCTGTCACCCCAGGTGCCAGTGGATAGAACCCGGTGCAAAGGGCAGGTCCCCACGGCAATGCCCAATTCACCACACTCCATTCCACCAGGCAGGGAATAAAGAGCTGGAAGGAACATGTGATGAGAATTAATGATCTCATTTAAGAGCTGCTGTCTTCACCCATGAGCGGGATGCATAAGCAGCGTCGGGATGAAGTAAAGACTGATTCACGGGCTGCCGGGAGAGAAGCTTCTAGTAAAGATGACAAAAGCTAGAAATGAAGCTGTCAGCTGTACGGATTTCTGCAGGGATTCAAAAGAATGACTGATGTGATGGAAAACACGTGCGCGCACGCGCACTGGGACACAGAACAGAGCTCAATGCACTACACAGTCATCGATCCCTTCTTTAAAGTGATCAGTTCATATTCTGCTACCTGCTTGGGTCGTCTGTTAGCTGCTTCGCTAACAGTGACGACTAGCTGCCACTGTGCTCTCAAACTCTTCAGGCTCGTCTCACTGAAAAAAAGAAAACTGATCTGTTTGAATTGCCTAGCAGCAAATCTAAGATAAAATACAATCATCAAGCTGTTGTGGAGGTCCCTAACTGCGGCCCTGGAATCCCATTCACTTTGAACTACGAGCAGGAAACCACCAAACTGCCAAAATGCATAACGAAGCAAAAGATCGTCATGAGTAGCCTTGACTTTGCGGATACTCAAAATTTAACAGGTGATGTGTTTTTGGCTATAATTTCTAGTCTCTGATGATGGGGGTGGGGGTGGGGATGATCAAGTCTTTGTAATACCAGCTATAAGGGAGAACAAAGAGAAAGCCCATGGATTAACGCTGTTCTGCTTACAAGTCACCAGCAAGCTCATTGACGAAATGCTGCTTGCTGTTGCCTCATTAATCACCCGTTTAAGCCAAATCTTTTCACATCATAGAACTAATCTCAAACTATTCTTTTCATATTTTATTTTAGACTTTTCGCCTGTTTCAAATCATTTATACTCTAAGCAGGAGCATTCACGGGGATGCGTGCAGGGTGACATGAGAGGTCAGACCGGAGCGAAGGGACCTGCCAACCCCACGACTCGGGATTTAAAAGCTCTCTCACGTGACACATTAGGCATGACCTGTTTCCCTTCCTTAAACTGTCTGCTGCCCCTGTTCTCAGCAATTCTAATGCCCTTGGCAGCACACTAACAGAAGGATGGAAGGTCAAATTTTAAAACAGGAATGAAAAAGGCCCATTTGGGGGCTCCTGGGTGGCTCAGCTGGTTAAATGTCTGCCTTCAGCTCAGGTCATGATCTCAGAGTCCCGATCGAGCTCCATTGTGGGCTCCCTGCTCAGCAGGGAGTCTGCTTCTCCCTCTCCCTCTCCCCTCAGCCTTGTGCTCTCTCAGCTTGTGCTCTTTCTCGCTCACTCTCTTTCTCTCCCAAATAAATAAATAAAATCTTTTTTTAAAAAAAATGCCCATTTTTAGGGTCATTAGCTAAGTCCAAGCCAACAGGATTGCCTCAACATGGAGCCTGTGAACACCTTTATCCATGTCACCTGGGTGACGGGCCCAAGCTCGTGCCCGTGGAGCCACCTGCCCAAGGGATCCTTCCACACTAGTTTAGAGAGTGTGAGCTTCATTCCTACTCAATAAGGCTGATCAGGGATTCATGTGACATTTATCAAGCACCAGGTGGGTCCCTGGAATTTAAGGGCCAGACAAGATACCTGGAAGAGGGGTCAGGAAGATGAATAAAGCCCAGTCTTGGGCCTCAAAGAGCTTGCAGTCCAACAGAAGGTTCAGACACATTAACTGGGACTCCCCGAGCCATCTCACTGGAACCAGTACCCTGCCTATATGCACATCCACTATTACAATCCTGTGTTGGATGAGCTAAAGTCCCTAATGCTGAGAAAGAACATGGGTTTGATAACTGCAGGTCTGAAAGGAGCAGATAGGAGTAGATCTCAGATCTAGTCTCTTTAGGTGACAGTGGCCGCTCTCAGCAAAACAAAGTGGCAAGGACTTTTCTGATGAAAAACAGCTGAGCGACCAGTGCTGGCGTCAGTCCGCACGGGTGACTGAGAGGCTCTGGCCAAGTCACTTGCCTGCTCTGGACACACACTCTGCACGTGTTAAGGGAGGGCCTGAGGTAGAACATCTCAAGGCCTCCTCTAGCTCTGGGATTCTGGATTCTATTGGCGGCCACTCGGTTTTCATCGACCCTGTTTGCAGAGGCTCTAAGCAAGTACAGAGCAGACCTGAAGCCACCTCCCTCCCTCATTTATACCCATTGCTCAGTGGACAGAGTCGTCCTGAGAATGAGAAGGGTGTCTGAAGAACCGAGCCCAGCAAAGGCCAGAAGGAGAATCGGCACGCACTGATGGAGCCCATGACATGATGCAGGCCACACAGGTCACTGAGGGGACATGGTGGACCCATGGTCCTTACAGAGGAGAATGGAGTAAGACACAGGTACAGAAGAGAAATACCTCAGGGGCGTCTGTGTGTGGTACTAAGAAATAAGTAAAATGGGGGCACCTGGGTGGCGCAGTTGGTTAAGCATCCGACTCTTGATTTCGGCTCAGGTCATGATCTCGGGGTCATGAGATCGAGCCCCACGTCGGGCTCCACGCTGGTGTGGAGTCTGCTTGGGATTCTCTCCCTCTGCCCCGCCCCTCCTGCTCGTGCTCTCTCTTTAGAAATTAAAAAATTTTAAAAAAAGAAGTAGAATGGGCCATTGCTTTAGTAATTTTTCTAAGCAGAAAAATCAAGTAAGGAACTTTTTAATATAGATTCTGACGCAGATATTCATATCGTAGGAAGAAGGGGTGTCTTATTAAGCACGGAGCAAAAACCGAAGCCTTAAAGCAATATTTCTCGGCACTCTTGACAATTCGGGCTGGATCATTCTTCGTTGAGGGGGATGCCCTGCACATTGTAGGGTGTTTAGCGGTATCTCCCATCTCTGCTTTGCAGGTGCCAGAACGCCTCCTGCCCACAGTGACAGTTGTGACAATCAAAGATGTCTCCAGACTTTGCCGATGTCGCCAGAACGACATCACTCCCAGTTCAGGACCACGGCCCTCAAGGAACAGACAGAAGCATTTCACTCCATCAAAATGTTTGAAAAATCCATATGACTCTATAAACCAAGTCAAAAGGTAACAACATAATGGGGAAAATACGTACAACGTATGACGAAGGACTAAATCCCTTATTAGATCGATTCCTACATGTCGGCAAAAGACACCTCAATAAAAAGGGCAAAGAAATAAGCAACACACAGAGAGATGTGTATGAAATCGTGCCATTTTTATAATATTTTTATTTTTTATAAGATTTTATGTATTTATTTGAGAGAGAGGGAAAGAGAGCACAAGCATGGAGGAGAGGGAGAAGCAGGCTCCCCGCTGAGCAGGGAGCCCAACATGGGGCCTGATCCCAGGACCCTGGGATCGTGACCTGAGCTGAAGGCAGACGCTTCCCCAACTAAGCCACCCAGGTGCCCCTTTATAATATTTTTAAACACAAAGCACAATGCCATGTGCTTATCGGTATGTGTCTAAGGGCACACACCAATTTTTTAAAGCAGAACGGACCATCACTTTAGCAATCTGAGCGGCAGAATCAGTTAAGGAGCTCTTTAAACCACAGATGCCCCCACCCCAGACTGCTAATAAAACACACTGAGGGTGAGGCTGAGAACCCTCTATCTTTCAGCATTCTCCAGATGATTCTGACATGCTTGGTCCAAAACCTCAGATGCAGAATTTGTTGGTGTAAACCAGGGGTTGCCACACGACAAGAGCAGGCCAAATCCAGGCTGGTTTTGGAAATAAAGTTTTGCCGGAATCCAACCACAGCCACCTGCTTACATGTGACCACTCATGGGCTACAGCAGCGGCAGAGTGGTTGCCAAGGAGACTCTGGGCCCATAAAACCTATACGATATTTATTATGTGGCCCTTTAGTTTGTCAATCAATCCCTCATTGAGAGGATACTGACTCTAGGGTTCACAAAAGGGAAAAACAGGCAGCTGGGCTCACCTAGGAAGACTTCCAAGGAGAAAAACTTGAACAGAGCATTATACGGCCAATAGCAATTCATCTATTTTTCTCCCCACCCAACTCTGTTACTGGGTTGGCATGCCCCAAGTGACTGAATTACAGAAGGACCTCTCCGCAATATCGCTTCGGGCAGAGAAGGACCGGACACTCTTAATCATAACTCTGTGCACGAATAGCACAGAAGGAATCTTGGCACTATGAAGGGAATACTTATCTAGATAACCCACCACCAAGAAAGACCACAGTACAGGCCCACACGCCCCCCTCTCCTTCACTGGAAGGACCGTGGGAATTCTCCCCCTTCCCTCCCAGCCATGCACTGAACTACAGAAAGATCAATGATGGAAAGCCCACTGCAGAAGCCAGACACAGAAACAGGCAGAGCGTGGAGGAAGGTGGGTGGGGAAGAGCCACACAGACCAGGGGCCTTGAAATAGCAGGAGAGTGTCTACATTGGCTGGCCCACTGGGAGACAGGGACCACGAGAAAGACGATTCCAGAATTTGGAGTTTAGGGTTTCTGGCAAAATGCTATGAGCAGTTGCACTGTGATATGGCAGAGAAAGCCTGTGGTTTTACGCCCACTTGTGGGTGATCGTGGACAAAGCAAGGAAGGCTCCTGGGACTCAGTTTTCTCAACCGTAAAAGGAAGGAATGGGACTAGAGAGCCCTGATGTCCTTTCAGGTCTTCATATGAGCTTTCTCTGTCCAAAATAGCAATTGCACTGGTTAGAAATGTCGTCTTCATGCTGAAAGACAAATGAACGCTGTTGCAATCCAACTGTCACAGTATTTTTGCCTTAAAAAGGAATTTTTCCCACTTGGTTCAATAAAGATCTCAATTATATTCCAACACCAACTGCTTACCCACTAGGAGTAAAGATGTGGAAAAAAAATCCACCACAGTGCTTATGCCAGTAGTAGACTCTGCCAAGAAGTGCGTCCCATGGTATCTTTTTTCCAAACCCAAATAATAAAAACACTCATTCACTTTACTGAATCAAGAGCTACACGTCTTCGGAAAACACACGTTCTCATGTTTTGATATTTCTTCACCTCGGCATTCGAGACTCTAGATCTACCTGAAGACTTTAATACTAATCTGGGCAGTCCACTTTTCCCTCAATTCTGAGTTGATTTTCTTGAAAACAGCCCATCCCGATTGTCACATGTGGGTGGAGTGACATTTGTAAGTAGGCTAAAGGAAATCACAAGCAGAGAGCACATTTCTGACTGTGAAATGAATCCATTAAAAATAAACTACTACGTGTCTAATTATTCTCCCACTTTTTCAAGAGGATCTCTTTAAAACACGCTCTGTTTGGAAACGATCTTGAGATGGCCCTACTTTGCTTTCGTCTGGCTAACACACTGGGTCCGTAGTCCTGCTAATGAATCCTGAAGCCCCGCTCAGTCACGGATACATCAAGATCTAAGTAACTGTTCTTCAAACACCCTTTGTGCCTCGGTTTCCATATTCAACTGAACCCTAAGGGATCACACTCAACCGCATTTACTGGCACACGCAACGCCAGCCTCAAACAAGATGTTGTTGCTTCCCTTTGCCTTTTAGTCATTCAAAGACCTGTTTCTTGAATCAGAAACTTATGGAATAATTCCAACGCACACATTTCTTGTTTCGCCTCTCGTCAGAGACACTCATACATCCTGACAAACTCTTTTCACAAAACAACAATGCCATGAATACAGGAAATATGTCAACTTTTATCCCCCGCTCTACTTAGGAAAAGAAGCCTATGACGGACTGGGAATTGAACTTCCGGTGGAGGTCATACGATCACCGCAACTCATACAGGGGAAGCATTTTATTAAATTCAACATTCACTTAGAGTGAAGACTTTTAGAAAACTAGAGATAGAAGGCACTTCTTCAATCTACGCACACACACGCACACACACACACACACACGCACACACACGCACACACGCGCACACACACACGCACACACACACACAAACCTTCAGCAAATGTAATACCTATTGGTGTTGAAGTTTCTCACTGAAATTGAGAATGAAACAAGGTTGTTTGCTATCGCTGTTCCCATTGAACATTGCACAAAGGTCCTAAGCCAGAACAGGGAAGCAAGAATAAAAAGAAAGCATAAGGATCGAACAGGGAAAAAACACTGTTGTGATTCACAGACTGAATGATTATGCATGCTAGTTATTAGAATATGAAATGTCAGCAAGTTTGCTAGATACAAGGTCAAAAAAATTTTTAATTGCATCTCTATGTATCAGAAATAAACAAAAACTAATTTTTTAAAGGTGTTATCTATAATATACCAAAAAAATCCCTCCAAACCTAGGAATAAACCAAATGAAAGAAGTGTATGGCCTCAACAAAGAGAACTAATATAGCAAAACAGCACTGAGAAAATTAAAGAAGACATTTGTAAATGGAGGGTTATTCTAGTCGTAGATTAAAAACAATAGTACAAAGATTCAGATTTTCCCCCAAAGTGATCTACAAATTCAATGGAATTGCAAGAGAAATCACAAGAGGTTGTTTTGGGTTTTTTTTTCTGTTCTTTGTGCAAAATGACCCCAGATGGTCCAAACCCTCTTGAATAAGAACAATATTGACGGCTTGCTCCTATAAGAGATCAGAAATTTAAAGCTAATGTCATTAGAACATGGCATAGTCAAGAACTAGAAAGATCACATATGGACCTTCATTTATGGAATAAGGTAGTACAATAAATATAGTCCTCTCAATAGACTGATATCCATATGGGTAAAAAAATTAAGCCTGACTCCTCCCTCACATCATCCACAAAAGTAAATTGCAAGTGAATTGTAGATCTGAAATGAAAGGCAAAAAAATAAAGATTCAAAATGCTAACAGAAGAGAATATCTTCATGACTTTAGAGTGAATAAATATTTAATAAACAGGACACAGAGAGCACTAAGTGTAATGGAAAAATTATTAATGAGTTGGACTATACTTTACTAAAGATAAAACTTCTTTTTTTTTTTAAAGATTTTATTTATTTATTTGACAGAGAGAGAGAGCCAGTGAGAGAGGGAACACAAGCAGGGGGAGTGGGAGAGGAAGAAGCAGGCTCATAGCGGAGGAGCCTGATGTGGGGCTCGATCCCATAATGCTGGGATCACACCCTGAGCCGAAGGCAGACACTTAACCGCTGTGCCACCCAGGCACCCCGATAAAACTTCTTTTTATCAAAACACACCAATAGGGGCACCTGGGTGGCTCAGTCAGTTGGGCGTCTGACTCTTGGTTTCGGCTCAGATCATGATCTCAGGGTCGTGAGATGGAGCCTCACATCTGGCTCCGTGCTCAGAACTGAGTCTTCTTAGGACTTTCTCTCCATCTCCTTCTGCCCCTCCCCTGCTCATGCTCTTTCTCTCTCTCTCAAATAAATAAATAAATAAATATTTAAACACACACACACACACACACACACACACACACCAATAAAAGAGTAAAAATGTAAGCCACAGAACAGATGAAGATATTTGTAATACAGGTAACCTCCAAAGGGCTCATCTCCAGAATAAAGCATTGTTTACATTAATGAAGGCTGCATGGTGGAGACAATGCCATAGAAAAATGGGCAAGAGACCTGAACAGGCTCATCACAAAAAATGATATCCAAATGGCCAAAAAACATAAGAAAAATTCCTCAATATCATTAGTAATCAGAGAAATGTAAATTAAAACCACAATAAGAGATTACTACACATTTATAAGAATGACAAAAATCAAAAGACTGACAAGGTCAAGTGTTGATGAGGACGTAATACAAGAGGAAGAATAAATTAGTGGCGGCCTGTATGTTGGTGCAACTGCTTTGGAAACCGTTGGCTGTTATCGCCTAAGGTTGAACGAATATTTACCTTCTGACCTAGAAATCCACCCCTAGATATATGCCTAATAGAGAAACAGGCAAATGTGCACTGAGAGACATATACAGAATGCTCGTATGTCCACTCATGATTGCCAAAAGGTGGAAACCACTCAAATATCCATTGAGTCGGGTATATAAATAAACTGTAGTATACTCATACCAAAGAATGCTCTCCAGCCATGAAAAAGAAAGAATTATGGTCTTGCAGAACAATATGAATAAATTCCCCAACGTAACATTGTTCCCATTTGTGTGACAATGACAAATAGCAAAACCAAAGGATGAAATTCGGGACAGCAGTTACCTTTGGGGAGAAGGGAGAGGTGGGGCTCAGAAAGAGGCCGAAGGGCACCGTGCTCACTCTTGACTTGGTGGGTAGTTACAAAGGTGATCATTTTATAATACATTGAGCTGTACCTGCTGATTCGTGCACTTTTCTGTATGTGTGTTATACTTCACAATTTAAAACAAAATTTGATGTCTATGGTATACACATGTCAGGTTTGTTTTGACCCACTAGGCAGTTAAAGGCAAGCCCCGCCCTTAGCAGCCTCCTTCACTTAATTCCCAATGCTTTTTCCCATTCATTCAATCAGTTGTACCATCATCCAACAGTCCCTAAAAACAGGGTCCTGCACAGTCAGGATTCTAACTTTTTAGCATACCAATCCTAGGAATTCTGTTGGGAAGTTTAGAATTTTATTTCTTAAAATAAAGGTGAATTTTTTAAATTAATGATAATTTCTACATCTAGCAATGAAATGATGGAAGAAGCAATCTCATAGGCTCAGTCTAGCTATCATGGAAAAGGTCTGGCCACATATCTAGAAACATACAGATGAATGGCACAAGCTTTAAGGTCAGTGACTAGCGGGGTAGAACAGATGAATACGCCGTGACTCTATCACACTGAAGTCAGAGCCGTGAGACGTGCATACAGGGGCTGTGAAACACAGGGAGTGGGGCACTGGACTCACCAAGGCAACTCAGGCAGCCTTCTGGTGTAAAGTAAGTCTCAAGGGTCAAGAAGGAGCTAACCAAGGAAAGTAGAGCAAGAAAGGGGGTTCCGCCTGGGATAACGGCAGGTGTAAAAGCCCTGAGGGGTGAAAGAGGTGGCTTATGGAGACCACTACAAGTACTTCTACCCACCTGGAGAAGAAGCCACACGCAGCGAGTTTCCTTGATCGTGTTTTTGCTGTCTACAACTCTGTAGCCAGTGCGACGACCTGAGGGAGCGAGGCAGGTAACTGTCCTTGGCAGGAGATCCTGCCTTGTCAAGGCTGGTGTCAAGTGCACCCCTATCTTGAGAGTTTCCTGCACCCAGAATTCCCCTTCCTGAAAGACCCCTGGAGCAGCTGGCAAAGGTGATGAAACCAACATGCCTTTGCCCAAAAGTGAGCGCAAGTCTCCTTCCTGACGCTCCGCCCAGGTCGTGGACACTGCAGAGGGCTCCTGGATCCTGCAGAGATTCTCCCCCAGCACAGTGGCCACCTGGGCCATGGGGGCCAGGAAAGTCAGCAGGACTCAAGATGCGGCAGCCTCTCTGCTCTTCCCCTGGTTTGGCCTCTGTCCTAGAAGCTTTAGGAAGCCAGGGAAACGAGGTAAGCCAGAGTGGGGACTCCAGTTAGTCTCCCACTTTCAAAAGAACCGTCCATTCCTGTTAGGGACCCCGAAGGTAGTCTCCAAATATTAAAAGGTGCTCAGGTCTCCATCTCTGAAAACAGGCATAAGTGACAAGTGACACGTTAGGTGAGGTAGGGGAGCAAGGAGCTGCTAACCCGGGCACATAGCAGGCCCTCAATCGATATTTACTGTCTGAATCAAAGAAAGGGCATTGTTTTCTTTTAGAGCATTCTTCACTCAGAGCAGTTCCCACCAGGCGCGGTGTTCCATACCTGCTAGGCTTGGTAGCCCAGAATCCTGAAGAAAAGTCGGCAGAGAACCCCGCGGATGTCCATGAGACCAGGTGAGAGAGTGCAAATCAGGGTCACCCTATTTGGAAAAGGCTTCTGCTTGAAGCCGTAAAGTGCTTCACATGCTCCTGTGCCCGCTGGCCTCTTAACTACTTTGATGTGTGTTTTTCTCTCTGCAGGCACGAAAATTCCCGTTGCTCTCTTTTCAGTTTTTCTAAACTTAAGTGGAAACAGCTGCTCTAATTTTAATACCCATCTGCTCCCAGAGATGAGGACAAGAATCCGTGGCTCTGCAGATGAATCTCAAGTCTTCACGTTGTTGAACCTCATTGACCTGGGGATAAGCCTTCTAGAATCAGCAGGCTTCGTAGAAGCAGCTTCAAGAAGATAAAAGATAAAAAGGGGGGAAAAAAAAGAAAATGCTAGCAGGCCCTAGATATCCAGTAGCAATTGTTTTTAAATCCACAAAAGCCAAAGACCCCCAAAGGGCATGTGTGCTCAGATTAGTCATTTCATCGAGTGCTTGGAAAGAAGCTCTCCGAATGGCCAGCAACGTCTAGTAAAAAACCAGGGGGTTTTCCGTGAGGAAGCCGAGAGGAATTTTGAAGTCATAAAAAGCAGATGAAATGAAAGCTAAATTATAAAGGGACAGAAAAGCAGCGTTGAGAACGAAGGAGGCACTCCATAAAAGCTAGAAACAGCCATGGGTTGGGAAGCCCCGAAACAAGGATGGTCCACAACAGAGTCTGGAGGCTCTGCCATCGGGGAGTTGGGGCAGGAACGGAGGGAGGAGGAACAGAAAACCACCTCACCTTCATTCTGCAGCCCTGTGGACACAGGACCGCTCTGCAGGGAAGCAGAAGAGAGAACCTTCTAGCTATACTTCAGTGCACGGTCTTTTAAGACACAGAGGGGTTTCCTCCACCATGACGAGCTACACTTTAAACCAACAGAGAGCTGGTGTCTGTGTAATTATACCCACAGAAGCAGTACAATAGGGTACAAGAGCTTAGAGGTAGTCTACAACACTGATCACCCACATTATCTCCTTAGAAACACAAATATTCAGCACTTCCAGTGAACGCATGAAATTAGAAGGGCAGCAAAATCCCCTGGAAAACTGTTAGGAAAGCATGACCATGTAGAATTAAGGGTTTTTCAGCAAACTGATTTCTTTTTTTGAGCACAGAGCCTCCTCTGAACTGTTTTAGAATCTTAAGGAAACCAATCTCATTTAATAATGCTTGCCAACTTGGACTGTGTGAATTAAGTTCGTGTTTGAAGATTACAGACACCGCGACTTTTCTTACATACGTAAATGCTGTAGGCACCCGGGAAATAAAAAGCTTTATTGATGGAAAATGTCATTATTCAGGACTTTTATGATGAAGATTGAACTGATGGGCAGGCCTTTCTCCAGCTAAAACCATGTAACAAACAATATTAGATAAAATAGAAAAAGCTTTCGCTCCAAAAGGTGAGCTTTAAAAGGAGGCGGGAGGGAAGGCGGAGCCTTACGGTTCAGGAATGCTAAGAGAACTCACAACCAGAGCTATTAGCGGATGACACTGCATTGACCCCTGGGGTGATAAACCTGGAAATAAGACCTAAGGACTGGGGGTTGGGTTCCAGATGTTACACGGAGATGGGAACCATGGCCTTGAGCCCAAGAAAAGGCGGATCGACAACCACACCCACGCAGAAAGCCACGGAGAGCCACCCGTTTTGGTTTGTTTTTTTAAGGGGGGGCGTCCAGGGGCACCTGGCTGGCTCCGTCAATGAAACGTGCAACTCTTGATCTCAGGTTTGTGGGTTTGAGCCTCACCTTGGGTGTAGAGATTACTTTAAAATAAAATCTTAAGAGAAAAGGGGGGGGTGTCCTGGAGATAAATCAACCAACAGGCTTAGAGAAACAGCAGAAAAGCTGACATCTCTTCAGCGTCTTTGGATGAAAAAGACGACCCATGAGTAACCAAAACTTTCCATATGATCGTTACATGTGATTAACATCCGCTTGATATGGAAATCCTAAGCCCAAGACCAGCAGAGTGATGGGGTCCCTCTCTCACAGCACAGAGCCCATGAGGCTCACACACGTGACTGTGCACACGGAGACTTACCAAAATGGGCCCACAGTAACAAACGACAGAGCACACGGAAAACAAACCACCGTTCGCGTGCGGACTGTGGGTAAGAAGTCAACAAAACCCCTCCCCTGCTGCATAAACATACATGTATATGTTTTAAGATAAAACAAGATGCTCAAACCATTTTTGAAACATCTTCATGATTCCCCACTTAAATTTACTTCCTTGATAAACAGATGTGATTAACTGCTGGTACTTTTGATAAGAGGGCTTTTACCAAAGAACACTCACAGCTAATAAAAGCTACGATTTCTGACTGCTTACACTAGGCATGGCACAATTCCCAGTGTTTTCCAAGCATCAACTCATTTCATCTTTGCTATAACCCTATGGAGTATGTACTATTATCTGCATATCACCTCTGAGGCTCAGAGAATTGGAGTAACTTGCCCACGGTCATTGGCTAGTCCATAATGAGAATACTAATCCAGGCAGAAAGATATAATTCCCATCAAAATCCCATATTCTTTTTTTTTCTCCTAATTTGTCAAATTGACCCAAAAATTCCAATGGAAGAGGAAAGAACCAAGTATTTCTGAGATAATTTGACAAAAAAATAAGGACATATTTTCTCTCCCAGATATTAAAATTTATTATGAAGCTGTAATCACAGTAACAGTATAGTACTGGCACAGGGATAGAAAAATAGAATAACGTATAGAAAAGAGAGCACAGAGATAAACCCTAGAAACCAAAGAAACTGTGTGTAACAAAGAAGGCATTAAAAATTAGTGCAAAAAGGATAAACTATTCAGTAAGTGGTACCGGAATAATTGTTGATCCCTGAGGCTAAAATAAATAACTCATGCCATACGCACTCACACAAAAGTGAATCTCAGATGAATTCTGTATCAAAATGTTAAAAATATAACCATTAAAACTTATGTCAGCAGTCTGTAAATTACCATCCATGGACCAAATCTGGCCCCGCTGCCTGATTTCAGAAATAAAGTTTTATTGGAACACAGCCACTCCCGTTAGTACATGTATTGTCCATAGCTGCTTTCACAGAGTTGAGTAGTTACAACGAACAGTGGCCAGTAAAGCCTAAAATATTGATTCTTTGGCCCCCTGAAGAAAAAGTTGCAGATTCCTACTCCAGATGGAAATATAGAAAAAATACCTTTACGACATCAAGGTCAGAAAGAATCTCTTAAGACTCATAAAAGATGACTATATTAAACTACATGAAATTTAAATGAACAAACTAGGTATGCATCTGAGAGCCGCAGACAACACAGTGGTGAATGCAGGGAAGAGAACTAATTGCAGAAGGATAGATTCAATATGAGTCTTCTATGTACATTTTATACCCATGTTGTAAATCTACAAACACACACAGGGACGCCTGGGTGGCTCAGTCGTTTGAGCATCTGACTTTTGGCTTTGGCTCAGGTAACGAGCTCAGGATCATGAGATCGAGCCCCACGTCGGGCTCTGTGCTCAGCCAGGAGGCTGCTTAGGCTTCTCTCCCTCCCTCTCTCTCAGCCCCGTCCCCCCTAAAATAAATAGATAAAAATTTAAAAATATATAATCGCACACAGCGACAGCTTATATACCAACTCACAATAACAGTGTTTCTGGACAGAGAGGAGGGAAATGCATTAGGGAGGAATAGGAGACTGGGGGTGGGAGTGGTGGGCTTTAATATCTCTGCCTGTTTTATTTTGAAAAAGAAACTGAAGCAAATATGACAGAATAATGTTTCTGAGTCTCAGTGGTAGATGCTAATTATTTTATCTGTGCTTTTCTATGTGTTTGAAATATTTCATAATAAAAATTTAATTTAAAATGTGATCTTGGGGCTCCTGGGTGGCTCAGTTGGTTAAGCGTCTGCCTTTGGTTCAGGTCATGATCTCAGGGTCCTGGGGTCCAGCCCCTCATTGGGCTCCCTGCTCAGTGGGGAGCTTCCCCCTCCCCCTCTGCCCCTCACTCCTGCTCGTGCTCTCTCTCTCTAATAAATAAATAAAATCTTTTTTTAAAAATGTGGTCTTCGTCATTGAACAAATATTTATGGAGCACCCTCTGTGGGCCAGAAATTGCTCTAGCATAGAGCTTGGCAAACTATGGCCCCGAGGCCAAATTCAACCCACCACTTGTGTCCGTACAGCCCGAGGCAAGAATGACTTTTAATTTTTAAAAGGTTGAGAAAAAATCTAAAGAAGATTAATCTTTCATATTATGTGAAAATTGTTTAAGATTCACATTTCAGTGTCCATCAATAAAGTTTTATTGGAACACAACCACAGTTGTTCATTTACTCATTATTTGGCTGTTCTCACCTTATATTAGCAGCACTGAGCAGTCTAAACAGAAAGCATTTGGCTCATAAAACCAAAAATATTTGCTATCTTGCCCCCCGCAGAAAAAGTTTGCTGCCCCCTGCAGTGGGTCTTGGGAATCAGCGGAGCCTCCGTTCGCACAGCGTTCTTGGAGGAACAGAGATACAAACACCTTACACATGGCATTGTCACCCATTGTTGCTTGTATGTATCATCTAAAGCAGGAGAAGACAAGGACAACTTTCTTCCATGTATTATACAATCCACCTTTTATAACTTTCATTAAAAAAGCTATATAAAGCCCGCACAATGAGGCAGGAGTCATGTCTGGAAATATTTTTACTATCTTCTCCTTCCCCAGAATTATATCAGATTCAACTCATCGAGTAGAAATATTCCAAACATGAAATGATTTCATCATGAAATTTCATGAGAAAAATCAATCCATCTCACAAAAACTATAATAGGAATTAAAATTACTGTGTAATTGTATAGATGATTCTTCTAGTGTTGTTTCCACCTCCAGTTCCGTTCAGAGTAAAAATATTAAAACTGTGACCTGGTATCATTTGCTTTGATGATGAAAAGTTCTCAGACTTTGGAATGAGCCACATACAATACAGCCAAGTACAGTTCTGAAAATACACAATGAAGGATGGGTGCCCTTTATCAATGAAGAGTGTGAATAATACAGAAAAGGTAGGATTTGTGTTCCCCCTGGGTCGTGCTGCAGAAATCATAGGAAACATTCAAAATAGCTTCAAAGTGAACACAGAGGAAGATGGTGGGTTTCTGAAGAGCAAGAAGTTCACTTGGAAGAATGTTATTCAGAAAGACGCTGGTTCTCTGCTCGTAACTGGGATCCGCATTCAGGACAGTGCTGTCTTTCACACCATCCAGAGAGGAAGCTCATCAGGATGGCCCAGGGTCCTGGAGAGCACCACGAATAGAGTGCCATTTGCTGCACTTGGCCATGCACAGAGAATATCCTGCCCTTGACCACCAACAGCGTACTGGAAGACTGCTCACCAGGCCTGGGTTCCAGGCTGGGGTCCTTTCATGATACCAGGGCCCCTGGGGCAACCCTGAGCCCGGTTTCCATGCCTGTCAAACAGCAATAGCTATGCATACACTGCACACATCCACAGTTCCCAAACTGTGTGTCAAACGTCACGGGTGCTGCAATGAAGCACGGGAGCGCTGAGCATTATAGATCTTTTTAAAATTATTTTTCAAAGGAAATGCAGGATATGCTCTAATTCATGGTTCCAATAGCAAACCTCACCATATTCCTTTTGATGATACTGTGTCTTGCGAAAGCTGGGTTTTTAGCAATGCTTGTGATAAAAAGCAAGTACTCCCTGGGCGTCAACGTGGACAGGAGGTGAGGGGGGCAGTGACCCATTCGATCGGCTGTGCAGTACTCAACAGGCACGTGCCCCTCTTTGGTATGAACCGTGGTTAGTTAAGAATGAAATGTAAGTATTGTTTTCTTTCAATTTATGTGCATGATTTTCTTTTTCAAACAGCTACAAAATTGTTAGGCTGAACATTGCTGGAATCTAGCAGCTGACAAAGATTCTCTCCTTGATCAGACTCTACTCAAGCTCACCTGGAGTTTTTCAGCGAGGCCTCCAATTTTGAACTTCTGTGTTCCTCTCTGCATTGTCCAACGTTAGCAATTATCCTGCTAAGTCAGCTTAGCCAGAACCCATCCCCCAACCTCCATATCTGATCATCCTGGTGTCTAATCGGGTTCCTCAGCTTCCACCATCCCTCCCGTTGATGTCTGACCACCTGGCCTGCTTTCAGCAGGAATCCCACGGAGTCAGTCTAGCCAGAACCCCCTTGGGCCCCAGTGTTTCCTCTTGATAACTTTCCTTCCACCGACCACCACCTGTCCCTTGGCTGCAAATCCCCGTTTGTTCCTACTGTAGTCCTAACTGAGCCCACTTCTGCACTGAGATTTTCTCTGTCCTATTGCATGTGTCCTGAATAAATTCTGTTTTTACCACTTTACTGCCTGGCTCTGCTTTTCTTTAACAGTACTTCATAGGGACTCCTGGGTGGCTCAGTTGGTTAAGCGCCCGACTCTTGATTTTGGCTCAGGTTGTGGTCTCACGGTCATGGGATCAATTCCCACATTGGGCTCTGTGCTCAGCACGGAGTCTGCTCCAGATTCTCTCTCCCTCTCCCTCCCACTTGTGCTCTCTCTCTCTCTCAAATAAATAAATACAATCTTTAAATAAAACAGTCCTTCATAAATGGAACTATTAGCGATTTCTTTTGGCCTGGGTGCTATGAAAACTTTGCTGTGATGCTAAGACCATGATGAACCACGGAAGGCTGGGACCTCTAGCTTGTATCAAAGGGTTGTCGTGGGATAATGTGAAGCTCCTCATCACATGTGTCACTTCATAAATGACTTCCAAAAAAGGCAAATTTCTGAAGTTTTGCCACTTAAAGTTGTAGAAAGCTCAACGATCTGGAAGTTCAGCTCTCCATCGGTCTTCATCTAAAGCCAACAGCTGAAATTTCAAAGGAACAGTAGACAGACAACTGAGAGAACATGCTTATTGATCAAGGATTGAAATCAAAGAGGTTAAGCATGTATGCAACTGACCCAGCTCTGAGAAATCCCACACGCACCTCAAGAGGCAGGCAGGCTAGAAGTTTCTTCTCCCACTTTATGCAGAAAGAAACCAAGGTCCCACGTGGTTATACGGATGTGCAGGGTCCCTAAGTGACAGAGCACAACTCAAACCCAGTCCCCTGAACCTCTCTCCACTGACCCTTCTCTAAGATGTGTTGACGAGAAACATAAATAACACGGGTGGCAAGTCACACAGTCCACAGACTGACAGGTCCCTTCAAAGCTCTTCTCATCAACATGCAGGGAAAGAGTATGAAACCTCTGCATCATGAGCCTGTGTTCTCTGTCATCCCATCGTCCTCACGTTTTGGCAACTCAGCAATGACAACGTGCATCAGTCATACATCAGTTGCAAATCAAAGTCCACTACACTACAGATCCCCACAACTAGGTTCAAATCCCAGCACAGGGGCGCCTGGGTGGCTCGGTCAGTTAATCAACCAACTCTTGGTTTCGGCTCAGGTCATGATCTCGGGGACCTGGGATCAAGCCCCACATTGGGCTCTGTGCTCAGCACTGAGTCTGTCCGGGATTCTCTCTCCCTCTCCCTCTGCCCCTCCCATGCATGTGCTCTCTCTCACTCTCTCTCTCTCTCTTAAATACATAAATAAATCTTTAAAAAAATCCACATGATATCTCTTAGTCTTTGGAGAGTTAAAGCAACTTTTCAGCTCCTCACTTTTTCCATATTTGAAATGGGGATAGAAATTTCCTGGAGGAACTGACTGCTGAGAATTCTCAGGGAGAATCTGTCTGAGATCTAGAACTCTAGTCAGAGCTGCTGGGAGTCCTGGTTGCCTATAAATAGAGACAGATACAGATATAGAGACAGATACAGATATCTGGGCAGGTTAGAAAGAGTTGAACCGTGTCCACTACTAGGGTTCAGACACTACTGGCATTTTAGATGCACCCAGGGGTGCTGACAGAAGCCTGACGGCTGAAAGGTAAAAAAAAAAAAAAACGTCCTGGAGAGAGATTAATCCTAAAGCAAAAGGTGTCTGGCAGGGCTGGCCACCGCCAGCAAGGGCACCTCAGGTCAAGGAGAACGGGGTTCTGGGCACAAAACTTGGGTAGATTCTGGATGTAGGATGACCCAGCTGTCTAGAAGAGGTGTCCACTGAGAGAGCTGTGCCCCCAGGGGGTCACATCACCGAGGCTCCAGCAACTTCCCTGGGAACCCAGAGCTGAATGGAAGATTCTGGGCTTGCTAGCTCTCCTTTGCACTTTGGAAGAATGGTCTGGAAATGGGGGTTGCCAGCACCTAAATGCTCAGCCCAGGTTCTGTTTTGACCAGTCTGAGGCACAATGAGCTCCAAACCAGTTATCTTTGCTCTTCTGTGCTAATCTCTAGATCCTGTGAATAATTCTATGAAGGACTCTGGTAATTTATTCTCATCATCACGCCCATGCACAGAAGGGAAAACTAGGTGAACGAATAAGAAGGTTTAAGTGGCCCCAGCTCTATTACTACCTGTTATAAAGCAAGAATCTAGTTCAATATATACAATTATTTTCTACCAAAATACACATTTGCATTTTAAAGCAAAAGTACAAATGACTTGCTAAAATCGAACAATGCCTTAGTTCTGTTTAAAATTCAATCACATTTAGGTCCTCATTAGAACATTTGCATTGCAAAATGTCTGACGAGATCCGGTTATCCGTATCTCTATTGTCTCCAAATCTGCAGGGAAGATTTTTGGCCAACAAAGCCATTAGAAAATCTAATTTTGCTGAATACAATACAGATTAATAGCCAGTTTATTCCATAAACATCGCCTCCAAAAACAGAAGTTTTGCTGGTGGAGGAAAGAAATAAAATCGAAATGCACCACCAAGCGCTACAGAAGCGTTTTTAGTAGTTTGGCGCTCGGCACATGCTACTGCAAGAAGCAAAATCAAGCGTCCAGCTATCTGACTTCAGAAGACGCAGATAATCTGAATTACGGTCACATCGCACTCAGCTTACGAGCCGTGACACATTCAGGGTATAGTGCAGAAAATAAAATCAATGACATAAGTTCTCGTCTCCTGAGCGTTCTGTAGCAGTGCTCTCAGCCTTACAAACATTATTTCTAAACCTAAGAATCATCCCGTTAGGTAGGTATTATCAATCCCGTTTTACAGGTGAGAAATCGGAGGCTCAGAGAAGCGAACACATACCACGAACATAAAATACGTGCGGTGAAGGGTCCAACCCAGGCGGGTTTTACTGTATTTTGCCTTTCCCCCAAAAAAATATAAAAGTAAAGAGCCACTACGTTTCTGAGTGTTTTGTTCTTTGTTCGCACAGTTTGAGCGAGGCGAATCTGAGCACACTGCCAGAAATAAATGACCACACACACTATGAAGCCTGCAAATCACGAGTCTTGGTTTGGGCCACTCTTCCCAACTAAGGGCTTTCAATTCCTAATTATTCATGAGGGACTTGATGGCAAAGACAAAGCAAGTGAGGAGGAAAGCAAAAATAGTCTATGTTTGGCACTAACAGGGATTTGAAATTGGTATGTGAAGACACGAGTATCTGGCAATTCAAGTTACAGCTGCAAGCAACACGAATCACGGCTCATGGAACGTTAGCGGTCTCCCAACTCCCATCTGATCTCGCCAAAGCCCACCCCCCCCCCCCCCCCCCCCCGTGCGAGGGCACCTCCTCGCCATCGACTCTGGGCCTTAACTCTGTCTTTCCTTCCCAACCTTTTTCTAGACTCTCCTGTGGGACATTTCATTGGCAGAGTCCAGTTTCCTGGGCCAAGGACGTTGCTCTGTGGGTGCAAAAGATTTTCTTGCCATTTTTCTGGGGCCAGATCCAGGTTATCTCTGAGCTAGAGAATGGGGCAAAAATCAGAGCTAAGAACCTGGTTTTGGCAGCCTGTCTTCTGACCCCACCTCCTCTGCTTACTGGACAGAGATTCCCAATTGCAGTTTCCTCTTATATAAAATCAAAAGAACACTCCCTACTTTCCTCCTGGCTGGTTGGGGAAATCTAGTGCTCAGCACGGTGTGATTTTAAGCAATTATTAGGAAGTTGTACTTACAATACCCAAGATACCGTCACTTGAAGTCGAACATTCTGAATGTACAGGTGCTTGAGACTTTCCTACGGTCAGGACCTGCAGTAACATCGATCACAAACTCTCCTCTTGGAGCTATATGTGGGAATCACACAAAATCCCCACCAAAATCGTGTCCTAGCCATCTCGACGGGCACTAGATTTCAGACCCTGTCTCCTAATTCTTCCTTCTCAAAACTTGATGCCCCCTTTCTGCAACCTTCCTTAATTTTTTTTTTTAAATTCCCCATGAACATCAGCAGAGCTGATGCTTTTTGAGAGCAGAACAGATAGCTCAAAACATTTCCGAGAAAATGGCAGCCTGTTCTGAAGGGGACACTTTTCCAAAAGGCCACTGGAGGCTGATTTCTAATGTCACGGTAGGTGTGGGCTGGGAAACAAGATGGCTTCTGCACCCTGTTTCACGGAAGTGGTTAGGGTTAGGGTTAGGGTTAGGGTTAGGGTTAGGGTTAGGAGGCGCACAGCCCTAATTTTCAGTGAGGCAGGACAGTTAGTGGCACTTCCCTCTTCGTGGTGTTTTCCAAACGGTCCAACACAAGAGTTTAGACTTGTCCTCCGGATGACAAAATGCAGGGAGATTCTTCAGTGGTCTTTCCTCTACTCTACTGGTGGCCAAAAAGAAAGTTTTCTCTAACATCACTCCCATACAAGCAGCTACAGAAAAGCAGGTAGGTGGGATCCAATTAAGAGTCTGGGTTGCTGAGGGCTGAATTCTGTGGGTGAACCCGGCCTGCGTAGGACTCTGAATAAAGTCAGCCTGGAGGGGCGCCTGGGTGGCACAGCGGTTGAGCGTCTGCCTTCGGCTCAGGGCGTGATCCCGGCGTTCTGGGATCGAGTCCCACATCAGGCTCCTCTGCTATGAGCCTGCTTCTTCCTCTCCCACTCCCCCTGCTTGTGTTCCCTCTCTCGCTGGCTGTCTCCATCTCTGTCAAATAAATAAATAAAATCTTTAAAAAAAATTAAATTAAATTAAAAAAAAATAAAGTCAGCCTGGAGTGTGTACTTCATCAAAGTTGAAAGATAAAGGGACCCTGTTACTGGCAAACAAGTTGCACAGACACTCAACCTTGACCTAAATGAAAATTGTTACTCAGACTGATACAAAAAATATGAAATAAAATATATTATCAAAAATGACAAAACTAATCAAACTTAAATTACTGCGGCAGAGAATATTATTTTGTTGTAGCCAGTTGGCTATTCACACAGTGATCACGCTCCATGAAGGTTCTCTTGAGCTTGTCCACTGATGCCACTACCCTGGGCCACCAGGGGCTGCTTGGGCCACTGTGGACCATGCGATGCTGAATCTTCCCACATCATCTCATTCAACCCATCTTAAAACCTCTGTCATATGATGCTATGGTGACTTTTGACCCTTACTTGAAGCCAATGCATCATTTATTTATTACTGATTTTTTTTCCTAATTAGTCAACTCTATGGTAAACATAACCAAGCCCTGATTCTTAGAGTGATACTCAATTATAAAGTGGTCATGTAGGGTGTTGGTATCAAAGCAAGAAGACAAACATTACACATCATTTCAGTCAATTCACAGACCTACCTGAAAATACACCATGGATAGTGTGTGTGTCCTTCTTTCCCTTCTCTGTGCCCAGAAACACTGCTGTAAAAGAGTGAACACTAGCCAGGGAATCAAGATAACAATGGTAATCTCCTTCCACTTGTGGGAGTCATCCTCCTCTCTGGGGGTCATGGGTAAAATGAGAAAGTTGTCTAGAATCTAGATAATGTCTAGGGCCCTTGGAAGGTCTGCCATCTATAATACCATTAATCTCTACTACCTGGGGTGAACATTCCTGATGTTCCTTATATCATAGGGTTTACCTGGACACATGGCCCATCCTGGTCACTGGGCAGAGGACTTTGGTATTGCTGTGTAGATGGGAAGATCTGGTTCAGGTTTCTGTAGCCATGGTGACAACCCGCCACGGAAGGGTCCTAAATACAACTGACACTTGCTGACATCAGACCACATCCACCAGAGATGTCAAAACATAAAAAGCTCACACTAATTTCAAAATATGCAAATCGAATTCAATAAATAAGAAATCCTTTATCCAACTTGATCTCATTTATCAAAGCTCATTAGCTTTATGATAAATAAAATTCAGGATAGAGAGAACAGTAAATTAAAAAAGAATAAAGAGCTCCCTTTCTTGATGCTGCAAACAATACATCTGTATTCTAGAATATCAATTAGGACATAGCTATAGTTTTCGAGATTTAGATCCAATTTACTCAAATGTTTCAACTTAATTACATTGAATTATTTAAAATACTGATTTGCTTCCTATTTGAATTAAAATTGTCACTAGTGACTATTTATTTTAAAGCTTGCTTTTATTTATTTATTTACTTATTTGAGAAAAAGACAGAGAGAGCAGGAGGAAGAGCAGAGGGAGAAGGACAAGCGGACTCATGCTGAGGGTGAAGCCTGATGTGGTGCTCGATCCCACAACTCTGAGATCATGACCTGAGCGGAAATCAAGAGTCGGACACTTAACCGACTGAACCACCCAGGTGCCCCTGTCACTGGTGACTATCATTCCAAGTAAATTCCTCATAATTTAGACAATGAAAATTGAATTATAATTTTTCAAATTAACTTTACTTAGATACAACTGTTTTCAACAACCGACAGCCCCCTCAAAAGGACTGTTAAAGACAAACCCATCAAATATATTAGCTGTATCCCTTCATACTCTCCAATTTTTTAACAAAAAAATCATGTGAATTTTCTAATATTTTAATTAATCTCTATACTTCATAAAGACGCCAGAGAAAAAGAGTATGTCTGAAGCCAAAAAAAAAGGGGGGAGGGTCCCAGATCGCAAGTCCAGTCCCCAGTCCTCTGATTTTACAGAAGTCACCTGACTCCTAGACTTGGTTTCTGCATCTGTCGAATGGAGAAAAATGCTCCTTTTCCTGCATGAGGCAAGGCTGTACCAGACAGCGATCAGAGCCCACCAACCCCACATACTAATAGGCAAAAAGGTCATGACAACTTTTTTTAATCATACAAACTATGAACCAGAACATAGTGGATCCAAAATGCCCCCAAATTTCTGGAGGTAGATAGAAATATTTAGTGCTGTTATATAAAAAGTTTCATGCTGTGAAAGACCCAAGGGGAAAAAAACTTGCTCAGTCTAGAAAGGAGAAACCATGAGGCCAAAGCAATTAACTTGGGCCAAGAGTTCTTACCAATTCCTCCCTGAGAAAAATACAAGAGTGGAAAGTGAAACCACACTAAATAGTTTTTGGTGTGTGTTTTATATGTGATCCCAGAACATCAGCTCTGTAATTCTCAACGCGACCTCTTGTCTTCATGAAGATCCATTTCCAAGGACACTCGCATTGTGCAAAAATGTAGCTTACCACATACCAGCATCACGAAGCTGGTGCCGAGTGACCCAAACAGGACACGCAGCCCACCTCACTGAATTCTGGCTTAACGAGGTTTAGTTTCTCGCACCTGGCACCATGCTCAAGGTGCCCTTCAAGTTTTATGTTGCGTATTTCATACTCTCTTTGTGAGTAGACTAAGGTTAACAAAATTAGCAAATTTGTTTAATCTAGTAATTTGGAGGTTTGCCAATTCCGCAAATGTCATACAAGCAAAATGAAATGACATCCCCCCCCCCTTTGCATTCTTTGGTGTCTTTGTTTTAACACCACTTAATGGTCCTATGGTCCAACCAAAATTTTAGATAATAGTTCACCTACCTAGCACATGCCATGAACAGAGCTGAAAATCCTAATATAATTTAAAATTCATTGAACGACCATGCATTATACTCACAGATAAGGCCTTTGATTAAACCATTTTACTCTCATTTTGAAAACGAACCTAACAAAATTACTTATCTGGTTACAGAGCCCAAAATAAATTAGAAGGAACGTATCGGAAAGAGAAGCTCCTATTACAGGCTGGGTCAGTGACATGAGCATGGGGTGACACATGGTGTGGAAAGAAGCAGGAAAATAAATAAAAGGAAGAAACGTGGGATCCACAAGCTGACCATTGAGGTCACGGGGTGGAAGGGCAACACCCTATGCCTTCCATCACTTGGAGATTATTGTGGTTACTGCACAGTCCATGACTGATGCTCAAGATAATGCCCTTGAGTCAACAAAAGGCTAAATTAGGTCTCTATGCTCCACTGACATATGTAGTGCACTGGTGACCAGTTCTTAAAAACGACTGCAAAGCGGGGCTCCTGGGTGGCTCAGTCGGTTAAGTGTCTGCCTTCAGCTCAGGTCATGATCCCAGGGTCCTGGGATCGAGCCCTGCATCGGGCTCCCTGCTCCGCGGGAAGCCTGCTTCTCCCTCTCCCGCTCACCCTGCTTGTGCTCTCTCTCTGTCAAATAAATAAATAAACCCTTTAAAAAAAATGACTGCAAAGAAAGATTTCAGAATGTAAAGAGTAAAATTCAAGTATCTGGAAACTCATCTAAAGTAACTTACCACAAACCAGGTAAATGAGCTGATACCGTGTCCTTAGCTAACTAATAATAGTAGGTACAAAATTACTACAGCGACTTCTAGTCTGATTATTTTTACATCTATTATTTCCTTATACTATCTATAAAATACCCAAAGTCCATGAGTGGATGTTAACAGCCCATTTGTCTCTTAGTAAAACATCTGATTGCCTCAGCTTGGAAATATTATATATATAATATTTACATATTTATATACACATTTTATACACACACACACACACACACACACAGACTACCTTTACACTAACATTTATTATGTGCTTCGTGTGACCAGGTACCAACATCTATTAATTCATGTCATCCTCCCAAACTACAGTAGAGATCTTATCATTGTCCCCATTTTATAGATAAGGAAACTGAAGCCAAGTGCTTTGACAATTTTGCCAAGAGAGCACAGCGACAAGTGTTGAACACAATTTCAACCCAAGAAGTCTTGCTCCGGGGCCTGAGGTTAGAGCTGTGCAAACACTAACATAGTCATTACCAGCTGCGCCATGGTGAGGAGTGTGGAACACAATTTAGAAATGGATGTTAACAAAGAATTTTTTTAAAAAAGATCCATCCATTTATTTGCGAGAGAGTCGCGGAGGGGCACAGGGAGAGAGAATGTCCAGCAGACTCTCCAACAAGCCTGGGGCCCAACGGAGGGCTCAGCCTCATGACCCGATCACGACCTGAGCGGAAGCCAAGAATTGGATGTTCAACCAACTGAGCCACCCGGGGTTTTGACGGTTAAGGAGGCAGGCTTCATTCATCTGGAAATTTCGCTTTTGTAGAAATACTCATTCGTCAACACTCCCAGGTCCCTTTTTTCTAGTTTGAGTCCCAGACTCCTTTTTTCCCATTGTTCTGAAAATCCCAAATGTTTTCATCTTTATGAAGATACAAAACATACTTTTTAAGAAAAGTAAATAAACTCAAAGCTTTTTAAAAATACCTTGGGGGAAAAAAGGAAAAAAATATGTAAACACCCATTAGCCATGTGAAGAATGTCTCTGCACCCTCAAATGACAGGCATAACATAGGACGTTTCTAATTGTAATGCGGGAAAGAAGTGCACCCTTAGCTGGCTTCGTAATGTATCATGCAACTGTGAGTTTCCCAATTAAGGCGTTAGTGATAATGACACAACCCGCAGTCAGGATACTCTAATGTTAAAACTGAATCAAACTCAGAGGATTTCTACCTCGTTGGTATTTCATATAAATACCCAAATATATTTAAATCCTTCCTCAAAAATTTTAATCAAAATAAATATCGAAGTGACTCTGAGATTAGCTAACATTTTAATTAGGTAAAAAGAGTTAACCAAGCTTCCTACACCTTGATTTGCTATAACGTTGCTCAAAAATGAGCAATTTGATCACTGCTGGATCTGTCCCTGCAGCCTTGGGAGGTTCCTATGGCTTTTAATGACTTGGCTTTCAGCGTGAAGTCACTCCCAAGGGACAAGCTTAACTCGCGCCACTCAAAGGGCAGCTCCACTAGAACGCCACCAAAAGCTCGAGGGTGGCTGGTGGGAGCAAAGCCACCCTCGGTCTTCAAGCCATGAAGGTCACACTTGGCGGGATGTGGTAGCGGACCCCCTGCTAATAGCTATGGCGTGAACAACAATAGTTACAGAACATCTGCATGTATCTCATCGAATGAATGAGATGAACGAATGGAGACTCGACACTGCTCGTGGTGTCTAACGTGGCATGCCGTGAAATCTCACCCTCTCCTTCGGCGTCTTTGAGGAAAGTATAATAAAAAATTAGAATTTTTTCCTTTGTTTTTTTTTAAGTAATCTCTCTGCCCAATGTGGGGCTCGTACTCAGGACTCCAAGGTCAAGAGTCGCGTGCTCTACTAAGCCAGCCAGCCGCCCCCCAAAATTGGAATTATCGATAACAGTTTCACATTAGTTAATCAGCAATTAACCAAGTTACTTCTCAGCAGGCTCATCACTAGATGGTCTTCCTTATGGGCCTCTTAGAAATGACAGGAATGCTGATGGACGTAATGCGTTGCTCGTTCTGCACTTGACAGGATAATCTGATCCAAAAGAGCAGAATGAGGTGCTAAACAAGAGAAGTGGCCCAGGTTGTGAAAACCGTCAGTCTTAGGTTCAAGTCCTGTCCCGGTTCCCTTCTGGCTATAGAATGCAAGGCAAGTGTCCTATCTCCCCAAGCCCTAAAATACAGCTAATCCCAGAACTTAACTCAAAGGTTGTTGGGATTGCGTAAGAGAGGGCACGCAGGGCACAGCAGAGCGCCAGGTACGGAGTAAACACTTAAATATGAGAGCCAACGTTAACACTGTTGTGAATAAGAAGAACGCCTGAGTCAACGGCAATGAGGTTATGGAAAAGTCAATTAACTTTCTTTTCTATTCTCTCGTCCCCTGGGTCATTCCCAGTCCGGACTGCTAGTCGGTCCTCGCCATTGTTTTTGAATAAGGAAAAGCCTTGTGAGGTCAAGTAATTAAGGGTTCTTTTATGGTTATGAAGCTGAGAGACAGAGAAAAATCACCAGGGTGAAGTTTCTTCACACTTGAGATAGCAGATTGATGGAGTTAATACAGAATTCATTGGAAATTTCTTCTGAACTGAGGCTGCCTCGGCTGGGCACACGCTCGGCCTGTGGTCGTTGCTTCAAGAACAGGATCACCAGCACGTGCCCGGCAGGAATGGGGCGGGTGAGAAGCGCGTTGCTTCCGAGAGGCGTAATGAACAGAATTACAATGGAAAAGGAATAAATCCAGAAAGTAATTGGATGCTTTCCAACAGGATAGGTTGAACAAAATCAGATATTCACATTCTCATTTAACTTTTTTTCATGTATCTTTCGGCACAAAGTACGTTCATATCAGAATTATAATTATGGATATCACTGCAATCCACACGTTGGCCTCACGGCTGACACTCCTCCTACCACAATCAGTTAAATGTCATCTGTTAAATCTGAACTATTAGCATCCCTTATGTCGATCACCTTACTGTGTGTGAGGAAACCAGGCACAGATTCCGGACAGAAGCATCACTCTGTGGTGCCAAGAGCTCAGTGTCTCCTGTAGACTAGACAGTTCTCTTCAGCTCTCCTCGCAGAGATCCCTGCATAATTGTGGGGGAAACACCAGCCTCGTGCTATAATGGGGCATCGGTTCCTTGAGAAGCATGGATGGGATGACCTGTGTCCCCTCAAATGTGTATGTTGAAGTCCCAACCCACAATACCTCAGCAGGTAACCATATTTAGAAATAAGGTCTTTAAAGAGGTGATGAAGTTTAAAATAAGATCGTTAGGGCGGGTCCTGATCTAGCAGGATTGGTGTCCTTACGAGAAGAGGAAGAGACGCCAGGCCCGTGTGCACACAGAGGAAAGGCCACGGAAGGCGGCCGTCTGTGAGAAAAGAGGTCTCAGCAGAAAACAAACCTTAATCTTGGACTTCCGGCCTCCAGAAAGAAGAAATCAATTTCTGATTTGTCAGCTCTCCAGTCTATAGTGTTTTGTCATGGCAGTCCTTGAGCGGTAATTCTAGAAGTTTCTAAAGTTTCTAAAGACAAAGTCCTTCATTGACCACAGAACTAAGTGGTTTTTTTTACTAAGTGCTTTAATATTACAGATATCAAAACAGAAGTGATAAATAATACCACATGAATGTGTGACATCAGAATTTCTTGTAATAACCTTCTCACATGTCTCCCACAGTCGATCTTTCCCCCATCTCAGTAAATCCCACATACCACTGTCAAAATAAAATCTTGAACATTGTATTCACCAGCTCAGAAATTTCCACAGGCTCCTCATCGCCGACCTACTGAAACTCTCATGCAGACGCTGCAGATTTGGGTCTCACCACCACCACCACCTTCCAAGCCGCGCCACCTGCCACAGCCCCTGCCCTTCCCACATATTCCACCAGCATGGCCTGCTGCCACCTGGACACTCCTGGACTTTTCCTTACTCCTTGCCTTTCTTTGATTTTTTGTTTTTTTCCTTAACCTGGAACCCATGGGCCTCTAGAGCTTAAGAAGCTTCCAAAGGGTCTAAGAATCCACTGAAATAGGAGATAAATATTTATGTCTCTCTACACATGAGTGTTTTCCAGAAAGAACACTTGTAATTCTTGTCAGAGTTTCAAAGAGCTTGACTATGTTGAATCTTCCCCAAGCCCTGTGGTCTCGGAAGACAGCGATGACTGACAAACCGCCCACTGTTTCGTGTTCTGGGAATGGCCCACGAAGAACCACCTTCCACATGCAGCTTCAATCTCACAATCGTCCATGGCAGCCTTACCTGTCCCTGGCCAGGCCAGCCACAGACCCCCCAGATTCCAATTCTCTGTCTCCTAAATGAACTGAATTGTCTCCCCTGGCCAATCTGCTAACGCGACTTGCCCAGACCCTAGCCGACTCTTCTCCCCTGCAGGCCTTTGAACTGGATCCGTCCCCAGGCCGGGCTGGCATCAGGATCCAGGACGGCCTCTTGAAGGGCCCCTGACTGCCAGGGCTATGGGTTGAACTGCGTTCCTTTAAAAAGATATGGTGACCTCCAAATACCCAGCTGCTCAGAATGTGATCTTAATTAGAAATAGGGTCTTCGTGGATATAATTAGATAAAATGAGGTCACGTTAATTAGTGTGGGCCTTGATCCAATATGACTGGCCTCCTTGTAAGAAGAGGAGAGGAGACACGGACACACGGGGAGGACACCACGGGAAGAGGGAGGCAGAGATGCAGGGGGTTGCATCTACAAGCCAAGGAACACCGAGGATTACTGGCCATCACCAAAAACTAGAAGGGCCTGGAAGAGATTCTTCCTCAGAGCCTCCAGAAGGAACTGACCCCAGCAACACCTTGATCTGGGTGGGACTTCTAGCTTCCTGGCCATGAGCGAACATAGTTCTGTTGCTTGTGGCATTTTGTTACAGCCGCCCCCGCAGCCTAATGCAGCAAGAAAGCCTGTGTTCACCTGTCAGGCCATGCTCCCTGCACATCCTGCCCCCTTGCACTGTCTTCCTGGCCTTCACTCACTCCGCCCAGAAGAGAAAATCCCTTTCTGTGTGACCTCTGAGAGCTTTGCTCTCCTTCTGCTCCAACAGCCCCTCCCCCGACTGCAATGCTTCCCTCCCCGCCATGCAGTCAAGTCTCTCTGGGTTCGGTTCCTACTGGACGAGGCCATAAATGGTAAAGAACCAGTGCTCCTTCTGGACTAATCCCCATCCTTTCTCCCCGCAACCTGCCTAAGCTCCAGCCGTCCTGAAGGTCATTCCCCACAAACCTAACCTTGCCTGCCTCCTCTCCCCGCCACAGGAAGACAAGTCTTCCAAATCGATCTGTAGAGGGAAATAATGTTCAAGTATTAACCAGTGGGTTCTCCACCGCTCAGCCTCCCTAACTTGCAAGATCCCTGCCCCGGGGCAGGCAGCTGGGCGTGAGCCACCGCCCTCAGGGGCGGCCAGCTCCCCGGAGCCAGAGAAGGGAGGTGCTGAATCATGAAGCCGGGCGAGGAAGAAGGCAGGAAACACTGGGTAAGTCTTCACCACCATCTCGGCTGCAGGAAGATGCCCTGGGCCGGACAGGGACATGGGCCAGGGCTGCTGTCACTTGAGTGAGCACTGTCAGTCCCCAGTGTCAGAGGTCCACTCAGGACATGGGCACGTCCAGTCCCACTGCAGCGCGTGCTGTTCCTTCACCTCCCCTGAGCCCAGGACCTCCCTCGGGCAGCGGCCAGTTCCTCGGTCCAGTGGAAATGTAGGTCCCCATCTCACTTGCCCCATGGAGTCAACCCCCCACTTTCAGTGCCCCAGACCCCTCATAACACCTGCCTCCCATCCCAGAGATGGAAGGGGGATCCCTCACAATACTAGGGGGGAGGTGGAGGCATGAGGAAGAAAGCTGAGCGTAGACCTGGGCAAGGGAGGCTGAAGGAAACCAGAATGAAATGTACACACACACACACACACACACACACACACACACACACACATCAGGATGGCCATGGAACTCCCAAACTCTCTCTCCATCTGACTGGGGTTCTAGTTCATTTACCTCATGGAAATTCATCTTAGCTCTGTTTTTGCTGACAGCCTAACCTGGATTACGGAGACGTGGTACTACCCTAAGTTCATTTTGATGATTGCTGTATTTTATTATCAGGGAGATGACATCAAACCCTGCTGTCCACCCAGGTCTCAGAGTAAAGCCAGGACATTCACGCCCTAGTTGCTAAAACCACCAAAGCTGGGGAATGCTGTAAAGCCTCCATTCTCCAATGCACACCTGCAATTTTTGTCCACCAACAGAACAGACACCAGCAGAACCAGTATGCAGATGATAACTTTATTTTTTTTCTAAATTTATTTATTTAGCACACAAGCAGGGGGAGAGGCAGAGGGAGAAAGAGAAGGAGAGAAGCAGAATCCCCCTGAGTGTGGAGCCTGACGCGGGGCTCGATCTCACAATCCTGAGCCAAAATCAAGAGTCTGACGCTCAACTGACTGAGCCACCCAGGTGCCCCCGGATAATAACTTTAATATTACAAGTATCTGATGACCTCATTGATTCTACCAATAAAAGAAAATGATTGAGAAAAAATAGAAAAGTTGGGGACCCAGAGTTATTTGTTATACTGGTCGCTCAGCTTTTTACTATTTGTAAATACCTCGGAGTTAAAATTAATTAAGAAAAAACTAGTTAATAAATGGAATCGATGTTCTCTCCCTAGTAGTCTAACAATAACAAATCCCAATTCAAATTCTTCTTCACAATACCATAATATCTCACAATGTAGAAAACGTGTCATGAAGGAATAGCAAAAATTAACCTAGTCTAAATTGTAGGGAGAATAATTAACTTCAGAGGACTTGAGGAATAGAGTTTTCTTAATTTTCAATTATCTAACAGTAACATAAATGCATAGCTAACAGTGTGAGATCACAAAGAAATCCTGACATTCTTCAATAAATTAAAAATACTGGAGGTAAGCACCATGCTAAAAATCAATTTGATATACGACTTCCTTGTAAATGCTAAAGTCTTTCAAGAATGCCGCTACCTATTTTTGTAAATGGCCTACATCATTCCCCTATTATATCAGAAACAGCCATTCATCTTAGCAAACCATTTTCCCACAGATCATGCAAATATAAACGTCAGCTTGGCCTGTATTTGGGTCACTGTCATGAAGCCCAAATGGGGCCAGCATTCTCTTAGCCTGTCGTTCCACACGAAATCTGCGGGTCAGATCACCAGGGAGCTGACACAGGCCCCACCCTGGGCCCAGCAAACCACAGTCTCTGGGGCAGAGCCCAGACCCAGCACTTGCAAAGCTTCCCAAGTGATTCCAGGGCAAGGCGCAGAGTGAGAAACTAACATAGGGGCACATTGCAACTCTAGGTTTGTCAGGTGAGGAAACTCACCTGAATCAAAATCACCTGGAATGTTCTGAAAATCCTGAGGCCTATCCGAAGCTACTCAGTCAGGTGGGTCCTGAATATCCGCATTTAACATGCCCCCACGGCTCCCCCATCCATTCCTCCCATGCCAACACCAGAGCTTCTGAGTTTCCTGTTTGCTCTAAGAGAGACCCAGTTCTGGGCGGCAAAACTGGGGTGTGCCCCTCAGCTACTAAGAGCTCCCTGGAGTGCCTGGGTGGCTCAGTCAGTTAAGCATCCGACTCTTGATTTCGGCTCAGGTCATGGTCTCAGGGTGGTGGGAGAGAGACCCACGTTGGGCTCCATGCTCAGCGGTGAGTCTGCTTGAGGTTCTCTCTCTCCCTCAGCCCCTCCCCCCACTCACATTCTCTCTCTCTCTCTCTCTAAAATAAATGAATAAAATTTTTTTAAAAAGAGCTTCCTATTCGCTATTGACATGTTTTGCCCTGAATCTACCTAACCTTCACTTTTCTAAGCCAGTTCCAATTTCTTTGTTTTTTAAGTAGAATTTTTTAAATTTAATGTGAAAAAGATTTGTTTTCTTCCCAACATTCCCATCGTTACCCATTAGGACAAGATCAGGACTTGAAAATGGACTTGACAACGCAAAGGGAAGAAAGGGAATGTTCAGGCTTCCTTCCCACCCCAGATCCCCACCTGTTTCAGGCAGGCATCCATCTCCAGGAACCAGCCATTCCAGTACTAGAAGGAAAACCCCACACGGATGTCTGATCCTGGGCAGTACCATCCATTACCCAGGGCAATCAGGCTTTGCCCGAGTAACTAACAGCTTCGGTGGGGCTTCACGGAATCATGGAAGTTCAGGGTGGGAACAGACTTGGCAAGTCTAAAATACAACTCCTACACACCCCCACCACTTCACATGCATTCTTCAGACAGTGTTCTGAAAGTCTCGAGGGGCGGGAAGAGTTTGTGGAAGAAGGCTGGTAGTCGGAGGGTCTCTCCTCCTGACGATCAGGTAAAGAGCAGGATCAGCAGATTGAAATGACAGGAAGGGAAGGAAGAGTAGAATGAAAACAAAAACCCAAGTGTAAGGTAGAAGTGGAGTTAAGAAACAGGAAAAAAGCAGAGAAATGGACTAAACCGTGAGAGACCTTAAAGGCTCCTAAATCATATGATAGCAACTATGACCTTCCATTGATGGAAGCCAGAAATTCTACAGCAAGGGAATTTCTCGTCTAGTACATCCCATCCTAGAAAAATATTACAGCAATCTAAGTCATTTCTTGATTCAACAACATTTGACAATTTTTTTCTTCTTTGCACCAAAAAATAAAAAGACAGGGGTGCCGGGTGGCTTAGTTGGTAGAACATCTGACTCTTGATTTCAGCTCAGGTCATGATCTCAGGGTTCTACGATCGAGCCCCACATGGGGCTCCGTGCTCAGCAGGGAATCTGCTTAAGTTTCTTTCTCTCCCTCTCCGTCTGTCCCTCCCCTTGCTAGCTCTCTCTCTCTCTCTCTCCCCTTATATATAAAATAATAAAAATTTATATAAATAATAAACAAATAAAATCTTCAAAAAAATAAAAAAAATATAAAAATAAATAAAATAAAATAAAATAAAAAGACAAGAGCCTCTGTAACAATACAATAAACTTGAAAAAAATAAAATAAAATAGCTAAATAATGGCTTTAAGAGACTCCAAACTTTTCTTCGTAACAAAAAATACAACATATCTTCCCATACCTCTAGCAAATTAACAGAGCATAAGACAGTCCCTGTCTTAAATATAGTCAAGTGTCCTGATTTCAACAAGATCAAGTATGTTTGTCTGCGTGCAATCAGCAGCTTCCACCAGTACTAAAAATAACCTAAAATCGCTTTTCTCTCTGCATTTTTTAGGCCGTGACATTCAGCCCTCACTTTCGGGCAGGCTTGACAGAGCCAGAGTTGGGCTACATAACACCTTTGTATTTGTGCACATTTCTGGAGGCTACACAAAATCATCATTTCAAATCATGCCCCCTAATTTTACTCCTGCTGAGGTTAGCTCAGTGGTTAGCTCAGTGTACTCTGGGACTCCAGGTTCAAGGACTTCTTTTTCATCGATTGCCTCGGATGTTCCAATATGTAAGCAAATCTCTTAAAGTCTTCTATGGGAGGGTGAGAAATCCACTATTATTTATTTTATTATATTGAGGATAAACAAGTCTATATAAGAAGTTGTCGAGGATGATGGCATTTCTTTAAAATAGACCCCCTAAGCCCAAGGCTAAATAGAAATTGCAACCAAATCAAAGAAAATCATATAAAGCAAATTCAGAAAAATCTGCTTCCCCAGTGTAGTCCTGTTTTATTTTATTTTCATGGAAAATCAATGAGAGCCGGGAAGGGGTGGGGGGTGGGTATGAATAATTGAATGCAGGCTGACATCAGCTCTTATTCCTCCCACGGGTCCCTCTGTCCTCCTTCTAACCCTACGCTGTCCTTTCTAGCTGCCCTGCTGTCCTACCTGCTTCTTATCTTACTGCCACCTTCCTCCATTCTCACCAGCATCGCCCCTCAGGGACTCAGCCTCCTCCACAGCATAGACAAAACAGACCTGTCACGGCCAGAACAGAGCACGAAGGCCATGGTCACTAGGGTGCCTCAAAAGCAAAGGACACAATGGAGAGAGAGGAGCTCAAGACGCAGAGGGACCGTCCATTCTCTGCCTGTGGAGGCTTCAAACCCTAGAACCGACACAGGGCCTCGAGAAGCTTACAGGTTGGAAGTTGATGTGTTATTAGTAGGAAACACAAATTATCGAAGAAATGAATGTGAGTGTGGATCAGGAGGAGAGTGGGGTATGGCAGAAGGCTTGTCCCAAGTACAGAAAAGGAGTGGGGTTTGGAAACAGAGCATAAAGTAGCCCTGAAGACCAGCCAGAGAGTTCCATGTTCGTTACACTGGAAGGAGAAAGCTGAAACCTTACTGGAAATGAAAGCTCTCAGGCATGGGACGACTGGAAGGGCTGTCTACTATGTAACGTTGATGACACGCACAGGTCCCCCCAAAAGTTTCTGTTTAATCCAAGCGCTAAGGGGAATACTGAGTGATACAGGAGCTCATCAGCTACCCAAACCATTACATTCCACTCCATAAAATTGATTAGAAGCTAAGATATATTTTGAGAGCTAAGCAAAATATGCATGGGCTGGTTTTTAGAATCACATGGGCAGGAGAGCGAGATGAAGCACAGACTTAATAGTGTTTCCTATTTGCTTGTACAGCCATTATTTTAGGCTTTTTCTTTAGACCTTTTAAAAAATTCAAATACATTACCAGAAGTGGTTGCAGAGAATCAAGCAATTACAGAGAATCAATGTTGTTTTTATTGTAAAAGCCTAACGATAGGGAAGGATCGCGTAGAAACTACCACAAAGGGGGGGGGTGGACAGTCTGTTTGGGAAACAATACCAGCTTTCCATGTGAGAAGGGAAATCAGTAAATCCATACATTCAACAAAAAGGCATGTGTTTTACTAGATATTTTAATTGATTAATCATGACGATGTCTGAACTTGGTCCAAGTTGTCTTTTCACTTTAAGTAAATACTGAGAAACTCAAGCATTCAAACTGTCTGTAGTTTCAAGCATTGAATCTGTACATATATTTCTCCACATTAGAAAAAAAGAGACCACCTAGAAATGTCCATCTGAGGATTAAAAGCCTGCCCAGCTCAAGTCAGTCTTTTGAAAATATGAGAGTATCTTAGAGCTGAGGGGAACCACAGAGATCTTTGGGACAAACCCCAGGACCCGTCAGGCTGGGCACTGAGGTCACAAGAAGTTAAATAACTTGCCCAACGTCCCAGAGAAGACAATGCATCATTTCTTTTCACTAAAGCACACTGTCCCACTGGAATTATCAGAATGTCTCTTCGTATGTAGAGTACGTCTTCTAGGTTACCTCAGCCCGGTCTTATTCTTCCCTTCAGAGTAATCAGCAGAAAGTCCTGGTCCCAACCTCAGATGGGGAACTGGCAGTACCCACATGAATGTTCACACACTTTCCATTCTTTTCTGCACAACAAGTACCTAGAGAGGGCTTATTGCAAAAGTCCAGGATTTAACAAACACACTTTACCCTGCATTTTATAAGTGCGACGGGCCAAAATTAAAAAATAAAACAAGATATCACAACAGGCCTCCTTAAATCGAATGGTCCCATTAATGTCACAACTTTTAGACATAATAGGGTTTTTTTTTTCCCAAAGGAGAACAGCATATAAATTTATTTAAAGTAAGTTTTATGCAACATGGCAGCCTTCATAAGAAAACAGCTCTGCCTGACTATTTTTATGCTCGGCTGGATGAAGAGGGGACAGTCCTGTAGAAATAGAGGTTCAGGAGATGAGGTAAGCCTAGTAAAGAAGGGGAAACAGCCAGCTGTGTTTGTCAGGATTCTTCTTGACATCCTTTTGTCTTTGGAGATAAGGATGCTCCTTTCCTCTGCGTGCAGGGAGGAAACTTCTCACACGAGGGTTTTATAGCCTGCTTCTGCCATTTTCTCAAACTCCTTCAGCTGAAAATACTCCATACGCCAAGGGCAGTGTGTCCTAAACCCCACCAGAGGGAGATCCTTCATCCTGCATCTATTATGTGGAAAATAGCTCAGGGCCAACAATAGCCTTTGTGCACAAGGGTAAGTTCTACACAGAAAAATCCCTGCTCGTAATAATAGGACCCATGATAGGATGAGAGAAATCACCAGTTTGTCCTCTTAATTCGATAATTCACTAAATGCAGTCATCATTTGATAGTAAAGAACACTGGTGAAAGTTGATGAGAACTTTTCAGATTGAGAGATGTAACACTGTAACCAGTATCGTTTCTTCACCACATCACCAATGTGCTTTTCTTAGAAAGGGGATTTGAATAAGCCTTAGGCTTTAATTTGTTCCCATCTCTACTGTATCTGGTGTGATGTGATCAGAGTTTCTCCCTGGTTCCCTGAGTCTATGAAGTGTTTTCTGTTTTCATACTCATTTTTTTTTTTTTTTTACTTATTTTTGAGAGCGAGAGAGTGCAAGCAGGGGGAGGAACAGAGGCAGAGGGACAAACGGACTCCGAGTGGAACGCAGAGCCTGACGTGGGGTTTGATACCACGACCCTGAGATTATGACCTGAGACAAAGCCAAGAGTTGGATGCTTAATTGACTGAGCCACCCAGGCGCCCCCTATTTTCATATTCTTTTGGTCATTTTGATTGCTAGGAACAGGGATGAAAATAGGAGTTTGATGCATGTTTAAGTCAAAATCCTATGTGGAAGTAAATTTAATCTTCTAAAAATTTTCTTCACTTTTTAAAAAAACTATTAGCAATGCTAATTTATAAGCTAGAAGTAATCCTAAATATGCTTTTTTTTAAACTTTTTTTACTTTTTCAAAATTGAAGTATAATTAACATATGAGTTTTGATATTTTGACATATTAGTTTTGACATCATTATTTGCTATTTGCACATATTGTGAAATGATCGCCACGGTAGGTCTCATTAATATCTATCACCATACCTAACCGATTTTAGCTATAAAGTCTTTCCTAATTTTAATGAAAGCTGGACCACTTGGTACCCAACCTTCTAGACTTCTGTTATAACATCAGCTCAGGAGGAAATCAGTTGTTAAATACTTGAAGCAAAAAAACAGTATTTACCACCTATCAACAATGAACCACACCAAGGGAGGAAATCAAGACCAAAGATTGCTTGAACAAAGCCATGATTGATTAGAATGCCACATGGAAGAAAGAGAGGTCTGATTAACAGGAGATGGGTCATACAGGGTGTTCGTTCCCTGAAAAGTGCAAATAAGCTGCAACCAAACAGAAGACAAGTGATGAGAAGGAGATGAGAAGGAAAATCATTCTAGAAGTCATTAATGTGCACAACCAAGCAGCAACATGTAACCAGCATGACCAGGGAAGGAGAAGGAGCCTCTCACAAGCAGGGTCGTGAGAACAACAGGGAAATGGAAGGAGGCAGGTGAAAGGGAGCAAACACCAGCATCTGGGAGCAGTGAGGTTGAAATAGAAATTGCATCTCGGTAGTGGTGAGATGAAGCAGGGTACATTTTCCAAGATGCAAGGTTTTCCAACAGCTCCCATCCCACATCTCCTTCTGCAATGTGATCTCACCTCTCTCCCATCACACCTATGAATGTGGGTGGGTTGGTGGCTGCTTTGACCATTAGAGCCAGGCAGAAGCTTCCAGCATCTTGGAAGGCAACCACTGTATTTGGAAGGAGACTATCCAGAAGCCACCATATTATGAGAAACTAAACCACACGGAGATGCCCTGGGGCATGAGACATCAAAGTTGGGGAGGAGGGGGGAAGAGAATAGGAAGAGGAGCACGGAAGGACCAGACTTCCAGAGGACAAAGCTTCTTCGGGGTGAATCCTCAGATCCACACGCTCCAGCTGACACCTCAGGGACCGGAGACAATTCCTCAGCAGAGCCCTCCCCAAATTCCCAACCCACAAAATCCTGAGCAAAATGGCAGCTGTAAGCAACTAAATTTTGGAGTAACTTGCTACACAGAAATTGATACCCAAACGCAGAGGGCACCAAAGGAATAAGTGAGCTCATCCACAGAAGCAATTCTCAACGGATTTTTAACTTCTCGATCGTGTGCCCAAAAAAGATATCTTATTCAGAGCCCCAAACTAAGAACAGAAAAAACCAGAACTGCTCCGATTTAGGGAGACAGGGTGGCAGGAGACCCGGGAGTTTCACACTGTAATACAGCATGACGCTAGAGTTCTGAACTCGTGAGCCCCCAGAGAGGACCTGCAACACTCACACTGCTGTCCTGAGTGTCACCCAACTTGCGAGGCAGCATCTGGGTGCGGGTGGGAAGTTCTGGATCTTAGCCTCCACAGCTAGAGGTAACCTGCTTCTAACATTAGGGAGGAATCGGAACTCTGGAACTTTAGACTGGCTTCTTCCCCAGTCTCGTGTCTGACCACTGACACTTCCGTTTCCTGCTTCATATTCTCTCCCCCACAATGTATTTTCAGAGAATCCTAACAGGTGTCTAAAAGATCCCAGCAATCCCTCGCCCTGCTCCTTCGCCCTTCCCTTTCCTTCCCCTTCCTCTTTTTTTTTTTTTTTTTTTTTTTCTGTCAGTGAAACAAGGAAAGAGAAGAAATGGAAAATTGTTTTGCATGGTTTTGCACAGTGGTTGGGTGATTAGACTCTGAACCCAAACTCTCTAGATTTCTATCCTAATTTTCTCAGTCACTAGCTGGGCAACGGTGCCTCTGTTTTCTAAGCTGTGAAATGAATGTAATAATAATAGAAACCTACTCATACAATTGGTTTAATACTTAAATGATTTAATATGGGATAGTCAAGCCTCAGTAACTATTAGGCCATGACTTTTTTTTTTTTTTTGATGGGGGGGAGGGGCAGGGGCAGAGAAAGAATCTTAAGCAGACTCTATGCCCAGCATGGAGTCAGGGCTTGAGCTTATGACCCTGAGATCATGACCTGAAACGAAATCAAGAGTCAGATGCTTAGCCCACTGAGCCACGCTGGCGCCCCAAGTCATGATTATTATCCTAACTAAAGCTTACAGCTTTCCAGTATTCTGGAAGGAAGGAATTTAGAGATAATGCATAAGATATACCATAGATAATTACCCCTAAGCTCATTTAAAGTACAGTACTCTTTATATATTATTAGCCTTATAAAGGCTCATTTTAGATTTTACTAAGGAGGACTTAACAAAGTGATTCAACAACACTGTGGTCACTATTCTGAGGCCTCACTGGGCAGAAATGCTAAGGACAGCTTTCTGAATTGTCGGAAATTGTCCCCCATCGGGGTCAGCCAAGTTAGCAACTCCAGGGCACCCCGTTTGAATGAGTCAACCCTTAAAGGGCCCTTGAGCAATACATGGAGTTTAGTGTGTCAGCGGGGCAGAGAGCCATGGGGCTTCCAATCCTCCCAAACTGAAATTCTTCTTAGATAAGAACACTTGAAAGATAGCAAACCAAAAAAAAATCTGCAGAATGACACAGTGTTGATTCATTTGCGTGGTATCATAGCAAAGCTGAGAAAAAGAAGCTCATACTTGGAAAGTCTGAGTTGGTCACTGGAGGACAGCGCCCAGCAATGCAGCAAGATGGTGTGCGAAAGCCTGCCTCCCATGAGCACACGTGCGGGTGTCCCTGTCTCTGATCTGCCCATCTGCAAAGCACCATTTATTGTTGTTGCTTCTGGATCACATGTAGTAGACTTGGGGAGTTTTAGAAAGGGTGACCAAAAAGTATAAAACATGACATTATAAGGTTATTACTGCTGTAGAAAATAGGTCTCGAGGTAAGAGAGTACAGAATTTGTGCCTCTTTTAGCAATCCTGTTTTTGAGCACAATCTATTATCCTTACTCATTTTCCAATGGTTATTTTGGCAAGGTTTGTCCATCTTCTATCTTAACAGATGACCACCTGAAAAGCATGTTGAACTTAAACAGAATGTATTCATTCATTAAATAGCAACTATATCAGGGAACCCTAGAAGTCTCATAGAGTCACAGAAAATAAAATCTCCTGGCCAGTTGTTTAAAATAGTCTCATTAACTTGTCGCACATAGATAGCAAGCTAATATGTAATTGGACAAAGACTTTTATCGATGGCACCTTATTTTCAGATCTGCAGGGAAAGATCATTTAAAGCCATTGGCTTGCCTGGAAAAGCGCTGGTAATTTATGATCAGGGCTGACCCCAGGGACAGGAGCTGGTGGCTGCAAGAGCACCCCAACCATCTCCTTCCCCCCCACCCCCAAACCCCACTGCGTCCTTGGAGCCAGCAGCATCTTTGGGAGCCAACATGGGAGCCTGGAAGAATACTTACCCTGAATCATAGGCTTTGCCTTCTCCTCTATGTTCTGCCTCCAATTCCCTCTGAAATTTAGAAAGGCTATTTAAATATGGGAAGGGAATGCCTGGAGGAAGCTACATCAAAGACCACTGATGGGTCTTTCCTGGGGAGGAGAACAGACAGGAAGAAAGGAAAATGGGGGAATTCTTGCTTTACGCACTTCTGCGTACTGAGTGTTATTGTTTCCATAACTAAAAAAAATTTAAAGAATTATTGAAACTTTCTGGGCTCCAATTTTCTCACTTGAAAAATGACAAGACCAGGCCATAAATGAAATGCTACAAAGACATCGCTTCCAGCTTCTAAATTCTATGACACAAGAAATGTTTCCTGCATGGTCACTGACCAAGCACTTCCCTTTCCACATCTTGGTGAAAGGGCAGTTCACTTCTGTTTCTTCTTTGCCTAGGTAACAGCTGTTGTCTTACAGTTGCCGGTTATTTTTGTTAGCTAATTTAATTCTTAAGACAACCCTATGAGGTAGATGCTGTGAGTCATCCCATTTTGCAGATGAGGAAACTGAGTCCCTGAGCTACTACAAAGTATTCTGTCAAATATACAGCAATGATTACATATCTCTCTTGGGTGAAAATGTTAGCACCAAAGCAATGTCATTGAACACAAGATACTACCTTCAGATAAGGATGAAAAGTCAAACACTGTATCATTCCAATACCAACGTCATGTTAAAGAAAGCTTTCCAACATCCAAGGGGTTCTAGAAAGAGCACTCCTAAAGAAGGCTGTGTAATTAAAGCTACTCTTGTTTGCTGTTCACGTATTACCAAACATTGAATAGGAGGCTCTGACACAAGCAATGTAAGGGTAAATAAACATGGACTATAATATAGCATTTGTACACTAAAAACTCCAGCAGCTCACAAAACAAATCTGGAATTGAGACTGAATGAGGGAGGCATTTAAAGAACTCATTTCCACAAACATTCACTCATCTCCTTAATAAAGGACTGATTGATGTCCGTAGCTTCAAAATTATGTGCAGATTTCACTCACGTACAAATCAAGACTCAAGCAGGGTGTGGGGGTAGGAGCAACTCACCAAACACTTACAGTCTCCATGTCAGACACAGGGAGGATAAGAGCATAAAGCAAGTTCTGGGAAAATTACAACGCCGCACCAATTACATTATGGTATCAACGCAGGAAGGCCGGATCACTGAAACTGAAACATCAGTCCGGAAAGGATGTTAAATAGGAAACAAACCAGCATTTGCAGCAAAGTGTTTTTTCTTCCCTAGAACACTAAGAAAAACATTAGACCCAGTTATTCAAAGGATCTAAAAAGATAATAACAAAATAGAAAGCTCTAGAATGTAAAAAGGTTCAAGCCTACCAGGGGTTAAAAATGCAAATTGAAACAAGATAGCCTCTTGTCCTACTTAATTAGCAAAAATAAATGCATTGGTAACTCTTATTATATCAGACGTCGGCAAGAGTTCAATGAAATAGCTGTTCTCAATATTGCCCAGCTATTATGTGGGGAATTGGTCAAATCTTTCGGGAAATCTGAGGCATAAGAGTAAACAAGGGGCATAAAATAGCTTCAATTTAATACAGGAAGAGCTGTAAGTTCAACACTGAGCATCAAAAACAAAACGCTTCATAGTAAATTTGGAGAAAAGTATGAGTGTGACATAGGAGGATGGTTAGGCCAATTACGGCACAATCACCACACAGAATACTACAACCATTAAGTCATAAATGCTGTAAAAGAATGTGAAAAACACGTGAATGATGGCAGGTTAAGTGAAGAAGCTGGACATGAGATTCTTCATCTACTATGTTTATGACTGTGTTAAATACGCTGAATATCAACAGAGAATAAACCAGAACTGTAAGAGTAGTGTTTGGGTTATGGGTAATTTTCTCTTTTTTCTGTAATGGTGTTATCCCTCTTGTGTAATGCAAAAACAAGTAAATAAAAGACTTGTTAAGCACTAAACAATTAAAAGAATAAAATTTCTTTGGAAAAGCTAAAATGAAGCAAAAGCAATAAAAGCAACAATTAAAGAGTTCAGGACATTAAAAATAAATTCCAAATATTAAAGTTGAAACAAAGACATAATGGGAATCTCAAGTTGTGTAGACCAGTGCCAAAACCCAGCAGGGCTGCTTCCAAGCCTGGGTTAGCATGCCTAGCCAGCCGCCTGCCATCCCATGCTCTTCCCCCACGGGAGGGGCAGAGCAGACAGCAGGCACCAAGCTACGCTACTTTCTGGCCCTACTGAATGAAAGCACCCACATCCAAGACAGTGTGCTCCATCCACGAGTACATGGCCCTCTCTGGGCAAGGCTGGTCCTCTCCCTAAACTCTTAACTCTCAGGGAACTTAACTCAGGTCACAGGAGGCCCAGGATAATATCTTACTCATACACCTCGCAGGGAGCCTGAAGCAAATAGGACCTGAAACTAAGCACATTAGCAATTGCCTTTAAAAATGGGACATCAGAATATCTGTCCAAATAAAAATGCCATGAAGAGGGAGCACCTGGGTGGCTCAGTTGGTTAAGGGTCCAACTCTTGATTTCAGCTCAGGTCATGATCTCCAGGGTCATGAGACCAAGCTCTATGTCAGGATCTGCGCAGGGCGTGGAGCCTGCTTAAGTTTCTCTCTCTCCCTGTCCCTCTCCCCCCCCACACACACTCTCTCTCTCTTTCTAAAAAAAACCAAAAACACCATGAAGACTCTGAGTTTAAGGAGTAAATTATAAATGCCAAGACTCAGCAAGCTGTGACCTCACCTGCCCTCTACCAAGGGACAATGCCACACAGATATAGCCTGTGAAAAATGTGAATGATGGTAGGTTAAGTGTGCAAGATATAAAATTAATGTAGACTGAGATTACAACTTTGTTTTTGAGAACTTGAAAAATATGAAGAGAGAATAAGCCAAAAAATTCTAATAGCTGCATTTGAGTTACGGATTTTTTTCTTTCTCCTTTTTGGCGTGCCAAACTTTCACTGAAATGATGCTGTTACCTCACTTTGTAAGGAGGAAACTGAGAGACAGGAGGTAAAAATGTCCCTGGTTACACACTAGAAAGAGGTAGAACGAAGAATGGAACTGAAATCTGCTCACTCCTGGTCTAAAACTCATTCTACTCTCACCACACCGTGCAGTATTTCCTACTTAATAAATTTGGAGTAATTCTTTTTCTCAAGCTGGTTAGGTTGTAATCATGCTAATGTTGGAAATAGTATGATTTTACTTTTGGATATTAGAAACATGTACCCACAAAAAAGAAAAACAGAAAAGTAATACATTGTATAATGATATAATTACATTTGTTTTTGGTCAATTATTTTCTCTTTAGAAGTTAGGACATAAACCTCAAAGAGAAACCACTTTTTCTAGAAGAAAACAGATTGGCATTTACTGCCATTTCACAGTCTGGGCAGAAATGGGAACCAGGGAATTGCCCGTCTTTTCTGCTCTGATGGCTTCACAACACTGCTTGCCCAAAAGAGTCTGTCATCACCATGGCAACCTGGCACTGCATCCTCTGGGCGGCAGGGAGGAGGGGCCTGCCTCCCCTGTCAGGCTCACACTGGCCCATCTGTTCACCCTGTTTCCTCACCTGAAACGCCCTTTCCCTTCTGCCAATAAAAACCCTTCAGGGCCCACCTCGAATCCTTCTTCTTCCACAAGGTCTTCTCCATAACTTTCAAGAACAGTAGTGACCCTTTTCTTTAAGCCACATCTTATGACAATTGTCAGCCGAGTTTCATCTCAAGCTCCAAGGTGGCCCATGCCGTGGTGATGTTGAAAACAATTCTATGCAAGGTGGACACTCGGTTCGTTTACACAAAGTCGGCTACACCAGTTTCTAACATAGTGAAATACTTCCTTTCTTCCATAGTTCCCTGAACACTTCCTCCCACCTCCACACCCACCCCCCTCTGCGCCTCTCCCTACCCCCCACTGTCCTGCAAGTTCTCCTTTTTCCGGTGAACCCCATGATCTCCCCACAGACCCAGCAACTCCGGGTTAATGCTGGGAGCAGCAGCAGACCTCCAGCCCCCTGGCCAGGGTTGGCTCTGATTGGTCGAATAAAACCAGATGTGTAGTGTTTTGACTACAATCCCTTTCTCTGGAGGCGCTGAGGATTGACAGGAAAAAACTCCCATATTGATTAGCAATGTCTGCCAGGAGTGTAGAAGGGGGCGCACACGCTCAAAGACGCTCATACAATTAAAACCTCTGCGGCTCGGCGCCTTAGTACCTCCGTAAGCCTCACCGGCCACTTCTCTGAGAGGAGAAGGGGTTGGAGAAAGGAGGGAGGAGGACAGTCAAGGCGGTAAGGAAAAGAAGAAGGCGGCGCCCACTGCGTAGCGGAACAGTTCTGTAGTTTTAAACAGGTTGCACCGCACGATCGATTTTACCCACTGCCAATTTTGTTTTGTTTTAAGATTTATTTATTTGAGAGAGAGAGAGTGCAGGCATGAGCATGAGGGGCAGAGGGAGAGGGAGAGAGAGTCCCAAGCACACTTGTGCTGAGTGCAGAAGCCCCCCATGCGGTCTCGATCTCAGGACCCTGAGATCATGACCTGAGCTGAAATCAGGAGTTAGAGGCTTAGTGGGCTGAGCCACCCAGGTGCCCCTCCCACTGCCAATTCTAAAACAACGAGATCTTGACCCTTTTATTTCCCATCCACAATGCCCAGTAGAGCACCATTTCCTTAAATACTCTGTGCACTAAGAATTATATTAATTATAACAACACGAAAAACAATACTTCTACAGTATTTGTCACGGTGGACATGTATTAGCTTACTTAATCCTCCAAAGAAACACTCTGAGGGTTATCTTATATAAACATATTTTCAAATTATTTGTTTATTTTAAACAACACTTTACAAAGAGGGAAACGGAGGCAGAGAGAGATTAATTTGTTATCAATCACACAACTCAGAAAGCGGGGGGGGGGGGGGGGGGGTTGAACCCTGGCGACTGACCGCAGAGGCTATGTTCCTCTGTGGCACGCTGTAAGTCTTCAGAGGACAGTTTGCTGGAGCAAAATGTTGGCAGCTGCATATCGAACTTGGCATTTTCCTGAGGGAAGCAAAATGCCAAGAGCATCCCGACAAACCCCTGAACTGCACACACACCATTCTCCCAAGACAGAACAGCTGCGCTCAGTCCCTCAGAACCCCTGAGTCAGAAGTGCCCTGTGCTCCTCGGCCCTGGGGCCCAGCCAGGCAGGTGGACAGATCTGCCAAGTCACAGAAAACACCAGTCTCCACTGGGGTTCATATCAGGACCAACGATGAACAAAAGCCACCCCCAGGAGAGCAGGACGGAAAGAAGCAAGAACAGGGAATGCTGAGTCGAGAGGATGAAGTGAGTAAACAGGAGAGTCACAGAACTAGGAAGGACCTGGTGCAAGTCCGGAATTTTACAACCAAGGAAACAGACCCAGAGAGGGGACAGGACTGGGCCAAGAGCACAGTTAATGAATGATAAAACTCCTCTAAATTCAACTCTCCGGATCTCCAGGCCAACAGGCCCCCAGATGATGCTGCATCAGGACAGCTAAGAAAGTACGAGGGAAGAAGTGACTGGAGCTACACCTGTTTCCCCCAAATCGGTTTTGTTGCTCCACTCGGCATACACAGACTATTTCCCAACCTCCCTTGTGGCTGGGTGTGGTCATGTGACTGTGTGCGGTCATGTGACTAGGTGCAGCCAATGGGATGGAAGAGGGAGCCACAGACACCCCTTCCTGGCCTGGCGGTGCAAACCTCTGCGGCTGCTCCTTCCCGCTGACCAGACTGTGGCTCCTGTGCCCGCATGTCTAATGGCACAGACACCTCTGCCCTCCCCCAAAATAAAACACTCTCCACCCTCATCACCTGGAACCGGCCTAGACGATCATTGCTATGTGATGAGAAACTTCTGTGAGGCGCTAGTACTTGTCTGGGCTGGTGTGCGGCTACTTCACTCATCCTGCCCTAATTGAGGAAAAGTGCCAGCTGGTCTTCCCGGTCCCATCCCTTCAACACACACGCGGGCGTGCACACACGCGGGCGTGCACACACACGGTTGGACCAAACATTTAATTTATGAAGTAGTAATATAATGTCTGTGCAACCCCACCAGTTGAGAATTGTTGAATCAAGGATTTAAAATTACAAGATACCACTACTCTTGTTTTAGTTGACAATGGACTCATTAACCGTTAACCGTTTGATATTAAAAACACATAACTCCTGGACCCCTGGGTGACTCAGTCGGTTAAGCGTCTGCCTTGGGCTCAGTCATGATCCCAGGGTCCTGGGACCCAGTTGACATCAGGCTCCTTGCTCAGCGGGGAGCCTGCTTCTCCCTCTGCCTGCCGCTCCCCCTGCTTGTGTGCTCTCTTGAGCACTCTCTCTCTCTGACAAAGTCTTTTAAAAAACTGCATAACTCCTTAAAAATTTTTAAATTAAAAAAATAAATTAAAAAACAAAAAACAAAAAAACGCTTTCCTCCTTACTCTTGGCCCACAGTGGTGCGCTGGGGCCAGCTCCTACCAGCTTGTCAATTGGACATTTTCAGGAATTTTGTGAGCCAGTCGTTAAGCACAGCCATTACTAAAAATTAAACAGACTACTATTAAATAAATTATATTAAAAACAAAGTTAAATGCTCAAACCCCATCCCTTCCTAATTATTTTATTACACTTTATTATCATTTATGTTTTTGGAGCTATTCACATCTGTTGTGTCTGTCTGAGGAAAGTTCTGTAAAATGGGGTGCTAGTTTGATCTCTCCTCAGCTTTACATCACCTCGGTATCTTGAAAATAGCTGTAGTGGGAGCATTTACACCACAGAAACTGGCACATGCTACAGATCAGGGCCTTTTTCTTTTTCTTTTCTTTTCTTTTTTTTTTTTTTTTTTTTTTTGTCTGGAGAGTCAGTTGTTAAATATTGACCACTGTTCTTAAGAGCAAAAATCAGGCTGGACACTATCCTTTTAATTATCTTGAATGGACATGGAGGCATTTGGCCTTTTGGTTAAGATGGAGATATCCTCATTTTTAATTTGTACATTTTACTTAATTTAATTTCTTCAAATATTACTAAGATGCCCTAAGAAAATTATTTAATGTTCTCATCACCATGGAAGTAACTAGGATAGATGCCACATGAAGCATATTAGTGGAAATTTGCACTCATGATCTATTTTCTATTCAGAATATACATTTGCTAATGAGGATTTCTCTTCCTTAAATTAAGAGCAATCCTTTAAAACCAAAAGCTAACATGACAGTGGGTAAAATTGCTTTGTTTTATATGTCTAATCTTTCCCAATTGATCCATAGATTCCAAGCAATCCTAGTTACAATCCAAGCAGGGGTTTTTTTATAGCTATTGAGGAAAAAAAATGATTCTAAAATCTATATGGAAATATATAAAGGACTACAAGAAGCTTTTGATTTTGCGAAAGAACAAAGAGGATTTACATTAACTAATTTCCAAACTACAGGATAGTACGGATTACCTAGGATAATCAAGGTAATATAGTATTGGCCTAGAGACAGACAAGTAGATCAACGGAACAGAGTCCAGAAACAGACACGTGCATATGGGCAATTGATTTTTGGCAAAGCTGTCAAAGAATTTAATGGAGAAAGAATACTCTTTTTAACAACTGGTGCAGGACAATTGGATATCCATATGGAAAACATGTCCCGGGTATTCAACTCTCTTTTTCAATCTGCACTTGCGTGTTATGCCACATGTATTGGGTGGAAGGGCAGAAAGAGAGGCTTAAAAATGTGTATCTTCATATGTGATATGAATTTAACTCCAATCCAAGTATACCAAGATATTTTCTGTTCTAACTATTTAAATAAATTGATCAAATGCAGGATTTATATATCTACTGAGACCTGCTAAGCCTGTGGCCAAAAGGCTAACATAAAATTTAAAATGTTATTTAATGAAATTATAACCTTTCACTACTCAGTCATACAGGCATTTCTTTGGAACAAACTGTCAGAAACTATCTAGAAAAATTGTGTAAAATAGCCTAATTCAACTCACCGCTTCATAGTTTTAAAAACTAAATTCCAAAGCAATTAAGTCACTAATCCAAAGAATCTAAAACTTCGGGGCCAAGTCTCCAGACTTCCGCTCCAGGGGTAGATTCTGATGGGTTTCTCAGAGTGTGTCTGTGACCACCCTGATCTGCCTGCAGCAGAGCCATCTGGGGAGTCTCTGAGTATCGTGGATACCTGGGCCCCATCCCAGGCTTCTGCATGTCAGGCACTGGGAATGGACCTGGTTCTACGCCCTGAGCACACTCTCCAAGTACTAACGCACACTGAGCTTAAGAACCTCTAGGACCACACCACGTAGGCTCCAAGGAAAGCATGTGGAAATGAGACAAGGCAATGGGAACAGCCTTTGGAAAGGACAAAATAGGGTTTGTTTGGGTTTTTTTAAGATTTATTTATTTATTTGAGGGAGAGAGCGCGTGAGCATGAGCAGGGAGAGGGGCAGAGGGAGAGGGAGAGAGAACCCCAAGCAGACCCCTGCTGAGCATGGAGCCTGAAGTGGGACTGGATCTCACGACCCTGAGATCATGACCTGAGCAGAAATCAAGAGTTGGACACTCAACTGACTAAGCCATCTAGGCATCCCAAAACAGGGTTTAATTACAGCCAAATTATCTTATGCTGTGTTTGCTATCATTGTTTTTATTTTTGTTTTTTTTTTACATTTTGAAATGTCTCATTTGAACACTCAAGGACATTTAATAAAAAATAAGAACACAGAAGGTAATTCCTAAATACATTATAAAACTAAAGGCAAGCTTTTGAGGGTTTATATTCATGTCTTGAAATTGGCTAAGAGCAGAGCTCTAATAAGACTCGGGCTTCCGCTCAATCCACACGAAAACCAAGCAGTTGGCCATAGAAGGATGGAGCAAACAAGTCAAGAGGAGTGCTCATACCTCCCAGGACTCAAGGGCAGGTCCTCTGATGATGGCCCCACCCTGGACTTCGGAGTTCACAGAACTTGCATATTTTCACTCAGTGACCTGGATTGCAAGCTCTGGCTTCCTCCTCCAAGGGACAGCCCCCACTTGAAATTAGATCTTAATTACCAACATATATTTATAAAAGAGGCCTTGAAGAAAAATTACACGAAAAAAAACATCAGCAGAAGCCTTTTCCCACAGCCCCAGCTACCAATTTCTTTTCACAGCTTACATGGGCACTGCTCCAATGTACTTCTTAAATTATAGCACTGTGTGGATCCTCTGTTAAAAGGTTATAAGACCAAAAAAACCCTATAAAAGGCTAATATCAGCCCAGGTGTGCTTTTATGAAGTAAGGTCAACACAGCTTTGATCCTACTGTGGTAGGTCTTTGCCTCCACAGTTTCGAGCTCTGATTTGCATGTTTCGAGATTACACTACAACGTTGAGACTTCCCACTCACAAAATCATAGCTTTGTTGAAAGGATTAATATAGAATTGTGCCAAATTATTTAAAGATATGTGAACAGTGAGAAAAACATTATCATCAGCCGATACACAAGGAGAAGTTAGCTCAGCATGTCCTGTATGAAAGCCTTCACAGAAACACCTTTCTCTCTACTCATGTTGGACAAGCAATTTGCATATTTGAGGCAAGTCCCACTATCTGTGATGATTTCTGGAGTCAAGAAATACTTCAAGTCAGTTTATTTTTACTGTACTTCTCAATCATGGCAAACACAGAGAGAAAGACATCAAAACATGCTCTAAACATCTGAGGTGGCAATTTTCTTGGAACAATGTGTGCAGAATGGAATTGAGGCCATACTAGGAACTGGCTGACCCTGGTGTTTTATTGGAGCCTGAAAGACTCACTGTGTAGTGCTGAGGACCCAGCAGAGGTTTGAGACCATGAATATGCAGTCTCCAGGCCGGTGATTTCCCCTGGCATGGGTTTTGGACTGCCTGGGTTTTGGACGAAGAAGGTCAATACCTGGATAGATTTGGGTTGTGGTTTTGCTGAGCTGGTTGCAGCAGGAAGTCCAAAGGGGAAAAAGAGCTGAGAGTATAGGAAAGAGACTGGGTCCAGGGATGGATCGTGTGAATTAAATCAGTGAGCAGGAAAGAAAGAGAAGAACTGTCTTGGGTCTGAGAGTGGCTGAGTGGGGAAAAAAGAAAGACCCTGAAGGTCCTGGCACAAGCTGAAGGACAGACGCAACGGGAATGAGTTGAGTGAGGAGCCGGGGACACACGGCAATAGCACGGTGGGGGTGTCAGACTTACAGATTCCAGAAGTCAGTGGCTTTGGGCTGACTCTGTCTGGGATGCCGTCCTGGGGGAGAATGGCTGCAACGGGGCGGATGTGAAGGGAGAGGCCACTGGCGGGACAGAGGCACATCGAGGCTGGAGAGTTAGATGGGCTTTCCACAAGGATGTTACATCAAATCCAGTGACACTGTGACTTGAGTGGAGAAGAAAACTGAACAGACATGAAAGATTTTGAGGACTGTGGACATGTGACTGGATATGTGAGCCTCCAAGAAACGCAATTTTGTATACAGATGTGAAAGAGCAACATTTTCAAGTTACATTGGGAATGCAAAAGCATGTTTTCTCTCCTTCTGTGTCTCTCTTTCTCTCTCTCTCTCTCTCTCTCACACACACACACACACACACGCACTCCTACTCATTTGCCAAGTTAATATCAGGCCCCAGACCTGTGACCCCCGGGGCAGTATTTTTTTCCAGCTTTATTGAAATATAACTGACAAATAAGATTGTACATATGTAAGGTATAAACCGTGATGATCTGATACACGTATACATTGTGAAATGATATAAAAGTGTATATATTTAAAGCACACAATGAGATAACCTGATACATGCACCCACTGTGAAATGATCGCCACCATCAAGTTCATTAACATATTTGCCACTTCACATCACTACCACTCTTTCTTGTCAGAACACTTAAGATCTCTCTTAGCGGGGACGCCTGGGTGGCCCAGTCGGTTAAGTGTCTGCCTTTGGCTCAAGTCATGATCCCACGGTCCTGGGATCGAGTCCCGCATCGGGCTCCCTGCTCAGCGGAGAACCTGCTTCTCCCTCTGCCTCTGTTGCTCCCCCTGCTTGTGCTCCCTCTCTCTCCCTGACAAATAAATAAATAAAATCTTAAAAAAAAAAAAAAAGATGTCTCTTAGCAAATTTCAAGTACACGATACAGTTTTATTAACGATGGTCATCATGCTGTATGTTAGATCTCCAGAATTTGTTCATCTTACAACTGGAACTTTGTACCCTTTGACGAATATCTCTCCATATCTCCAACTCCCCAGCCCCTGGCAACCACCACTCTACTCTGTCTCTATGAGTTCAACTTTTTTAGAGTCTACAAATAATGGGCGATCATACAATATTTGTCTTTCTCTGGCTTATATCACGTAGAATAAGGCCCTCCTGTTCATCCACAAAGGGCAGGATTTCCTTCTTTTATACAGCTGGACAGTATTCCATTATAGATACCACATCTTTTTTTGTTTGTTTTTTTGGGGGGTGTTTTTTGGGGGGGGTTGTGTGTTTTTTTGTTTTTTAATTTTTTATTGTATTATGTTAGTCACCATACAGTACATCCTTAGTTTTTGATGCAGTGTTCCATGATTCATTGTTTGCGTATAACACCCAGTGTTCCATGCAATACGTGCCCTCCTTAATACCCATCACCAGCCTATCCCAGTGCCCCCCTGCCTGAAGCCCTCAGTTTGCTTCCCAGAGTCCATAGTCTCTCATGCTTCATTCCCCCTTCTGTTTATCTCCCCTTCATTCTTCCCTTCCTTCTCCTACTGATCTCCCTGCTATTTCTTATGTTCCTATAAATGAGTGAAACCATATGATAATTGTCTTTCTCTGCTTGACTTATTTCGCTTAGCATAATCTCCTACAGTCCCGTCCATGTTGCTGCAAATGTTGGGTAATCGTTCTTTCTGATGGCTGAGTAATATTCCATTGTATATATGGACCACATCTTCTTAATCCATTCGTCTGTTGAGGGGCATCTCAGCTCCTTCCACAGTTTAGCTATTGTGGACAATGCTGCTATGAACATTGGGGTGCATATGGCCCTTCTCTTCACTATGTCTGTATATATACCGCATCTTCTTTATCCATTCATCCATCGACAGACACTTTGGCTGTTTCCCTGTGTTGGCTACTGTGAATAATGCTGCTGTGAGCATGGAAGTGCAGATATCTCTTCAAGGCACTTATTTCCTTCAGATATACTTCAGAGTTTTTAAATCAAACAACCCCACTAGACAAGGAAGCAGGGAATTCCATTGCTGGTCTCCTGATCCATTAGCAATATAGCACCCCTTGTGCCAGGAAAAATAAAGCAGATAGATAATGCTATATATGGTCCTCCAAGAAAAGAAACAACATCAAAAAGGGAAAATACGAAGATGTCCTCCTGTGACGTCTGAATTTTTCTTGTAATGGAAATTGGGAAACAATACAAAATTCTGCATCTCTGTGAAGAAAAGGGTTTGGTCTCCTCTTTGCTGCTCAGCTCCCTCTGGTGGAATACTGAGTTTTTAGGGCATGCCCCATGAAATCTATGGACTCCAGAGGCCTGGCCGACCTTCCACGGAGATGAGATGGTCGGTGCACCAGGACAGGGAAGAGGAAGAAAGTCCGGGGCGGGGGGGAGGGGGGGGGTAGATTGGGGAAGAGCAGAGTTGAGAAAATAAAAAGCAGCAACAAAAAACCTGAAGAAACAGGATCACAAAAACCTACTTTTATCACCTCTTGGGGGTTTTTTTTTTATCAGTTTTCTAGGTTTTTTTAAAATCACTTTTCTATTATATTAAACACAGCTTATTACCTTATATTAAAATACTAACTCTACTAAAGTATGAACTCGTCTTTAAATGAACTTTGCCAGTACCGGGGATAATTTTTGATGCGAAGGTGACAAGAGCCTGAAAGGTTCTGCTGTAGCTTTGATGGCGATCGCTAACAGGCCCTTGAATTCTGTTTTCTTCACTCCCCAAAATCATTTGCACATTTACCTCAGGCACAATTCACCAAAGGGGTATATCCTCCTTCTCTGACAAAGAGAAAACCCTTTTACAGAGTTGATACAAAGTTTTACAAAGCCCATCCATCCCTCCTCACGGTAACAGACTCCAGCTGAAAATACTGTGAGTAAAAAGCAGAGGAAAAAGGTTGAGATCAGCCCATTGGGCATAAACATCAAGATTCGACGAGGTCAGTGACTTCAGAAAACACGACGCGTGACACGCTCTCTGGCAGGAAAACTTGACCGTGGCAATGTGGCTGGCCACATTATCTCCTGGCCAACGAAGAACAGGGACGCCCTTCCCTCAAGCCAGGGGAGGCACAGCCATGGTGGGCCCTGGAGTGAGCTGCTGCCCTGCCTATGAGCAGATTGTATCTGGCTCCTCCAGGGACAGAACTTCCGTCTTCCTCAGTAGATTTATGCAATAAAATCAAAAGTCTGTCCCTACATCACACCGAACCCTGTAAATGCAGAGGAATGAACTGGATGGAATGTTCCAGCAGTGGTCTGAGTGGCATCAAGTACAGCGAGAGCATTACTTACAGATCACCTGAGGCAATCGAGGGTCCTGGGAGCACAGAGAAAATGGAAGCTTTACAAAAATAATACGGAAGTCAGAGAGTGGCCTCAAGGCTTATTAGCTGTGTGGTCCTGGGTGAGTTATATCCTCCTTGGGCCTGTGGCCCAGTGAGGAATGGAGAGATACCAGTCCTGAGGCTGTGTCCGTGAGAGGGTGGGGCGTGGCGGAGTCTTTGTAGTCTGGAAGCCGCTGGCCCTTGGGAATATCCCTGGGGGGGGGAAGTGGGGGGGGGCACAGCAGCCCGGAGCACAGGCCCCGCGGCCAGTCTGCCGGTGCTTGAACCAGGCTTGCAGCTTTCTAGCTGTCTGACCTCGCGTAGCTTACCTTAGCAGCCGTGCCTCAGTTTCCTCCCTGGTAAAAATGGGGATCATGGTGGTGAGGGTAACAATGCCCACTTTGTAGGACTAAGTTAAATCCACATAAAGTGACTAAGAGCCCGGAAAACAGTCGGGAGTCTGGAGTGTTGGCTGCATATCATCATCGTACGTGTGGTGTCATCTTTGCAATCAATACTCCGCCATTTTGAGGCGCCTGGGTGGCTCGGTGGGTTAAGTGTCTGCCTTCAGCTCAGGTCATGATCTCGGGGTCCTGGGATCGAGCCCTGGATCTGGCTCCCCACTCAGCAAGGAGTCTCCTTCTTCTTCTCCCTCTGCACCTCTCCACTGCTTGTGCTCTCTCAAATAAATAAAATCTTAAAAAAAAAAACAACTTTGCCATTTTCCTGCATTTGTCTCTATATCATTGTTTTCTTTCCTTGTGTATACTCCAAACCAGTCCTTCCATTTTGTGATCTTGTTCCGAATTTCTCAATGTCAATTATCTTCTTCCCTTTGCAGATGATAGCAGCCCAACCTCCTCTCAAAGAACCTTGAAGGGTAAGAGCCACGTGAACGACTCCCGTCTCTGGCTCAGCGCTTTGCCCCAGCAGTCACTCAGCAAACGCTCACAAGACCCCACCATGCATGGCCTCAGTGCCTTTCATGGGGATTCATGAAAATCCAAACAACCCTGAACTTGCCTTCAAGCTTCCCAACGGGATGACTACACGTTGCCTAAACACCTATACCATCAGGTAGAAGAGAAAGCTTATTGTTCATAGGGCTCTGGGGCTGTATGGTCTGACAGCTAAGAATGGACTATGACTTGGGTCATCAGAAACAACTGAGGAGATGCTTATGCTGAGTCTCTAGTTCTAATATAAAAAATGTAATAGGCTTCTAATAATAAGAGTTGTTATTATTATACTCCCTATCAGCAGTAAATATTGTTTTACAAAATGAAGAAGAACGATCTGCAACTGTTAGAATCCGCAGAATGTGCTACTGGCATACACAGAGTTAACTCCAGACCTTCCATGGCGTCAGAGTTGAAGAAGCCACAGCATTAGGGCCCACGGCAGGAAGAAAAGGTTTAAAGCATTTTGAATTGGACTGGACATTGACAGAGCGAGAAGCCCAGGATATTTGCTACTAAAACAGTAAGCTATAAAGAACAGGATGGAGGTCGTGCCCAATGACATTGTAGGTCCCTTTCAACCTGTGATCTGGGATCTGGGATCACTGAAGCCCTAGAAATGGGCCATACATTTTGTACAAATTGAGTTGCACTTTTTTTTTTTCAAATGTATTCACCAATCTCTTAATATTTACATGTACCTGCAGTGTAGATAGCTATGTCATTTACCATCTAAACCAGGAATCTTTAAAACAAAACAAAAAACAACACAGGATACTTTTAGAGTGAGAGGGGTCCTATTAATCATACAGGAGACAAATCAGGAGTCAGGGTCCCCCTGCATAAGCGCTGGTGAAGAGTTAACCTGGTCCCGCTCCCTTGGAACACTTTCATTTTGAGCTCCTCTCATTCATTCAAATATTTCCTAAGTGCTGACCTTATGCCAGGCCTGGGCAAGGCACAGAACAGGGATGAATGAGCCGTCACTCCTAATTCTGCAGAGCTCCTATTAGCATGCAGAGACAGCCACCACGAAGCCTTCGCGGCACGACATGCCAAGTGCCATCAGAGCCAGGACAAACAACTATACGGACACAGTCCTAACAGATGTGGTTGGGGGAGAAAAGGGCTAGTCCCCCCCAAGGCCATCCACCAGAATCAGTCCCTTAGCCACTTTATAGGGAGCCCAAGGGTGACCAAAGCCCTTGAGAATCTACAAAGCAAGGTGGATTCTAATCCTTTTGCTGTTGCTGCCTGAATCTCTAAGTAGGCAGCGCTCCCCCTCTCTTATGCCCTCTCTCCTTCCCATGCCTCCTGGGAAAGCTGCCGAGGGTAAGGAGCAACTGGGGACAGCGGGAGGGGGGTGCATAATCTCGCCCTGAGTGAGGATTAGTTTCACCTCCTAATTTCAAGACATTGTCACAAGAAGTTGGATGACTAAACAAGTCCCTACACGTGCAGACCAGTGTATTGCTTGAATTGCCAAGTGAAGTCTATTACAAATAATAAAATAGCCAAAAAATCTACGATTTGGAAAAGCCCTATAAACAGATGGCTTACAGTGTGAAATACATAGTGCTCTCCCAGTTGAATTCAGAATCCCAGATACCAACCCTGATCAATCAAATAGCCATGGGTCCGTATTCATATTTTGCTGATGCCGACCAAGGATGGTATGCTGACCTGTGCAATTGTGCAGATGACATAATTTCTGGAGGGAACGGCAGGGGGCAGCCATCTTGGACTTCCTCACAGGATGGACTAAACATCGGACAGTTGCTCATTATGTAACATTACACTCGGGTTTTGTGAAGGAATAACCATAAACAGCACAAAAGCAACCAAACTGTACAGGTATTTTGGCGCAAGCATTCCACACCTGCTTGCGGAGCGCACACTCTGTACCAGGCGTGTCCACAGCGAGCCAGCCCAGCTCCCTGCCCTCATGGTGCTGAGGGCCACAGGCCAGAAACAACAGCGACGTCCCTCATAAATAGATAACCCCAAGCAATGCTTGGTATTAGAAGAAAAACAAAACAGGGTAAGAAGTGCTCAGAGGGTTCCAGAAAGGCCCCTCGAAGGAGGTGGTATCTGAAGAGAGGGCTGGGAGAGGCAGTCACAAGTGATCTGGGGAGGGAGCAAATCAGGCAGCAAACACTTTATTTCAGCTCTGTACGGACTAATCATTACAAAATATCTTTTCACAGCTCAATTTCGCCACTTGCGTCCACTGATGCTAATATCGACGTACATTTTGAGAGTATTGATATCACTGCAATGGGATTATAAAGTAGGATGAACTTGGAGAATGCTATCTGGAAACATGTATCGAAAGCTATTACAATTATCACAATTGTTTGGCTCAGTAATCCTATTCCTAAAAATGTAGAGCGAAGATATATTCAGAAATGTGCATACTTACACACACACACACACAAAAAAAGAAATGTGCACAAAGATTTTTCTCTGGGGACATCTATGGATCTCAACATCAGAGATATCTGCAACTTACAAGAGCAAGAGATTGGAAACGACCTCAAAGTCTAACAACAGAAAGAATGTGAAATGAATTACAATATGTCTGCATGATGGAATATCAGCCAACAATTAAAAAGCAACTTTCGTACGATATTTAATGACATGCAGAGATGCTTGTGAGAATTTTAAGCAGAAAGGCAGAGTATAAAATTGTGTATACAAATGATTCCAACTTGAAGTCTCTGATATATTTGCATATACATATAAGAAATATTCTGGGGAAAAATGTGCTAAAAGGCGATTCTCTCTGGGTTGGGAGATTACAAGTGATTTACTCTTTTTTATTTCTCTAAAGATTCCCATTGTTCCACAAAGAGCATGACTTCCCTTTACAAGAAAAATTAACAATTAGGGGCGCCTGGGTGGCACAGCGGTTAGGCGTCTGCCTTCGGCTCAGGGCGTGATCCCGGCGTTATGGGATCGAGCCCCACATCAGGCTCCTCCGCTAGGAGCCTGCTTCTTCCTCTCCCACTCCCCCTGCTTGTGTTCCCTCTCTCGCTGGCTGTCTCTATCTCTGTCAAATAAATAAATAAAATCTTAAAAAAAAAAAAAAAGAAAAGAAAAGAAAAATTAACAATTAAAGAATTAAAAGGATGCAAGTTTATGCCATTGGCCTTTTTGTATAAAAAGGAGGTACCTAAGAGCAGAAATGTGTTATGTCTTCAGGAAATTTTAGGGTGTGATTTTAGTGTAGTGGGGAGGCCCTGAGTTCCTCACCTTCATTCCTACGTCTGTATTTTTCTCTTCCCATTTATGAGCATGGCTGCTTTCCCATCAACCCGGATACAGGACTGTATCATAATCACACGGGCACCCTGAGGGTCTAGGGCAGTATGTGGTACATAGTAGGTGCTCGATAAATGCCAAATAATATTGCTTTTTATTTAAATCAAAGCATCCACTATTCTTAAAGGAATACTTAAGTTGTTCTGAATCCTGATTTAATATTTAGGGCTTTCTCTTTGCAAAATCTTTGAGTGCTTGAAATAACTGTAAAGTGTAATGCTGTATTGAACCTGCCCAAAGTCACTGTTCCATTTTGTTCCTCTTTTTCCCTTACTTCAGTCAAAGATGTTAAATGAGCTACATGCTTTAGACTATCTAGTTTTCTAAGGGCACCTGGGTGGCACAGTTGGTTAAGCGTCCGACTCTTGGTTTCAGCTCAGGTCATGATCTCAGGGTCATGAGACTGAGCTCCCTGTGGGGCTCCATGCTCAGCGCAGAGTCTGCTTAAGACTCTCTCTCCCTCTCTGCTCCTCCTGCATACTCTCTCTCTCAAATAAATAAGTGATTTTTTTTAAAGAATATCTAGTTTTCTAGAGAATTCCTTTTTTTTTTTTTTACAGTCTTTGGTACTGCACTAGAAATTGCAAGCATATGCATATTAGTCATTATGATAATTAAATCAAGTTTTAACAGACACTCACTAAATGGTAAACATCTCTACATATGTACCCTGATTATCTGTGGCCTGATATATTGTTTGTCTTGGATTCGAATACAAAAGCAAATAGACATTTCTTTGAATAGTGCACTTTGCCCCAGAATAAATCATCCCCTATATACTCACTGTTCCAAACACCTTTTTTTCTTCAATTTGCAAAATCTGCCTCTGCTGAAAGTGTGCTTGCAATTACAGTAGGCTTCCTCCCCCCCCCTCCCCCAGAGGTAATGTTTCTGCTAACCTGTGTCAGGAGGCCAAAATCCATGAACAGAGCATATGCTGTCCTGAACTCATTAGATTTAACAGGTCGCTGACGCTTGTAATTCTTTCCAGTAACAGAGACCAGGAGAGAGGAGGAGGTGAGAAAAGGCTGGAAAGCAATGGCAGCTTAAAAGGGTCTTGGCTAACAGTCTCGACTTTTGTAATCCACAGTCATTTCAGGATATGTCCCTACTGCAATCAGAAAACAGCATTTTCTTTCTTTTTTTCAAGGTAAAAAAGCTTACTATCAAAGGCTGACTACACAGATGCTTTGGAAAGTTTAACGACAGATTTACACGCTTATCAGGATTACTTATTAAAATATGTTATCTCCATAGGAAGGAGAGCTATTAGGTATGTGAAAGTATTACTTCAAAATGAACTATATCCGGTTATAAGAGGATGAATGCTAAACAGCTCTCTGGGAAGGAAAAAAAAATCCTGCTTCATAGCATTTCCAATTTCCATGATGTAACTACTCTCACCATGTCCAATCTTCAGCCACCAATGCGATGTCACTGAACGCCGAGTTGAGGGGAGATGCACAGGGTCAACTCCTGCAGGCCAGTATGAACCACCCCAGCACACTACTGATCTCAGCTGAGAGCACCATGGGATTATACCAGAACTACATCAACTGAGATCAGCGCAAGGAGGGTTATATTGACATCCTGCAACATGATGACAGAACATTCCTAACATTTCTAACACCTGGGTTCATTATACTTCATACGTAGTGACAGAAAAGTATCCTTAACCCTTCCCTTCTGCTCTCTTGTCTCACCTCTTCTCTTAAGGAACAGCATCAAAACCAGGCGCTTAACTCCCAGGTGAACCCTGCTCCACACAGAACAAATTCAGATGTCGTCCTCTCTCCCACATCCTGACTTAGGCGATTCCGTCCGCTGGAGAGTCAACTCTTTACTTAGGCCTCTTCTACTCCTAGTGAAAAATGCAAATACCCCCCCAACACAACTAAGCTCTTCTCATTTACTCATACCATAGTGTGAGTGAAGCCTAAGGTTTCCAAGGCAGCTTAGAGGAGATGGAACGAAGGAGTAGCCTCTATCCTGCTCTATACTTCAGTGGGAACAACCATCACCACGGAAAGGGAAAGGATTTTTCAACTGACGTTGCATTTCCCCACCCTGGCAACCTTGCTTAGGGCTGGCCATGAAAGGCGGCCTTCACCCCACAGACTGTGTCAGGACAGAGCATCTTGGGAGAATGCCGGACTTGTGATACCGGATCCTCCTCCCTGAACACGGGCATCTTCACGTGAAATCCCAGCCCTCCTCCCGCCAACCTTCCATGAACCAATCACTTCCCCACCAGCCCCTAAGCGTCCTCTGCTTTCACTCGTGATGTTTGCACTGCCTGGTACCCCTCACCTACCAGAATGTGCTGCACCTGTCTTCCCAGAGTTACCCGATGACCATCCACCGTTACCTCCAAGCTGGTGCTCACCTCACCTGCTAAGCCCCTTCCTCTGCAGGGGCCCCTGTCCCACGGGTCTGAAGAACTCCAGCCCCACAGCTGCAGACAGCTGCGAAATGCTCTCTATAGAATCTCTGGAGCCTGGGATATAGCGCAGGGGACATTCACTGGTTTTGCTTTGGCCTGCCCTTCATCTGGAATGAGCACCAAGAGTTCCCTTGGGAAGGTTTAGGGGAACTGTCCCCCTGGCCGCAAATGTCAGCCCATGACACCACAGGCCATTTAGCCTCTCTCTAATTCACGGCAGAGTCAAACGACTGGAGGTCTGAGGCTGACTTGTCACAGGGGTGGCTCCAGAAGGGACAGTTCTCTGGCTTCCCGGACCCACCCTGGCCCCCCTTCTTCCCAGGGTTGGTGGCTCAGCTTTATCTTCAATTCTCTGAACTGCCCTGCAGCTTCCAATCAATCCCTTTTTGGCTTAAATTTAACAAGAGTCCATTTCTGTTGCTTGCAACGGAAGGACTCTTATTGGCATAAACACATTTACAGATGACTTGCAAACAGATGGGGGAAACCAGAGTAAAGCCTTAATCTTCTGTGTTTTCCTACAGTTCTGTAAGAACACCTGAGAGTATCTTCTCCCAAGAGCAAGCCCTGGGATCACTCTTTCCTCCCTCTGCAGGGTCTCAGGACATTAGCTGGATCTCAGAGAAAGCAGACTTGCAAGAGGAAAAGTACCCTTTGAGTACTTTGGGGGTAGAGAAGGACCTGCCCAGGTCTTAGTCTGTTCTTGTGCTGGGAGCCTCTCCCTTGGCTGCTCTCTGGGGTCTGATTTAGGTAACTCAGCATGGGGCAAATGAGGATAAAAGACAGCACATTTCTAACGGGATACAGACAGAGGGTTCTTTTATTCCCAAACAACGAATTGGCACAACGTTAGCCAAGGGGACCTCAAGGACCTTCCGTAGGTGACATCTCGGAGTCAGTGCCTGAGTTTCAAAAGGGATCATGAGGAAGCCACGTGCAATCAAAGGGAGGCTGGACAAAGAGCAACACGCGGGTCAGCACAATCCATCGGAACAATCCGCGCATCTAAGTGCCAACAACCATGACTGTTTTCAGACTCAGCATTATAGCCATAGCAGCGGTGGGGGCAATTAAGTCAGGCGCCCTGATGATAGAGAGAATGAGTGGGGTACATAATGTGTTTGTCTCAATTAGAAAAGGAAAATGACAGACATTTGACATTGCAGCTACTACTGATCATGACTGTAGCATTTCCAAAGAAAGAACAAAAGAAAGAAAACTGTACTCAAAGGAGAGTTACTTAATGACAGAATCAAAGAGCTAGAAGAAACATCAAAAGAAAAATGGAGTCCTGCCCCCCTGAAGTCAAGAACGGTTTGAAATTAAAGCAGTGAGAAAGGCAGCAGGAAAAGTGAGTGGAGCATGAGGTCCTGAGTCAGAAAAACCTGGGTTCAGACTCAATTCTGCCATGACTAGTGAGGTCGGCTGAGCGGGCTTCTCTGCCTCTCCGAGACCTCCTCTCACCCTTACCTGTGAATGGATGAGGCCACCACCTTGCAGATTTATTCTGCAGGATAAATGAGACAGCACATAACAACTCACACGTTATTCTCAATATGAAACGGCCAGGACACTGGCTGCATACACTGGGACATCGCAGGTGGCGATGAACTGTGGACCATACACACATCAATGTTGGGTAAACCAATCCCTTTGATATTTTGTTAAAGAGACGGGTGGGAGGGGGAAGAAAAGGGCAGTAATTATTACCAAATGTGAGTAGGTGAGCATAAAAGAGGTCACCTGACCCCTGTCCCTCCAGCATCTCCAGTGACAGAAGGAAGTGTTGGGCAGGAAGCAGTGTGTGAAAGCAGATATCATGAGCTCAGAAGGGAGTGAAAAATCTATTCTCTTCCAGCCTCGCATCTTGTGTGTTTTAGGTGTGAAACTACAGTAATCAATGTTGAGCTTTCAGCAGGTCTAAAAATAGCCCTTCACCTGCTGCTGCTTTTTCCATTGGTTACAAAGGCTATTGTTTGTTTCAGCAGATGGAACAGAAGCTGTGCAAAGCTGGTCACGCGGTGCAAAGGGAGCACAAAGAGGCAGCGGGCGAGGGTAGTATGTTAATGAGGGGGGTCGGGGCTGATGAGCTCAACTGGTAACACAAGATCTTTCTTTTCCCTGGCATTTGTTAGAACTCTGATCTATCCACTCGCTGCCAGCATGCTAATTTGGACTTGCGTTTCATTGGGCATGGCAGCGAGCCGTTTCCATTAGGCTGAGTTTCCATTAGCTTCTGTGGTCTTTCCCATTACACTCTGAAAAGGCAAGGTTGCTTTTCATGTGTAACCCAGTCCCCAGATGCACTTAGATCCTGGGTCAGAGGTTTGCAGAGAAAATCATCAGCCATTTGGGCTTTGGGAGGCAGCACCCTGCTGCTGACAGCTGCCACCCGATCCTGGCCGGGATGCAGAGCCTGGGGCTGAAGCATCTTCTAACAAGAGCGGTGGGGATGGCCTTAGCTCCCTGGGGCTCCCAGAGTCAGCCATGGAGGCCAATCCAGGTTTTTGTTTTCCTGGAGTTGAAAACCACTGGCCCCAGAGCAGCTGAAATCTTACTGCTTATTCTAAACCACTTGCCACAAAAATTAAAAAGTAAATACGTTCTTCACCCTAGAGTCATTTTTCTCTATGGATGGCCAGTATCCTCCTCACTGTGTGGTTTCTTTTTTTTTTTTTTTCCCGAAATATATGAACCAAGCCACAGCTAGAACCTGGACAATTGTGATTATTGCCCCACTTTCAACAGCTCCCTGCTCAACCCCTATATTTCTGCTCCTTTCCCGCTATACCTGGGCAGTTCAACTTGACAAGAAAAATATTTTTTTAAAGATTTTATTTATTTATTTGAGAGAGAGAGCAAGAGAGAGAGCACAAGCAGGGGGAGGGGCAGAGGGAGAAGCAGACTCCTCACTGAGTGGGGAGCCCAACACGGCGCTTGATCCCAGGACCCTGGATCATGACCTGAGCCCAAGGCAGACACTTAACCGACTGAGCCGCCCAGGCGCCCCGACAAGAAAAATATTAATTGAAGCCCCTTTTACATTTAATTAGCCGGTAAACCGCCACCCTCATTGCTAAGCAGGAAACAATGGAATAAGACCAGCCCCTGTTAAGCTTCCATAAATTTACCTAAGACTGTGATTTTTCCCCTTTTTCGTGCCATGTCTTAACATTCAAAGTCACACACGGGCTTCACAACCATCTGATTAACCTAAGGGGTAGTACACAACACAGGAAAAATATGGAGGGGTAGGACAGATGAACGGTTGAAAATCTTGGTGGACAATTAGCCATCCTGCAACATGCCAGAGAAAAATACAAAAGTCACGAGGAGGCTTTGGGTGTCTTAAATCCATATTTGGAGGGAAGTTTAGGCAAAGGGTATGGGAGAGGTTTGGTCTTATTTCAATATGTGTTTATTACAAAAGTAATAATGGCTAGGGAGAAAAGCAACAATTTTGGAAATCCCATCCCTAGGGCATATTCTGTCTGGTTTATTACCAATGGTCATGGTAGTCGAACCCTTGCCTGAGACAGTTGTAAATCCCAACAACTCTCTGGCCCTTGAGTGCTGCTAAGCTTACTCAGAGGCATCTCAGATCTGGGATTGGAATAGAAGGCTCCAATCCCCACAAGACCAAGTAGTTCATAGCCATAAAAACTACCATCAACTTCACATATTTAATGTCTTTGAGGTCAAACCAGAACATCCTGGGAAGCCACTCGAATTTAGCATGAACACATTACTGAGGTCACATTAACCAAAATACCAACATGTCATAAGCGAAAAGTTTAATTTTGACTCAACGAGGAGTGTTGGCTTTATGGTCTCAAACTCCACATGGGGAAAAAAATCCCCATAAAAAAAATAGCAGAAGCATCATTAAAATAGCATCAGGCAATTAACATCTTTCATATATTAGTACTGAGATAAATCTAGGAGAATGAACAATTTACTGACCTCGTTTTTAAGACATTGCCCAGGGGCACCTGGGTGGTGCAGTCAGTGAAGCACCCAAATCTTGGTTTTGGCTCAAGTCAAGATCTCAGGGTGGTGGGATCCAGCCCTGCATCATAGAGCCTGCTTGAGATTTTCTCTCTCCCTCTGCCCTTCCCACTCACATGCTCACACTCTCTCTCTCTCACACACACACACACGTGCATACTCTCACAAGCAAATAAATCTTTAAAAACAAAACAAAACAAAACATTGCCCAAATCCCGGGAAACTGACTCATCATGCTGTGGCACTCATGAAATGTACTATGGACCCGTTATCACCATCAAAACCCTCAAGTTGCACAATATCTTCACTCAAACATATGAAGGCCCTGCACAATCAAGAATAATCGAAAAGAATGGAATCAAATATACAAATAGATAAGAAAAAATTTAAATTAAAAATTAATTTAAAAGGAAGGAAAAGAAAAGAAAACAAAGGAGGGACTAGTAAAAATAGGAAAGAAAATGTTAATAACTAGAACCAGAAAAGCATCTTAAAAGCATGTCATGGGGGGAGGACAGGCATAGCCATTTAAACACCATCAGATCCAGGGAAAGAAAAGAAACATCACACGGTCTTCACTTGGCTAACATCCAGAGGTGCAGAGGCAGCTAGGAGACAGAAGTTCTAAATGAATAAAACAAAGAATATACCATTCACAGCAAATAGCACATTCGATGAGCATTTTCGTTCCTTAAAAAAAAAAGAAAAAAGAAACTTGGTTTAACTTGGGATGCATAAAAAGAACTAAGGTATACCATAGTGAATTGAAATGATACCCATGTCTACCCCCCCAGAACCTATAAATTGTGACCTTATTTGGAAAAAAAAGATATTTGCAAATGTAATTAAATTAAGGATCTGGAGAGGAGATAATCTGGATTATGGTAGCTCCTAATCTAATGACAAGTGCTGGGAAGGGAAGGGAAGGGAAGGGAAGGGAAGGGAAGGGAAGGGAAGGGAAGGGAAGGGAAGGGAGGGGGAGACAGGCACAGAGACACAGGACAGGCCACGTGAAGACCCATGTGGAGACAAAGGCAGAGATGAAGTTATGATGCCACAAAACCAAGGAACGCCGAGAACCAGAGGGTTTGGAGGAAGAGTGACCCTGCCTGTACCTGGATTTCCAACTCTGGCATTCAGAACTGTACGAGAATAAACTTCTATTGTTTTAAGCCACCAAGTTTGGGGTGACTTGTTACTGTAGCCCTAGGAAACTAATACAGTCTCCCTGGCCATTTAAAGAAGTCACTGTGGCAAGCCATCCTGTGTCCAGATTACTATGTGTGGCCTGTGGTCTGGTGGGAGGCAGGTATCCTAGCGGCTCGAAGCAGGTTTTGGATTAAAGACCTAGGCTGAATCCAGAGTCGGTCAGTTACTTGCTGTGTGACCTTGGACATGTTTCTTAACCTCTCTGTACCTCAGTGTCATCTCTAAAAGGGTGGGTGGTTAAAACAGTCTGTCCCTCACAGTGTTGTTGGGAATAAATAATAAGATCGTCCTCATCCCCGTAAAAGGGCATGGTGCAGGGGGACAAATTGGAGATTCATTCCCTACGAACCCAGTGCAGCCTGAGCTCCAACTCAGGGCCCACCTCACTGTGCTTGTTGGAGAGTCAAGAATGAATAAGAGAACAGCTCACTGCTAATGACGGCGAAAACTTTGATCCTGTTCTCGGTAAACTTCTTGTCAATAATTAAAATAACTCCAATGTCTTGATAACCACACTTCTATTTATAGCACTTAAAATTATCAACTTCATCCTCACTATCACACCTAAGTACTTACTCATTAATTTTCACAGGAGGAGTATAATTTCAGCAAATGTGTGTTTGAGATATTTTGATGTCCTGCAGTATGAAACTATAATGCAATTCATTTACTTTCTGAAAAACATGAAGGCAACGGTTTTCCAATTTCAACATTACATTACATAAGTAACAAAAAAGTCATTACAATCCTAAAGATATTTACCCCATCATATTTTATCATGCTTTGCTAAATATTAGTTATCATTTATTCAAATGCTTGCTTAGCACCTATTACGTGACAATATAATAGTATGTAAGACCTAGAGAACACAATATTTTTGGAAACATGACCTCTTTCAACCTAGCTCTGTGCCCAGACCCTCAGCTTCTTCATCCCTGAGAGCTAGAAGACCTGCCTGGTGTACAGAAACAGTCATACGCAGGCCATCCCGCACCTCTCCTAAATTCGGACGGGGGGAGAAATGAATTCAAGAGTGCACTGATGAGCTCAGGCTTGCGACTCCCTAATTTTGAGGCACGCCTGCTCTATTAGAATGCTCCAGAGAAAGAGAACCAATAGGATAGAGAGAGGGAGATGTAAGGGGAGATTTATGATAGGAACTGGCTTCTGCAGGTATGAAGGCTGAGAGGTCCCATGATGTGCAGCCCATGAGCTGGAGAACCCAGGAGCAAGAGGTGTGATTCGGCCTGAGTCTGAAGGCCAGAGAACCCGGGAGCCAGTAGTGTAAGTCTGAGCCCAAAGGCCCAAGAATGGGGCAGAAGTATCAAGGGGGTGTATCCAGTGGTGTAAGTTCTGGTCCAAGTCCAAAGGCCCAAAAATCTGGGGCACGGATGTCCTAGGACAGGAGAGGTGGTATGTCCCAACTCAGTAAAGAGAGCAAATTCCCTCTTCCTGTCTTTGTGTTCTATTCAGGCTCTCAGCAGATGAGATACGGCATGCCCACCCTGCTCAGGGCCATCTTCTTCACTCAGTCTACTGATGGAAAGACTAAGCTCTTTGAAGAACACCCTCTCAGACACTCCCAGAAATGATGTTTTACCAGCCATGTGGGCATCTCTTAGCTGGGTCAAGTTGACACATAAAATTAACCATCACACCTGAATTTCAAGAGAACTTCATGGGAATCGATCAAAACTGCTTCTTTCTTATAGGCCTTAGAAACATTTCAAATTTCCCTCAGCCAATGATTTGGGGACAAAGATAGAAAAAGGGAAGCCGTGAATTCAGTTGGAATTAAACAGAAAATCACTGGAGTCCAACCGAGCAGGTAATCAGTCGAAGTTCTAGAAAGACCTCTATCCTTAAGGTTGGGGGAGGCGTTTCCAGGTGACCTCGATTGTCTGGTACACGTAGCCTTCACAAGCCCACCGGCCACAGGCATGAAGGTATCTGACTCTCTTCAAAAGACTTCCCTACTCTCATTCTCTCACTGGACGCTAGGGCCTTAACATTTCATCCAGGTGTCCTCAGAAGAGGTTTTTGTTTCGCCTGAAGCTGAAAGAGCATCCAAATGACACCATTGGTCCCATTTCCTCTGGCAGAGGATGCAAGCTGCCCGAGTTCCTTGGACTTGGGTGCTCATGAACATGACTTTCCTTCTGAAGAGCCTTCAGGGACACCACGACAAATGCAGCATCTGTCTCTGCGAGACCCAAGCAGGACCTCTCCGAAATAACATCCCACCCAGACCTTGCAATGGTGTATCCAGCGATTTGTGCAAATTAAAAACGGGGACTTCCCATTCATTCAACACGAATCCATCCACTCGGTAAGATTTTATTAAGTATTAACCATGCACCTGTTCTCTCGGGGCATGGGGAGGCAATTTTATTTTCCAACTGCCCATCAGAAAGACCTTGGATGATTATATTTTAATCCCTAATCTGAATGACAACCCACTCACAGAGGCAGTGCCCAGACACCAAAAATCTAATCAGAAAGTACCTTGCCTTGATCCCCTATTTTTCTAGATTCAAGAACCATTAGAAACATTCTGGCCGATTCCTAAGGCTATCAAGGTCGGAAAAAAACAAACAAACTGGACATAACTTTCATAGTTCAAATTATACAACACATCATTAAAAATAAGATGATAATGGAAAGTTTAAAAAGTCAACGTTGGAAAAAAAAAAAAGAGGTTACAAAATTAGCCAGCTTTCTATGGAAAGAAACGTGATCCTTTTTTCTTTTCACTTATCGCTTCTCTAAAACTGAATTTTGTCCTGAGGGATGTGGTGACGTACCCAGAACTGACACTCTCATTATCAGACTCCTGCAGCACCAGGAACGACAGTCACTGACGGAGAAGGAAAGTCACCAGCTGCAGAGGCGCTCAGCAATTTCAAAGCGAAACGAGAGTGTGCTGCTTTGTCCTGAGACAAGGATGGGGTGTTCTTCCAAGGTCTCCAAAGCTAGATTTCAGGAAACATTTGAAACAGGGGGCTATGCAGAGGAACTAGATTTTTAAGCCATGCATGTTTTTTTTTTTTTAAAGTAAGTTGTTACCTGTCGACATTCACTATAGTCACACCTACAAATGACTAAAAATTTCAAGGATTCTGAAAAGCTCTGCTCAGATTACACTTGCAAAAAGGAGAGCTTCCCACTCAAGCCACAAATCACACTCACGCACATTTGATATTTATACAGGACAGAAACATCTGACCTAATTTCAGCTCGCCGTGATATAAATATTTCTTATTTGGAGTTTGGTCATAAGATTGGAACGAAGCCTGGGCTGCCAAAACCCACGTGACCTTGAGCAACCCGGCACTTCTGGGAGTCTCCAGTTCTCTCCCACCAAGATCTGGTCTCAGTGAGCAGCTTGTAAACAGCCACTTTGAGAGTCCGATATAAGTTACAGATCATCTCTGCATAATCAGGCTGCTTACGGTCACTTCGATGATGTTCAAAAGCAGCCGCAGACCTTAGATTTTACAAACGACTGCTGTGGGGGCGCCTGGGTGGCTCAGTCGGCTAAGTGTCTGAGGCTGGCTCAGGTCATGATCTCAGGGTTCTGGGATCGAGCCCCTCGTCAGGCTCTCTGCTCAGTGTATGCTTTGCCCTCTGTCCCTCCCCTTACTCGTTCTCTCTTTCTCCTCTCTCTCTCTCAAATAAATAAAATAAAATAACAAATGATATAAAGAATCTCTATAATCCTGGAATTTTGTTGTTGTGCAGTAGGGCAACCTGTATTACATGCTACTGTGTCTGCTATATATTACATATCATGTAACATATGTCATCATACTACATACTGTGTATACAGTATAACATGCTATATACTGTTATATTAATACAATACTATACTGTGCTTGCATCTTACTGTAGTTATTACACCTATGCTTGCACCTTAGGATTAGACACAGGTAGACAGAACTCAAAGAAAAGGCTATGCTCTGGCCCATCTTTTAGTACAACTGACAATTTTTAAGTGACTTATTTTAATGCACTATTAATGTGCTCCTTAAATGATTAAGAATTTGATCTCTCTCATTTATCCATGCTTTTCTAAGCTTCTGTTCCCCAAGCCTGGTGGAGAAATGGTTCCATCACAGATGTGAGTGGGCAGAAAAGGAAGTTAACGGAAAGAACACCAGCAAGTCACCCTAATCTGTGGTGCACCGCAGCGTGTGGTTGGGATCCGAAGGAATTCACACACGTGGCTGAAGCTATGCCCTAAGGTGATCAGCAAAAAATTAAAATGTGGTGACTCGTTCTCTCTTCTACTCAGTTGGGAATGGGGGTTGAGGGTGGTAAATCTAGTTGATTTCATCTATTATTTGTTATCTAATAGATGGATTATTGTATTGGGCTTGACCTGAGAAAACCCTATACCCATGTTCAGCAATTTCCTGAAGAGGAAGATATGTCCTAAAACTGCCTGTGAGAGTTTGTTGAAGATTGCAGCCTGTCCAGAGAAAGAGGATGACATTAAGTAAAGATCATTTAAATTAAGAGAGAATGAATAACATGCTAGCCTGGAGAGGCTGCTGGGCACCCTAGTTATTTTGTTTATTGCTTTTCTCCAACCCACAAGCTCTTCAGCACCCCAGTCCTCTATCTCCTGCTCAGATGGAAGTTTCATCAGAGAAGAAATTTTTTTTAAGATTTTATTTATTTATTTGAGAGAATGAGAGAGCAAGCATGAGCAGAAGGGAAGGGCAGAGGGAGAGGGAGAAGCAGGCTCCCCATTGAGCAGGAAGCCCGACCTGGGGCTTGATCCCAGGACCTTGAGATCATGACCTGAGCCCAAGCAAGACACTTAATCCACTAAACCACCCAGGCGCCCCCAGGGAAGGAACTTTAATCTCTTGCGTTTGTTGATGAATCCCAAGCCTGTAGAAGATGGCCTTGCATCATAAGCATTTCTTGAAAGAATGAAACCAAGTCCTTTATTCATGCTAGAGACGGTCACGGTGGTTATAAAGGCGGTTACCAGTAGTAGCTCGTAAATACCCATACTATGGAGAGTTACCTAGATTTTATAACGAGATACAAAATGGAAAACTGCCTCCCCAAATCTCCTGTATATCAGCCTAGAGAAAAAAGCTGGTCGTTCTGTACAAGGTTCATTGCAGCAGGACGGTATGTGCTATGGCTTTCTGTAGAGCCCGAGAGCTATCACAGATCAAACCTTAAAGTTCCAAGATCGTGAACTAACAAGGCAGAAAATGAGACCTGATTTTAACTGGCGATGCAGAAGTAAGTTCTTTATGGACTTCCTCAAGAAAGATGACCTGGACCATGGTCCAGCATAAAAATATCAGAGAGACCAAAGCAAAGACTTCATAAGAAAGATAATCCTGAAAGAGAAGCAAATGTTAAGAAAACAAATACTGGATTTATAATGCAGCAGAAAGTCAAATCTACCCAAAGTAACCTCAGAATCACAGCAACTAACATAAAAGAGCAGGAGAGCAAACCTATTCCTTAATTAAATGTTTACATGGAACATTCAGATGCTATCACGCCAGAGTGACCCCATTGAAGAAAATGGAGGAAATGCCGTCCCACTGCATGATTTAGTGATGTTAGGATTCATCATGCACGATCAAGACAGAAATGGAACTCCATGGCTGCATCCTCTTGATGTCAATACCAAGAGCTAGAAATAAGGGAACTCCAGCTGTTCTTGTCCATGACTCAAAAAATTCGTTTAACTGATTGTTTTCATTCAATTAATATTTAGTTTAGCATCGTGTGGTTATAGCCAAAGGCTTGCAGTCATCTATGGCATTAAGTTTAGTCATATTTGTATCAATTTTGCCCAAGTAGGCTGTCCCCCAACGTGCTAGGTTGACAAAGATAATCAATAACGCCATTGGTTAGGAAAGAGAGCAATGTCGTCAGAGGAACTAGGGCAAAAGTTCCACAGTCAGCACAGCAAAGACACCCAAACCACTTCACCTAGTGGAGATGCAGCCCTACTGGGGTCACTGACTCTGTGACTCTGAGCAGCATGACCGAAGAGAATACGTGTCTTGCCAGACAAAGTTAGACCCAAAGAGAATAATAAGTAACGCTAATGGAATGCTCATTATCTGTCAGGCACTGTTCCAAGGGTTTTATATGTAATAAATTATTAATGATATTGCTCCCATTTTACAGATGACAAAATTGAAGCAAAACAACTTGCCCAAGGTCACCCAGCTAGCGAGTGGCAGAGCCAAGACATGGAAGCAGGGGGTCTGCTTGCTACATCCATGGACTCTGGGGAGTGAAGCAAAGACCCATTTTATCTCCTCTCCCACCTCAGGCCTCCAAACTAACGTAACCTCATAATCTAGCACCAGCCCAGCCTCCTGCAAAGCCAAGGATAATAATAGATCTCTTTGACTCCAGAATAGACATACCAGACTCATCAGGTCAACAGAGTTAAACCAAGCTTGTCTTCAAGCAATCACACTCTAAAACCTGCTACATACGATGCAAAGTGAATAAGCCCGTGAAATCAAGTAGACTCATCAGAGAGGGAGAACAATAAAGAAGAACCACGTAGTGATCTCAAACTGAGCTAATACAAGAAAACTAGGCTCTCTCTGTGGTTGACTCCCGTGACCTTGAACAGGTCAGATCTGCCTATTCTCAACCCTGGTTTATTAGCTTGTAGCTTGAGAGAGCTGGACCAGGAAATTGGTAAGATCTTCTCCAATTCTAGAACTCGGTGCTCCTAGCACCCTTCTGAGAAAGAGTACACTGAGTCTCCCCAGTGCTTTGCCCCAAGTAGATGCTGGATCACTAGAACTGGATTGAAAGCAGCCTTCAGCTACTCTTTTTCCTATCAGAATTCTTAGTTTTGATCAAGGAAAAATGCAAAAAGAAAAACCCACAACAGTTTAATTCTTAGCTCTTTATTTGATCCACTAAAAAAGAAAGTGCAGTGGAGAATGTAATAGATTTGGGATTTTATAAGCGAAAGCTCCCTCCCAATTAAAGCACCATTCTTTGCTACAAGTCAATCAAAAAAGAGTTTTTACATAATGCTAAAGGCAAACACTCTCAAATCATTCAAAAGTCAATTGTTTCCCAATACGTGATTCAATCCCATGACCTGTCTTGGCATTTACTTCCTGGGTACACAAACAAACTGAAGTCAACATTTGTCTAAACAAAATGGTTTGTGTGTTGCATTCTTGGGGAGAACTATAAGTTGACATACTTAGACCCTGCACAGACAGCCTAAATGAGTATAAAAATCAAGCATCTATTTCTCAAAGAAATATTTCAATGTTCAGTCTCATTTTTATATAAAAACTTAAAAAGTAATACCAGTAAGACGAAACTGTGCTTGTATTATACAAAGCAGAAGTGCCAATTATTTACATCTTTCATTTTCATCTAACATCTTCACAAGGGCATCCAGCAGATTAAGTGGAAATGCATCATAAGTCATCCACTGTAGAGAGGAATTAAGATTTAAGGTAAGGGGGGACGCCTGGGAGGCTCATGTGATTAAGTGTCCAACTCTTGGTTTCGGCTCAGGTCATGATCATGGGTTGTGGGATGGAGCCCCGTGTCAGGCTCCACGCTCAGTGGGAATCTGCTTGAAGATTCTCTCCCTTTGCCCCTCCTCCCACTTTCTCTCTTTCTCAGTAAATAAATAAATCTTTAAAAAAGATTAAAGGAGAGTGTTATATACAGGAGATATAGTTGGGTTTTTAATTTCTCCTATGGGTCACAGGAAGTAGAAAGAGAAGCGCGCAACATTTCTTTAGCGATACGTGATGGCCAGCCTCCGTTTATGGCTCCCTGAACTCCACAGTGGATCCGTCTTGTATTCCACATGCAGCGCAGGTGGGGGTGGGGGTTGATAACTGGGGCCTATCTGAAACACAACTTCAACTACAAGGTAGTCTCAAAGAACAAATTAGCAAGAGATTCTACAAGAGCTCTGGGACGAGACGAAGATCTCTTTCTATTTTTGACCTTCTATATTCAAGATGAATCTGACATTCGAAGACTCCTCGAAGTTACCTGGCATTGTACAAGTAACTGCTTCATCATCCTTGCTCCCATTTCAGTTCCTGCTTGCACTGATTTTGAGGAGATTTGTAAAATCTTGGGCATTTGTCTCTTTCTTCAACTGCAAAGATTTCTATTCGATCCTGACTTACTCCGAATTGAACAGGGATTTCCTCCCCATCTATACTTAAAGTATGCTTTGAACAAGCAACTTGCTCTACGGCAGCCGTCAAAGGAAAATGTGCTAAAATGAGTATAGTTTTCACCGAGGGCCATTCTGCCTCCAGTGGTAGGAGGCAAACACCGCCCAAGGCATCAAGAATGGTAAGGCCAAGAACTGAGGCCAGTAGATGAGTCCTCTGGGTAAGGCCCCACTCTAGAAACCACAAAAAAAACTAACCAAAGAGACCAGTTAGTTATGCTCATCCAAAGGCCCAGGTGAGCAAACTCAAGCACAAAGAAAGTCAAATAATCAACTTTAAGCTGATAAATCCCAAAGTCCATGTTAAGACTATTTCACACTGCCTTCCTTCAGAACTAACTGACATCCAAAGTGAAAACAAGGTGTTGTGCAAAGAATACTACATTCCTTTACCTGGATAGAAGAAAGGAACTTTCAGGACACAGTGGCCTGGGGCCACAGCAAAATGTGATGAAGAGGCACTGGTCCCAGGTCTGAACACCTGGTTTCTTACTCTGCCTTGCTAGCTTCTTGACATTAATTAATTCTTTCTCGATATAATAATGTATTGAATTATTTGGCTTTAATTTCTCTTTAAGCTCTAGCAATATATAATTCTAAATTTCTAAATAAATAAAAAAGAAAATTGGAGCCTGTGCAAAATAAAATAGATGTATATGTGTATATACACACACACACACACATACATATACACAAGTATGTATGTGTGTATGTGTGCGTGTATATATATATATATATATATATATATATGTATATATATATATATATATGTATTCCACTGAGCACACCTCAGAAGTTTTTACCAGGAGAAGTAGTTCAACAGCCTCCCTTTAGTCAGATCACTCAGGCAGATTCAGGTCAGGCCCTGTAACTGGTGGAACAGCTCCTGGGTGCCAGTTTCTCGGTCACATGTTGTTGCACTATGAATGCCATGTAGCTCTCTTGCAGGAAAGGCAATGGTTAAGCCTAACGCCCAGCTGGATCTGATCCTGAAAGCCTGTGAAAAGTAAGGCAGAAGCCATCACCCGATGACCAAAGGGGAGATCCTAAGAAAAGTCCTCAAGGTAAGGAAATGAATTCCAGACAGCATATCCTGCCAGGTTTAAGACACTAATTAAAGAAGGATCCAAAAGGGAAAAAAAAAAAAAAAAAAGAGGTGTGCCAGGTGATTCCAAGAAAGTCGGTCGATGTTCCAAGGGTTGGTCACCAATGCCACTAACGTTTGAGCCAGATAACAGACCAAGCTGGCCAACCGCACCATTCCACAATCACTGAGGAAGTGGGCAAGCAACCAAAAATAGAGATTTAAAACAGCCAATAACATTAACATTTTTTTAGTGATTCTCTTAAACATCTATTAGAAAATACAATAACATACAATATTAGGGGACATATAATCAGCAGTGTAACTTTTTAATATTTAAATATATAATTATGCATTGACCTCAGAAAGTTATAATGCAAAAGTACAGCAATGGCAAAGAATGCCAAAATGTGTTTCATATTTTCACCCTACTCAGTGTTAGATGGAAACACTCTACCAAAGCAACACCTAGCTGGATTCGAAGTCAGACTACAATAGGGCCTGATAGAAATTTCCGGCATTGTTAGCTCTGGGATCATCTTTAACATAAGGTTGAATGAGAGTCAAAAATGCTCTGGGTCTTTCTATTTTTACATCGTAGCTTAGAGTTCTTTCCTTCTCCATCTCTGCAAATCTAGGTCTTTATCAAGCGTGCCTTAATTTCTGCAAGCTCCTACTAGCTGATCTTTCAGCTAATCTGATCTTTCTTATCTCAACTCCAACCATCACATATGTCAGATAAATATTCTGTATCACACTTTCATCTTATCCAACCTCTATTCAAAAACCTAAATTTCTCAGAGCCCACCTAACCTAGTCCTAATCCTAAATGGACTTGGTCTTCAAATCCCGGCTCCCAGACTCCACCCTATCTCATCTTAGCTGGGGGCTCCTAGCTTGTTTCCCATTACTCTCCATGATGACCCGACTGCTCACCTCATGACGGCCTAATGTCCCACCTCCCTGTGTGGTTCGTAATTTCCTTTAATTATGTGGTATCCTCTTCCCTTCCCTCCTAAAGCTCCCTCCTAACTTAACAGTGATCACAAATCATGAGCAATTGGGGAAACTCTAGGACAAATCATGGGTATTTCTCCCATTTCCATTTCCAAAAACAATTTGATAGCACACATCGTAGGAGGCACGACTGCAGTAGAACAAGCCCCTCAAAATATTTTATCAGTAACTCAAAGACAAGACACAAATAATAAAAGGCAGAGAAGGGTGGGAACGATATTTTAAAAACTAAACTTGAAGTTTCTTCACTTGAGCACAAAAATTAACTCTGAGCTTCATAGCAACCAAAGCACAAGGTGATACATGATATATTAAGTAGTTTTTATCTGACTTTAATCATACAAATTCATCAGTAGAGATACAATTTCCCCAGCTCTGAACAAAAAGGAAATTTCCATGCATATCGTTATATTAGGCATTTAACATGATGGATAATATCTTCAACAAATGTTTTACACAAAGTACAGACCCATGTAGCCATTTCTTACCATGACCCTCGATAAAAGCTGAGGGCACAACGTTCGCCTCATTCTACGAATACAGTTGTGTTGGGAACTAGAAAAATGCGGTGCAGGGATGTGTGCTCCTGTGACTTGGTACAGGAATAGCTCCCTCTAATATCAGTTGTTCTGCCTGGAGCTATCTGTCCCATGAGTCAAAATGGAGGCCACCAGCAGGCACCTGGAAGGAATGAATCTAATGCTACTCTTCTGAGGACAAAGCCAACAAAGGTTTGGTTTGGGCAGGAAAACATCAGAGTCGCCCTGACAGAGGGCCACCTGATCTCCTTGGGGACATGCGCCTCAAGAAAAGCCTGAAGGTTAAAGTGAGGTCGTTTCTAAAATAGCTCTGCATCCTGTCAGAGGCTCAAGCAAGTACTCAGCTGCCCGTGACTTCCTTCTACATCAAAGACGTGGAAAATTTCCGCAGGCAGGGTCATTCAAACCTCCACTTTGTCACACACGGCCCAGATTACGGCTCCTGTCCACTATTGCTTTTCAGCAGAACTGTGGCATCCGGTGGGCCCGCCAGCATTCACCGGCGACAGAATGGCCTTTGGGGGAACTAACGAGTCGAAAGGGTGGTACAGACTGTCCATCTAGATGCAGAAGGGCGTATGCCCAAAATAGGGTTGGGTTTGACCACGCTGCAAAGTGACTCACCGAAAAGCTGGGGGGGGGCGGCGAGGAACAATGTGCAAGGCTGCAGAAGTTTCTAACAAACCACTGCCTTTGGGAGCGCAGAGCATCCTATTTTAATCAAAATGTCATTGGGAGCAAGCCGACATCTTTAATGACTCTTATATAAATTGCCTAGGGTCATGCGTAACTTGGGGTGCTGCTGTTCGCTATGAGTATTTTTATTCGTTAAGCTGCTTTAGTTTTACGTTCCCAGAATTGGAGTCATGGTTGTCATGCCCAGTGACTGACGGCCATTTAAGAGCTGCGTGTCCCCTATGCTTGTCACTACCCCCCAGGACATTTTCTGACAAGGGCGTTGTCTGTCGGAGTGAAAGCTGAGACAGTTCCATGTGACTCAACAACAAGACTGTTAAGTTTATATAAAAATAGAAAACAAAAATTTCATGTAATAAGGCAGGAAGGAGAGAAAGAAGGAAAAAAAGCAGGAAGGAGGGCAGCAGGTAGGTCTGGACAGCAGCAGAAAGTGGTCCGTTTCTCTCCAACAGTCACAGTAACAACAAGCCCCGGCCGCCACTCGCACATCCGGCCGTGAAAGCACCGATGGAGATCCCACGGCAGCAGCCACGCTCCCTGGGCCCGTGGCTCAGAGTTCATGCCACCTGACCGCTAACAAAGAGGTGTGTGCTTGCCTCGAGAGTTGTTAAGGCCCAAACACATGCCAAACGGGGTCCCTCACTTCATCCAGACATGGCCCATTTTACAGATTTGAGCAGAGTTTGGAGCCAAGCTCTCATGACTGTGTCCACTGCCATTGAGACACGACAACCTAGCAGAGGGCTGCTGGTTTGGCCTCCTCATCAGAGGCCTTCCTGTAAGCTACCCCATGGGATGACGGATGTCCGTGACCCTCCCACAGGACCCTCGCCTCATCTGCCTTCGTACTCGCTCCGGGAAAGCTGTGCCCGGGGAGACCGTGTGCATCACGTGGTGTCCCTGGAAGTCAAGGAGCAGCTTCTAACATCTCCGCCTGGAAAGGGTACATGTAAAAACAGAACAAGAATGCACCTGAAAAGTAATTGAGACGTGTAAGGAAGAAACAGGGAAAAGGATCACTAAATTTTGCGAAGAGAAATGTCCATAAAACACAGGAGTAGAGTTCTCACTAAGTGAGTGTGAGATGCAGGCTATGCCCATTCCAGAACAGTTATGATCAGCTCAAGCACACCGACACTTATTCGGGCTACAGAGGACTGCCTCCACATTTTCCCTTCAGATCAAAGCTTCTAAGCCAGATTCTGGTCAAGGAAGAGCCCCTGGAGACCCTACCTCATTCAGAAACTATTAAAGTTCCAAAATTGGCCTTGCAGCAATCCTCACGAGGCATCAGGAAATCATGGTTATTTATGGACGGCAAAGACCGAGGTCACTGAAAGAATCCAGGTCAGACGCATGGGCTTGGTGTGGGGGTGAGCTGGCATGGTGAACAGCCACGCAGTCAGAGCGCAAGCAGACTCCAGCTTGCTTCTACTGGGGAGGGCCCCTCCCTAAGTCCCTACAAGGCCAAAGGTAGTGAGGCCCCCCTTGCCCCCATGAGACAACCTGTGTGCTGGGGATTCATGGCCCCGGAGGCCGCATGGGGCAATGCAGCGAGAGGAATCCCAGCCAAGCCTATTCATCATGGCTTGAAGCAAGTGACAAAGATTCTGGGGAAGGGGCTGGTTTGCTCCCCTGGGAAAAGACGTCTGGAACATTCTAAACATCGATGAGCTTGATTGGAGGAGCAAAACAGATTTTCTACGGGGTTCTCCAAGGATCTGGAACCTTATCAAGAGAAGCTGCTGTTACTGTACAAGCCACTGATAACTAAAGAAATAGTAGGCGACATCAATTCTGTGGTAAGACTTTGTAGGAACCACAAATACACTGAAGCACACACACACTTAAAAACACGCAAGCGGGATAGTGCCTAGCACCTCACCCTCCGAGAGGACTTTCTGTGATGACGGCAATACTCTCTTCTGTGCTATGCATGAGGCAGCCGCCAGCCAACGTGGCTACTGAGCACTTGAAATGTGGCTTCTGTGACTGAGGGACTTTCGTGTTTTTGCAACTCGTTCAATGTCAATTTCAAGAGCCGTACGTGGCTGTTGGCTACCGCGTAAGACAGCACGTATCTGACCTCGACTCTGAGAACAAGGTATAGGAGAAAGACTGGCAAGACGTGTGGCTGCCTGTGGGGGACGTTTTTCTTCTGTTTCACATGACAAATGTGCAGCAATGTATCACTGAGATAAGAGGAAAGGGAATCAAAACACGTTGATTTTATTTTTTTTTTCTGATTATCAAAGTAACACATGTTTATTATTAAAAAATTTGGAAATAGAGGAAAAAGTGTAACTTCAACTGGTGGCCTCTTAGGCTGCTCCCGTTGTCTCCTGCTGCAGAGCAAACCACGCCCAAGTTGGAGGCTTAAAGTAACGACAAGGTCGGTTTTACCCACAGATCTATAATTTGGGTAGGACTCAGCAGGGACAGCTCGTCTCTGCGCTACTTGGCATGAGAGGAGTGGTCAGCTGGGGCTGGAATCACACACAGGCTCATGGGCTCTCCTGTCTGGCGCTGCTGGGACAGGAAGATTCCAGGAACTGGGGCCAGGACAGCTGGTCCTTGGGCATCTCTCTCTAACTCTATGTGGGCTCTCGAGCATGGCAGCCTTGGAGGAGTGAGGATGGCAGCTGAGGACTCTAAAGGGGCATAAGGAGAGAGAGAGAGAGACAGAGAGACAGAGAAATGCAGAGAAACAGAGAAAGAGAGAGGAGATTGGGGGGGGGGGGAGTTATACAACCTCTTCTAACCTCACCTCACAAGTCACATCATGACCCTTCCAGGGTTCTCTTCACAGAAGCAGTCACAAGCCTCGCACATGTTTAAGGGCAAGAGCCATAGGTTGAATCAGTGGCAAGTTTCTAGAAGAGTCTATGGGACAGGAGACATTGTTGCAACCACATTTGGAAAAGACCTTTTCTCACGGTAGTTTTGATTTGCATCCCTGATGATGAGTGATGTTGAGCATCTTTTCATGTGTCTGTTGGCCATTGGATGTCTTCTGTGGAAAAATGTCTATCCATGTCTTCTGCCCATTTTTAATTAGATTATTCATTTTGGGGGTGATGAGTTTTATAAGTTCTTTATATATCTTGGTGGAGGGGTGGGTTAAGTAGGTGATGGGGGTGAAGGAGTGCACCTGTCGGGGTGAGCACCGAGTGATGTCCGGAAGTACTGAGTCACTATATCGTACACCTGAAACTAGTATTATACTATATGCCAACTAACTGGAATTTAAATAAAAATTTTTAAAAGAGGACCAATTGAATAAAAAGAACAAAAGAAAGAAGGAAAGAAAGAAAAGACCTTTTCACAAGACTACCAATGATTTGTCAATTCTTCCTCCACCCACCGGCCACATGCTTTGGGAGCTGGGCCATGCTGCACTCAGGAGCAGGACAGCCTTTCAGGGACCCCCGTCACTGACCTCTCCTTGGCTCAGAATGCCAGGGCAGTGTCCAGCCTCCCAACACCAGAGGAGACCGAGGCACCAAGTGGCCGCTGCTCAAATCTGTCATCGACAGAAGAGTTATACACACACTGACAGACCGTGCAGGCATCAGCTCCATCCTCCCCCTCTTGCCCTAAGCGGGGGGCTGGCATGCACCTCTGGCCGTGAGGTGAGTTTAACCAACAGGGTGCACGGGTGAGAAACCCCAGGGAGGGAGCAGAGTAAGGAAAGGTGTCTGTCACCCCGGCACCCCATTGCAGGTCACTCCAGGCGAGCCGCCTCCCTCCACCGAAGGTCTCCCTGCTCCCGTCCCCAGACACAATGTGCTTGGTCTCTGGCTTCCCAGAGTGGCTCCAGCTCCTCGGTCCCCTCAGCCTTCAGAGCTGGGGCAATAGAGGAGCTGACCTGGGGCCGTGCAGCAACCCTTCTGGTTTTTCTATGCCTGCCCACTTCCGTGGGAACCAACTTAAATAGTTCCTTTATTAAACTCATCTCAAATTACACAAACTCGACAATGTCTTCTGTTTCTGGATGCAGCCTGAACTGGTCCAGAGCCCTGTTCTCATGAACTAGTAAGTGGCACAAATCCGTCTCCCACCTTCATGCGTCGCTCTCCTTGAGGACTGTTCACTCAGGTTGTGCCTTAATCAGGTCACCATTCGTTGTCTATCCACAAATAACCATGAGCTCCCATAGTGACAGAACTAGCTAGATAATCCCCAGGGGTCCCTGCCTTCACAGAGCTTACTGTCCACCTGCTGTATCAGATTTTATTTGGCCAACATCTGTCAAGAAACCAGAGGGGTGTCTATTTCCAAAACACTGAGACCAAAGGTAAAGTGGATTGCAAATGGTGACTTGTCTTCACTCCCCACCTTGAGGGTCCCAGGGCACCTAAAGGAAAGCTATCTGAGAAATGAAGGACATTCACCGAGCCATCAGCATTAGTCATCTGCCCATAAACGTCATCTTTTACATAAAAATCACATGGTTCTGGAAGGTGTCAATCCTGTTACATGGTTCTATCTGGGAATTGGTGGTACAGAGGTTGGCACGTGTGTTCATGTGCATGGTGACGAGGAAGGGGGACAGGGACAGCTGCTGATGACCCTAACTTTGAAAGTGGACTGTAGGGTAGGCCACATTCCGCACCGTACAACAAAGCCACCAAAGCCACCTTCCTCCCATGAGGACAAGTTGAAAAGCCCATTGAAGGAGCCTTTTGGTTTCCGAGGGCCAGTCCGAGGGGGAAGTTCTGGGTTGCTATAGCTGAGGATAGCGTGAGCGGAAGCGGCTCCATTTCCTGCCCCCTTATCATCGGTCCCCACTCTCTGCCCTCCTCAACACCCACAAACCACCAGATGGTGCCAGCTCCAATCCTGGACCTGCATTCACTTTGGTTCAGTTCAAAAAATCTGGGGACAGGAAGCTCATCCGAGCTGTCTGGTCTACACCTCAGCACTGTCCAGAAGCGAGCGGACTTAACAGGTGAGCAAAGTGCAAAGGATGGACAGAGGGGGATCCCCGAGGACATAGGCTCCGGACATCCCGCTGCTCAGTGGGTCCCTCTGGGCTAATCGCGGGCAAGCCGGCTCCCACTTCAAAGAGGAGGTGACCAACAGGTCCCTGTTCCAGCCGCCGCTCCGTCGGCCTCTCCTCTTTTCCCTCTTATGGCACTGGTGGGCTGGGGGGGGGCCATGGCGGGACCCAGGACGCAGCCCCAGCTCCTCCAGGTCCCCGGAGTTCCCAGGGCCTGTGCCCACCTGCCAGCCAGTGGGTGAGGTGGAGGCATGTGGGTGAGCCGAGAACTCCACCGTCCAAGGGGAGCCGATACAGCAGGCGTCCAAGGAGCAGGTCTCCCAGGGCCGCCCCGCTGGGGCTTCAGGGACATCTCGGGACAGTTACAAAGTGAAGGATGCCACAAGTTCTCCTGGCAGCGCTGCTGCTGCTGCTGCTGTGAACTCCCCACTTCCCACACTCGCTGTACCAGCCCAGAGACGGCCTCAAAACAGCGGCCTGGGCGGTTGGAAGAGCTGGTCAAGCTGCGAGTGGGGGAGAGCTCCAGACCTGGGCCCCAGCCCCATCGCAAAAACGCACCTCCCGTGAGGCCCCAGCCCGTCACTCCCCTTTCTGAGCCATGGTCCTTTCCGTGGGGAGGCTTCCCCACTTCAAACAGCTGCGTGAGGACGAAGAGCTTCTGAAAGCATGTCTGCCACGTACGGGGTAAGTGACAGTTCCAGTAGGCTTCTGAGCGTGAGTAACCAGTCACATAGTTCTCCGTGCAGAACAGTTCGATGCTAATGCTCTCCATCCCACAGTCACGTGGCTACGTCTGCTCCGACAGCGATTGTTCTTTTTAGGACACTTTCCCTTCTCCATTTTCAGCCACTTCAACAAAGTCCGCCTCCCCAAACAATTACATTGGATGCGAGATGGTTTTGCACAGACCTATAGACATGCATCCCCCGAGGAGAACTCCTGGGATGGTCCCCAAAGGATTCCTGAGTCATCTGTGTGTATGATTAATGAGGAACTAGGGGAGGTCTGCAGACGAGGCCATCTGGGGCTGGGGCGGGAGGCAGGACTGGGTCCTTTTTTTTTTTTTCCCCCAGAAGTCACTGCCAGGAGGGACTTGAAATTCTCCTGCAGACGTGTTGCCCCCTCCCTTTCATGAATGATCGTAGGGCTGTATAACATGGAAAGGCAGATGACACATTCCCCTCGCCCCTGATGAAGCGTCGGTGGCCATATATTCATAATAATTTCCAGCCCTCAGGTGCACCTGTTCGTTGATTTAGGTGTGGGACAGGTGTCAGTCTCACTTCCCCTTTTCTCGAACATGATTTCCACTGAAACCTCACCCACTGAGTGCGCAGTGTGACCTGAAGAATTCTTGTTCTGCCCTCCTCCACTCCCCGGGAGCCTCACGCGCTGGGGCTCCGTCTTCCTCGTCCACTTCTTGCAGGCCACCGTGACCACCTTCTCTCCGCACTCACCATCTGATCTGCCCAATCTGGTCTGTGAAATGTCAGGCTCCACGTCAGTGGGTCGTCTGCCCTCTGGGAGGAGTTCTTGGCACAGCTTCCCTTCCCGGTCTCTCCCGCATCTGAGACATTTCGGTCTGGCTCGCCGGGCCAGGAATAGCTTCCGCCGCTGGTAGACAGGGACTTGCATCGCCACCCAACATAACACATCTCCCTCCCATCTTCCTGAAATAATATGAACTAAATCCTTCCGGTACAAGAAATTCTGAGCTGCGGGGTGTCCATTCAAGTTCTGCCATCCTAACAGATTCCACGGGCTTTTTTTTTTTTTTTTTGAAGGTTCCAAATCCCTCCCTTGACTCTCATTTTATACACAAAACAGAAGATCAGAACTCAACAGACGAGGGAGTAGAAGCCACATATTATACCCCACTGCTCAGGGAAGCTGTGCTTTGAAGAGCGCAGCTACTCTCTTCAGAAATACAGCAGATACGTGATAATGGTTTTTTAAGTCTGTGTTGCCTCTAATATTCAAATGAAAGGTTCTCTGGAGTCTGATGTTTCAAAGTATGATTATCTTCAATGCACAGATGAAAGACAAAGATGTCCTCTCGTGCTCTCAGAAGCAACACCATCATCACATTCATGCTATCAAGATCCTAAAATTTGAGGAAGGATTAAAGTGATAACTAGGTATCCATGATCTCATCATGACTGTTCCCTGACAAATGAAAAAACTTTTTGTAACTGTGATTTCCATGTTGTGCGGGCCTGGGGGAGACTTACCCTCATTTTCAATCTGAAGGTTAATTTAACTGATACCCATCGTCCCCCCGTTACAGCTCGCTGTACATAGGAAAGGAGCTCATGGATTCTGCCATGCATCAGCTACACCCACATTTACTCTTGTTCTCAGATCAGTTTGAGAACTGAGTTCCCAACAGCCTCGTAATGAGCTTTGTGCACAAGATGGCGTATGTCAAAACTCATGCGTGTTGGGAGTCCCCATCCAAAACCACTCATGACAATGACCAGGTCTGAGGCCTGTGTCATCCAACACTATAACAGCCATTCACTCCTCCCCAACTGTTTCCTTAAAACCCTTGTTAAATGGTTCCTCCATTCTTCCCAACAGCTTTCCCAGTGACTCCTGGATTCCTTCCACCACATAATGGAAATATCCCAATAGTTCTTTAAGCCCTGATGTTACTGTAACTGGGAAAAATGTTAGGGGCTGAATTCTGTCTCCCAAAAATAATATGTCGAACGCTAAACCCCAGACCTTAAGAATGTGACCTTATTTGGAAATAGGGTCACTACAGAGGTAACAGAGTTAGTCACTAGAGTAGGCTCCAATCCAATATGACTGGTGTCCTTATAAAAGGGGGAAAGACACAGGACACAGAAAGAAACCTGCACACAGGGAAGGCAACGTGAGAAGTTGCAGGGAGGATGCCACATGAAGGCCGAGGGTTGTAGAAATGTGTCTACACGCCAAGGAATGTCAAAAGTCCTGCAAACTACCAGAAGCTAGAGGAGAGGCCTGGAATTCACCCAGACTGTCCTCATAAAGGAACCAATCCTGCCAACACCTTGATTTCTGGCTTCTGGCTTCCAGAACGGTGAGACCATCGTTTCTGTTATTTAAGCCACATGATCTGTGGTACGTTGCTACAGCAGCTCTGGGAAACCGATGCAGGCTTCTCATTTTGGTTTGTATTTGGTTCCAATATTCGAGAAGCAAACTATCATTCACAACCTTGCGGTCAATCTATCCTTGAGCACCCGGGCAGGTCGTAGAATGTCCAGGACGGACCCCCAAAGATTCCGCTGGAATTGGTCTGAGATTTTAGAGGCTCCGTGGGATTCTGACATGATTCTAACGTGCCAGGTGGCAGGAGAAAACGCACACATCATTAATTCCTTGGGAATGCAACACTGAACCTGGACACCCCCGAGTCATTATATGTTATAACTTTCCTCATAAAAATATTGTTTAATATAGAAATTGGCTGCATATAGAGTGAGTGAGTTTTAAAAGTGTCCTGTGATTGAAGGAAATTTGGAGAAGCCAGGCAGATACAATGGAAAAGATCTGGCAGCTGAGGGTGAAGAAGCCAGGAAGCACTAATGAGCACGTGTGTGTTGCAAAAACTAGACCAGCATTCTTCAGCCATGAGGTGTTAGAGTCTCTCAGCAGCCCCCACACAATCACATGCAGAGTTGACAACTCTGAACCACTAAGCCAGACCCCATTTCCTCTGGAATTCGGAGCCTCAGAAGAAAAATATATCAACATATATCCACACCTACAAGTAGTATATCACACGAGTGCTCTGTATTGACATTGGGTGGGAAAGGCATAATAAAGGGGGAGGTGATTGACAGGAAGATACCAACAGACACAGTTAGAAGGACACTGAAAATGCTTGATGGGAAAGCATCTGAAAATACATCTCCGTCTCTTCCAAGACGGATCCACAGCACAGGAGACCATGCTGCTTGCTCCCAAGTGGAGGTGAAGGCTTTCCAGGTTCCAGAGGGTTCCCTACAGAGCCTCTCAGGATTTCAGTGTGATACCGCTCACATGACATGAGAAACATTCTGCCAAATGTGAGAACCCCCTTTTGTTTTTACTCGCCTGCCCACACTGCCCACAGCAGCCCCCCAGACACCGCTTATGTCACTGTCTGCACAGTGAACACCTGCCTAAAGTTCATTCCTGAACAGAAATATCAGAGAAGAAAGGAGAGGGGGGAAAAATCACGAAAATATTTAAGGATCCAAATAACTTTTAACCGTAGTTTCTCTCTAATATAGTCCAAGAATCAACTTTCACCTGTTGCCTGAACAGTAAGGTACAAAAGAGGAGGAGGAAGAGGAGGGGATGAGGAGTTACAAAATGTACTCAATGGCATTTTAAACACATATTGAATATTAAAATATTACTACAAAAGAACTGCATAGATTTCCAACTTCACTTGTGCAAACTCTATCTTTGGAACATTCTCTCTGCTATTCTCTACCTCCCCTTTTCTTGCTCAGATTGAAAACAGAATTACAATCATTTGCCATCAGCCCGAGGATAGTCTGACAGTTAAAAACAGCAGTCTCAACAGACGTTAATAGGCACTTCATCAACAGTTCCTTCTTGTCCAGTTGCTCCTCCCCGTGGAAATGTCAAGATCTCCGAAAGCCACTAATGCTTTATTCTATATGTCTAATGGTCCATTGGTATTTGATAACAGTTTGCAACTCTGTCTCCCCATTTGCTTTTGACTTTTCTGCACTAGCTCGCCCACCTGTCACTCACTCTCACCTGAGCTTCATTACATGGCAAATAAACATGTTGGCCCCCGTCTCAACATCTTTCACTTGAGGCCAGTTCCATCATTCTTCGGGAGCACAGTTTGCTCTCTCACATAAAAAACAGGTGACTCACTTCCACGCCAGAGAGTCACGGTGTGCAGTTGTATATAACTAGATGCAGTGAAAGCAATCTGACTCATTTGAGAAAAGGCTGCAAAAGTTAGGTCTCCCCCAGCTGCGAAGAATCAGAAGGCATCTGATTCAAACCTACACAATCATGAAGTAATGATTCTGATTCATTCACCACATCCTAAAATAGTAGAAGAAGGGGGCACCCTCTACAACTCCAAGTATAAGACAAATAAAAGGAAGTGCGATGCTCACAGAGCGTAATTGTATGAAACTCATTCATCACAAGATATGCTCCCAGGTATGTAACAGAAAGGAGTGCAGGAAGAGTCTGGATACATTAAATGCCACTGAGTCATGGACAGCTTCTCAGGAAGACCTAACTCCTAAAATTGCATCAAGGAAGAAAGCTTCCCCCCATCCCCAACCCCACCAACACTCCCCCCCCCCCCGCCCCTCCATGGTGCATCCCATGGGGCCCTCATTGGTCAATTCCTGTGTTGAGTGGGCCAGGTCTCTCTTATTGGTGATTCCTGTGTTCCTGCATAGCCGACGAGATGCACCTGGTAATCAGTAGGAACCAGAGAAGAACTGAGGCCCCCAGGTGCCCATGTAGTTGCCAAGTTCATCCTTTCTCATAAGCGCAAGTATCACACAAGTGCAGGATCTGATGAGCGGACGACGTGGTCCCTCATCAACCACACAAGTTGTTGTGGATGGTCTTTGTACAACAACCCTGGATTGTCACTCTTCAATGTGCTAAAGCTTAATAACCACTTCAAGAGGACCAATGGACCACTCTACTCCAGATTCTGAACAGACCTTTGAGATAACCAACAAATCTCCATGGAATGGAAGTAAATGGAAAATTCCAACCATTCCTCCTTACCTACTAGGTTCCCTGTATGCTGTTGTAAATATCAAAGCAAACTCACGTTACTAGTGTTATGACAGTGCAATGCCAATGTTGGGCAGGAGCCTACAACTTCCCTACGAAAGACAGACAAGCAAGCTCTACGTGCCCTTTGAAGCAACACCACGTATTAATAGCTGCAAAATTAAAGAGTCAGAAAACTCACTTGACTTTTGAACTGTTTGACAACATTTACAATGAACTTTTCATATAGCCTATCTTTCTCCACAATATCGTTTTTGTTGAAAGTAATGGTCACATAAATTCTCTTTCCAGCAAGTGTCCAACTTGGGAAATGTGTAGAGAACAGAGAACAGTCCCAAAAGACATGTACATATTCAGTCAATGAATATCCGTTTAATACCTACCATGTGCTAGGGCACTGTGTTTAGCTAGGGATGTATTGATGAAGACTGGCTTCACGAAGAGGATGGCCTTGGCGGGGACCGGAGTGAAGAAGACAAGTAGCCATCAAGTAATTAAAGAAAATATTAAGCCACAATATAATAGGGTCTCCAAAGGAGAGATATATATAGTGGTGTGCTGATAAAAGTTTGACAACCAGCTCTCTGAGAGGAAGGACATCTGATTTGAAGCCTCTCTTAATTTCTATGATGTAAATATTCTCACCTTAACTAATTTCAAATTACCAACAAAACAAGTGGCTTGCAAAATTCCTGAAAATTTAACAATCAACTCTCACATACTGGCTAGCTCCAGAAAACCACTGATAATACTCTAAGAGAAAACTGACCTAGACAAGGATACAGAATGGCTGGGAAACAACAGACCACCCCCAGGTTCTAACACTAAGTCACAGATCCCAAACATCCCATCCTTGACACCATAATAGCAAAATAGAAGACTGGATGCGCCTGGTAATTAGTAATGAAGAGAACTATTGACTCCCAGGTACACAGCTAGTTACTATAAGGGATAAAATAATAGGTCAAGGCCACTTTTTATCAACCATGTCATTATTCCCTAAGTCAGGTTCTAGAAAAAGGAGTGTTGTCCCCCCTCCTAGAGGAAAGAATCCACACTCACAAAATCAGGTATTCTATAGAACACATGATTTATACTTTCTCTCAAAGAGTAAATTCCTTCCTAGTAATCTCTCACACCAAAAACCATCATCAACATTTTTGGCCATTTTTAAAGTAAATCCTACATCCTTTACTAGTTACCCAGCTCGGTTCCTAAGTCCTGGAGAAGCCAGGCAACACCATCCAAGGGGAATGAGAAAGTCTTAACCAGGTTTCTCTAGGAAGCCTTATTCTTTCAAAGTTTGTGAATCCTTACCCTGAATCCTCATTCAAATTCAGTGGAGTTCACTAAGCAGGTTACAGAATAGTACATCTCCAGTCAAAATCATGCATCAAGTAATACATTTATAATTATGAAAACATAATTATATCTTTTAAGTTTAGTAAATGTCATCTCAAGAAATTAGAAGAAGGCACGACAGATTGCCAGATGCTGTGCACATATTCCAGAGAAAACCATATTAAAGGGGAACAGAAATCATTCAAAAAGTAAGCAAGAAGAGGGGTGAGAGATGGCTCACTAGAAGGGAGGAGAGTGTTCCAAGAATTGCAAATCTAAAGGCCACGGCTGAAGGCTCCACTACATTTAGAATCAAAATGACATTTCAACAGGTGAGAACATATTTCGAGTCTAGTTTATAAATTTATCCCACACTCTTTTCCCCCAATCCCAGTATAAAATTCAGCAGACTTCAGAAAGAAATATCCTAAGAAATCTTATACGTAGAATTTTTTCATTCAAATCTGGCTAGTATTTACGCAGCTCTCAAGAACTTCAGCATCAAACTCAGTATTTCCTAAATACTATAACTAAGGGCAACTTTCATTTGCCTGATAAGTTTGCTTATCTAGTCAGATATTTCCCCGAGGTTATTTAAATACTCATGAAGATTCCACTAATCTTAGTTCTTAATACTTCTTACTGATAGAATCAGCTGAGCAAGTGGCATTTTAAAAAGGGACACCTGTCGATCTTGCATCCCCACGTGCGTGCCCTAATCTCACAGCTGGTCCCCCCGAGACCCCCCGAGACCCCCTGAGCACCAACCCTCATCCCCCGTGTGGTCCCATTTCCGCTCCAACAGGATAAAAGAAACTGTCATGAACCAGGAGAGAGACTGCTCGCGGAAAGAAGAAGGTGGCTCCTAGAACGGCGACAGCAGATGATAAAAAACTTCAGTTCTCCTTGAAGGAGCTAGGGGTAAACAGCATCTCTGCTATTGACGAAGTGAATTACGTTCACAAACCAAGGAACAGGGCTGTCCACTTTCACCGCCGTGAAGTGCAGACATCCCTGGCAGCGAACCCTTCCACCGTTCCAGGTCTTGCCGAGACAGAGGAGCTGCCAGACACGCTACCCGGGGTCTTAAGCTGACTCGGTGCCGAGAGTGTGACTGGTTTAAGGAGACGGGCTGAAACTGCCCTTACCTTTGGTGGACAGAAAAGCACCACGTGCTGCTGGGGAAGAGGAAGCAGATGAAGTTCCAAATCTTGTGGGGAATTTGGATGAAGGTTCCAAGAATGGCACAAACTGAACTGAGTCACCTTCTAAAGAAGATGGGACGTGAAGAAGTTACTGGGAGCTGCTATTTTATATTATGGCTGCTTTTTAAAATGTTGTGCATGAGCTTATCAAATCCAGGTCTCTAATATTTTTAAGCCCAAGCCCCTTGGACACTGTCACTCTTTTCAGTTTTTGCTTAGACACAATTCCTTCTTTGCAGCTTAATTAAGCTGAAGAAGCCTGGGAATAAAGTTTGAAACAAGGTTAATAAAGCTCTTTGCCTAGTTAAAAAAAAAAAAAAAAAGGTTACACCTGTCACTTCATCTCAAAACCACGAAGCAGGATAGAGAAGTTCGTGAAGGAAGGAGAGGGTGGATGATAACAAAGCCACAAAGCAAGGTCAAGACCGTGGTTATCGACAAGGGTGGGACAGTGACTATAAATGTTATTGCTTTCCATAAGATTGAACCACAAAACTGAAAAGATGGGCAACAATTTCCAGGCAGACTAGGGAAATACATCAATTTTGGGAGGTGGCTAATTATTTCACATCTAAAGTGTGAGATGTAATAGCATGAAGTTTGACTCTTACCATAGGTAAACCGATACCCCCCCTCCCCCCCAAAAAAAAAAATCCAGACCAATGACATGGAGCCCATTCTGGGTTTAGGCTTTAAGAAGCTCTGGAGGCTTCTGGTTGTTTCGCCCTGGGGGAAGCCTGCTGCGGGGCCAAAAAGCCCAACCCACCCTGGGACAGCCAGGCAGTGAGAAGCCGTGTCTGGCCGCATGGAGAAGTCAGGTGGAGGAAGACAGAGTCCTGGCCGGCAGCCCCAGCTGAGCTTCAAGCTGAAAGGCAGCACGGACTTGCCTTTCACGCCAGCCAGCCTGCTCAGTCACGCCGACCCAGCTGACGCCAGGGGCGCCTCTTTGAGCCCTGCCTGGATTACAGATTCTCGAGCAAATAAATAAAATGATTGTTGATTTCAGCTACATTTGGGGGTCATTTGTTTCTCACCAATAGATGACCACAACAATAGTCAATGAGCCTCAGGACCCAAATGAGGCTCTATTCATGGGTGGGGGTGGGGATGGAGGTAGGGAAAGAAAAGGGGTCTCTGTAAACACTCCGAAAGCTCCCCAGTGTCCCCAGGAAGAACTAAAAAGAAATTGATCACGATATAGAAAGCGTATGCCATCTGGCCACATCCTACCTCTCTCGTAGTATCTATTACAGAAACTTCCCTACGAGGGAGATGCGATTGTTACTATATTTTATGGACGAGAAAACGGAGGCTCGGAGCGCTGAGAAACCTGCCCACAGTTGCCCAGACAGTGACAAAGCTGCAGTGGGACCTGCCTGACTCATCCGTACTGCCCCCGACCCAGTTTTCCTGGGCCACGATCTGTGGTTTAAACACACACACAACTCATATCAAATCTGGTCTTCACAATTATGACCTACTTACTTCGCCACAAATCAAAGCAGCATGGGCTATTTTCCAACTGAAACTAATTTAAAATAATTTACTTTTTGAAGAATTATAATGAGAATCCACAGTTAAAGATAATTTAGATGAAAGTTGTTCTCGTGACCTAGTAAAAATAAAGAGACGGAGCATATGGTTTGGAATAAATGTGATTCGCTGGGATGCAATCAGGATAATCACTGAATTATTATAATCATTCTGGGGCACGTTTTTATCTTTGTTGACATTTTCCTATCCACTGGACTGTGATTGTATAATAATAACACAACAACTTTAAAGGACTGTGGTCTTCAGTTGCTTAGCAACACATAGCTTTGAGGAGAATGAAGGATAAAGGGTCCACTGGCAAAATAATGCTGTTTGCAGTTCAACAGTTATTTAAAAGTTTTAGGATGATTAAAACTGTTCTGTGTCAATGCAAGTGTGCAAATGAAGGCCTCACAGTGACACCCACCATCTTTATTTCTATCACACCCTGAATTTGAAGTTGGAGCCAATCACTGAATGGATTGATATGAATTTACCAATTTGAACAACACTGATGAGAACAGCGTTTAACACGGCTATTTCAAAGGCAGAGTATCGTTGTTCCTTCACTATCAGAGCTCTTGACGTTGTGGAGAAGATTAAACAAAATCAATGCCTGTGAATTACAGAGGACAGCACCCACCCTGTCACGCCCACCCAGCCTTAGCTGTCATCATCCCCATCACCATCATCATCACCAAAGAGGAAAGGCTGAATGGCTAGTGCAGAGAACTTAGCAAATAACATACATTCCACCATGAACACTTATCCACTAAGTTCAGTGATCGTAAATGTAAAAGTCAGGTTACATGTTCTCCTTTCATTCATTCGTGATTGATTTATTCAACCAAAACCTCACTGAGCAACTCCAGAAGCCACACTCTCCTGGGCACAGAACGAACAACGGGGAACCTAGTAGACATGGCGACTGTCCTCGTGGGCTCTCTAGGGTGTGGAGAGACGGGAAACAAGCTAACAACCATATAATTATCAGTCATGACACGAACTGGGAAGGAAGCGAGCAGGAGGCGAAGATCAGTTATGAAGGGGTCAGAGGAGGACTTCTTCCGGAGGTGATAATTAATGGGTATCTGAAGGATGCAGGGGAGCCAGCCGTGGGCAGAACCAAGGGAAGAGGAGCTTTCTGGGGGAACTTCACATACAAAAGGGCTGAAGCAGGAAAGAACCTTTCTTTTTTGTGTGGTTAGCCCCTCCTGGAAGGGGACACATAGGGCAGGCTGGGGTAAGAGGGAGACTGGGAGAGAAGGTGACGGATCTATGCCCTTACGGAATTACTAACTATTCCTAAAGTGCTAGGACCGCCAAAAGTCTCACTTTATCAGGAAAAATGTCCCCACATTTTCTGTATCCACAAAATGGAAGGCCTGTTGGGGGGCTGCCACAGCTGATTATCCATCTGGCACAGCTACTGCCTTACACACCGTCCCACCCCCCCATCTCACCGCCTCCCGGTTGACCGGGGGCCCTCCACCAGGTGCTGAGCCTGCTTCTACCACTATTACCACACCCCCACCTGGCACAGAGAGGGGGGTCCTGGGATGCTGCAGCACAGTGTCCTCTGGAATGGTCCATGGAAGACTGAAGTCTGGGCCAGCTTGACCTGGCCTGGGAGCCAGGAGTAGGAAGAAATTCCAGAAATTCAAATAAACCAACAAAGGCAAACCCCAGAGACGTTGTGCCCTGCACATCATCCTCACCCTCGCCTTGCCCATCCTCAGTGTTTTTTCAGGGGCCACCAGACGCCCCTCTAACCCACCTACCAAGAAACCTTGGCTCTGGCCTGTCATTTCTTGCCTCCCCACAAGCTGCAGACGCCCACTCAGCCTGCTTCCCGGCACCTACTCCACCCGATGACAAATGCCCCGTAAGGGAGTGATGACTGCTGCTGGCCACATCCTCACCGTGACGGTCTAGATATGGACCTTCTGGATGTCCTTACCACCTTAATCCAAACAAGTGACTTTAGACATGGAAATCCCAGGCATGCCAACATCCTAGGGAGGAACATCATTCATGGATTTTATCACCAACTCCCTTTGAAATACAATAAAATGTAGAGACACATTGCAAATAAAACCAAAATTTTTAAATAATTGAAAGACATGGGGTCCAGGTGTTTTTAATACCACTCTGCCAAAAGACAGAGTCTATTTCCTTCCAATTTTATTTTATGCACCTTAACCTAATTGTGATTTTAGCCCTGGTTCAATTTTATCTTTTTGGATAATGGGCCTGTGTCCTTTGCTTTTTTTCCTTTAACATCATAAGCACAAAGTTGTCTTTGAAGATACCTTTTATAATGGCGACATAAAACTCTATCGTAGAGCTTTGCCATTCTTTAAACATCTTCCTATTAACTTGATATTTAGGTGCTTCCAATTTTGGACTATCATAAATAACGTGATGACGACTATCTCTGTTAAAAAATTTTGTCCAAATTTCAACAACTTTTTAAGTTTAAGTTAACTCCTAAAAAGGGCATTACAGAGTCAAAAGATTTAAGGGTTCTTTCTTGATCCATATAGTCTAATTACTTTCCAGAAAAGAAAACCAACTTTCACATCCAACATTGATAGAAGTACCCATTTCACGTGAAGAGGGTATATTTTTAATGCCATTTGGAATTACTTTAATTTGTCACAGTATTTGAGTATCAGTCGGTGCCAGGTTTAGTCAAAAGGCTAAGAGAATAACTGCACATAATACTTGTATATCTGGCCATGCTTTGGGCCACCACAATCTCCAGATGGATTCTTGGTCAACTTTATCTTAATTGTCATCATTTCTTTCCTTTCTTCCTGTCCTCTCAGTCTGGCTGGCAATGAAAATTGGCCAGCAGGAGCTTGGCAAGTTTTAGTTGTGATGTCGTTTCTACGCTAATCTTCTGCCATGGTAGACTCCCAGCAGCAAACACAGTGCCTGCAAACCTTGCCTCTCTCATCAAACTTCCTTAAATAACCGTTCCCTAACGTATTTCACCAGAATAGTACAATCCAGGGATTGCAAGCTCCTCCCATATACTAATGGACCTTCCTGGAAAAGGCTGATTCTGTCCACATGGACATGGTCATGTCATCACGAAACCCAAACTTCTCAAATAATTACTGCTGTCTACACTGGCACGGAATCTAACTTACCCTGGACTTCTCTGAAGCAATCATCAAATAGGCTCATGGCATTCCTTCAACTTTGAATTTTCGTAGCCTTGGCAACACTGAACAAGCCACTCTCCTCCCGTTTAATTATGGAAATTTATGAAGAGGAAGAGAAGTTTCCCAGCATCGACTTGAAGGCTGAGATTCAACAAAACGTGGGTTGTTGGATCAGCCAGACATATCCTCTAGGAACCATCTTTGGGTTCCTGGGATTCTGGGTCTGTAGTTTGTGAAGGATGCCACTAGATGGTAGACTTGATTCTCTCTAGGACCCGGACCCTCTAGGCCGCACGGTAAATCCTTCATGAAATATACTTCTGAGACCATGACCTTTGACAGCACAGGAGTGTATTGAATCTACAAGGCTGATTCCTGAGAGACATCAAAAAGCTTGTGTCACCTGAGCACATTTTTAAAATAGACTCTAGAACCTAAGTTTAACATAAACACTTTTAACCTGTGTCACCTGTTGTCCTGCTCTTCTTCCCTGCGTTGCCCCCTCCCCTCCTTGGCCCTGGTAAAAGGTATCTTTTTCCACCACAGAAAGAGTTAGCTGATCCCTTCCTTGCTTCAAACAAAGCCAGTGACAAGCAGCTTTGGCAGAGCCATGACTTCTGAAGATGCAAAAGTGTAGACGTATTTCTCCTTTCAAAACCCATTATAAAAGCATGCAAAGTTTAAAACCATTTAAAAATGTGTTTCTTCACACAATTTATCTTAGCCTGAAAGGGTATTGAAGGAAAAGAAGCAAGACAGCAGCATTCACATCAGCATGCTGGAAAATACTGGAGAAGTGACCTGGCAGGATAGCAAGCCAGAAGAAAATACTGAACTCAAATTGGATGAAGAGGAAATGCCACCACCTACCAGTGTGAAAATCCCTTGGTGCTCCCTGCATCCTAAAGGCATATGCACACACACGCATACACCCTTTAACTGGGGGTGCTGGGAGAGTGGGGAGGGGCACACACCAGCAACAGCCCTCTCTCCCTCCATGCAACAAATTTAAGAGCTCCTACCATTGAAATGACCACAGCCTTTTGAAGGACCTCACAGAACCTGAAAGCCAATCTTCCATCATTGAGATGATATAACTAAACCCCCTGGGGTGCCTGGGTGGCTCAGTCTGTTAAGTGTCTGCCTTCGGCTCAGGTCATGATCCCAGCGTCCTGGGATCGAGCCCCACGTTGGGCTTCCTGCTCAGCGGGGAGCCTGCTTCTGCCTCTCCAGCTCCCCCTGCTTGTGTTCCCTCTCTCACTGTCTCTCTCTGTCAACTAAATAAATAAAATCTTAAAATAATAATACTAAACCCCAGAAAGGTTAGGCAATTTGCCCAAGGTTTTGCTTCAAGCCAACAACAGAATCTGGCCTCCAAACTCCCCATCTAGAACTCTTTTTAGCATACCACCCAAGACTTAAAAATTTGTTCTTCCATTCAAATGCAGGATTCCTAAATGCAATAACCCATGGCAAGGGGAATGTGAGTAATTATATTTGAAGGCTGCAATGATTCCCCTTCGGTGGGAAATCCTCCAAATGATCAACCCATGTTAAAGTTTCTTCTCCACGCTAGATGATCAACTAAGCAGTCGACCATGCAGCACACTAACTCCAGCAATTTCCCCAAAGAAACATACGTAAGACAAGAATGTGTCATGTTTATGAATCATTCGTCAAATTCTACAGAAAATAATGCAAAAAGAGAAGTCCCAGGAAAAACCCAACTGATCTGATTCAGGCAACATGAAAAATATCTGGCTTTCTCTCTAGCAATAAAAACTGAAGTTTGGGACACAATAAAGCAATGGACCCAACACTGAACGTGAACATGAGGAAGATCATTACAAGTCAGGTCAGTCCTCATAAAGTACTTCATTTGCACAATAATATCGGCCCCTGTGACATCTTAATTCACCAATTAGATACCAGAACTGCTTTCATCAATGGAATGGTGAACCACAAAGCACACATTCAGGATTTAGCCTGAGGACAACTGACTTTCCACTATAACGGTTCTAATTTAAAGTCAACACGAGGGTGACAGGTGCAAACAAAAGTCATCTTCACTAATCTATCCCAGGGACCCCTGCGAAGCAAAATGAGTAAAAATAAGCTTCTTTCTTTTGTTGCTCTTAAAGGGGCCCAGACTAAAGAACCAGGGAAAGTGTATCTTTAGATGCCTTGTAGAAAATATACCAGATGTTCCTGCAAATATTTGAGTCCACTTTATATAGGCTTTAGCACAAAATGTAAGGGAAAATTTATAATAACAACAACAAAAGCTTTGGGAAAGTCTTGCCTGCAGAGATGGAAACATCCTGGTGGACAGAAAGAAGACAAATGACGGGCCAAAGCATTCCCTGCATTGCCATCACTTTTCCGGAAACCAGAAGAGAAGCGCTTTACTAGAGGTGAGAGCAATGAGGCCCAGAGACGTTAAGTAACTTGCCTAAGGTCACAGAACCAAGATCCAAATCTGAGTCGAATGAGTGAGAGGACTGGATGGGTAACATAGAATCCCATGGACTGGATGAATGTGAGGGCAGGCAAACAACACAGATCCGCCAATTGAAATGTGATAATTGCCCATCAGAACCATGCTGCCCTCTTCCGGTAAGGCTCAACTTTCTTGGAGCAGACCAATATGAGTGAAACAAACCAAACCACACTTTCAAGCAAGGAAGCAGAGGAAAGGTGATATTCCAAATAACGTGAAAATGTGTCATGTGACCTAGAGGAATAAACTGGGCCAGAGGTCCTGGGCCAGAGCCACCCATTAGAATCACCTGAGAGGGTTTTTGTTAATATGCTGCTCAATCACCATCCCCAGAGATTCAGATGTAATTGGTCTGGGGTAGGGCCCAGGCCACTGCTCACCTGAACCTCACCTAATATTCAGGGTTGAGAACCGCCAATGGAGGGGGGCTGGGTATTTTTTCCTTCTTGCCTGTAAAGCAAAATATGCCTTGCAGATTTCTATTTCAGAGTCTCAAAGAATGCTGGGATCTTTGCTCTTCTAGAATCTAAGTAGCACTGGACAAGTCATTTAACCTCCTTGAGCCTGTTTTTCCATCTCCCTAATAACCACAGTGTGCAGAGAACACACTTAACGCCTCCTGGTTTGCCCAGTGCTGGGGCTGGGATGGGACCAGCATTTGATAAAATGTTTATTAGGGTTTTTTTTTTTTTAAAGATTTTATTTATTTCTTAGAGACAGCAGAGCAAGAGAGAGACCACACGAGCTGGGGGGAGGGGCAGAGGAAGAGGGAGAAGCAGGCTCCCCACTGAGCAGGACCCTGGGATCATGACCTGAGCTGAAGGCAGATGCTTAACCAACTAAGCCACTCAGGGGCCCCAAAATGTTTATTGTTGAAGTGAGTGAACTGAGTAAATCCAATCTCCCCTCAAGCTCTGTCATTCCAGGACTACTCATTCATTCACTCAACAGACATTAATAGGAAGTTATTTGTTACCTTTGTGCAGGCACTGTTCCAAGGGCTTGGATTGTACCTCTGAGAAAACTAAGACGCCTGCCCTCATGGAGGGTAAGCTCCAGCAAGAGGGAGACAGACTATAAACAGTGGACCCAATGAAAGAGAAGTAGAAGATGACAAGTGTCATGGAAAAATAAGTAAAATAATAGTTATACTTTTCCCATGTATGCATGTTTGTATGTGTGCCTGTTTACAAATCTTGGAATGACTGTTTCATTTCTGACTGTAATTCTGCTTCTCACATTTATTAAGTCTCATAACAGGTCAAGTTCACTCTTATCAATGCCCATTTATTTAGAATGAATGGATTACACTAGATTTTATGTCAGTAAAGTTTCATAAACTTTTTTTAAAACATCAGTTTTAGACCTGTGGTTCTTGTAAAGTTAGATCTGGTTACTCAGACCAAGAGTCCTGCTGAGAACCACTAGAAAGCTAGACAAACACTGTTTTTTTTTTCTTGTTTTTTTTTTAAAGATTTTATTTATTTGACAGAGAGAGACAGGCAGTGAGAGAGGGAACACAAGCAGGGGGAGTGGGAGAAGAAGAAACAGGCTCCCAGCGGAGGAGCCTGATGTGGGGCTCAATCCCAGAACGCTGGGATCACGCCCTGAGCCAAAGGCAGATGCTCAATGACTGAGCCACCCAGGTGCCCCTAGACAAACACTATTTTAAGCACTCTGAAGCTCCTGGGGAGGTGAGGGTAAGGACTGGCTAGCAAGGCTGTGAAAAATTACAGGGAAAGATCTAAAACAAGAAAGGAATGCAGCACATGGGATAGCTTTTCCCTCCTGAAGTACCTGAATTTTCCAGAAGAGTTTGTTAAAATGTTGAGAAATTGAGAAGAATGATGACAGCTTCACTGAATCAAGGCAACAAAAACTGGAGTTCAGGGCCTGCTGAGGATGGTGAGCCTGATAAACCCCCTCATTTGGGGTTAGGACCGCAAAGGGTAACACCTTACCATTAAAGTAAACCAGAGTTATAATGTGGTAGAAATAAACCCAATTATAACAGTAACCAAATACAGAAGAATCAAATTTTCCTATTTAGGGACAAAGATCAGGAGTGCCTAGGTGGCTGAGCCGGTTAAGCCTCCAACTCTTGGTTTCAGTTCAGGTCATGCTCTCAGGGTCGTGAGACTGAGCCCCACGTTGGGCTCTGTGTTCAGCAGGGAATCTACTTGGGATTCTCTCTCTCCCTCTCCCTTTGCCCCGCCCCCCCCCATCGCATGCACATGCATGCACGCTCTCTCTCTCTAAAATAAATAAATAAATCTTTAAAAAAAGGCAAAGACCATCAAATTACATGAAAAAAACCCCAAAGCCCAACTGTATGCTACTTACAAGATACCCGCATTAGAGGTAAGAATGCAGAAAGACAGAAGGTAAAAATATTTTTAAAAAGATATATTATGCAAACACTAACCAAAAGAAAGCTGATATGCCTGGGTTAACACAGACATGGTGAACTTTAAGAAAAAAAAAAAACAACATACTAGAGCTAAAAAGAAACATGTCAAATGACAAAATGATAAAATTGAATAAAATATTCAATTCACTAGGAAAATATAATAATGAATTTCTATGCACCAAATACATAACAAAATTTTACGGAACAAAATAACTATACAAATGCACAATCAAAATATTAAAATCAAATAGAATATGCTCATAAATCATGGGGGAATTATATTAGAAATCAATTATACTAGAAAAATATCAAAATTTTTGAAAATTAACCAAATGATCAAGTCTAAATAATCTATGACAGAAGATTACCAGGTAAATTAGAAAGAAATTCAAATAATAATAATGAAAATAAAATATGCCAAAACTATAGCTATAGCAAGATTAGAGAAAAAGGCATAGCCTTAAATACATATATTATAAAAGAAAAAGGCTTAAAAATCAAGAAGTTAAGCATTTATTCCCAGAAATTTTAAAAAAATCAATTAAACCCAAGGAAAATGGAAAAAATAAAAAATATAGTAGAAATTAATAAAAAATAGATAAAAAAAGAGACAGAATTAATAAAATTTTGACAAGATTATAAAATCAATAAACTCCTGGCAAGACTATGAGAAATGAGAGAGAAAGAACAAATAACAAACTTCAACAGCCATCACTACAGATCCTACAGATCCTTTAAAAATTACAGGAGGAGATTATGAATAATTTATGTCAATAAATTTGAAAATTTAGGTGATTTGGATAAATTGCTAGAAAAATTCATCAATTTGATATTCATGTAGATTTCATCTTAATTGATTCCAGGAATCAATAACTTTTGGTTATTATGAGTAATGCTGCTATGAACATGGGTGTGCTAATATCTGTTCCAGTTCCTTGCTTTCACTTCTTTTGGGTATATACTCAGAAGTAGAACTGCTGGATTACATAGTAATTTTATGTTTAATTTTTTTGAGGAATTGCTATATCATTTCCAGATATACCATTTTACATTCCCACCAGCAAAGTACTAGGGCTGTAATTTCTTTGACACCTGCTATTTTGGATTTCTTATAACTAAAATGTGAATTGGTATCTCACTGTGGTTTTGATTTGCATTTTTCCTAATGCCTAGTGATGTTAAACACCTTTTCATGTGCTTATTAGCCACTGACTAACTTCTTTAGAGAAATGTCTATTCAAATCCTTTGCTCATTTTTAAATTTGATTGTTTTTTGTCATCGAGTTTAAGGAGTTCTTTATATATTCTGAATATCAGTATCTTTTCATATATATGATCTGCAAATATTTCTCCTATTCCATGGGTTGCTTTTTCACTTTGTTAATAGGATCCTTTGATGCACAAACATTTTTAATTTTCATGAAGTCCAATTTACCTATCTTTTTCTTTTGTTGTCTGTGCTTTTGGTGTCATATTTAAGAAATCATTGCCAAATCCAATGTCATGAAATATTTCTTCTATGTTTTCTTCAAAGAATTTTATAGTCTTAGCTCTTACATTTATGTCTTTGATTCAGTTTGAGTTAATTTTTCTGTTTGGTGTAAGGTAAGGGTCCAACTTCATTTTTCTTACGTATGGATATTCAGGTTTTCCAACACCATTTGTTAAACCAATGTACTTTTGAACTAATTCCTAGTGTCAATTCGTCCTGGGCTCAAAACATGAAATATATTAAAGATCAGTGCCATAGTGGGAGTTCCAGTGGACTAGATCTATAAAGAACATAAGCATACCTGTTACTTAAAAACCCAAACATTTCATTGTCAGTCTGGGTTACAAACTTGGAAGCTTCCTGAGTGAAATCTGAAACCGGCCCCCATGCTCAGAGGGCAGGGAGAGACTGAAGAAAGAGGCAGGTCACTCCAGATGGTGGATGGCAGGATTAATAACCAAGGGAACTTACATACAAGGCTTGTCTTGGATTACAAGTAACAGAAAACTCAATTCAAAGAGCTTAGGCAAGAAGGAAGTCCGTACATTCATATGACCGAAAAGTAGGGCACTGCAGTGTCAGCAGGTGTCAATGTCACCTGAGTCACGAGTCCCTCCACTTCTCAGTCCCACTTTCCTCTGTGGTTAGGGCATTGGACAGCCACAAGACAAGCGGATCACTGCACCCACCTGCCAAATCTTACAAGTTTATACAGAGGCTTTACCTGGGTTCAGTCACTGTCCAGATGGTCTCAACAACATCTTACTCTCTCAAGGCTGCATCCTTGAAAATGGCTCCCACTGTGGAAACGGTGGGCATGATGTAAATCCCAAGGATGGGGAGGGAATGAGGCGCCTCTGATTGCCGGGGTTCAGCTTGTGAGTCAACTCTCAGTCACATCCTCTTGATTATCTCCTCCAAAACCATTTTAATCGTTGCTCAGAAATTGCCAGTAGAATAGTGAGTTCCCTATAGTTAGCCTTGCATTGAAAAGCATAGAAGGCCATCTCCTCCCAGCTCCCAGTTTTCTACAGAAAAGTACTTTGGTGTCAGGCTGTGAGTAGGACAGGCCTGGTAGACATGGGAACAGAAGGAGTGGGGGTAAGGGACTAGATCTAAGGATTCAATTGTTTTATGAGCTTCTCTGGGTCACAAACTCTCCAGAGTTGCCAGAACTGCCAGCTCCCTGAAGGTGACTTGTTTTTATTTGTTTTGTATTGGAGAGAGGGGGTTCCTGAGCCTACACAACATCCCATTCCCACTCCTTTCTCAATTGCACTGCCCAAATCCCAAACCCTGAGGACCTAAACCAGGTTCAGGCTGTAGAAATCAAGTTGCCTGGTGATGGCTGCTAAGCAACAAAGGATCTCCAGGCCACCTGCCCTGCTTGGGCTCATTATTGAATGTAGCAGATCCCTCCCCACAGCCCACTTGAACTCATTTACACTGAACTCATTCAAACTAGCAACGTAAGTGCTCTGTATAATCCCACATGAGCTAGTTCCTTAACAAACAGGTTAGCTCAGACGGTATTGTAACCCACAATGACTACTGGAGAGGCTCTGTTTCTCCTTGTGACATCCTGAATGTGCCTGATGGGTACCAGGGCCTAAGAGAGGGGACGGCACAGGGCATCTGAAGGTTACCCAACCAGATGTTAAAGCTCTTTCTTAAGTTCTATCCAGCCACTAATGATTCAAGTGACCTTGCACTATATTTTCCAACTTTCTGGCCTCAGTTTCCTCCTCAGTGAAATGAGGCAATTGGACCAATAACATCTAGGGCCACTTATTCATGGTGGCTCAAGTGACCTGGCAAGGTCTCTATTTCTCCCAAAGGAGCTCAGCTGACAACAGAAACCAGAATGAGGCGTGAATCACTGGATTGGTGGGGCAGTGCTCGGGCTGAGCCAGAGAACAGAGCTCTCCATTGACAGGCCCTCCTGGGAGGGAACCACAGGAGGCTGGGCTCTTCCATGGAATCACCATGGAGTTGGGCAAGCAGAGTGTCACAGGGAATTAGGGTCACAAGCCAGGCCAGGAATGAACACCCAGGCTGCTGTGTGCCCGGGCAAGGACAGTAACAAGAAGACATGAGTCTGGTCTGTGAGTAGAGGCTGCAAGTAACCATCGCAGGGAGGATCCTGGGGCTCAGGTTGTATAAGAAGATAACACAAATGGAAATCCATTTGGAAGGTTCTCAAAAGTTAAAGAGAGAATTGCCATACGACCCAGCAATTCTATCCCTAGTTATACACCCCAAAGAACTGAAAACAGGCACTCAAACAATTACTCACATAGACATGTTCATAGTAGCATTAGTCACACTAGCCAAAAGTCTAACCCAAATATCTATCAACTGATGAATGGGTAAATAAAATGTCATTTGTATGGGGTGCCTGGGTGGCTCAATCAATTAAGCGTTTGCCTTCAGCAATCTTCAGGGTCCTGGGATAGAGCCCCACATTGGGCTCCCTGCTCAGTGGGGCGTCTGCTTCTCTCTCTGCCTCTCCCTGCCCCTGCCCCACCCTTGCTCTGCTCTCTTTCTCTAATAAATTAATAAAATCTTTTAAAAAAAAAAGAATAGGTAAATTCATAGAGACAGAATGCAGATTGGTGGCTCCCCGCCACTGAGGGGAGGGAAGAATGGGGAACAACCATTTAATAAGTATAGCATTTCCTTTCGGGTTGACAAAAATATTTTTGAACTAGACAGAGATGTTGATTGCACAATGGTGTGGATATACTAAATGCCACTGAATTATTTACCTTAAAATGGTTACTTTTATATTATATGAATTCACCTCAATAAAAAGTTTTTTAAGATAACACAGATCGCATGGACATACCTGGGATGGTATATAATTCAGGCCACCTGGGATTATGAGAAACTATGGCATATTTCAAGACTTTCTCTCTACTGCAATACACATTACATCCATTGGTGTTCCTCTCTATGCATTAAGTTTCTTCCCAATGCACTGTGGTCAGAGCCTTAAGAATAGAACGCTAGAACTCTCCAGTAAGATGTGCTTCTTCCCAGGTTTCTGGTTTGGAGTTTATGTCAAGAGGCAAGCACCCTTCATTGGGAGGACCCATGAAGGAAGCAGGTCTGTTGGTGAGCTCTGACAAGAATAGAGACTCTTCATTCTGGGAAAGAAGGCCCATCTTTACTGAGGAGGCTGTTTTTAAGGGAAACACAAACATACACTAGTAGGAAAGTAGGTTCTCAACATTACTTAAATTCCCACAGTCTCTGCTTGAAAAAACACTTCTTCCAAGCATACAGAACATCTTTAAGGACCTTGCAGGTGAGGGAAGCAAGGGAAACCTCACATAAAATCCAACTGTGATGTTTAAAAAGGGTCAGCATCATTTTTTAGCACCATTTTTAACACTATTAAGGTCAAATGTAATAACAACAATTGTTTCCTTAGGAAACAACAAAAAAAGAGTGTTTCCATTTCAGTCAGTATAGCCCCCAAGTCCCCACCCCACCCCCTGTCCTACCCTCCCTTTGTAAAAGACAAAAATAATAACATTAAATGTACTTCTTTCCAGCTGAGAGTTTATTTTGGGCCACATAGAAATGCTAATATTAGTTCTCATTTCTCTGTCTCTCTTATTATTTTCTCATTATGAGGCTTTTCTATAGAAATAAAAGAACTCCCTTTTGTACAACCAAAAACACCAATGGCCAATTTTAAAGAGTGAAAATGAAGGTAAAGGACCACAAAAATCCCTGGTCAGGAGAAATAAAGTTGTTCTCAGGGGGGAAATGTGAAAAACATGATATGGAGATTAAAGCAGAAGGAAAATTTGCATTTGCTGAATATTAAGATGAGCCTTTTTCTGCCTAAGCCTAGATGAACAACACTTTTTGAAATCAGACCACTACACCATCAAGAACTTTTAAGAAACATTCTATTATCCAATAATGCCATTAAAATTAACTTGGTGATTTTAACAAAATACTAAGGAACCCATGCCAATTATTAAAGGGAAAATGTGCTGAGTAGTTCTTTAAAAAAATAAAGAAAGAAAGAAGAAGAAGAAGGATCTTAATAAAATGGTTGCCGAGTTTCAGCCTCAAAAAAAAAAAAAAAAGTCAAGATAAATTACAAGTATTTAAATAGGATTTAGAAAAATCCATGCCAACCCTTCTTAAAATAGGCATAAACCGGGACTATATTTAATTGTAGATTCTGAAAAGACAATAGGATCAGCCTATCAATACAAATCTAGGCCAAAATGGAATTCTTCAAAAGCAAACTCCTGGCTCAAATCAGGTAACTCTCGAAATATTGTAAAGCATAGTATTGGTATCAAACATTAGAGCTCTAATTAAAATTAAGCAACCACCCCATTGATGAGTTTGGCTAAATAAGACCCAAAAGTTATAAGCTTCTAAAGACCAAAACACTGAGCATCAGCAGAACCAAAAGAAAAATGATAAATGGGAAAAAATACTTAAACAGAAAGGACAAAAGGTTAATTTCCTTCAATAACAAAGAGCTACTGCAAATCAATGAGGGGTTAAAAAAAAAAAGGCAACCCAAAAGAAAATTAGGCAAAAATAAGAACAGGCAATTCATAAGAAATGTTCTCCCTCATTTGTAATTTTTAAAATGCAAAGAGAACCAATGAGATGCCATGTTTTATCAGTTAACACACAAAAATAAAAGAAAAATAGGAAAACTAGTAATGACAAAAATGTGAATAAACAGGCATTCTCATATGCTGTTAGTAAATATACAAAACTGTCCAACCTTTTTGGGCGGCAATTTAGCAATATTAGAATATTTAACATATGTATCTATACACATGCATATATGTCATTGTGTATAGCCATTGCAACATTATTTATAACTGAAAAAATGGAAACAATGTACATCGGTAAAGACTAAAACACAGTCACACAACCACACAAAGGAGTACTACTCAGCCATCAAAAGGGATGAGTTTGCTTTCTGGTTTAAGACATAGTAAGATATTCAAAAGAGATGAAGAAAAAGTTACAGAACAGTATGCGTGGGATGCTTTTATTTTTATATAAAATAGCTGCATGTACATTATGAGTATTTATCTTTGTGTATGCTTATATATACAGACAGGAAAATATAAAACTACACACCAAAATGTAAACTATGATTAGTGCAAAAGTATGAGATTAGTAGAAGGGATGGAAAGAGGATAAGAAAAGTTTACCAGCGGGCTCTTTTCACTATAGGTTCACAGATTTTTTTTTTATGCCCTAACATAGTTTGACAGTTGTTCTGAAAAGGGCCCATGAAGATGTAAAACTATGAGCTAAATTAATGTTTTAAATGTAAGTTAGTAAAATTTGCCTTATTTAATTGTTTTGCAAGAATTTAAAGATATTTAAAAATATCTGGGAATTGGAGCAGGGATTAGTCAGACTTTGAGGTAAGGTTGACAGATTTAACAAATTAAAAATATAGACTTCCAGTTAAATTATCAGAAAAACAATGTGTAATATTTGGGGGTCAGGAAAAACAAATTTAAAAGACTTACACAACCTGATTTTAAGACTCACTATAAAACTACAGTAATCAAGCCAATGTGGAATTAGCAAAAGGATAGATACACAAAGTCAAAGGAATAGAATAGAGTCTAGAAGTAGACCCATGTATTACGGTCAAATGATTTTCAACAAAGTTGCCATGGTAATTCGGTGGCGGTAGTCTTGCCAACAAATGTTTCAGGACTAACTGGATCACCATATGCCAAAAGTGAATAAAAATTACCTATACATTGCACCACATACAAATATTACCTCAAAGTGCATCAGAGACCCAAACGTAAACTTCAAACAATACAATTCTAGGAGTTAACAGGAGGAAGTTTTCGTGACCTTAGGTCAAACAAAGATTTCTTGGAACACAAAAATGCACAAACCACCAAAAGAAAAAAATAATAAATGAGACATCGGCAATACTTAAAAACTGCCTTTCGAGAGACGCTGTTAAGAAAATGAAAAGGCAAGGGGCCCCTGGGTGACTCAGTTGGTTGAGTATGTGACTCCTGGTTTCAGCTCAGGTCATGATCTCAAGGGGTTGGGAGATCGCCTCGGGCTCTGCGCCCAGCAGGGAAGTCTCCTTGGGGATTCTCTCCCTCTGCCCTCCCCCCACTCGTGCACACGTTCTCTCTCTCACTCTCTCACTAAAATAAATAAATAAATCTTAAAAGAGAGAGAGAGAGAGAGAGAGAAAGAAGAAAAATGAAAATGAAAAGACAAGCCACAGATTAGGAGAAAATATTTGCCAGTCATATAACAAATCAAGGATTTGCACCCAAAATATAAAAAGAACTCTCACAACTCATTTGAACACACACTTCATCCAAGAAGACATGTGCGTAGCAACTAGTGTATTTTTTAAAATGCTCAACATCATTAGTCATTAGGAAAATGCAAATTAAAGCCACAGTGTAATAACACTGCACGCCTATTAGAACAGCTAAATATCGATCACCCGCAAAACCAAGAACTTATAAGGATGTAAGCAACTGCGACTCTCATTTGCTGCTGATGGGAATGCGGGATGGTGTAGCCATCCTGGAAAGCAGTTGGGTAGCTTCTTATCAAGTTGAAGTTGCACTTACCACATGACCCAGCAATCCCATTCCTGGGTATTTACTCAAGGAAACGAAAATCATATGTCCACTTAAAGACCTCCACACGAACGTTTCTGGCAGCTTTATGCATAATCACCAAAAACTGGAAGCAATCCAAATGTCATCAGTTGGTGAGAGAATCACCTGCAGTATATCCGTAGAATGGAATACTGGTCAGCAATAGAAAAGAGACCAACTCTGGATACGCACAATCACATGACTCAACCTCAAAAGCATTATGTGAAGTAGAAGCAGCACACATGTCGTGTGATTTTATTCACATGATATTATGGAAAAGGCAAAAGCATAAGGACAGAAATCAAACGGTGGCCAGGGCGGAGGGCAGGGATAGCACTTTCTACAGAGTGGCACGAGGAAAGGTATGGGGGGTGATGAGCCGTTCCTTATCTTGATTATGGTGGTAGTTATACAACTGTATGTCAAAAGTCATAGAACCGAATGCTTAAGAGGGTGAATTTCACCGTATGTAAGTTATAATGAGTCAATGAAAAAAAGTATCTGGAAATCCTTTGTATCAGGAACAATAGGAGAGGTCAGTTTGAAGTCAGAGGCTTTGGTTTTCTTTTCATGGTTCCTATATAAAGTCTTTCCTTTCTAAGGTAATATATTGAGGATATATTTAACATTTTGCCTCTTCTAATACATTCCATGTTGCTTGAAAATTAAGCATGTGATTTTTCCTTAAATAACATATTCCAGAAATCTGACCTGAATGTGGGAGCCTGGCCATCCCCCTCCCTGGGTTGTCCTCCACTGGGCACATATAAGCCCATTTACTACAGACTCTGGTTCTGATTTCCCAGGAAAAAAAGAACTAGGTCTTTTTCATCTCTTGTGATTACTTCTACCACAGAATGCCCTCCATAAAGGAGTTTCAATTTGCCTCTGAAACCCAGAAGTAATTACAGATGTTTCTTTAAATTAACTACAAGCAGCAGATAAGTGCCAGCATTGAAATTGTGAAGGATGTGCTGGCTTTCTGGAACTGTTAGCAAAGATGGCAGACATGTTTCTCTTTTCAAGAGCCTTTTCTTTCAAATACACTGATTTCATTTCACCAATCCTCGCTCTTTTTCAAAAGCTTTCTGCCTTTTCTCTCTCTTTAAGAAAGAAAAACCTTAGGGGCGCCTGGGTGCCTCAGTCGTTGAGCGTCTGCCTTTGGCTCAGGGCGTGATCCCAGGGTCCTGGGATCCAGCCCCACATCAGGTTCCTCCGCTGGGAGCCTGCTTCTTCCTCTCCTACTCCCCCTGCTTGTGTTCCCTCTCTTGCTGGCTGTCTCTCTCTCTGTCAAATAAATAAATAAAATCTTAAAAAAGAAAGAAAGAAAGAAAGAAAGAAAGAAAGAAAGAAAGAAAGAAAGACCTTAACATTGTACAAACCCGAAGCATTTTTACAGAAACGAAATCTGCCTGACTTGGAAGCACTAGCACCTCTTCCTCTCCTGGGCCCCTCGGGTACTCACATTCAAAGTCATAAACATGGAGCAGTTTGGGACAATGCAGTACAGTAATAATAAAACACTGCACTCGAAGCCACAACGCCAGGGCCCAGATCCCCCACTCTCACCCCCGCCCAGGTAGGTTTCCTAAGTCATGAACTGGACAATTGTATCCACTTTTATAAAAATAGTTTTACGGTTGGAGGGCCCACTCTGTGCAGGGGCTTCCCAAGCTACTACCCTTAACCCTTCCAACTATCCTATTTATAAGTGAGAAATCAGGGTAAAGAAACCTAATAAGCTTGTCACTGGGCAGGGATTCTAAACCTCTGAATTCCCACTCCAAGCCCCGACAGCCAACATTTCCTTTCCCTACTGCCTCCCTGGAAACAGACCGTAACTACCGTGTCCAAACACATTAAACCAAGGCCTGATGGGCAATGAAAAAGTTCGATTCTGTCTAGGACAGCTTCTGAGAAGAAAGCAATTTGAAGACAAGGGCTCTGTTTATCTGTCCGTGTGTCTCCCGTGCCTCTCCGCCCTGGAGCCTGGCTCTCGACACCCCTCAAGGAGAAGGGACCGGGAGGAAGAGAAAAGGGGGAGCAAGGGAGACCAGCCTTTAGCTAAGTCAAATAAATGAAAACAGAAAGGTAAACTCTTTCCACCAACATTTACGGAAGCATTCAGCGAACTTCTTCCTTTGTCAAGGGCCAGATCAATATGTTCAGCTTTGGGGGCCGTGCTGTCCAGTCACGACGACTCAACTCTGTCGCTGGAGCTCGAAGCAGTCACAGACAATACTTAAATGCGTGGGCGTGGCCATGGTCAATAAAACCTTATTGATGGACATGGAAATTTCAATTTCCTATAATTTCACACATCACAAAATATTTCTTTCATTTTGATTTCTTTTTTTCCAACCATTTAACAATGTTAAAACCTGGTGCCTGAGTGGCTGACTTGGTTGCACTTGACTCTTGATTTTGACTCTGGTCAGGATCTCAGGGTTGTGGGATCCAGCCCCGTGTGGGGCTCCGCAGAGCCTGCTTGAGATTCTCTCTCCCTCTGCCCCTCTCCCACCCCTCACGCTCTCTTTAAATAAATAATAAAACTACAAACGTTAAAACCATTCTTAGCTCTTGGCACGGAGGGGAGAGAGAGACACGATGCAGGCTGTCCTTTGTCCGCCCCTGCTTTAGTTCATCAGAAAAGTATTGTGAAAAGAAAGCTTTATTAGAAGGATTAAAAGCCAAGGCTACTGCAAAGGATTTACTCAAAACTATGGTGCGCTGCCCAGAACAGACCTGGCACAGGGAGGTTATTAAACAGGCTAAATCTGGCTTCCTGGGCCTTCCTGCTCCAAAACAGCGCCCCTCCCCACGTGCCTGGATCCCCCCTGGTGCCCAGTGCCCTCGTGATGCCCACAGCTGTACCTCACTGAAGCCCGTTGTGTATTCAACAATATTTATGAGGCACCTACTATGTGGGGTCCCTGCCCGGGGTGCCTGTCTGCCGTCTGGGTGCCCGCCCCCGTCCTGGATCCTGCTCTGCCCTCACTCACCCTGGAGAGCAGGGAGGGGCGATTCAGAGAAGCCCCTCCGCGTGAAGACAACTATCTGACTCACATCATGAATGCTGACTGAAGACAGGGTTCAAATAAAGCAATGAATGATTCCGTAAAAGGCTAGGCCATGAGCGCATGCTCCGGTGGCATTGTTCTCTGTTCTTGGCCCCCATTTGGTAAGTGGAGTCCAGATGAGGAACCAACAGAAGCGAATGCTGTGGGAAGTCAGCACCAGAAAACAAGTCTTCAAGCATCTGATATGTCATAACCAAAGAAATGAATCTCTCCTGGTGGAATTCTAGTCTCTTTGGAAGTCAGGTAGGAAAGGATTTTTTTGTTTTGTTTTTGGTCCAAGGGAAAGGGCTTTCTAGGCCCCCCACTTTTGTAAAGAAAGGCATAAAACAAGATCGTATTTTAGGTATGTGCAAAAGCTACCTTTTTATTGGGTGTCTCCCAGGCTGGTCACTGAGCTAGATACACTTCTAAGCTACAAAAGCCTGCAAGGTGGGCCTCAGGATCCCATTTCCACAGATGAGAAAAGCAAGCCACAGGACAATGAATTCTTTATGCAATCCACTCAGAGCTGGATTCCAATGCACGCTGGACTCTTTCCACCCATCAGGCTCCTTCGTGGAGACTTCAAGTCCACTCTGAGACTCAAGCCACCTCTGCCATTTGGGGAGGATGTGGGCCAGGAATGCCAGGCCCTTCAAACCTGGATGCTCTTCTGGTGAGAATGACCAAGAGCAGGTGCGACTGTGTTTGTTTTCTTCCACATGCTAGCTCCATGCTGGGCTGGGGGGGGGGGGGCTGCGGGCCATGACGAGGGTCTAGCGGGGGCTTCTCAATCCTGGTCATACAGCAGAATCACCTGGACAGCATTTAAAAATCACCAGTCCCCGACCCCACCCCAGACCAGTTCAGTCAGAATCTGGAGGACAAAGGGACAAGAGGACACCTTTGTAAAAGCCCCCAGGTGATTCTTCCGAGCCATCAGGGCGGGGCAGCACTTGTAGGTGTGGGAGTGCCAGGAACGGAGGAAGGGGTAAATACAAAGAAATTCTGTCCCCCAAACTTTGCTGTGTTATCGGATTCTCTCTTTGGGGGACAAGACTCTGGAATCCCTGCCACTGGGTTAAGCAGCTCTGACCACAGCTGCCTACTGAATCGCTAAGGAGATCTAAAAATACAACGCAAGCATTCTGCTTTCTGACTCAAATACCCTTCAGCTGCAGATAGGTTTTCCTGCCTGTTTGATGCTTGTGAAATGTGGGCATAAACAAAACCATTTTGGATGGTACCCTGTCACATGAGAAGCTTAAGCAAAGAAACTAAAGACAGAATGCGTTTTTGTCAGGTGGCCAAGCTGGGAAAGGTGATGTTTCCTAAGAATGCACTAGATAAACAAAATAGGAAAATCACTTCAATTTAACAACACCAAGAAAAGCAAGTGTTTCTTTCTTTTGCTAAAATTATTACAGGATTTTAACAAGCTTTTCTCATTCGTTTCAAAGGAAAAGGAAGTCACTGGGAATTTTCTGAGAAATTATTCATTTATTTCAGAATAAAAAAGAGCCACACATTTATCAAAATTTTAATACAACGAATTGTTCCTTTTTTGTCCTTCTGCTGTGGCATAACTCATCCTAGTGGGGAGAAAAAGCTGAGTCTGTTCGTTGAAGAAAGACAATCCTCAGACAGGAATAAAAGGGCACAATCATGTTCTATATGGAAATTTTATAATCCTTTTCTTGGTATTTGTGCAATGTTCTACTTTTTTAAAAAAATGTTTCAAAACTCCCATACTTCTGGGGCGCCTGGGTGGCACAGAGGTTAAGCATCTGCCTTCGGCTCAGGGCGTGATCCCAGTGTTACGGGATCGAGCCCCACATCAGGCTCCTCCGCTATGAGCCTGCTTCTTCCTCTCCCACTCCCCCTGCTTGCGTTCCCTCTCTCGCTGACTGTCTCTATCTCTGTCGAATAAATAAATAAAATCTTAAAAAAAAAAAAACTCCCATACTTCTTTCTACTTATTGATAAAACTTTACTGTATTCCCATTTGTGAATTCCATCTTTTCTATGAAGAAAATAAGACAAACATATTAGTCCATTTTAGAGATATGAACACTGAGGTTCCAGGATGTTTAATCACTCTCCCAAGGTCACAAAAAGTTGACAGAAGAGCCAAAGAAGCAGTCTCTTAACACTTAAGGTAATATGGGACATTTTGCACACATTATCATGCAAGTTTGTGAGTATGTGTGTGTGCGAGTTGGTGTGTGTGCGTGTGAGCTTATGTGTGCATGTGTGTGCAAAAAGCCCACTAGACTGATGCTGTGCAGAGAACCAGAATTCTGTTTTGTTGTTTGTTAGCTACCTGCCATCAAAAATGGATTCATCAGGGGTGCCTGGGTGGCTCAGTCGGTTAAGCATCTGACTCTTGATTTCAGCTCAGGTCGTTATCTCAGGGTCACGAGATCAGAGCCCTGCCAAGGCCTCCAGTGCTCAGCACAGAGTCTGCTTGAGATTCTCTCCTCCTCTCCCTCTGCCCCTCCCCACCGCTCTCTAAATAAATAAATACATAAATACATTAATTAATTAATTAATTATATCTTGTTTAAAAATGGATTCATCAGAAGCAGAACCATTGTTTCAAGTTAGCATGTTTAATCAGAAGAGAGGATTATAGAATCAGCTTAGCGAGTAAAATTAACTTGCATACAAAGCAGTTACACAAGCAGCCCCTTTTCTCTCCAAGTGCAGAAATTGACACATTTTCATTATAATCCCAAAGGATAAGATTCCTAGGGAACAAGAGATGAAAAAAACAAACAAGTGTCTGATGGCTTGAATATTTGGCAAAGGAATTATTTCATTACCACAAAAAAGTTTTACAAGTAAAATAACACAAATTAAAATAATTTAAATAATTGCTACTTTGGCCCAAGAGAAGGGAGGAAAAGAAAAAGCGGGCTGAGCAGCTGCTGCCTCTGACACCTGCCTGCTTTCCCAAACGAACACGAGAGGCGAGAAGAGCAGGCTCGGTCTTTCTGAAGTTGGGAGTTTTTTTCAAACCCACCAGAAATTCTTGTATTTCTTTCACTTAGTACCCATTTGCTTGTCATCATGGGTAAAAGAACTTCAGCTAGGACCCAGAGTTCTAACTCTGAGGTGAAAGCCCTGTTTGGGGTGTGGCATAAGGAGAATTTGCTGTGTCTTTGTCATTCCTGTGGCCCTTTGTCCCAGCTGAGCAGAGCTGTTGAAGCTCTGTGTTTTAGAGCAAAACCAGACTCAGAAATCATTTCATCTCCTTTTTACTGATAACACTCAGAAAGGTTATAGCCCTTGCTTAAGGTCACACAGTGAATGAAGACAGGGCCAGAGCTGGACTGTAAACTCTACAGCCCTGCATCAAACCAGCTACTTGGTTCAAATGCCTGCTCTACCACTGACTAGCCGTGTGACGTTGGGCCAGTCATTTAACTTTTCTGCACTTCATCTATATAACAAGGACGGTTGCTGCATCCAGCTCATCTGACACTGTGAAGACTGGTGAATTATTTCTGTAAAGCCCCCAAAACAGTACTGGTGCATGACAAGTGCTCAAGAAAAGAGCACCCATCATCATCATCACCGCCATCATCATCACCATCATCATCACCATCATCATCACCATCATCATCATCATCACCATCACCATCATCATCATCACCACCACAATCATCATCATCACCATCATCACCACCACCATCATTACCATCATCATCATCACCACCACCATCATCATCACCACCACCACCATCATCATCATCATCATCATCACCATCATCATCACCACCACCACCATCATCACCACAATCATCATCATCACCATCATCATCATCACCACCATTATCATCACCACCATCATCATCATCACCACAATTATCATCACCATCATCATCATCACCATTATCATCACCACCATCATCATCACCATCATCATCACCACCACCATCATCATCATCACCACCACCATCATCATCACCATCATCACCATCATCATCATCATCATCACCACTACCACCACCATGATCATCATGTCTCTGTAGGGTGGTTTCCATATACATTTTAGAATCCATCGAACCCTCGTGACTTACAAAGGTTTAAGTGTGATAGAGGACTTAGAAAATATGCATTTTAAGTGTTGTATGATTTTCAGGTCAATCAAAATGTTAGACGTTAGTCATTCAGTCAAAAGGAGCTTCAATTTCTACATTTGACAAAAGATGACATTTGTTCTAGCTACCTCAGTTAGGTAATGAGCATATGAAATGTGTACAAAAGTTTAAAAAGAAAGAAAAGAGGTGGCATTTATGGGTGCTCCGTGATTTACAACACTCAATTAATTTAATTCTCCCAAAAACCCTGTTGTGGATATCCCACAGACGGGGTGGTCAGCCACTCAAAATTTGGTTTGAAGGTGAAGGCTGAAAGTGCCACACACACACCGCAGGGTATGAACAGGTTTCCTGCTCACATAATAGGGCTCTCTGGGGAGATCAGACAGCTCCCAAATAGATCCCGGGTGGCTTGACAGAGAAGAGAAAGGAACCGGCCTGGGGGGCGTGGACGGGGAACTGCAGATGGGGGTGGAGCCAGCAGCACATGGGCGGGGCTTCCGTGGTTGGAACCCCTCCCCAATACCCAGGCTTTCTGATCAGCTTGCCCGGATGTGGAGCAGCCGGCGAGAGGGAGAGATGAGACTGAAATGCTGTCAACAGTCACACATCAAAACCCCAAATCGGACCCTTTATTACAAACCCTGTGAGGTAGAGCTCGTTCTCAAAGATGAGGAAACTGAGGCTTCAGTCAGTTCAGATCACCTGTCACACAGCAGGTTTAACTGTGGCAGCTCAACTTCAAACGCGCACATCCTGCCTTCACACCACACAGTTCCCAGAGCCTGTGAGTTCCTGTCACCAGGCGCCACCAGAAGCGCTGCCTGGATCCACCCGCTGGCCCCAAGTCAGCCAGCCGACCACAGAAGAGCTCAACACTGCCTTAATCCATTTTAATCCTAACGAGTGGCTTATAGTTTCTTAATTTTCTCGAAAAAAAGAAAAAAGAAAGAAAAGAGAAGGAAAGAGAAGAAAGAGAGAAAGAAAAGAAACAAAACTTCTGAGTTAGGCTCTATTGTTTCCATTGCTAACATTATAGCCTTTGCGACGGGGGGAGGGGTGACACTGTTTAAAGGCGTCTCTTCATGTACAGGTAAAGTTCCATTTCCAATGGGCCCAGTGAGCATTAGGTTCTATTTCAGTAAATACCCGTCTGCAATGGCCAACATCCATTCCCCTTATCTGTAATTGAGTATGTGTAAGGGGTTTTTTCCCCCTCTGTTTATCTTCTCTATTGAGATTGCCTTCTTTTTCCCCCCGGAAGCAAACTGGAGTCGTGGAAACTGCAAGATCATGAACGATTAAATAGAAATTATCAGGATTCAATTTTTTTAGGAGTTACAAGGCTCTGAATCGTCTCAGTTAAGTTCTTCTAGGTAACCAAGCCAGATTGGGTTAAAAATTTGCTAAGCTTTCCTGTTAGTATTAGACTTATTCCAGCTCTCTCTCCAACGAGGAGTTCAGAACACCCCGTATTGCTTCGTCTCAGGTGGGCAGCACTCCACGGCTAACACTGCCTGGAATGGGAGCTATACAAGAAACCCCCGAATCTGTTTTGAACCAGTTGGTTCTGCAATATTTAGGTGTTAGTGAGTCTTTCTGGATGAATTACATTACATATCAAACCACTACTTAGGACAAAAAAATATTTATGTTTCTCTGTTAGTCATCTAGGAAACACCACAGATGTCTTTCCCTTTCTTGAAGATTCCTTATAATTTTTGAGTCTCTCTCTCTCACACACACACACACACACACACACACACACACACAGACAAATCTCAGAGTTGGGTTAAATTCCCAATGTCCAGCCTTTCTTTCCATTTACTTAACCTGAAATACACACTAACCTACCTTCTCCTGTCCATCCCTACAATACTCTGAGTCTGGACCAACTATTTCTTTCAAGGATGGAATTCAGACATGTAAATATAACAGCAGTTCGATAGAAGCATTCGGGCAACTCATTTCTTCAGGAAAAGTCATATAAATCATCAATCAACAGGGGAAATTAGTAAGCAAGATTTTGTCCTAATGGTTAGAAAGCCTCCAACAGCAAATTCCCCAAAGAGTCATCATGCCCCAAATGCACTCGGGATGGTCATATCACACACACTCATCATCTTCCCCTTTGAGGAAATTAAAGCTTATTGGAACCAGTTAACAGAGAAGGGCACAACATTGAAAAGGCAGAATCAGGTTTGCTATTAAAGAAAAAAAAAATTCTAGGAAATAGCAAACATTCTGGCTGTCAAGGTCAAGCTTCTCAATCCCATTTAGCTCTATTTAAAAAATATGAAAGCTTATCTCCTCTCATCTCATCTGCGGCCTTTCTTCCCCCACAGAAAGAAGAGTCCATTTGGGTATTCTCAAAGTAACTCTTGGAGCATTTTATAAAATGTTTATGAAATAAACTCCTCCACTCCAAATGCATGAAAGAAAGCATTTGATCCCAGATATGTTCCACATTCACCTGGTTTAACTGAATAATTCCAGAGAAGTTCATTATTTGCCCCTTCCCGGGAATAGAGACTTGGGGATTTTCTAGCCACACACACGCCGCTACCGACTCGCCTATTTGAAAATGTTGATGTTAATAGGTTAATAGGTTTCCCTGAGCTTTAGCATCCTTGTAATCCAGTCTCATTTATTATGTTCTGCCAAATTCTCTGGTAAATCTCAAATCCACGGGCGACCGCTGGCCATCTCCCATCCCTCGCGCCGCCCCACGCTTCCTCGAAGCTTCCCAGGGCCCCGCTCACGCCCTGAATGTCCGCCCCAAGCGTGCGCCTCGAGGAGCGGCCAGCCCGGAGCGCGACACACCGAGCCCCACGCACAATGTCCCCTCGAACGCCTCGACTGTTGCAACACCCGCCTCCTAAGCCCAGAAAGGGCTGGTCGCAGGCCGCGGAAAGGCAGCTGCCCTTTCGGCCTCCAGCTGCCTCGTCAGAGCCCTCAAGACTGGAGGAAAGGAAAGAAAGTGTCGGACCACCTGGCACGGAGCCCGCCATCACCCGACTCCCATACCGCGCACCCTCGACACACACAGGGTCCAGCGGGACTGGGAGCAGGGGCCACTGGCACACTGAACCCCTCGCCAGGGACGCTCGGAGCTGGCTCCCCTGAGCTGCCCCGGCGAGCACCGAGAGACCCGGCTCTAGCGGAGCGTGGCTTGGCCCGGGCCAGGAGGGGCGCGCCACTTGGTCGTGCCAGGAGTACCGAGACGAGGGGGGCTGCCAGGCCCTGGAGCGGCGCGCCCCGAAAGCCCCAGGCTGGCACGGCCCGAGAACTAAGGTGGGCAGGGAAGAGGCACTTGCAAGGTCGGCCAGGGGTCCGCACCCACGCGGGCCGAGAGGCCAGATTCATCCCCTCCCCGAAAGAGAAGAAGCTGGTGTCAAGCACGCTGGAGCCCCGCGCGGGGCAGCGCGCAGCGTCGGGCTGAGAGAAGCTGCTGGTCCCCGGCCGGCGCCCCGCCCCACGCCCGCCGGCTCCACTCACCTGACAGTTGGCGCCGGAGACCCCGGCGGGGCAGGTGCAGCTGTAGCCGGGCTCGCCGGCAGGGGCCGGGGACTGCGGGTCGGGCGCGGGGCGCGGGTTGCACACCCCCCCGTTCTGGCAGGGCTGCGCGGCGCACGGCCCCGGCGCGGGCAGGGGCGCGGCGGGCACCGGGCTAGCCAGGCAGCCGCCGCGGGGCCCCGCGCCGAGCAGCAGGAGGAGCAGGGCCGACGTGGGCAGCAGCTGCGCACCGGGCGCCGGGGCGCGGCGGGGCGGCATGGCCGACCGAGTGGGCGCGGGAGCGAGAGCCGGAGCTGGGGCGCGGCGGCGGCGGCGGCGGCGGCGGTGGCGGCGGGAGCGGCGGCGGTGGCGGCGAGGGCTGCTCCGCTGGGCCGGGAGCCTCCTGCAGCTGCTGGGATCCGAGGTTCCCGGGGCAACGGAGGGCGGGGCCTGAGGGGCGGGGCAAATAGGGGCGGGGCTCCGGGCGGGTGAGGGCGGGGGAGGAAAGGGGCGTGGGGACCCTCCCCCAGCGGAGAGTTGGGGCGGGAGGAGCGCACTGATGCACGGGGCCCACTGGCCTGAGGGGTGCGGTCAGAGTCGTGGGTGTGTCCGAAAGAACCCCGAGGGGCAGCGGCAGCCGAGCGGGCCCGGCGGGGAGCTAGGCGGTGCTCAGGAAGGAGAGAGGGTGGAGGGGTCAACGCCGGCGCGGGGAGGACTTTACCCGGCCCCCAGGTGCCGAGCGGCCAAGCGGAGGGCGGGGCGGCCCCGGCACGCAGCAGCCGCCCGCGGCCTCTTGGCGCAGAATCGGTGGGACCGCTGCGGGGCCCGGCCTTACCTCATTCCCCGGGCTACTCCTCCCCCTCCCACTGCACTCTCCCGGCACACTGAGCCCGCCCCGCGCCGCCACCGAACCCCGGAGCCCCGACACCCGCTCCTGCGCGGGGCTTGCTGGGAAAGGCCCTGGCGTGGGCTCAGTCGGCCCCGGACCCTTGTCCTTGGTGCTGACCGAGGACTCTCCTTTCTCTCCTTTCCCGAGGGCGGAGCCGGCCGTGCCACTCAGAAACGTCTGACTGTGGCGTGTGAGAGCTGAAGAGACCTCAGGATCAGTGTCCAACCTGTCGCTGAGCTGACGAGGAAACTGAGGCCCAGACAGGCTGGACTGGAACCCAGTGGGTCACTTGACTCCCAGCCCAGAACGCTGTCAGTCTTCTGCAAGAGCAGTTCAGAAGCACAGTTTGGCAAAGGCCCTGCCAGGATTTACTACGGAGCTCTGTGTAAAAGGAACATCCACCGTGACCTACTTGGGGAAGGGGGGCTCTTCTAAACGTCCCGGTTAGGCTGGCTCATGCTTTGACAGCCAAGGAGTTCAATTCCCGTTTCGTAAAAGCAAACCGGCTTTGTCTCCACCACCTGACCTTTCACAACATCTAGGTATAGACTCCCAGATACTTGTTACCTTGTTTTCAAGGTGGCCTCGTGAGAAAAGAAAATGTGACTCTCTTGGATTGACAGTTGGGCAAATTTTTTTTTTAGGGCACACAAAAATAGTTTTGTAAAAGCTGGGCAAATAAGAAAGTAGACACTCTGCATGAACCCATGCAGGGAGGAGCCACAGATGAGCAACTAGGAGCTGCTCAAAGCGTCCACGGCACACAGGAGGCAAACTGCAGAGCCCCTCTCAGTCCTGCACAGGGAGGAGCACATGTCAGGAGCAAATGTCAGGCTTTTGTGCTCAGGAAGATGCCTAAAATTCATGTGGTCATTGCAGGAAATCGTTGAAACCCAGCTGGAGCTGCATGCAGCAGGGAGAATTCATACCTCCAAGTGGATCAAACAGTTACTACATTTTCCCTCACACCCGCAGTCTTTTATCTGAGACTTCTCCAAAAAAAAAAAAAAAAAAAAAAAAAAAAAAAAAAAAATCTTAATTTTATGCCACGCCAGCACCCTCTGCTGGTACTAGTCTCACCGTTTAGGTGTTTCTTCCACCGTTTAGGTGTCCCCCGGGAATATGTATTCTTTCCTGAAACTAACTTCTTTTACCTCAAATCCTAAAAAATACACCGGTGCTGCTCACACTCCTTTCCATCAACACACACACTCAAATGAAGTGTAAGGAAGTTTGTAAGCTAATTAAAAATCACACTTTGGTTTCCTATATTTTTACCTAAGAACCTCCTTGTGTGTGAATTTTGTATCACTTTGAAATATGGGGGGGGGGCAACTAACATTGGCTTTATTTTCTGGATGCTGATTTCTGAATTTTCCAGATAATGTTTAGCTTTTGTAAAAGCACTCTGTCTTTAATCTTTAAGAAGCATATTATGGCAGGGGCACCTGGGTGGCACAGCGGTTAAGCATCTGCCTTCGGCTCAGGGTGTGATCCCGGCGTTGTGGGATCGAGCCCCACATCAGACTCCTCCACTATGAGCCTGCTTCTTCCTCTCCCATTCCCCCTGCTTGTGTTCCCTCTCTCGCTGGCTGTCTCTATCTCTGTCAAATAAATAAAATCTTAAAAAAAAAAAAAAGAAGAAGCATATTATGGCAGAAACAATACAAGGCCATTTCATTTTTCTCCAAGCTAAAAAGAAAGACTCAATCTCCCAGCCCCCATGCTGATAGGTGGAACCATGTGATTAGTTCTGGACATTAGAACATGCTGCTTTGTGCTCTGGCCCCAAAACATCCACACACGAAATACCATGCAAGTGTTTACTATTATTATTGCTATTATCATTCCTGAAAAAGTGGGTCTTTTCTTTGGCTTCGAAGGCTGAGTTGGTACTCGGCTGACAGTTTCCAACCATCTGCAAGACCTCCAAATACCAAACTAGAGACTCCAACTAATATATTACCTTGCCTTATTGACAGAAGTTATTGAAATACAGTTGGTTCTATGTTTAAATAAAAGCTAAAAAACCAATTATCATTGGGTTCATATTATTCCAAACTTACAGAACATCAACTCTTCACCCTAATCCACCTCATTTCCTTTCTTGAGGAGACCCCACATTAATAAGTTGAGGGCAAAATATAAAAACGATGTGTCTTGATTTCAATAAAGATGTGATAGAATTCCCATGAGCACCTTAGGGAGAAAGTAGACTTGAAACCATTGAACAAGTATAGTCTCATCATACTAGTCAGTGGATCCCTACCAGGCTAGAGGAGTTTTTAGGGAAATGCCGTAGAATCTCAAAATTTGGCAGTTAATACAATTGATTCCAGAATCAGGATGTCAAGTTATCTCAACTAGTAAAAATGCTGAGCTAAAGTAAGTGAAATGGAGTATTAAGTAAATGATGGTACATTTGACCTTACTGCCGTTTGCCAATATTTCTGTCTCTCCTTCTTCTAAGGTAGGACTATATTTTCCTGTCCCCTTGAAGGTAGGTGTGGTCATATGACTTGCCTTGATCAATGAAACATGAGGAGAAGTAGCATGTACCACTTACAGGTGGAAATCTTCAAAATCGAGGGCATGACTCATGTGACATGGTGACCAGCAAGGTTCCAAGAGATGGAGCCTCTTCCAGACTGTGTCCCCGAGGGAGGACAATGTGGTGAAGCAATGGGAACCTGCAATAGGCATATGGTGAAAGACATAAATCATAAATCATTGTAGTTTTAAGCCACTGAGAATCAGCGATGTTGAATAACTCCAGGTCACACGCTAGTATGTGGCAAGGCAAGACTAATTATTCCCAATAAGCCCTGGAGCAGGACCAGCTAGCTCAGATGGGCTATTCCTGTGAGAGAGAAGACTGGATATCTAACTGGGGATTCCAAGGTCTCTGGATTGAATGGAACAGAAAAATTTCAAGAAACAATGCGTTCCATTTCTTTTCATGAATCTACTCCAGAGTTATAACTCAACCGCATCATACTGTAGGATGTTATAAAAATGTTGTAAACCAATGCAGATATAATTGTCTTTGTCTTTTGCATTTTGCCATGGGAGAAAAACATGCTCCCACACTAGCACGGGTTCATAGGCATTTGGGGAACTGCTGGCCTCAATGAGAGCAACAATCTTCTTCATGGTGAGGTTCTCATACCCTATGACCACCAGAGCATCCTGTGGAAATGCGGGTCTGGATGCATAGTGTGATGACCCATGCACTTAGAATCTCATAGTCAGAACAAATTGCAGAGGTTACCTGGTATGATCTCCCTGGGTCAGAACTAAGATCCAAACTGGAACATTTACATGGTGTGATAAATCACCTTCAGCTTACCTGGAGTTCCACAGGTACTAACATATGCATCTATCAATGATTTAACACTTACCTTCTCCCCTAAAGCATTTAAGTTTTCTGCAACCATTGGCAGATTGATCCCTACCCCTCTCTCTTGCACCAGAGTTGCCTGTAGACCGCACTGTCATTATTGTTGCCTCTTCTTAAAGTCACTCTTTAAAGCTAAAAGGGGACATTCCTGCCCCCCTGCAGAGGGTGGGCCTGGATGCTGGATTGAACCTGGAGTCAGCTTGGAAAAAAGTCAGCCACACAACCTAGAGAGAAGGGACAGTGTTACATTGCCTGACAATTGTCTGCCATGAGATCAGCACCAAACAGCCTACCATGACCAGCTGTATCAGGAGCCATGACAATGTTGGGCAAATTACTCAGTCTTTTTCACCTTCAGATGCCATGTAATACAGAGATAGAAATCTCTAAGTTGTAGAAGGTCATCAAAGGAATGTGATGGCAATTGACCCGCAAATTGGTTACCTGGGCAATTAGAGGCTCCTCACCCCCATCCTCACCCCATGTCCTGGGAATGTACATTCCACCCAGCTCTGGTAGCCAGAGCTATTCAGGGACATAGCCTTGAGAGAATAAAGCGCTGTTGAGACCATCTGGACTGAATATGTGACTAAACCCAGTTAAGGTCTCCATATAAACCTCTAAGATTCTGGTGAGCAGGTGTGGAGATCTACTCATCTTGCTGTCACCCAAGGCAAACCTCGTATGTAAGTTTTATTGCTTATTAAAATTGCCTCCTACCAATCTGGAATGACCTGCCTCTTTCTTCAGTTTCTCCTTGTCCTCTGTGTATGGAATCCAGGTTCAGATTTCACCTTTCCCACGGTTGCAAACCAAAACCCTACTTGATAAAGATCTTGGGAAAACTAAATGGGATGATAGTGGTAATGTGTGGAGTATGTGCAAACTTCCAGGCACTAATATATGTATATATTTTTTACATATTATCTCATTTAATCCTAACCCCAGACCATGAGGCAGAAACTTTGAACTGGTACCCAATCAAAAGAAGACAAAATTGAGGTGCAGTGAGGTTAAATAAATGGTCCAAAGTCACCCAGTATGCAAGTAGAGTGGCCAGAACTCGAGCATAGAGAGGAGTCTGGCTGAAGAGTCTGTACTTTGAACCTCTTCTCTTCTTCGGCTACATGAACCTCCTACGGTACAGAGTCTGATACTTAGCGGACCGTGCACATCACAGACGTGTCATACATATACGATATATGCATCATAGCTACTGGATAGGTGAGGTGTGTTTCATATATGTGACGTGTATCATCTGTGTGTGTGATGTCTTGTGTGTATGCTGAATGTGCTCCATGTGTACAATGTATGTATCGTGTATACGCATGAATGAATGCATGGTACGATACGCAGTGCCTAGTGGATTTGGGTTTATTATCAGGGGAGCCCTTGAAGTTTTTATTATTGATTGATTGATTGATTGATTGTTTACTTTGTAAGGTACACTACTATGACTTACAGAATTACAGGATGTGAGAATGGGATGCGACCCTGAGGATCTCTTCTGAGGAGGAAGATGAGCCATTGAGGAAGTTAATCACTACTCTCGGCTGGGCAGCAGTAGAATGAGGGGACCCCCGTCCTCTGAAGTCCGCAGTTTAGGCTCTTCCCACTTCCCCACAGTGCCCTTTCTCCATTCCCAATATCTCCTACCTAAAGGGCAATCGAATAAAATGCAGCGTAAAAATACAGATTCTGTCATGGGAGTTTTATATGCCTTTGAAGTCTTCACAAAAATAAATATGATTTGCATATGTTCCAGCCACAAGCACCGGAACTATTATCTTATTTCTTTAATTTGTAGTATCCTTTTAAAATTAGTTATCTAAGTGCTTTAGCGTTTTTATCCAGGTAATTTTACTCTGGATTATCGCTGAACAGTTCCTAAATGCTGTGTGTAAGATAGGTTCACCTTAACTTTCTTCCCCCTAGACTTGCTCTGATTTGAATTAAACTACTGTCCTAGCAGCTCTTTAAAACAGTTCTAAATTCTTTCACAGCATCACTTAATATTGATTTTATCTAGGACAAGTTTAAATGAGAAGTCTTGAACAAAAAGACAGAAAGGAATATCTTCCCCGCATAAATATTTCATAAAGCACTTGAACTACCACCAAATGGAAATCAGATATTTTTACAGAGACTCCTGAGAACATGAGAATTATGTTAAACTTAATAGTTGCTTTTATTTCCAACATTTTGTTATTATGAAGAATGTAGCATACTGGAATATAGGAATGTTTTCAAGAAGGAATCCACATCAACTGGCTTAAAAATAGGGAGGTTCAATCCCATGCGTCTCTTTTGCTCTTCTGCTCTTGAATTCACACTGGGACCTTGAAACAGAATCCCGCAAAACAACTCTAGTCCTTGGATTTTCCAGTGGCGATGCAAACACTTGCATTGGCTTTTGCCAACATGGAAAATATGTCTAGTGTTTATTTCCATATGGAAGATTTTTCCATTAACGGTTTAAACAAATTAGGATTTTATTCTCCCACATAAAAGAAGTCTGGAAGTTTTTGGTCCACAGCTGATAAAAGTTCTCCCGATGACTCACACAATTACCAGCAGAGAAACTTCCTGTCTGCAGTCTGGAATCTCCAAGCTGAATTATCATCAATTCTGCCTATGATGGGACATCTGTTGTTTTCTCCACTAGTATCTGTCCTTTAGGTAACTGGGCCCAAATTTTACTTTGGAGGAACCAACTCTTAGCTCAACTTCCTATGAGAAAACATAGGCAGAAAGCTTTTTGATGTTCATCTTGGCCATCACTTCTTGACATGACAGGAAAACAAACAAACAAACAAACAAACAGATGGAACTACATCAAACTAAAGAGCTTCTGCCCAGCCAAGGAAACAATCAACAATGAAAAAGAAACTTATGGGAGGGGAGAAAATATTTGCAGGCTATATTATACCTGATAAAGGGTTAATATCCAAAATATAACTCAATAACAAAAAAAAAAACCACAATTTAAAAAATGGGCAAAGGAACTGAATAGACAGTTCTCCAAAGAAGACATACATATAGCCAACAGATATATGAGAAGGTGATCAACGTCACTGAGCATCAGGAAAATGCAACTCAAAACTTCAATGAGATAAGAAACAAAATGAATGCACATAGCGTGGGGAGGGGGGGTACACCATAAAACAGGCTCCTAACTACAGAGAACAAACCAAGAGTTGCTGGAAGGGAGGTGGGTGGCGAGAATGAGTTAAATGAGTGATGGGGATTACGGAGGGCACTTGTGATGAGCACAGGGTATTGTATGTAAGTGGTGAAGCACTAAATTTTATACCTGAAACTAATATTACACTGTATGTTAACTAACTGGAATTTAAATAAAACCTTGAACCAGAAAGAAAGAAAGAAAGAAAGAAAGAAAGAAAGAAAGAAAGAAAGAAAGAAACTACGATGAGATATCACACCACATCCATTAGGATTTTTTTTATTTTAAAAAACAACCAAGAAACAAAACAAAAACAAACAAAAGATTACAAGTGTGAGCAAGAATGTGGACAAAGGGAATCGTTGTGTACTACTGATGAGAATAGGAACTGGTGTGGTCAATTTGGAAAACAGTATGGAGGTTTCTCCAAAAATTAAAGTAGAACTACCATATGATGCAGCAATCCCTTTTCTGGGTGCATATGCAAATTAATTGAAATCAAGATATTGATGAGATATTAGCACTCCACTGTTCATTACCGTAGCCGAGATGGGGAAGCAGCCTACATGTCCATCAGTGAATGATGGATCAAGAAACCGTGGTATGTACGTACAATGGAGTATTATTCATTCTTTAAATGGAAGGAAATTTTGCCATTTGCAACAGTGTAGATGAACCCGAAGGACATTATGCTTAGTGAAATATGCCAGACACAGCAGGAAAAATACCAGATGATACCATTTATATGAAGAATCTTAAATAGTCAAACTCATAGAAGCACACAGTGGAATAGTGGTAGCCAGAGGCTGGGGGAGGGAGTATGAGTCAAAGAGTGTGAAGTATCGTTAGAAAAAACGAGTAAGTACTGGAGATTTACAGTACAGCACAGGGCCTATAGTTAACAGTACTGTACTGTATACTTAAAAATTTGCTAAGAGAGTAGATCTTATGTTAAATGTTCCTATCACATGCACACACACACACACACACACACACACACACACATAATAATAAAAAGGGGGGAGAAAACGTTTGAAGTTGATGGATATATTTATGGCATAGATTGTGGTGATGATTTCAGAGATGTATTCTTATCTCCAAACTCATCAGGTGGTATACATTAAATATGTATGACTTTTTGGATGTCAATCATACCTCAATAAGTGGTTTAATAAGTAATTAAGAAACTAACCCCACCCTCCAAGAGTAGTCATGTGACCTAAGCCTGCTTGATCTCCAGGTGACAGATCAGTTCAGAGACGGGCATATGAGCCTACTCACATTCTGTTGTTTTATAAAGTATATAAACCACTGACACCAAAACTCAGCAAAGCTAGCAGACAACTACCAAAAAAAAAAAAAAAATGATGCAAAGATCCTTTAAAAATTAGCAAAATAATCTTGCAAATAATTTAAAAATTAACGTATAATAACATGTAGGGTTTATTCCCAGAATAAGAACATGATTAAGTATGAGAAAATCTACTCACCTCTATTAACAAATTTAAGGAGGAAAAACCCTATGATCTTCTTCATAAATAAGAAAAAACATTTGATAAAATTTGACATACATTCTTGGTAAAACTCTTAATAAAATGAGAAAAGATGAGTGCTTTCTTACCAAGATACACCATATCTATCTCACCCCAAATGTTCGCATAATGCTTAATGAAGGAATACTAGAAGCAATCTCATTAAGGTTGAAAATAAGACAACGATACTCCCCATCATCATTATCATTTAATATCGTGCTTGAGGTATTAGCCCGAGCAAGTATTCAAAAGGAAATTTGTATATAAAATTGGAAAGGAGGTGAAGTTATCATTATATATAGACAATATGATTGCATACCTAGAGAACCCAACTAAAATTATATTACAAACAGTAAGAGAATTCCAAATGATGTCTGGGTACAAAATAAATATACAGACTCAAAATGCTTCATATCTACAAACAACAAGCAGTTAATAGATATGGTCATGAGGGATTCCCAATTACATTAGGAACAAAAAAAGAAGAAACCTAGTGATAAACATAATAAGAATGTGAAATAGCTATTGAAGAAAACATTAAAATATTATTGAAGGACATAAGACAAAATTGAACAAATATAAAGGCACACCATGAACTTGGATAGGAAGTCTTGACATCATAAACTATAAATGGCCCTAAGCTCATCCATAAATGTAACACTATGAATAAATTCACCAATGAGATTTAAAGAATGGAACTAGGCAAGCTGGTTCTAAAGTTCACATGGGCTGGGGTGTCTGGGTGGCTCAGTTGGTGTTGGACTCTTGGTTTTGGCTCAAGTCATGATGTCAGGGTTGTGGGATCCAGTCCTGCATGGGGATCCACTCTCAGAGGGGAGTCTGCTTGAGATTCTCTCTCTCCCTCTCCCTCTGCCCTTCCCCCACCCTTGCATGTGCGCACACACACGCACTCTCTTTCTAAAATAAAATAAAGTTCACATGGAAAATGAACAATCTAGGAGAGCCAAGAAACTTCTGAACAAGAAAGTAACAAGGTACAACTAACTCTACTAGTATTCAAAGCTAATACAAAACTTCGATTATTAAAAGAATGTGGTACCTTAGATGGACAAAGTTATGAACAGACTAGGGCGTCCAGAACTAAATATTGGTGCGAACTTAGTCTATGCTAAGAGCTGGACTCAATAAATTGTATTGGAACAACTGAGTCAGCACAGGGAAAAAATAATAGCATTGAGGTGTTTTATGGATTATTGAATACATACTCACAACTTACACCTAAATAAACTGGACCAGAAACTTAAATGGAACCCCAAAAATGAAGCCAAAAAGGAAAAAAAAAAAAGAAAGAAACCAGGGCAGAATATTTTTTATCATCTTGGAGTATGACACATATCCAGAAGCCATTAAAAAAAGATCAAAACATTTGTCAACATAAAATTACAAAATTTCACATGGCAAAAATCACCATATGCAAAGTAAAAACACTGAGAAAAACATTTGTAACTTTATCATAATCAAATGGCTGATTTTTATCCCTTAAATCAGCACCTCCCAAAATGTATCCTAAGACCAAAAAAAAAAAAAAAAAAGGAAAAAAAAGTATATTGGCTCCTTTGGATATTAGCAGACTGGTCGTCGGATAAATATTTACTTACAAGTCATCGTTTTTATTCTGCACGGCAGGTATGTGCACTTATAATTTTAATAGATATTGTCAGATTGCCCTTCTTATAGATTCTACCAATTCACGTTCCCACCAGGAATGTGTAAGATTCCCTGATTTCCTCTTTTTTTAAAAAAGATGTTATTTATTTATTTATTTATTTATTTATTTATTTATTTATTTAAGATAGAGAAAGAGAGCACGAGCAGGGGGAGGGGCAGAGGGAGAGGGAAAAGCAGACTCCCCAATGAGCGCTGAGCAGGGAGTCCTATGGGGTTGGGGGGGGGCTCGATCCCAGGACCCCCATATCGTGACCTGAGCCCAAGACAGATGCTTAACCGACTGAGTCACCCAGGTGTCCCCCCAGTTCCTCTTTATCATAAGGTTTGATCAAACGTTTTGTTTTTAAGAAAGGCAGACTGCCACATGCAGCGCCTCCTTTGGATAGTGGCTGCCGTCTTGGAAGCTTGACTACCTTACATTGTCCTGTAAATGGGCCTTGAGAGCTTGTTTGAGGTTCTAGCAAGGGAGTGCAGCTACTCGTTTGCCCTCGACCGAGGAACAGACCTCCTCTATCCCGGGAGGTCGCCCTCTTCTACCCGGTGTGCAGCTCCCGGAGGGAAGGACTGAGCCGTGAGGGAGCACGAGGATCCTGGCGAGGCAGCCAGATCAACCGAATCAACCCTGGCGAATGGTTGGGGTACCAGATGTTGCCGGCAGATCGCCCTCACATCCTCAAACTTTTTGATCTCTGAAAATCTACTAGGTGGAAAAATATATCTCAGTATAGTTTTCAAGTATATTTCTCATCATGAGTCAAACTGAGCCTCTTTCCATTTACTTCAGAGACATTTGGATTTTCTTTTCCGTGGGCTGATTGTTCTGAGAACCCAAACCATCTACCTTCCTGCGACAGCTGGGACCTGAGACAGAAGCGATCCCCGTAAACACACGCATGCGTAGTCTACCGTCTACATTAACCTGATGTCACTATTCCATTGTCGTCACTACCATCACTTTACTCTCCCAGGACACTCTTGCTCAGGCACAGAATTTGATTATTCATGAGAGAAACTTTTTGAAAGACCCAACGACTCTTTAATACAAACTACCAACAGTTGAAGCCCTAAGCCCCTTTGCGTCCATATACTCTCTGGCAGTTTCCACCAGTCCGAATCCTTGCACCCTATCCTCATCAAGCCCCGCATTGAAAGACCTGCCTGAAACCGAACTTGGAATTCCCATGGGGATCCAGCTCCGCCTTTCCCCCTCCGAGACAATGCCGAGGCTCCGGGGAGCGATCAACTCAGTCTCCGAGCTACTGCCCCTCTTTCCGTTGTGTTATTAGTTTCTTACTGACTTGTAGGAGCTGATTCACGAAACTGAAATAAAACTGACTCAGCTGCAGGAACATGCGCAAGAGGGAGCTTTCTAGAAAGGAGCAGGGTTGTGGGCCACTCTGTGCAGCCTGAGGGTTTTTTCCTCCAGTGAGGAAGCTAGGGAATGACAGGACTGAATTAACATTCTAACGTCACTGTGGCTCACTGGAAGGTTTGGAATGCTAAGGAGCATAGAGGAGGGAAGCGACCAGGGCAGCTTCAGTTGGGGTGGGGAGCACCTGGGTGGTTCAGTAGGTGAAACCACTGGCTCTTGGTTTTGGTTTAGGTTGTGATCTCAGGATCCTGGAATCGAGCCTCCGGTTGGACTCAGTGCTCAGGGCAGAGTCTTCTTGTCCCTCTCGCTCTGCTCCTCCACTCACACGCGCTCTCTCTCCCATGAATAAATAAAAAATATTTTAAAATGCGGGGTGACGCGGGAGGTGGAGAGAAGCATTCACATTTGGGGTATACGGAGGGATAGAAGCAACAATGGATCCACTGGTCGTGGGATGGGGAGAGGGGAGCCAAAGAGGCCCCCTAGATGTGGGTCCTGAGCAACAGGATAGATGCAATTGCAATGTCCTGAGAAGGTGCGGAACGGGGGAGCGGTGAGCAGGGGAAGGTGTGTCTGTGGTGGGGGACCAGCTTCACAGGCAGGGGTGAGAGACAGGTGAGAAGGGTAAGCAAAATAGTGGGGGGAGAGCGATTTGAGAGAGATGGAAGTGATGTTAAAGACTGATTTATATTTCAAATTCTAGACACAAAGTGGTTGTTAGCTACGTGAAATGATTTTATCAGTAAAGATAAGTTTTGACACCCAAATTGTTATTTTAAACCCACAAAATCATTTGATTTGGTACATGTAGTACATTCCTATGAAACATTTCCAAAAATAGTGTCAGTGTTTGGGCTGGTGTCCTTGCATAGCCAGCCTCGTGCTCCTGCTGAAAGGACAGTGTGTCCCTTACATACTTGCTATAAATCTTTCTGGAGACACTAATGAAATAAGAGGATGCTGATTCCAAAGAGAAACGTAGAAAATGTTAGGCTTAATGGCTCCCCGAATGAAATCAGCCACCGGAAGCGTCTGTGCACATTCTGTTTTTGTTGACAACGCACAAAAGCAGCAGCTTTCTTTTATGGAAAATGACTAAAAACCAGGGGAAGCTAAGGAGCGGGTCACAGGAAGGAGTTCTCCCTGTGTCTTGAGCGCCTCAGCTCTCCTGGTCTGCCATGTCACCCTGCCTCGTGATCAGCTGAAGCACTGGGTCCACGTCACCATCGAATGTCATCACAGTCTCATGTGCCCTCTGGTGCATCAGGGTCGCGTGGAGTCTGAGCAGCCCTGCAAGAACGGGCTGTGACTAGGCAAGGGCGCCCGTGCATTTGAGCCGCTCCGACTGCAATTATTTGTGTCAAGATTAAGCCAATTTATTTAGATGCAGATGTCACAGGCTGATTAAAAACTACTCAGTGGCAAATACTGCATCTGCTGCTGAGATGAGAATTAATAGACACAGCCAGACAACATTTATATACCCATGACAGCTCATCAGGGGAGCACAGCACATGCTCAGTCATTTTTCTGAATGTACCAATTAGCCCAAGGTGAGTCTGCCCCTCTTCTACCAAAAAATGCTCAAGTGAAGGCTCAGACTCTGCCCCCTTTTACTCCCCGGCATGATAAAGCTATCAGGGCTCTGTATCATTGTCCTGGTTCTCAACTGTGATGAATTGTAGAAATGAAATATTTAGGAATGCTCACCACGCAATCCAGGGACCACAGGATATATTTTTTTTTAATTCCAGAAAGAATAATAGACTTTTTTTGGATGCTGACTCATGCTTACATTCTTGGGAAGAAATCTCAAAGGACCATGGATGGAACCAAATGCTTTGGAACTCCGGGGTCAGAGCGGGGCTCAGAGGTAGGCGAGGGGATACAGAGCCAAAGGTGAACCAACAGGCAGCATTCAGGGTCAGGCAGTCCCACCAAAGGGTCAGCTCAAAGGGAATGGGCAGGAGGCAGAGTCCAGGGGCAGGGAGTGGATGGGAACCAGGGATGCCCGATGAGACAAGACAAAGCACTTCTGAGCAGGCCATTCATTGCCCAGTTCTATGGCCCTTCTGAATGTTTGAAAATCTGCTCAGCATTTTGATTCTGTCTAGCAGAGCAATGCACAGAAAGGACAAATGATAGCCCTGGTCCAGACTTGGGCCTTTGCTGCGCACTAAATTTTCTTTTTATTTTAAATATATTTTTAATTATGCAATATAATGTATCTGATGGCCATGCCAAAAGTACAGGATCTCCTTGAGAATAGAGGATGTACAGAAAATGCACTTCTAAATATTGACCTTTCTCAGTAAAGAAAAGAAATTACCAATAAGTTTACCATAGGCATCCTGAATTTATGGAAATAAGAATGTGATCGTTTCTAGCAAGTACAATCAATAACATATATTTGCTAAAAATAAAAATCCCAACAGTAAGGCACAGTCTTGAAAAATAAGAGGAGGATTCAATAAAGAGAATATTCAAATACATATATTTTATACATCTTTTCCCCGATTAGTCATCAGAGAAATGCAAATTAAACCCAAAATAAATAATTTTATACATCTGCTAGAATGACTAAAGTTAAAAAGTCTGACAATGACAAGTGCTGATAAGGCCACAGACCAGTGGGGACTTGCAGACAGGGTACGCCACTTTGGACAACTCTTCAGCGGTGTCTACTAATGTCAAACATAAACATACCCTACAACTTGGTGATGTCACTGTAAGGGTTTTACTCACATCTAACAGAAAAGTGGATCAAAAGCACTAAAAGACATATACTAAAATGTTCATGACAATCTTATTGGTAATAGTCCAAAACTGGAAACAACCCAATGTCCATCAACAGGTGACTAGATGAACAAATTATGGTGCACTCATACTGGAACATGAAAGATAATAAAAATGAACAAAATACAACTCTGTGCAACAACATTGTGGAATCTCACACTATATTGGGAAAAGAATAATGTGTAATGTTAGAAGTCAGATAACGGGGATCCCTGGGAGGAGGACGTAGCTGACAACAGGACAAGCCGATACCAGCACTGTAGCATGCTAGTGTGGCCCCGAGTTCTATGTGGATCCTGGTTGCATGGAGCTGTATCTCCTTATGATTCGTGCACGTCTCTGCGTATTTGTTTTACCTTTTTAAAAAAGGTTTATTTATTTATTTGAGAGAGAGAAAGCATGGGGAGGAGGGGCAGAGAGAGAGAGAGTCTGAAGCAGCCTCCACACGGAGCACAGAGCCCAAGGCGGGGCTTGATCTCATGACCCTGAGATCACGACCTGAGTCAAAACCAAGAGCCAGATGCTCAGCCAGCTGCACCACCCAGGTGCCCCATTTGTTTTACTTTAATAATAATTTTTAAGTTTAAAGAAGTAGGAGAAAATCCATAAAGGGTGATTTCAGGAGCTGTAGGAAAGCCCCAGTGACCACCCCTACCCCACCCAATTCTGCTTTCTTTGTCAAACTGAGTCCTCAAATCCAACCACTAGATTTATGCCTCTAACCTGTTTTTACAGGCAGCATATATGCATTCAACAAATATTTGGGGGGCCTGCAACAGACCAGGCACTGTGCTGGAATGGAAAGATGAATAAGACAGGTTGGTGAATTCGCAGGGAGTTTACAGCCTAGGGAAGCAGAACAGCTTTCTAATCCCACACTCCACTGAACACTCCGCACACATCTTATTGAATTCACATATTCTCATTTAATTCCCCTAACAAGTCAGTCCATGAGTCAGTGACCGGGTGTAGATGAACTCAGAGCAATGTCTCCGCTGTACACCAGGTTTGGCCATGTGTCGTGCTTACCATGGTAACACCTGCTGACCCACAGCAGACATCACTAATCAATCAGAAAACTCTTCTCTCCCTGACTTCCATGCAGCCTCACCGTCCTCCCCTCACAGCACCTTTGGCAACCGTGACAGCACAGTAAGGATCAACCCATGGGTACCACATCCCTGGTCCTCTTGAACCACGGCTGTTACCTCTGGAAACTTCTGTCCATTGGAAACTACCCTTGGGAAGAGTTGTGAGCTGTTATCAGTCATTGGCCTCTGGCCGTGAATGGGAACTGAAGAGTAAATTTGGAGGCAGGGGCAGATTAGGAAGCACACAGTCACTGCAGGTCTGAAGCGTTAAGGAAAAATGGCTAAGGCACTGCAGGAAACTTGCTTAGACCCCTCTTTTGCCTCTAGTAAACCCAGCCTTAGTGATAAAGGTAAGCTGATAGGGACGCCTGGGCGGCTTAGTGGGTTAGGTGTCCAGCTCTTGGTTTCAGCTCAGTTCATGATCTCAGGATCATGGGCTTGGTGCTCAGCGGGGAGTCTGCTTCTCCCTCTCCCTTTGCCCCTCCCCCTGCTCTCTCGCTCTCTCTCTCTGAAAATAAATAAATAAATCTTTAAAAAAAAAAGGGTGAGTTGCTAAATTAATCCTCCTGGAAATTATGGGCAACTGCAAAAGATCCTGAGATTATCAGTGCAAATACTCTATGGGGTTAAAAACGCAACTCCTGGTTCCAGCCGAACTCCTGATCAGTTCTCAAGCAAGAGAATTTATCAACATGCTTTATCTGTACCCTACCCTATGAGGAAAGCTATGGGATAGAGGAAAAGCAGTGCTTAGAGGAAAACGTGTAGCTGTAGCACCAATTTAAATAGAGAAGAAAGATCGCATATAAATAATCTAAGCTTCCATGTTAGGAAACTAGAAAAAAAAGAGCGGTCTAAACGCAAAGCAAGCAGAAGGAAGGAAATAGTAAAACTTGGAAATAATAGCGTCTGTGTGTGATCTCTGAGAAAGTGAGCCCATGAGAGGAGACAGCCATCTTATCCTAGGCGATGTGTCAGGGCAATGATAGCTTATCTCTGAGCCAAGACTGTGGGGTGTTAAGTTTCCACAGAGTATCATTGCTGTGAAAGCACGTGGACAAGTGATGGGACAGAGAGGTGATGTGAGATAAAGACCTATACTGTTTCGTGTTCCCAGAGGCAAGGTCCAGAGCCCAGGCTTTGACAGCTCCATGAGGGTCACACCTCAGATTGCCCTGCCTGTCTTCTCCCCCACTCCAATCCTCAGTCACTTTCCTTTCTGGCCATTGTAAGAGATGCTTCCCATCCCCTGCAAGACTGTCGAGCAAATGGCTGAATCAGCGGAGACAAGGAGACAGGAGACCTGGTTCTACAGGTGGGACAGCAAAAATTGGCAAGGCATCCAAGGAGCACAGGTTGCAGATAAGAGGGACGACTCTGGATGCGAAGAAGGGAGAGGCAGGTGGCTAGAAATGTCTCTAGCTGCACACCGAGGAGGTCCAGGCTCAAATAGTCCACTCTCCACACTTTGCCTCTGGGAGCATGACCCCAAATCTCTCTAAACCAAGGGCACACAAGTATTTGTCTGACTCACTGCTATGACCACCTCAGCCACTGGTCAACCTAGGCACACTCTGGAACACTCTTTCCGCAGCAGTAGGGACCAACATTACCACGGCTCTGTTACTCACCCAGCAAGACTAACATTACTTATCTCGTTGTCCTTCCTCATATTCCCCTAGACCCTGTCTCCCATTAGGTTTGTTCACTGAGGTCCCATCACTACGGTAATCATATGTCCTCGATGTGCTTTTAATAAACATGATTTATATTATTTTATCACATTTAATTGTCACACAATATTATGAGACAGATATCCTCACTCTCATTTTTCGACCGAGGAAGCTGAGGCTTAGAAAGTGTTGTTAACAGGAAGAGGCAGGCTGGGAGAGAAACTCAGGGTCGACTCACCTCAAAACCTGTGATTTTCTCATCCCATCAGCCTCCTAAGTGCCTGAGACTTAACTATGTCCATGGAGCCTTAGTCATAAGAGCACATTTTCCAGTGAGGGGGGGAAAAAACTCTCATAATCAAGAATGAAGAATGAAGTTGGCCAGAATCTTCCAATTAGAGTGGTATCAAACAAGAATTAAAATGTAGACCAGGGGGTGCCTGGGTTGGCTCAGTTAGTGAAGTGTCCAACTCTTGATTTCGGCTCAGGTCATGATCTCAGGGTCGTGGGGTCGAGCCCCACGCTGGGCTCTGCACTCGGTGCAGTCTGCTCGTCCCTCTCCTGCTCTCCTCTGCACCCCCCACTCTCTCTCTCTCTAAAATAAATAAATAAAATCTTTTTTAAAAATGTAGACCTGGTGGAGGTTACTAAATGAGCAAAACACAATGAAGAGTGCCTTTATTTCTTCCTTTTCTTTTTTTTTTTTTTAAGATTGTATTTATTTATTCGACAGAGATAGAGACAGCCAGCGAGAGAGGGAACACAAGCAGGGGGAGTGGGAGAGGAAGAAGCAGGCTCATAGCGGAGGAGCCTGACGTGGGGCTCGATCCCATAACGCCGGGATCACGCCCTGAGCCGAAGGCAGACGCTTAACCGCTGTGCCACCCAGGCGCCCCTATTTCTTCCTTTTCTAATCTGTGTGCCTTTTATGATTTTTTTTTTAATGATTTTTTATTATATTATGTTAGTCACCATACAGTACATCCCCGGTTTCCGATGTAAGGCTCGATGATTCATTAGTTGTGTATAACACCCAGTGCACCATGCAATACATGCCCTCCTTACTACCCATCACCGGTCTATCCCATTCCCCCATCCCCCTCCCCTCTGAAGTCCTCAGTTTGTTTCTCATAGTCCATAGTCTCTCATGTTTCATTCCCCCTTCTGATTACCCCCCCCTTTCTTTATCCCTTTCTTCCCCTACTGATCATCCTAGTTCTTATGTTCCATAGATGAGAGAAATCATATGATAGTTGTCTTTCTCTGCTTGACTTATTTCACTTAGCATTATCTCCTCCAGTGCTGTCCATGTTGTAGCAAATGTTGAGAACTCGTTCTTTCTGATAGCTGAGTAATATTCCATTGTATATATGGACCACAACTTCTTAATCCAGTCATCTGTTGAAGGGCATCTCGGCTCCTTCCACGATTTAGCTATTGTGGACATTGCTGCTATGAACATTGGGGTGCATATGGCCCTTCTCTTCACTACGTCTGTATCTTTGGGGTAAATACCCAGTAGTGCAATGGCTGGATCATAGGGTAGCTCAATTTTTAACTTTTTAAGGGACCTCCACACTGTTTTCCAGAGTGGCTGTACCAACTTGCATTCCCACCAACAATGTAGGAGGGATCCCCTTTCTCCACATCCTCTCCAACAATTGTTGTTTCTTGCCTTGTCTATTTTTGCCATTCTAACTGGCGTAAGGTGGTATCTCAGTGTGGTTTTGATTTGAATTTCCTTGATGGCTAATGATTTTGAACATTTTTTCATGTGTCTGTTAGCCATTTGTATGTCTTCATTGGAAAAGTGTCTGTTCATATCTTCTGCCCATTTTTTGATTTGTTTATTTGTTTCTCGTGTATTGAGTTTGAGAAGTTCTTTGTAGATCTTGGATACCAGTCCTTTATCTGTAGTGTCATTTGCAAATATATTCTCCCATTCCGTGGGCTGCCTCTTAGTTTTTCTGAGTGTTTCCTTGGCTGTGCAGAAACTTTTAATCTTGATGAAGTCCCATAAATTCATTTTATCTTTTGTTTCTCTTGCCTTTGGGGATGTGTCATGAAAAAGGTTGCTTTGGCCGATGTCGTAGAGGTTGTTGCCTATGTTCTCCTCTAGAATTTTGATGGATTCCTGTCTCACATTGAGGTCTTTCATCCATTTGGAGTTTATTTTTGTGTATGGTGTGAGATAGTGGTCAAGTTTCATTCTTTTGCATGTAGCTGTCCAATTTTCCCAGCACCATTTATTGAAGAGACTGTCTTTTTCCCACCGGATATTTTTTCCTGCTTTATCAAATATTAGCTGCCCAAAGAGCCGAGGGTCCATTTCTGGGCTCTCTATTCTGTTCCATTGGTCTATGTGTCTGTTTTTGTGCCAGTACCATGCTGTCTTTGTGATCACAGCTTTGTAGTACAGCTCGAAATCCGGCATTGTGATGCCCCCAGCTTTGTTTTTCCTTTTCAACAGTTCCTTGGAGATTCGGGGCCTTTTCTGTTTCCATACAAATTTAAGGACTGTTTGTTCCAGTTCTTTGAAAAATGTCCTTGGTATTTTGATCGGGATAGCATTGAAAGTGTAGATTGCTCTGGGTAGCATGGACATTTTAACTATGTTAATTCTTCCGATCCATGAGCATGGAATATCTTTCCATCTTTTTATGTCTTCCTCAATGTCTTTCAAGAGTGATTTATAGTTTCTAGAATATAGGTCCTTTACGTCTCTGGTTAAGATAATTCCAAGGTAACGTATGGTTTTTGGTGCTATTGTAAATGGGATGGATTCCCTAATTTCTCTTTCTTCGGTCTCGTTATTCGTGTATAGAAATGCAACTGATTTCTGAGCATTTATTTTGTATCCTGCCACGTTACTGAATTGCTCTATAACTTCTAATAATTTGGGAGTGGCTTCTTTTGGGTTTTCCATATAGAGTATCATGTCATCTGCAAAGAGAGACATTTTGACTTCTTCTTTGCCAATTTGAATACCTTTGATCCCTTTTTGTCGTCTGATTGCTGTTGCAAGGACTTCTAGTACTATGTTGAATAATAGTGGCGAGAGTGGGCATCCTTGTCGAGTTCCTGATCTTAAGGGAAAGGCTTCCAGCTTTTCTCCATTGAGAATAATATTTGCAGTAGGCTTTTCATAGATGGCTTTTATGAGATTGAGAAATGTACCTTCTATTCCTACACTCTGAAGGGTTTTAATCAGGAAAGGATGCTGTATTTTGTCAAATGCTTTTTCGGCATCGATTGAGAGGATCATATGGTTCCTGAGTCTTTTCTTGTTGATATGATGTATCACGCTGATTGATTTGCGAATATTGAACCACGCTTGCATCCCAGGTATGAATCCCACTTGATCGTGATGGATAATCCTTTTAATGTACTGTTGGATTCTATTAGCAAGTATCTTGTTGAGGATTTTGGCGTCCATATTCATTAGGGAAATCGGTCTGTAATTCTCCTTTTTGAGGGGGTCTTTGCCTGGTTTGGGGATCAAGGTAATATTGGCCTCATAGAATGAGTTTGGTAGCTTTCCTTCTGTTTCTATTTTTTGAAATAGCTTTAGGAGAATAGGTATTATTTCTTCTTTGAATGTTTGGTAGAATTCCCCAGGAAAACCATCCGGGCCTGGAGTTTTGTTATTTGGAAGGTTGTTTATCACTGACTCAATTTCTTCATAATTAATTGGCCTGTTTAAGGTATCAATTTCTTCCGGTTTCAATCTTGGTAGTTTATAGGTTTCCAGGAAGGATTCCATCTCTTCCAGATTGCTTAGTTTATTGGCATATAGCTGTTGATAAAAATTTCTAATAATCCTTCCAATTTCAATGGTGCTCGTCGTGACCTCTCCTTTTTCATTCATAATTTTAATAATCTGGGTCCTTTCTCTTTTCTTTTGGATAAGTCTTGCCAGTGGTCTGTCAATTTTATTGATTCTCTCAAAGAACCAGCTTCTAGTCCTGTTGATCTGCTCTACTGTACTTCTGGTTTCTGCTTGATTGATTTCAGCTCTAATTTTGGTCAACTGCTTCCTCGTGCGTGGATTAGGCCTGTCCCTCTGTTGCTGTTCCAGTTTCTTGAGGTGAGAATATAAAAACTGCATTTTAGATTTTTCTATTCTTTTGAGTGAGGCTTGGATGGCTATGTATTTCCCCCTTAGGACTGCCTTTGCAGTATCCCATAGGTTTTGGACTGTTGTATTTTCATTCTCATTGGTCTCCATAAATTGTTTAATTTGATTTTTGATTTCCTGGTTTATCGAGTCATTCCTGAGCAGTATGGCTCTTAGTCTCCAAGTGTTTGAGTTTCTTCCAAATTTTTCCTTGTGGTTGAGTTCCAATTTCAGAGCGTTGTGGTCTGAGAATATGCAGGGGATAATTTCAATCTTTTGGTATTGGTTGAGACCTGTTTTGTGTCCCAGAACATGGTCTATTCTTGAGAATGTTCCATGTGCATTAGAATAGAATGAGTATTCTTTGGTTCTGGGGTGTAGTGTTCTATATATATCTATGAGGTCCAACTCGTCGAGTATGGCATTCAAAGCCTTTGATTCTTTGCTTAGTTTTTGCCAGGGTGTTCTGTCTATTTCTGATAGTGGAGTGTTGAGGTCCCCTACTATTAATGTATTTTCATTTATATGTCTCTTTATTCTGGATAAGAGTTGGCTTGTGTATCTTGCTGCTCCCCTGTTGGGGGCATATATATTTATAATTGTCATATCCACTTGTTGAATACTTCCCTTAAGAATAATATAGTGCCCTTCTGCGTCTCTAACTATAGTCTGTAGTTTAAAATCCAATTTATCTGATATGAGAATTGCTACCCCAGCTTTCTTTTGAGGACCATTTGCGTGAAAGATGGTACTCCATCCCCTTACTCTCAGTCTGAATGCATCTTTGGGTTTGAAATGAGTCTCTTGTAGACAGCAAATGGATGGGTCATTTCTTTTTATCCAATCTGCAACCCTGTGGCATTTTATGGGATGGTTCAAACCATTTACATTAAGACTGATTACTGAGAGATATGATTTTAATGTTGCCATGTTGCCAGTAAAGTCTTTGTTTGTATTGGCTGTGACTTTCTGTTCTGTATCACTCTTGGGGCCTTTTTACTTTTATAGAACCCCCCGTAATATCTCCTGTAGGGCTGGTTTCGTGGTTACAAAATTGGTTAGTGACTGGCGATTCTGAAATGTCTTTATTTCTCCATCAATTCTGAATGACAGCCTTGCTGGATAAAGGATCCTTGGCTGCATGTTTTTCTCTGAAAGAGCTTTAAATATGCTCCCCCCACCCTTTCTCTCATTCCAGGTCTGTGTAGACAGGTCTGACGTAATTCTGATGCTTTTGCCTTGGTACGTGAGAAATTTCTTTGCCCTGGCCGCTTTCAATACTGTATCCTTGCATCTAATATTTGCGAAATGCACTATGACGTGACGTGGCGTAGGTTTGTCGTGGTTGAGCTTGGGAGGGGTCCTCTCTGCCTCTTGGACACGAATGTTTGTTTCCCTTGCTAGATTAGGGAAGTTTTCAGCTACAATTTGTTCAAATATCTCTTCTAGACCTCTGTTTTTCTCCACCCCCTCGGGGATGCTGATGATTCTAACATTGGATCGTTTCATTGAGTCAGTAATCTCCTGTAACCTACATTCGTGGGCATGGATTTTTTTAAGACCATCTTCTATTTTCATTTTTTCCTCTCTTAACCCATCCTCCAATTCACTAACCCTTTCCTCTGCTTCTGCGACCCTGGCTGTCAGAGCCTCTAGTTTTGCCTGCATTTGGCTCATAGAATTTTTAATTTCTGTCAGATTCGCTCTCATTTCTGTCCTTAGGGATTCTATATTCTCAGTAACCTTTTCGCTTATACTTTTTTCAATTCTACTCATCATTTTGACCATCGTTACTCTGAATTCCATTTCTGATAATTTGGTTACATCCATATCCATTATTTCTGTGGCAGAGGCCACAGACTCACTGTCTTTTCTTTGCTGGGGGGGGCTTCTCCTTCTTGTCATTCTGATGAAGAGAGGTTGCGGGGTTTCCAGAGCCCAAATTATTGACTGGGTCCCAGGCCGTGCCCCTTGTTTTTTAGGGATCTTAGGGATGTGGGCTTCTTCTTTAAAGATTTTATTTATTTAGTTATGTGGCAGCCAACCAGCGAGAGAGGGAACAGAAGCAGGGGAGTGGGAGAGGAAGAAGCAGGCTCCCAGCAGAGGAGCCCGATGAGGGACTCCTTTCCGGAACTCCGGGATCACGCCCTAAGCCGAAGGCAGGCGCTCAATGACTGCGCCACCCAGGCGCCTGGGTTGTGGGCTTCTTGATTTTTCAGCCTGCCTTCTGGGGGAGGGGCCTGCCGTGCCGATACTCAGGCAGCCCTGTTTGGGTAGAGTCTCCGCGTCCCCTGCGAGGGGGGATGGGGATAGGCACTCTCTGAGCCGGTATTTCCAGGCTTTTGTTCTCTGGCGGCTTTCCCTGGCGGTTTGCTGTGCCTCTTCTGAGAGTCAGAGCAGCAGCGGCCAAATTTCAGCCTCTGTCACGGAACAGAAGGATTGCGGCCCGTTCTCTACTAATGTTCTGGCCACTTTAACTCTGTTTCTGTTGGTGCTGCTCAACCCTGCAGCGTCCCGGGATGTGCGCCCCACACCCGGCGTCCCAGCCCTCACTTCCAGGGCCGGCGCGTCTCTGTCCTTTGTGTTTCTAACGCCGCCAGCCGCCAGCCGCCCCGCGCGCGCGCTCCCGGATCTCCCGGTCTCAGTCTGGATCCAGTGAGCGCACCGGGATTCCGGTGTTCCGCGAGATGCCTGGTGGCGCGCGCACCCGGCTCACGGTCTCAGTCTGCTGTTTTGCGGGTGCCGTCCGCGAGCCCCGCCCGCTCCCCCGTGCAAGTGGCTACCGCTTCCCGGCGCCCGAACGCGGCGGCTCCCTCCCCCTTCCGTTTATCTTCCGATATCTGTGCACAGTTTCATGGCTCCCCGCTTCGTACCTCAATACTCAGTGCTGGAGATGTTCATTTGTAGAGATCCAGATGCGTCTTCCTGCGTCTCAGGCTGGTTCCGTGGTTGTTTAGGCTGGTCTGGTACTTATCCAGCTCGACTCGGAGGACCGGCTGAAAACGGTGTCTCCTACTCCTCCGCCATCTTAACTCCCCCGCCTTTTATGATTTTTTTTCTTGTCTTATTGCCCTGGCCCAAACTTCCAGTATTATGTGGCAGAGAAGTGATAAGAGAGGATCTTAGGGGGAAAAGCATCCAGTCTCTCGCCATTAAGTATGTTAGCTGTACCTGTTTAATGGATGTTCTTTATCAAGTTGAGGAAATTCCACCCCATGCTTAGTTTTTTGACAGTTTGTATCAAATGCTTCTTCTGCACTAACTGTTATCATATGGTACTTCTTCTTTGGCTGACCGATGTGATGGATTATTAATTATGTATAATAGATGTTATATATTATATATCAATATTATTGTTATATTATTGATACAATGTGATACATGAATTGATTTTTGAACATTGAACCAGCCTTGCATATCGAGAAAGATTCCCGCTTGTTTGTGGTGTATAATTTTTTTATACTGTGTTGGATTCATACCTGTCTAGAATGGATTCACATGAACATACAAGGTGTTAAGTCATGTTAGGACACAAACTCAGCAGTACCTGCGTGAAAAAACCTGGAGAAAGCAGAGGTATCGCCGAAAACACGGCAGACTTCTAACATTAGTATTCTAGGGATTTATGGAGAAGGTAGGGTTATGGTGAAGAGCTTAGAGAGGGAAGGAAAGGAGAGGGAAGAGGAGGTAAAGGGAGAAATACAGCAACGAATTCGGGGGAAATGCATAATATAATGTGAACTACAAATAGGAAGTGCTCACTTTTGCTGAACACCTACTATAAGCTAGAGACGGTTCTAAATCCCTCTTAGTGTATCTAGATGGATTCGTAACTGACAAAATATCCCAATCACAAGAGCTACAGAGTTGATAGAAACTATATTTCTCTCTTTTATCTACAAGGACATCAGGAGAAGCCTTACCAAAGGTTTTACAGAGTGCATATTTGGTCTACCATTCGCTCCTTCCTGAATCACCTTATTTGAATCCCCTCGTTTAACGCGGAAGTGTGCATTACCAGTGCAGGTGAGGAAAGGGGAGATTAAGAAACGTGCCCACGTTTGCACAGCTACTCATCAGCTCAGTGAGGCTTGGAGCCCACACGTCTGCTTCTGGTGCTCAAGTTCTTGACTTCCATGAGAATACACCACCTGCCACAGAGAATATAAACTATCTGTAAAATTAGTCTAAATACTTAAGCTCTGAATATATCCAGGGACCAGGTGTAGAAAAGGACACAGACCGATGGAAACGTCAAGCTGGTAAGAAGTCAGTATCGACATCCTGTTCAATGTGAATTCGCACTGCGACCTGGTGGCCGAGAAAGGGAAAGCAAGCTGAAGCCGTGTGGACGTAGGTAAAGCGCCTAATGAGAGCATCTCACACGGACTGTGTCCGCCAGACCCCACAGGACTATTCTTGCAGTGCAAGTGTTACCATTTGAAGAGGTGACATGAACAAATGACAAGATGTCAGGTATTTGAAGAGAGTGAGAAACATTGGCATCGTGTTTAAGAGACAGGGTGGAAAGTCACTGGGAACGTAAAGAAATGTGCGCAGTGTATCTTTGAGAAGAAAAATATCAGGGGGCTCCCGGGTGGCTCAGTTGGTAAGCGTACGACTCTTGGTTTCAGCTCAGGTCATGATCCCAGGGTCGTGGGACTGAGCCCCGCATCAGACTCTGCGCTCAGCACGGAGTCTGCTTGAGGTTCTCTCTCGCTCTCCCCTTGGCCCCCCCACCCCCGCTCGCGCTCTCTCCCAAATAAATAAATAAATCTTTTTTAAAAAGGATAAAAAGAAAGAAAAATATTGGGATGGGGAAATCAGAAGAAACGAGAGTGTATTCCAAATATTATAAGGGCTATCTCATGCAAAGGGGATGAGATATTATCTAGAATGATCTCAAAAGACTCAACTGGGAGAAAAATCACCAGGAAAAAAAAAAGCAGATTTCAAGTCCATATCAAGATGAGCTTTTCTACCTAAAACATCCTCCTTCACTTGTTAGAAGTTAGTCTTAACATTAATTAAAGGCCATTTAGATAAGAAAGCAACGTTTGCTTTTCCCTCTTAAGCTATAGTGGCTTAAGAGATTTCTGTGAAATTACCGATAATAAACTCAGGGAAAAATGGAGGAGGGAGGGACGCTTGGGTGGCTCAGTTGGTGAAGCGTTTGCCATCAGTACAGGTCATGATCCTGGGGTCCTGGGATCGAGTCCCGCATCAGGCCCCCTGCTCAGCGGGGAGATTGCCTCTCCCTCTCCATCTGCCTCTCCTCTAGCTCATGCTCTCTCTCTCCCTTTCTCTCTCTCAAATAAATAAAATCTTTTTTTTTTTAATGGGAGAGAGAACAGAGAGAAAGACTCATTTTCTATAAACCATTTTTTCTAATGATAAAAAAAATAATAAAAGAGCAAAGACTTCTATTAAATGTTTCTGTCACTGGGTTCAAAGTATCAGCTATGGAAAATAAATATAAAACACTTCTCCAGCAAAAGTTAGGATGAGAATGGGAAAAACCTTCTAATAATTAGAGCTTTTACAGAATGGACTGAGAAGCAGGAGGGGTCAGTGGGTGGAGAGCAGGGTCCTGGTTGAGGACAGGGGGAAGCAGATTTCCTGTTGGTGGGAGAGGTGGGGGGATAGCTCTCGGCCCCCCAAGCCTGAGCTTTCCCGCGCCCAGGTGTAGGAAAGCCCAGCTCAGAGCCTTGGCTTTGTCTTCAGCACTGACACTGACCAGCTACGTGTTCAAGTCCCCGGACCCTTCTTGACCTCTTCCTTCACCTGAAACCTGAGAAAGCTGGACCAGATGCTTGCTAAGAACTCTGCTGGCTCTAACTGGGAGGATTCACACAGAGCTCCCAGCAAATGCCTGCTCCACACACCTCTGCATCCATTTAACAACGAAGGCGGGCCAGCCATCCCGTGGGTCAGAGAAATACTTGAAAAGAGCAGATAAACCAGGATACAACAAAAGTCTACGCGGAAACGCTTACCCATATATTCAAAACTGACGTCACCCGAAGAGGGAATCAGACCCAGTCAGCCAGTCAGTAACCCGAACCGGAACCTGGAAAGGCCACCAAAGCCTTGGATGGAATAATTTCTTTTTCTTTTTAAGCTGTGAAGGATTCACAGCATATTTTGTCACCTGCACCTGGAGAAAAGAAATGCCTCTGAATATTTAAGAATGCCTCTAAAATTTTAAGCAGCTCCCACAGGCAGTGGAACTGATCTATTTACCCGGTGTCACCGTCTCTCCGGGCACCCCCGGCATCTACTCGGCACCCGAGAACGCGAGGTCAGTGTCCTTTCCACAGGAGAAGGGTCACAGGCCGCAGCCTCCTCTCCCTGGCCTGCAGCGCGCAGTGGTCGGTGAGCGGCCGAGGCCACAAGGCCTGAGGCCACGGCTTCTGGTTCCACGCGGAGGCGGAGGGAGGAACCGGCCCAGGAGTCCTGCTCTGCTCTCTGCGGTCTCTCTTTAAGCTCCAAACATTCATTTCCTTTTCTCAATTTCCGATAAATCCCTCATGAATCTATCCTCCCCCCATCTTGTTTGGTAAGAGAAAGTGTCCATTTTCAAACTTAGATGATGCTAAGTGGGTTGAGTTGGGTTTTTTTTTTTTTTAAGTTAAATAACAGAAGAGCCTCAGCGGCTCTGATGGTGCCCTTGGCTTGGGGGGAAGGGCCTGCCGCTTTGTCTTCTGTGGCTGTGAATTGATTAATTTTCCCTTTTTGTTCTCTTACACACGCATGCACGCAGGAAGCACACAGTACAGGGGCCCCTGGGTTCGGCAGTCAGTTAAGGGACTTGATTTCAGCTCAGGTCGTGGTCTCGGGGTCCTGAGATCGAGCCCCGCATGGGGCTCTACGCTCAGTGGGGGAGTCTGCCTGAGGTTCTCTCTGTCCCTCTCCTTCTGCTCCTCCCTCTCTCAAATAAATAAATAAATCTTAAAAAAAGAAAAGAACAAAGGCACGAAGTACATACAGCTGTTTTTTCACCTCAGGCTGTCCGATGCCACTTACTGGCTTGGGGACATGGACAAATTAAGTCTTCAAACCTCAGTCTTCTTATTTATGAAATGGGAATAAAAAAGTCCATTTCACAGGTGTGTGCTGTAACCAAATGTCATCAGACAAGGGCTCTGCAAAGGGTGACTCGAGGCCATCCGCGGTCCCGACCTCATCGCTGACTGGCGCTGGTGGCCCTGTGGTTTAGTGACTCAAGCTCTCCTCCCCGGAGTCAGGACTGGGTTTAGATCCCGGGCAACCACTGAGTTTAGGACAGAACCAGGTACGTGGAAGGCGCTCACATAATCGTAACCGTTACCTACGGTCACCGCCGACAGCGGTGATGTAATGTTCATAAAGTGAAAGGAAATTGAGACGTGGGCAGACAACCCACCCACATCAGCTATTTTTAGTTGTAAGTAGAAGTTGCCCGAATAAATGAATAGCATCCTTTCTTTACCGGTGAACTCTCCTCCTCATGGAGAAATCCTGTCAACTGCACTGAAACAAGGGGCTTAGTCAGACTCTCTTCCCATTGTTAAAATGCGAGAGCAGGTAATTATATTTGTCATATTATTTCTCACACTCATAAAGGTGGGTGTGCGTATCACTAGCTCGCCATGACCGTAGGTGAAAACAGGCATTAAAATGAAAGCCCAGGATTCAGAGAGACGATTTATGCAAATAATATTTGCAAAGAAACACAGCAGGATTTGCTGAGTACTTGTAAGAGGCCACATGCCTCAAAGTGTTCTCTCCTTCAATCCTTGCGACCTCAGGAGAGGAGCACCGTTACTATCCCATTCTACAGAGGAGACAGCTGAGGCCCTGCAGGCTTAACGAATGTGCTGTAAGTCCACGTTTAGAAAGAGTTGGGAGCCACTATCCTGTCGTACCCCTCCTGCTCTAAGGTCGCTCTCTCCTGCTCCCATGTCCCTGCTGTGAATGTGTGACGCACAAGCCCAAAGCCAACGGCTCGCCCATCTTCAGGTAAAGACTGTGTCTTCGTACGTTTGGAGAAACTTGGATTTTATATTTCCAGGTAATCGATAGGGCAATACTTTGCCTCATTTAATTATATAACTTCTCTCTCTTCATTTCCTTGTTAATTTCATTTATAGCAAATTTCATACATTTTTGAGACTCTTGACTCTTTTTGTAATAGAAATCATTTTGCTCCCTTTTCCCAACAGGAGACAGTCGTAAAATGAAGTGGGAGCAGTCTTTTTGATTTCGCTCCTCGAATTTAATCTAAGGATTACAATGGAAACATCATGTGATGTCTTGGGGCCTCTGCAACAGAGACCGAACAGAAATTTTCATTTAGAATTTACTTTCCTGATGAAGAGAAAAGTGAAAAAAAAAAACAAAGAAAAAATATAAACAGCCCATAACATTTGAGAAAACCCATTGCCTTCTGCAAATGCTAACGAAGACGCAAATGGGAAAATTTTTGTTTTCATTTTTGTTTTGTTGTTGATGTCAGCAGGTTTTGGAGAAAGTGCTTGTAAAAGGCGCTCACGCACCCTGCTAGGATGTCCATCACATAACCTTTTGTTTTTTTGTTTTTTTAAAGATTTTATTTGTTTGAGAAAGAGAGACAGAGAGCAAGAGCAGGTAGGGGGAGAAGGGAGAGGAGAGGTGCAGATGGAGAGGGAGAAGCAGACTCCGTGCTGAGTGCAGAGACCAACTCGGGGCTCGATCCCAGGACCCTGGGACCATGACCTGAGCTGAAGGCAGATGCTTCACCAACTGAGCCCCCCAGCGCCCCCATCACCCAACCTCACATGGAAGGCAGTGTTGCGAACGCTGGCGAAAACCTTAAAATGTCACACCCTCTTCTCAGCCTGAACTCTTCAGGTTGCAAGTAACAGATCCAAGTCCAAACAGCTTAGTAGAAACAAGAAGTAGAAATTATAGGTCCTCCGAATAGAAAGCCCTCTAGACTTCAGGCATGGCAGTGTCCAGGCAAACAATTTCACCAGCATCTGTTCTCTTTCCATTTCTTAGTCCTGCTTTCTTCTGTCTGGCTTGATTCTCAGCACTTCTCACGTGGTGGAAAGACAGCCGCAGTATCTCAAAGTTTGAATCCTACTGGCCACAGGTCTAGCAGAAAGAGAGCTTCTCTTTCCTAGCAGTTGTAGTAAAAGCAAGAACAACCAAGGCCCACCATATCCATTCACCCAACAATTTCTTTTGTAAGGAAATGTGCAGCAGTAATTGCAAAGTAATAAACCTGTGGGTTTACAATATTACAATACTGAAAGACTGAATAAACTGAATGACCAACAATAGACAGTGTGTTAAATAAATCAGGATACAGTACTAACTGTGATATTAAAAGAGTTTACAGGAGAGTATTTAATGGGATGGATTGGTGGTGTTAACTGGTAAGTACCACACCTTACATATCTCATTTTAGACTTTAAAAAGTCTTGCGATGTGGGTACAAATATTTGCCCATTTGCAGAAGGGGAAATTATTAACGAGGTACTTCTAGTACTTCCAGCTACCGTCCTCCCATGGATGGGCCTGAGTCACTCCAGTGCATTAAACTGTTCCAGCCTGGACCCCAGGCCAACTTCAGAATCTCCAGCTCTCCATTTCCATCCTGCCACTGGGTATTTTGGAAACAGAAGCGTCACGTTCAAGGCTGCCTAGCCAGGAGCAGGTAACACCTGGATTCTGGTTCACGTGTGTCCACTCGCCACAGCCTGCCTGCCCTCTCACACGTTACTACAGTTCTTGGTTTTTAGAAATTCATAAAATGGTACATCTGTATGTCTACATTTTAATTTTTAAAAAGTAGCTATAGGAAACAGAATTGAGGAGTACCTGGGTGGTGCAGTCGGTTAAGCAGCCAGCTCCTGGTTTTGACTCAGGCCGTGATCTCGTGGGTCGTGAGCTCACGGTTGTGGGTAGAGCCCGACGTGGGGCTCTGCGCTCAGCACAGGGTCTGCTTGAGCCTCTTCCTCTTTCCCTCTGCCCCTCCTAGTCATGCTCTAAATCAACCAATCTTTAAAAAAAAGAAAACAGAATCGAAAAATTACACATGCATTTGTAACTAAAATAAAAGCTTCAGAAAACAATACTTCCTCATACCACCTGTGATATATTCTGCGCTCCATTTCAAGTCTTCTTTTTATACAAAGTCTATCTCTAGCTGCTGCATTTTTGGAATTTAAACGTTTTTCTTTTTGCTTTTTTATATTTTCTACAGCAAGCGCTTTTTGTCATAAGACAAAGCAAAACAAAATCAAAAATTTAAAAATGATTTTCTTTCAAGTAGCACTGGGGCTCAAACAAGTTTGGTCAAGGGGGAGAAAAATCAGGCTGGGCCCCCGATCACTTTTCTAACCTCTTGAGGCAGGGTTCAAGGTACACGGAATCAAAAATAAATGCCCTCATCTCTTGTTCATATCTCTGGGGTAGCCAGGCTCCAAGATGGACCCCTGTGATCCCCACCTCCTGGTGTTAGCTTCTTTGTAGAGTGCCCTCCCACACTGTATCAGGGCCATCTCTGTGACCAATAGTATGTAAGAGAAGCGAGGGAACGCCACTTCAGATATCAGGTTATAAAAGACCGTGGCTTCTGTCCTGGGCGGAAGACACACACAGCAAGGAACTGAGGTCTGCAGCCAACAGTCAGTGAGGAACTGGGGCCTCCTGCCAATAGCCACGTGAATAATGCAGAAGCCCGGTGAACCACTGCAATAACTACAGGCCCAGCAGATTCATGAGAGACTCTGCTCCCCAACCACCCAGTTAAGCTCCTAGATTCATGACCATTGGATGTGTAAGGTAACACATATTTGTTGTGTTAAGTTGGTCAATTTTGAGATAGTTTGTTACACAGCCATAGCTGACTAATACACCCTCCCAATGAATGGTGGTTGGGATGCACTGTGCTGGCTGGACAGTCCCCCCTCAGGAGACGGAAGAGAAAGAACTGGGATCATTCTGTTTTTGTTGAGAAATAGGGAGAAAGTTGATTGGAAGCCCATGGAGCAGGAAGGAGCAGGGAATTACAGAACAAAAGCTTTATGGTAAACTCAGCCTACAAAACAAGCAGCTGTGTTCAAGGCAAGGCGTGTGACCCCTGGAAGCGAAAGCTCACCTCTGCAGCCACCATCCTTCTCACCCCTCACCGCTGTGTGAAAACGAGAAAAGCAACTCCTCCACTGGACGGAATACCAAATCAAGTTGAATTCATTAAGTTGCTTCTTTGTCCTGGCAAAGTGAAAAGACACACAATTAGAGGACTTTTCTGTGGTTTCCATGGAAAGCTGCCAACCAGCACTAGAAGAAGGTGATTCTTACCAAATCCAGCAAAATGGACCAACCATCGTCTCCTCCACTGTTGGGGACTTAGTCTGAGCTGTGCGTCCTGGTGGCTTCGTGGGACCCATCAGCGTTTCACCCTCATCATTTCCTGCTCTTTCTCCCTAGTTTGCCAGCTGCTCAAGTTTTTACTTCCTTTCGTTGTGGCAGTACAACTGTTCTTAGAAACATATAAGAACTCATAGTTATATAAAGGGTCTGCTCTTAATCATTGAGGCCTGGGCCACTGATATACAAAAGCCAAGCTCTTGGTATTCAAAAAACAAAATTAAAAAAACAGATGGAAGTGAGCACACGCACATACACACACACACATTGCCAAAAAGCCTGGTGTTTTATTTTTGTTTTGTTTTGTTTGAGAGGTGAGGGGTGGCAACGAGAAGCTGTAATTAGAAGACTGCTCCCCGTGATAGATGCTCTACTCAGAAATCCAAAAGCCAGCAATTCTCTTTACTTTCTGCATCGCCTTCCTACTCAAGACGAAGTGCCCATGGAAAGCTCTTCCTAGTGCTGAATGGCAGGGAAGGAATGGGAGCCAGAAAGCAGGGATGGAGGGAGTGGGAGGGCAGACCTTACTTTACTACTTCCGCATTATATCCTTTTTTTTTAAAAGATTTTATTTATTTATTTGACAGAGAGAGACAGCCAGCGACAGAGGGAACACAAGCAGGGGGAGTGGGAGAGGAAGAAGCAGGCTCATAGCGGAAGAGCCCGATGTGGGGCTCGATCCCAGAACGCCGGTATCACGCCCTGAGCCGAAGGCAGACGCTTAATGACTGTGCCACCCAGACGCCGCGTATTTCTGCATTATATCCTATCCCTTTGCGATGGGGAGAGCCCTTGTAGCCCTTCCTTTTGGATGGAGGTCTTAATCACCAGTGAGGTGCCCATCTCCCTTCCCACAACCTCTGTGAACTATAATCCTCTCAACTGGGAATGAAGAGGGTTGTGAAAGGATACCTGGAGTATCTATTATGTAGATTGTAAATCTCACTCTATTGCATAAAGTATGTGATGTTGGGCGGGCTGTATCAGCTCAATCATTTTTTAAATAGAAGGTTGGTTTGCTGTTCCAATGACCCTCCCAGCTCCAAGAATCTGCACCAATGGCAATAATTATTAACATCCCAGTCCTACCTCATCTCACTCCCTAACCAACAAACCCACTAGTACTAAACACCAAGATGGACTTAAAAGTCCAAGGCATAGAATCAAAATAATATTTATTCCCTGAGTCATTTCAATACCTGGTTCCATGACCGAAAGCAGGTCAGAGTATTTCCAAAATAGACCTCCACTTCGCTTTTGGAAAACTAAAATTATATAGGAAATAGTTATGTAACTTTATCCAACTCAATTAGGAAAGGACCAATGTACACTCTTAAATCAACTGAGTTGATCTGAAAAAGACAGTCCGCGGACTGTGATAGATGTTAGAAGCTTAGAAGTTTAGAGCAGGAAGGGAACTTAGAGTTCATTTCATCTGCTCCCATAATTGACAAGAAAATACTCAGTGAAAGTTACAGGACTTATCCGAAGTCAAATTCAAAAAAGAACCTAGCTCTCAAAATTCAGAGCCCAGCCGTCCTTCTAAAATACCGTGGCGGTTAAACAGAAATGTTCATAACAAGTTTTATAAATAGTGGGAAACGATTTAATGTCGAAATTTCACAGTTATTTCCAACATTTACAAAGTTCTGAATTGAAGCTAACAGCAACTTTAAGTTTAAAAAAACTTTATCATCACAAAAACAATATTCCTGAAGACAGAACCCACCCCTGTAAATGTTTTGGCAATTATAAGAAGTCAGTGTGTGTTGACTTTCCCTCTCTCCTGGGCTGTCTGTACTAAGAAATTTATTTCAATTCTCTATTTGTCACCTTCAAATTGATTTTAAAAAATGAGTTTTGTTTTCAAAATGGACTTTTGTCTTCCCCTGTAGCTTATCTATTCCGGTGAGAGAAACAGTAAGATCTTTTTTCAATCATTGGTTTTGTTATAACGGTGCTTTTTAAATTGACCAACACTGATATTCCTAATCATTCCTACCGAGCTCATCCTACTTGGTCACGGATCTAAGTTCCCTTCCTGAACAATCTCTAATTTTGTTTATTTAGTCTATACTGGCCCAAGCAAACTATTTACCATAAACATACAACTGGTCTGTGCCAACAGCACGTTGGCAGAGAACACAGCACTGCCTGTGGGGATGGACCTGGTTGTTACTGCTCTTGGTGGCAGCGAGTGACGACGCAAAGAGGTAGTTTTTCTGAGCGGGTGTAATTCTGACTGTTGATGACCCTAACTCTTCTTTGGATTGACTGAAGTGAGAGAGAGAGAGACAGAGATAGCGAGAGAGAGCATGAGTGGGGAGGAGAGGGAGAAGCGGGTTTCCCACTGAGCAGGGAGCCCAGTGCGGTACTTGATCCTATGACCCCGGGGTCAGGACCTGAGCTGAAGGCAGACGCTTAACTGACTGAGCCGCCCAGGTGCCCCTCTTCTTTGGATTTTTATGAACACTCATAGTTGCACTTAACTGTATATATATAATTGTTTTGGTTCCATTTTGCTTTCTACTTGGACCTTAAAGTCCTTGCAGTCGAAGTGCACAGATTATGCAAATAAGCTCACTGGCAAAGAGGAAACAAGGCAAATGCAGAACCCTCATTCCTTCAGTGACCACCTGCATGCCAGGCGTCGAGCCAGGCACCAGAGATCGGAAGACTGGAGGGATGCCATCTCCTGCAGATGGTAATATGGGCGCCCTGAACACATCACACGACAGTGTTTGTAGTATGCTTCATTGACCATGATAGCCTAGTGAAATCTCCCTGTAAAGAGAAAACAATAGTTTAAATAAAAGCCTATCCATCTATTATCTATCTATCTATCTATCTATCTATCTATCTATCTATCATCTATCTATCTATCTCTCTCTCTCTCTCTCTCTTTAAATTCATTCACTCGTTGTGAATATCAAATTGATCAGTTATTGAAGAGTTTCCCCATCCCACTCCCGCCCATCTCCATGGGTATGGTGAGATGGGTAAGAAAAATGGTACTCTGGAGAGAAAGACCACAAAAGTCCCAAGTTTTTACTTCTATTTGTCAAAACACCATTTAATGTTTGGGGAGGAAATGGATTTCATCTTCTTTCCATCCATCTGGAATGTCATGCATCGGGAAAATGGGAGCAAACGAATCTATTACAGCACCTAATTGTCCATGGAGGAAAGCAAGCTTGTTTTGCCCACCCCGTTAGCCCATAACTTATGCAAAGAGATCAACTTTTTTTGAGTAAGTTGTTCCTGCTGAAAACACTGGCTTGGATATTATCATCCTCCAACATCAGCTGCAACTACTGAGCTTTTCTCAATGAATTTAGTTAAGGGTGTTCTTAATTTGGAAAAGGGACAATTGCAATGACATTTCCAGAATTTAAAGTTCCCTTAATAAGGTTAGTTGTATTTTAAAAGAAAAAAAAGGGAATCCTCTTTCCAGTAGTGTGCAAGTTCTCATTTAGGCCGGATGTCAGAATAGTAAGGAAGGTGATGTGCTCCCAAGAACACAAGGAGAGAAAGAGATATGTAGTGTGTGTGCAGAAAGGGGGAGGACAAAACTGTGTCTTTTTCTGGCTAATTTTTTCCCTCTTCGGATCCCTGTCTTATGCCTGCCTGTAAGTTCCACAAAGTTTTGATTTGCTCTTTACTACAACTATCCGCTGAACAGAAAATCTGAATGCTTCCCTGAAGCTGTAACACGTGGTCAGTTTCTCAGCTGGGAGAACCACACCCCAGTATTTGGGAACTCTGAAGGTGTTGGAGGGCATGCTGACTTGTCACAATGACTAGACAGCTACTCACATTTGGAGCCAGGGGCCAGGCCGAGTGCTCGGCAACAGCCCCTCTTCTAGGGAGAGTCTTGCCAACCCAAATGCCTACGATGCCTTTGTCGAGAAGCTCTGGAAGACGATTCAAAGCATCATACCCAAGATTGTGAGATTAACATTACAACATGACCTTAGATAACCCAACTGATTAGACCACTGCGGAGACTAGGGTGTGAGTTCAGGGTCATGGCTCTCCCTTGGAGGAGGGGGAGGGCTTTTTCTGGGCCACAGCATCGTTCTCACCAAGCCCTTTACACAGCTCTGTGCAAGTTGTCATGATGCCAGGGGCTGTGCGTGGATTCTAAGAGCTGTATGTTCTGTTCCACAAGGTGGTGTCAGGACTCGCTTTGGGAGTGGAGAACTGGCTGGAAGAACTAGTCTTAACAAAAGGCCCCAGTTTCTTCGTATTAGGAAGTGAACACCGAATGGGGTGCACTGAGACTTCCCTTCATCACTGTTAATTTTAGACAATCGTTTCAAAGCACTGCTTCCTTGCGGCAACTACCCACGGAACACCAAGCTCCGCACACACTGAGCTGTCCCTTTAGCAACTTCGACTGTCTTCAGCCCACATATTCCCTAGTGTGAATTTTTTTGATAAAATAAAAATTCTTAATATAGTGTCCTAATGAATGTTTCGATGTATGATAGCAACCTAGAGGATATTAGAACCTATTCTGGAAGCCGGAATTCCCAGGGAGAGAGCAACCATCCAGGTGAGCCTGGGTCTTGAAGCCACAACAGGGTATTTGAGACACCAACACTTTAACGTGTCTATCAAGGTCATCTGGTGTCCCAAGGCAAATTCTTGGGGACCAAATACACATTTGGGGATTCTGGGGTTTGCCCCCCCTGCAGTGCCCAGCACAGGCAACCTCTCCAGGCTCCAGCCCTGCCTCCGGTCCTCCGCCCAGGAAGTGGGAGAGGAGGGGACGCAGACCGGATGGTGGGGAGGTTACTAGCCTGGCTGAGGATGAGAAGGAATGTTGGGGCTCCAAGGAAGCATCCAAGTTGTGAGAATTGCGCCCCTCCACAAACACACACAAAAGCACTGCTCTCAAGTGGGTCCGAAGGGACACTATGTGCTTTCTACTGGAGTACTGACCCAACAGTTGCCATTAAGACTTAAGACTTCTACTTAACCCATTAACCTACCAACATCAATCCATGGTTACAGCAACCAAAAATGTGATGCTACCAGACGACGTTCCTCGCCCCCGCCGGATTCTACCAGATAGCTCGGCATTGGTTACGAACTTCACCTTCACCTACGTGCCCGTTTTGTGATAGGCTTGGACTCGGGGGCAGCTTTCATCTGTGATTTAAAGTCATTTGATAGACCAAGAGATTCGTCAAGGGAAAAATGCGGTTTTATCTACTGAGGCATGTTGACCAAACAATAGAGAAGAATGCAGGTGTTGTGCGCATATACGGGTGCGACAGGTGCATATCAGTACATAGTACGGACACCCTTCACTCGCTTGTTCCCTGGAGAATAGCAACACCCCCCCCCCCCAACAAATTCAGGCATCACTTTTAAATAATACATCCTAAAATGCTATCTTATATCAATTCTATTTCTCCATTTCAGTGAAGTAGACTGATCCAGACATTTGTCAAGGGTGGGGCAGCAGGTCATGGAAGCCAAAACCAGTGACTTCATGGTGTTACAACCAGGAGGCTTTATTGTCTTGTGCACATTGTCAGGAATCTCCCAACCCCACGGGCTCCGCTTCCCCGCCGCACAGGAGTAGCTGCCAAGTGTGAACTCTCGCCACCGACAAGCGTACATTCGGGTCCTCTCTCTCCATATACTCATCATTCTCCACCATCTGCCTCCAAAGAAGGCTAAGATCACTGTTACTACCGCCACAGGAAGCTTGCCAAAAGCCACCCATACAAGCATGCCACTCCTCAGAACCCTCTAGTTGTGCATAATTTAATAAAACTGACCATGTAGGATAATGCTGTTTATTAAAAATATATTCAGGGAGAAGTCAGTGCATTTATGCAATTTTACATACACATCTGTAGTTTGAGGTTCCATTATTCCAACAGTTCATATAAATCACTGTTTCAGAGAAGAGAAAAAAATGCTTTACACAGGAGATCAGCAATCGGTTATAGGTTTGGTACTATGAGTAGGCTTGTTGTAAAAATAAAACCACCTCTTCCATTAGTAAAGAATGTCTCCTTTATGCAGAACAAGTCTTCAGAGTTAAGAACTTTTCTTGCATTAACTTGAAGTTCTTGGAAAACAGCCAATCCTCCGTTTTCTAGAAATATAAATGCTATATTTTGTCTGGATTTTTCTTTTGAGGTAACAGAGGAAGCATTTTCAGTGATTTGTCACTAGGTTATCCTTTACTGGGTATGCCAACTACTGCACGTCAAACCTAAGACTCATACAAAAGCATTTCTGAGAATTAGAAATACAGAGCATGACATTTCCAAACAACGAATGTTCTCATTACAGTAGGGAAAATAAAATGGGTCAAAAAACCAAAGCCTAAGATAAAGGAAGTAAATCTTTGCTAATGGAGAAGGAACAATGGCACCCAGAATCCCACACGAGGATTTGGTTCTGAATGCATGGTTATGTCTTTCCCCTGCAAGTCTCCTTTCTCGGGTACAGCTTTCCTGCAATATCACGGACGTTCCCATTTCCCGAGTTCCTAAGCACTGACAGGAATCGGGAGCACAGCCTCAACAGCTGACGAACCAACCAGAGGGAAGACACACTTAGAATTTGCTGGCAAGATCATCCTTACTGTGTTACACCAAGAGTTGGATCTCATTTCTGGGATGCCTTTCTGCACAGGACGCCCCATGGCTGTAACTCGGGACCAGGAAGTGACTGGTCATGGTCAGTCAGCTGCCCCGCCCCCTCCCATGGCCTGAGCCACGGCAACAGCCAAACGCAGGGAAGGGAGGTATTAGGGATACTACCTTCTTCATAGAATGAAGTCAAAGAAAGTTCTCAGTCGCTACAAACGCAGGAACCAGAGCCGAAGCACAGGAAGAGAGAAGTCTGTATCCTTACAACGAGTAGCTGTGTGGAAGTTTTCTGCTGGGTTGGACTAAGGCATCTAGAACTCTCTCCATGTCTGTTCCTGATTAGACTACCTAGAACTCACAATTCACTTTTTGGAGGAGCTGGGATGAGGGGATTTCATTTAATTGCCTTTTCCTTCCTTCTTAAAGTAGTTAAAAATATGTTCTCAGATACAAAGCAGATCCGATCAGTTAACTGTCGAGACGACACCACACAGTGGGTGTTGGCTGTGACTAACATCTGACTCCACGTCGGCAAAAATGAAAGGACAACAAAATCTGTCACTACTCACCCATCTAGGTGTATAAAGCATACTTTGACATCAGTGCTTGTTGGTTAGGACTACTAAGCAAATAAATTTAAGGCAAAACTGGAATAATAGCAAATGAAGTATATACCTTCTTCCCTACGATGCAAGATTAAGGCCTCTGCCGAGAGAGAGATTGCTTTAAAATGGGAAGAGTCTTCCTGCCCCTAATTAACAAGGGATCCCACACACGAAGGAGGAAGCTGAGGACTAAAAGCATTTAAACAGGTGAACTACTGACTTGGAAACAACCAACCTCCAGAGTTTGATTCGAAACCATCCCATGTACTGGTCGACGTGGAAAATCAACGAGGCCACAACTGCCAAGGGCCACATTACGGATAAAATGTCAGATACAGATAGTTTAGTAGGAAACATTGCTTTGTTTATACAGGTCTAAATTTTAACAAAGAACCCTTAGAAAAAATGAACAAAATGCTATGTTCACACAAAAATCTTTGTGCTTAGTTTGTAAAAAGGTATCAGAACAGTTCAAATTGGCTCATTCTTTAACACAGACTTCGCACCGCTGGGCTCCTAGGCTGTCCGTGTCAGAACTGCAGAAACACAACTCCCTTCTTGGGCGTCACGGTGAAGCTGCTCGCTTGCCAGGGCCTCTGCAGGGACCAGGGAAAGATGCCCCCCTGAGCTCCTCCGACAGCTCCACCACACGTAACAGGTCACCGCCCAAGTTCTCGGTGAGGAGGGGGATGGTCCATATGAGGCCATTTAAGTGAAAAATGACAAAATCATCGAAATAAAACAAGCCACTAACGTTCTCTTCGATGGAGGGATGGGAAACAAAGGTGTTTCTACACCAATTAAATAAGACTTTGGAATAGTCTGTAAAACAAAAGAGAACTGATTTCTCAAAGTTCAATAAAAAAAACAAAACAATGAGCTCATCTCTCATTTTCAAAAAGATGAATTACGGGAATTCTCTCAAATTTATGCAACAGGCTTAATTTTGAACCTTAGGAAGGAAGGAGTCTCCTCCCATTTTCTTGTCACGTTTTATGTTCTCCCAGTTGCTGTTATAAATTCTTTGAATAGCGCAATCAGCCATGATGCGGAATCATGGAGACGTGACGATTTGCTTGCACTGAAATACATCTACACGATGGAAAGTTATGCATACAGCACAGAACTAAAAACAAAAGGGTGAAGCCAACTTTATTTATTTTCAGGTAAAACATCGACCTGATGGCTTACTGCAGATCTGAGAAATCAGCCCTGAAGCCACCGGACAGAGCTTTGCTTACAGGAGCTTCTATCGGAGCCGAGACAAAGGCTGAACTGTTCGTCCCAAGTGAGCACTGGGGGAAGGGGCGGGGGAGTGTGGAAGGAAGAAGACTCTGAACAGAAACTTAGAGCAAGGACAAGGGAGGAAAAAAATTCTTTTACTCCAATAGGGAATGAAAACTGCTAATTTTGTTTAAAACGTTACATCAAATTCAAAATGCTCTGGTCTTAGGATAATAAATCCCAGCCAGCCTAGCCTGAGCTGCAGACTTTTTAACCTACACAGAGGAAATGAATGCGCTTTCCCGGCCTCAGCCCAGAAGCTGCTGTGGTCGCCAGATCACCGTGTAAACAGTCCTCGTGTGTCACTGGGAAAAGGCCAGCAATGCGCCCTACAGCTAGATTAGAACTAAGCTATGAGAAAAGTCTACCTAGCTACAAAGGCTGAATTGTATTGACAATATATTTCCATTCAATGAGTTTTAAATTATATCTTAATTTGAGAGAGAACATGGAACAACAAACAGAAGCCCATGGCTAAAGAAAATGGAACCACCGTGAGTGCTGTATACAAAAGAACCGTGTGGACTGCAGACAATACAGGACTCAGGGAGAGCAGTGGGAGGGGGGTGTGGAAAGCACAAAGAGCTAACCTACTAGACCGTATTTGTCAAATACACGTGAGCTTGAATTTCTGTACTTATGTACAAGAGTCGTCTTTGGAGGAAACAAAACTGCAGACTTAGCTCGATGGATACACACAGCCCAGAATTAAACTGCACAGCGACATTTATTGTTTCAGCCTGGAAAAACATCCCTTTTTTTAAATTTCACACAGCAAAGCAAGTTAAAAACTTCACTCATCAAATAAATGATAATTTAAACAAGAACTTGCTAAAGAAACCTCATCACAACAACGTTTTAGGGCCTGATCACTTTTAAGTCCATGGGGCCATTAATGAATATCAACCAAGTGTCTCTTGTATAACCTGCAAGCCGTTTTTCCTACAACAAGAAGGCGTAACATGTTTCCTTGACTCAGGTGATACATTTAGAAAAGAAATCATGATTTTTTTCTTTTGCTGTAACAGGCAGACACTGCATTTCTCGTTGTGATCAGGAAAGATGGAACGACTGCTGCCCTTCTCTCGCTGCAATCAACAGTTTCTCACGCATGATCTCAATGCTCGAGTAGTCCGGCAACTTAAGATAGTTCACACAAGTCATTACAGAGGGCAAGAAGTCATCGGGGTTTTCCGTTGATTCGAATGTCTTCCGGACAATTGTCAAAGGTGGATTCAAACTCCGGAAGCCTGATGAAAGGGGAAGGAAGAAAGACCAAGGAACTTAGTAAGCTTATGGGATGCATACGGCCAACTCAGAGGACATTTTCTTAGCCGGGAGGAGAATCAGTCTGGAATCCCAAACACACTCTTCTGCTGCTGCTGCTACCAGGAAACACCGCACTGCCTCACTGTACGGGGTTAGCAGCCACACCCACACCCGCGCACGCGCACACGGTGTTCTTTCTTGCTTGGCAATTAAATCTACACATTTGATATGCGTTTAGCGTATGGTGCCTGGTATCTGCTTTATTTACCATAAAAAGCCCTCATACAAGATGGAGGCAAACAGTTCCTTAGGCTTTCTGACTTTTAAAACAGAATATCAATTCAATGCCTATTAGGACTGACTCACTTCTGGGAAAGAAGACTTTATAGTGCATTCTCATCAAAGAGTCTGTAATGTTCAAATGGCCTGAGGATCTAGAAAAGTAGCATTACATGTTCACTAATGATCCTACTTCAATGTGTTTAAGTCAGTTCCTAGGAATTTCCCTGCTGGTGACAGCGCTTATGTCCTGCAAAACAAACTGAAAACTCAGAAGCATTATGGTATTAGGGTAACTAAGAGGCACTGTTAAGTCAAACACAGTGTATCGTACTGGTGGTACTGAAGTGTCTGTCTGCCACACACACCCCCCCCCCCACACACTGAGCAAAGGCGTACCCACCTCCAACAGGCAATCTCGGGCTACCTGTCACAAACTGCAGAAATAACCTCTGCTGCTCATTGTCAAAACTACTGAGAATCTCGAACAAGAACTTCACAGCCCGACTACGAAAGAAAGAAATAACCGCAATTATTTCATCGTTTTAAAAACCAGTTTTGAATTGCCCCACAATGCAGACTCTCACAATTGGCTACAGACTGCAAAAAGTTAACTATGACCACCTATGAATTCACGATATAGTGCACTCTGAAATCAAATTTGTTTCTGCTGTCACAGCTGGAATTCAAACGGAAGGATTACTGTTGTAACAAGACTTGTCAGGGATTGGACAGATGTCTCCATTTTACTACAGAGAAAAACGGGTAGTGGGGTTAGACCTCTGCTCTCCCCTCTACCCCCCTCCCTGTTCATTTTTGCAGAAATGCTTGAAAAAGAATGTTTGGGTCCTAAGGTCTTAACAGAAAGGAGACCAAAATATCAGAAAGTCTCCTTTAAAATAGGTCGACAAAATTTAGGGCGCCCAGGTGGCTCAGTCAGTTAAGCGTCTGCCTTTGGCTCAGGTCATCTCAGGGTCCTGGGATCGAGCCCCTCATGAGGCTCCCTGCTCCACGGGGAGTCTGCTTCTCCCTCTGCCCCTCGCCCCGCTTGTGCCCGTGCTCTAATAAATAAATTATAAAAAAAAAGTTTTAAAAAATTAAGGAAAAAACAAGAAAATAGGTAGACAAATTTAAAAATGTTGATAATGTGTATATATACACACATACACACACCACCAAATTCTTGACCATCAAATGAAAAACCAGCAGATCCCAATACTTACCTGTCGTGAGTGTAACCGTGATCTGGCCTGCAGCATTCCATCAGTGTCTTTGCGTCCCAAGTGTCTGCTTTACTGCCACACAAGAGCTGATCCAGCTGCGTGTTTACACAATGGTAACAAATTACTAAAGACAGCTGCGGAACTGAGTGAAAGCTCACAGGACATGTGGTTTTGCGGTATGCAATACAGTACAGGTCTCCATGTGCCAAATAAAAAGATCATTTTCAGCATCAGAAGTTCTGCTTCGGACCTCTTTTTATATACCATGTGCTCTTCTCCTGTATTTATAAAATCAGTCTCCTCTTCGGTGCGTTGATAGGTACCCTGCCCATTTGCAGGGACTAGGTCCTAGAGAAACTTCTAATCGCCAACAAAACATACCTGACACAAACCCTTGGTTTGAGTTTTCCTAACTCTTCTCATGTCTTTAGAGGCTTTCACTTGATAATCTACTTCTAACCAGGCAGAGTTCATAAATGGTGTTTTCTAGAAACACGAGGGTTTACAACAAAGGAAGCCAAGACGCAGACTACTGAGCCTCAGCAGAGAGAAGTGGGGGAAGCAAGCTGAACGGAGACGCAGCTAACGGACAGCTTTCTCGCTTTGTAGAGAGAGGCAGATGGTTGTCAGGTGGTGGCCGGGGCGGCCCGGGGACCAGCTAGCCATCACGGGGGAACATTGGAAAGCAAGAAGTGCTCATGCCTCCTTGGAAAATCTAACATCAGTTTAAAATTAAACCGTCTTTTCTCTGGTTAACTGCCCATCCGTGGAATGACTGGGTACTTTGAGAAAATCCAATTCAGGGCACATAAAATTCAGTATCTGCTGTATGTCACCCACTGTCAGGTACTTTATGCATCCTGCTCAGTAAGACAGAGGGCATCACAATTTTACAGACGAGGCAGGCAGATCAGATACGATATAACCTAGAGAAGGTCATATGGTTAAGTGGTGGGGACCAGAATTCAATTCCAGGCGACCCTCAGTGCCTCAAAGTGTCCGGTACACCACCTGCTTCAGTAAGTGGCAAATCGGATCGGAAATAAAAATCATAATGGAGATGATAACACTAAGTCATTCAAAGATAGCTGGATTCAGCCAGTAACAGGCGTGTGTTCTCAAGTTACTCCTCAAAAGGGATTCCAAACTGGGGCTCCTTTCTATACCATGTCACCACCAGCCCGTGGATTTTCAGATTCTTGTTGCAATAAGAAGGCTGGAAAACTGCACATACGCTCATGTCCCCACTTCTCAACAGTATTTGCAACACTTCCTTAAAACTTCAAAGACTGTCTCCAATCGTAAATCAATGTCTCACCTAATCCAGGAAGTTTAGGTTAAAAAAAAAAAACACACCGCAGACACCTGCATCCCACCCTCCCGGGGGACACCAGGCTCAGGTGACAACGAGGCTATGTGCTCACCAATCACACACAGACCCTACTCCCTAACAGTTAAATTATATTTAGTATTTATATCATATAAAATGTTACATTTATATTATATTATACTTTGTATTTAATACTCTTCTTTGCTCAGCAAAATGATCTTTCCCAAACCTCCCACCACCCCCATCCCCGCTTGGTTTTTGCGGTAACAATGTCTGGCTAGATGGCACGGAGACAGCCCGCTAAGATAACTGCAGATACACAGGGAGCGATGAGCAGCGCTACCTCGTAGACACAAGCTACTCACTTCTTCCGGGTAGAAGTACTGAAGATGACTAAGTGGGAAGACGGATTCAAATCCATCTCTGAAGGAATCGAATTGCCTGGAAACACCTTCGTTTAGAGCCCAGAATATAACCAGCTGCAAAAAGAAAGGTCTTTTAGAAACCGTGACAAGAATTCATTTCTCTCTCCTATTCAATATGTGGCAAAGTACAGGGAAACATCCTTCCTGATCACTTAAAAAAATAACAACGAAAAAGAAAAAACAAACTACAAGTTATTAAGTCTCTAAATTACCGCTCAGAAAGCTGCGTAAAAGATCACTCAGGTCAACTTGTACCCGGGGCCCGGCCAATAAGAAAACGTAAAACAACAACGACAAACAAACAAAAACAACCCATGAGCATTTATATTTAGTGTGTTTTTAAAATTCACTTATGTAAAATCCCGATGGCACAGAACAGTACCTTACCGGATGAGAAGCAGATGAGAGTTTCCCAAGAGGGTAAAATGTTATTAAGAAGTAAAGCTAATGTTTCAAGATTCACAATTACCAACTGTTAAGTGTTTTGAGTTTTTAATGTGAGAATTTTAGATCTAAATCCTGATTAAGTTCTTAGAAGCCAACCCCTCCACAGTGCACCTTCACTCAGAAAAAGGCTAACTGCGGAAATGCAGTCACGGGAAATTGAAAAGTAACAGAAAGCATCTGTTATTGGTCCAACATTATCTAGTCATCAGTGACTTTGGCTAACCGACTGGGTTACAGAAATACAGGACATACTCAGATAAAAATGAAAACAAAAACATAAGCATTATTACAAATTATTTTCAGAGAAGCTTATCTGGTCATGTACCAGTAGGCTAAAAGGTCAGCTTTCTCAAAGTGAGGAAAAGACGCAGGTAGTATGAGCAGACAGTCCTCTGAATGTTAAAGGGAGTGTCTATCAGTCACAGGACTGTTAGGGACACTAAATAATATCTGAAGACCTCTGCTATCTACTCTCTTTCTCTACCAGATGAAGAAACCAGAGCCAACATTTTTCAGAGATTCTATCTATAAAATCCCACTGCAGGTTGCTGGAAAACCCAAGTCTGGGTGTAGATGGTGTTCTATCTTGAACCCAGTGCTCTTCCCACTTAAGTCAGAAATAAACCAAAAGAAAACTTTTCAAAAAGTAGTAATAAAGATCTATATAGGTTATAACTTAAAATTTCTTTTCAATACAAAATATTTTCCCTTAATTTAGCAAATATGGTTAAGAACCACGAATTATCTGAAAGCCTTTGCCACACCCATAAACCTGTGTGTGTGTGAATTCTACCAAGTTAGCTACTTTGATAGACAAAATGCAGTTTAGCGGGAACACAAGTGATGGCTCCTTTTCACTATCTCTTTTAAATGAAGACAATGTGATGTTATTAGTATTCAAGCCTGAAGACAGCAAATCTGAGGTCATAAGAGACATCATGAACTATCTGACACGTTCTCTCAAGCGCAGACAGAAGCTAAGGCCTGAAGAAACGGACGTGACGCGGTGATCTTGGGTGCGAGGGTCTCAGCTGGGCAGGAAAGGCAGCTTCCCTGGGCTGGCGCTTTCCCTCTCCCCCAGAACAGGGCCAACAGGAAGCCCCGAGCCCCCACGCTGGCCTTCTCCCCGAAGCGCGCCGCGATTACGTACTCTTAGATACTCCTCTAAATTGTGGATGGTGACTGGTATATCCTTTCCTCCCTTCTTCAGTTCGATGTTGGGAAACCCTGGCAGAGTGAAATCCAACCCTAGATCTTCAACTGAGCAGCCGTTCATGGTCAGGGTTTCTAATGCATATTGTAGACTCTCTTTGGTCTAAAAAACGGGGGGTGAGAGAGGTTAAGCCGTCATTCAGTTGGTTCTGTGTCTGTGTTTATAAAACAGAAGATAGGCTAATACGTTTTATGGGTTCCTTCCGCTCGTACAGTATTTCTTTTTGTGTCATCACCTACGCATGAAAAAGTCACAGATCACAAAGGAAATAAACTTAGGCACTTCAGAATCCAACTATTTTTATATGGGGAAAAATAAGATCACTTTAGTGTTCCTTCGAAATGAGCTGTCCATCAATTTGACCATATTTCAAATCAGATTTCCCATGGAAAGTCATGACCACTTACATGATGGTTAAGAGTCGTTACAGAGCCAGACGAACTTTTCCTAAGTTCTATATTAATCTTAATGAATCCAATTATATATATATATATATAGTTAATCACCATTCCTTAGACAGGAAACCATAAATGCAAATAATGCATTATTACTTGAGTAAACGCAAATAACGCACTATCCGAGGAACGGTAATTAACTGCGCCCCCCACCCCCCCAAAGCTCAAGTCTAAGGAACACCCTGGAGACTCCTCATTCAGTGACTCCGGACTAGCGCAACCGGATCTGTATCCACACAATAATGCAGCAATGAAGAAAGGTTCCACCAAAGCCCTCAGGTCATACTCAAAAGGCAAATGTTAAAAGCAGTTTGTATTATTCACTTTTTTAAATGCTTAGGAATAGTTAAGGCTTATATAAAATATATGTATTTTTAGATTGGAAACCAAAGACCAACATACAAAACTGCAACTACTACCTGCAAATGAAGGTATCTGGTATAGGAGGAAGAAGTGAAACGGCTTTCCAAGTTGGAGATGCCGCCAAGCATGAAATTCCTAGCGGCTGAACAGTCCACGTGCAAGAAATTAGCCATTTAAACTAAAAAAATCGAGAAGTTCTGATTTAAAATCAGTCGTTTTAAACAGGAAATGAAAAGCCGTTTAGGACTGCAGGGTAGCCCGTGTTTAGGTCTCTCCTCAGCTCCCGGTGAGTCACTGGTGACGCCAGAAGGGACGCCTTCCATGTGACGTCTGAGGTATTCCTCAGAAAGACGAGACGGGAGTCATCCCTGTCCACCCAACATCCTCCTGCTGGAAAGCTCTCAAAACTGCCCCCCACCTCTCGCGCAGATCAAGGCGGTCGCTGCCATCCTAACGGAAAGCCTCTTCTCCCGCAGCTCCGTAAGGAACGTCTTACTCATGAAGGTCTGCATTACAAAATGCTATTACCGAGAGGAATCTAGAACATACGGTGTCCCGAGATACTGAAAAGGAATTCGCTGTTCATTTCTTCAGACCTTACATGAGCTCATTGAGCCCATTCAGCCCACATGTCGCCCACTGCCCACGTATCTGAGACTTCACAACACTACCGAGGCTGCTGCGGCCGCGCTCCACCACCAGCGAGGCGAGGCGCTCCGGGCGCCACACACCGCCATTGCTCTCGCGCTGCGTGGGAACTGCTTCCTACGGCACAACAGTCTCTGTGCAATGTGGTTTCTGTGCTTTTTATACTTTTAAATTGACAACATCAAAAAATAAAGATTCAAGATTAGAAGAACAAATCTCATCAAAGAGTTGAGGCAGAGAGCGGGTGGAGAGCGAACAGCCCCGTGTGATTTCCAGCTCTCCTCCCACACCCTGGATCCGCGGCCTCGGCCGGCTCCGCAAACTACCTGCCTCGGGGTTCCCACGTGCAAACGAGGAGTAACAGGACTACCCAAGTCCCCGAAGGGTGCTGTGGATTAAAGATTTCATACACATATGGCACTTGGAATAGTGCTGTGAGTTTCACTTTCTTTCCTGCCTTTTTGGGGAGCCATTATTTTTACCTAAGAGATGATTCCAAATAAGACTGCATTCGTTTTTAGGGGCGCCTGGGTGGCACAGCGGTTAAGCGTCTGCCTTCGGCACAGGGCGTGATCCCGGCGTTATGGGATCGAGCCCCACATCAGGCTCCTCCGCTAGGAGCCTGCTTCTTCCTCTCCCACTCCCCCTGCTTGTGTTCCCTCTCTCGCTGGCTGTCTCTATCTCTGTCGAATAAATAAAATCTTAAAAAAAAAAAAAAAAAAAAAAGATTGCATTCGTTTTTAAAATTTACAAAGTTGGTAAGCATAAAACTGATTCTAACAATCCTAAGACAACAGATCTTCTAAGGAAAAGATGGACTTGGCCTCTTTTAATGTCTATTGCTCTTAATGCACAAACTTATTTTTCCAAAAATCACCAATTAATAAAAGAGATAAAATTAATTCCCTTACAACTCACCTTCTTCTCTGATACAAGGAATTCTAAAATCCCCATCTCTTGCCAGCTGTTCTCCAGTTTATCAGGAGGTGTGACACTTTCCCTACAGAATTGCCTCAATTCTTACTTTACATAATTTATAAAATGGGACACTGGTCCACATTGCCTGCCCGAATACAGCTAATTGAATCTGTGCCACTGTTTTTTAAATGTAACTTTGTCTTCTTCTAATGTCTCATACAGAACCACTATTAATCTCAGATTGGGTCAAATAATGTTTAATCTCTTACTAATATGTAAAGAATATACATTAATAATACAAAGCTCAAGATCACCCATTCTAACAGAGAAGCCTCAACAGGTGTTACTAAGAAATAGTGAACACCTACTATGACCTTTAAAACTATTTTCCTGAGATCTTTCTAGAAACAAATGGACTGTTCCTAAATTAAGTTACCTTTCTGGAAAAGCAATCTGTCCCGAGGATAGTTTTTATTGATTCAAATGCTTACTAAAAAAATTCAGTATGATACCGTATCTGCCCAGATACATAATACCCATCTTAAAATTTAATAAGTATGAGCCTTATGGGTTCAAGACAGGAGTGTATTTCATTTGTTAATCAAGCTGTGTATTTATCACCTGCTGTTTTTATAGGTCATCTGACCCACTGTGAAATTGTTTCAGTTACTCCAATAAAAAAATTAAACTCTTCTAAAATATAAGTAAAATAATATAAAGTAATAACTGCGCCAAATATAAACCACTTAACAAAGACCTCATCTTGCAACAGTAAGAAACTGATCCACTTGACCGTTTCCTCATCTTCTAAGCTCACCTGGGATTTATCTTGTTCAAGTCTTTTCTTCTGTCTGACAATGTCTTCTAGGTGATACACGGATCTGGCTACAACCGGGTCAATGTCAAACAAATCGTGTGATGTCAGTGAAGTTTCCTGCCTCAGCATCCACTTATAAAAGGGTAAGCCAAGGGGAAGGTCCACCTGAAAGGAAATATACAAAATGTTCTAACAGTCACACTAAGCTTCTAGAATTGCCTCAGTTCTGTAACTGACACTTTAAGAGATCGTTTATAAAGGCCGAGTAATACACACCCCTCCTCCAAAAAAAACCCAATTTTGGAACTGTTCCCATTTAAACCCAATTTGGGGCCTTGATTTTGTGAAAAATTTAGTGCACCAAAGAATCCTATTTAAACAATGACCCCAAAAAGGTTATCTTCCAATAATGGACATACATTCTCCATAAGGGCCTCCAAACTAAAGAGATATTTACAGGAATCTTACTCTATTTGGGGCGAAGTAAACTAAATTCCACTGTAGTTCGTATTACTGCACATTTGGGGGAAAAAAGAGAGGTTAAAAAGAAGAACCAACTAATTAAAACTGAAAAAAAAATGTAACTTCTAAAATGACTGATTAACAGTGCTTCTGTGGGCAGAGCAAAATTGTCAGCTGGGAAACCTGACCCTGGATAAAAAGAAAACGTCTTCTACATACTGACCAAGTATCTCAGAAAATGTGAAAAGAGGAAATGAAGAAGGGCCTGCAAACACTTGGACCTCGGTTAATACTTCGTTCACGGGTTATTTTCCCTCCCATCATTCCAATGATGACTCATTGCAGTTCAGCTGCAGAAAGCTCAGGCTTTCCTAAATGAATTAAAAATCGAATCACAAATACTTTAAAACCACTCTTCATGTCGCTGGATTCTCTGAACCTTGCTACTAAAGGAATGGTTCATAACAGCACTTTGGCATCACCTGGGAGCTCAGATGAAAATGTGAAATCTTTAATGAGAAAAGCAGCAAACAAAAAGAAAAAATAAGAAAATGTGCAATCGTGGGCCTCACCCCTGAGCCACTGAACCCGAATTAGCTTTTTAAATAGAATCTCCATGTAATTCACGGGCACATTAAAGTCTGTGGAACACTGTTCTACAACACAGCAAGAAGTGCAGGGGATTAAAGATACTTTTGGAGTACATGGATACAAAAAAGTTGCAGGCAAGCAAATAATCCTAAACTTACCAATCTGAAATCCATGATAGCCTTGGCCATTAATTTTCCTAAGAAGCGAAACTTCATCTTAACCTTTGCGATGTGAGCTGGCTTAGCCGTCCTACCAAAGGGAAGCGCAAACAGGCCCTGGAGGTTTTGAATATACTTGGTCCCTTCTTGGCTTCCTATAAAATGAGCAAGTCATAAAACTTTAGATGTCATTTCCCAAAACAAAATAAGACAGGACAAAACCTGGTAACTAAGAACATCTAAGAAATGCAGTGTTCTCAAAATCAGACAGATCACGAATGAAGTCCTCTAGAGCTGGAAGGCTCTCCCTAACTTGATAAGAGAGAAAAGAAAGGCTAAAAGTCAAATTAAGGTCAAAGAACATGGCCCTCTACTAGAAATTAAATCTATTTAATGAATTTTAAAGGCCCTTTTACCTGATCTGAAAAACACAAACTGACTGACTCACAAATTAATATTACCTTTTGGATTGCTAAGAGTCACTTCTTCACCTCTCCAGAGACCCAAGTCAGCTCTCTGTAGTTCCTGAGATACAAGTGCATAAAACTCCAGTGTAGGCCCAAGACCTGTACCAACCTACAGAAGAACAAAAGTACAACAAGTTCAGATTTTCAGAATTTACGCTGCCTTTTTTCTTGGGCCAACTTTTTGGCAGTATGGATACTAACAGCAACTGTCTGTTTCATGCATCATTTCCCGAACTGTCCTGATCGTGCTCTGCTTGGTCCCCTGCAACAAGAATGAGCCACCCTTTATTCCTGCCCACAACCCTCACATTCCCACCAGGCACTTCAGGCTTATATACTGACAACAGCATCGTTGTGGCTCTCACACCCCCAGGGAGTAAGATGGATTTGTCTGAGGATGGATCCCCTTCCGGAGCCCTCTTGTGTGAGCTGTTAGCCTGAAACCAGCTCAAATGTCATCTCCTCAGGAGAAACCTGCTCTTCTGCCCAGTGACTTTGCTTTTTCTTTAGGACCTGTCGTTCAGCAACTTCTCACATCACATCACCCAGCCACAATTTCATTTCGTGTCTCCCTTGAGGGCAACTGTTTAATTCACCTTTGGACCCTCAGGAGTGCCCACAGAGCAGCCGTTTAACAGCGGTTTGCTGAGTAACACAGGACTCAGGGAAGGTCAGAGCCATGCCAGCACCACCGGGCTAACTCAGCCTCAGGGTACGTCGGCGCGTCTCAAGCCCCCAGTGTGCTGGAAACTCCAGGGAGCTTTATCGGTGTGGACACATGGAGATGGTGAGCATGTCCTGAAGATTCTCGTCTGACAGGTCTGGTTTAGAGCCTGGGCACTGGTATTTTTAGAACCAGCCTTGACGTGACTGTACAGCTTTGAATGCCTCCATGAGCGGCATCCTGTGTCCATGTTCATAGCCTAGTTATTCCTTCATGTCTTATCAAGGTCCTACCAGCTTGGACCATAAATCAGATATACAGCTAATGACAAGTTAATATCATAATTTATAGGCTACATCAAACCATTGTCCTGGTCAAAAGAACTAGAGTTCAGAGATTATTGGCAAACAATGGGCATTATTTTAGCATTATCATAGTTACTTAGGTTAACAGATGAGATGCAATCCACCAAATGTTTTGCTCTAACTTTGCAAACAGTGAGGTTGTATGTGGTGACACCTTCTGGATCCATCCGTCCCTTTGTTAGTAGTATTCCAGAGCAATAAATGGCATCTGCATTCACCCAGGGCTCCAACAAAACCTTGGCTTTTCTTATTTTTACTCCACACATTCCAACCCATCATTCAACACTGTAAGCCCCACCTTCAAAATATATTCCGAACTGGTCCCTTATCTGGTCTACTGCTAGAGCCCCCCCGCGCGGCCTCTGCACCAGCATTCTTGGCATCTCCTAGTCTCGGCTCACAGTGCCCTGAGGCCTCCCATCTCACTCAAAGCAAAAGCTGAAGTTCTTCCACAGTGGGTGGGCACGGCCTTGGTGAGCCCTCCCACAGCTTGACTCCAACTCTAGCCAGTCATTCTGCAAAGGGCCAGGAATCTGCCTCGGGGCTTTTGCTTCTCTGTTCTTTCACTAGACACACCCTTCCCTAAAGGGTAAAGACTTGCCTGGGCTCAAAGGTCCACTTAGACCACCCTATCCCTTCCCCATAGCCATCCATCCTTACTTGCTTTATTTTTCTTCATCATGCGGCCTAACATATGCATATGCATAAGTACATTAAAAAAAGAAAAGTTCTGTGATAGTAGGAATTTTGTATACTTCGTTCTCCACTGAATCCTGGGTACTGGAGGAGAGGAAGGAAGGAAGGGAAAAGAAGAGAAGCCACGAAAAAAGGAAAACTGCAGTAACATCTGATATCCACCAGATGGTGCTTTAGAGCCACTTAATTTTTTTTCTCCCCTTAGCATAATTATAATTACCCTTGGCTAAATAGAAATCACCGATCAGATCAGTCTAATTCCTTCATCCAAGGAATGGGCTATTATTTCTAAAGGTAACACAGACTTAAAATATTAAATGGCATGAGTATTATGTAAACATGTCATCACAGCAAATCTGTGAGGGTGGAAGGAGTAGGTCAAAGCTGTTCTGGCTAGTCACCATGTACCTGGGCTGGCCAGCCGCCCTGCATAGATCAACCTGACCTTTTCGGGCATCTGCTCTACTCAGCCACTCCGCTAGAAAGGTAGGTACTTTGGTTTTGCTTCATTTGTTTTTAAAGGCAGGAAAAGCACAAAGCTCTAGAAGTAAAAATACAGAAAAATGAGTTCTGACGACTCGTCTGACTCAAAACTTTTGAGTCTTTCTCTTTCCAAAGCTAAGACATACTAGCACTTACCACATGACAACGTTCCATTGTTAATCATTCTAACAACACATGATGAGAAAGGTCCCTCTCTTCTGCCCCTGTTGAGGCATCACTGAGGACTTCACATAACTGCCAGCAACACGGTCAGTCAGCGCTGGCACCAGGCTCCACAGCCCACGCTCCTAACACTTCACCCTCCCGGAGGTCGGTCATTCATAGCCCCAGCCAATCCTGTGGCTTAAAGACTCTCTCAGCCCAGAGACTGGTTTACAAATCATCCCTGTTCAAGATGGAGCCATTTGGATTTGATGTTTTGAATTAGGATTCTTCTAGAGCTACTCCGAAGTCTAATGGCCACTTGCAGACTTGTATGGTTGAATCTGATTTATGACCGGAGGCCCTTTCTATATAAAAAGTCAGTACTCCTCCCAAGCCCTATTCCCCAATGATCCTCCTACAATCTTTTCCATAATTAGCAGGCAGGACCCAGCAATGAAGATTATAAAATTATGATTTCTGTATCAGTAACTCAATCCTGAGGATCCTTCGCACAATGTGATGTTATTCTGAACTTGTCTAGGTTCCATGTGAGATGCAATCTGAACAGAGCCATGAAGGATGCGAGAGGGAAGGAAAGACATTCCCGGCAAGAAAAAAAAAATTACTGGAGTAAAAAAGTAAAAATCAGAGTTAAAATAAACTCAGGAGAAGAAGTCAGCGGGAGCAGAGGTCCTGCAGTTTTATGAGGAAGAAATCTGAGCATGTAAACATCTAAAACCTGTATCCTCTGAGCAAGAGGCACCATCAGGGTGGGTTCCAAAGACCATCCCCCAATTCCTCATCCCAGCAGTCAAGGCCTCCACTCAAATCTCCTCCCTCCCAACACTTCCAGAGCAGTTACTCACCTGCGCCGCTCACCACCAAGCCTAAACCTTTGCTCAAGCCACAACCTTCTGTCCTCTAATTCTCCCTCTCTCTTCCATTAAGGTCTAACTCTATGACTCTGCCCACACACTCTTGGGACAGTAGGACTTATGTGAAAGCCCCGTCCACTTGATACCTATGCCACTAATCAGCCACATGCATTTGTACCGTTGTCCTGTGACTACACTGTAATCCTTTGACTACAGGAACTCTGCCATAACCCGGATCCCCAGCACACTGTACACTTCCCAGGTCACAACTACTTCAAGTTTTAATTCTGATGACTAAATACTCTCGAATAAACTTTCCAAAAGTCTTAATAAGATGAAAATGCCTAAGAAAAATCAAAATCATAATTAGAATTCCTTGGATAACCATAGGTAATAGTGCAGATTGTTAAGAGGTTGTACTATAACTCACATTTTATAGACAAGAAAACGGAGGGGCAGAGTGACTGGCTATTATAAATAAATAATCAGTGTAATAGAAGGTTTTGAAATTTTAGGTCTATAAAAGTTTTAGAAGTCCAAACATTTTCAAGTTTTGTCTTAAAAGTATTTAGGGGAAAGAGGGAGCAAAGTATCCCCAAGAAACGCAGTATTTCATAGTTAAAATATAGAGAAAACCATTATTTGAATCTTTTGAGGGACTGTCCAGGCTGTTTAATAAAAGTGCCTCAAAAGAAATAAATGACAAAGGCTGGAAAGGAAGTACAACTGTATTTTTTCACAGCCGACCCAACTATTTAACAACACTGGTTAGCAAACTACAGCTCCAGTCCACTGCCTGTTTTTGTACAATCTGCAAAACTAAGAGTGGTTTTTACAATTTCAGTGGCTGAAAAATCTTGAGTAATATCTCACCACATGTGAAAATTATATGAACTTCAAATTTCATTGACAGTAAAATTGTGTTGGAACACGGCCAGGCTCATTTGTGTAAGTATTGTCTCCGGCCACTTTCCTGCTTGTACAAGGCAAAAGGAGTAGTAGTGATGGCGACTATAGGGCCTACAACCCCTGAATATTTACTATCTGGGCCTTTACAGAAGTCTCCCAAACTGGGGTTCTGCAATAATCCTAAATGATCTATTAAAAAGTTATCAGAACTAATAATTATCAAGGTCACAGAAAATAAAGTCAAGATATAAAAATCAACTGTATTTCTACAAACTAACATCAAATGGAAAATGAGAGTATCATTTTCAACATCATCACAAAACATGAAATACTTGGGGAGAAATTTAATGAAATATGCACATGAAAGACTTCTACACTTAAGTTAATGAAGTGAAACTGAGAGAAATAAAAAAACCTAAACAAATGGACGTCTACACGGTGTTCAAGGAACTCCAAGACTCAACACTATACATGTCAATTTTCTCCCAGACTAACCAAAATTCAACACAATCCCAAAGCATACCCTGTGAAATCTTTTGTAGACACTGACAAGCTGATTCTAAAATTTACACGGATATACTAGGGACTAAAAAATAACCCCAACTTTGACAAAGAAAAACAAAGTTGTAGGATTCACACTACCTGACTTCAAGACTAACTATAAAGATAGAGTAATCAAGACAGTATAGATTAACAAAAAAAGAACAGAAAATCCAGAAATAGACCCAAATATTCACAATCGACTCATTTTCAAAAAGGTGCCAAGGTCATTCAATATGGGAGAAGTTCAAACAACGGTGCTGGAAAAATGAAATAGCCTATATTTAGGAAAAAAGAAAAATATCTTTAATCCCTTACCTTTATGCTATATATAACTTAAAATGGATTATAGACCTAAGTATGAGAGCCAAAACTATAAAATTTCTAGAAAAACACATGGGGGAAAAATCTCTGAAAACCAAGGATGAGGGGAAATTTTCCTGATATAAAAAAGCACAAACCAGGAAAATAGGGGGGGGGGGGAACCTGATAAATTAGATTTCAACAAAATTAAAAACTTCTGCTCTTTTCAAAGACATTTCATGAGGAAACTGAAAGATAAACCACAGACTGGAAGAAAATATTTGCAAACACTTATTTCATAAAGAACTTGTATTCAGAGTAATAAAGAACTCTTAACAACTTAGTCATAAAACACGATGATGAAAAAGTAGATGGACACTTCTCCAGAGTGAAGTGTGAATGGCTAGTGAAACAAATGAGAATGAAAATATTATTAATCATCAAAAAAATACAAATAGAACACAATGAGATGCCACTGTTACACACCCCCCTCCACCCTCAGAATACCCCAAATTAAAAAGACAAGACCCAAGGGTTGGTGAGCATGGGAAACAACTGAAATTCACAAGCTCCACCACTGGTGGGAATGAGAAATGGCAAAGGAACAGTTTCGTGTGTCTCATAAAGTAAAAACGCATCTTACTACGTAACTTAGCTGAAGAATTTACCTAAGAGAAATAAAAATATATGTCTATACAAAGACTTGTACCCAGATGTTCATAGCAACATTATTCATAAGGGTCAAAAACTGGAAACGAAAATGGGCATCACCTGATGAAACATTTCCTGACACCTCCATACAACAGACTCTTAGTACCAGTGATAAAAGGAAACAAACGGATACAGGCAACAACAAGGGTGAATCTCAAAAGCATTATACTAAGCGTAGAAGAGTAACACAAGCGGCTACACACTGCAGGATTCCACCTCCTATGGGATAGCAAGAAAGACAAAACTACAGGACAGGAAATAGACCCAGGATTGCCTGGGGGTGGGGGGAGGGCGCGAACCGCAAAGTGGTCTAAGAGAATAGTTTGTGCTGATGGGATGTTTTTCCTAATCTTGATGTGGTAGTGGTTCCAGACTGAATACATTCGGACATCAGAATTTGTACAGCTAGAATCGTACATGTTATAAGTGTGCATTTATGATACAGGTTATAGCTGTGATTCTTTTTAAAGCAGTTCAAACATTCTGAAAGGGATGCTTAAAACATCCTTTCACTTTATCAACCTAACAATAACACAAACGTGTGGTCTTATGCAAGAAAAAAATCCTGTCTTTTATTACACAACTTAATCTTGGAAACCGGAGAGCTTCGACCTCCCAAGATCACCCAAAAAGAGCAAATCTCTGTTTTATCTATCTCTAGACAAATTTCACTTGTCTTTTAGAATTTCAGAGGACCAACGAAGTCTTGTTGAAGGCATAAATGAAGTCGAAAAGCATCCCCACGCATAGGCTCACCTCATTTTCATACTGGATTTCTAACATGGCGCGGGAGCTGCCCAGATCCTGCATCACGGACTCCGCCTGCTTCAGCAGCTCCTCTCTATTCACAGTGCGCTGAAAAACGAAGTACACACGTTACACTTTAATAAACAGGTGGCCCTTCTCGGAGTGCAAAAAAAAAAAATCAACTGTTAAAAAACTATTTTTTTTAAATTTACTCATTTGAGAGAGAGCACGAGAGCAAGTGTGCATGTGGACGCTCGAGTGGGGGAAGGAGAGGGAGAGGAAGAATGTCAAAGCAGACTCCATGCCCAGCACGGAGCCTGATGTGGGGCTTGATCCCACGACGCTAGCCAAAACCAAGAGTCGGACGCTGAACCAGCTGAGCCAGCCAGGCGCCCCAAGACTACTTCTATAAAAAGCACACCTCAGAAAAGGTTAAGATAAGAAGTAGCTCCACTGCTACAAACACGGAGTGAAGTGTAAGTATTATCTCGAGCCCACGGCAGGTTCAGAAAATTCAAGGTGGAGAAGGAAGGCTCTCTGCAACCTTGCCAGACACCAATGCAAGTCAGGGCTGCAGGGGCGTGGCATCCCCCTGGACACATTTACAATTACGTAATGGAGAGATTGGTCTGGAGGTGGCAGGTGAGACAGGAGAGCTGAAGCCTCCTGGCCCGGACCTGCAGAGAGATCCTACAAGCACAACCACAAACATCTACTGATGAGATTAACGGGGAGGAGACAGGTCCTGCTAGATTTCTAAATTCTACCACCACCACCGCTGGCGCAATCCTAATGATACTAATAAAGATAGAAATAGCAAGGCTTTGCAGAACAAACAAAAAAGATAAGGTTTTTCTGCTTTGCTTCTCATTCCTTCTAGCCCCTCTCTTAATGTCATTACTAATGGCTCTCATGTGTCTTGGAGTTACAGGCTTTGGAAAGACAGACTTGAGTAAGAATCCTCAGCACTAAAGAGACATCAGAAGTAAAAGGCAGTGCAGTGTCCGAAACGGAGGATGGGGTCCCCGCTGGAATGGCTTCGAGTGGAGCAGTCAGAGCTCCGAATGTGGAGCCAAGGTGAGAAGCCCAGGAAGATGAGGTCTGCAACACAGGGGCTGACTGGGCTCAAGCTGGGAATCCCATCAAGAATCCTGTTTCAGAGGCGCCTGGGTGGCTCAGTCGTTAAGCATCTGCCTTCGGCTCAGGGCGTGATCCCAGAGACCTGGGATCGAGCCCCACATCAGGTTCCTCCACTGGGAGCCTGCTTCTTCCTCTCCCACTCCCCCTGCCTGTGTTCCCTCTCTCGCTGGCTGTCTCTCTGTCAAATAAATAAAATCTAAAAAAAAAAAAAAAAAAAAAAAAGAAAGAAAAGAATCTTGTTTGGGGGGGGGGGGGCACAGGGATTGGGCTAGGCCGGTGATGGGTATTAAGGACGGCACATATTGCACGGAGCACTGGGTGTTACAGGCAAACAATGAATCATGGAACACAACATCAAAAACTAAGGATGTACTGTATGGTGACTAACATAATAAAAAATTTTTTAAAAAATCTTGTTTTGGTCATCTCTGATCAGAGTGATGTGCGAAGGAAAGAAAATGGATCCGGTTAACTCTACTGCAGAAAGGACCAATTATAAAAGGGAGGCTACAGTGTGAGTTCCTAATTTAAAAAGAAAAACCTTGGTGAGAGAAGACAGGACTCTTTCTTGGCACAAGAGTTATGGCAACTAAGAAAAAAAGAATTGTAGAAATTATTTCAGCAACGGGAAAAAAGGACTCGTAACTGTGAAGAAGAATCACAGAGAGCCTGGTTCCAAGAGCTTGACAGGAAGCCATGTCTGCTCCAGAGGAGAAGACAGACAAGCAGAGAGACAGCTGTGACTGAGCTATGGCTCCGCCACCAGGCACTGCTCCCAAGTACCGCATCGCTAGTGTTCCCACTATTGTCAAAAGCTCCGTGCAATTTACCTTTACATATTTTGGGGGAGAAACTTACTTTTTTTCTATCCAATCTAGGCGCAACTCTGCTATCTTGAGAATCAGACTGGTTGATTTCTGGATTGGTATCAAGTAATCTTTGCATTGCTCGGTCCCGATCAAATGCAGTTACATAAAAAAGCATTTGCCGGGTATCAAAAGGGAAGAAAAACGGGCTGTAAAAAGATGCGACATAAATTACCTGAATTAGAATCAGAAACCATACAAATCCGTACTTAGAAACAACTTTTGATATGATACAGAATAAGAACTGTAAGTAGAATCAATAATAATGGTCTAGGCAAACTGATTTTGAAGAATTTTCCTAATTCTTGTATGAAATTTCTAAGTGATCAAGTAATAATGCATTAAGTAGCTTTTCACTGTGAAATAGGCAATTCAACTATTAAAAATCCTACACTTTAAATCAGGTCTATTCAAGATTATCTTTAATCTACCCAAAGACCTTCAGCAAGTCTAACCTGACTAGCAAACCCTAATTTTAAAATATGATCACTGCTTCATGACAGTGCCAAGCCATCCCCGTTCCACATACACACAAGTAATAAATAATGGCTTTATTAGCTCATCATTTTCTTTCCAGCTCTGGCATTTCTAAGTCACTCAAACCTGCCCAACGGCCATGCTGATTTCCAAAGAAGGAACCCCACAGTAACATAGGTCGTACTGCCTCTTGATCTAGGATTCTGGAAGTTCTTGACACAGAGCTGCTAAAAACACTTCCTGTGGTGATGCCAATATTCAACACCTGATCTGTTCAATACAGGTAGCCACATAAGGATGTGGCTAATGTGACTAAAAACTTGTTTCTAATTTACTTAATTTTCATTGATCTAAATATAAACAGACATATGTGGCTACTGACTCCTGTATTGATCAGCACGGTTCTATGGTCTCTGAGAATAAGACTGGACCCAAAAAGGCTCAGAAAATCAATCAACTAAACCTTTGGAGTCCAGCTTTATGAAGACAGAGGATTTTAATCTCTTTAAATATCCTTGCATACTTTCCTATTTCATATAAATATACAGACACATACGGTCACAAGCAGATCCTGTATTAGCCCCAGCTAGAGGCGTCTCCTCTGGGTAGACAGCTACACTATTAAGAAAGCCGTGACCAAATATGATGACGTTACGTAAACACGTTCGAATAGGTTCAGTGAAGCCTGTGTTTTTCTAACAAAATATATTAAGACCAACACGACAACACACCCCCAACGCCACCGTTTCAGAGATGATCGTCTTACCAGGCTCTCCCTAGTTCGGTAAGCCATGGCGGGATGTTTCCTGTCATGATTACTAAAGGGTCTTGCAGCTGCCTATTTGCTTTTGCTGTCAACTTACTGTTAATAAATTCACCAGTTGGAATAATCTCCTTGCACACTGCATTCTGTAAAATGTTAAAAAAAAAAAAAAAAAAAAAGGTCTACATAGAGTAAAACATTAGGATTATATTCACTCTTTATCTCCAACTATGTATGCAGAGTGCCTAGATTTCACCTGGTTCCCAACATACAAGAGACAGCTTCTCACGACTGTCTCAACAGGAATGACTTTCTACAACGCACAGCTCGAATACCACAACCCCCTCAGGCCACGAGTACCGACCCAATCACTGACGTGGCCGCTAATGTTTTGTGCGAGGCCAATTCCGTCATTCTTCCCTGTATTACACAAATGCCAAAAGAAGCATTCAACTTTTGCTTGACTTTTTACTTAATATATATTTCAACTTAGACAAATGAACTTTTGCATAAATGTACTAAAAGAATTTTAACTATAAATTCACATTTGTTCTTCGTGTTGTAGCCTAACTTAATAAAGTTACAGCTAGGAAGCCGGTGAGTATGTTGTGTTTCGCTGAGCTGTGATCCCTACATTTAACCGAATCGTTATGTCTGTTTCTAGTACAAAAATTCATCAGCCACTAGACAGAAACTATGGGTAACATGCCAGGCACAATACACGATGGGAAACTCCATAAGCAGGCCACGTTACTCACATCATACAAGTAATACCAGTATCGACTGATGGCATGTAAAACTCTTAAAAGAAGAATCACATCTAATGACGGGTCTTCAAAAGTTATATTTTCAGGTGGCGTGGATATGAGGTAAACTTCTAAAGGATTTGATACCGATGGGCACACTCCATCTAGAGGGCAGAAGATCAAAGATAAGGTTTAATCGAAGTTAGAAAGGCTATGCCAGTGCAGCCGGCGTCATCTTATCACCCCGAAAATAGTAACCACAGGTTGTGAACATCTAATGTTTGGTATTCTACTGGAGTATTGATAGCTTTAGCATTTTTCCCTTTCATCTTAGACATAAATCGTACAGGCTTATGAAAATTTTGCTTTCCTCCCATAGCCAAATAAACTGGAAAGGAGAAAAACTGACTCATTTCCCATTTCTTGTTTTCAACAGAAGCAACAGCTAACAATAAAACGGCCAGAGAATAATAAAGACAAAATATTTCAATTTAAGTTCACAATTTTATGTAAATTTTCTGGATTTTTAATTTTTTATCCAGCTTAAAATGGCCATGTAAAATAGACAAATATTCCCAACTGTAAATCTGATAAGAGATTTGGTTATTTAATCCAAGGCCTAGGATAGGACAGACTGATAGTTTCCAAAGGGATCTATGATTTTTCTCAGATTTCACTTAGTAGTAGCTTGGGCAGGGGGTCAGGGGTTGAAACTACTGCCGTTTACTTTTACCCAGTAAAAGAATTAAAAATCACAACACTATCACTACCATAAAAGAAAGGGTAATTTTTAACACCAAAAACACAGACACAAAAATCTTAAAATAAAAACCTTTTATAATAGAACTTAGTTTTATGGAAAACAAAACAAAACAAAACACTGTTATAATGTCCTTATTTCTGTGGACCAGAAAAAATTCCAGCAATTGACACCACTTAGTTTGGAACTCCCAGGTAGGGATGGTCTCCATGGAATGACTCTGAGCCCTCACATGGACAGGGGAGGAGGTGGGTGGGTGAGCACACATAGACTGGAAGGGAATACTACAAAAGAAAAGAGATCACCTGGCAGGTGCTAGTCCATTCTGTAGTCATTATATTACCCGGCAAAACTTTTCATTCCTTCTGTAATTGTTAGATTATAATAAATGACAAAAAGGAAGGGCCTGCCTGACTACGATCAGTCTCTTCTTTAGTAAATGTGTTCTACTAATGAAATTTGTTTTAGCCTTCATGAAAACAAATTTTTCATGGAAAGAGTATGAGTTTTCCCCAGTTTTCTTCCCAAATTTAATTTTGCAGGTACTTAAATTTTCATTTGTGGTAATTTCATTTTTTTCTAAATTATATTCAAGGGTTTCACTGCTAGATATAAATCACTCCTTCAAAAGTTCCAAGACAAGAAGACTACTGCCCCACGGCAATGTGTTTTCCCCTCCCGTACATCAACTTACCATGCCATAACTCATCGTGCTTTTTTGCATTTCTAGGGGATGTTTTTGTTGGAGCTGTTTGGGCTCTTCCTCTTTTACCACCAACACAATCTTTATTACTTTCTTCATCCTCTCTCACGGGTTTGTACCTAAATTGATTGGAGAGTATATAAACTAAATGTAGATTTTAAAAATAAAAACTATTCTACAGGGGCCAAAGTGTGACCCACAGACACCAGAGTTACCAGAACTCTGAGATCTATCCTGTTTCTCCCTACTTATGGGTTTGGAGAATTACCAATGGCGCTGTTTCTGAGAAGAGACCACAAAGAGTCCACTGTTCCAGGAGGGGCCACCTGAGGAACTCCAGTGGTGGTTCAGAGAAGAATGGCTCTCTTTATTGTATTTATTTATTTATTTAAAGTGGAGCCCAACACGGGGCTTGAACTCACAACCCTGAGACCAAGACCTGAGCGGAGATCAAGAGTTGGCTGCTGAACTGACTGAGCCACCCAGCGGCCCCAAAGACTGGCTCTCTTTAAATTTAAGTAGCAGACATTCACACACAATGCAGAAAGCTACATCCAAATGCCTCTAAGGGCTCAGAGATGCCAAGCTTCTTATTACCTAAAGGAATATCATCTTACAGATGTTTTTTTCTTGTTTAAAGACCTGAAATGAATCTAAAAAGCTGACGTAAACTATGACTATTGCCCATGAGTACATGTTTCTAGGAGACGTCATGAAGGCAAATACACACGTACACATGTGTGCACATGCATGCTTTCACAAACACCGAGATAAAAGATTTGAAGTGGCTTTTAATAAAATGTAGGATTTGGGTCCCCTCTCTTTATGTAAGCCAGCTATTAATAAGAATTACAAAACACACGGAAGATATATTGAAGTTGATGACAAAGCCAACAAAGTCAGTTTCAGACTTGCCATATTGTATGAGTCTTTGTCCAAATGCCAGCTCTCCCCAGAGGGTTGCTCTCGTCGTCTGTGGACTCCCGCTCGTCCTCGGCCTGGATACTGAACTGCCGGACTGCCTGATACACGGTCATGTTATACGGCAGCAAATGCTCGCCGATGTAGAACTGTAGCCTGTGCCTTACGTTGCCGGAATTTAAGAACTGAGCGGCCTGAATAAAGAACAGGAAACCCATTTAAGCTCCAGGCCCTGAACCGTGTGCACAACAACATGGTGAGAATAGCACCAGACACTTACCAGAGACTCGTCGATTTCCTCGTCGGAGCCATCATCATCACTGTCTTCATCATCTTCTCTTACTCTTCCATACCCTGAGGACCCAAGAAGGCTATTAAACTCCTAGCAATTGTCCGTGGCAAAGAAAAGCCCACGCGTACTGGTTAAACTAACATACTCTTAGAAAACCATGTATATTACACTGTGACCTATGAAGCAGAAAGAGCTAAGAAAACTGTCACCTACAAAGCGCCATTTCTACTACGTTACGTTCCAACAAGATAAATGAACTAACTCATCGCTGAAGTAAGCCATCAACCCCTTGGAAGTTTATCACATTTCCACAGGCTATGTAGAAAATGAACGATGGGAACACAAGTTCCCAATGCTACGTTTTAGCAGAAGCAGCAACAGGCAAATTGTTTCCACATTCCCTAATATTCCCAGCCTAATGTATGTATAAACACAAAACATACATGTAGGGAAAGTACCTCTAACTACAAGGTATCTCTCGATAGCTTGTACCAAAGCCAGGGGATCAATCTTGACCGGCCCGCCTTTCCACTGCTTCACATTTGCACAGTCTGGATGTCTCTGTAACTGGCATTTTAACTGATGTGTGTTGAAAAATTTTAAAGCCTGTGATCCTCTGTTGAGAGAAAAGCTCAAGATAATTTGTGAAAAAAAGTTATTCTATTATTTTCAAAATCAACATAATTCAAAAAAACAAGACAAGACAAACTTCATTTTCTTAAGGCACAAAATAAGCACTTACTTACCAGTTATGTAAATAGTCAAGCCAGCAATTCAAATTATTTAGTAAAAGTTACTATAAAGTAAGAAATAAAAGAGGGTATGCATGCATGCATAGGAAAACATTAAATCATCATTCTATCTCTGACATACCAGGAACCCATGTGAGCAGGAATCCTCACCACTGAGATACAACTATTTCTCTAGAATAAAAATTCCTCAACCACTTGAGCATGCTCACTTCTGCAGTATTTTGCCACTGCATAGCTGAGTTCTATGGCTTTAAAAACAAAGGGAAAAGCCCTCTTTTTTGCTTTCAAACATTTCTGCTACAAAATTACTTTAAAAACTAACCTTTAAATTTTACTTTGCTACATTCTTTTGAATGAAGCAGTTTGATAGCTACGCCAGTCTAAACCTGGTAATGATATTTAATTGCTCATTTCTGGAAAGGGCTGACAACAGTGAGACACAAACAGGCTTAAAATGCAGTTATCTGTAAGATTCCATAAGGCATGCAAATAGGAGTATGGGAAAGAATATTTCATTAGATGGGATATACACATACGTAAACATACATATTTTATACAAATCTTGGTAAAAATGAAAAACTTCATGCTTTTCTCAGGCATAGATAAAAATGCCCCTATATTTCATAAAATGTTTCAGGACAGGATAATGATCAAAACTGATGCCACATTCTATATTAATTTTCAAAGCCAGAAAAAAACCTAGCCCACACGGATCCGTCTGTTCAATACGCATATTGTTTTAATTCAATAAAAATTTTAAATGTGTTCAAAACACATCAGATTGTGTATTTTAAACCTAACTAATATCTTATTTTGTAGGCTTCTAGTCATAATATTTCAGAAACCCTGTAACACCCCATAAAATACAATGAACTTTTATAGTGAATTCTTTATGCACCATTTCATGAGTCCAGTAAAAATACTATATTATGGAAAAAACACAAGTTTTAATGAAACAAGAAAACTTCAAAATATACACCTATTGTTAAAACCCATCAAAGGTATAATCACTTCCATCACATAGGAAATCGCATTATTACACAGAATGCAAATATTTTATTATCCATGTCTATAAAATTCACGGAGAGAAGCAATATATATTAAAGTTATCAATTTAAGGAACACTAAGCCTATTACAGCTTGCCAACACAGTCACTGAGTTATGTACTTCCAAAACATCATGTTTAAAACACGTGGGGTGATTTTAAAGATATAAAGTATTTTTCTTAAAGTCATTACAGCCAAATGGTCTTTGGGCAGAAGATGACGTTACCAGACCTCTTGCCACTCTACTTCAACCAAATGAAGCACAGAGTCCCATGGCAAGGGCACAGCCAGGCACTGATCCTTACCTGCCTCCTGTCCCATTTCCACTGGGGAAGTCATGTACTTTGACTGGAAACTGTTCCATCTGGCTGAGGCAGTTGTTCATCTTGTGAACTAATGCCAACAAAGGTGCATTACCCACTGGTTCTACTCTTCCAATGGGCTCTTCTCCAGGAAGCTAAAGTTATAAATAAACCAACAGGTTAAGCAAGGCCTCTTGAAAATGGAACACTCTTCAACAAGAAAATTCAAAAGGCAGTTTTACAAAAGAGAAGCAGTCATCTCTTCTCTTTTATCTCTTTTGATAGATTTGGCTGCAATGATTATTTCCATATAAATTATTTCAAACAGAAACTCTTTTTTGTACAGGCCCACAATCCCTTATTCATAATTCCTAGGTCCAAAAGGCTTGAAAACCCAACTTTTTGGTGGTGAGATCTGACTCAAGCAGACATGAGGCTAGCTGCAGTCTTTATTTACCTATACCAAGTAGGACTATCCATATGCTTTCCTGCAAAAATACTTGATGTATATGGACTGCTATTTAGAATCCACTGGGAATATCATGTAATATATATGGACGGTACTGTAGAACTCTTGAAACCCGCTCAGCCCCAAGGAGTTTCGGGTAAGAGATTACAGACCTATACATAATCTTAAACGTGGTATAAAACTACATCCAGTGTTGCAACACATCTAAGGCATCTCGAACAGATATCAACTCCGCTTCACATAGCCCAAGGTAAAGCAATACAGGAAGTGCTCAAATGCCTACGAACACTGAAAGGAAGGCATTGTGAAGTAGTTTCACCAACACACAGGACAATTACCCTTAGTCTTACTACACAGATGATCCAGAGGATGCCTTCTCTCTAGTAGCTTCGTAACAAGCAGAATGATGTTAAGTCATTAGTGTCCAAGGGTAGTTACATTCGTGCTCTTACCCACTGAGGCTGAGGAAGGGGAGCCTCTCTGGGCCTTCTGATCTTGTAATCCAGGTTATAAGTGGTGACTGAGTATTCTCACACAGAATTGTTAATACTGCATTTTATATGCAAAATGGAAACGTATATGCTCACTCTCTTATGTCTACAGCTATTTTACCGTATTTCCCTATATGTATATATTGTTTACAACATGTTTAAAAACAATATTGAGAATAAAATACACTCACAAGTGAGAGACTACAATTAATGGCTGGTCTTACAGAAAAAACGAAGACTCGAGATACACTGGCCATAGAAACTGTGGCACATGAGCTATTAAATCACCCTTCTGTTGCTTTGCTAGTATATCTGATATAAAAGACCAAGGAATCCAAATCCAACTGTGTATCAGAAGCTAGAAACTCGACCTCAATATCTTGACCAGCACCTAATGGAAATTACTGAGATGAAAATACACATATCAGTGACCAGTGATTCCTATAAGAAGATAGAGAAGCATTAGGAGATAACTTACTGGTGAAGAAAAGAATACATGAAGGAATCTCTTTAATCTGATCTCTCTGCTCACAGCATCCTTTTCACTTTTAGATGTCAAATAAAGCAACAGCTGCTTCACAAATCCACTATGTTGGATTTCAAACGATGAAACATCAGACTCTGAGACTATGCTACGGATTTCTACAAGGCACTCAGCTCCACCATCCACCTGAAAGAGTTGGGAACAGTATTTCTATATCGATTTAAACAGTCCTCACTAAATGCACAGTTCACATTTCCCCAAGAGGAACTGAATACACTCTAAACAGCTTTAAAAAAGAAGGTGGGGGGGGGGGCAGTGATGCATTCTTGATAGAACCTTGGAAACTATGATCTTACACGCATAGTCACAAATGTTAGTATTTCATGGAAGAAAACCAGCATCCATACAACTAACACAAAAACCAAAGTCTAAAATAAAATAAAAATAAATAAATAAAAGAGACAAAGAATTAAGAATACAATCTGAAAGGTTAAGAGCTAGAATACCAGAATGAGAAAATAAAACAAAAATATAAAGTGTGGCTTCAAATTAATACGTTTAAAACCCGGATGAAATGGACAATTTCTTGGAAAACGTATAGTACACGAATTGCTCCAAGTGCATTAAAAATGTAAAAAGGCTAAGAACCAGATGAAACATAAAAGGCTTATTCAATCTCCCTCTCCAAGTACTATCAGATCCAGGTGGTGAGGGGTTAAGGAGGGTCCCATCAACTTTAATACCCATGGTTGAGATGTACTTGGGGACATTTCTCAAGTCTTTTCTTTGTCAAGAAATATGGGATGTGACAGATCGCCTGGATGGCTCACTCAGTTGAATGTCCTACTCTAAATTTGGGCTCACATCATGATCTCAGGGTCGTGAGATCACGCCCTGCAACAGGCTCCACACTCAGACTGGAGTCTGCTTGAGATTCTCTCTCCCTTTGGCTTTGCTCCGCCCCCTGCTCACATGCATGCGCTCTCTAAATAAACTCTTAAGAAGAAATATGCGATGAGAAGAGAAGTTGGTCAAAGATGAGATTCCCAGTATAGTTTATGACAAAGTAATAAAGCACCAAAGTCAAGGGACAAGTTACAGAAATGTCAGTGCTAAAGGTACATGTCTGGCGAAAAAAATCGATCTAGGACAAGAAAATTCATGGAAAGTCAGAGTCATCAAGGGAAGGACAGAAGACAGAAGAGAAGCTGGAAGAGATGACAAAGAACCAATTCGGTGCGGCCCACGCGGTACCTGGAGGTTGAGTTGTTCAGTCGCAGCACAAAGTCTCTGAAGGACATTCAGGGCAGGGTTGCTTCCATCCATGTTCTCAGAACTGAAATAACGCTCTACAAATTTATGCGCCTGTTCCTTAATCCAACCTTTAATTTTTTCTCTGCAATAAGGAAAAACAAGATATTAAATTTACTCTCCGTGTATGGAAAGGATTTCAATTGTAACTCCACATCAAAGGCAAACAGCTGCTACATTTAAAACCCTTTTTCACCTAGGCTTCTAGATTAATAAATTCAGATGAACCAAGTTAAGCTGAAGTAAAGAACTATAGACCAGAAACATGCACCTGTTAGATGCGTGATTAACTGAGACCTATTAAAATCACAAATTTTAATGGATTTAGATACACGATTGCTTAATTATTTTTTATTAAACGAAACTGGGAAAAACAACCAACCAACCAAACCAAATCAATCCACCACCACCAAAAAAAAGGGGGGGAAAAAAAAAGCGTATTTCTTTACCCAGTGGCATTTGATTTTTAAAAATTTCTTATTTGCAGAGAAAGTAATCCTTGTTGGTGTGTTACATCCGGAGTCAAAAAACTAAATAAAACAACTCAGAAAGGTTTTAAAGAAAGAATTTTTTTAAAGCCACAGACTGAAAAAATAAAAAAATAAAGCCACAGACCAGTATGTGAAAAAGTTTAGCTGATACAGCTTTAGAACAAACAAGCCTCTACTACAGGATCCTTAAATTCCACTGTAAAGGGCAGAGAAAGGAAGGGTATCATAAAAGTGGGTGAGTGTCTGTGTGTGCAGACTGAAAATAGGTCCTCTCTCCTTTGTCTAGAACAAAACTAAGGAACAGGTTCCACGGGGAACATAATTTATTTGGTTTATGAACATATGTTGACCTCCGACCAGAAATGTCGCAAACAGATTTTAAGATGTAAGACGTAATTTAGGACAAAGCCAGGCAGAGTTCAAGAACTGAGAATCTACTCCATTCTTGAGCAATGCCACTTCTGCGCATAAATTAAAAGGTCTGTATCCATGTTTCATCTCAACACAGTAAACGTGCTGACTGCAATCACGTAGAGCTTTGCTAATCTGAGAACGAAAGTAATAGAGAATTCCCCCCACTTCACCTATTATTGGATATGGTGTCCTTTGAGGCGGCCCTGGCAAGACCGCTAACTCCCGCAGTTCGTGCTGGTTCAATGTTGTTGCTGTTGGACTGTGCGCTTAACCTTCCCCACGTTTTTGGGTTCAAGCTTGCCAGGAAAGAAGACTTAGGTGACTGAGTAGTGGTAGGGCTTTTAGCTATGAAAAGAAACGGGAATGATAGTTAAGTCATCTTAGTTTAACTGATGAAAACCCACTGAATTTTAACATTCCTGTTTACATTACCAGATGAATTTGCTGAAACAACTAAGAACACTGAGTGTTCAGGAAACCGAGGTGTGCTTTAGGCTGAAGCTACCGACAGCATTCACAAGCGCACTCGCTGCCCCGTCCCCCCCTCTGCACCCACCGCCTCACCACAGCAGTTACCTTGATTGTCTACTTTGTCATCATCTCTTGGAGGTGAGTACTTTGGCCTTCTTGGCCCTCGTTTTGGCAGCCGTTTTCTCTTTAGAACATCACTTAGTCGACTATCACATGGGAAAACATGGATAAGTTTAGCAATTACCACGATTTATTACAATCGCTCATTGACAAGCAAGCTAGAACGGCAGAAACAAGGAGGTGCAAAATATTGCCATAAATATGCCTCTTCATTTTGTGATTATTTAATGCAGACTCTGCCCTAGTCATGTTCTAGAGGTCTAGAGACACAGAAGGTGATTAATCCAGAAAACAGCTTATTGGACTACACTGAACTACTAAAAGTGACACCAAATAGAATATCTGATTAATCCTGTGTTAAAACTTCTTATAAAATGTTGTACATATAAAGCGCATAGAACAAATTTATGATGCAAAGAAGCAGTATTAAGAAGAAACTAGAAGAAGAATGTTAAATCTGATTGCCATATTTCTTTCCTAACGTAAATGACAAAACGTAAAATATACAGGACACTGAGTGTTACCAAGATACTTTCCCGATACTACCCAAAGTGCTTTCACAGTATGTACTTACTATAACATCCTAAATGAATGCATTTATAAATAGTTTAGTGATTTTTTTTTAAACTCAAAATTACCTATAAACAAATATGAAGTCATAGTATGAAAAACCTATTTTGAATTAAGAATACCTGAAATAGAACATACACAGACTTTGTGTCTTATTTTCAATATTCTTAACAACAGCAGAAATAGTCTGAAATATCAACAGATTCTGAGAATAACAAAACTACCTAAGATGGAGAAGATGGAAAAAACGTTCGGGCTCCTGGGTGGCGCAGTCAGTTGAGCATCTGACTCTTGGCTTCGGCTTAGGTTGTGATATTGAGCCCTGCACTGGGCTCCACACTCAACATGGAGTCGGCTTGAGTTTCTCTCTCCCTCTCCCCCTCGCTCCCCCATGCTAGCATGCTCTCTAAAATAAATACATAAAAAATCTTTAAAAAGGGGGGGGGGTTCTGGTTCAGTTGGTCTGCAACTCAAATAAAATTAGAAAAACCAAAAAATAACAACAAAAAACTTTTGAAGGTCTTCCAACATCTGGTATGTCTATTAAAAATACTTACTAATATGTTTAAATATGCTTTGAAATCAAGAGAAGTGAACTTTTATCTTAAAAGATTTATTTACTTTAGAGAGAATACAAGTGGGGGGGGGGGGGGCAGAGAGAGAATATTCAAGCAGATTCTGTGCTGAGCATGAAGCCCGACATGGGGTTTGATCTCATAACCCAGAGCTCATAACCTGAGCCAAAACCAAGAGTCAGACGCTTGAACAAACGAGTCACACAGGCGCCCATGGACAAATGAACTATGATCAAACGATTCCCCCTTTATAAATTGATATGAACTTTTCTTTATTTGAAACCATATTAGAAGGGAATGGAACCACTTAAAACTCTGGAAATTTCTTTCCTCATCTTTTAAAATTTTCAACTGTTAGAAACTATATAATCAAGTCTAATTCCTTTACTCGGAAATACCGCACTTGTCTGAGCTGCATCACATTTCACCGAGCACCTGATGTCTCGGGCACCACGCCTGTGCTAGATAGTGAAACCCCGCAGCAACTAAGTTACTACAGCAGCCAGGGGGAAGGAGGAGGGCTGGAGAGGGAGGAAAGAGAGGCAGGCAAGGCTGTCAGGGAACTGGCCAACAAATCCAACTTGAGAAGAGGTGAAGGGTCCCCAGTATATTCTCCAGGTTCAATCCCACTGGACTGGGCTCATGACATAGGTACCACCCAAACTAAGCAGCTTGCTAAAATAACAGCCACTGTGTCAGAAGTCCCAGTCTGTAGCCCAAGGCCCAGAATTGCCAAAATTCATATTTAAGTTAAAAATGGACAACTGCCACCAGGTGGCAGCAAAAGGAGCTGGGATCCTGAGATAGACAGCTTCTTAGGACAATGCCACCTTGCAGTTTACAGGATTAAATGTTTGGACCTCACTTATTAAGTACAGTATGTTTTACCAAAATCTATGTTATAGCTTAGAAGGAGTAGAAACGAGTATTAGCTAAGTACACTTTGAATTTCAGAACGGAATCTGTTGATCATACACCAGTCATGCAGCAATACTGAGTTTCTAATGTCAAAGAAACAAAAACACGTTTAGAGTGTAATTTGTTTCAACACAACAAAATGAAAACTAATATGAGGGTTTGGTAATGTTCTCAGAAGCACAGTACAACAAAGGGATTAAAACAGATATGGAGGTAGAAGTAGACATATTTAAGAACTCCCACTCTCTTTTATTAAGAGCAAAGTTTCCATCTCCCAATTAAAAATTAATGGAAATCAGGTCTTTTCCTGTACATTCCAAAAATGTCATTATCTGGATTTCTTGAAGTTGGTATGTATGCGACAATGCAGTAAATAATCACAAAACTACTCAATTAGAAATGAGGGTTCAAATCCTACATCTGTAAAAATAAGTGTGCGACACTGTGCTCATCGTTAACTCTCAATTAGTTCACTCAGAAAGTTCACTGAGCCTCAGTTCCCTAATATGACACTAGAAATACCCAGTAGCTCCTGTGGTTCCTAAACACGGCTCAATACAGTGGCTTTCCAATAAATGTTTGGTCTCTTCCCATTCCCATTAAACATGGAACAAAACAGAGATGGGAAAAAACAAAGTGTCCTCTCTAATATTTTACCATTTTATTCCCTGTGTGAATCTCCGGTACCAGAACACAGGTAAAGGCAAAAAGCATAAAAATCAGCACAAAACTCTGACTTACCCTTGAGGGCTCAGATCTAAAGAATCATCTCTGCTGTGCTGCAAGCTGGGGGACCCCAAGTCAGCCGCAGCGTTAGTGGCGGCCGTGGCTGTTCCACTGCTGACGGACGTCGTGGACCCCAAGGATCCCGACCCATTCGTACATGCCTTTGGTGGACTTGTCAACAAAGACTCTGATTCTGCTAAGTGTTTTACTTGATGCATTACACCTATATAGTAACAGATTTAAGAGTCAGTTTTAACCAAGACCACCTCCCCATGATTACAGAATCTCTAAATGCTAACACTGATTTACAGAGAATGAATAAAAAGTATCTGGCAAATGGGCGGGGGGGTGGGGGAGGGATAGATAGAGCATGATGACTTAGGTGCCAGGGTTTTCCACTTGACTCCATTCTGTAAAGTAGCAGGCAAATTAAACATTAAAGAAAGATATTTACATTGAAAGTCTTCAAATATTCAAAACCTGGTAACAGGAAATTTAACAGGGTCACCCATAAAGTTCTACTGGAAATTCAAAATACCATTATAAAAACAATGAACTACAAAAATGCGGTAGTGCACCTGTGGCTTGAGAGCCAGGAGATAAAGGCCCACTACGGTTATTAGCTAACTTCAAATGCTACAGTGAGACAAGATCACAGTAACACTACTGCCAAAAGAGAACACCAGCAATCCAAGGATGGTGATTTTTCACATCCCTGGGGGTGTATAAGGAGAGCTAAATAGTAACTTACGAGGCAGGGGTTCATATCTGGGCTAGAATCACAGGAGAATGTACATGGTGGGGGGTGGGAGGGAGTTGCCAAGAATTATCAATTGTATGCCGAGGTGTGTGTCCGAATGTATGAATTCGTGTTCACACATTCACATTTTTTCTGGGAAACAGTCCAGAGCTTTCCATCAGAATTTTTAAAACAAACTAACAAACAGAAAAACACAAAAACACAAAAAACACAAGATATCTGAATGAACTCAAATCTGATTCAGTCACATTCCACAAATATTATTTGCAGCAATCACAAGTCAGACTGTGTGCCAGGTACTAAGAATAAGACCCTGGATGAGAAAAATGGACTCAGGGCAGTTACTGGGGAAGGAAAAAAACAAAACAAAACTATTAAGAAATTACAAATAAATTGTAAACTGCTCCTCAGAGAGAAAGTAAGTGCTTGCTTATGGGGCACACAGCAATCAGGACCTAACAGATTCCAGAAGGAAGGCAAGGTCCTCAGGAATAAATGACATTTAAGTGGAACCTGAAACAGTATACCTAGCCAGATGCAAAGCAGCAGAACTAATCAAGACTGCTCCATAAACTTCATACTGTACATACTATATAAGTTTTGGGGTGTGGAAAATTCAATCTGATAGCATAGTGATACTATAAATGTAAAAAGAAAAAAAAAAATCACTTTGAGCAAAAGACATATTCTGGTATGCTCCCAAATCAGAAAGGTGAAATATATCAGAAAGGTAGAACAACTAAAGGCAAACAACTAAAACAGAACAACAAAACCAAAACACAGAATGCAAATTATAGAATAATCCAAGGCTAAAAAGAACACATAACAAATGTTTGTGTGATAACAGAAACATCTATTCATAAATGTAGCCCGTTTGTTAACCACAGTTTTAGAGTGTGCCTTCTAATTCATATAAATATGTAGCATTGGGATTTTTTAAAAAATTCTTTGTTATTTAAACAGAACTAGTAAGAAACAGTGAAAAACTCTTCCCGTTTGATTTAATACCCTTACACTAGCATGACTATAATAGCACTCTCAAGATGTGAAGAGATACAGATCCAGCATTAGGTGATGAAAGAAGGGAAAATAGATCATATGCAGAAAGAACTAGGACTGTTTAGATAAGATGGAAGATGAAGCTAAGGATTACTTGAGGGTAAAATACCATTATTTCCTGTGTCCTCACACAAGACCAATGTATCCTTAAAGACCAAAAGAGCCATAAAGAGATTTGTTGATGAGAAAGAACTCCTTTAATATCTTGGCATATTTGAAAAGGATAAAACACCCAAATGAGCAATATGGTTTCATCTTTGTGATCTTCAAAAAGAGAATGGAAAAGTACTGTATCTCCTAGGATGATTTCCATGTTCCAATTCCTCAAATTAGGGGACTAGACCCAATGGAGTAAATAATAATCCCTTTTATAAGTGTTCTGATCTACTAGGGATTCACTGGTAAAGAAAGTGAACTCCTGACTTTTTCAAGACATCTTTATGGGCAGGGGTACATTATCTATGTGAAAAGTCAATGACTGCTTCTGGCCCATAAACACTCGCATCACTGAAATGTAACTTAAGTGTTTATCACCTAACCATTAATCTCACACAACCTGTATTAATAAATTTCATGAAAGACACAATCTATATGTACATGAGCTGTAAACTTGAAAATGTCTTATATAAAAGATAAAAGTTTAATTTTTGTTCTAAATTAAAGTTATATGGCTACTGAAATACTATTTAGACCAAAAGATTAACCATTAATTAATTATCGTGAATGACATTACCTTCTCTTCTGAAGTAAACACTAAAAATATCGGGTAACTTCTGCATTAAGATTTCTGCCATCTGAAGTGCTCCAACTACTATCTTCAGGTCCTGGCTTGACAGCATGGAAGCAATGTGACTAAAAAAAGAAAGCATTCATATATAAAACATCTGTCTGCATTTGAGAATTATTTTTGGCCATACTACTTTAAACTTGAGAGCAAAATGTTTTAATGGTGAAAACAACCGAAATTTTTCTTAAGTGCTTAACTTTTGCATTTGTCTTTCTCAAAGGTGTGTATGAATACGAAGAGACAACAAAGGTCTCGAGACAGTACAAATCAACTAGTTTATGCATTTTTTTTCTACAATATTACTTTAAAGATTGCTGAATTACTTGCAGAGACTTGAATTTCTAAAACGTTTTCACTGTTTTCATGAACACACCTTGAAACAGCATGATTTTTCAGGACATCCTTCAGAAGTTCAGCATCCGCAAAATAAATTATCCTAAGAATTGCTCTAAGGCACTTATGTCTGACCGCAGGTCCTGCTGAGGAACTATACACTTCATAAAGAACACCAAATAATGTCTTAATAAAAGACTTAGCCAGTTCCGGATCCTCTTTCATAAGCTGTGCTCGAGCATCATCCTTCTTTAACTCTGAATATCCACCTGTTAATTAAAAAAAAAAAGTACAATCCTAAAGTTACAGACTTCAGAAACACAAGGAAGTAAACAACAAAGCATTCGAGCTGCTGCAATTATTTGAAATGTTATGAAAACATCTGGTTATATGACAAATTAACTTATCTAATACGATCAACTGGGGTCTACAGAGATACCAAAGGCAGCATTAAGACAAAACTGAGCCGGCTAGAAAGAACAAGGTATCGGCATGCTGTACCTCTTACTTTCATAATACATGTTCAACAAAACACCGAGGACATTTCAGTATTAGCCAGCTACACCACTGGTAAGAAATACACAGAGTTCAAGAAATGGACAGTGGGTACATAACTAGAAGCTATAGAAAAACAAGGTGATCTGTCACTTTTCTTGGAGGGAGTAAGGTACAGGGGAAAGGAAACTGATGAGGAAGTAAGCTCTAGACCAGGGGTTAGTAAAGTACGGTCCAAAGGCTCTATCTGGCCCAGCTCCTATTTTTGTAAATAAAACCTTATTGGAACATAACCATATACATTTGTTTATATATTTTGTACGGCTGTTCTGGAGCTACAATAGTGGGGTGGAGTACAGGCACTATACAATCCATAAAGCTTAAGATATTTACTATCTGGCCCTTCTCAGAAAAAGTGTGCTGACCCTGCACTCTTACCTAGAGCTGCAAAAGCAATAGACTGTATCCCCAAGGACAGAGACACATGTCAGAAACCTGAACCAAAAAAATCTATTCTTCATTAGTGAAGAAGAGAATTTTGATAGGAATGTATCACATAAAAGGTTGCAAAGAACTAATAAGCTGAGAGGTATGGGTGGATCTAAAGATGTAAGAGGAGGGGCGCCTGGGTGGCTCAGTCGTTAAGTGTCTGCCTTCGGCTCAGGGCGTGATCCCGGCCGGCGTTCTGGGATTGAGCCCCGCATCAGGCTCCTCTGCTGAGATCTTGCTTCTTCCTCTCCCACTCCCCCTGCTTGTGTTCCCTCTCACTGGCTGTCTCTCTCTCTCTCAAATACATCAATAAAATCTTTAAAAAAATAAAAAAATAAAGGTGTAAGAGGGATAACAGATCAGATAAAAAACTGCATGGGCCAATTCTGGCTGGAGTCCGGGATGCTGCAAATCGCACAGCAGAAAAATAATGCGCAAGCTACCATTTCAGCAATACTGGCTCATTCATCAATTAAAACATGATAGAAACAACAACAACAAATTACTCCTATGCAACGCTCTTAAGCTTAATAAAGACACTCAATGAAAACAATTAAACTTTTTATCACAACTATTACTCACATGACAATACAGTACTATTAACTCAAGAAGTACTTACTAGTGTTAGTATTGGCTAAGGGGTTAGGTTTTCTCTGAATGGCACGTGCTGTTCCCGTGTCCTCATTGATTTGCTGCATAGAATTAAAATCAATAGTATAAACTCGTCCCAGAGTGGACAAGCTTATCTCATCCTCACCGACCTGATGGGCTGCCTGAGAGCAAAGAGAGAGAAACCTTGAATATAAACATGGAGAAATTTATTAACTTAAGACACAGTGGGACCCTCCATAAATGCTAACTTACATATTTATTTCATCAGGTTTCAGATGGTGAAGTAACAGAGTATGGAAAATTTAATAGTGTGGACATGACCAACTCATTCATTCAATAGATCATTTTTTTATCAATAAATCATTTTTAATTAAACACAATTATACACCACAGGCCCTATAAGGTCCCCAAGACATAAACACAGATAAATTCCTGATGAAAGATCCAGTCATGGAGAATCACTGACATGAAGAAAATATCGTTTGTATTAAGAAGGCTTTTAAGACATTGCTGATAGAAAAAAAAAATCGTTATCCATAAAACTTTAGTATCTAATTCTTAGGTTAAAATAGTATTTACATCATGGATTTTTGGCAGCCCACAAAATCTGCTTTAAACAAAATGATCCTACAAAATTATCCTTAGGTAAAAAGACTTTCCATTTAAATGATGCTTTAAGATTGAAAGGGACACACCCAGACCTAAGAGAGTAACCCCTAGGGTGTGCACGCATGCACAGTACATAAGTAAAATGACACACTCTGATTAACACTGTTTGCTTGAGATAAGACAGCCAAAAGATGTGAGAGAATATTCCTTCTTGCAACAGTCCAATCTATGGAACTCCTAGGTGAAACGAAAGACAGGACTCCTTAAGTGTAAGAGAGTAAGCTAACAGGGAAAATGCAATTAATAAGACAATGCTAAAAAGAAGGCAGCTTAATGTTAGAGACCATGGCCTGCTTACACACTAAGGTGAACACCACACATTAGACCCATCACACCTCACTTCCTCCTAAAAGATGGCTCAGAACTTGGATACTTTCATAAGAACTCCTGATTTTATAACATAAGTCAATGGTTTCAAAGTTGTTTTTCAAAAATTCGATTTTTAAAAACTAACTGGTAGAAGACATCTTTAAAGAAGAATGTCTCTTCAAGTGTAATGCTCTAAAAAAAATTCAAATATCACAGATTGAAATTAGAAAATATAGTTAAGACTTAAACCTATCTCCTATATTGAAAATACTAGTAAATGATGTATGGTATCCCAAATGATGCAGTGACCCACACTTCCTAATACAAAGGAATTTTCCTGATCTGAAAAATTTCTGAAATATTTCAATGCATACTTAATATGGAAGTTAACAAAAATAAAATCACACATAAAACCTTCACAGAAAAACACTAAATATTTTGGTGTACCTCTCTCCTTTTTATTAATCCTCTTTCTCTTATTTTGCTGAGTGCCCCAAAGAGTCACATAATTCTGAATATTGTGTTCATTTTTCATATCCCACTTTATGTCATTAAAATTTATCCCATTAACATCTGGATTACATGTGAGGCTAGCTGGTACCAAAACTTACTTAACCATTTCACCTAGACTTTGATACTAAAATTGTTTCCATGTTTTTGTTCTTAAAAGTGGGCTGAGAAACAGCTATTTCTATATGAATCTTTGCATCTTCTGGGTAGGAGATAGAAGGGACTTTGAAAACCTATAGCCTAACTCCTCCAATGTTTCCTTTCAGAAGTGAGGAAACTATGGAACAAAGAACTTAAATTACTTGCTCCAAGTCAATCAGGTAGTTAGCAGCAGAAGCAGGACTAGAACATCATGTTTTCTGACCTGAACAGAAATGAGGACCTTGTTCTCAGGAGACAAAATGAGAGAATCTTGAGTTAATTCAAAATTGAGCACATTGAAGTACACACATCCACCTCCCCACTCCATCCCTACACCCACTCTCCACCAAAATAGACATATTTAAACGGTACGATGAAACTACTACCTCAATGATCCGGCTGTCAATCCTGTTATAGGGATGCCAAAGGCCTCGGTCGTCACGCCACTGCCATATCGCACCATCTGTGTTCTGCGCATTTCCCTTCTTCAGCATGGTATCAACTGCAAAAATGCCTTCTTTTGGTAAACATGGCATAAGTTCGCTGAAAACAAAGGTGCAAGTATTTCATTAAGTAGCTTCCTGAACTATCAGCAAATGACAGATCTCTAATGTAAAATACCCGCATATAAGCCACAGTTGTTATTATTAGCCCAATCTTTACCAGATCAGAGATGTCAGTTCATACAGTTCTTGAGGACTTCGTGGAACAAGATCAATCTGTTCTTGACAACTTCCGTTCGAGGCACCGCACAGGAGAAAGTGAAGTGTTTCTGCAATGTCTGTAAAACCAGCAACAGAAACCAAAACCCCATGAAACTAGTTATATTACCTAATTTAAAAGGCGATCATTCCCATGGGAGAAAAGCAATCAGAAGTATTTTCTTACAGTCAATTATACATGAATAAAAAGCAAAAAAAAATTATTTTCTTATAAAGCGATATACTATAGAAATTAAAAAGCAAAATGAGCTATAATGAAAACCTAAAAAGAAATTTATGAAAATTTTTAACAATTTCTTTCTAAAGGCTTCAGTCTGAGTCCTAGCTGGACATTTAAACACCAATCCACCCCAGAGAATTTGGGAATTTTTTAATTTTGTTTTTGGTTTTATTTGCATTTGAACAACACAGTGTTTTGTTGTGTGTGCAACATACATTTTAATCTCTGATTAAAATATACTTGTCTTTAATTTACATATACTGAAAATGGGTGGTCAACACAATAAAACATAGAAATTACAAGCATCTGAATATTACCATACTGTGGTCAGGAAGTAATTACCTTAAAGACAAGCATGCCAACTCAATACAAAGATCATTAAAATATCCTCTACCTTAAGTTTCCAATCCCAGAAGGTATCAGTTTATAGAGGAATTTGCATGAAAACCAGCCTGATGCAAGAACACTTTGACATAAGGAAGCTCCCATTATCCACAGGTTTAGTCACTCAAACAACTAAAGTACAGATGGGGCTGGGTCTTTGTTGTGGCTCTGTTTCTACAAATACTAGATATTTGCAAAATATAAACATTTCGTTGAAATGTTTTGACGATAATCATTTAAATTCTGTTATCGAGGAACATATTCACTATTGATTTGGGCAAAAGTGTGGATAGTTATATCGCTGCCCCTCATAAATTTCACTGACAGTGATTAAAAATATTTTAAATTTCTTGAAAAAGTATAATTTTGCCAACTTTTTAAAGAAATGTGAATACAGAGGGCAATGTTACATTATAAGGATTCTTTAAAAATTTTTTTTTTAAAGAGATCAGAGGATGACAACAAGTTTCCTTTGTGTTAGTGCTGAACAAAGAAAATTTTAAGTCTAGTAGCTTCCAAGTGATAAAGGTATGGCAAACTTCACGGAGTAAGCAAAAGGTGAAAATAATCATCATAAGAAAAAAAAGAAAAAGAAAAAAATCCAAAATGGTAAAGCAAAACAAAAGTCAGTGAACAATTTCCCAAACTGCTTTAGGGAAATGCTGTGCCACGTGGTAGCAAGAAAAAAATCTGTACTCAACCTTCAGGAGACGGTGGGCTCGACAAAATGCAAAGGGCTCCTAGGGATTTTAATAAGCAACATGCACCGTGACTACTCAAGACAAAGTTAAACCTTTCCCCAACTTCTCACTTTGCTCATGACAACAAGCAGTGCAATTTTCTCTGGAATACCAACTTCAGGAGCGATTCAGTGCTTGAAGAGGAATCTTTTCAATCTAACAGCTCAACAATGCTACTTTCCTGCAAAATGCTGAGCCATTGTGCTAATTCACAAGAAACGTGACTAAATATAAAGAATGTAGTATTATACGAAATATTTTATCGGAGACAGTGATACCAGAGGCTTTTTTGTCAGTGAATACCATCACTAACGTCCCCGTGGTGATATCCTCAGGGATCAGAATTAAAAATATGCAATTATCTACAATTACATGCATCCATATAAACATGATCAACACTCTAGTAGCAATAATCCTAACACACAGGTGTTTTCTGAAGCCCACTGTCTTCTGACATTAACTTGCAAAACCTAAGGTTTATGAGAGAAATGCAATAGCAGCATAGCTGTGCAATGAAACTACATTGATGGATAAGGTTGAGAAGGGCTTCGAAAATACTAAACCAGCAAAGATGAGAGAGATTCATCTGTGCAAGTATGTTCCAAATTTCTGAGGGAGGAGAGCACTGTGGAATCAGAAAAACTGCTGGAAAAACTCTAAAAGGGGCAGAAAGGAGTACCGAGAAGCAGAAGACAGGCAGCTGCTGGTAACCCAGAACTCAGAATTCTCCTAATGAAGCATCCCTACCTAACTGCTACTGGAGAGAAGGCAATGATCTTGCATTTTTAGCCCTAGAACCACCAAGGATAAAATTAATAATTCTACAGATATTATGTACTGCACACAGGAAGCACTACTATGCTGTTCCTGCACAAATTTATTATACACCAACAATTTTCTTCCTTTACTCTCCAGTGTCTATGCTATTAACAAGCTCTTCTACTTGCTTATGTTGATTTTCTTTATTAATAAACACTTTTCAAAAACCGTTTCTCTTGCCCGAAGTAGGATAACATAAAGCACTTACTCTGCTTCATAAGTTGAACAGCTAAAGTCGGACAGTTGGAACACATCAGAGAAAACATGCGAACCACCATTATGAACATCCCAGAACTTAAAATGGGTGGAGTCACTACCAAAAGCTGTTGAACATTTGTAAGCAGATCTTTGGAGGCTACCTGCTGGAGTAAATTCTTCACAAACAGAAGAAAAAAGATACTGTTATATCGTGATTCAACAATTTAACAATTTCATGAAAATACCACCAAAGACTAAATGCTTACCTCCTCATGTTGGAAATTGTCCACTAGACGTGCAAAACAAAGGCAAGTGCTTTCGACTGACTTTTTGTCCTATTTTTTATAGAAGAAAAAGTTTATTGATATAAAATATATCACTGTCTTACATCACTACCTAATTTTCTTCCTAACACCAAATTGCTCAAGGCCGGCTCGGTTACATGTGAGCCCTGAAAACCCAAGGAGCCTAAAAGATACAACCAGTAACATCATGATTTCAAAGCAAAGAGAATCATACTGAGAGAACATCTCTCGTCTCTTAAGACCCCAATAAATAAGAGCAAATATACAGAAAAGGAACAACTTTTATGCTTCCGTAATTTCAATACTTAACCACAAATTATAATAAAGATAAACATTATTCTAAAAAAGCATTCCCATGTTTAAAACATGCACACACTAAAAAGTTGGAAACAGTTCAGTGTATGTGTGTGAACCAGAGGCTTACTGATGATGTGAGAAACTAGGTGACAATTTGCTATATTCACAATGAAAACAATCTAGAAATACTATTACAGTGGCCTCGTTGAGAAAAGATATGAAATAACCTTGTAAGAATGGAAAGAACAATTTAACGGCTTAACAAGTCTTTTGACAGTGTTCCTTTTTTCCTAATTGATAAATGGGTTTTCAGATATAAAAACCAGACTGGCTTATACAAAATTGAGAATAATTCTGGTATCATAAAAGCCCTATACACCTTCACTATCAATACTTAAGTCTAGAAAGGATGCTACATGCCCAACAATAACAACATGCCCAACAATTTAACTTCTCTGATTCTCATGATTTTTTCCAAAATAAGGTATTGAAATCATACCTAACTAGAGAATGTATTTCTAGCCCTGATAAGCACAGGTTATCTCAGCCTACCAAGTTTTTTTTTTTTTTTAATTTTATTTATTTGAGAGAGTGTGCACACAAGAGGGGGGAAAAGCAGAGACAGAGGGAGAAGCAGACTCCCCATGGAGCAGGGCACCTGACACTGGACCCGGACAGATCATGACCCAAGCCGAAGGCAGTCACTTAACGCACTGAGCCACCCAGGCACCCCTCAGCCTACTAAGTTTTTAAAATTAAATAAGTAAACAATGTATGGCAAGACTTTTATCTTGATCATCTTAGAAGCAAAACATTTCAGAGTGTCTCAAAAATCTTTTCTTCAGCTCTCTTACATAAATCCCTATATAAAATATTTTCTTACCAAATTTTCCAAAGAAGATTTTAAACACACTTTGTAAAGTGACTTGGGAGTCCAATTTCTAGGGGTGCTTGGGTGGCTTAGTTGGTTAAGCGCCTGACTCTTAATTTCAGCTCAGGTCATGATCTCACGGTCATGAGATGGAGACCCACATGGGGCTCCGTGCTCAGCATGGAGTCTGCCTGAGATTCTCTCTCCCTCTGCCTCTACCCTCCTCCCCACTTGCTTACACATACGTTCTCTCTCTCTCAAGATAAATAAAATCTTTAAGAGTCCAATTTCTAAAACTCTTTTTAGCAAGAACAACATTTTAAGACATTAATTTATATTAAAAGAAAATTCAATTTCTCTACAGTGAAGCTTAACGCATTGTCCTCCACATCAGATTCTGTAAGCCCTGCTGCTTGTCCTCCATCGCCTGGTCTGCCAATTCCATCTCCTAAATAACTGCTCCTGCTCTTCACCAACTTCAGACACTCACAGTCTGCAGTGTCATCTCCCCTCCGATCTTAACGCACATCCTCCTGGTCTTTCCTGCAGAGCCCAATGCCTTAGAGGAGAGATGATCTCCCCAAAAGGAAACTCTGATCATATCACATAGTGAACACACAATGTTTGGTTGAAATAACAAATTCATCCCTTCAAGTCAAAATACATGAAGACATCAAACATACGAAATGTTGTCATTTGGGTAAATCCATCAAATTATATAAAATCACCTAGTATGGTACACGACTGGAAAACACAGAGGGAAAAATAACATGGATCAGAATATTTCCAATTTATAAATGCAGCTGGAAGATTTAAAACCCTAGATGAGACTGGCATTTTAAAAAACATGGTAAAATGTTTTACGGCACATAAAATAGGTTCATGTTTTACCTGATGGGTTAGCCTTTGGGTAAGCAATGGGAGGGAATCCGCCACAAAATGAAATTCATCTGGCGTGATACTCTGGCAGCAGTTGGCTGCAATTGCTAGAGCATTTCTTTGGGCATTTATGCTGAAGAACTCTAGATACAGCAAGCAGTCTGCCAAACCACCCTAAAAGACAGAAAACTGTTAAAAATGAAGAAATACCCTCTAACAGCAATTTAAAAAAAAAAAAAAAAAAACTACCAAAAAGTCTAGCATGTCACTTTGGAAACACCATGTGTACCTTACAGAGACTGTAATCGAGGACCTAGCCCAAACGTGGATCTAAAATCCAACTTGAAATGAAACATAGTCCTTCAGTAGCAAGACTCACCGCCTGGAGAATGGCTTTACTGTGTCTGCGGGATAACATCTCCAAGGCAGTCAGGGCCTGCTCTGCCACATCAATACACTGAATAACTTGCAGCTGCGAACACAGAAATAGGTAACTTAAGGCCATCATTCAAGTGCTTTTCCAGTCGCTTATCTTCTACATGAATAAACACAGTATTTTCTCTAATTTCCATCAATCTATCCACTGCCTCTAACAACCCCCCACAGGAAACCAGGGATTTATGAGCTTAAGCTCTAACGGTCAATATAGTTTCCTTCCAACTACTCTGTTCTAAGACACAGAAAATAGGTTTTATATAGAGAATAAACTAAATCCAATTAGATGTATTTCAATCCTTATGTTTATAATAAATGGGTTGTTTTATATAACAATTTTAAAATTCAGGTTTTACACTTACACCATATTCCAAGGTTATCAAATAATGCAAATTTTATTATGCATTAAAAAGAAAAAGGCCCTTAAAACAGACCAAAAACACAGCCTACCACAGACCGTATGAAAAAATTTCCCTTCTCCACTGACTCACTTTATGACCTTGAGCAAGGTACTGTGTCTCAGCCTTCTCAGCTGTAAAATGAGAGTATAAATAGCTATCAACCTCACTGGGATAATTTCCTAGAAATAATGAGATTATTTTAATCAAGTGCTTTAAGTTCTTCTCTGAAGGATTTTCTATTCATGTGGTAAATGCTATCATTAAAAATTATAAAACGGAAATGATTCTATAAATGCTTTATTAGCATCAACTTTAAACTACTGGTCTGCTACACACAAATTTCTCTGGAATCTTGGCTAAAAAATGTACCTTGACTAGATAATGAATCCTAAAACGTTTTTCAAGGTGGCCTTACAATCTGATGTACTACTTTAGAATTCAGAAGTCAAGAGTCTTCAACTCGATTCCCCTAGGCCTGCTTTCGAACAAGCCGAGCCAAAGCGGGATTACCTTCTCTAAAAAGACGGGAATTGCATCTACTACAACAGCAGATGATCGAGGAAGTGCTTCCATCATGTATGTTAAGGCTCGACAAGCATGGTTCATCTAGAAAACAAGACAGCACTTTTACTCAGTAAGAACCCAAAATTTAAATCTGGCGTGTTTTAAAAAATATACCACATACTTACAATATCAAAATTATGCTCCATCTGAAGTAATGTTATCTGTTAAAAAAGATAAGAAACTATTAGAAGCTATCTATATCCTTAGAGAAAAGTCCTAGAGGAACTCTTTCTTCCTCTATGTCAACTGAAATGGCAAGTATTAGTCAAGACCTTACTCTTACAAAAATAATGATCGAGTTAAAACCTAGCATACACTCACAAGGAATGACTGTTTCAGGGATGGCATGATGCACAGATTACAGCTCCGACTTGGGAGCTTTGCTCGATAATCACCACCTCTCATGATCCAGTCAGAAACAAAGCCTTCCTGTCGCTTACAACCGTTCTGGTGCTTCTCACCCCCTGTCAGATGCCCGTTTAACAGGCATCAATAAATACCTCATACCTACAGAAACAGACTAGCAATGCACTGGCATTGAACAACTGTCAGGACAGACTCAAGACCACTGCTTCAACTCCTGTGAAGAAGCTTCTCTACACGTTGAGCTAAACACCATTTAACTCAACTGTAAAATCTTCAAACACATTATTGATCACATCAGAAACTAATTATATGTTAATTAAAACCCAAATTATTATTATTATTCTACAAATGCATGAGTGAATCTAAATGTCAGATTTTAGTTTCTCTTGTGGACAACACCTTAAGCAGACTTCAGCCATGTTTTTCAAAGGCAGAAATGCAGAACTGCTAGGGATATATATGTACTCCATCCTCCTGAAGAAGCGATAGCTACCAAAGAAATTTCCTATTTGGGGGAAGGAATCATTCACTGTCTTCTAGTTCAACGGAAAATTTTAAATGCACTGAATTTAAGCTCTAAAGCACCTTCAAATAAGTGTATTTAATAATGAACATCAGATATTCTAATACAATATTCATTTAATAGGAGTGCCTTCTCAGCTCTGAATTATGCTGGGTAAAGCGTATCTACATACTAGAGGTCGGTCCCCTAATCACTTTTTTTGTTAGAACACACACACAACTCCCCATTTTGGGGTTCAATGGAACTCACATCACCTCTAACCAGTCATTTGAAACACCCACTGTAGATCGAAAGGGGCTGTTATGTTAACAGGAAAAGTAACAAGTTCTCCAATTCTTTAGATGGAATGAACACTGTAAGACCGTGTTTGGGAAGAACTGCTATAATAGATTCCTTTTTCAACAAAAATTACCGTGGTCACACAAGTGAATGGTGATGGACAGATATACAGTCACAATATTCAATACTGACAGAAGATAAACCTGGACAATTCATTAACAACAGTCAGTATTAATAGCAGGAGCTGATTTAATGTAGGTCTATTAAGCACTTAAATCTAATCAACTGCCAGCAAATTAAGTAAATTAGATTATGTGCCAACATTTCTGCGTAGATTTAGTAGCATCTTTATTCAACTAATAAAACCTGCATTTTAGATAGTATAAACCTAGTTCTTTGTTGTTACTTTTTAATAAACAGTAACAACAACACCACAAGATAGTTTAATTCAGGAAACAAAACCAGCTCCTAGGGAAATGTGTAGGGGGAGCGTGAATACTGACTTGGGCAAAATGTAAAAACACAAAACCGAATACTGCTTTCATTAAACATTCAGAAATCAACAACCTCATTAGAGTGGAACTGGTAATAGTTAAATGCCAGTTTTCACCATCCAGGCCTGCATGGCAGAAGCTGAAGAAACCAGTCTATCCTTTCTCACCCCTGCCAGAGCTGAGCCATCCAACAAGAGCAAACAAAGACTACATCATCTGGTGTTTCAGTGAGCTTCATTCAACTGTCTCCATAATCTGATGAGATCAACTGAGACAATCTGATACATCAATCATATTTTTGTCAACTTTATTTGCTATGTAAACAAAGACTTAACATGATATTTGCTTTTAACTTCCAATATACTCATATGCTATGATGTTTACGTTCGTTTTTTGTTAGTATTTCACTCAGACTTAAATTTTAATTTTCAATTACAGCCAATCTCTTTAATCTTGAACTAAGAAAACTACCAAGCTGCTATATGACTTACTGTACTCAGGGGCCTACATTTAGTAATGGCAATTTCTCTTCCCGTTATTTTCCCATTAAAAAGCTTAAGCAATTAAGATGTTAATAAATGCTAAACATCAACTGATGACTGTGTTGAAAAATCACTAAAAGGTTTTGTTTCTTTTTATTTTTACTTAACATAACACCTAAGCTGGAAGGAATCACGTGGTATTCTGGCTTGAATGCTCTGCTGTTGCACACAATTACCAAACACGAAACCTTTGTGGCCCACGAAGACAGCCCACAAGTGAGCAGCTTATTACTGCCCATGTAAAACCAGTTTAAAAGAGAAAGCACCTAAGTTTAGGTATCACCTGATGGGACAAAGTTTAAAACCAGTCATTTTAAGTGTCAAGAAGTAGTTTAGAAGAAGTAGTAGTTTAGAAAATTACGAATTCACCATGAGCAATCACTGACAAGATCTAGAAGCATGAAGTAAAAGCACAAAGCCACACTCTACCATCTCTTAGTTCAAACCGTGTAAATAATAATCATGCTTTCGTCAGCATTCAGAGAACTGTGGTAAAATGAGGGGCAAACTCTTACCAAAGCTGGAACGACACTCTTGACAGGAAACCCTCCCAGCGTCTCCTCATTTCCCATAACCAATAACTGACACATTTCAATAACTGCCTGGAGTTGTTGGCTTTCATCACTTGCTTGTAGTCCTTGCAGAAGCTGTTGGGCCTTGGAGCCTTCACAGGGGGGAAAACAAAAATCGTTACTTTTAGACATTTAAGGAAATTATTAGTAGGTGTAAGGTGTGACTCTACATGGTATCTGGCTGCTTATCTTTCGATCCCAGTGAAAGGCTAGGTCCATATCAGGGTTAAGAGAGGCTGCTAGTAATTCAAGACACAATTAAATCGGTTGAATTCATCCCACCTTACAGTGATCTCACAGTATTTATAGCTTTTGTCTTTTAATTTTTCCTTTAAAATGAGACAAGCTGATTGGCTCTTACTAGCTAAAAGAAAAAAAATATCCGTAAAACTAACATGAATTGTTACCTCTGACAGTTACTTCTATATATAGACTGAGTAAAAGCTTTCTGCAGGAATAACATCTGTTAAACAGTGATGCCCAGTCTTCAACAAAAATCCACATACTCCTGGAGAAATGCTCAGAATAAAAGGAATCCTGGTAACAGTGGAAGGGCAAGAAAATAAAGCCAAAGAGCAATGCACCTAACAAGAGAATGGAGAGAATGAGTATTTCTAAAAACAGCAAAAGACTGGCCTTTTCACCTCCTCTCATTCCCTGTGAAGATAATTCCACTTTTAAGGCTCAAATCAATTGCCCAAAGAACTGAAAAACACTGAGATTCAACTCCCACAGGACAGACTGTGGTCAGTGAGCTGCATAACATACTCAAAACTAAAGGCCACAAAAAGGTGTTTCAAATTTTCATAAACACCTACCTACTTGAAACCATGATTAACTCAATTAATGCTTACCAAATTATAGCCAATGCTACTTTCAAGCCCTTTCTCTTCCTACACCTTCTCAGGTTCTTATCTGTGTATGGGATCTGTCCACTCCTGTGTCATTAGTGAAACAGCCTGGAAATGCCAAATGTTTAAAACTGTCAAAGAATGTGGATTCATATGAAAACTGAAGTGTTTTTATTTCAATTAAGTTACAGTGATCTTCCAGGAAGGCATAGCCTTTCAAAGTGGACACATGGTGATCCTTGCAAGATTTATTTTTTCTCTGTTATGTAAGACTGTGGCTAATGAATTGCATGTAACTATTACTGCCTACCTACCTTTGCCATAACTAAGAGTCAACCCAAAAATATGTTGCATGAAAGTCAAGTTCAGATGGCTGCCATCTTTAAAATTTTCACACTGAATAGGTTTTCCACTTAGAGCAGGCCTAATATTTTTACATTGAAATGTGAAAGGCAAAACAAATGAAGGGAAAGTAAACTCTTGAAAACAGAAGAATCCTCAGTTGCTTCAAGATTTGCTTTTAAAAGAATGAAACAGTTCGTGTATTCTACTAGCACAACCACCCGAGACAGGAAAAACTAACATATCCACTGGATGTTTTATAAACATGGAAGCTGGCAAGTCTAGGACACAGATCGTGTTAGCATGATCGAAAGATACCACTGAACCTTAAACCAAACTAAAAATGACAATAAAAAGCAAAAGCCATAATTTATGCTCTGATCAGTCAATTTTGGTTTTAGAACCACTTTATACTCTTAAAAATTACTAAGGAGCCCCAAGGCACCTTTGTCTATGTGGCTTATAACTTATATTTATAAATGTGTCTGGGATTAAGAGAGAAAAAAACTTTAAATACTCACTGATTAATTCATTACATATTAATATAAACAAAGTTTTGTGTAAACCACCATATTTTCTAAAACAAAAAAAATTCAGTGATGAGCACCGTTATAATCTGTTTGTTGCAAATTGTTTAAATGTCAAGATTTATTAAAGAAAAACAGCAGTATGACCACCTCTGCATCTACTCTCAATCTATGGCAATATTATTTGAGATGAAGAATGCAGAAAACACAGGCCCGGCTTTTTCACAAGGACTATTAAAAAGACATGTACTTACTGGTAAAGACAGTAAAATTAATAACTTTGTTTAGCAAGGGCATCCTTACATAAAAATGGAATTGTTTTTTCTAGGAGCATTTGGCATTGAAGGATAAACACAATGACTGCTAGTGCAATGTGGAACCACTGCTTTGATTTTTTCAATAACGTACCAACAGTTTTTACCCACCACAGCTTTTGCAACATCAACAAAATTCAAACATCAACAATGTCGAAAAGGAAAAACCTTACCAATTATTACCAAAGTTTTGACCAATGGATTCAATGTTAGGGTTTCAGGAACCCCAAGCAAGCCACAGACCACACTTTGAGAAGCACTATCACAGATCAAGGGTTGGTAGGCAAACATTTTCTATGAAGAGCCAGATAGTAAGTACTTTGGGCTTTGCAAGCCACAGGGTCTCTGCGGCAACTAGTCAACCCTAGCATAAAAGCAAAACAGACAATACATAAAACGGATAAGCGTGGGTATGTTTCAATAAAACTTTATTTAGGAACACTACAATTTGAATTTCATTTAATTTTCACATCTCACAAAATATTACTTTGAAGTTTTTTCAGCCATTTAAAAATGTAAAAATCACTTTTAGTTCACAGGCTCTATAAAACCAAGCAGAGGGTGAATTTGGCCCTTGGGCAGGAGCTTGTGAACTCCTGATACAAATGGGAGACAGAACCCATAGCATTTCAGGGAGTCACAGGAAGCTGATGTTTCCAATTGAATCGGTCCCAACGGACATCGGCTCAGTTCTGGAGCTGTGAAGAGGGCTGGGGCTGAATCAGAAGTTTCGGTAAGACAGAACAAAACCTTATGAAGTCTCATGGTGCTCAGAAGACAAAGGCCCTATGGAGGGAGGATGCCTACCTCAAACACACAGCCAGTGGGTTCTACCCCCAAGACATCTGTGACATTTTCAAACTGCAAAATGAATAAAGTCTAAGTCTACAGAGACTTGCAAGGTTCTCAATCAAAACCCTAGGAGGATCACAACATACAAACAGGGATGAGTCACACAAAAACTGCAATTCTGGTCCAAACAAGCTAAAGCCCCGACTAAAACAAAATGATCAGCTTCTAGCCCTTTATGTTTCAATATAGAAAAGGGGGAAACAACTTTACAATAGAAAACATTATCTGGGGTCTCTTCGGTTCTTTTATACAAAATGTCTAGCACATGAACAACTACTAGATGTATGAAGCAGGAAAATGTGACTAATAATCGAGAGAGGGGCCCCTGGGTGGCTCAGTCAGTTAAGTGTCTGTCTCTTGGTGTCGCTCAGGTCATGATCTCAGGTCATGAGATCAAGGCCCACATAGCTCCACACTCAGAGAGGAGCCTGCTTGAGGAATTCCTTCCCTCTCCCTCTGCCCCCACTCGCACCCTCTGTCTCTAAAATAAATAAATAAATCTTTAAAAAAGGGGGGGGGACCCAAAACAGAAGCAGACCAACACCATTAGAATTAGAAAACTATTTTATAACAATGGTTAATAAACTGTGAATATAACCAAAGATGAACAAATAGGTAAGTGTGTAAAGAAATTCAACAGAAAACTGGAATCTACAAAACAAAATCAAGTAACTGTCCAGAATTGGAAAACATAATATCTGAAATGGTGGGTTTACCAAGAGACTGACGATAACAGCAGAAAAAAAAAGAATTAGTGAATCTGAAAACTGGTCAATAAAAGTTTTCAAACTGGACAAAGATAAAAAAAATAAAATAGAGCCAGAGAAATATGATGGATGAAGCCCAAAGGCTGAACGTGTATGATCTTGATACTCTGGAAAGGAAAGGAAGAATATTTGAATTATCAAAGAAATAATGAGAAAAGGGAAGTAGTATTTCATGAGATAATGGCCAAGAATTTTCCAAAACTGATGAAAGGTATCAAACTCACAGACTCAAATGGTCAGTGAAACCTAAGCAAATGAAAAATAAAAGGAAAAAGTCATTAGGCCTAACATAGTAAAATTATTAAAAATAATTTGAAAAAGCAAATCTTCTTCTTGAGAGAGATTTTAAGAGTCTCCATGGTATGGGGCGCCTGGGTGGCTCAGTTGGTTGGGTGACTGCCTTCAGCTCGGGTTATGATCTCAGTCCTGGGATCAAGCCCCGCATCGAGCTCTCTGCTCAGTGGGGAGCCTGCTTCTCCCTCTCCTGCTCCCCTGCTTGTGCTCTTTCTCTGTCAAATATAAAAATCTTAAAAAAAAAAAAAATTCCATGCTGAGTGCAGAGCAGAGTCCAGTGAGGGGCTCAATCTCATGACCCCGATATCATGACCTCAGTGCTGAAATCAAGAGTCGGACGCTTAACCAACTGAGACAGCCAGACGCCCCCCAAAAGCAAATCTTAAAAGAAGCCAGAGGAAAAAAGACATTGCCTTGAAAGGGCATCAGTAAGACTTTTAAACAGAAGACATTACAAACAAAGAGTTCAAATGAGAATTTTATACCTGGGGAAAATATCTTCTCAAAATTAAGGCAAATCAAGGGCTTCTCAAAAGCAGAGAAAAATCATTACTAGCATTCATTCACCACATGGAAAAAAAAGTTCTTCTGAAGAGAAAGGAAACAACTCTGATTAGAAGAGAGAAATCGCAGGAAGGAATTAAGAGCACTGAAAATGGGATGTATATGTGGACAAAGGAATATGGATGATTTAAAACAACAATTAGGGGGCGCCTGGGTGGCACAGAGGTTAAGCATCTGCCTTCGGCTCAGGGCGTGATCCCGGCGTTCTGGGATCGAGCCCCACATCAGGCTCCTCCGCTGGGAGCCTGCTTCTTCCTCTCCCACTCCCCCTGCTTGTGTTCCCTCTCTCGCTGGCTGTCTCTCTCTGTCAAATAAATAAATAACATCTTTAAAAAATAATAATAATAATAAAACAACAATTAGGTCTTACTGTGTTTATAACACATGTATAAGTAAAACAAAACAAGAGCGTAAGGGATGGCAAGAGGTAAAAAGAGTCAAACTATTGTACAGTTCTTACACTGATTAGGATGTGATAAAGTATTAATATAAGGTAGGCTCTAATAAACAAAGGACATGCATTAAAATCTCTACAGGAACCACTTACAGAAGTCTAACGGGATATAGAACTAAAAAGTTAGCAGAACAACAAAAAATGGCAAAAAGGGCAACTGGGTGGCTCAGTCAGTTAAGCATCTGGCTTGGGCTTGGGTCCTGATCCCAGAATCCTGGGACTGAGCCCTATCCCTGCTTCTCCTCCTCCCTCTCCCTCTGCCACTCCCCCTGCTTGTGCTTCCTCTCCCTTGCCCTCTCTGTCAAATAAATAAACAAAAAAATCTTTGAAAGGAAGAAGAAAAAAATGGCACCATACTGTTTGTCATATGAGACTGGAAGAAATGCAAAATGGTACAGCTCCAGAAGAGGCTGATTTACAACAATCTATCCTAAAGATAATGCAGGAAAAAATACGACAGCTGTGTTTTACTGCAACACAACCAAGACAGGAAATAATCTGAATGTCCACTAGGGGACATGTTAAATAAACCACGATCCCAGCAGTGGAGCACGATGGCAGCTCTACGAAAGGAATACGGAATCTCCTCTCTCTCTGTGCAGCAGCTACAGAAAATGATCACCAAACTACTATTAAAGGCAACCCATAAAGTTTACTGTTCTTATCTTTAAAAGGCAGTGTGTGTGGAGTAGATAATATGAATTTGTTTTTGTTTTCTTAGGTAAATAACAGAAGGACAAGCCATAAAATTAACAAAGACTATTTGTGTGGGAGGAGGAAGCAGGGTAAAGGCAATAGCAAAAGAACTTCCCTAAATATACCTTATTTGTGGAACAGACTTTCTAAACCATGTAAAACATTGCATACGTATAAAATCAAAGTTAAAATTTAAAAGCAATCTCTAGAAATTAAAAGCAAACCAAGCTAATGAACCAAATCAACTTGGCGACCTGAATGAAGAGAAGGAATCATTTCAAATGACTTTAAAATACAAAAACGTGACCACAAAATGAGTCCCCAAGACCACCACCACCAAAAACTGGTCAAAAATTAAAACTCTCAATACTATTACTTTTGGTGTTAAGTTGGAATTTTGTATTGTAGGAGAAAGCAAATATGTGACTACGTTACTATCACTGGAAACCGGAACTTTCGGCTTCGGAGAAAGAAGATACAAGATAAAGGTAGATAAAAACCTCACAGCCCTATATTTGAATTCACATTAAAAAATAGAAACTTTTGATTTTATTTGAAGAGATAAAATACAATTACTTCCTAGGTTTGTTCATTACAAGTGTCTAATAAAGATCACCCCAGGCATACCTGGGTGGCTCAGTAGGTTATGCATCCATACTCTGTTTTGACTCAGGTCATGATCTCCAGGTCTTAGGATTGAGCCCCCATCAGTGCCTCAGGGCAGCGTCGGCTTCAGCTTCTTTTTCCTTCTCCCTCTCCCCATCCCCACTCAAGCATTCGTGCTCTCATGCTCTCCCTCCAAATAAATAAATAAAATCTTAAAAAAAAAAAAAATATCACCCCAGTAGCAATGAGTAGACATAGGCCCTAGACTATGAGCTCTAGATATTATTTCATATAATATAAATGAAACCAGGGTGTTCTCTGAGAAAAACCCTAATTTCAGGGTGGAGGTTTTGAGCCTGACATATCAGAAAGGAAGTTATCAAGAACTACTGGGGATCAGATCAAAAAGATTCAGAAGCCAAAGCCCAATTATCCAATGATAGGACAATTTAATCATCAAAAACAATCACTGAAACGTCTCCATTTCACAGTGTATTTAAAAACAACAAGACTAGCACTTTGGAGGATGCAAAAACCAACTATTTTCCAAACTGGTAAATAATGGGGAGAAATCCATTTTTCCTATAGCAGTTATTCTCCTGTGTAACAAAACAGAAGGGAGATGTTAATATATTTCTACTAAATTATCTCGTTTACTTCAAATAAATGAAGTCTGGTCATTAGATGTGAAGTACTATCATTTTATAATCCCTGTCAGCTAGACAGTGAGTTTTGATGGCTTAAGAGACAATCAGACTTTATGTGCCTCCTCGTATTAGAACACACTACCACTTTGGCTTATTAGTCTTTCCCAACCAAGGAAATAATCAAACTTGAATCTGAAAAAGCCTCTAGATCCAACCACCAGTTTATAAAGAAGTACACTTACGACATTCGAGAGAAGGAAACTTCACACTCACTGAACAGCTATTATTAAAGAAATTACTAGTTTATTTCTCAGATATGATAATGGTTATCTGGGGGCAGGGGCGCAATGTCCTGTGTTTTAATGGGCATTATCTTGAGCTACATGATGAAATGTTTGTAGATAGTATTATATAATGTCTGAGCTTCATTTCCAACAATGTGGGAGGAGGGATGTGGGTAAGGGTAAAGACAAAGACAGGCCACGCAGCAGGCATTGCTGAACTGGATCCTGGGCACTGGGGGGCGGGGCAGGGGGGCAGAGGGTATAACACTGTTTTCTGCGGTGGTTCTATTCTATGGCTCACATTAATTTCATGTGCAATGCCCAACCCTTAATATGAATTTGAGATGTTATAATGTTAATACTTTTTTTTAAAAAAAGATTTTATTTATTTGAGAGACAGCTAGAGAGAGAGCACAAGCCACGGGGAGAGGCAGAGGGAGAAGCAGACTCCCCATGGAGCAGGGAGCCCGATGCAGGGCTCGATCCCAGGACTCTGGGATCATGATCTGAGCTGAAGGCATACGCTTAACTGACTCAGCCACCCAGGTACCCCTAATGTTAATACTCTGAACAAAAGTTTTCTTTCCAGCCTTTTCCAAGAAATAAATGAAGTCGTAAAAATAAGTGAAATCAAATTTCTCAAGGAAAAAAAAAAAAGAACTTAAGAAACACATTAACTGATGGCTATGTGTAGATTATATTTTGATCCCGATCCCGATTCAAATAAGCAAAAATTGTAAATGGATTTATGAGAGGCCTAAAACATTTGCGCTCTAACAGGCACCTAGTAAAAGTAAGGATTCCTCTTAACCACAATACTGTCTAAAATTTTTTGTCCTTATAGTTATAAATTCAATGACATGCAAATGAAATGATGCATAGGATTGTCTTAAAAATAATCTTGGGAGTGGGGAGAAGGACTGAGGATATTAACTGAAACAACAGTTGCTGGGAACTGGTAATTGTTGATGGATTCATGGAGGTTATTCTACTACTATACTCTCAACTTTTGCATATATTTATCTTTTTCATAATACATATCCTGTCATTGCCCTTTCCTAAATCCTTCAATGGTTCCTGAGTAGTTACTGGGTTAAACCCCACACTTGCTGCCGGCCTGCCAAGCCCTACTTATCTACCCCTCTTCAGATTTCATCTTCTACAACTCCACTCTTTCCACGGCCCATCTTGCTCTTTCTCCAACATGCCAAGCTAATTCCCATCTCTGGTGGAGCTTTCCTCTTCCCTCAGACCTGTGCAGGGCTGGTATCCTCACTTCATTTAGGTATCCACGAATTCACCTGCCTCAGAGAAGGTTTCTCTAACCAGCCTAAGTATATCCCTTCCCCAGCCAACCGACAGCCTTACTTTTGTTTTCCTCCACTGCATTAACACTACCTGAAATTTTTCTATTGGAAAACTGTCTCCTTTATTGCCAGGGTCACCCTCTGGCACAGAAACTCCATGTGGGAAACAACTCTGTGTACTAGACTGTTCATGACTCAGGACAATCCCGGTACCTAATAAATGACACTAAAAAGGAATCCTCCTGCAAGGGTTCATGAGAACGGTGCAGAAGGGTATGCTATCTGAGAGCTGAGTGTCACGGCAGCAAAAGCAAAACCAAACCAAACCAAAAATACCAGCTGCTTCCTAAATATCCTGTCAAATGCTAAGGCCAGAAACTTGAAAAGGACTTAAGTATAAATACACATATGTGAGCATATGTCCGCACATTAAAAAACACCAACTTGGAATATCTGATGGAAAATTATAAGCACATATTAGTAAGGTCAGAGTTAATAGACTTCAGTTAACACTTTAGAAATGCTGAAATTAATCAAGACTAAGGTCTAAAAATAGCCTGCTGATTCTTTGGAACATTCAATGGAGTTATTAAAAAAATGCTTAAATGTAAATTTTGTTTAAGGAAGCTAAAGATAGTATTCTATACCAGAAAGAATTTAACTGGATTTGTAATTATGCAAAAGTTATTCTTGTTACAAACTGCCACTTCAAGAGTCACTGTTTTGTCTACCATATATGACAAGATCTCTGGATTATAATATGTTAATGTGATTAAATGAGTCTAGCGACTGGTAATTCTGCTGAGAAATCTTTTCTCTCCAGCTCACTCTACAATTGACTGTCTTACAGATTAAATTTTATTATGCCACAAAAAATTCAAGATTCAAATCTATGCAAATCATGCAATCAGATGCTATAATATAATCAATGTAATCATCTGAGATTCTTTACTATGCTAGAACTAAACAAAGATTCAATCTTGCCATAACTCTGGATGATTTTCTAATGACTCCAATCCAGTAATCAAAAATAAAAATACAGAAGAACCTAGAGCTGCTGGGTTTAAAGGCAAGAATGTGAACAAACCCTACTTTTTAAAACAGGTTAAAGTTCATGAAAACCTCCTTATAGGAAAGTCTCTTTGCAGCAATAGATAAACAGTAAAAACAGCACTCACCGAATTATTAACGGTTTTGGGGAGAGGGCAAATTTGAGAGTATTCACTTACTAGCTCCGCTTCCAATCGTTCTATGGAAAAGCTGTGACATCCGAGGACCAAGAGGGCCAAACAGATGAGGAGGAAGACCCCTGGCCTCTAACAAAGCTAAAGAAAAAAGAAAGGAGGAATAATTGAATTGTAAATCCAGCTGATCTTAGGGTAAAAATTCCAACGAACTGATTCATCTCACATGACTGATTTAGACAATGTTACTTTCCATTTTTATCTTTAAGAGAAACTACATTAAACTTTCAAGACCACTCTTAGATATTAATTAATGTAAGTTACAAAACCCATGTGGTAGTTCCAAGGCATCTTAAAGTTTTATGGAGATACTAAATATCAGTGCCAGAGGGGACTGTATCAAATAATCCAAGAAAAACCCAGAGTAAGTATTTACTATGAAAAAATTACAGGTTAAGCACCCTTGTGTTGCTTTCCCTCTGATATTATTTCCCAATCAGACATTAGTCATGAGATCTTCTAAAAACACATGGAAAAATTATTTTTTATTATCAAGTCCAATGGTGAAAAAAAATGTGTTCAAGAGACTTCTAGTCGAAAAGAGAATGCCATAAGCCACTTTAGGAATTTATAAAGCAATCTGAAAGTGCTTTATAAATAATGTTTCTTACAAGCCTCACGCTGGCGATCTACCATATAAACCAACTGTCTGAAGACAATAAAAATACATACCCACCCATTTGTAAAGAACATATACATAATAAGGCTGCTTTTTAAAAAAAAAACACAACATTACAATACCTGGTGTTTAGGTATACACTTCACATTCATTTTAAAATAGGTGACCATGAGCACAAAAGAATACAGCAAAAGCACCCCACTGGGGTGCATTATGTTAGCAAGTACCAGAGAACAATATATTAAGCTATCCCCTTTTCAAGATCTTCCTTAATTCATTACCAGCTATACAAGCAACCGTAATAAAGAACATTTTAAAAACACAGAAAACATAAGATTTTGTCTAAACAGTAAAAATAAAGAGCCAGACAGATCATCTTCCAAATCCAAATCACAAGTTTTTGTAAGTACAGGCATTGCTAGAGTATGTTTAAATGAGCTTATCTGAATTAATTTCAACAAAGAACAGAAGTCACAAGCAGCCTCTCATAATGGTTTTTGTTTCTTGTAAGCTCATTAACTGTCTTTACCTTGTAATCGTCCCATCTCGGAATCATCGGATTCACTCTCCCCAGAGGTGGTCATGCCCACAGCCCCTGCAACAGAACTAGAGGCTTCAAAAGGGGGGGAGAAAAGAAGGTGAGGGTTAGGAGAGGAACATTCAAACTCATTATGGCTGGTTCATCTTTAAAAAAAAGAACGAGCTGAGTTTTACAGACTACCTCGAATAAAGGCAATTAAATGTGCCCACCTGTTGCACACTCAGCTGTTCTAGATTTCATCCTGTAGCTTCTAGGAACGAAAGGATGGCTCAACTATCTCAGTGTTCAACAAGCATAAAAATACAAACTTTACATTTCTTCCACACATAGCTTTGACAGATTCCTCATGCCTCTGAAACTGTTCCTAAATTAAGTCTCGTCCTAAACTCATCTACCAAAAGTCCATGAAGATCAAACTGCCAAAACCACCATGAGGTTTAATAGATGGGCAATTAGTCACAAATAGAACAGAAAGCAAAACCGACATCTGGGGGAAACGTTCCATGCAGACGTCTGTCTTCTTCAGTCTGCCTTACTTCTGGGCGGCAGTCTTGACACAATCGCTTAGATGTTTTCCCTAAGAACATGCAGATAATACCCTTCTTATTTCCAGGACTGAGGATTCATGTTACAACCAACGGCAAAGCACTGAAGTACAAAACAGAGGACAACCAGGATGTGAAAACAAGGACAGAAAAAAAATAAAAAGAGTTCAGATTTAGAAGGGTTCTACTACCCAAAGAGCTAACCTGAGCAATATTCAGTCTAAGCAAAGAGGCTGATTCTATTAAGGAATCTGACCAGACGAAACTATATTCCTCTAAAACCAGCAGTTTTACTGTTCCTCCTCTCAGTGTCTGTTGAGACGTCAAACACTTTTTCTACAGTTAACCTGTGCATGACCACATTATCCACAATACCCTAAGCCCTATACATGCGCCAGATAACGACAGAAACTGGCCCAGGACAACACTTTTTATTGGTAAAAGCACATGGATAACGTGAATTTACAGAGCTTTTCTGAAGAAATGCTAATATACAAGCCACCAACTGTGTATTTTCCTAATAGTTTTCTTCATCTCATTAAGTATTTTCTGTGATTTCACAGGGATTTTCTTTTAAAAATTCATAGGAAAATGTATGGTTTAAGAACAGGAGTCAGCACAGGGCGCCTGGGTGGCACAGCGGTTAAGCATCTGCCTTCGGCTCAGGGCGTGATCCCGGCGTTATGGGATCGAGCCCCACATCAGGCTCCTCCACTATGAGCCTGCTTCTTCCTCTCCCACTCCCCCTGCTTGTGTTCCCTCTCTCACTGGTTGTCTCTATCTCTGTCAAATAAATAAATAAAATCTTAAAAAAAAAAAAAAAAAAAAAAAAAGAACAGGAGTCAGCAAACTGTGGCCCACAGGCCAAATTCAATCCAGTGCATCATTTTGTAAATAACATTTCATTAAAACACAGCCAAACTCATTGTTTTACATCTTGTCTGTGGCTGCTTTACTGCTACAACCACAGAGCTGGGTAGCCAGTTCCAACAGAACCTGTATAAAGCCCAAAACATCAACTATCTGGCCCTTTTCAGGAAAGGTTAGCCCCTGGGCTACCGTTACCAGTCAGCCAGAAATGCTAATATTAAAGTATATCAGAGTTCAACAAAATCCACACTTCTGGTGAAGAAAAAAAGAGTAACTGCACTCTAGAAGGCTTCTTACATGTGGCATTTACGAAGTGCTCGCCATCTGCAGGCTGTGTGGCTGTTAATGACCATAGAGGGAGGCACTGTGAGCTGTCTCACACTCGTGAGGTAACTGAGGACTTGTGACTTTGAGTGTACTTGCCCAAGGTCAGACAGCTACCCACAGATCAGAGATCTGACCAGGTGGTCTGACTCTTCGTAGGTTGTACTCAAATACCGTGCTCTATTGGCCCCTTAAATATATTCTTCGGAAACTTGTTTTTCATTCCAGTACAGCTGCTTCTTCACATTAAACAGAAATCTTGTTAACAAATACTGTTATTAAGGTCCCAATTATGGCTGAATGTTAGTGACCCTTAAACTTTCTTTTAACCTCTTCCAATTATGGGAAGAGCAAATACAAAGTTTTAACAAATGAAGCAGTTGGTTTTGTTTTTTTTTTTTTTTAAAGCACCCTCTGGCAACACAACTTTTTTTAAGAAAAAAACAAAAATTCACTTGGGAAGGTAATGCTGGGTTTTTTTAGCTTATGTATTAGAGGGTCACCATAAGGAGGGATGAGGATATTCTGATTTTTCATGGTGGTGGAGGGCCTGTTTTGACAGAAATCAGTCACTGAACCCAAAGAAGAAAAGATCCGTTGCCAGCTCATTGATGGCAAATATTAATCATTTGTCTCCTACAGTTCCCTGTAAGTATTACAGAATTAGATAAACCAAACTAGCCTGGCCTGCGGGTGGCTGTTTGTAAAGTCACGCAGGTAAGGAAATGTCATGAGCCAACAGGAGTCAATGACGAAATTCTTTAGTCAAGGCGTCAAACCTCCTTGGGCAACACGCACAAGATCTGTCCCAACACAAACATAAACATGATTATCAAGCAGAGAAAATGTGATGCCAGATTTTAAGAGGTGTTTATGTTGTTGTTTATACCAGTATCTCCCCATCTACTCTTTAGCATATCTTCACAGCATCATGTAAGATAGTTTCCAATACACAGTTGAATTAAAACAATAGAAAAAATATTTAAATTAGGACACAAGAAATTTATCACAGAACCCAACGTCTTTATACCTTAACCGAAAAGGCCTCTTATGCAGAAAGAAAATAAAACACTAGAATGCTGACAGAATTCAATTTTACTTGACAGCAACCTTAAGGGTTTACCAGACCCCTAACTACAAGAGGCAGCAAGAAGACTTTCATGAGTGTAATGAAAACCTTTGAGCAAAGCCAAAAGAATAACCGTTAGTAATGTAATTATGTCTTATATGGGCCCTGGTATCAGGTGATATGGAGCCATCTAAGTTTTAGGGATTCCAAACAAAAGTAGTTAAGGAGATGAAAAAAAAAAAAAAAACTTACAAAACTGGGTTTGCTTTCTTTTTACAAACTGACCTTATTCATTTCTTGTGAAATTAAGATTCTCAATGCAAAATCAGATGCCAGAACACAAGCTGTTTTTCCTTGCCATCTGATTGTTATGCAGGTAGTAAGGAAGAATACCTGACTTCTCACTTTAGTATCTCTAGTATCTGCAAGACTTTATCAGCACTATGAAAAGGTACACAGTTCTGATGAAGTCCAAAACCAGACCCCCCGACTCATGGGAAAATGTGGGGAACATTTAACTTTCAACTCCAAGAGCTAGCATCTCTTCTATGAAAAGCCAGGGAAGTTGGGCTCCATAATGTAAGTATATTTCAAGGTGACCGAGGAGGCACACCGTTAACAACAAATTTTCGTTAAGTGTCAACGATACTGGAAAAGTCAGGGTGATATGAGCAGGTCTGCCAAAGACAGAGCAATGCTTTATCACTACATGTATAAAAAGCAATATGCTTATTTCAATGACTTCACTGGAACAGGTCAGGAAGATGGGATCTTCAAAAATAAATAACGCTGGGAGAAAAAAACCATAAAAACACTTAAAAGATTAAATGAATCTCTTTAAATTAATAACAACATTATTTCAAAATAAACTGTTTCCAATAAAGAGTCTTATACCAACTGTCTAAGAGCCGTCTGTGAACAGATCCTTGCCAAAAGATACTCTAAGTTACCACCATCGATTTATACTCCACGTTAACTTAAAAGGGTTTTCTCTTTAAATTCCAATTGTGCATACGGAGAAACTAAAGCACATCACACTGAAAAACTTAATGTAAAGTTAATAAGGAATTTGCTTCTTCCCGCAGCACTGCTTCAGTGAGCTGGCAGAGGATTATTCCTGGAGCACCTAGAAGGCATCCTGCTTCCAAAGTGAAATGTAGTAGTGCTGTGCGCCCCGTGTATCTTTCCCCTAAACATGGAAAACACTGAGATCACACCATGATTTCGAATCTCAATAACAAGGAACACAAGCATTTAGGGGGTAAGTCTTATGAACTTAATCCCCTGAAGTTTTTATCCACTTAGGTAAATATACCGGGATCAAAACTTCACACACCACCCCCTCGTTCTGGCCTCTAGTGGTATTCATCTGAAATTAACTCTTGTGATTGTGGGGGAGGTGGAAGGACATAGTCTTTAGAAATGTGTGCTCTTCTTTTTGAAAACCTGGATTTCAGAGTCCCACAACCCTGGGCGACCTTAACCATATTTGCCTTAGTTTTTCATTTCTAAAAGAGGAGAACAGCACTCACACCTCAGCACATTGTTTGAACATTAAATGAGAATATATGTACAGTGCTTAATGCCATGTCTGCAACAGGGTACACTGCACAACCGTTAGCCACGGTAATCACTGTAACGAGCCCGCTTCAACACATGCAGCAGCTCCGTTTCTGCCATCCACGTGGGAACTGCCCCACTTCCACATGCAGACTTGAAATAACATTACAACACTGGGAAGCACAGCCTGTGTGTCATCAAGAGCTTCAGTGATTTGTATGTGCAATGGACTGTACTTTCCCTCAAATTTAACCTTTTGGAAAAACTATTCTTTAAAAAAAAAAAAAAGTACTTGAAAAAGGTTGCCTCCCACCAGAAGAGAATGTTCCAAGTCTGCCATGCCACTTATCACACAAAACCAGGCAAGAATGTTAAGCTGGATAGAGAGCTGAGACAAGGAGCATATAAAACATGAGCAGCGGTGGGCAAATGAGAACCTTCCTCGCAAACTAGGACATAGGCTCCACCACAGGCATGAAAGAACACTAGCACACACGCTAATGTTACGTGAAAGAGCGTTGTGAAAGAACATACCTACACCTAAGCCCATTTGTATCACTGACAGAAGGGACTCATCATACCCACGTTCATAGTGATGAACCGCAACATCTTCCCATCTGTTCTTAATGTTAGAGAGAAATGCCCGTAACAAGCTACACTTTAAAACCTGTTGGCCACAATAAGCCTCTGAGGTATTAGCCTTCTTTTCCTCTTGGTGACTGACGCCTATTTAAAGCTGAAAGGGTTGGGGGGCAGCCTTATTTTTGTTGTGCTAAGATATCAAGAAGAATAAAAATAAGCCCATAAAAACATAAACAGCATTCTTAAAGTTCCTTTCAAAAGGAACACTTATTACTTTTTAGGGGTTTCAACATTTTCCATTAAAATTTACAGGTGTATGAAGAAGCAATTTAATCCATGTCCTTACTTTCTTATTATGAACTGAAATTTTCAAACAATCACTGGGTAACTACTGTATGTCCGCACTGCTACAGAAGAACCTTCACAGAAAGTGGTATCTTTCCTAAAAGCCATCTGAATACATTAGTACAAACTTGGACTTGGAAAAGAATTAAAAAACAAGAACAAATGAATCCAACTCCTCAAAAAACCAAACCTATCAAGTAAAAACAAAGGAGAACAAGTTTATCTGAGGTAGCATCGAGTATACCTCTCTCCCCTCTCTTGCCTTTTATCTGGTATGCCTACAAGGAAATTTATCTCTAAACAAATCAGTAAGATACATAAATGCATTTTAGGGCTAAGACACATGCCAACCTACCTGCAGCTCCTTGGGGAGTTTCGTCTGTCCGTGCAGCTGAAGAATTCACTGTCTCCTGGCTGCTTTCAGGGTCCGCCATTTTCTCCTGTCGACGAGCTTCAGCTGCTCCTCTTTTGCCCAGGCCAGAGCCTCGCCGACTACAACAGAAAGATGCCATCACAGGCAGCACTACCAGTGACCAGAAGCAATGTCCACGCAGCACAAAGCTCCAATGCATGGAACACAAAGCCAGTTTCTTCTTTTGCCATAGAAATTGTTGCAGAAAATCATTATGGGTAACAACCAAGACTTTGTATATTTAAAATTCTTCCAAGTTACACTGCATTCACAGTACATGCTTCTGTGATGCTATGAGCTGTTGTCACTCTTACAGACAGAAATGATTTCTAAACACTTCAACTAAATGGAAAAGTGACTTCTGCTGAGAGAATTCAACTCATTTAAAATAGATCCCTACTTCCAGGCTAAATAGTGGATCAACATACAGAATTTATATCTGACAGTGGGGGGGGGGGGGTGGAAGAGGATAAGCTGTGGGAAATTCCTATCACTTAAGTTCCAGATAACTTAAATCACCGAAAAAAGAACTACCCTAATAATGAACAAGAGATCCATCTTTTAAAATAAAGAATTAAGGATTTAACATTTATAAATACATACAGATGACTCTGAGGAAGACACTGGCTTAGGATTGAGGCACAGTGTAATATGGAAAGAATAATGATCAGTCATTTCTCACAAAGCAAGTTACATTTTATTGATGATGATTTTTTTCTATTTTAATAGAGAAATCAGTAAGCAAATCAGGTAAAAACAAAAGATTTCCCTAATTACTGTAACTTGGTATGGTTTAAATAGCAGCCCTCCAATTACCTCAGGAAATGAAGAAAACACACTACTAAGGAAATGTTTTAGACCAAAGTCAAACTGCAGTGGAATTAGATGCCGGCCAGTAAACCAGGAGGAAGCAGCAGGCATAAAAGTGACATTTAAAAGAAGGCTCTGAATTACAAGAGAGTACTAGAAGAGTTTGTTCTTCCAAGTAGTAAAAAATCCTCCCTAAACAGGGATTTGCTTAGCCAATCTTTTCTTCCACACAAACACTCCAGACCCAATTTACCAAGCTACAAATTAGTGAGATTCAAATTAATTCATCTATTTAACATTCAATGTGCACCAGCCACATGACACGCACTGTACTCAACACTTTGCTTGATATCCTCAAGGAGTATCAGTCTAAAGAGAGATGAAGACAAGGCTGCAGCAGGCTGTAAAAGCACTAAATTTAAGAGGAATTGCCACTAATTCAGGAAAATTTGAAATGAAAAGCTTTCCCAGGCAGGTGGCTAGATAGCTTGTAGAAAGAATAACCATGTAAAGTCTAAGTAATTTCACATGCGCTAAGAACGTGGCTGTGAGTAGGAGGAAGGCAGGCAGCCGACAAAGATGGGACAATAGATTACCTGACTTCACATCAACTTAACATTAATTTTCAACCACAGTGAATTCAGTTTATATCTCAGATTATGCACTCTGGGTAAACCAGATTCAAAATCTAGCCCAAAATTTTTAGACAAAAGCTTTGAAGAACTAAGAAATTCTCAGAGTTCTCACAAAACTATTGCTAAGAAACCTCAAAAGCAAACAGGTACACTAACTCCAGACATTTTAAATAACATTTTAAACAATCCAGACAGAACCAGAAAAGTAGTGGAAAAGCAGCGATTTAAGTGGCACAAGTCCTTTTCTTACGACTTGCAACTAACTAGTCGTTCTGTTTCCTTATGTCACTATCGTACCCACCACCAAAAGCAGTCATTGTCACTTATCTTGGAGGACAAACAGCAGAGCTAAAACCTTTCAGCTCACCTGACTGAGAGTAGCGAAAAGGCAAACTGAAATCATTTGCCCCCATCACTGTCTTCTGGCACATTCAGAAGAAAGAACAAACTACATATAAAAGAGGAAAAGTCCTACCCAGCTGTGCATAATCAGCTGCACAAGCGCATGTGAGCAACTGACCACGCGTGAAAAGGTGAGGAAACTGTTAAGAAAAAAAAATGTTAACTTTAACCTACGACTCTCAATCAGTTAATGGAAGAAAGTGAAATAATACACTGTATCATATCAAAGGTAGCTGATTTTCTGAAAATGAGATCCAAAACAGCAACTGAGGAAAGTGGGAACTGGAGATGTGAGAGCAAACACATAACACCAACATTCCTCCGCGAGGGGTAGGTGCTGTTAATACAAAATGAAAATGAAGTACATCTCTCCTCCTTATCCACTAAACTCAAGCGGTCCCAACACTTTGAGAAACTAATTAGGCAATATTACAGCCATTAAACAGGCATCCCTTTTGATCCATTAATCATGCTACTGCGAAATTTAGCTACCTTTAAAAAATCTGCATAAAGATGCTGATTAGAGATTTACTGGCCAGCTGGAACTCTGAAAACAACAAAATGGCCAACTGCTGGCAGTAACTCTGTGAAAATAATGTAGCAACAGAGGAAAAGGTAGAGGGTCAGAGTGTTGTCAAAAAATTGCAGGATTAATACTTAGCAAAAACATGTACATCAACACTGGGGAAGAATTCATTTGTATACTGGATAAGTCTCTTTACTACTCAACATTCAAGTGAAAATTTCAGTAATTTTTGAAAACTTAGGGAAGGATTCTAATGAAAGCTGAGCAGAAGACAACGAACCGGCTCATAAGCTGAACAAGCCCATGTCCTACCTGGCACTAGCACAGGAGCCCGTGGTCTTCTGGCGTGTGCTCCGCCTCAAACTGGGGAGCTCAGCAGGTGGGGATTCACTGCGCTTCTTGGTAGATTTTCTTAAACCTATTCATGTGAAATACAAAAGTGAATTTTTTTTAAGTTATCATAAATTAAAAATTACACAATCCTTCAGGTCAAAAATCCATTGCATCGTCTATGGGCTCTCTAGCACTCGACTAGGTTTCTGCCACAGTTTGCCTTTACTTACCCAATCCATCCTGGCAAGGTTAATATGGTACCTGGCATACCCCGTCAGGATAAATCCCACTTGGGCCCAACCTTGACTCCAGCTATCCCACACCATGAATGACGGTCCTTCTCCCCTCATCCCATCCCCTTTAACCACTCCTATCATCTCTACTCCTCCACTAACTAAAGCCAAGAGATTTTTTTTTTTTTGCATTTACTATCTATTTCAGGATTTTATTAAATTTAACACATTTTCCATTTTCATTCAGTAGCACATTACATTGTCTGTAAGCTGTGCCTTTCATCTAGTTTATATAAAGTTCATCAATTAAGACTACAAGAGAACAAAATGCTTTCTTTTGTTTACACCACCCTATCAGCAAGGAAAATATACTTGAGGTGAGGGTTATTAGAATGTCCTGTACAGATAACCAGAAAATTAAGGGGGAAAGTCAAACAAGCACACCTTACATGTTATTCTGGAAGCTAACTAAAACCCTTCATAGGGTTAACAGATTCTAAAAAGGTACAGCCATTAAGCGAAGTCTATTACCATTTCATAAACAATGGGGAGGCCATCAGAGCAACGGTTCACCCTCCCCCTTGCCCAATGTTATTATACATTATAACATACTGGGCGGTGTGCTCTATCTAAACAAAGACCTCCAACAGTGAAAGGTCTCCAAGTCAAAAGACTTATTTCCAGGAGAACTACAGTGTCACCTTAAAGAGCCAGCGTCTCCTTCTTCAGAGACTAATTACATTGTAAAAACAATTCTCCAGGTCACTTGTTCCCCCCCATGTTTGGTTGGTTTTTTTTTTTTTAAGATTTTATTTCTTTGATAGAGAGCACAAACGGGGTGGGGGGGTGCAGCAGAGGGAGGGAGAGGGAGAAGCAGACACCCGATGTGCAGGGAGCCCAACACGGGGCAGGATCTCAGGACCCCTGAGATCATGACCTGAGCCAAGGGCAGACACTTAACCAACTGAGTGACCCAGGTGCCCCATCCCCCAAGAACTTTTAATTTTTGACCATTTTACTGCTTCAAAGTGGAATAACAAATTCCTTACTCTTGATTTTGTTAAAAACACCAGTAAACGGTATGGGTAAGAGAAGGTAAAAAGGATTCTAGACAGGCTTAATTTTAAACCTCAGTTTATTCAACTTGGGATGGTCCCTAAAGCATGCATATATATAATGAAAGTTGCTAAGTGAAAAGCACACTATTAAGGAATTTTTACATATCAAACAGAAGCTATAAAGACAAAAATCCACATTCAGACAGGCATTACCATTTAGAAATCTGAACCACACCTTTCGGCCCTTTTTTCCCCCAAAGTAAATTTTGTGAAAGGTTATCCAGACTCCTCAAACTGGCACAAAAGGACCAAAAATGAAACTTGAAGTGGGGAAAAGAAGATTGGCCTAAGGGTTTGTTAAATTTCAATTTTTTTAGATTGATCTACCAAATAGCATTATCACCAGAATTAACTTAATGTGATCACAAATCAATGCTTGATACCCCGTGCTATTTTATCTTTGTCGGGACACATATCCTGTCACCTGAAAGACGAACATGGCATGTGGACAGATTATGGGACTAGCTTAATATATTCAACCAATTAGCATCAGTTTTTTAAGATTTAAAAAATTCAGAAAATATTTTTAAATGTTTCAGAAAACATTAAGCTTCTCTTTCTATTTGACTTGTGCAACTAAGTTAGAATAGACTAAAAAACATAAAATTCATAGAAAAAACCACGAGTGCATATTAAAAACTACACATTTTCACCTCTAACAACACTTTAAAAACCTCTGTATTATTGTTACTAATATTAGATTATGTGACACTTAACTGTCTTTCACACATACCATGACACAGTAATGGACCCTAGCAAAAACGTTTATATCTAGTCAGTGACATTCAAAATAAAATATCTAACTAAACATACTGTGGGCTCCTGCTATACTGCTTATGAGGGGACAGTATACTTTCTGACCAAACTCTCATACTTTCACCACTCACGTCCTATTTTAGACTTAGGTGTTTAACTTTGTTTTAAACAATTTCATTCAGACGTCGTTTCCTTATGATAAAATATACTCACTTTAAATAGATGAGGTTCAATATGGAGTTGAACAAATGTATCAACCCATATAACCAACACCATAATCAGATCAGGAGGGAACACTGTCATCACTCTACAAAGTCTCTTCATGCCCCTTACCCACACTTCGGGCCTCTGGCAACCACTGATCTCTTGTTACTGTCTATTCTAGAATTTCATAAAAATGGAGTCATACAGTGTTTTGGAGATTTCATGTTGCTACAGAGATTCGTAGCCCATTCCTTTCTACAGTAGAAAGGTATTCCTTTGAATGGATGTGCCACAATCTCTTTATCCATTGTTGGTGTTAAAAGTTGAGAGAAATGTACTAAATTACAGAAAAGTAGAGGGCCCTGGGTGGCACAGTTGCATACGCGTCCAACTCTTGGTTTGGGCTCAGAGTCGTGAGACTGAGCCCTGCATTGGGCTCTGCACTCAATGCAGAGTCTGCTTGAGACTCTCCCCCTCTCCCTCCACCCCTCCCCACTGTACTTTCTCCAGGAATGAATGAATGAATGAATGAATGAATGAAGAAGAAATAAATCCCAGGATAAAGGAGCTGCTACATAAACCATTGTATAGTGGAAAAGAGGTTTCCCTATTTTAACACTACCTGAGGGCAGGATGAGAGACAAACTAGCTTTTACACGTATATCTGCTCCAAAAACTGGAACAGGGAAACACCTCACAGGTGGTAAAGACTGATAATTACTAATTTATCAGTATTTCTAAGCAAATCAAGTCAAACGTTAGAAGAACTCTATAAATTCTTCCAAAATCTAAAACATTCTTTAGAAGATTACAAATGTCAAACTTTCTGGGAAAAAGGAAAGCTGAAGTTGTTTGCAGAGCAAGCTCTGCCTAGAGAATGGGGATAGCTTAACCTTTTTTTTTTTGGCCATTCAGCTGACGATGCCAGAACACACTGTATTCACAATTTTAGACTGGCTATAGTTTTCAAAAGCACTTTCAGATACAAAGTTATGATAATTCTTACTTTTCAGACATAAAACTATTAACTGACATGCTTAAAGGTACATAACCCAGACAAACTACGTAATTCCTAAGTTTATTTTGAAGCAGACCAGAGGTTACTACATCTTCAACATACTTATGGCCAAAGTTAAAATTGTGCCTTACAGGTTCAATTAGAAAACTGTTCAAACTCTTCATATAAGAACACTAGTTTTATAGAATCAACATGTGTTTCCTTCCATTCTACTGGTCAAGTAAGAGTTATTTCAATAAAAGAGGAAACAATGTAAGTGTAAACCAACAACCCACTGAAAATGAATTAAAATTCATGTGCATGGAAATGCAGGCGCATGCACGCGCGCGCGCGCACACACACACACACACACACACACACACACAGAGCCTGTAATGCAGCAAAACTGCATTTGTCATTTATTTTTATGAGGCCACTCTGAGAAGCATCCAGAATACCACTGGTCAAATTCATATATTAATGTCTACAAAGGCTCTACGTAATGAAGTTATGTATAAATGTAGACATACTTTCATCAAAGCTCTTGACAGTATTTTAGTATAAAAATATACGCTCTTGTTCCTACAAATATATTCTGAAAATCTTTATTCCTGTGGATAAAAGTGAAACTGGAAGTTAGTATTATTCTCTTAAAAGTCCTAAATGCTTTGTTCCTCTACAGCATATATATGTCTTAGCCCCACCCCCTCTGTTTTTGGAACAAGCATTCCTAACCCACAACTAATTTGCTCAAAGTTCAGGGCTTCATCTTTTGTAAAAACATTAGTTCTTTTGCAAAGGTAGGACATACAAAATGTGAAATAACTAAATCTCTTACGTATCTAGTTGTAAGCTTGGATTTCTAAAATACAACATCTTAAAAGAATGAACAGACTGAGGGCCTTAGGAATTTTATTTTCTGGACCCTTAACTAATATAAACATAGGTATGATCTTGGTGCTTTCTACTTATAGTGATTTTTCTTCTCTACTTCAAAATTTTGCAAGTATTACTCTTTGCATTACAATACCATGGATGATTCCAATTTTGTAATTTGCAGGAGGAATGCGCACTAGTAACATGATCTGCCTACTTCAGCACAAAGTAACCAGAGGTAGAACAGTATCAATCCTAGAAAGGTATGGTTTTCACTATTAAGTCAATTAAGTTACTTGAAAAGAAAGAATAAATAGTACATATTCACTGTCATGCTTTTATTCTATTTTTAGTTCTTTCATGAATTAAACGAGGATGCTAATCTTTGATACGGTATACACATATGGTCCCACAATAAAAATATAGCCATTATAAAATAATCTAACAATGCAATAATTAAACGTTCCAATTTCTTAAAGATTCCTTCTGTTGTATAGTGAAAATAAACCGAAGTGTCAATGTGTTCTGGTAAGATAAGGATAAGGTTGTTCAAAAATCAAGTGAGATGGGGGAGAGACTGACCTAACACATTTACTCAGTGAATAATGACTGAATTCAACTACATGAATGTTTTTATTCTCCCACTTATATATCCATTTCAAAGTGACCTTTAAAAATAATCAAGTTGGGGGTGCCTGGGTGGCTCAGTCAGTTAAGCATCTGCCTTTGGCTCAGGTCATGATCCCAGGAGGGAGCCCATTTCTCCCTCTCCTTCCCTTTCATTCTCTCTCTTGCTATCTTGTCTCTCTCTCAAATAAAATCTTTTTAAATAAATGAATGAATAAATAAAATTATCAAATAGACATCTATTGTATAATATCCAGAAACCACTGTTCTGAACACTTTTTTTTTTTTTTTTTAATTCTTTCGAGAACTCTCTCCTACCCCGTCTCCATGTGATACTGATAGAAGTACCATTCATGGTACACTCCCACTATATGAGTGGGACTCAAACTGGCCAGACTATTTCCATCATAGCCAACTGCAATCCTGCCTCCAAAATAGTGATTCGTTACGGACATATGATCCAAGGAAATCAGGGGCTTTCTTACAATTTAATACATAAATGATTGGATAGCATCTTTGGGAAGGAGAGGGGAAGGTGTGAGAGTCATAACATGGGTTTGGGACTGACAGGATCATCTTTTTGAGCTCCTGGATCCAACCAAGCCTGAAGCTAACCTATCTATTGGCTTTACCAGTCATATAAACTGACCAGTGTTTGTGTGTACACCATATAGCATATAATACATACCATATAGTGTGTGTGTGTATACACACACCTTATATAATATACAATTATATTAAAATTTTTGGTCTAAGGTAGGTGTTGACAAACTGCAGCTTGTGGGCCAAATCCCAACTGGAAATCCTGTTTTTGTACATCCCACTAGCTAAGAAGGGTTTTTACATTTTAGGGAGTTGTTAAAAAGAAGAATATGTAACAAAAACTGTATGTGGTCAGTAAAACCTAAAATACTTACTATATGGACCTTTACAAACAAACAAATAATAATAATAATAATTAATGACCTGGACTTGGAAAAGAAAAAGCAAGAACAGTATATGGACTCACCTAAGTTTCAAAAATCAGTCCAACATTAAAAAACAAAAATTTGTCCAATAAGACATGAGCTAAATAATATCTCATTTTCAAGTACTCATTTTTCTAGAATTAGTTATCTTGATTTTTTTGACTAATAATTTTTGCAATACTCCCAAAGGTAACAAATACATCTCCTTTTTAAAATAGTACAGTAGACAAACCAATGAATTAGGTACAGGAACCAGTTATTTTAAACAAGAGTATTCAAATTCAAATGTTCTAACTCGTTTACATTTAAAGGTATCAAAGGATGATTAGGATTGGTTTTTTTGGAGGGGTGGGGGAGGATAGGGTTTTGTAATGCAAATCTCCAATTTGTTTATATATTTTAAAAAGCTATCAATTGTGGCGCCTGGGTGGCTCAGTTGGTTAAGCATCTGCCTTTAGCTCAGTCATGATCCCAGAGTCCTGGGGTTGGACTCCCTGCTTGGCAGGGTGTCTGCTTGTCCCTCTCCCTCTGACCATCCCCTCCACCCACCTTGTGCTCTGCCTCGCTCACTCTCTCAATAAATAAAATCTTTAAAATAAATAAATAAAAATAAGAGATAAAAAGCTACCAATTATTCATTTATTTACATGTTGAACCTGTTTCAAAAGGTATTCAGAATGACTTGTCTTTTCTTCATAAAAGGGGAAAAAATGTACCAAATAACATGAGTACTATCGCACATGTAGAGTTCAATTTACAATCATGCAATGGGGCCATTTTGCTACTGGAAAAAGTAGACCCAATAAAGAGAATTAACTAACAGTGGGAATATTTTCAGTAACTTGATCTTCATTCCTTCAGCCAAAACGGAATCATGAGAACCTGGTATAACTTGGTGTTGCTGTGTGTCTATTTTTAGTATACACATCATTATTAATGGTTACTTTGCCAAAATAAATTCACAAAATGGAAAGTAACCTAACATATAAAAAAAGGATCACAGATGTTTAAAATCATTCAGTAACAATAAAAGATGAGTTTTGCAGATGACAATAAGGTAAATCCCAAATGGAATTTTCTAAGCCAAGTTTTTATTTTCTAGCCAATGCAGAGCAAATTCATGCACTGACTTAGCAATACAAATTAAACACGTTGGAAATGTACAAAGATATTCATCTGAGCATTACTTTTAATAATGAGATACTGGAAAAGAGCTAAATGTCCAATAATAGGGAATGGTTAAGTAACACCAGTATGGTAATAAAAACTGCAGGAATACAGTTTTAGCTAATAAGTATATGAACAGATTGGCATTTTACACTACTATTGGGAATGGAAATTCATATATCCCTACAGGCAATTTGAAAATATACATCAATACTTAAAAAGAACATAACCAGAAACCTAACAAGTAGATAATGATGTAAATTACAAAGCTTTAGTCAATTAAAAGAATTTAGAACAATGTAGATGCCCATTAATTGAGAATGAACTAAATTAGGTTACATCCATTTACAGCCATTCAAATGATGTAATTCATAGTTCTTTTGAAAGGAAAAAGGTCTAGTGTTTAGGCAAATAAAGCACTTGGTTTCTTCATACCTAAAACACGGAACTACCTCATTCTGTTGTAATGAGGATAAAATTTAATGTGTGTCACATGTCTAGCATGGAGTGTGGCTATAATGGGCACTCTACTATCGTGTGGAGCAAATGCCAACTTTTGAAGAAATATGTGCATATACATGACAAAGTGTGTGCCTTCTGGTTAAAGATAGATAATTGGACACACATACATTCACTTCTGTCCTCAGAGAAACTCCACTAAACTAGTATTATTAAAAGAATCTGAGGCATAAATCTACAAGGATAAGAAGAATGGAAGAGATTACTATCACAACACAATTTTACAAGATGAAAAGCAGAAATCCCAGCACTAGAAATTCCAGAAAACTTAAAGTAGAAAACTAAGATAAATTACCAATGAGAATGGGACTCAGAATCCCACAAAGTTCAGGAACTGATGGTACCAGGTACCTCTGGGATGACTCTGGAATTAAGACTAAGGATTGGTTGATAGGCTGTTTATGAAGCAGTAAGATCCCCAGATCCCCTCCCCCACTTGCACAGCTGGGTAACTGTCTCTCTGCTGACCCAGCAAAACACAAGACCTCTATTCTTTAGAAAGTATAAAATAAAGAAATTCTCAATTAAAGTACACAGCTGTATCTAGGTGCACCATACCAAAATGAGAGAAGGAGAGGGAGGATCAAGTACGAACAGACAGATTAGATGACACATGGCTTCTTTCCTAGGCCTCTTTTCCTGCCCAACCCCCAGACCTCGGTCAGTCAGCTTTCACCTCTAGGCAGGAGGAATCTTCTCTGTGGAATTTCACCAAAGAAAAAGATCTAAAAATAATGACAGGCTTCATAATGACCAGCCAAAACAGATCACCAGAAAATGGATTTCAGTGAAATCTCCTCTATGTGTTCAGAGCTTACAGATTAAGTGTTGGGGGACCAAAACCTGAGTATGAGGAAACAACCAGGAATTACCAAAACCTGATGAAAACTCCCAATACGAAAATCAAAACCAAACCAACCTCCCTCCCCCAAAAAAACTTCATGAGAACTGTGTATAGAAAACTCACCATTAATGTCCTCAAAAAAAGAAATGCATCCATAATAAAAAGGAGAACAAAATAACCTCTTGAAAATAAAAACAACAGAAAAAAAAAATCAAAAGAAAGGCTGGAAGAAGTTGAAGAAATCTACCAGAAAGTAGAAGAAAAAAGCAAAGCCAGAATGAAAACATCAGAACTTCCCAAGAGGACAATCATCCAAAATAATAGGAGATCTAGAAAGAGAAAAGAAACAAGGATACAGTGAACAACCATCCTGGTTTGCTTGGCTCTAACCCTGGTTTTAAGGCCGAGTCCTGAGTCTGGGGGAATGCCTCAGACCCAAGGGAAACCAGGACTGCTGGTCACCCTAGTAAGAAATGAGGCCAAACCCACAGCTATGGCAATATAATGGAGGTAAAGATCTGCAGCTAGAAGAATGGGTTACATATACAACAGATCAGGAATCAGAATGTTTCCAATAAAGAAAGCTTAAAAATAATGTGTTTCTTCAAAATTTTTAAGAATCATTTCTAACCCAGCACTCTATAACCAATCAAACAAGTACCTAGGTTGTATATTATCAGACAGTCAAAATCTAAAAACAATAAAAAGGCTTTTAAAAATCTCATAAGCATTTTTTCTCAAAAAGCCAAGTGGAAGAAGATACATTCCCTCAAAACGAAATAGTGAACCGGGAAAGATGATGTGGGATCTGGAAACACAAAGCTAAACAGAAGACTGAAGAAAATGCCCAGGCTAAATAAATAAAAGCTGTGAAGCAGACATAAAAGAGTAGCCATCCAGAGGCCTTATTTCTTCAGGACAATTTAACAAAAGCAAGTAGACAGCTTGAGAAAAGATTCAGACAATTAGTAAAGAGTTTGGAGCGATGGGTTCACAGAAAAGGAAAACAACATCAACAAAATAGTTATTTAAAACAAGAAAACCAAAACTGTGTTAAGAAAGGAAACCTTCCTACATGACTCTGTAAATGGCATGTATGTATCTATACAAACATTGGGCGGGCACTGATCATGCCTGGGCAAAGGGGAAGTGCATACAGTACATGGTTGGTGGGTACAGAAGTGCGGTCACTTTCAAAAAGGGCAGGCAATTGTGCTCAAAGTGAAAAAACCCAACCAATAAACACATGAGCACATACACCATATACATGGAAATAAACACCAAAATAATCAGCACTGGGAAAGGGCAATGTGGCAGGAAGACTGCTGGGTTTGGGTTTTTTTTAAACTTATATGTAACTTTACTAAAATGTAATTTGGCTAAATTAATTCTTATTCTGACCTGGTATACAAAAATACATACCATGATTGTTTAAAATTTGCAATGTAAAATAAAAGCCTTTTTTGGGGTACCTGAGTAGCTCAGGTGGTTGAGCTTCGAACTCGATTTCAGCTCAGGTCATTGAGATCAAGGCCCACACTGGGCTCCGTGCTCAGGGGTCTGTTTTTCTCTCTGCTCCCCCTCCCCCCGCAACCCTTTCCCTCCGTCCCCCCACCATTTGTGCTCATACTCTCTCGCTCTAAAATAAATAAATCTTTAAAAAAATAATAAAAATTAAAAAAATAAAGCCTTCTTAACAAAGAGGGTGATGATACTAGTTTCTATTCAGCGTTCTTTTATAACTTGGCAACTCATTTTTGTAATTTAATGTATTTTTTAAAGCCCTTTGATTACTGGAATCAGTAATTTTGCAATGCACTTACCTATTAAAATTATTAGAGCTTTAAGTTGCTAAATTATTTTAACAGCTGTCTTACGATACAGAAAAATCTTAACACTTAATCCTTTTCCCTTTAAGCTCCTCAGCCAACACCTCATGAGGTGAAAAGGTAATTTAATTATTTAGACTCAGTATGCACGACCCCATAAGACTCTAGGTGAAACCAAGATTTTAACTCTTCAATTCCCTCCTCAACATATTATTTCTTCCCTCCATGCTAGGGATACAGAGAAGCAGGTCTCAGTCTCAGACTGATTAGATAGAGTCCTATCTCAGCAGAATTTCCTTACCAGTTCTGCATCTGCCTGGTTCTTGTCTAGTTCTAATAATGGCCACAGGCTGCATGCAAGTCACCAGAAGAGCATGAAACTCAAGCTGGAAATAAGCTGGTAACTACTGCTGACTAGGTTATTAATAATATGCACATGATGTCCACTTAAATAATGAGAGGAGACCAGATCTACAAATAGACACATCAGACAAGAAATATAATATTTTTAAATTTTTCTATAAATAAGTTCCATAATGGCCCAGATTTTGATAACAAACTTTCTTGTATTTCCATGCCATCTATCACCTTCTACTATTCAGACACTACATACTCTGAAAGTCGTATTACTTCAAGATTAGTTTTCTTTTAAAAGAAGTTAGATTAGCAAAACAGATCCTGAAGCCACACGAATTACAAAAACATTTTAAAATATATTAAAATATAAAAATATTTTCAAAAATCACTTGTATCATTACATTGCCAGACTGGTTTTACATTTAGGCGACACAAATTTCTGAGAATGTCTGTTTGCTTATATTAAACAACACATAGCAAGAATAATTTCCTAAGGCATATTAAAAATTGTCACATAACACTATCCCTTCTGAGGTATTCTCAAGACTTCTATCAACTGATACAGTGTGACCTTTGTCACAGAGCTATTTTGATCAGTTGCAGCCGGCAAGCCACAAGGCTTTAAGAAGCCCATCACAAAAGTAGCTGTTTCGCCAGTTCTCCTGCCAGCCCTAACTCCTGACCAGGAGCTCGTTCGTTCATCAGTCTGTTAACAGTTGTCGAAACAGCACACTTGGGAAAGGTCTTCTTGCTTAAGTATCCTGACTCCATGTATTCTATCATTTTCCAAAGGTTGCTTGGACCACTGCTGTCTCCCAAGATGGTCAAGCAAATCTGTAAAATACTACGTTAAGCAGAAGTTACCATAAGATTTCTTGCAGCCTTCAATGTGTTAATGTAATCCTAAATCTCCAGTAGTATCTGACCATGGGAAATGAGTTTTCATAAAGTATCATGTAGGTACCATTATTTCTACAACTTGGAAACAATTTTTTTTCCCCATGAAGCTTTACTGACCAACCGTATCAGTAATTCTTTACCTGAGAAAACATATCATATTCTAATTAATAGGTTCACTGATTTTTAAAAGTTGAAGCAAACAAATGATCTACCCAATTTGGAATGCTCTGTATCTCACGAAGTGGCCAAATCCATTTTTTGGATGACATACAGACTGTGGTTCTGCAGATATGCTAATCCGAAATCTGCCTCTCAACCTCTACCCTTTGAATCTAATTATGCCCCATGTCTTGATGTTTTGGGGGGAGAGAAGTTTCCTCATGCGTAAAGAGCTCTTCAAATATATGGCAATAACTCTCAAGTCACCATTACATGTTAGTACAGTACAGGTATTTTCACATACATTCTTTTATTTATGCTTCACAAGAATGAATACTATCATCTTACAAATAAGATCAGGGATTAGGTTGCATGATTTGCCCAACCTCACAAAACTATATAAAGAGATAACTTCAAATCAAGATCTTCCGAATCTAAAAAGAGTTATATCCTAAACTTCATCAGTGGCTGGGATTTATCAATCCTTCATTCTCAAAAGGTTGTTGAATATAGTTTCTTTCTTAAGATACTTAATCTCTGCTGTTCTAAATTCTACAGTGCATCTCATGTACTAACTACTATGCTCAGTGTCCTCATATAATCATTTATTCCTCAAATAAGCTATTATGCCCATTTACAAGGAAAAGGTTACAAACTTTCCCATAGTTGCCAGGTGACAGAATGGCAGAGCTAGGATTCAAAGCAAGGATTTTCACTTCTGTAATAAGAGTTTTCTATCCCCAACATGTCATTACTTGAAACTCAAGAGATTCCCATAAAATACCTTATTTTGCCCATATATTCTTAAGTAAAATTACCAAGTACTGTCAGTTCTATTGCAGTATTGCTTCCTATATAGACTCTTTTCCCAAAGTGACATAGTAATCATGCCTAAAATCCACCCTGCCCTGTCTGACCTCAAAAGGCCTTCCTAGATTTAGCTCGCCCAGTCTACTCAATCCTATGCATCCTAGTCTCACGACTGATTTCTGGAACCAGATGGTCTGGGTTTGACTCTTGGCTCTATAGTGCTCGACTCGGCAGTACATACACTAAAACTGGAAGGACTCTTGGCTCCTTGGTTCTGTGACCTTAGGGAGCCAAACTGACCACTGACCCTAAGTTTCCTTACTTCTAAGATGGAAATAATAGTATCTGCCACACAGAGCAGATAAGTAGTAAATGACATGATCCATGTAAAGGATTTACAAGTTATCAGGCTCTTGTAAGAACGTTACGTATAAATATTCCCTACTATTTTGTTTTGAAATGTTTTTCACTTATTTGAAAATAAGCAAGTATGTAGTGAATGGAATGATTTAAATCCTTGGGTTCACACAATATTCATCCCTAAAGATGAATCAATACCAGTAAAGAAGGATCATATAATTTCATCTCCTCCGGGGCCTTAACATCTCCTAATGACCCAAATATGGTGTGACAGTACAACACAGAAAACTAACAGGGGTGAAAAATAAGTGATGAAGAGAAGGAGGCAGTGGCTTCAAGTTACACATTTCCTCCATCTTTCACTTCTAGCTCTGCCACCTGTGAGGTAAGTCACCAGGCAGGCTAGCCCACCTCCTTAAAATAAATTTCCTTAATAAGTATCATTAAACACCATTTTTTAAAAAATTAAATGGACTGCATATATAAAATACCTAGTATTTATTAGATGTGAAATAAATGCTGGTTCCCTTCTCCTGTTCCAACAGCTTAGGCTATAATTAGAGCTGAGAACTAGGATAGTGGTAGTGAAAACGGAAAAGCGGTATTCGTGACCACACGACACACACAGATTTTGTGCAAGTGAGGAAGACAATACGAGTTGAGTTTTACTCACTTGTCACCATGTGCAGAGTGAGCTTCACAGACCATCTGGTTTTATTATGGCCCAGGGGTCACATCAGAACTCAGGGTGCTTTCTCAGGTAGAGAAACCAAGACTGCACTGGGGGTCAGGTTTTCTTTTAAAAATTACGTTAACAGACTCGGAAGAAAAGAAAAGAAAACAAGTGCCGAGGAAGAGTCAAGGACATGACACTCAAGAACAATCTGCTCTCACCCTGCCCCGGACCCTCCTAGAAATCAGAGCTGCAGGAACAATCTGCTCTCACCCTGCCCCGGACCCTCCTAGAAATCAGAGCTGCAGGAGATAAGCTCTGCAAGTAAAGCATACTGGAAGGCAGAAAACGGAGGAGTGAATCCCACCAAACCAGCTATAAACTCACCCTGGCCCAATGGCTGTGGAGGCCACACGGCTACTACACTGGACACACACACACACACACACACACACACGCTTCTACTTCACTTCAAAACATAAAGGAAGAGGTATAAAAGCAGAGATAAACAAACTCCAAATGTCAAGAAAACCTTGGCAGGTCCAACAGACAGTTGATGGTCCCTCTTTAGCCTGCCTTTTAATTCCCTTTTGACTTCAAGGTACCAATCGTAATCCAAAATCTGTACCTTCAAATTCAAAAGATTTTAATACAGAAGTAAGGCACACTTAAAATACCCAAATTGAACAAAATTCTACAATGTAAAAGATGTCACCTTCATGATAACCCTATGGTACAGGTTAAACACAAGATTTTATGTAGTGTCTACTAGTCTTCTTGTTAAAGTTTAGCAAATACTGAATCACAAATATTGAATCAAGTACAGATAGTAGGGTTAAAGGAAACGGAGCTAACAACTGGCTCTGATTCAACAGGTTAGGCTGAGCCACTATTAGCTAAACTTTGACAAGAATGCTACCACACTATACAAAGTTTTCAATAACCAAGAAAAGGTTCTAGCCCTATGAAAATATAAATCTACAATGTTCTATGGAGGGGAGAAAAAGGATGGTGAAAAGCGAGCTTCCTGGATAAATATCACAAAAATTAAATGCTGAAACCGTACATAAGTGCTGTATTATTCTATTTGTGTTTTTTAGATGTCTCAAAACAGAAAAAAGAAAAGGACGCCCTTCAGCATTACAGCAATCACGTAACTGAAGAAGGCCACCACCAGCTCTAATCAGTTCTAATGACATGAACAGTCGGCTTCTCTGAAGTAGTCTTTTGAACAGAAGAGAAAAAGAAAAGTGCCCTAAGATCCCTATCTCCCATCTAGTCTGTTTCTTTGCTTGAAAGGTATCATTCTGAAATGTAAGTTCCACTCCACTGTTCAAGAGGGCAATACTCCTCCCCATTTACGTGGGACTAGAGCCCGGTGTACGGAACTAAGTAAGAGGTATTCATCTTCAGACGAAGCTTTTTATCTTTAAGTATGACATGTGAGTAAGATTTCATTTATTCTGAAATTTTAGCTCAGTATTTCCATATATCACGAATGTATCATACCAAACCCCCTCCCCCCAAAAACACCCCACTATTTGACTTTCAATCATGGTCAAAAGCAACTCGTAACTGAAATAATTTTGTTGTCTGGTTAAAGAAGAAGATCCAACTTGATGTCCCACCCTGATAATAGGAAATAACTTAGGAACAGATACTACAAGGATAAAGATGCAGGTACTACAATGTGACCATTTAGAAATAAGGCGGCAGCACTCCTGACCAGTCTCCTTAGAACTAAATGTAGCGTCAATTCTTATGTATTGTTACAAATGGATATAGTAAAGCTAAGACTGCCTCAAGCTGCAAAAAAAAAACCAAAACAAATCTGACTACCTTGAAAGCATCACCACTTTGGACACACCAAGAAAAATTTCCTTGGGGAAAAAAAAAGAAGAAAGAAGTTTCCATACACTTACTTGCTAATTTGGCCTGTAATCCAGAAGGTCCAGGTTTTGATGTCTCTGACTTAGAAGACACTGGAAGAGACAGTTTGGTTTTAGGAAGGCTAACTTTAGGGCTGAAACGAGCAGCCCAATCGAATTTTGAAGAGCCACCAGTTTTACTCTGTTCCTTTTCCCTGCTACTTCTTCTGGGACTGGGACTGGATGCTGAACGGGAACGCCTGGCCTTGTTCTGGTCTTTTCCTTGTTTCACCCTGGCCCCAGGTGGTACAGTGGAGGAGGCCGAGGCGACAGCAGAAGAGGAGGAGGAAGTAGAGGCAGCGGAGGAAGAATCGGTGATGGTGCTGCACCCAGCTTTGGCCGAGGCGGCGGATTTTGAAGCCAGCTTGGTGGGTTTTGCAGATCTCTCTTCGGCACCCGTTGACTCAGACACAGAACCACTCTTTATACAAGAACTCTCTGTCCTCTTTCTTTTCTGACTCCGTGAACTGCCAGCGGCCCCACTCTTTCGGGTATGAGCCTTACTTGTTGACGGCGATTGTGCAGATTTCAGTTGTTGCTCCTGGTCTAAATGTCTCTTCTTTGACTTACTATGTGGCTTATTTGTTTCTGAGGGAGACTCAGTATGCTGAAGTGCTTTTGGTTTTTTGGCAGAGCTAGGAGAATTGGTCCTGTTGTAGTCTGGACTAGCACTGCGTTTCACTCCTCGAGAATTGTCTTTCTTAGGCACCTGCCCCGTTTTTTGCCTTTCTGAAGTATTGGCTCTGTCTGGATCCTCTGGTTGTGGAACTATGACAGCAGATGATGAACTGCAGCTTCTGAGAGGTCAGATAAGAAGAGAGTTAGTATCAGCCCGCCAGCATTGTACCTGTCATGTAATACTTATTAACTTCGCAAATCTGTACAAATAAGTGCTTTAAAAAAAGAAAAAAAAAAGATGCAAAAGTCTTTCTGATTAAGTCCAGGGCTAAATAAACACAGGTTTTCAAACGGTTCAAAACTGGATTTAAAAAAAAAAAAGTGTGACTTTGGATGGTGAAATATTTGATTAGAAGATCAGAGTAATTCTTCAGCCCAAAGATTACTGACACTAACCCTCCTAATCACAAAACAAGAATTAAAATGAAAAGAAAAAGAATACTTAGTAGTTCAGAACTAGTTGAAACTAGAATACTGGTGCTCTTATTCACAAATACAACTTCTTTGTCAAAGCTTGAAATAAATAACGACTTAAGTATGCACTTTTCAAAATGAAGGTAAGAAAACCGTATAATATAGTAATTTCTTTTCTAAAAAAAGACTCCTGCCAATTAGATCTTAAGAAATAATTGACCTTTGGCTCTACCAATAAAAAAATAAAAACAAAAACAAAACATTAAAAAAAAAAAAAGTAAAATGGCATTTCAGATGCCTATAAAGGTTTGTTAATCAAACGGAAACCTCACGGCTCTCTAACCAAGGGAAAAAATGCATTGTCTAGAGCTTACTGCATTGGTGTCACTGCAAAGTAAACTATTAATCCTCAAAGTTACATTCGGGGAATAATGAAAACACATATTACAACATCTTGGGGTAACCTAAATTTTAATATTATGCAATGATTCAAATGCAAATAATTCTGCCTTGAAAATGTACAAGCAATGTGAAGATTTACCTTTTAGAAAGGTGTCCCCTTGACAGTTCAGAAGTAGTATTAGACTGCACTTTGGGTGCCTTAGAATTAGATTTTCTACTCTCAGGAGGGCTATATCCCTTATGTTTTGCCTGCCCTAAATGTGACCTGTCAGCAGAAAATCAAAACAGAAATCTATCAGGAAACTGAGATGCAAATACAGTATTGAAAAGTGAATTATGTTTTCATTTTTTAAAAAGTCTCCCAATTCTTCTTTACTGACCCTACCCTTTCCCCCAAATATTTCCATAATTAATTATTGTTCTACCAAATAATCTTGCCAAAAAACTTGCCTTAGAACCAATACCTCAATACCCAAGAGTGCAGGTCTTTTATTACTAAGTTTTATGAGTGAATAGCAATATTATACCCATTTAAGCAATAAAGAATTTTTCAACAATTGTACTGCAAACTCACATATGCTAAATGTTTGCAAAAAGCAAATCCGGCCTTTAGATCTAAACACTATTTTTAATAGATAATGTTGAGTGTAACAGCTTAAAAGTTTCATGGAAGAAGCAGTCAGTGATCGCACAATGATACTGACTCCCAATTTGTGGACTGTAATTCAGGTTAGCCCGGTAAATGCAGAGGCAGATGAAATCAACTCTCAAACTGATTTTACACGGCAAATCATTAGAAGCACTACACAGTAAATAAACTTACATGAAACTGATAGAATGATATTTGCTAAGAATGTAATGCACTAATCAATAGAAGTACACCAAAAACCAAGCCCTGGAGAAAGAGGTAAAGAATTGACCACAAAATATTCCAAACATATTCAAGAGAGTCCATCATTGATATACCGTTGGGTTATATTTGTAATAAAACAAATCCTGTGCCAGCATTGTTCTAAGAGCGAGTTTGCAGGACACGAATAAACTGTTTTTCAGTTGTTAGATTTTTTTTTTTTTAACCTCAGACAATGATTACATTAGATTTACACAGCAATTAAAAAAAGAGCATGCATTTATATATACCCAGAAAAGCCGGTGTTACAGAGGTGAGAGATAATAACGTTAAAGATGCAACTATTTTAATTCAGAGCCAACATCCATCCTTCATGTAAATAACATTAAGAGAGCATATTCTAATAAGAATGATAAAGTTTCATTAATACCAAAGCTGTTTACTTCGTTAAAAAAATTCTTTAAAGGCTTTCATTCTGAACATCACCTCAAAGGAACTGAGAAATAAAGTCACTGAAACCTCACATGACGATTCTAATTGAATCTGTAAGGATGCCACACAGTTCTTAACATAACATACAAGTTCCACCATTTCTTCAAAAAGATGCTCTAAGGTTTCTCGTCTCTTATTTTTTTCTTCCATTTTTCCAGAGGAGTTCAATACTGGAGTCTTGAAAGAAGATATGAAATTAGCTTCTCAATAAAAAGAAATATTTTTGGATCTGTAATATCATTTTCGTTTTTAAGATTTTAATATAGGACAGGCTAGCACTTTCTAAAGACTTACTAGTATAGACCAACTACTTAAAAACTCTACGTCAGTCTTTTCAAGTGTCTTAGTCTTGACTGTAGTAATGAATAAGCATTTTTCAAGGTACATATTATAGTTTTTCTGAGTGTATCCAAGCTGAACCTTCTAAGATTTATCCACTGTGATTTAGTTTGCATTTTTCCTAGATATTCTTCCACTGCAGACTGACATTATGTTAACCCATGAGTTTCCTATTAGAGAGATTTTATTTCTAGAAACTGATTTTGTTTCTGTAACGTTTTTACTAACAGATCTGAGAGTTCTATTTAAAAAAAAAGAAATGAAACTGAGTAAATTTTCAAGTCATCCTAATTACTTTTTGAAAGGTGTAATGTTCTGTTTTCAGGGTACATGACTTAATATCCATAGAACAATACCTATAAATTATGTCATTCAGGTTCTCTATATTCTTGCTTCAGTCAAGTTTGCTAAGGATTAATTTTTTAATTGAATCACAACCTCTACTTCATTATAAAATTTAAAATATCCGTTGTTGTATTCCTTGATTATAATTTTAAAATCATTTTTAAAAAAACTTTATCCAGAGTTAGACTACTTGGCGGTAACATTCAACTAAATATTCAGATGGCAATCTTAAAAAATGTTTATTATAATATATTCCTAGTTAATAACTAGGGGATGGGGGAGGGAATTCATTCTCTTTGTCAACAGAATCTGACCAACATCAACCCAATGCTGACAGCGCTGTAGAGGCAGCAGCCCTCCCCTCTTTACCCCAAATAAATTGTTCCTGGCTCTTGAACACATCTAACTTTATAGCCACTTAAATCAACTCCTGAATTTCTACTGTCCTTACACCTTCAATGACCTAAAGGATTTATGAGGTAAATACTCTAAATACTCAATATCTGATAATGAAAGAAAAAAAAAAAATCCACCCATCTTAGAAACTGAAACTCACAAAACTAGCTTAAAACCAACAATGCCCATATTGACCTGATTGCACCTTTCCAAAAATTAAGTGTAACACTGTCACTGAAGACTGGTTAAAAACATTTCAAAATATTAAATACTGATCACTACTGTCCTTCCACCTATTGTTTAGCAGGGTCTTAATACATTTTCTGTCAAGGGTAGTAAATAGTTTTGGTTTTGTGGGCAATACTAGGTGTCACATAAGCAGGTATAAACAATATGTAAACGAATGAGCATGGCTATGTACCAAGTTTTATACACAAGAACAGGCAGGAAGCTGGGTCTGTCCCACGGGTCATACATAGTTTTCCAATCCTTGGCTTACCACAAGAGAGCGGGCAACCAGATGGTACCATGAAGAAACAATATGGGGCCTCCCAAAGTGGGGCTCTGTTTTATTATGCCCATTTATAAATTACTGATGCTCAGAATACTGTAAAGTAAATGTCCATAAATTAATAGCGCCCAATCTAGAATAGCCAATTAGGGTATCACAGGATTCAACACTCAACAAGCCTTGATGGCTTTTAGCTCATTTCACCAATTCCCTCATTTATCAGACCTTAATGCTCAACATTAATTTTTATTAAAAAGCATAATCTAAGACCTAGTAAAATTTATAGCCACTACAAATCAAATTTGCAAAAATAACACAGTAAAATTCATGACAAACTCTTTTAGATAGCAGCAGAATGAGCCCATTTAGTAAATTACAGCCCAAGGATAGGTGGATAAGTGGGTGGGTGTATATTCAGGAGCTTTTATATCATCCTATGGATATTCCTGGCAGAAAAAAAAATCTCACTTTCTGCAAAATCACTCACTAAAAATAACCAGGCTAATGGTGAAAATAAGATTGGGCACAGAGCACGCAAACCTATGTTATTTCATAATCATGTTCTAACAAAAACATCACCAATTTTAAGGATTTAATCTCCACTAACATTTGCACCAATAATCAGAGCTGGCCCACTCTTTGGAATCTTGTTTTTGTACATTCCCCTTTTAAGTGTGAATTTTTAAAGGCACTTTCTCTTAAGACCAGCGTCAACAAAATTAAAAATACGATTCCGGGGGATGCTTTCCAGTGAATGGTTTTGAGCTTCCTTCGAGCATTCAACAGTGCAAAGTGTAGTGGTTCTGGAAGTCACTGAACTAGCTATTTCTTGCACAAAGTGATTTCTGTAAATCATTTCTGTAAGATTTTCAAGCTTTTTCGTAAGATCTTCATTAGATAAGATTACCAAATCTTCCACGCTAATTCAAAGTCTATTCCATTTCAGTTCATACATTAACACTGTAGGAAAAACTGCCTATGAACCAGTACTACCTTCCAGGTTATACTGACATCATTTCCCTATTTAGCAAGTGTATGTGGGCCAACTCACATTAAAGAAACCCAGATTACAACAGAACAGACTAATCAACTCTGGGTTATATGCTTTTAAGACTCAAATGTCTCTTGTTGACTTTTAGGCAAATCACAGCTGATTGCCCCTTCTAGATACTTCAATTTACTTTTACTACTATTTAATAAAATACTTGGTAGTCCAAAGGGTTAAAAACCATCTCTAATCCAGAGGACAGCTAAGAAAGGATAAAATCTTATATCAAAGAGCTCATTCTTGTCTGAATGGCAGGTAAAATGAGTGGCTAGTTATAAGTAACCAGTTAATACTCTACAACACAGGTCTTAAATTTTGTTTGAAATTAAGTTTCACGCCAGACATATTCACAGTTCAAAAACATGTACATACTATCAAAACATAAACGATCTGGGGCTTAATTAAATCTCCAAATTTGTTTTTTGTATATGTATACAGATGTGCATGCATTTTTATGCTTTTATATTTTATATACACGATTAACAGTACAATTGTCTTCTAAAAATTAAATGCTTTGTTTATAATGTTCATAAGTTAAATGAATGTTTTAAACAAGTCACTGATTTTCAATAATCAGGGTGGAAAGTTCATTTAAATTACTTTAAACAAAACACTCACTAATGTTCTCAGCAAAATGTACTGTTTTCCTATTTTCAATCACAAAACAAAAGCTGATTAGTCTGACCAATGTTCCTATGTTTAGTTACGGCAAAATGCTAGCCCAGTGGATTCTGTAATTTACAGTAAAGAACTCCTTTTTTATAAAGCAATGTTTTAAACATTAGTGGTTCTCCCTCTAGGGAACATTTTGAAAACATATTAGGGAACTGGGTGCTATTGCCACTTAGCAGATGTGGACTAGAGATTAAAAAAAAAAAGAAAAAAAAAGTCATGCAATATACAGAACAGTCAGACAAAATGAAAATTGTCCCAAGAACCAGAGATTTCGAGTAGCCTTGGTAATACATGAAAACCTTATGAAAAAACTTGAAATCTGGCCATGATATAGGTAAAATACATACTCATAATTTCTCAGCTTATATTTGTTTTGCATGGTTTTTATATACATCAATTTCTCCAGTAATCCATGGGAATCAACAAAAGATACATTTTTTGCAGCTTTACCAAGGGCCATGTATCATTCTGGAGAAGTCTACAATGAAAACGCTACTTATGGCATTTAAGTATGTTGCTGTAGCTGTCAGGTTCAATAAATTCAAAAACAGATGCATACACTGTCATCTTGTGTCAATGCACCCAAGCATTTACCTACTGAAATAATCTTATTTTGTTACCAGTTGTTTTCCTTTTATTTGTTTATTTTTACCCTTATAAAATGCAGGTACATTACATATATTTAGAAACATCTTATGTTTCTAAACCGTTTAGGCAGGTATGTTGTATTTCTTGATTCATCTCATGCTAACAAAGGGACATCATAATAAAAATGTTTACATTATATGATACACATTATAGAGTGGGAGCATTAGATCAACAGAACAGAGTTGAGAACTACTGTAACAAGCTACTCATTTCAACAGATTCGTTAGGTTTGCCAACTCAAATATATGCAAGTCATGACAAGGCATATAAATATGGATAACACAGTTGAGTTCCTGTCCTCAAACAGGTCAGTGCCTCATAAAACAAAGTGATCTACCAGGTGCTATAAAGTTCCCAACAAAGGGAGAAATTACAACTAGCAGGAGAATACAGGCTTTATAGACTACATGGATTTAAACCACACCCTGAAGAATGAAAAGCTGAAGAAAAAGAACATTTGAGTCAAAAGCAGAGTAAAGGCAAAAGACAGAGGCAGGAAAATATGAAACCCACATGGCACCTGGCAAATGATATGAATTTCCCTGAGCACAGAGCTACATTAGGAAACAAGGTTGAAAGGACAGGCTAGGGCTTAAATGCCTTTTCAAAAGATACAGATTTTGTCCTTTGATAACAGTCTGCAGTAGGAGACTGACAGTGTTAGAAACAGCAAGGCAAAAGCAAAAATTCTATTATGTTCAACAACCCAAGTAATACTGAGGATGGGTGAATAAACTACAGTACGTACTTTACTGTGTACAGAAACAAGGCAAGGGATTGAATGTAATCAAAACTGTGGAAAAAGATACGCCCCCCCAAAAGAGAACCATACAGCTCAATATACCTTCACCCCCCACATTTCACAAAGGAGCTGGGTAAGGAATATAAACACCAAGGTAATCCAAAGTAAATCAGTGATTAGTGACAGGATAGTGATGCAGTGTTAAGTATTTCATCAGGTAGACTGGCTTTTATAACTACCTGAGTAAAAACTTACTAAGATGACCCCAGTATACATACTTTTAAGGTGTGATTATGCGATAAACATTACATTTACTTTTAAATGCATTATCCCACTTAATCCTCAAAAGACACCAAGGTAGGTCTATTTCCATTTTGAAGCTGCAGGAAATGAGGCCGGCACCAAAATCACCTGGCCCCTTAGGCAGGAATGCTCAGGCATTCTGACTCTCTAAATATGAAACCCTGCAGCTATACCTAGGGACTCCGGGTCAAAGGAAAAGGCCTGCATCTACAGCTATGCAATTTTTCCTATCCCTGCTGGTATTTCTCTCCCTAACTGTACACATGTCAAATTAAATGGCTTAAGGCTTTGCAAATGATATACAAGAAAAATGGGAAAAGTATGTTGAAAAAGGAACCCTCCTTTCTTTTGCTTTCCCTATTACCAAGAAACAGCCTTCCAGGCGCGACTGCTGTTCAACTATGGAAGGAGCATTTGTCTATATTCCTTTTTCCATTCACACCCATACTCTTCTAGGAAAGCATTCCGATACTGAGAAAGCACTTGTAAAAACTGGTGTGTGGAACATCAGATTCCCTCAATGGGAGGGACAGAAGAATCAGTTAAGGATATGAAGCCTCAGTTAAGGATATGAAATAATCTATGGCAGCTGACATCTTACAGGTTTCCAATATGTGTATCATGTGATTTTTAAAACACAATCTCACACTTAGTGATTAAAGCAAAAAAATCTACACTGCAAAGAAATGTACAAAACATGTAAGAGATGATTTTGTTGGTCCAAGAAAGAACTTAACACGGGTAACTATTAAGAATCCTATGTGTGAAACCTCCAACTACAAAAGTAGCCTCCGCTCATCCTTAGGCCAAGTGCAACCGTTGGTCACTGTTTAACACAACACGTTAAATCTTGCCTCCCAGCCAATGGCCTGGGGGGACAGACCTGCTTTCTCAGCATTACCAAAACAATGCTAGAAGTGAAAAAAGTGTACTTGGTTGGGTGGCTAAAAGTCAAAGCACCTAATTATTGCAGTAAGATTCACCATTACTGAAAGGAGCAAGTTAACCAGTTACCTGGCTAACTCTACTGTACGTTTTTATAAAAGTGGTTTCAATTTAGTCCTAAGAAATAATGAGGTCATTTTCACACCACACTACCCGTGTCTCCCATTAACATGCTCATCCTCCCAAAGAGGATAAAGCTTGAACTTCCACCTGCCTTAGCAAAGGTCAGGATAAAAAAAGAGACAGAAGGTACACACAAAAACAGAACATAAAAAAGGTATCCATACTGGTGAATTAAGTAGGAGAACGAAGAAAATACACCATACCCATAGCTATGTTGCACCAAGCAGAATTTCGGGAAGGAAACAAACGGTCTGTTGTAGACATGGGAGTAAGAATTAAAAAAAATGTTTCAACAGCCTTTGACAGTTATAATGTGCAGTTTACAAATATTCTATTTCTCCTCTGACCAGAACACATGGCAGGGTGGCACTTGCCAAACTACTTGGAAGTTATGTGCAGCCACACAACTTGTTCTGTCAAGGGAATGTGAACAGAAATGAATCCCTTCTGGGGGAAACCTTGGAGAGCCAGAGGGCAATTCCCCCCACTCTCTTGCCAGAGCAATCGACAGGAATCCCTGAATGTGCAGACATAGAGCAGAGCCAGCAGCCCACCCAGGACGGACACTATTCTGGTGGCTAGATTGTTAAACACAAGAATCATTTAGCATTTGTTCCTGCAGCATACTCTCACCCACTCTGTTATGCAGGCCATTCGACCCTGACCTACTTCAACTCTGCCTTCACTCCAATCATCTTTTCATGACCATTTCCATAAAAGATGGTCACATTTCTGTGCCTAGAAATGCCAAGGAAGTAAACCTTATTTCGAACCCACACTACTGTTTGTTGAACACCAAAAACTTTAGAGCAAAGTAGCAAGTGGCACAAAAAATGAGAAAATCTGCACGCTCTAAGTAACTAATGACACCACACATCAAGTAGAGACAAATATTGCTGACATGTACCACCTGCTTTGCAACTACTTCTTCAGCCTTCAGAGCCTAAATCAATGAGGTCATCGCTAGAAATGTTTCTCACCTGACTCTGATAATCCCCTACATGCCCATTTCCCCCACTGAGTTGGAACAGCTTGTAATAAAGGCTTTCTACTCTCATTTTTATAACTACCCTCTAGCACGGTACTTACTAGCATGGCGTTCTACAAATGGATGAATACAATCTTATCCTGAGTTTGGATTATAAGTACATTAAGGCAGGACAGGACTCTTTAAAGCCAAAGGAGGCTTTATTAAAATAATACACATGTGGGGCACCTGAGCAGCTCAGCTGGTTGGGCATTTGACTCTTGATTTCAGCTCAGCTGGTAATCTCAAGGCCGTGGGATTGAGCCCCACGTTGGGCTCCAAGCTCAGGGTAGAGTCTGCCTGTGGTTCTCTCTCCCTCCCTCTGTCCCTCCCCCTGCTTGTGTGCGCCCTCTCTCTCAAATAAATAAATAAATAAATAAAATCTTTAAAATAACACATATCTCCAGATTCAAAAACAGCTAAACAATCAAATCTAGAGAAGAGTCAACATAGTTCTAAAGAACTAAGAACTCAAACTTGCCAGAACTTTAATACACACATAATGATGTATTTGCTTTTCTCTGCCTGTCCATCTTCTTCCCTAAGGCAGGAGATGTGCAGTTGGCAACTTCAGATTTACATCTTCTCCTCGCTAGCCAGAAGGAGAAAGCTTCCAGTTTGAATCACGCGAACACCCCCGTCCCACCAATGAGCCCAGAAAAATGGAGGACTGCAGATTTTCCCAGCTTGGGCAAAAGACTAGGCAATGGGCAACCACAAGCAGAGTATGATCATGTTGGAAAAAAATAACTACCATTCAAACCACAGGGGTGAAGAACTGATGGAGATAATTACACAAAAGAGGGTTACTGTTACAAGAGGGGCTCACATCAGCTCAGTGACTTTAAAGGTCAGCTCTACTGTACAGTGGTACGAAGGGAGATTCGCAACACATACAAACTTATTGGTATGCTTATGTCAAAAAATATTCTCTCATTCCTTAAACCTATTTTTCTAATATTTAACCTCATTACTACAGAAACACCAATAAAATAAAATTAATGTGATTTTTCCCCCTTATCAAATTAACAAGGTGAAAATAACATGAACAGAATGATGAGAAAAAGCACTCTTTTTCCTGATGGTGACAAATAATGGGTGAAAAAAGTTGACCACGTGTGAAACAAGCTGACCATGAAAAACTCCCTTTGACCAAATGATTTCACCTCTGGGAACTCATTCTTAAGAGACACCTGAAATACAAACATTTAAGCATGAGCAACAACTCTCCCACCAATTAACTATCCAAAAACTAAAAAGTAATTTTGGAAAATGTTATATATTGATTCAGTAAGTCGAGTGGCCATTTGTAAAACAATTACCAAAAAAAAAAAAAAAGCTGTTAGGATGCTAGGTTTAAAAAAAACAAACAAAAAAAGGATCTAAAACTGTATTTATAGTGTAATCAGCTACATGCTAAATTGTATTTTCAAGACAGATAAAAATCAAAATGTTAACACAAACTGATCTCTGGATATTCATGTTCTTTTTTGTGCTTTTCTGTATCATATCCAATTGAAACCAAAACACCAATCTATTTACTTTCTGTACAATTCACACTGGCTAAAAAAAAAGTCCCTGCTCTGGCAATGTTAACAAAAATTATTACCTATAGATCTCATAACTGAGTTTTTACTTCATAAAAAGTAATTTAAACTTTGCATACAAATTTTTTTAATGGGGCTGGGGAGGTGGAGTGGACTGGATTCAAGCATCAAAAAATCTGACAGAGAGGGGTGATGGCACAGTGGGTTAAGCATCTGACTCTTGATTTCGGCTCAGGGTCGAGGACTGCATCAGGCTCAGTGCTAGACATGGAGCCTGCTTAAGATTCTCTTTTCCCTCTCTCCCTGCAACCTCCCCCCGCCCCCCCAGCTCTCCCTCTTAAAAAAAAAAATCTGACAGAACAGAGAAGAGAACAGATCAGCTATAGCCCAAAAAACTATAGAAGGGAAAGAAAGAAATCATAGAGGAGGAAGAACTCTAGAGTTCATTTATGGATAGAGAACAAGGATAGGGGAAAACAGAGCAGAGCAAATAATCAGGGGAGATGAAATATATACCAAAGATCCTAATTTCTATTAGCTTAAGGATAAATGAAAACTATTCTTCTAAAAAGAAAAGAAAAGGTAAGTGACCTTGATTTGGGGGAAGGGAAGGAATGGTCACAGGAAGGAAGCTATGCAAAGAAAACACCCTGATGCAAATTTGAAAAAAAAAAAAGAGTAAATTTTAAAAAATGAACGAATTTAAAAATTTTAGGAGGGAAAAACTGCTACTTAAGTCCTCAACTGAATGAGCTAATATTCTTCCATTATACATACTTCATACCCTCCTCCAAGTCCTTTATCATATGGATTAAGTGGTTTGTGCAGTAAAAACAGATCAGCATAATGAAAATAATCAGTGACTTTAGAGTCAAGTGGTTGGAAATCAGGTCCTGAGTCTACACACTAGCTGCGTAAAGTTGAGCAAACTACCACACTCAGAGAATGGGCTTACGTACTCATTAGCACACACAGCTTCTGTGAGTCCCTACTGAAAGAACACGTATAAAAAATTTTAACTTAAAACACATCAACAGTGCACTGTTGTTGTGGATGCTGTTATTACCATGAGTTGAATCACTGTATCACTGAGTACATTTTCTTTTCTTTTTTTTTTAAGATTGTATTTATTTATTTGACAGAGAGAGCACAAGCAGGCGGAAGAGCAGGCAGCGGGGGAAAAAGGCTTCCCGCCAAGCAGAGAGAGCAGGGTCCACAGGGGGCTCGATCCCAGACCCTGAGATCATGACCTGAGCCAAGGCAGACGCTTAACCTACCCCACCATGAGAACATTTTCAAGATCAGGTCTACTTTTGAATCAAAAGCTGACAATAACAGCATTTTACTTAGGTATCAACACAAGTCAGATAAAGAGAATGAAAATTACAGCTGTAATTGCTCCCTCCCAACTTATCTCAGTCCTCTCTTTCTCACCCCCAGAATCACCAGAGAGGTTTCTTAGAGGCTAGATCACTTCCAGTATAGCACACTCTACAGGGGTTTCAGTGTCAGCCTGGGCTTTGATAAAAAGGTCCTTTCCAGGTTCGAGAGTCTACCATGAGCCAAGAATCAAGCTAAGAAGAGAAAATAAAATTCGAATGAACAAACATCTCCTAATTTGCATTCTTAAGTCAAACTGGTAAGATTTTTTGGCTAATATTCTAAATTTGTATGTCCTGATCATAATTATACTTATCCACAAAAAGGAGGAAAAATATATGTATTCAGAGTTATTACTAAATTACGGTACAGCCACACAATGGAACATAAAGACTTAAAAAGTTACGTCCTTTAAACAATTTTAGGGACAGAGCAAACGACACAAATGATACTGGGTTTTTTAAAGGTGGGGGGTAGGACTTGGTCCTCTTTTGTGTGCTAGTTTTGCTAGGAAATGTTTTTTGAAATCATGCAAGAGCTGAAACTTTAAAAAACGAAACAGGCTACATTACTGAAAGGGAGAAGGGATTAAAGTACAAAAGCGCTCATTATACTCTGCTTTATATTCTTTGGCATGTTTTCTGCCATTGCAAACGCATTTTTAAATTTTATACTTATCCTTCACAATTGAGCGTATTACTGAAGTATGGGTGGCAATGTCATATTCGTTTCAGGTGTACAACACAGTGATCTAACTAGTCTATACATTACTCAGTGCTCACCACGGTAAGTGTAGTCACCATCTGTCAACAAACAGTATTACAACATTATTGACTATATTCCCTAGGCTGTACTTTTCACATCTGTGACTTATTTTAATACTGAAAGTTTGAACTTTTAATCCCCTTCACCTACTTCACCTATCCTGCCACCCACCCCTCTCCCCTCTGGCAACTATCAATTTATTCTCTGTATGAGTCTGTTTCTGTTTTTAGTTGTTTTCCTTTTAGATTACACATGTAAGTGAAATCATATGGTATTTGTCTTTCTCTGACTGACTGAATTCAATTAGCACAATTCCCTCTAGCTCCATCCATGCTGTTGCAAATGGCAAGATTTCTTTTTTTTTTCTTTTATGGCTGAGTATTATTCCACTGTATACATACACCACATCTTCTTGATCCATCATTCTAATGATGGGTGCTTAGGTTGCTTCCATAACTTGGCTACTATAAATAACGCTGAAATAAACAGAGGAGTGCATATACTTTTAAGAATTAGTGTTCTTGTTTTCTTTGGGTAAATACCCAGCAGAATTACCGAATTGCATGGTATTTCTATTTTTAATTTTTTGAGGAACCTACATACTGTTTTCCACAGTTGCTGCATCAACTGAACATATGACTGACAGACTTAAAGCAAATAAACTATGGCAAAAGTGTGCCAATCTACAAATCAAATCACAGTTCCATCTTGATTACAACTTTATTAGTTATTTAAACTAATACACATCTTAATAACCAATATTAACCACTTCCATTTCTATTTCCTGCTCATATTTTTAAAAAAACATAAAACAATAAAATATTTAACACCAACATATAGAAAAAGATAATGGTGCTGAAACATCTCTGGATTTTAGAACCAGGATACCTGTACAAAGAACAAAATGTTCGTCAGTCACGTGCAGGAGTTCAAGTAGAACCTGAGTATTACTATGTAAAACCGCAGTTGTGTAAAAGGTTCAAGTTACATACTGATTTTTTAAAAAAATTTTAAGTAATCTCTATGCCAACATGGGGCTCGAACTCAATGACACTGAGATCAAGAGTCACATGCTCTACCGGCTGAGCCAGTACTCCCAAAATGGTACAAGTACTTGTGTGTAAACACATGCACATATAGGCACATATATTCATGCAGTAAAGACGACTAAGGAAACTATGCCAACGTTAACAGTGGTTGCATCTGAATTTTTAGGATGTTTTCCTTTACACTCTTCTATGTTTTCCAAATTTTCTAAAATAAACACGCAAGGTTTTTATAATGGAAGAGGGATATTTTTTAATCAACAGATAAATAAAGTGGGGCTGCTACGAAGAATAATCTGAATGTAAAAAAGTAAAAAACAAGTTCAGAACAGAACTCTGTACTAAGCACCGTGCCACCAGTGTAGCACACATTGCTGAAGTTAACCGACAGCCTTATGACAGGGATATCCCCCCACTGTGTGGACTAAGAACCTGAGGTCTCCTAAAAGATAGAACAAAGGACACACAGCTATTTAAGGGCAGAGACAGTCACTGCACAGAATGCTGTTCTAGTCCAAAGTCCACATGCTCAACTACTAAAATAGCCTGACATCAACAGGAGACGTTGATATACTCTTTACATTTGACATTCAGGTTTTTTAATATAATTTACTAGACAATATATACATGGTAATGCCTCCAAATGTTGTATCAGGTAATCGTATTAGGATCTTGCCATTACTGATTGCAAGCTAAACAAGGGTCGGAGAACTAGGCCTTGCAAAGTGAAGTTCAGAGTATTTTATATATAAAATGACAGTCCTTGTCTAAATTAGACAAGGAATTTTCCATTCCAGAGAATGCATCTGATTCTTCACACTACCTCCTATACGAGGACTCCGACTACAAATCTGCTGAACAGCAGACCGCTACGAAAATGATGAGGAAGTTATATGCCCAAAAAGTCAGGCTGCCTCACCGGGCTGTCAGCATCCATATGCTGTCAAACAATAAGAGGGGGAAAAAACTCAAAAGCTACATATCAGAATGCAAGATCTTAAAACAAATGAAGCTTCCTTTCAGTAAAGTAAATAAAGACACGCAGAAAGAAAGGCACCACAAACGATCGATCGAAAGCCATGCTATAGCACATGTGTAAGAGTGAAGAGAAAGGGCAAACCGAACAGGACATACCATATGTTCATGACCCTTAACTTAGATTTCTGATAATGTCAATGACTGACAACTATTTTTTGAGCCTAGCACATTTCAGAAATGATGAAAGAACTGCTTTGAACTCCAGTTTTATTTGTGTAACTTGGCTCAAAAATTAGGAAAAAATTACCCATTTGTAGTGAACCATTTAAGTTTTTGTCCTCATAAGCAGGTTTTTAAAAATGCTTTTTTTCACCAATGACTTTTCAAATTACCATCAAATACATACCTTCCTCCTATTGAGTCGTCTTGTGGTTGGGCCCCGGCAGTGTTCCTCTGTGAACGTCGCAGTGACCCCCCTGGATTGTTATTAGGCCGGTTGGACATTGGCACCTCTCTCTTGAAGGGACATACCCTTTCTAGACACTACCATTCACTAAAAGGGAAAAAAATGAGAAAAAATATCAGCTATATGTGGTACAACACAGAAACCAAATGAAGGGCACCAAAGATGAAGGGGAAATTTTATGTAAATTATCTGTACAGCCTTCACTGATGCTACATTGTCTTATTTGAAATCTGATTAGTATATTGGAACATGTCAGAAATATACCAAATTCAAGGCATTTGGTCCAAAATCCAGCACATAAAATTAACAGATTTCACATGGAAGACCCAGGAAATTCTCAAAGAAAACAAAGCACAAGCAGAAATTTATCTTTACTTCTCCATTTCCTGTGGTGTGTAAGAAAAGACACTGCACCCAACACCAGAATACCTTGGCTCAAGTCCTGTGACAGAGCAGGTATTAAAGGAGTCTGCCTTTGTACAAACCAGAGCCTCCAGCCTCCAACTACTCAGCCACAAAATAAACAACAACACATGCCTACTTCACAGTACTGCTGTGAATAACAAATGCCATCATAAATACAAAAGAAACCGTAAAACTATGGAGAAATGAGGAGAAAGCGGCTCAAGTACAGTGAACTGAGAAATGGTCCCAGATATGCTAGATTTCAACATCAGCTATGCTGGCTGTGACCTTGCACAAGACACTTCATCTCTAGATTTCATTTACCTCTTCCGTGAAATCAGTATATCACCTATCTTAAAGAGTTGTTAGAAACTGAGAGCACAGTTCGTAAGTATAACAATTTATATCAAAACACGATTCTTAATCAATGTGAAGTTTCTAGAAGAAATTTAATTATTATACAGAAAAAAAATGCTCATACTCAAAGAAAACCGGTTCAACTGATAAATAGGCCAATATTACTATCATAGAAAGAATCACAATTTGTATAAATCAAATCTTGACAATTTTTCTTAAGTCTCCACTCAAACTCCAAGTAGAGTTCTTTAATTCTACTTACTGGGGAGGGAAGAGAACGAATGTGACATTACAGGAACTGGTGCTAAAAGAGAATGCAAGTTAATCATGACTAAATCTATTACTGGATTTTGTTTTAAGAGATTCCATGCCCTATAACAGGAAGTGGGTTTTCTTTTGAGTTACAGGTTGACCTAAATCAGTAGAAAAGGATTGTTTCTGTCACATATGACCACATCATCATCAATTAATATACTAATAAACAAACTCTGGTGAGAAAGTTCAAATTACTAACGTAATTACCATCACTTTTAGAAAGAAAAAACAGGAAATAGTTTGAAAACAACGAGAAAGAGAAAAATTAAATTTACATGTACCGATATGGAAAGATTTCCCCCAAGATATGTTAGAGGGTAAACAGTATAAAACGCCCAGCTGTCTATATGTATATTTAAAAGGCCGCGTATGTATCCTTATATATTGTCTACACATTGCAAACTGATGGAAGGATTCATAAAACAGACTTTGTTAATAATACTGCCTGCCGTTGAGGGCACCTGGATGGCTCAGTCGGTTAAGCGTCTGCCTTCTCGGCTCAGGTCTTGATCTCAGGGTCCTAGGATCAGTCCCACATTGGGCTTCCTGCTCAGCAGAGAGCCTGCTTCTCCCTCTCCCTCTGCCTGCCACTCCCCCTGCTTGGACTCCACCCCTCCCCCAGTCAAATAAATAAATAAATAAAATCTTAAAAAAAAAAAATACTGCCTGCCATTGAGAAAGAGGGACCTGGGGTCTGAAGTCTGCGATGAAAGGAGTCATTTTTATTATCTACCTTTTGTAAGCTATAGGGTAGGTCACTCGGTAGAGGAGTTAGAAATGCAGGGCTCTGGAGTTTAACTGCCTCTGGCTGAGTTTGAATCCTGACATCACACATAACTTGTTCTCTGTGCTTCTGTCTACCAAATGGGGATAAAGAACTTACCTCACAGGGCAGTTGGAAGGATTAAATGAGAAATCCACACAAACCACGTGACACAGTGCCTCTGATATTGCAAAGGCTCTGCACATGTTAACTATTACTGTTATTACTATCAACACTTATTCAGAAGAAAAGAATACTTGTGGCAAAACAACATATTGAGGGAGACTTCACCATAAAAACCACTGTCAAGGTGAGTCTTACATTTCTAGAAATATAGTTTTAAAGTGAATTTTGCCAGAAACACAGCAGTGTTTTTAATTAAGGACGAGCTTCACAATAACCTAGGAAGCTTTGTCAAAATATGAATGCCTGGCCTCTGCCCTCAGAGATTCCGATTCTGTGGGTGCAAAACTGGAGACATTTTAAAAGACTCTCCTGGTTGTAGTGCATCCGAGAATAACTGCACCCTATTACAGAATTCAATAAAAGCCATTCTATCTCAGAATTCATCCAAGAAGCTTTACCAATTCAAACATCACAGTGCCATTTCACTTGGTCCCTAAACAGCATGGATATAGGAAAACAGCGTGATACTGCTGTTTTCACTTTGAAAAGCAAAGACTATTATTAAATAAGTTTGGTCGATCTCACCTGCCTATTTCCTGCTACTAAATGCATACTGCCTGTCACGGGGTGTTAAGTCATTCAAATGAGTCTAAGTCACACTGGTTATTCTGACCTTAGTTACGGAAGTAATCTAAATAACACTCCCAACATCTTCAGAGCTTGTCCACCAGCACCGTTATCAGCCCACGGCCTGCTCATGGATAATTCTTGAGATTTAAGAGAGAAAGGGTGACAAGTAAGAAAACACTTATTTACCAAAGTGCCACCTGTTTTTAAAGTATAAGTTGATTTTTTTTTTTAAGATTTTATTTTTAAGTAATCTCTACACCCAACATGGGACTTGAACTCTCAACAAGATCAGGAGTTGCATGGTCCACTGACTGAGTCAGCCAGGTATCACCTAAGTTGATCTTTAAGGAAGGAGGCCAGGCTCTGTTAAACTTTGCAGTTTAAAACCCCAAAAAGTAAATGTAAGATTAACATATGATACATACAGGACCACCCCCTCTGCCAGGTTACCAATAAATCCAAAGCTGCAAGGGACCCACCAGGAAGACCAAGTTCAACTCTTTACATTACAGACAAATTCAAAAAAGTTCAAGTCTCTGAATCCTGATAATGAGGAGATCTATCCCTCCTGGAGATCACCACCACCTCAACTTCAACCAAATTTAAACTCCTCTTTGGCTCCAGGTAAGAGCCCAAAAGTTTTTACTGTGCAATGATTTTCCCTTCTTGTTATATGAATATTCAGTACTTTCTTAACCTATTACTTATGCCTAATGTATTTTACTAATTAAATTTTAAAACACACACGAGGGGCGCCTGGGTGGCTCAGCCGCTAAGCATCTGCCTTCGGCTCAGGTCATGATCCCAGGGTGCTGGCATCGAGCCCCGCACTGGGCTCCCTGCTCAGCGGGAAGCCTGCTTCTCCCTCTCACACTCCCCTTGCTTGTGCTCCCTCTCTCGCTGTCTCTCTCTGTAAAATAAATAAATAAAATCTTTAAAAATTAAATAAATAAATAAATAAATAAATAAAACACACGAGTTATACCAACAGAAAAACTGCATTTGTAGAATTTGTGTTTTAATAACCTGAAATGAATACGAACTCAAAAGACTCCTTCTTCATATTGAAACTAGAAGTTTTAAGTCCAGCCTATTATAACCCTAACTATCAAGTCCTAAAACATACTATACTCTTCTATCACCTTCATTTCTGTGAAAATAATCACCAAACTTTTTTCACAGAAAACTTCTGATATTAATTCCTAAAGAACCGAAATAAAACAGATGGCATATAGGACTCTGAACTCAATAGGAGAAGCATAAAAACACTAATGGGTATGTTCGAGACTAAAACTCTTGACTTTGTTCACAGCTAAGTGTCCCAGGTTAAATACCATTTGAATTTTATGTGAAAAAGTATTTAGTTCTTCAGGCAGACAGAACTTTTTCAGGAAAAACAGAACAGCATATTAACCTACAAATAAAAATTCATTCTTAAAATTTTATAAAAATGATATTCTTTCAAACAAACTTCAACTGCAGTCATCTTGGAAACTGATTTTCTTTCTAATTTTGTAATTCAAAAAAAATCAAAGAAGCGAGGTTAAGGCTAGGGGAAAAAAACTTTAAAAAAATTCAACCATTCATTTAGTGTAAAACTCAGAACACCAAGAGAAGCAGATTGCAAAAATTAACTTTAGGATGTGGTAGTTCTTCCTCATCAAATGGCCAAGTATGAAAGGAATAATACCACAGACGTCAGTTAGTACTTATGCAGAATTTTTATCACATGAAGGACATTTGATAGATTGGAAAACGGATCTCCAATTTAGTAATGCAGAACGGAGTCATGAATAGCCCCAAAGTGAACTAATGTAATCACTACCTTTTACCTATTTGAGAGGCAACACTGAAAACCAAAAAAATACTGCATTATTTCCCGGTAAAGATAATAACATCAAAAAAAGCTAACACTTATATCCACACACGGTGTCTGCAGAAAAGTCTCCAGCTTCCACAACTGACACTGAAAGTGAATTTATCTACTGCCCCCCACCCCCATTTCTTACGTCCTCTATTTAGACGTGGTCCTCCAAAGGAGACTTAGTTTGGCTTCAGATTCTGAAACTAGACTTTAATCACAACGGTAATAAACACAACTGCATAACACGTTACTCCCCTGTTTATTCTATTAAACAAAATATAAATGTGCCAATGAGCCTTATAAACCACTTTACTATTCCTATTTTGCAAATAAGGGAAGTGTTACAAAATTAAGTAGCCTGCATGCAACAAGATATGGCATCTGGACTTTCAGACTGCAAGTAATGGCATCCAGAACTGCAAATGTGAACTTCATACACTACATCCCCCCCACACAAAAAAAAGTCTATAGACTTAGAAGCAAGAATGGTAAGTTAAACATCCCAGTGGTAGTATTAAACAACTCCACAATAAAATGGCATAGAAGTCACCCTTGTTTACAAAAGAAGTCATTTTTGCATAAGTAAGAATGTCAAGGACTTCAAAGACTACCTTTGAAACAGTTATGAATAACCTTTCAGCTTCCCTAAAGAGCAAGGGGTTGAGAGGTGCTCAGAGACAGGAAACAAAGGAGGAAGAGCCACTGGGTACAGGGAAAAGGGTCAAGTGACTTGAGCATTGGGTCAGCTAAGTGTTTATTTCAATTCAGAGGCATCAAAACCAATCCAGCGTCACGATGGAATACTGAATGTTGTACAACACATAAAAGTAGTATTTTCAAATTATATATTTTAACACTAGAAAACAATATTTAGTGGGAAAATGCAGGTTTTAAAATAAAAACAATTACAGGTAACGTTTACTCTGTGCTTACCATGCACCAAGCTAAGCGCCTTTTCATCTAATTTCTACAGCAACCTCACAAAAAATAGGTACTGGAAATTACCTTCCTTCAGAGAAACTGTGGAACTTAGTTAAAATAATCCTAACACCAAGAGGCCAACAGGTAAATGGGCCACATTCACAGATTTGACCTGAAGTCCATTACCTTTAGGACTATGTTACATGGCCAAACAAACAAAAATAATTATACGTTTACCTTTTTTAAAGAGTCAAACATTAGCAAACCATGACATTCCAAGCCTGGAGCAGATCCTGAAGATTCTAATCCTTTCACAGTTCTTTGAAAAAAATCAGTTTAGCTGACCAATCCGTAAATGAATTGTGAGAAAATGCACTAAACGATCCAAGCAGCAGTATCAAAGGTGATATTGTAAACAGAGAAAAGGTGACTTAATTTTGTCCTCACCAGACGGAGAGGGGCCAGCTTAAAGAGACAGAGGAATGAGAAGGGCAGCGAGGAATGAGGAAGTCACAGTGGAGGAACGCTGAGTAGGTCATTAGCGCTCAAACACAAGATCTGGGAAGAACTTGGACCTGGAAACAAGCCCAGTCTGTATCGTACAGGGCCTAAAACTCAAAATTTTGCATTTAAGATCTACAGATATCGAGGCGGATCAACTATTAAGCTACCACATAGACAAATGAGGGTCTGATAATGGAAGGTGGAATGAAGAGATGGTAGTCAAACACCGCAACTTGTAAAATCTACACAATCAGAAAAGAGAACATAGGTCTGTGGTTATCGGACTTGAGCATGTACAGGAGTAAGAACACTACCCTAAAAGGCGGCTCAAGTTTCCTGCTCTGTTGACAAGGGTTAAGAACAGTGATCTAAAACACGTAAAGACAGCATATCCTTCCAATGTCAAAAGTAACAGCATTTAACAGGCTCACCCAGGAATTAATTTTCTAGGAAAGAACAGCATTAACTTTGCTATATACTACTGTTGAGGGGTTCGGACAACGAACTCACATGTTGCCTTGCAGATCTGTGTCTGGTGGAAATACAAATAACTTCTACAACAGCTGACAAGGTAACCCCAAAGACCGCAGTTTGCCGCACCGGGTGGCATCAGTAATCTTATTCTACAATTCTTTATTAAATTTCCTATAAATATCCAGTTCCCCAAATGTTTTTTTTTTTTAAGCCAGCTTTACCCTAACAGGTCCCCCCCCTTCATTAATTAGTGAGCTAATAAAATCTTTACTATGTGTTCATTCTATAGTTTTAAGTTATGCTTTTAACTCCAGAAAAATCATACAAGAGATGGTAGTAACATTACCAAATAAAACATATAGGGCAGAAAAATAAAGTTCTAATGCCAAGTGCCCAGTCTGACTTATTATGTAGGACATCTAGGTAAAGAGTTCCAGTATACAGATGGAAATAAATATCTAGAATTAAGGAGTTAAGTGAACACGTAGATGAGAAAAATCATCAATGTGCAGAAGGTAAGTGAAACCAAGATAATCAAGGAGATTTCACTTCCCCAATGAAACATACGCAGATTAAGAGAACAGACCCAGGATGAAACCTTAGGAAACACTGAAATCGAAGGAAAACAGAAAAGGAAGAATCCAGTTGAGCAGCATCAAAGACTCATCTGAAGTATGAGGAATAAATATTGAAGCTATAAAACAAAACAAAAAGTATGGTGGAAAAATCAGGAAGGTGGTAATGCAGACACTGAGAGGAATAAGATAGGCAGAGTTCAAAGGTCAAAGAAAGGACAGACACACAAGACTGAGAAGTGCCCATCAGATTTGGGAAGGAGAATGTATGGTTAATGGACAGTAAACACTAAATGCTGGGCTATGAAGAGGACGAAGAGAGAACCGACAAAGTACGGCAGGCAGGTTTGACAAGGGCCACAAGGGCAGGAACGTGTATGATTTTCCTTCCTTAAAAAAAGTAAGTCTTGAACATGTTTATGTACTTAAGGGACACTCTTACTAAAAGGGCTGGAAATGGAGTATAGTTTCCTACACGAAGAAAAAGAGAATCAAGAGCATAAGCCTCAGATGATAAGAAAGGTACATCGATCTCCGAGGCAAGAGAAGATAAATGAAAGCAAGGAAGTGCATGCCTAGCTGGACTGAATCTGTAACTACTAACATGTACAAGAAAAATAAGAGAAATGGAGATTTCAAAGAGCTTCCCTACTGGAGAACAGGGAATTGCGCATACTTTGAACAAGAAAGACCACCTGGCAGCACTAAGAACCTACCTGAAAAGAAACCATAAGCTTGAGTGTCAATTCACACCTGATGTGATTATCTCATTCACGCAAGAGGAAATCCTCATCCAAAGAGTCAACTGCTCAAGAGCACACATCTATTTAGGGACATAGCAGCTCTCCAGAATGCCAGTGGAAAGGACACTTTCCATTATGCCATTCTACTCCAAAACACCAATTCAACCACTTTGCTTATTGACTTGTTGACAGCTGATCCATTTACAGAGGGGCAAACAGAATACACCTGACCTGACCCACCAGCCTCTGAACTCTGAATAATTTCTATACTATACATTCATTTACAAAGTACAAATGAGAAACTAAAGTGCCTACAACACACACTTAATCTTTCAAGTGTCACCCAACATTTACCAACGAAATTCAACACTGGGCACACAACCTGATGCCAACGCCCACATTTTACAACTGTAATATGCCTTGAGAATCTACCTTACGTGCCCATCTGGTAAAGTCAATGAGATTAATTTTGGCATTATTTTCACAAAGTATATTATTCAGCAGGACCTGAGATTCACAACTGACTCTGTTAATACATTAATTAGCATATAACAGAGACTCCAGTATTTCTTGGGTCTAAGTGCACTTGTTTCAGAAGATTTTTGGATGTAACCCAGACACTTACATTTATCTCCTAGAAATAGGAGACAGCATGGTAAAGGTTCTTTTTATTTCCCTTCCTGAAATCAAGCAAAATGAATAAAAGCTTAAAAATTCATAATAAGAAAATCCCATTTATAATGAAACCAGAAGAAAACACGACTACACCCTAAATCATGGAAGGCCAGTTGCCAGATATAATAAAATCTATAATAAGAAAAAAATCTATACCAAAAACAGGAAAGAGGTAAAGACCACAGAGTTTTTAAAGAAGAAAAAGGTAAGAAGAATATCTTAAGGGTTCCTATCAATGACCCCTTGCTTGAAAAAACTAAGAACTACAGAGCAAGGGCAACAAAAGATGAAGTACCTCCTCCTTACGGGCCAGTCTCACAAGCCGGACAGCAAGGGAGGCCTGGCTACTAAAAAGGAGGCCGGAGCCCACTTGCCTTTAACAGCACCCTGATAACCAAGACAAAAAACAGCCTAGAACCAGGAGAGAGAAGCACGTAAGGGAAACAGCAACTCCAAAATTAAGATCAGCTGGGCAAACAATCACTGAACCACCAAGCCAAAGGGAGCACAATGGCTCTGCACCCAGATGATCCGCTCTGCTCAAAGGGAGAATAACCAAAAGCAAAATTGGAAATTAACTGCGGGGCAGAGGAAGAAATTCAAATTGGCAAAACAACTGAAGGAGACAAAAAAGGACATGCTTAATAAAAGAAACAGAAGAAAAAATAATACTATTGCACAATTTTAAAAGTAGATTATAAAACAGGAAGACAACCCTAAGATTTTGAGATGCAAAATGCTCTATGCACTACACATGGAACTACCGTCAAGATTTTGTTAATAAGCAAAAAGGCAGGTACAGAATGCTGGGCACAGAATACATCTACATATATAATTTTGTGAAAGTAAGTAATCACTGGCTTAAATATTACCTACAGAGAATACATTAAAAAACAACAACAACTTTAAATCATCTACCTTGTTAGGACAGGACCCTTTGAGGCCTTTTACATTTTGAACCATGTACCTATTTCCCTATTCAAATAATTCTTTACGCAATTACATACGCTGTAATTGTACTCTACAGAAGATGACACTTTGTGGGTAAAAATAACCAAAAAAAAAATATATATATATATGTATATATATATGAAAACACTAGCCATTTTTAGATTATTTTCTCATTTTCATTTTTTAAATCATGTGGTCTCATTACTAAAAACTTCAGAAAAATTCAAAAGCATTATTTTCAAAGGTGTCTATACTCCATATACATATTTAAAAAAAAAAAAAAAGTAATTTCGCAATCCAAATCCTTTTTCCAAGAAAATGGGAGTTCTTACTACCTAAAACACATACCACAGAAAATGACACACTGAAACAGCCAGAGATCTGGTACCCATCACTGCACCGAAAGTCTATTTTGTGGAATACTGAACTATGATCGATTTATCAAGAACAGATTCAATCTAGCCCGGCTACTTCTAAAATAGAGAGCACCTCATTCCCTAATACGAATCCTGTCTTAGCTCCTATCACTTGTAAAATCCTTCAAAACACTAACTGCACTTAATAGAGTGTTTCCTTCTAGTTGTTAAAGTCTCAAGGATTAGAGAGTAGAGACAGCAAGTTTTAGCTCATGTGCCAAAGATGGCTCATAGACTCAGTTTTAAGAGGTCTCAATCCTGCTGGCTACCATAATTAGCCAGTCGATGGGTGGGGGTAGGTCAGCTTATCACTAGCATTTTTAGTACATCCTCTTAAAGACGTTCTTTTCCACCTACCCAGGAATGAAGAGACAAAAGGGAAAGGTTATGTACTAGTCTCTAAAATCTGATTCTGCTCTAAATTTTGTAATACTCTAACCTAACATTTATTTTAGCTTTTCTTAAATGGAGTATATTGTGTAAATTCTTCCTTATAAAGACTTAGTAACACCACGATCACACAGTGATAATCAAAAGAGAAGAGCTACTGAGACAGGGAGGAAGGAATTGGTAAAATGCCTCTCTGCACCAAGGGACAGAACGATGCCTGCTGGATAAGAATCACAGTTCTTGAAAGTAAAACACAAAATATCCTGTAGTTTACAGCAAGGTGCTCCCGATGGACAAAAACAATTTTATGTTTGGTAAATGACCTTTAGAGCATAGGGACACACGTAATAAGGCAATTACTTTCAAAATATTTTTTTCAATACATGTTGTCACTGCTGCAAACTCCACCATAATAATGAAATCAAAGTGGTTAATTTCTTTAACACTGCTTGTGTTTGAAAGTCAACCTAACCTTCCTTCCAACAACAAAAAATATTTCAACACTGTGATAATCATGGAACGGTACCAACTTCTTGAAGCAACAATATGTAACCTGTAATCAACAGCATCCGGGAGAATTTTCAGGAACAAATATTACTAAGTTTGTGGTTAGGCTCAAGGAAAAGAAAACTAAAAAATGTAACTCAAAGTTGAAGAGACAAGATACACACTATAACTTTAATATAAGGTAGAACAATGCATAGCACCAAATTTTTGTTTAAAATTATGTCACAGGAATTGTATCTAAATTTGGAAATAGTCTCTAGAAAATATTTTTCAAAAGTTAAAAAAAAAACCCTCACATTTAGAATGTCATATACTCTACAGACCAGTGCCCCACATTTCTACAAATAGTGGCATTTTTACTAAAAATAAGTCTAATGACTGTGTCTACAATGAGCCAGAACATGTAACAAACCTATAGCCAAGAAAAATATTAAAGCTGTTGCTCCCAAACCTAAGGTTTGTTTTTTTTTTCATATAGATTCCTGGGCCCTATCAGAATGGGGGTAAAGGGAAATCGAGCTGATTTTTTTTTTTTTAAAGCTCCTTACATTATTCTAGTATCAGCTAGGTTTCAGAACTGACACAGGTTTCACCATTTGTTTGCTATCATTTCGTATCACCAAATCCTCTGCAATCTTTACAGGACTCTCCTCCATCCCATAATTAAAAACTGCCACTCATCTTCTTAGAATCCAGCAATTCCACTTCTAGGAATCTTTTGGGAATCTAACCTAAAGAAGCACTTGCACAAGTACACAAGGATATGTGTAGTCAAGATGCTAGCTGCAGTACATCATGGAGGATAACTGGAGAGACTCCAAACGATCTCAGTAGGGAACAGTTAAATAAGCACACTGTAGCAAGTCTACGGCATGCTTAGAGGTCCTAAAAACAAAGAAGTAGATTTGTACATACTGCACTCCTATGAAGGGCAGACCTTAGTTAATTCCCTCAACAAATATTTGCGAGCCTTGACAGGCATCAACAGACATAATCTTTGCCTGGATGGAGCTCATGCTCAATTGGGAAGACAAAAAATAATCAAGCTATTTGCACATTGTTCTAAGTGCCATGGAAGATGGAACAGGAGAAAAATAGGACGAAGTAGAGAATAACAGGAAGTGGGAAGGAAAAAGCTACTTTAGGCTGACTCACCAGGTAATACCTCTCTGAAGAGATATTTTTAAGTTGAGACCAGAGGACAAGAATGAAAAGGGGTGGGGGTTCTATGTATTTGTCTGTACATATATGTAAGGAAAAAAAAAATCCAGAAAAATATACCTAAACGTCAACAGTAGAGAAGAGAGGGAAGCTTGGAAAGAGCACCTATTTCTTTTATCAGTTCGAATTCTGGCTCTACCATAAACGTTAGCTGGGAGAAATCTGTTACTTATCAAAGGCTTAATTTCCTCATCTATAAAATGAAGATAAGTAGATCTCATTATGTTAATAAAATTAACTGAAAGTAAAACACTTAGAAAATACAGTAAGCACGGGCACCTGGGTGGCTCAGTCTGTTAAGCATCTGACTCGATTTTGGCACAGGTCATGATCTCAGGATTGTGAGAACAAACCCTGCATTGGGCTCTGCACTGAGCATGGAGCCTGCTTAGGACTCTCTCTCTCTCTCTCTGCCCCACCCACACTCTCCCCCAGTCTGGCACACATGGGCACTCTCTTGTTCTCTCAAAAAACAAACAAACAAACAAACAAAAAAAAAGTAAGCAAATTGCAAGGGGAGGGGGAAGAAGAGCATGTACATACTAAGTTTTAAGAGACATAACAACAAAATGCATATGGCAACTATGAACACTGATTGGATATTTACAGATCATAAGGAACTATTTTTTATTGTACAGTCATGGGATTAAGCTTATGTCTTTAAAAAGAGTTCTCATCTTTCAAAGAAGCAGACTGAAATACTTACAGATCAAGTAACAACCAAAATTTGCTTCAAAATAATTGAGGTGGGGCTAAGAGTATGGGTGAAAAAAGTGGCCAGGAGTTGACAGTGTAGGATCTGGGTCTTAGCTACATGGAGGTTCATTAGACAGTTCTGTTTCTGTGTATGTCTGATATCCTCTATAAGTCCCTCATAGAAGGACTAAGCTTCAAATATATGTTGTTATGATCTTTAGAAGGGAAAGGACACTTGCTTTTGTTTTCAGAGTCATCACCGCTTGCTTTTTTAAAAAATATGTCCACAGAGATTTCGCTTTTATCAGAAATGAGAAAAATTAAGCTTCTGGATATAGAACAAATCATCCTTGACCTAAATGTGTCAACCTACATTTCATTAATTCATCCTTTAAATCCTTGCCTCCCAACTCTTAACACACTGTAAGATTATCAAAGAAGGCACATCTTTCAGAGGTAAAGATACAAAAGAAAACAAACCCTGTCCCCCATGGCAGTGACCCTATACATCTTCCTACAGTCCTGTTTCCATAGCTCCTAAGTGTAGAAGTAAGTACTCCCTTATAAGCAGCTGAGCACAAGTCTTCTTCTACTGTAAGATCCAACTGCCTAACAGTAAACTCCAGAGGACGCAGAGTCAGTGCAACACTTCTCCCACTTATGCGCAGTGGTGCTCAACAGCTACCCATACCACTCCATTCGAGCAAAAGACAAAACGCCTCCACTTCAGGCAGTCCACACTTCAGCATCCTGCTAATAAATCTCAAGTACTGACTGATAGCACCTTAAGCAAGAACACGTAAATAACATGTAAACATGGAATACAATGAAAACAAAGTGAAACTAGCCCATGTGGACCAAAAAACTATATGAACAAAAGCCCTTCTTCTAAACTGAGCACTGGATCTTTTACATATATGTAAGTGGAGACACACAGCAATGATGGTGAGTTACAAGAGTCTTCGGCATGCTGAAGTAGTTATGGACCAGTGGTTCTCATGCTTTCTAGCCTAAACAAAATTTTCTCGGCTGAAATAAAATGATTAAATCAAAAAATTAAAAGCCATTTTTAAATCAAAAGAATAGTTACTGCTCTTAAAATGGCACAAATACAAATTGAAAATGTGTAAAAAAGGGCTAGTTGCACAAATCCAATTCCCTTCCTGAACTCATTGTAATCTTTTTCACTTCTCACTACCTTCTTCTCCCCAACAATTATGAAATTTTCAAAATACAAAAACTTGAGAACTGCTCAATAAATACCCACAATTCCATCACCTAAGCTTTCAGGAGTAGCAGTCTGCTGATCTCCTATCTATTCACTGATCCATCCCTGTCTGCCAAACAGCCATCCTATTTTTGAAGCATTTCAAAGTAAGCTGCAGACATCATTATACTTTGTGTGTATCATTAACTAGGGTGCAAATTTTGTTTCAAGTTTTCAGTTAAATTTACATACAATGAAATGTACAAATCTTAAGTATAAAGTTAATGAACTGTCAAATGTATACACCTAAGTCCTAAATAAATGTGTAGCCTAAACCCTTATCAAGCTAGAGTATCACCCAAGAAAGTTTCTTTGTGCTCCTAGCCAATCAATCCTGCGCTTCTCCCAACTCTAAAAACCACCATTCTAATTTTTCTCACCAGAGATCAGTTTTACCTCTTATACAATTTCCTGTAAATTGAACCACAGAATGTGTACTCCTGTACAAAGCTTCTCTGATTCAGTATATCCTGAGATTCACTCATGTGGCTGAGTGCATCAGTATGTACTGCCGAGGAGCATTCCCCCAGGGGATTAGATCACTTTGTTTATCCATTCTTCTGTTGATGGGCACATGGACTGTTTCTAGGTTTGGGCCATTATGAATAAAGCTGCTACAAACACTCTTCTACAAGTCTTTCAATGAACATATGCTTTCATTTCTCTTAAATAAATACTAAGAGTAGGATCTCTAGATCATCCTTTATGATTAACTTCTAAAGGAACCATCAGACCTTTCCCGAAGCAGCTATACTTTACACTCCTACCAATAAGTATTTGAATTCCCGTTGCTCCATGACCTTGTCAACACACGGTGTTATCAGTCTTTTAAAAGTGAGCCACTCTCATGGATGTGTAGTGGTATCTCACTGTTTGAATTTTATTTCCTTATTAATGATGTTGATCACTTCTTTATAAAGATTTTCCCACTTGACTCTCCAAACCCAAACTACAGGAACCTAATCTTATTTCAAATTTTAGTCTTTATAATTAAAACAAAACAAAACAAAATAAAAAACACCACTCTGGGCTATACCTTGAGGACTGAGATGACCGGATATATGCCTATCCCCATCCCACCCAACTGCTAAATCACCTTGCTGCTAAGCAGTGAGGACAGAAGGAGTCATCGAGGGAGATAAAAAGAAAATTAAAAAAACCTGTATCTGAAAATCTGTACATGAATTTACAAGATTTCTAGTATATTCTGAATAATCTGAAATTTCAATAATCTGAATAATCCAAGAAACCTGAAACCAGAATTTTCCCAATCTTGTCAATTTTTTAATGCAGGGCTGTTCAATATTCAGCCTGCCTGAGAGTGGCCTGGGGGATCTCATTAAAATACAGATTCTTGGGGCGCCTGGGTGGCTCAGTCGTTAAGCGTCTGCCTTTGGCTCAGGGCATGATCCCGGCATTCTGGGATCGAGCCCCGCATTAGGCTCCTCCGCTGGGAGCCTGCTTCTTCCTCTCCCACTCCCCCTGCTTGTGTTCCCTCTCTCACTGGCTGTCTCTGTCAAATAAATAAATAAAATCTTTAAAAAAAATAAATAAATAGGGGTGCCTGGGTAGCGCAGTCGTTAAGCGTCTGCCTTCGGCTCAGGGCGTGATCCCGGCGTTCTGGGATCGAGTCCCACATCGGGCTCCTCCGCTGGGAGCCTGCTTCTTCCTCTCCCACTCCCCCTGCTTGTGTTCCCTCTCTCTCTGGCTGTCTCTCTGTCACATAAATAAATAAAATCTTTAAAAAACAAATAAATAAAATAAATAAATAAATAGATAAATAAATAAATAAAAATAAAATACAGATTCTTATTAAAATACAGGTACGGGCATGAAATGCTGCATTTCTAACAAGCTCCCTTGCCAGCCCAAGGGCTACACTTTGGGTAGCAAAGTCTTAGTGTACCTATATCCCTGACAGAAGCAAAGCACATCTTCTCTATTCCAGGCTTCAGGAAGCCTCTACAAATAAACTACAGACAGTGAACACCACAGAGTACACGTAAGTAAACAAGGTACTGTGAACAAGGATTTGCAAAAACAAACAACAGAAACAGTCACACAGATTTCAGATGAGTTATCAGACAAATCTTAAACAAAATGCTCTCTGTTTAAAGATACGAAGGCCAAAACTGAAAAAACTAAAGGTAACCAAAAAAAAAACTATTCAAAGGGACAGATTTGAAAGAGAACCAAAAAGAATTTCTAATATGCAAATAAAAATAAAACTCAACAGACAGGTCTGGCAGAAAGTTAGGCAAAGCATTAAGATATAAATTACACAGAATGCAGCATAGAAGCCAAAAGATTAAAAATAAAGAAGATATAATAAGGATAAAAGTAAAATGTTCAAACATATGTTTAGTCACAATTTCAGAAGTACAAGAACAAAGACATGGTGAGGCATATCTAAACATTTATTGGCTTGGAATTTTCTGGCATTGGTGAAAAGATACCAACCCTTAAATTCAGGAAGCCCAAATGATTAAACAAGATAAATATAAAGACATTTACCTAGACATGCCATAATGAAAATATGTAATGAAACAAAATACCAAAGACAGTGAAAATCTTACAGCACAAGGGAAAGGAGGGAATTACTTTTTACAGACTGTCAGCTGACCTCTTGAAAGAAACAATGGAAGCCAGAAGACAGTGGAATTTTATTTTCTTCAGCACACTAAAGATACATGCCAATTGAGAATTCTATACCAAATGAAATTATCCTTAAAGAATTAAGCTTTTGGGGCCCCAGAGTTGCTCAGTCAGTTAAGCACACAACTCTTGGTTTCCATTCAGGTCATGATTTCAGGGTCGGGGATCAAGTCTCACGTCGGACTCCACCCTGGGAGTGGAGCCTGCTTATGATTCTCTCTCCTATGCCCCTCTTTCCCCCCTCCTCACAAATAAATAGTTATTTAAAAGAAGAATTAAGCTTTTGCCAGATTAAAAACCGAGTTTTTCCACCAGCAATCAAAAGAAAATGACCCTGATATAGTTACCGAGATGCAAGAATAAATGAGGGTGACAAACAGATAAATGTAAACGAACACTAATTCTATGAAATTATACTATCTAAAGTTTTAAAAACGTATTAAAGTAAAATGACAACAATATCTTAAAGCCAACAGGAGCTTGGTAAACTGAGTTACTATTCTGAGGTCTTTGTGTTTTCTGCAAGTGAAGGTACCAGTTCATTATACACCTTGTTAGATATACTATTTTAGTTTCTAAAGTAACCAAAGACTAGCATCATACATCTATTAAAAACAATAAATTCAAATGAGGGCAACAAATTAGAAAATAACATGGTAAAATTCAATCTCTGGTTGGACTTTCAAAACATTTCAACTAGAAGAGACAGATCTAAAACACCAGGATAGAGAAATGAAGTAAGAAGTTAGAAAATATCATGCAAACACTAGACAAAAAAAGCTGGCGTAGTTTATTAGTGTTAAAAAACTGACATTACAAGTTTTAAAAAGACATCACTAGAGATAAAAAATGGTTTCTTCAGGGGGCACCTGGCTGGCTCAATCTGTGCATGTGATTCTTGATCTCGGGGCCATGAGTTCAAGCCCCACACTGGGTATAGAGCTTACTTTAAAAAAATAAAGTAAAAGTAAATAATTTTTTAAAAAATAGTTCCTTCATAATGATAAAAGATTCAATTCAGGAAGATAGAAATTCCCTTTTTCGTAAAGAATTATTTATTTATTTATTTATTTGAGAGAGAAGAGGGAGAGAATGAGCAGGGGAGGAGCAGGAGAAGGAGAGAATCTCGAGTAGACTCCCTGTTGAGCACAGAGCCCAACTCGGGGCTAGATCCCAAGACCTGAGATCATGACCTGACCAAAACAACAGTTGGACACTCAACCAACTGAACCACTCAGGTGCCCCAGGAAGATAGCAATTCTTCATCAGCTCTTAAAACCTTAAAACAAAAACTGAAAAATACACAAATCCAGAATGTTAAAACACCTCTCTCAGTAACTGATATTAACAAGACAACCAAAGACTAAATTAGTTTGGATACGGATGTGAACAATAATACGATCAATAGACTTAATGGGGACAAATATAGCACTGCAAATGACATTCTTTTCAAGCACAGATAGAATACTGACAGAAACTATCCATACACTGGGCCTCATACAGTAAACCAACAAATTCAAAGAACTGAAATCACACAGAGCATATTCTTTGACCACAATGAATACAAATGAATAGAAATCAATAGCAAAAATAGGACTAGAATATCCCACAGTGGGAAAGTAAGCACACTTCCAGAGCAGTATCTAAATACTTTTACTAGTCAAATGGCAAGTAACTCGAAGTTCATTATCCACTGGCAAGGTTTAGATCGATTTTTCTCTGATTCATTACCTTGCACTTGCCCCCACTAAAGTTCACCTGAAATCTTGTGTATTCGAGTTTTTAAAAATATTCCCTTAAATCTCGATGCTTCTGCATATTACAACTCTGAAGACCTCCACAGTACTTTGCAAATTTAGATATGTCATTAAATACTACAAGGGAATACATGTACTAGACAGCCATGGTTCATCTATTTCTCTCTCTATTCAATGTAGTCTCACAGACTCTTATAGAAGCTGTTAACATACTACATGACAAGCCCCTGTATCCCACAACACCTACCACAAGTTAACGAGGGTTCAGGACTCTGTAAATGCTCTATGCTGAACCACTCAGAGTCCTTCCCCAAGGTACTCAGATTGAGTACCTAGATGGTTAATGATAAAGTCTAGTATTATGTTTAAGACAGCCACATTAGGAAGCAGTCTTGAGAGAGGTAAAGCAGATACACCCAGAGTAGAGACAACAGGTAAGAATATCTGCGCTATTGGTTTCACAGTTAATTGCTCCTGAGGCTCAGCTTCCTCATTCCATTCTTAAAAGATTTCAATAGACAAACATGGGTAGCTGATCTCAAGTAGTAACTCTAGGTGACACAGTGCTGAATTTTTTTTTCTTATAGATTTTATTTATTTATTTGACAGAGAGACAGCCAGCGAGAGAGGGAACACAAGCAGTGGGAGTGGGAGAGGAAGAAGCAGTCTCCCAGGGGAGGAGCCTGATGAGCCAAAGGCAGACGCTTAACGACTGAGCCACCTAGGCGCCCCTGAATTTTTTTTAAGCCCCAGTTTACTTTTTAAATAAAATCTTAAAAAACGGGAGGGGGGGGGCGACACTTGGGTGGCTCAGTTGGTTAAGCATCTGCCTTCAGCTCAGATTATGATCACAGGGGTCCTGGGATGGAGTCTCGCATTCGGCTCCTTGCTCAGCGGGGAGCCTGCTTCTCCCTCTGCCTGCTCTGCTTGCCACTCGACCTGCTTGTGCATGTGCGCCCTCTCTCTCTCTCTGACAAATAAATTAATAAAATCTTTACTTTAGGGACTCCTGGGTGGCTCAGTCGTTAAGCGTCTGCCTTCGGCTCAGGGCGTGATCCCAGAGTCCTGGGATCGAGCCCCACATCGGGCTCCTCCGCTGGGATCCTGCTTCTTCCTCTCCCACTCCCCCTGCTTGTGTTCCCTCTCTCGTTGGCTGTCTCTCTCTCTCTCTCTGTCAAATAAATAAATAAATAAATCTTAAAAAAAAAATCTTTAAGTCCTAGTTTACTTTTTATGCCTCCAAATTCAGATGTTCTTTTAAGTCTGACTCATTCATGGAGATTCACCATTTTCTCCGATAACAAAGACAAAACTATAAAGTTTTTGTATACTGTTGTTCTATATGAGTACCTTGTATACTTGTAACGTATGTCTCTCTCTTTAATCTTAACACTCCCAGAGTTATAGCAAGAACAAATATTACTCCTATCTAACAGAAGAGATTCAAAAGAAATTCATCAATGCTCAAGTATCTAAAATTGAAATCAGATTAGAACTCCAGTCTCCTCTCAGACCAATTTTCTTTTATGATGCCTTTTAAAAGTATAAATTCAGGGGCTCCTGGGTGGCTCAATCAATTCAGCGGCTGACTCTTGATTTTGGCTTGGGTTGTGGTCTCAGGGTCGTGAGATCAAGCCCCACATTGGGATCCATGCTCAGCAGGGAGTCTGCTTGGGATTCTTTCCCTCTACCCCACCCCACCCCTGCTCTCTCGATAACTCACTCTCTAAGAGAAATACATAAATCTTTTTTTTAAAGTATAAATTCATATGCATCAAACCCAGTTTGTAACTTTCGACTTGTTATATGCTATACATAACCCTAAGTGAAAAAAAAACAACATTAAGTGATAACACATAAGGTACCACTAAAGTAAGATACCACTCTAAAAACTGTACCAAAAAGCATTGCTGAATACACTAAAATCAATTATCAAGAAATCATTTAAAAAATCATAAAATTTAGTACCTTTCTTTCCCATCCTTTATTAAAATTTAAAGAAGAAAAATACTGAGATGAAAAACATCTAATACAAGTACCAACTTGTAGTAGCAGTAAAAGCAAGAGAAAGAGAACTGAACGAAACCACAGCCACCAAATTTCTATGTGCAGTCATTTTTTGCCCACAAGTAATAAGAAAAATAGCCAAAACTAGAGGAGAGGTAGAAAGAGGAAGCAATGCCAAAACATAAGACAGGACCGTTGCATTTGTTCTGGAAAAGAAGAATCACCAGTAAGAATAAACCAGAACTGGCAAAAGGGTTAAGGAAGATATCGTTTTGTGCTGAGACATCAGCTAGCCCTAGTCCTCTTTTAAAGGAAGTGAGGTGAGCAGATAGTAATGACGTTAGAATCTCTGGTAGGATGCATGCAAGACTCAAAGGAACTCTGGGAAGCTCAGACCAACGAAAGACCAAACTGTGGACAAAAAACTAGAGTGAAAACCGACTTACTACTAGTGGATGCACCTATTACAGAAGAACAACCCAAGCCTTCCTTAGGGGAGGCCATACACTTCTCAGAGTGTGGAGATATGAAAATTCTTACTGATAAACAGGTATGTGCCCAGAAGAGAGGGGGGCGGGAAGACAGCATTTCAGACAGAGAGACAGCTTCAGAGAGGCCTGGAAACGTAATTGAATGAACGAATGAATGAACAAGAAACAGCCAGAGAGGAGTCTAAGAGGGAAATCTGAAAACACCCGAACAACTGAAATGACAAAAGAAATACCAAAGACCTAATTCACACCTAAACTCTGCCAACCAAACTGCATATCAAAGACAGTAATGTAGAAAGTGCTGATGTCTTTCAAAACATCTTGTATAAACTTCTAAATAGTAAGAAAATGAATGGAAGTTTGTAGAAGCCAATCAAAAATTCAATTTTTACCTGTTAGTTGGACTTCTACCTGGAAATAACAAAAAGAACTGACAAACGGCTCGCTACCAGGTAGGAGCAGCACTCTTGAGTTTGGTTCTGAAGTAAATTTGGCATCTTCCAAGAACAGTTTCCTAACCAGCCTTGTCCAAGTGACACTGTTACAGTCAATAAATATGCATAGTTTCTAGTTAACAGGCTGTTTATATTCAAATAATAATTTCAAGTAGAAAAATTATCAAACGGGATGAACCCCCCTTGGAGGATAAATCCAAGTACCAAGTAGTTTCCGTCTGTAGTCCCATTCTACAAAATGGGTAAGGCTAGTTTGTTTTTTTTTTAATTAGTATGATTTTAACTAACAGAAAGACAGCACATCACATCTGAATTGTCATTTCTAAAACTTAACCTAGAAGTTTACAGAATCCAATGAGTACAGGGCTTATTTTGGAGCATCGAAATGTTCTGAAATTAGACCGTGGCGATGGTTGCACAACTCTGTGAATATATTAAAAACGCTGTGGATTTTAAATGGGTGAATTGTATGGCGTAGGAATTACATATCTGGATAGAGCTGCTTAAAAAAATTCTGTTTTGCTTTGAAAGTGTTTCCTGCCTTCCAAAGTATTGCATAAAAAGGAAAATTCTAAAGCTGCTGCTTTTAGATCTTCAAATATGTCAACAAATAAAATGTAACACGCCAGACTCTTCCCAACCGGTACTGAAAGGTACTATAAACCAAGTGACATTTTAAAGACAAATAATCATTTGTTAAGAATGAAAAGACTCCTACGTAGAATGGAACATATTTTTTAATGCATTTACTAAACCTGACTGATAATCCAATTTCTTCACTACTTACCCATCTTCCTATTCTCTATTCTAATAAAGTAATGATGCCTTTTCCACTTCATAGTCCTTACACTGGTTAGAAAGTCAGTAACTTTTTCTTGTTTCCCAACAATGTTGTTAAATATAAAAATAAAATGAAAACCAAAAGTATTTACATAGAACTAACAACAATACTCCACAATACCTAATGTTGGATCAACTTAAGCATTTACTAACTTTTTCTAAAGCAAACAAGAATAATTAAATCCAACATGGATAATATCACTTATCTGTTCCAAAAGAAGTTCCTCTAGGACTCAGAAGGTCCAGTGATCCAAATGGAAGCACTAGTTTACTTTCTATCAAAACTTTAACATAACCTTAAGACTGAGGGGCAGATATTCTAGATATGTAGACTTGTAAAAATGTATTCAATCAACAGATGTTTGCAGTCCAACTGTGCAAAAGGCACTGATGTGTCTTTTAAGTCAGAAATATTGCTTTAAGGAAACTTTAAAATGAACTGTAGTTAACCACCCAAGTTAAAGCAAAACAAGACAAAAAATCCAAAACTATAACAACCAGTGCTTCAAGAATTTGCATTAATCAGTTTTGGCGCGACCCACTTTAAAAAGGAAAAGAAAAAAATGCCTGCTGAAGGAAAAGCAGATTGCCCTGAAGTGAAAGATAAAAACATTTAAAAATGAAGGTGGGGGTGGGGCCATACTGTTAACTCCAGGGAGGTTTACATTAATGTCCTCAGACTAGAACTCTTTACTGAGTAATTCTTTTATTCCTCATGTACAAATTAAGAAAAAATCTCTCTGCTCCGGTGGGGAACCGCATGGACACAAGTCATTTTACACCAGTCCACCAGGAGAAGCACCTCCTCCGTGTAGAGCACTTCAAAGCAGTACCTTTACCTACATTTCCTCACATTTAAGGCTTTACAAGGGTCGCACTGGTTTTTTGGAAGGGAGGGAAGAATGAGGGGACACTAAAGCCAAGACCTGTTGGGATATGGGAGTGCCAGGTCTTACTCAGCTACTCAATTACTTACCAAAGAGTAGTCTCTCCCCAGCGGTATTTACCTAACTAACTAACAACACTGGATAGTACTGGGAGGAAAATTAAGCAATTGGTAGAGAGAATAAAGGAGGGGGGACTACAGACAGGAGAAGGCAGAAGATAACAATCCCTACCCAAATTCCATCTATTCCACACTCTTCCCTGCTAAAAGAATCCTGCCTTATAGGGGGTACAAAGCCCTTCACCTCTCAGGAAGGAGGCTACTCCCTGGCCCTAAGGGATGAGTCATGATTGGGCCAAAGCCAGTATTTTTTCTCAAACTTAAGATTAGGGCCTTGAAATCAATTTAGACCAGGGGTTCACAGTCAGGAGTTCATGAACTTGGATTGAAAAAAATAATTTCACTAACCTCTAACTGAAATTTAACATTTCCTTCTATCCTGAATAGGCAACAAACCACAGCATTATTGGCAGTACCTTTGGCTTTGTACCAAGAGAAATCACAGATATTATCCTATCACATTACAATTGTTGCAGATACCTCAAAATATCATTTACACCCCTCACTGCTTTGAACAGCTGCTAGATCATGTTATTAAAAGTCCTAATAAAGAAATAAGTATTACATATTACAGCATACTAATTTAACAGTTTAAGAACTAGATTTCAATATTTGATATATTGGGGGTTTTGTCTTATGCAATTATTGTAGGAATTTAAAATTATTTTGAGGAGTCCACAGCTTAAGACTGTGAAAGGGTCCATACCACAAGAAAAGGTTAAGAATTCTTGGACTTAAAAGGTCATAAGTTTTAAATGAAATAGAGAATAGCAGCCTGCTTAATGCTTAAGTACTGTCTGACATTTACTTCAGTTACGTACACATTTCTACACATACACTGGTAAAGCAAAGGAGGGCACTTCTTATCACGGATTGAAGATCAAAAGCATTTAAAAGCCAGTGGTTTAAACTTATATTCATATGACACCATTACTCTTATTTTTGCCAGAGGTATGCCCTAGCTCTCCCCAAATAAGAGGTATGGTGAGGTATGCTGAGCATCCTTCAGGAATACTTTTGCTTTCTGTATTTAAAAAAAGAAAAAAAAAAAAAAAAAAGGCCCCATGGGGCACCTGGGTAGCTCAGGCAGGAGAGCATGCAACTCTTGATCTTGGGGTTGTGAATTCAAACCCAACACTGGGCAAAGGGCTTACTTTAAAAAAAAAAAAAAAAAAAAAGGTCCCATCTTTGCCTTCCTGCCTCAAATGTGATGGAATGAAAGACTTCAAGCCATGACAGAGCTATCTGGTTATTTAGGAGAACCACTTGCTGAGAGCGGCAGAGCAGAAACACAGAGCGTGAGCCTTGCGGGAACCACTGTGTATCTGAACCACGTTGTATGAGGAAAAATAAACCCTGATCTGTTTAAGGTCCAGTTAGTCAAGTTTTCTATTATTTGCAGGCAAAATGTTCCTATCAGAAAAAAGAGTTATTATGGATAAGGTAGCCAAGAAAGGCCTCTTTGAGGGGTAATATCTGAGCCAAGACCTCATGCATGAGGAGACAGATATGTAAGATCTGGAAGAGCATTCCAGGCAACAGGGAGAGCCACTAACAGGTGAAAGAAGAGCTCACGTCAGAGCGGTGGGCAAGAGCCAGGACAGACAGGAGTCGTATGGAGCATTCTGATTCTTTGACCAAATGCTATGAGCACACACACATCTCTCTCTCACACACACAAGAACGTTTTCCAAGTTAATACAAAGATAAGAGACAGAGATCCCTCATTTAAAAACCTGGCTTTAGGGAGTGGCTCAGCCAGTTAGGTGTCAGACTCTTGATTTCATCTTGGGTTGTGGTCTCAGGGTCATGAGACTGAGCCCTGAAAGGCTCCTCGCTGAGCAGGGGTCTGCTTAGGATTCTCTCTCTGCCCCTCCCACCCCGCTGATCAGCACGTGCACTCTCTAAAAAAATAAAAAATAACACAAAAAATTAAAACTTGGTTTTAGATACAAAGCTATTCCTTGTAGCATTAACAATAGTTCTTTAAAAACCTGACAAAAGAATTAGGTTAAATAAATTATGGTAGAGTAAATATAAAGCAAACAAAAAAGAGTAACAAAATAGGAAAATGTTCATCATACAATAATATGCAGAAAAACATAATATGGACGCATTTTTATTAAAACAAAAGCTAGAAGAAAACACAGAAACGTCTGTACTAGTTGTATCAGGTAGAGATTACAGATCGGTTCTTAATTTTCTCTTTATGTTTTTCTTTATTCAAGTTTTAACTATCACTTAGTCTGTACTTTATTATCAGAAATAAATCAAAAATTAAAAGATGCTCACTAAATGTAATGTGGCACACTGGATGAGATCCTGGAACAGAAAGGCACTAGGTGAAGAAAACTAAGGAAATCCAAATAATGTATAGGGAGTAATAATGTATCAATACTGGTTCATTAGCTGAATCAAAAATATACTAATCTTAAGATCTTAGCAAAAGGAAAACTGGGTAAGGAGTACAAGGTAACCATCTCTGCAACTTTTTTTTAATGAATCTAAAACTACCCTTTAAAACGAGATTTGTTTGTTTTATGTTTAAGTCCACTTACCTAAGACTCTTCAAGAAGGCAAAAGTACAGACAGTAGGAGTCATCACTAAGGAACAGCAGGCAAAGGCAGACAGGGCATTTAGGAAGAAAAAAGAGATTGTATGTTGAAAGTTGAGGTCCAAAGTTTTGTACAGTATGTCTGCCGGGCACACAACAGGCCCTCACTTGTTGCAGAATAAGGCTCTCACTTATTTTACTATTTTCAGAAACAAGAGGTTTAAAGTATCTTCTTAAAAGGCCTTATTGATCCCCTCAACTAAGGAGAAAAGTGCTGAGAATATACTTTTTAAAGTATCTTTAAGCTACTAGAATTATCACGTTCGTAAAGCCATGGGATGCAAGCCTTCGCTCAGAACTTACCTGCTTAATGCTCAATTCTAGCAGTTTTGCAACTCAACACATTAAAAGCTGGGGGAAGCAGGATGGGACACACAGAGTACCTCAACATACAAGCCCACCAACCAGTAAGGAAAGGGCAAGGCTCACTCACTATACAAAGCAACTAATTCACTTAAAAAGCAGGCCATTTCGGACTGTCCAACTGCCAATAATAATGCTCACTAATGATGGCCTAGAGTCAAGCACAAAACGCATTCGCAATACTCTGAAAAGTAGCCACATGAAAAAAAAATGTGTTTACTGCATTGACCTTTTTTCAGCAGATTTTACGTGTATTTCTTTTAAAAAAAAAGTTGCGTGTTTTTAAGCTTTTTATTGATTAAAAAAACTTTTTTTAGATTTTATTTATTTATTTGACAGACAGAGAGGGAGAGAAAGAGCACAAGCAGGAAGAGCGGCAGGCAGAGAGGGAGAGGGAGAAGTAGGCTTCCTGCTCAGCAGGGAGCCCAACACGGGCCTGGATCCCAGGACTCTGGGATCATGACCTGAGCCAAAGGCGGATGCTTAACTGACTGAGCCACCCAAGCACCCCTAAAAAAATCTTTTAAAAGAGAAAACAGATTTATCCTCTAACAATAAAAAAACATGACCTTAGAACTGGATAAAGGAAATATGGGATATTCTTTATACTACTTTAATAACATTTTTATTTCTGAAGTTATATAAAAAAAACTTAAGCCATATCACACATTATACTGAAATTATTTGTAGTCAAAAGGGCTATAATTAGCAATGATAGAACCTCTGTACCTGGATCAAATATACTTTCCCCCAAACCTTTTCAAAACACTTCACGTTAGTCCAGGTCAGAGATATTTTTCCATTCAATCTTTAAAGTACCATTTTATTTATTTTAATTTTTAATTTTTGTTATTATTAACATGTGATGTATTATTTGTTTCAGGGGTACAGGTTTGTGATTCATCAGTCTTACACAACACACAGCACTCACACCCTCCGCAATGTCCATCACCCAGCCACTCCATCCCTCCCACCCCCCTCCACTCCAGCAACCCTTTGTTTGTTTCCTGAGATTAAGAGTCTCTTATGGTTTGTCTCCCTCTCTGGTTTCTTCTTGTTTCATTTTTTGTCCATTACATTTACTAACACCTAAATTATGACGTCTGAAAAACAATAAATTCACACACTGTTAACTGTAATTTCATACATTTATAGCAACTGTGAAAATAAGTCATTTAAAAAGAACTATTATATGGTTCTTTTCTATAGAATAAAAGCTACTATTAAACTCCTTCTAGGAGCCAATACCCTAATCAAAAAAATTGTAACATAGCAACTACCATTTGATCACCTCACAGAGAACAAGGCACCGTGCTAAGCACTTCTCTCTCACTAAAAACTCAAAAGAATTCTATATAAAGTACAATTTTTCTATACTTTACACCTTAATAATTTGGCCAGGACCAAACCACCAGGAAACCAGAACCCAAATTCATCCTGCTGATGAGTCCACCCATACTGTCAAATGAGCTCCTTCAACCCTTCAACTCTACCACTCAGGGAATTCCAAGATGTTATCAGAGAAATCCATCTCCTCAAACCTATCTTTTTAGATAGACTATCAACAAAGGAAAGGAAAAGCTTCCTCTCAAAAAGAATAGTTAACAATAATAACGCCAAGAAGCACTTATCCTTTACCAAACACTGTTTTAAAGTTTTACGTAGTAACCAATTTAATCCTCACAACAAACCTAAAATAGGTATCACTATCATTCCCATTTCACAGATGCACAAACTGAAGCCAAAATAAAGTGACTGACCCGAGGTCACAAAGTTAATTTTATCACAGCCAGGGTTTAAATTAAATCCTCCCAGTCTTTGCTCTTAGCCACTTATACCAAATTCCTTTATCATTTAGACATTATCACAGTATCTTTTAAGACAGATGTCATTTCCAATTCCTATGAACCAAGGAAAGGCAGCATGTCAGACTCTGGAGCAGGAGTTGGCAAACTATGGCAGACAGGCCAAATCTGCACCACCACTTCTTTTGTAAATAAAGTTTTATTAAAAGAAAGGCAATGGCTGCTTTTGCCCCGCAACAGCCAATTAATTACAACACAACAGAGACTACATGATCCACAAAGCCAAAAATATTTGCTGTCTGGCGCCTTGTAAAAAAAAGTTTGCTGACCTCGGTTCTGGATGGCAGTGTATAAGCCTTCCTCTAAACCATCCAAATTAATATACATTTTTTTCTTCATCATTATAAATAAAAACAGCTGCAGCTACCATTCAAGGATACACTACTTATGCTACTTATGTTAAGATCCTAACACCAACCCATTTTATACAAAAGAAAACTAAGCCTCAGAGGGTAAATGACTTATCCAAGATCACATACACAGAACAGGGAGGATCTTGTTTAAATCAGAGTTTCTGGCTTCAAGGCCCATATCCTTTGTATAGGGCACTGCCTGCAAAATATATAAATGTGTACAGCCATGAAAAAGCAAGAGTGTTTATGAAAACTGACTAAAGTTTCATGATAAAAATGCCAACTTTAAAAAGAAAAATGTTCATGTAAATGTATGCATGGGTATTAACTGGCTCATACTTTCATCTTATTTTCCATTATACTGTATTTATGTATTTCCTGTTATTCCAATTGGGGTTATGAATAACCCAGTGATACTTAAAGCATAGGAAGACTATGGTACATTCTCCCTACGTAAAGTTATGGGGCAAAAAACTCACTTAAATTAACACAGAAAATAAAAAAAGCATCTAGATTGTATTTATTTACTCAGTACCTCCCTGGCCACTGAAAAATTCTACCCTCTTCTGAAGCAGACTCTCATCCACCCTCAGTACACTTCTCGTCTGGAATGTCCAACTCTCTTCTACTTACCCCCTTACCCATCCATCCCCAGCCCACCTACCTCCCCATTTCCCATCCCTCCTACAGTGGAGATTAATCTATGTACCAGTGAGCCAAGGGAAGGATTCGATAGGGGTTGGTTGCTGTTGCTATTATTCATTCAGCCTTTTCTTATTATTCTGATCCCATTCATCTCCCACACCACTAGACTGGTCTACATCACTGTTAGACTATATTATACATATTTATAGTGAAAGCCACATCAGAAAGATAACAAGGAATTGAATTTGGAATTAAATGTGATCAAGTATATACATGGATGAAGGTTTAACTATTCTCAGAAACATCTGAGTAATACTTTTACCTAACAGCTACTCACCTGATAAGACATCTGAATAATGTCTTAAAATTCAGTTTAAGAGTCTTTATGGTTCCTTTTGTTCCCAACTTTATCTCCTTCCCTAATGAAACGATAAACTCAAGGCCAAGGACCACATCTTACATATTTTCCTAATCCTAAATCTTGACTTAGGGCTTTAAATAAGTATTCAAAAAGATTTATAATACATACCATTTTCTTATTATTCATACACATTAATTCTATGTCCACTGCTAACCTCAGACTACCTACGCTGAGAGCACAGACACCTTACAGGAGTATTTTTCTAGGTCTGAGTATTGCTAATGCAATTTAAGCAACACCTCTAAAAGATAAATGCAGCAGTTGCTGAAAGCAGCCTAATTCCTTCCACTGGACCATGACTCTAATACTGGACTGTAAAACAGACATAATTGCAGAATGTTTTTTTAGAACCATTGTTTTACTAAGTCTCTGACTATATGTCCCTTAAAAGAACTACAGATGAAGCCATTCCTAACTTTAAAACTCTTAATATGGAAAGTTCCCAAATCTTTTACTATCGCATTAAAAATTTAAATAAACTCAGGAGGCATCCGGCAAAAAGTTCTAAGTATTTCTAAATATAGGACACTCTGAAAAGTTAATTGTGCATTATGAATCATCTTATTTTTCTTTTTTAGTAACAAGAACTAACGCACGCGGAATGGAAGTAAACGCATGAGTTGAGTTGAAAGTCCGTCCAACAGAAAATACTGCTATTCCAGCAAACATTAAGTTTACCGATTCCTTAGCTGATTCAAGAACTATAAATTGAGTATCACTTAAAACCAGTGCCACAACAAAGATCCCAAATAATGGTTTACTATCTCTTCCATGATTCCTTTCAGGATACTTAGTTTGTGTAACGAGAAGATACCTGGAGAATAAATGGCATGGCCTAATATACAGGCAGCTGAAAAGTAATATTAGATGGTTCAAAGAGGCAGAAGCAGATTATCTTACAGTGCCACACCAAAGGCTGAAATTCCCCAAGTCTTACCTCATAGGAGCAACTGGAAGGGCAAACTTTTCAAAAGACCGGCTGAAGAGTAAGGTTAAAAAAAAAAAAAAAAAAAAAAAGAATGAACTCTGCAATTAACAGTTTAGTTTTCTGAGAAAAGTATTTTGAGGTCAAAATGTGTAAATTAACACCGAAGTTCCTAATGACAGTTGAGAAATAATTAGGAAGCTAGTCTGATCACAGAGCTAAGAACTACTGAAAGCTTCTCAAAAATCAGCCTAATTGTTGCCATCTACTGGGAGAAAGGCAGAAATGCTTGTGGGTCTGGAATGGAGGGTAGACTTCAAGTCTAATGCCCTTGAGACTAGGCCGCTCTCCCTAGGTGGATACAAGACAAGGAAATACATGTTCAATAAAGGAAAAATTAGGAAGCTGTACGAATGCCTTGAATTAAAAGACACTCTTGTTGCTTAGTGTAGTAAAACACACAGCCTTCACAAACGTTTTTATTCCAAAGTCCACGAACCCCCACAAATTTTGTGTATACAGCTTTAACAGGTGTAAGTCATGAACGTGCACTAACTGCTAGCATCTCTATTTCCACATAGGAATAAGATGAATTCAAACTGCAATCAGCAATGTCTACAATACTCTAGAAACAAAAGTTGCTGTAAGAAAATTAAATATTATTGCTACTAGACCCCTGAATGAAATAGTATTCTCTGTATCTTTAGTTTCCCTTCAGCCACCAGCTAACCTCATTTCCTAATTTTGAAATCCTGTTTTGTGTAACTTTTATAAAAGTAAGAGGGATAACAAATAGTCTACTATGACATCAACTGGAGTGTTAGGCAAATATTTTACTAAGACATTTAAGTTGATTAAACAGCCAATATTGGGGTGCCTGGGTGACTCAGTTGGTTGAGCATTCAACTTTTCATTTTGGCTCATGATCCCCGCATCAGGCTCTTTGCCGAGCATGGAGCCTGCTTGAGATTCTCATTCTCCCTCTGCTCCCCTTCCCGCTCCCCCCCAGAAAAAACAAACAAAAAACCCCAAAACACAGGTAATATTAACTTGCACTTTTTAAAAGTATATAAATACTGGGACGCCTGGGTGGCTCAGTCAGTCAAGTATCTGACTTCGGCTCAGTTCATGATCTTGGGGTTGTGGGACTGAGCCCCACATTGAGCTCCCCACTCTCGGGGCTCCAGAATCTGCTGGAGGTTCCGTGCTCACGAGCTCTCTCTCTCTCAAAATAAATAAATCTTAAAAAAAAAAAAAAAAAAGTATATAGGGGTGCCTGGGTGGCTCAGCTGTCTGTCTGCCTTTAACTCAGGTCACGATCCCAGGGTCCTGGGACTGGGCCCCGCGTTGTAAGCAGGGAGCCTGCTTCTCCCTTTCGCTCTGCCCCCCACCCCACTTGTGCTCTCACTCTGTCTCTCTCAAATAATAAATAAAACCTTTTTTTAAAAAAAGTATGTAAATACTTAAGCCACAATTTGCTTTTCTTCAAACACTGTGTTCTTTTTTTACTGCATTAGATACTTAGCAGAAGTTTCTCTTTTATAAAGAGGGCTGACATTACTGAGAAACTCAAAAAATCCTATATTAATTTTCAGACAGTACTCTGAATTTAAAAAAAAATGAATAAACAATAGATGAATGTGTTAAGACAAAATGCTGCCAGCTTCCACTACAGGGGAAGAACTCTGTGACTGAACTGAACAGAGGAGCAAAAGGAGTCATTTAGACAGCTCCTGCTTATTTAACAGAAGTATTCTAACTACGAAGTAGGGAAACTAAGCAAGAAGTTTTACCTCCATTGCTTCTTTCACCTCAAAACTTACCAGAATAACCCCGAGAGTATATAGTCCTAGAAAGGGGAGCCATTTCACAGAAAGATAAGCTCTAAATAAGATCTGAAAGCACTTTTTCTTTATAGATCATTTACAAATTAAGTATTTCTGTACACTTTTTTCATGTCGTCACTGCCTGTTCAGGGATCAACAATAAACTCAACATGTCTATTTGTTAAATCTAATTTCTTAATTTCTCCCATTTAAGAACCTCAATCGTCACAGCCTGATTTCCTATTTCATAAATGTGGACCCTCTACTCCAAAGGGCCAGTTTATCTGACCATTAGTCCCTCACCTCAATTACACCTTTTTAAACTCCCCATTCTTCTCTCTCTACCCAAACAACTGAGGCCAGTTCAAGTCCAGGGACTTGAAGTCTCTCCATGAAGTCTTCCTCAACCTAGTCAACTTCAACCTAGGACTGAATCTCTAAGCTTCCGAGTATCCACTGTGTAAAACTCAACTTTGTACTTAACAATATGCACGATGTTAAATGTTGTGTTCTGTCACAGTTTGAACTCACCTACAATAAAGTACCACATCTCTTCAACATAAGAGATACCATTTTATAAATCTATTATCCCATTTTATAAATCTATTTCTCCTCAGCATTTTTCAAGAAGGTTTGGAACCAGAAATGCACATGCATCAGTTGCTGAGGAAATATTTGCACAATGAAGGCACTTCCAACACTTTATTCAGTAAAGCCAAATTTCGCGCCCTAATTTATCAGTTTCTTAATTTAGATTCTCATATCAGGCTTTCTAAATGTAGAAAACCTGCATTTAGAATGTCTACAGGATACCTCCCTATGCTAAACACTATACTATATACAGTTACCAAGTAAGTTCAACAAGGTAAGTGATTTTCTTTTTTTTTTTTTTAAAGATTTTATTTTATTTATTCGACAGAGATAGAGACAGCCAGCGAAAGAGGGAACACAAGCAGGGGGAGTGGGAGAGGAAGAAGCAGGCTCATAGCGGAGGAGCCTGATGTGGGGCTCGATCCCATAACGCCGGGATCACGCCCTGAGCCGAAGGCAGACGCTTAACCACTGTGCCACCCAGGCGCCCCAAACAAGGTAAGTGATTTTCAACGAAATGAAACCATGGCACTCAGGACAAGAACCTTCTGTATTCCTCCCAGCAGAGACCTGGCACACAGTAAGCACTAGATAAATATGTATTGATAAATACATTTTTACCTGCTAGTAAACATAATTCCCAAATGCTAAACCTAAGGTAACAAAGTCAGTAAAATAGTCTAGTGCCTTAGCAATCCCTTAAATGGGGATTTTCATGAGCTTAATTCTGAAAAATTTATATTCTCAAATCCTACACTCAGCTACCAAACCCTGAGAAATGAAAATAAGCAAGCTGACAGCAACTATGGCAAACGGTGCTACTATTATTTCACAATATAGTTCCTCAATGTGTCACCAAAACAAACTCTATGACTCCTGTGTATAATGAAGGTCAGGAGCCTTGTGCCAGCCATCGTGGCGATGGGAGAAAGAGCGCTTTATCACAAGAAGCCAAAGATCTAGTTAAGAAGAAGTAAGCGACTAATGATGTAAGACAGATGGTGAAAGCAGTAACTAAAACTAATAAAATGTTATGGAAAGGAGAAGTGAGGAGTAAAACTACAGGACGTACTGGAAAAAAGCGAAGCGTGTCTCTGCACCTACAAGAGACACAAGATGAGGGAAGGGTGTCGATCCAGGCAGACTAAACAATCAAAGTCCAGGCAAGAAAGCTGAAGTTCCTGGAGTGTGTTCAGAGAGGAACAAGCAGCTCAATCTGACTGCATGCAGCCAAGGGTGCAAAACAGACAAGATTACAAAATACTGGGGCCATGGCAGAAGTTACAGCATGTTCATGTATTTACTATTTACAAGGCTACTACAAGCACTTGGTTTTCAGGAAGATTAAAAAAAAGGGGGGAGGGAGAGGCCCTCCATATGATCTCCACGAACCTGCTCTCTAAGGACACAAGGCAGCTTAAATTACAACTCAACAGTGAATTTCAGACGGGCTAGCTGTAAAAACTCATTTTGGGTTGCCAGGGCATCACACATGTTTACCAGTATAAGGACTTCAAATTGAGTTAATTTGACCTTAAGAAGATACAGCACAAGGTACATCTATTTATTCAGAATGCTGCCCACGGGTGGAATGAGTAGGAGTTTTGAAGTCAGGGTAGAACTCATTGGTTATGACAGCCAACAAGTTGATTAAAATACACATTGAAATGCTGTAACTTCAAGTCTTGAAGACTTGCTGATAGACACTTCAGCTTATAAATAGCCTTCAAAATCCACATATGGGTAATAACATCATATTTATAGAAATAAATATATCCTTTCTAAAAAAGAAACAAAGAAACTAAACAAAAATGATGTATAAAACTCAGTTGCGTACTTAACAAATACACGCATCGTATCAAAATATATTTAAGGCCTGAACTATTATATGTAAATAAAGGATGATTAAAGAACATAAAATGGCTTGTCCCCATTTTTTAATACATGACTTAAAGTAACTTGCAGTCTCTAAAACACATATCCAACAGATTAAAAAGAAAACTCCCAAAATCTTTTTTAGCATCAACTATGATTCAAAATGTCTGTCAAAACAAATAAGACGTTAAAGCATTACAAATTATTTTCACCTACAGCAATATTTTATTCTCACAAAACTTGTTCCTTTAATAAGCATTCAAAGATTCCTTAATACAGGCCAGACACTGTGCTGGAGGGATAAAAAAGGAGGAAGATGGACTTCAAAGAATTCATAATCAACTAAGGAACACTATCATATCCTCAAAAATTTTCAAGTCTATATATGTAACAGAAGTATGTTCTAGGTAGAAGGGTGTTAACAAATGAGGCTGCAATGAACCAGTGAGGAAGGGCCCTGTGTTCCAATCTAGCTTTGTAGCCTAATTTCCTACATACAGTGTCTAACATACAAATGACAATTAAATCCAGGTTAGGTGGCAATAACCACACTTCCAATTAGGCACTTGAAACTCACAAAGGTTAAACTATTCGCCCAAGGTCACAAAGAAAAGACAGTCAAGACCACTACCGAAGTCTCCTACCTTCAAATCAGATGTTCACTTGAACAATGAACACTGTTCTCTCATGAAAGAACAGAGTGGCAAGCAGTTTTTGTTTTCACTCTAAACCACTAACATGACTTTTTAAATCAAGCAGAGCTGCAAAACTATTACCAATAGCTTCTGCAACATGACAAAACAGGTAGGTCTGAATAATGGACAAGTTCCTTCTTCTTCTGGCCAATCCAGTTTAATGAAACTTTAAGAATCACAACCAAAATCTGAAAGGCCTCAGAGAAGAACTGTGAAGCAGACTTATCTCAGCCTAGGAAACAACTTCTCTTGCCCATAACCTAAAATCAGTAAGTTAGGGTATTAGATTTAAAGAACTGCATTGTTAAAAATATAGGACACTAGCCAAGTTAAATTTTACTTAAAAATCAAGAGACTGGTTCAGCATCAGTATATTTACTCTAACAGTGAGCACCCACTGTGTGTCAGAGTCACCTAGCCAACCAGGTAGCGATTATAGAGAACAACTGGTAGGGGTTTACACCTTCAAGAAATCTCTATCACAGCTGTTTGAACTATACAGAGGAACTAAAAGAAAACACACAAATGTAAAGCTAATATTACATGTTAAGAACTACAAGCACCAGGATTATATAACAATCTATAGATTCTATTTATTGTGTAAATATCCATCAACTGCTTTCTCACTCTTCCACCCTTTCCAGGCACTCGTGGGCACAGCAGTCAGGAAGACATGAAGAGGCTGTGATCACAAAACCAAATAGCATCTTGAGGAATCTGTTGAGGCTAAGAAACCTTCCAAGCGGGAAGACTGGTTGCGTAGTCAGCAAGACTAGGCTAACATTACTGGTTTGGAGTGGGAAGGAAAATGGGTATTATTTTCAATCAGGCGTATGAGTGCACCTTCATGCAAAACACAGTGATACAAGATAATCCTTGACTTCGGGAAGCCTATAATACAGTCGGGGAAACAAAAGCAACATATGTCAACAAATTTAGCACTATAATCCCAAAATGGAGCTTATTTAGATAACCAAGAAATAAAAAGGAAAGATCATGGGGTAGAAGTTTTTGAGGAAGTTGATAGGGAAGGGGTGAGCTGAAGTGAACCTAAAATGATTTTAATAAAGGAAAAGTGCATGTCAGGCTGGCAGGAGCAAGAACATGAGTGAAGAGGAAAAGCAACAAAAAGGTTGCTATTTCAACTTGAGTCCATTGAATTACCTCAGCAAACGGAAAAATAAAGGGGCAACTGGTATCCTATTTGCTCAGAAAGATCCTCACCCACCCACTTAAAAGAACTAAAGAATAAATAAAAATAAACAAAAAAATCCCCCTAAATCCTGTAAAGAAAACAGATCAAGATTTGGTAATATTTTCCCTTAATTGTAGTCTCTGACATCAGAAAGTCAATTTCATAAGAGCCACAGACCAGAACAGGTACATGTTATCAATAATAAAAATGTAAAGAAATTTCTCTAAGCATGATTAACAAATTTATTCAGTAGGGGGTATGGTGAAAAAGTATCTAGCATGCTGATGCAAAAAATAATAATAATAAAAAATAAAGGAAATTGGGCCCAAGTTCCACTACCAATTTAGCAGGAGTTTCAAAATGTAAGTTGCCGTAACTTCATATCTGCAACCTACCTTACATCAAGGTCACCCCCCATCACCACCACTGGTGAGAAGCTCTGTGTTTCTAATGACCTCAAAATAGCTAATGTAATTTTCTAAAACTAATGATAACATATTACACTTATTTAGCAGTTTGTAGTTTTTCACAAAGCCATTATATCCACTGGGTCTCAAAACCACCCGGTGAGGTAAAACACTCATTACCCATCCCTATCTTACAGAGGGTGCACCAGGGGTGCCTGGGTGGCTCAGTCAGTTAAGCGTCTGCCTTCCCCTCAGGTCATGATCCTGAAGTCCTGGGATGGAGTCCCACATCAGACTCCGTGCTCAGCGAGGGTCTATTTCTTCCTCTCCCTCTGACCCTTCCCCCTGCTTGTGCTCATGCTCTCTCTCCCTCAAATCATTAAACAAAAATCTTAAAAAAACAAAACAAAAAAACAAAAACACCCAAGAAACTGGAGACCAGATAGGGTAAGTGAATAGCTCAAGGTCACACAGCTACTAACTAACAGTGTGTGAATTCCCAAGCCTTTGTTTGTCTCTTTGCTGGGATGATGTGCTTAAAATAGAATCATAAAATCTTATCCAGATAACATAAATCCCGTAATCTTAAAAGTTAGAATGGAGGGGTGCCTGGGTGGCACAGTCGTTAAGCGTCTGCCTTCGGCTCAGGGCATGATCCCGGGATCGAGCCCCACATCAGGCTTCTCCACTAGGAGCCTGCTTCTTCCTCTCCCACTCCCCCTGTGTTCCCTCTCTCGCTGGCTGTCTCTGTCAAATAAATAAATAAAATCTTAAAAAAAAAAAAAAGTTAGAATGGAAAGGTAAATATTACTTCAAATTTACTTTGCTAGGTGAAAACACTGATTTTACACTGGCTTAGCATACCCCTAATTTTTAAAATAATTACTTGAGCTTAGCAGCTTCTGGAACTCTAACTGCCAAAAAGTATTCTAAAACTTTTAGAAAGTAAATGAAAAACTAAAACAAAAAGCCTGTTCACTGACACAAACTAAACAGTAACCGTCAGCTCAGCGGACTTACAAACCACTCAAACTCCTTAAAAACTCGAATCGAATAGAAACAACATTAATTACATTCTACACTAATTACACGGCAATTCTTAAATCCTTATGGATACTGGCACACTCATAGAAAAGCAGATGTGGACAAAGCCCACAAACTCCAACCATGTTAATATGCTCTCTTAAGCGTAAAATAAATGAAATAAAAACTCCCCAAACAATCTCACAAAGATGATGTAAAAGCCACACTAATTCAACTTTTCTGGGCCTGAACATGGAGCAGGGTTGTTTCAAAAGAAAGAAATTTTGTTTACTTTAAAATTCACACTTAGTATTGATCTCTTTGCATAATGTAAATATGAAAGTAAACCTCAATAAAACCATCTGCAACTGATTGTCTCTAAACCTGATAATGCCATTCCTCAACCTTAACCTCCCCCCCAACCCCCCCACCCCCGAGTAAATGCGACACACAAACACACACAGGCCTCATATATAGGCCTCTTGCCTTTTTTCCCCCAACAACTAGGACCTTTGTTCCAAGCGTCGGTTTTTTGCCCCACTCAATAGCTCTTTCAACCTTCTACCTTATATTTTTTGTTTTGTTTTGTTTTTAGAGAGGAGATCCTCAGCCTCAACTTTCTGGGTCTTTAAAAAATGAAATGCCAAAAATATCTACAGAGAGACTGGAAAGGAATAGAAAGTTGAACACAGCACTAAAGGGCCTACAAAACGGAGTAAAGCCCGGGGATCGGGTGATTTGGCAGCCCAGGCAAGATCCGGGGAAGGCCGACTAGGAAAGGAGACAGCAGGGGAGTAGTTAGACGTCCACTCAGAACACGTTCACTGCGCTATTAAACGTACCCCCGCACCCCTCACACACGAACATTTACTCACTGACACAGTCCCTCCTTCAATTAACTAACAAGCAATTAAACTCTACCCACCTTCAGACACGATGCTTAAGCTAAACGTCCCCAAAGTGAAACGGCGTTATCAAATACAAACAAACCTGTCTCGAAGCTTTAGGAGCAGCCCCTTCCGTTCCCTCCTTACCACACAAGGGTAACCAATTCCTCAATTCCCTCCCGTCCCCCCAGCAGTTCAAATGTGTTAAGTTATTTCCTCCCGATTTGCATGTGGTTTTAAATCTTTATTAATCTTTTTCCCTGTAGAAAATTAAGGATTCCTGTTATTCTGAGGAAGGAAAGGATTTGGGATTTTCCAACCTTCGTTATCTGAACTCCCCTGTAACTTGTTTCTGAACTAGAAACCCACTCACCATAGAGAGGAGGATGGAGGAGGGTGAACTGAATGGACAAACGATATAATAGATTTTATGTAATCCACATATAAATAAATTAATCGCCTGACTCGCTCTGAATGCTAATACGATTGGAGTGACAATTGGTCCACCCCCCTCCCAAATCCTGGACCCCCACCCCCGATTTCCATTCTGATCTATTTAGAAGCATGCTCTGCTCTTGTCAGCCAAGTTTCTCGGCCTCTTTTCCAGACCCCCTGCATGCCCGTCTCTTCGTCATCCTCACTCAGCCTCAACTTCCCACGGCTAAACTGCCCAGCGCAGACCCCGTCTCCGGCCTCGCCCGCCCACAACCCTCCCCCCTTGGCAGGAAACCCCTTACTGCGGTCTAAAGTCACTCCGGCCTCTCCCTCCTCTGACCCTCGCTTCCCACAACTGTTGTCACTCGAGCTGCTCCCTAGTTTCCATTTCCGGGCCGTCCCCGGCCCTGGAGCCTCCCCTCTCCCGGTTTCCGGGCCCCCCATCCCATTTCCGGGGAACCCTTGCCGTCTTCACACCCCCCACCTGCACTTCCGGCCCCCCACTTTCTCGCTTCCTAGACGCCCTCCAAGCTCCAAAGCCCACTTCCGGCCCCCCCGGCCCCCACCGGGCTCCCCAAGACCCGCACGCCTTACCCCGGTTCCGTGAAGGGCCCTCCTCATCGCGGGGGACCGGAGGGGGGACCCAGCGAACCCCCCCGCTCCCGCCCGGCCCCGGTCTCCCTCGAGCGCCTCGCCCGTCAACCCCCGGCCCGGTCCTTCCGCGGCCCCGCCGCCGCCGCCGCCGGGAGCAGGCCGAGCGGGGGCCGAATCGCGGCGATGACACAACCGGGCTTCCTGGGACTTTCTGTTCCAGCTCCTCCCCACCCCCCCGCCACCCCCCCTAACCCCTCGGCACAACCCCCTCCCCCAAGCCTGGCCCGGCCGCTCGGAACTGCGCCCCAATTACCTAGTTGGGCCCCAAAGTCTCCGGTCCGGACTCGGTGGCGCGGCAGTAACTTCCACTCGCTCCCCCCACCCCCCCCGGCGGCGGCGGCGGCGGCGGCTCCTCGGGTCCCTTCAATTATCAGCTGAGCCGCAGCACCGCGGCCGGCGTGCGCCTCCGCCCGCGCCGCCTCCCTCCCCGCCCGTTCCAACACCCTCCGGGAACTATTTTGCCCGCCGGTTCGGACAGACGAGCTCGTCCGCGGGAAAGGCCCCGCTGCTTACTCGCGGCCCATCACATCGCCCCTCCCTCCCCCACCGCCCGGAGCGACTCTCCCAGCAGCCTGAGATCTCCTCCCGATCCCTTCGAGGGACCAGGAAGGGAAATGTGAGGCTGTGCTTGGTATCCCTCCGCCGGGGTCACCCCCTCCCCTCCGTGGTAGCAGGAACTAATTCCCTTTCGGGTCACCGGGGACCTGAGGGTTGAAATTCATGGCCAGAGTTCCCTCTGACTCTTGGGAGAGAGGTCGATCACCCCAAGACAGAAACCCCCTGCTAGCTCAAAAGCGGGGTTCGATTTAAACTAGGGCTTTGGCCCCATGACCCCAATCAAGCCCCGCCCCTTCCTGGTTGTCTTAGCGACGGCAGTGGCGTCCCAAGATGGCGTCGTGGCTGCCGGAGACTCTGTTCGAAATTGTAGGACAAGGCCCAGCGCCGAGCAAAGACTATTACCAGTTATTGGTCACCCGGTCCCAGGCAAGTGCGAGACGCGGTTTACCCTCTCTAACTCCCTGCCGCCCCGGTGGAGCGCGGAACGCGAGCCGCGCTAGGCCGAGAGCGACTGTGGCCCGCCGGAAGCGTCCGGTCCCAGCTCCGAGCCGGGAGATTTCCCTCGTCACCTCGGCCTCCTCGGCTAGCTCCTCGGTGGCCCGCGTGTCTTTTTCCAACCCTAGCCCGGCTCGTCCCTGGCGAGCTTTCTTTGCCTTCCCACATCGCCGCCCGCTCCCTTCTTGCCACCCGAGGTTCCTACCCGCAGAGTTCCCTCCGCGCGAAGAGAAAAACAGGCGTCCCTGGCTTGCGTGCAGCCTCACCTCAGCGTGGGAAGGAGAGAAAGAAAGACTCAGCCAAGTGTCCCAAGGAGGAGCCGGCAGGGGAGGGGAGAAAGGGACGATCTCTTTTCCAGGGTAGGAGTTAATCATGGGGGATTTAAAAAATCTCATTGTGGTCTTAATGGGCACCACGACCACATCAAAACTTCCTTATTTCTAGTAGGAATTGATCGTTGAGAGCTTTCCCTTACCTTTTTGGAGCCCCTTCTATCCCATTGAAAGTGTGCGGGGGGTGGTACAAAAATGTTTCAGCTGCTCTGCGCGTCAGCCCCACCCATAATGACATCTGCTCCACAACAATAAGACCTAGGATTATGTTATCGCTGGAGTAAAGTAACCATCAGCCTATTTTTATGACTACTTTAGCTATTTGAGGTGGGCTTTTTGGATGATTTATTGTGCTTATGAAATGATCAAGTTGATCTGGGCCTCCACCCGGAACACGTTTTCTGATTCCTGGCTGAGCTTAAGCCTGTCACTGAGATAAAGCACCATGTATTTAATAGATGGCATTTCTATAAAATGAAATTTAGAATTTTGTATGTATTTGTTTTGGTGTAGAGATTGAATATTGCATCAGTTTTCCCGTGAGCCCTTAAGTAGGCAGAGAATGCTTTTTTATAGCTTAAAAATCATCTTTTAAAAATAATGTATATTTTATTTTTAAACCTGAGATTTATAAATATTGCAAGTATATCAATAATAAAAGCATGATAACCTGTCAAACTTAAATATTTACTTGAACATTTGGGGGGGAATTTTTACACATTTAATTGGAATTTCTTGAGCGCTAAAATTCATTTTTTGTACAATTTTAGGACCATTTCCCATTTGCCTTAAGATGTAAAATTCTAACAGTTTTTTACTTCCTAACATTAATGATTGAAAGCAGTAACATATTACCATATTCATACTTCGTTTTCTATTTTTATCTATCTCACCTAAGTTGAAATGTTCTAATGTTTACAGTTTTTTCCATAATTTGTCTTTTAAAAGATTTTTTGAGGATTTCTTTTTCTTGAAGGTCTGGTATTACAAGTGTACTGTCATGTGTATTATCATGTCATAAGCCTCAGCAAATAAATACTTGTTTACCTTTTTATGTTAGTAAATTGGCCGTAAGAGTGCTCCTGGCATTAGTTTTCCCCAAGAATGTTTCTGTTGTTGTTGTTCAGACTTTGCTCTGTAGTCTAACTTGGGCACACGCCTTCTTCTAACTACTGTGTTTTTTGAAATCCCCCCTCCCCCACCCAAGTATTCTTAAAGCTTTCTTTCTTTTCTTTTCTTTTTTCCTTCTTTTCTTGTCTTCCTTTCTTTCTTTCTTTCTTTCTCTTCTTTCACAGATCAAAAACTGGCTTTCATTTCAGGCCCTATTCTTCATGTCAATTGCTTCTATATAAAATCCTTTTCAAGCTGATTCATTTTCTTTTTTAAGCAGACAGAATATATCCACTACAGTTCTACCAGTGAGAGTTCATCTCAAATCTGATTAATTCACTCTCTTTTTAAAGTAAAATTTGTTGTAAAAAATAGTAAGCCAAAAAAAGTCTTTTCAGTCAACTGTCTTGAGAATATGCTATTTTCTGACCACAAGATAATTTTTCTAAGGCTCAGCACAGGAAACCAAACATCCACTAAGAGGTGGTCTGACATAAATAAGTACTAAAAGACTAGAATTAAAATGAGTTTTATAAGATGGATTTTTTTCTGGAGTGACTTTCTAAAATTTTTCCTTTCTCTTTCTTCCTTTATTTCCAAAAATGTTGTATATTATTCGAAATATGCCCCAGATTTAGATGGATCTTTCTGTCTCTCTGATTCTCTTTTTTATTCTTTTTCACTGCTTTTATTTTTATTGGCTTTAAATTCAAATAACTCCACAGTTGACATGGATTTGAAGGCAGATATCTCTCTCATTGGGGTCACACCACTGTTACTATAGTCCAGAATATAAATGTTGTACATAAATATTTTCTTTGCCTTCTTGCATATACAGTAACATTAAATACATATTTTTATGCTTATAGAGGCATTCCCAATTAACAACTCGATGCCAAGGTTGTTATTTTTTTTTTCCCCAAGAAAAACACTTACAGAATATAGTTTGCAGTCAATATAGTTTCTCAAATTTGATATTTATAATGATCTAAAGGCTAGAAAAATTACTGCACTGCTTTCTCAAAGATTTACCCAATTATTTTCACTGTAGTTTTAGTAGTATATATATTTTCTTCTATTGGATTCTAATTCTTTGAAAACTACTAGATTCATAGTAAGTTAGAGCTGGAAAGAACCTTGAATATTATTTAGGCAAGGGATACTCCACGCTTTGCTTCAAAGAAAATCTTAAATTGTGTTCCTGAACGAAGGTCATTTCCTTAATTTAATCAGCAAGTTGGCATTTACTATGGAGATGCAAAATACAAGATTTCTGCCTTCAAAGACTTCATCTTTCATTCCACAAATATGTATTAAGCATCTTCTATGTGCCAGGTACTGTTCTGGATGCTGGGGAAACATCAGTGAACCAAACAAAATGCCTCCTCTTGTGGAGCATATAGTCTAGGTGAGAGAATATAGTTAGTGATTTGATTTATATAAACACTGAAATGGCTTTTTAAGAACAAAGGAAGTTCATCGCCAAGTTAATGAATAGCACAGGTGATTTAAAATCTGAGTCCAGAGGAAGCAAAAATCACTTTAGAGTAGGAGGCTCAGGAGGGTGCTATCATCGGTCTTTTTCTCTTGAAATTCTGTCTTCTTCCTTCTCTTGAAGTGGAAGTATTGTTTAAGATGGTCACCCCTGGTGACTTCAGTTTAATGTGACAAATACTGGAAAAGTGCTAGAAACAGTAACCGTATGCTAAGTAGATGAGGGTTGGCAGATAATGGCCTCTTGCACCTGTGTTAGGCAGTCCTCCCAAGAGCACCAACATGTGATAGTCACTCCAGTGAATGAAAGGAGGAAGAATGAGTAATAGATTAATTTACCTATCTTACCTAAGCCTACTAAAAGACTCCAAAAAGATACCTAAAGCTAATGTCTGAAAAAAAAAAAATCCCAAAAGCTCACTCCTCAAAAATAACAAGTATTTTTGATGTGCTTTAGAGTTGTAAAGTTGTAGACAGACAGAAAACACATGAGGTCGCATGCCAGCCTGTGACAGGAAACTGTCCTCTCCAAAGACTTCTGAAAAAGGAATTAAAACTAGCTTAATGGCTGATGTTTAGACTTTGCAACAAAGAATCGTGCCGGTACTGTTTCAAACTGCGCAGCAATTTTAAAGATTTAAGATTCAAGCACAGCCTAATAAAAATGTTAATACATGCACCCTTTGACCCTGCAAATCCATTTCTAGGATTTTATATGCAAAAATGCTTTCACCTATGTACGAGGATGTGGGAGCAAGAAGTTCACCAGAGTGAAATAATTGTAAAAACATTTTCCATTAGTGGAAATTTGGTTAAACGGAATCATTCATACCAGAGAATACTACGAAACCTTTTAACAACAATGTGATGGATCTCTTTAGTAGAACAGATCTTAAGCAAGAAAAGTGAGTTGCTGGCTTAAACATTACCATGATCCCATTTGAAAAAAAGAAGAAGAAAAAAAAACCACCACAATAGTTTTATTTTGTTTTAAATAAATGGTAATGAAGTTTAAATAAATGTTGAGGGAAACAGTTGAAGCACTTCGCTCTGAGGGATGGAATTTTGGATTGCTTTCACTTTCTGCATTACGTATTTTTGAAAGATCTGAGTTTTTCTACAATGAACATTTATTTTTATAATCCGAGAAAAGCAATAAAAGTTGAAAATGAAAATGAAAAGCAATAAAAATTGAAATGAAAACTTCTCACATACTCTGAGAAGTTGTCCTGCTGTCCTTGAACTTGCACCTGTTGCCCCAGTAGCACCTCTGAGCCACCTCCCACATTACATGGTGGACAGCATTAATAACTGTGTCACCAGAGTCTACTGACTGGAGGAGAGAGTGGTTCTAATTCAACAAATTCAGAGGGTGCAAATGGGTAAAATTACAAAATTTTAATGTCTAGAAACTCCTGATTTTTACAGGGTTTTTTGCTTTTTAGTTTTTTAATATAGGTAATAATCACTTTTGAGAAAGTAAAAGATTGTCTTCTCTTGCTTTGTTGGGGGTCAGATAGTACTAAGGAGCTATTAAAAAACAGAACTTCTCAAGTAGAATTAAAATTATATTAACTAGACACGAAGTTGCACATTTTGGAAGGAGGATGGAGCACAAATTGATATTGTGATGGTATTTCCCCAGGGGACCCAGGAACCCCTAAGTCATCCTCTACTCTAGTCCCGCTCCCCACATAAAGTCCCCAAGAGTCACCTACATGGAGAAGATAAAGCAAAGGAGAGTAAAACACAAATTCTTTTTTTGCTTCTGGTTACTCTTTCCTTGTCCCAAAGGGAACATCTCCCACAGATGGACTGAACGTTTCTGCAGACGTCAAGCTATTTCACCCATTCTGCCCAGTGGCCACCAGCCACAGCCAAAACGTTTCTACACAGAACGACTGCTGCTCCTTTTAAAGTCCAGAATTCAGTGGAATGTTTGCATTCGCTTATATTCCTCTTCCCTATTATTTACAATTGACTTCTCCTCTTTTGGGGGCTGGCTGTCTGTTGTCTCCCATAGTCCCTCATTTTTCCCTCTGCTGTTAAATACAGGCTTTTCCCTTCTTCACTCTGTCTTAGAACTTTCAGCCCAGCCCTGCTCCAGGCCCTGTCAGGAGTGTTTTGGTTTTCCCTCCTGCTCTTTCTGACAGCAGCACCTGCAGTGAACACCCTTCCCTGCCCTGCAGGTTTGGCCAGGTGTTCATGGCTACTGCATTTTCCTTCTAGTCCTCAGATCTGACACACTTCAGAAAAATGATTCCCAACCTGTGACACTCCAGGATGTACCCAGTTCCAGCTGTGAAGTTGCTTTTGATCAGAAATTTAAATTCCTTTTAGTTTTTCAAGGTGACATGTGGCACTTCTAGGGAGAGAGGGATAAAATAATACAAATAAGGGGTTAAATTCTTAAAAATTACAATAGTGTTCTACCACATTATAACCCAGTTGTCAAATGGCTCCTAAACCCTCATTTCAAAATTCCACGACAGCCTGACGGAGCCCCAGTATCCTCTTTTCTCAGGTAAATCGTTCATTCAGCATCTATGAGCACCTACTCAATCTGGGCAGTTAATTTGGTCTCACCCTACATTGACACGTATTTGTCTCCTAATTATATGGGGCAGTAGAGCACTTAATTGGGAGTCACTGAGTCATGGATTCTTTTATTCCTCCTGCTAGTCTGCAAGCGGTTGACCTGGGGCAAGGCACTTAATTTGTCTGGGCCCCAATTGTCTCATCAACATTATAAGGTTACTACTCCAAGAGATCACAAAGGTTTATTCCATTTCGAAAATGCTATTTTGCATGAAAGTAATGTTTCACCCTGGAAAAAGTATTAGATTTTTTTTTTTTTTAAGAAAAATTAGATTTGCATTGGAGATCTGTATTAGTAGCTATGTGACCTATATAAGTCTTTACCCGCCTGAGGTTCCATTTCTTCATCCATAAAATGAACAGTTCAACTCTTGGCTACTTCACAGATATGGTAAGAACAGATACATATAAAAAGCACTTCAGGGCAGTGTTTCTCAAAGAGAGCTTGTATGATCAAATGAGATTGGAAAATCCTAGGTTAAACAATCTATTTTCTTCACTTCTCCGGAATTTGTCAGAGCCTTTAAAATCCTGCTGTCCGCTGTGAATCTCCAAGAGGGGACTGTACCATGGAGCTTTTCCTATAGGCTGGTGACTATGGAACCTTTTTTTCTCTGAGCATCTCAGGAGCTGAGGTTCTGGGGAATGCTAACTGGAAAATACCCAGCAGTGTACCTGGTACAAAAGCAGCAAATACTGAAGAAATGTTTAAATATTTACATTGTATTGTCTTCTTTCAATGCCAGATCAGCCCTATTTCACCTTTTTTTTTTTTAAAGATTTTATTTATTTGAGAGAGAGAGAAAGCATGAACAGGGGGAGGGGCAGAGGGAGAAGCAGGCTCCCCACTGAGCAAGGGCCCTCCCTCCCCCCATGTGGGACTCAATCCCAGGACTCTGGGATCATGACCTGAGCCGAAGGCAGAGGCTTAACCGACTGAGCCACCCAGACACCCCTAAATTTCAACTTTTCCATGAAAATGATTATAGAAACTCTTAACTCCTATTTTATTTTTCTTTTTTATTTTTACACTTAGCTTATATTTCCATAAAAATACTTATTGGTGTTTTGATTGGGCTTGCAATGAATATATAGCTCCATTTATGGTGAATTGACATCTTTACAATATCGAGTTTCAATCCACAAATATAGTATATCCTTCTTTTAAGAATTTTTTTTAGGTATTCCTTAATTTTGGTTAGAGATTTCTTATAGTATAGAAATCTTACATATATTTTGTTAGATTTCTAGGTGTTTGACTATTTTAAGTTATATTGCTTCTCAAAGTTATATTTTTTATTTGTAGCCACTAGTAAAAACAATTGCTTTTTGCTTCTAGTAAATATCCTTTTATATGGTGATCTTACCAAGTCACTTACTAATTTTAATAATTCATGTTTTTTTTTAGATTTTCTGACACATTCATGTCCTCTGTAAGTAGTGACATATTTCTTTCTTTCTGATCCTCATATCTTATTTGTCCTTGCCTATGACATTGGCTAAGACTTCCACTAAAATGTTGAAGAAAGATGATGACACCAGGCATTCTTGTCTTGTTCCTAGGCTTATGGGGAGGGCTTTCAGTATTTTGTCATAGAGTATGTGTACTGTAGGTTTTTAAGGTATTTCCTTTTATTTCAAGTTTGCCAAAAATTTCTATTCTGAATGGATAATGAATTTTATTTTTTTAAAGATTTTATTTATTTATTTGACAGAGAGAGCAAGACAGCATAAGCAGGGGGAACATTAGAGGGAGGGGTTCCCTCCCATCGCCGAGCAGGGAACCCGAAGCAGGGCTCGATCCCAGGACCCTAGGATCATGACCTGAGCCAAAGGCAGATGCTTAACCATCTGAGCCACCCAGGCGCCCCATGAATTTTATTTTTAAAAATTTTTTTGAAAAAACAACAAAAAAATGTCTTTTAGCTATATACTAAAATTCAAGGTAGCTGTTTTTCTCTAAATTATTATTGAGGTTATTATAAACTGAGTGCTTCCCGGCTCCAGGACCACCATACTCAGCATTCCTTAAAGAACACCCATCATTTTCTCATGCTGTCCCTGTAAATTTGGCCTCAGTCATGTGAGTCACTTCCTGTCAGACCACCACATCCAAATTCTCTGCCTCCTTTGAGTCTCATCTAAAATGCCTGCTTAAGGGGCACCTGGGTAGCTCAGTCGATTGAGCATCTGACTCTTAATTTCCTTTCAGGTCATAATCTCAGGGTTGTGAGATCGAGCCCCAAGTCGGGCCCTGCACTGAGCCTGGAGCTGGCTTAAGATTTTCTCTCTCCGTCTTCCTCTGCCCCTCCCTCCCCAATCTCTCCAATAAAAAAATAAAATTAAAATGCCCACTTAACATTTGAAATCAGTGGAGAAATGAAGAAACTTTGAATAATTATTGTAACAACTGGCTATCAAAAAAGCCACAAAATAGAAAAAATTAGCTAAATCCCTATCTCATACTATCCACTAAAAATATTTTATATGAATTGAAGAAGTAAATGTTATACACACAAACATACACTAGGAAAGTACCATAAGAAAATAAGGGAGAATATTATTTGAGTCTGGAAGTAGAGTCTACACAAAACTCGAATTTGGAAGCCGTAAAGGAAAAGAATGGCAGGTCAAGTACATTTAAAATAAAGTTTTGGGATGCCTGGATTGCTCAGTCGGTTAAGCGTCTGCCTTTGGCTCAGGTCATGATCCCACTCTCCTGGGATCAAGTCCCATGTTGGGCTCCTTGCTCAGCTGGGAGCCTACTTCTTCCTCTGCCTGCCACTCCCCCTGCTTGTGCGCTCTGTCTCTCTCTGACAAATAAATAAAATCTTCAAAGTAAATAAAAATAAAAAGTTTTGTGGGTGCCGGGTTGGCTTACTAGGTAGAGCATGAGACTCTCGATCTTGGGTTTGTAAGTTTGAGGCCCCATTTTGGGTGCAGAAATTACTTAAGCATAAAATCTTTTTAAAAAATAAAGTTTGTTTCATGAATGATACTTTAATAAATTGCTGGGAGAAAATGTTGGCTACATATTTTGCAGGCAAAGGGTTAATATACTCACTACCTACAGATTATTAATTGTACAAATTTGACAAAAGTCAGTTTTCATTTATGATAAAAATTCTCAGCAAAGCAATATAGAGGAAACATACCTCAACATAATAAAGACCATATGCTGTGTAACAAGCCCGCAGCTAACATCATACTCAGTGGTGATAACTGAAAGTTTTTCTTCTAAAATCACAAATGAGACAAGGATGGCTACTCACTAATTTTATTCAACGTAGTATTGGAAATCCTAGCCAGAACAGTTAGGCAAGAAAAAGAGATAAAAAGTATCCAAATTGTAAAGGAACAAGTGAAACTATCATTATTTGCAGATGACAATATTCTAGAAAACTCTTAAGATTCCATCAGAAAAATCTTAGAACTAGTGAACAAATTCAAGAAAGTTGCAGGATACAAAATCAATACACAAAAACCCATTGCATTTCTATACAGTGATAATGAACTATCAGAAAAAGAAATTAAGAAAACAATTCCATTTATAATTACATCAAAAAGATTTAAAATACCAAGAAATAAATGTAACCAAGGAGGTGAAAGACCTGTACATTGAAAAGTATAAGAAATTGAAGACACAAATAAATGGAAAGATATTCCATATTCATGGATTAGAAGAATTAATACTGTTGAGATATACATATTATCCAAAGCAATCTACAGATTCAGTGTAATCCCTTTCAAAATTCTAATGGCATTTTTCACAGAAATAGAACAAACAGTCCTAAAATTCACATGAATTCATAAAAGACCCTGAATGGCCAAACCAATCTTGAGAAAGAAGAAAAAGACTGGAAGTGTCACACTCCCTGATTTCAAGTATTGCAAAGTACTTGCAATTAAAACAGTGTGATATTGGCGTAAAAATAGACACATTGATCCATGGAACAGAAGAGAGAGCCCAGAAATAAACCCACGTATGTGGTCATTTAATTTATGACAAAGGAGCCAAGAATATACACTAGGGAAAGGATAGTTTCTTCAATAAACGATGTTAGGAAAATTAGTCATATGCAAAAGAATGAAAATAGACCACTATCTTATACCATCGACAAAATGGACAAAAGACAAATGTTAAGACCTGAAACCATAAAAATCCTGGAAGGAAACAGACGCAATAATCTTCTTGACATAAGTCTTGGTGATGATTTTTTTAATCCGACATCCAAAGCAAAAGCAACAAAAGCAAAAATGTAAACAAGCGGGACTACATCAAACTTAAAAGCTTCAGTGTAGCAAAGAAAGCCATCAACAAAATGCAAGGGAAATGTACTGAATGAGAGAAGACATTTGTGAATGATATATCTGATAAGGGTCTGATATCCACAATATATAAAGAACTCATACAACTCAATAGCAAACAAATCCAATTTTGCTGTGGGCAGAAGATATGGGTAGACATCTTTCCAAGGAAGACATACCAATGGCCAAGAGGTACACAAAAAGCTGCTCTACATTTAATCATCAAGGAAATACAAATCAAAACAACAATGAAATATCGTCTCATACCTGTTTGAATGGCTAGTTTAAAAAAAGACAAATAACAAGTATTGCTGAAGATGTGGAGAAAAGGAACCCCTTGTGTGCTGTTGATGGGAAACAGTATGGAGATTCTTCAAAAAATTAAAAATAGAACTACCATATGATCCAGCAATTTGACTTCTGGGTATTTATCCAAGGAAAACAAAAATACTAATTCAAAAGATATATGCACCCTTATGTTCATTGCAGCATTATTTATAATAGCCAAGGTACGGAAACAACTTCAGTGTCCACCATTGGATGGATGGACAAAGATGTTGTAGTACACACACACACACACACACATACCCCGGAATATTATTCAGTCATAAAAAAGAATGAAATCTTGCTATTTGCAGCAACATAGATGTCCCAGAGGGTATTATGCTAAATGAAATAAGGCAGAGAAAGACAAATACTATATGATCTCTTATATGTAAAATTTAATACTGTATATGTATGTGTATATATATAGATAGATGGATCAATCACAAGTGCGCTCGCGCACACACACACACACACACACACACACACACACACGTATATATATCAAGCTCATACATAGAGAGAACAGATTGGTAGTTGCCAGAGGCAGGGGGTTGGAATTTGGAGAAATGGGTGATTTTTTTTAAAAAATTTAAATAAATTCATTTTCTTTTTAAGTAAATAACTATGCTAGTATTCTAACATCTACATAATATTTAGAATTTCTAGGGGCGCCAGGGTGGCTCAGTCAGTTGGGTGTCTGCCTTCAGTTCAGGTCATGATGTCGGGGTCCTAAGATTGAGTCCTGAATCAGGCTCCCTGCTCAGCAGGGAGTATGCTTCTCCCTCTGCCCCTCTCCCCAGCTGGTGCTCTCTCTCTCAAAAATAAATAAATAAAGCTTTAAAAAATTTAGAATTTCTAAAGGGCTTATACAATTATTTAGGGATTTGGAGAGATTGGTTGACAGTCTTCACTTTCAGAAATCTTCGTTTTGGGGCCCCTGGGTGGCTCAGTCGGTTAAGCATTTGCCTTCTTCGGCTCAGGTCATGATCCCAGGGTCCTGAGATGGAGCCCCATGTCAGGCTCCCTGCTCAGTGAGGAGTCTGCTTCTCCTTCTCCCTCTGCCCCTCCCCCTGGCTATGCTCACTCTTGCTCACTCTCTCAAATAAATAAATAAATAAATAAAATCTTTAAAAGGAAAAAATCTTCACTATGGGGTTAAGGTGTGATTTAGCATTGAAACAGATCTGATTACTTCAGTAAAAAATCAGTTTGTTGTTTTGTTTTTTTACTAAAGGTCTCAATGAACAATTATTCACCTAAGAACATCTTAAAATCCACAGTCAATCAAATAGAATTTGCTTGATCCCTCTAAAGGCACCTCTTAGTAACAAACCTAATCATTATAATAATATTAAACATTATTGAGTGCTTATAACAGGTGAGGCATTTAATCCTTGCAAAAAACTTATAAAATGGGTACCATTGTTATATAGATGAGAAACTGGGATTTAGAGAGTTTAAATAAAATTGCCTGGATCCATACATTATGGCCAAGCAAAGAAGAACTTTGGCCAGCCTTATTTACTCTATCTGGGCTTTTTCCAAATGCTACGGCTACATCTCAGCTTTGCTTCCATTTAAAAAAAAAAGAAAAAAAAATTTTTTTTCAATGAATGACTCAGAATGATTCAGAGATTAATATTTAATAATTACTCTTGAAGTACTCTTTCCCTTCAAGTTGCCACCTTAAAATAAATAAATAAATAAGTCACATCCTTGACCCTACATCCCTTTGTCTCTCATCTCTTACTCTTTTCCTTCACAAAAGTACTCACTGCTTCCATGACCCTTTCTCTCATTTATTCTTTAAGACAACTCTTACCTTCCTCTTACTCCTGGTATGTTACTCCATAACTCTATAATTGCCAAAGCTAAAGGATATCTTATGACCTTAGCATACTTGACATTTCATGCTGTTGATCAGCCTTTTCTTGAAATGCTTCCCCTCTTTGTAGCCCATGGATCCTTATTTCCTGGTTCTTCTGGGTTCGTGGCAACTCAAGTGCTCCTTGCCTTTATGCCCACATTAATGTTGCTATTTCTCCATCTATATTTGTGCCTTAGTTTTTTTTCAATCTATTTTTCATTTAAAAAAAAAAAAAAGGTTGGGGCGCCTGGGTGGCACAGCGGTTAAGCGTCTGCCTTCGGCTCAGGGCGTGATCCTGGCATTATGGGATCGAGCCCCACATCAGGCTCCTCCGCTATGAGCCTGCTTCTTCCTCTCCCACTCCCCCTTGCTTGTGTTCCCTCTCTCCCTCGCTGTCTCTATCTCTGTCAAATAAATAAATAAAATCTTTAAAAAATAAATAAATAAATAAAAATTAAAATTAAAAAAAAAAGGTTATTAGGGTGGGCCCTAATCCAATGTGGTGTCCTTATAAGAAGAGATTATGACACAGATTTGCACAGACAGGAGACCATGTAAAGACACGGGGAGAAGATAGCCATTTACAAGCCATGGAGAAAGGATTCAGAAGAAGCCAATCTGCCAACACCTTGACTTCTATCTTACAGAACTATGAGAAAAAAATTTATATTTAAGCCATCCAGTCTGTGGTCCTGTGTTAGGACAACTCCAGCAGAATAATACAATTTCTAAAGTTAAAGGATGACCTGAATTAAAGCTTTAAAAAAAAAAAAAATTGGACAGTTACGTGAATACTCATGAAGAGAAAAGCCTTGTCAGGCTCATTCCTTATGAGCTTCAAAGAGGGATTTGGAAGACTTGATGCAGTCTATTTTAATTTAAAATGTTTAAAAATTAATAATAATAAAAAAAATCCTATAAAGGCTCACTGCACAGAGGACCAAACTCAGAGCATGGTTATGAAAATACATGCTAACTTGGAGAATGGGCGGTGAGGAAAAACTGGCCAGTAATCTAGGGGGAAAAAAAAGAAACATAGCCATTAAATTTGTTTTAAAACCCATTTGCTAAAATGGTGTCGATTTTAGAGGATAGGATCAGCATTATTGTAGATTCTTTACTATTATGGACAAATGGTAAGAGATTCACAGAATTTTGATGAAGAGCATCAAGTATTTGGGGCAGAGTGGTAATTACTAAAAGGGAATCCTTGCTCTGTGATCTTCCTCTGTCTGGCTGATGGATATTTTAGGAGTGATTATCAAGCAATGAAATAAGAAAGTAGCCTTGTAAGGAGTGGAGGCACCATAACGGGAGGAAGGAATAGAAGTACAGACATCAGAAACCATAAAGTCATCTTCCAGTTATGCCTACCACTAGCCAGTCCCTGGGTCCCATTTTTATGCTCTAGATTCTAGACTAAAAAATGTAGAGTTAGGGGCAACTGGGTGGCTCAGTCGGTTAAGCGTCTGCCTCCGGCTCAGGTCATGATCCCAGGGTCTTGGGATCGAGCGCCATGTTGGACCCCTTGTTCAGTGGGAAGCTTGCTTCTCCCTCTCCCTTTGCCTGCCGCTTCCCCTGCTTGTGCTCTCTCTCTGTGTCGAATAAATAAAATCTTTAAAAAAAAAAAATGCAGAGTTTAGTAGTAAAGAGAAAAATAATTAGGAAATAAGATCTGTGAGTATAGATTAAAATTGTGATTATTTAGCTAAATAAGAGAAGTCTGGGTTATTTAATACTTTTTTTTTAAGAATGATTTTACCATAATTGATGATAATCAGCTAGTCTCCGTTTCACAGCAGGGATCAAAACAAGAGGAAATGAGTGCCCACTGCAGTGTGTGGGATTTAGGTTAAACACAGGGAAGAACTGGCTCAGCAGGATGAAGGACTACAAAAGGGTATGGAATTTACTACTTGTGAGATCTTTTAAAATAGTCTTGCAAGTGTCAGGTCGCCTGGGTGGCTCAGTCCGTGAAGTGTCTGCCTTCAGCTCAGGTCATGATCTCAGGGTCCTGGGTTTGAGCCCCGCATCAGGCTCCCTGCTCAGTAGGGAGGCTGCTTCTTCTCCCTCTCCCTCTGCACCTCGCACCCACTCGTGCTGTCTCTCTGTCTCTCCATGTCTCTGTCTCTGTCTCTCTCACTCTCCCTCAAATAAAATCTTTAAAAGACAATAGTCTTGCAAAGTGTCAAGGCAAATTAGAAAGATAAATAGACTCATGGAAAAATGGGCAAAGAACATGAAGCAAGTTACCTAAAGCGCCTGGGTGGCTCAGTCGGTTAAGCATCCGTCTTTTGATTTCGGCTCATGTCATGGTCTTAGGGTTGTGAGATCCAGCCCCGGGTCAGGCTCCAAGCTGGGCACGGAGTCTGGTTAAGATTCTCTCTCTCCCTCTGCACCTCCCAACCACCCCCCTTGTGCACAGTCTCTCTGTCCAAAACATAAATTAATAAAAACACGAAAAGATGCTTACTCTTACTAGTGATCAAGGAAATACAATTTAAAACCACAAGGTAGAAATTTTTCTACTGGCAAAAAATTGAAAATACCCAGGCTGACAAGGCTCTGAAAGGGCTTCTTTCAGTGTTTGCTGCACACGGAGTCCCAGACCACGCCAACAATGCAAGGATGAGTTCCCCTCCCTCAGGGCGTGCGGTCTAGTGGGGGGGCAAACAGACTATAGCAAGGTCACATACGGCAGAGATCCGAGCTCTCTGGTGAGAGCATTGCGGGGACTCCTGAGCTGGCAGCGTGGCAGGGAAGACTCGCAAAGACTAGATGTGAGCTGAGCCCAAAACACTAGGGACAGTCCTTTGGGCCGAAGGTACGTGAGGGCAGAGCCTGTATCAGGGGCGAGTCATACGTATTGCACTGTTGCAAAATGTGAAACTTGGTGCTGGGCCCAGTAAGAAGCCGCCAGGGGACAGATCAAGAAGTCCCTGGTAAATGGAGCATCAAGACTTAATGCAGCTGGGGGTCCCCGGCTGGCTCAGTCGTTAGAGATGCTACTCTTGATCTTGGGGTCGCGTGTTCAAGTCCCACAGAGTTTACTTTAAAAAATAAAATATTAAAAAAAGAAAAGAAAAAAGACTCAATAGAACCAAGCAGCTGTTTTCACATACCCGTTCGTTTTGCAAATAAATGTACCTCTAAGGTTCCGTAAGCATTTTATTCCAATATCCTTTTTGGGAATATTGTTCACTAATTTAAAACTTGTTACACAAAAGAAATACCCACACCCTCAGATGTTTTTATACCAGATTTTAAAGCCTCAACTTGTGCTTGCACCATCTAGATGAGCATGCTTTGGTGCAGGCCAGAGATCTGCAGGCAGAAGCCAGAGAGCATCTGTCGTCACTGTGAACACAGTAGAACTTCTGACAAATGTGTCATTGTTTCAGAAGGCTGAGCTCTGACCAGCCCTCTCTGGGTTCGTGCCTGTACAAGGCAGGTATGATGAGAGCAGAGAGGGAGCCTGAAAATCAGGAGAGGCACAGACATACCAGCTCAGCACAGAATCTTGAAACTGAGAGTTTACAAAAACACATTGACCACCTTGCGATAATATTATTGAGCTAGAGGGAGTTGTAACACATAGTAAGTACTGTTCGATGCTTTTTGTCTAAATCTGGTATCTCTGATAAGGAGACAAGAATTTGGTGGATATTGTTAATGATTCAGCTGTGAAACAAAAGGCTTACTACTCATGTTCATGGATCTTCGAGATCCTCTGAACCGAAGAGTATCCTAAAATCAGCCACCTGAGTTTTTAAAATTTTTATTTCAGTTCATTCATTCAACAAATGCTGGAGTGCTTTCTGTGTATCGGATGCTACGGGTTGCTGTGCCAAGCACTAAGGTACAGTGGGAGCAGAACTTCATGTTCTCTGCCCTCATGGAGTTAGACGCTGATCATATACGCACATAAGCCAAGCTCAGATGGGAGCCAGAGAAGATGTCAACCATGGCAGCGCTGTCAAGGAGAGACAGCCAAGTGCTCGGATGTGGCCTGGTCAGGGAGGTCAGGGAAGGCTCTCCAGAGGAAGTGAAGCTTGCTCTGCCACCTGGAAGATTGGGTGAATGGAAAGAAGGCCAGTGCAGCTGGAATGCAGAGAACGCGATGGTGAAGTCGTGAAGGTTTCTTAGAACCTCACGAGCAGTGTCCTGATCCTGAGAGAACCAGACACCATTGATTTTTTTAAGAGGATGAAGTGGCTGGTGTACCACATTCCTGCGATTGTGAGACACGCTTTTTTTTTTTTTTTAACATCTCCCAAATCAACATTGAATTAGCATTTTTTTTTCTTTCTGGACTATACATAAAATAATGATGCAACTTACAGTCAATGGCATTTTAATGAGTTGATGAAATATGTTAATCAGGTTTGCATTTTTAAAAGATCACTAGGATGTAATGTGGAGAACAGATTAATGTTTGCATGGATCAGGGTTTTCTTTTTATTTTATCACTAAGTGCTGAAATTGACTACTGGTGCTGAGTAACACTAATACTCCTCTTCGTCTGTGCTTCACTGCCTAATTTTAAAGTGCTGTGTTTATGAGAATAGTTTCTTTGTTCTTGTTAACTTCATAATACTATTAATCTAAACTTTAAAAAAATCTTCATAAAACACCCCTTTTGTTTATTTGATAAACATAAATTGATATAAATCCACATAAGTCGATATAAATAACATCTGTACAGAGTTTCCCTTAATAAAAGGGTTCTGCTATGAAAAAGTCTGCTCTAGGTAATAGGGGTGCAAGGAGAATGTCAAGGAGAATGGCATGAATACAGCTATGTTGACAACATGAGGGAGAGAGGAAAGTTCTGTGAGAATGAGAGAAGAGAGATGGGCGGTCAGACTTGAAATGGTCTCGTTTTCTTATCAAAAAAAAAAAGAGAGAGAGAGAGAGATAATACTTCCTACCGCATAGTAATGTTTTAAGGATTTTACATATACAAATTATTGACACAATTCCCTTCCTACCTTACATTATTATTCTGGTACATTCCTTTAGTTCCAAGATGAGTTTTTCTCTTCTCTAAAACTATTAAAATGTCTCTTTGGCATTTTTTTTTTTTAAGGGAGAGGTTGGCATTCCACAGGAAAAAGTTATTTACACATTCATATCCTTTTATGCCAAACTGCATTTCAGTGGCTGCCTCTAGTTCCTCCATTACTCTCTTCCACATGGTCATTACTTCCTGCAGTTATGCAAGGTTCCCTCTTCTTTGAAGATGGCAGCCATCTTGGCCTTTACAAAGGCTCCATGTAAGACACTACAGGAGCTAAGAGGCTGTTGGGAGCATTTTTAGTGCTTTCGTATTTTGTCTACTGGATAAATTTATGTTTTCCAATTAATAAACTTTAAGCAGTGATTTATATTTTATATATTTATAAAATAAATAAAACTTATTCCTCGATGTTACCTTCGAATACTGATTTTCTTTTTACCTTTTTTCTTTTCTGGAGGGAGGTTACTAACACCAAGACTACAGTATTGATAGCATAACTAAGAACATTTGATGAATACAGAAAGACACAGTAAACACATCTTTATCATAGTACTCACTGCAGTGTCATATACCTTTTGCGTAAGGATTGTACTTCTGGTAGTAATCTGCTATAATGGTTAGATGTCGATCTGATTTGTGGAGAAATTGGTTGTGCAACCCAAGTAGGTGTATGTTACTATTGAATTGTGTCCTCCCCAAAAAAGATGTTGAAGTCCTAACCCCCATTACCTCAGATAGTGACCTTATTTAAAAATAGGATTATTGTAGATATTATTAGTTAAGATGAGGTCATACTGGAGTAGGTAGACACTACTTCAGTACAACCAATGTCTATAAGAAGACAGCCATGTGATGAACAAAGATTGTCAGCAAACCACAGGAGCTAGAGGAGAAGCAAGGCAGGGTGCAGAGGGAGCATGGGTCTGCCAACACCGTGATTTCAGACTTCCAGCCTCCAGAACTTTGAGGCAATAAATTTCTATTGTTTTAAGCCACTCAGTTCGTGGTACTTTGTTAAAACAATACTAGGAAACTAATACAATATGTGAGGACATCTGTTGCCCACCCACTTGATTCACCTGAATATGTCAGGGGAAAACATAGTTGTCTGGATATGTCAGTCATTACTACCTTGTCTCAACCCCATCTGAGATAAGTCACCATCTGTAATGTGCAGTCCCCTGATCCCTCCCCTTGTCAGTTCATTGGACCAAGATGGACACCTATTTTTAGGCTAGTGAATCCATTGGCTGACCAGCAACTGTATGACTTGTGGGGCCTGGTATGAAAAGGTGATCCTTCATTTGAAAACTTGGACAAGGAGGGATATAGCCAATTAGCTGCAGCGAACTGAAATAGAAAAGTAAAGAGGAAGTTTAAGGTGGCCATTCTGAACTGTATGGAAGCTTCTGGACAAGAGGAGTGGAAAAAACACCACAAGAGGGGGCATGACCATGGGTGGCTGTGATGGCACAGAGGAGGGGGAGCTCGGCCTTAGGGGATGTGGCTGAGATGGCAGGTCGCCTCTCTATGGCCATTGTCACCCTTTAGAAAAGAACTGAACTTTTAGTTGTGCTTAAAGCTGCCCAGCTAAAAGATTGCAAGTCCCACCTCCCTGGTGGCCGGGAATGACCTTGAAGCTAAGTATGCAAGACTTCCAGGACATTTCCATAAGGGTGGGGTGGGGTGAGGAGCCTCTTCAGCTGGCTGCTTAGTTGTAAACCTTGGGGGCAATGAAGGGGTAGAAAGGATAATGGGAGACAACTTACCCCCCCCCCACCCCCACGGCCACTTCCCGGCCCAGCACAGAGCACAGGAAGTAGTGCTCTCTGCCACTGCCCATAGGCCACATTCTGTCCCTTTATCTCTTTTCCTTCTTGTCTTTACCTTTCCCGAATTAAATGTTGGTGAAGGACTTGGGGTTCTTCATCCCACTTAATGTAGTGGGTCTTCATCTTGAGGCAAAACCTGGAGACAGTGATAGTATGAATCTTGGTGGCTCAGCTGTGCTTCAAAGATTTGAGGATGTTGCAGGTCCCAGGGGCGTGGTTTCACTCGGCGAAGCTCATTGGGGCTCACCTGCCACCCTACCGCAGGACTCGGCCACTCCATCTCCCTCCTTGTCTCTGGTCTCTGTGTCCTGCTTATGCCACCCCTACCTGCTGCTCAGTTCTGGACTTCTAGTTCCGTTTTCTCCAGAGAGAGGATCTCATGTTTTTATTTAGCCACTGTCCCTGTTGGGGAGTTTTTCCCAACAGGCCTCCTCCTTGGCCACAGTCAAGCCTCTATTTTGCCTGTCCTTGGGTCATGTGTTAAGACCTGATGGTTTTGCCACTGGTATCTGTCTCCCTTCTTGTGGTAATAGTGCCCTGATTTTCCTCGAGGAAATCACCCCTACCCCACGTTCATTGTAGATGGTCCAAATAGCTGAACCTGACCTCACTGAGTGGCGATGGTTATTGGGAAATGGGCTGACAACCCAACTGAAGCCAATTTGATGTTAAAACTGTTGAGAAAGGAGCATTCCCTTTACCGCTGGACGTGGGGCCGGAGTGATAGGAGCCTAGAGCTACAAGCAGCCATCTTGTCCTCACCAAGGAACTGCTAGCTTGTCACCACCAGGGACAACCTGCCTGCAAATGCAGCTAACACAGAGGAAGAAGCCAAGAGGTAAAGAGCGATCGGGTCTTTGTGGCCTCCTCTGCAGCTTTGTGGAGCCATCAGGGTCTACAGCTGTGTAACCCAGTAAGCTTTTCTTTTTCACCCAAACCAGGTTGACAGGGTTTTCCATCATCTAAAACTGAAAATGTCCTGACTGGTCCAGGTTAGATGGTCACCCTGGTCCGATCTGCCGTGGCTGGGGTAGCAGGCCAAATGTCACCTGCAGAACAAAGTGTGCTTAAGGAATTTCAGCCCCAGGGATGGGAGCTGTGGGTGAGACAGGCACTTTGATGCTCAACTTCTCTAAACATAAATATGAAGGATATGCAAGGCGAGGTTAAAAGTTTTGAGTTCTTAAATTATGATGGCTATTGTTATAAGACAAAGAACAAAAACGTAAAATGGTAGCATCGAAAAGCACTTGAGTAAGTATGCGAAGCGTTCAGGAGCCTTGGCCCATTGGCAACTTTGCCGGCACACCGTGGCTGTGTACTTGAACCTAGACAGACTGCTGTCGTGGACGTCTCTCAAGATCTTTTCATGAAAACAGCATGAGGCTGTGTGTGCTGAATAGAGGGGCCTGCCACAGAGTAGTATGTGTTTGCAGAATTAAATACTTCCCACCTTCCTTGAACACGACCTCTGCCATATTCTCCACACCTAGAAACCAGCTATGTTTGAGAAATCAAAGCTAAAATAAAGCTGGCAAACAAAAGAGATGTTTGTGTAGTTGTTCTAGGCGAGTCCCACAGTAAAACGCCTGATTTATTTAACAGTTCCATTTATGACTTTCCAGGGTTTTTCTGTTTTTGTTTTTGTTTTATTAAGTAGGCTCCACGCCCAACCACCCAGGTGTCCCAACTTTCCACTTGTTTTATAAATACTAATTATAGTACTCTAATGAGAACTATGGTATCACTCCGTTATTTTTTTTTATTTAAATTCAAGTTAGTTAATATATAGTGTAGTATTGGTTTCAGGAGTAGAATTTAGCAATCCACACTTAAATATAACACCTGGTGCTGATCACAAGTGCCTTCCTTAATGCTTGTCACCCATCTAGCCCATCCCCCAACCAGCTTCCTCCAGCACCCCTCGGTTTGTTCTCTATGGTTAAGAGTTACTAATGGTTTGCCAGTATTACTCCTTTAAACATGAGGATGTCAAATGAGTTGCTTAAGGCAAAAAGGATTCTTTTATTAGTACCTAAAAGTCTAGATTATTCCTACTTTTGTTTTTTTAAGATTTTATTTATTTGTCAGACAGAGAGAACAAGCAGGGGGAGAAGCAGGCAGGGGGAGAAGCAGGCTCCTTGTTCAGTTCCCCTGCCTTGCAGGGCTCCATCCCAGGACCCTGGGATCACAACATGAGCCAAAGGCAGACGCTTAACTGACTGAGCCACCCAGGTGTCCCTCTTCCTACTTTAAATATAAAAGAAAAAGTGGGGCACCCAGCCGGTTCAGTTGGTGGGCCATGGGACTCTTGATCTCCGGGTAACGGGTTCAGGTCCCACATGGGGGGTAGAGATTACTTAAAAAAAAATAAGAAAGAAAAGAAAAAACAACTGCTGATAGAGGCTAGCAAACTGGTATTTTTTAAGTATAAGAAAATGAAGAGTTCAGGCTTGTTCTGAAAAGAAACTTGATAGGGATTTGTGAGCTATAATTTGACCTAGGTTTAGATAGCTAAAGATCCTTGTTGGGGTTTTTTAGGAGAAAAATAAGAAGAAAAATTAGGGTGAACATGGTTTGTTACTGTTCTATTTTAGATGAGAAATAGCGAGCAACATTGACAAAGCCACATATTGGATGGAAGGGAAGTGGAAGGAATTGGCACAGGCAGTGGGGAGGCAGGGAGACAGCAATGTGGTAAAAGAGAGTCTATAGGAAACATTAACCGATACCGCCAATATAACATGGTAGTTAAACACACAGCTTCTATAAGCAGATTCCACCGTTTACTAGCCGTCGGATTGCAGGCAAGTTACTAACCTCTACCTCGGTTTGTTCATCTAAAAATGGGTCTAATGATGCCTCATAGTCTGGGAGAAATAAATGGGCTAATAAATATAAAGAGCCTAGAACAATGCCTGGCATATAGTAAGTGCTGTGTGTGGTTTCTTCTTATTATTAATGAGATTGGTTAATTAGTTGATTGGAAGTGGAGATATTTAATACTAGAACAGTACTTGTTCCCCATTTTTAACTCAGTTGAATGTGCGCTTTTGTATCTTAGAGCAAAGAACACAAATTGTCTGACAGGACCAACAAATGGCTCATTACAGAACTGAAGTCAGGCACCTGGCTGGCTCAATGGGGAGAGTGTGTGACTTAATCTCAGGGTTCATGACTTCAAGCCCCAGATAGGGTGTGGAGTCTTTTAAAATAAATACGTTGAAAAACAAACAAACAACTGAAGTCAGATTCTGGCCTTGAAGTCAGATTCTGTTCTAGACTTGGTTCTTCATTTTCAACACTCAAGCTGCTGGCCCTTCCCTCCTCCTTGACGCGACTCTCCTCCCCCCACCCCTTTATGTCTGGTTGGAAATCAAGTCTGTCTTCCTTTCCTCTCGTGTTCATCCCTCATTCCCTCCACATTGCTCCCTGGGTCTCCCACCAGCGCTGCTGCTTCTCCCAGGTGATCTCCATGTCCAGCACCACCCTCCTTCCTGCCCACCGCTTCCAGATGAATCTTCCCAACTACTGAGGGGAAAATGCAGTCAATCCTGATGATTCATAGATTCTGTATTTGTGAATTTGCCTGCTCGCTCAAATTTGTATAACCTCCAAATTGATATTCTCCTGACACTTCTACAGTCATTCTTGGACCTCTGCAGGGCAGAGAGAAAAACCAAGTCCACCTACTAGCATGATCCCAGCAGACGTGGAAAAGGGCAACACCTGCCTTCCAGTGTCAGCTCTCTTTCTGTAGACAAGCAAGTGTCCATTTCGTGGTCCATTCAGTGCCATGGTTTTCTTATTTTTGTGCTTTTTCTTGATGATTTCACTATTAAAATGGCCCCAGGCGTCGTGTTGAAGGGCTGTCCAGTGTTCCTAAGTGCAGGAAGGCCGAGATGTGCCTGATGCAGAAAATACACGTGTTCAACTAGTGTCCTTCAGACATGAGTGATAGTGCTTTTGGCTGTGAAGTCCGTGTAATTAATCAACAATATATATTAAATAAAGTATCTTTAAACAGAAACACACATAAAACAAGGTTACGTATTGATCAGTTGATGAAAAGTGACCAGAGGCTCACGGGAACCTATCCTTGTATTTCCCGTAGGGCAATGATTCACTAATTCAGCAACGGCAGTGAGTTTCTAGAATCTAAGTGCTGTGCATAACGAGAATCAGCCATACACACACACACACACACACTTGTTGGAGTATTTGGTGCTCCGTTTCATTTACGCGGTACTGATTTATACAGTCGGCCCCATTTTCCACTCTTAACGCGTCTCCTGATCATCTTTGCCACAAGGTCTCTGTTCCAACCAATTACATTATTTTTTTCTGCCCAGAATTCATTTCAGCCACTGCTCCTCCCCACTACTGCCACCTCCACACCTGTGAGGAATCCACCGAAGGGCAAGCAGATGGATGGGCACGTGACCCAGGCCTGGCCAATCATGAACCCCCCCTGCCTCCAGGACACCTGTGGGTAGTTGACAGACTGGCCCCGTGCAATTATTCCCTGGGATTTTTCACCCTTAATTAGAAAGAGTTAGTTTCTCATTTCTTTGGGGATCCTCCAACTGGGTGATGTAGGCTTGGAGTTTCTAGCTGTCAGGCTCCCCTACTTACATCAGTGACACACATTTGCAGTAGAAGATAATGAGGCCAACAACGGAGAGAAACAGAAACAGAAGGAAAGAGAGAGAGTTGATAATCTGAGGCTGTCATTTTGCACCCCTGGATCCCGTCGTGCCTGAGGCTAGCCACTCCACTGTCTTTCCAAGTTATATAACCCGACACGACTGCTTTCTTATTTAAACTTCTCCAGATTGAATTTCTGTCTCTTGAGACCAGGCAGTCCTGAGTACTACACCCAGACATTTTTGATCTACCTGGAATGCATTCTAGTACTCTACTCTAAATCACGAGTTTCTCCCTAACTGGGATTTATTTTTGTGCAAAATTTAGTGTACCTGGATTTCCTTCTGTAAATCTTCTCTGTAAGATTTTTCGGTTCAAGTCCATTCCTATTTTGAATAGACGGTAAAAGAGGAAACTGGGAATTGGGAAGATTTGAAAGGAAGGAAGGAACACAGGAGTAGCAACTTTGCAGGGCAGCCCTGGGAAGGAGAAAGGAAGCGGAGGCAGGTGACGCAGGCCTTAGAACTGCACTTCCGTGGGTCACATATGATCCACGTGGGTGCAGCCAAGTCTCAGTGCTCCGCCGTGTCTAAGACGTGCTGTGAGCTAACCCTACGCAGCCTGTTTAGGGAGTGCCTGTCCTCCTGTCGACATGTCTCGTCACTTCTGTCCTTCAGCCTTTGCTTACACTGCCCCCCACCTGAAACACCCTTTACCCCAATCTTGGCTTAGTTATTCATCCTGTTCTTAGATCTACATTCATCTCTGCCAGGAATCCCCTTAACTGGGCCGAAGTCAGGTGGAAGTTTGAGGAAAGAGCTTGAGAAATAATAGGTCAAATAAGGTTACCCCCAATTTTTTCCTTCTTAAACATCCAAGTGTCTCTGGATGGTGGCAGCCAACAACACGAAGTCATAAAAGCACAAATAAATGAATATTTGAGGGGCACCTGGGTAGTGCAGTGGTTAAGCATCTGCCTTCAGCTCAGGGCGTGATCCCAGCGTTCTGGGTTCGAGCCCCACATCAGGCTCCTCCGCTATGAGCCTGCTTCTTCCTCTCCCACTCCCCCTGCTTGTGTTCCCTCTCTCACTGGCTGTCTCTCTCTCTGTCAAATAAATAAATAAAATCTTAAAAAAATGAATATTTGAATAAGCAACAAGACACTGAAGACAATATCTCTTGACATGATCAGCAACAGGGCAACATCAGTGTCTTCATCTCTCATGGAGATTAATGGGAGAGAGAAGTAATTTCTTTTCTAGCAAACCAAGATGATAAATGGAAATTAGGCTTTACTAATGTAAGCTGTACAGACTAAAAGTTGCAAGTGCCTAAGGTCTATGTTCAGCTTACACATGATCCTGAATCCAGTGCTTAGCTTGATGCTGAGCACACAGTGGGAGTTCAGTAAATATTTGTTGGGTTAATAAATATTAACCCTATTTACTATAATATTTTAGAAGGAAGTATGGAACACAAAAATGGCACAAAACGTAGAAGTGGCCACAAGGTGGAGAGTCTGTTCCAGAAGGGTTTTATTGATGTATCTATAGGATCTGAATCTTAAAAGAGGTGGGGGGAAGAAAAGGGAATAGATCTTCTCTAGGAATTCTAGGCAGGAGGGATCCTCTTTAGCAAAGTCACTGCATTGTGGAACTGCAAGTGATGTATTGAAATGTGGGGCACAGTCGGGGCGGGGGGTGGATAATGCAAGATGATGCCAATAAAGTTCCCTGGCGGGGAGACCTCATGTGCCATACTAAGAATTTTGACAATGGAGAGCCTCTAAAGGATTCGGAGGAAAGAGAGTGAGAGAGAGCCATCACATGCACCTCGCATTTTAGTAAGAAGCCTTTGGCTTCCGGGATAAGGGTAGCCTGGATTGGTTCACGCATGGAGGCAGAGAGTCACGAGATTTTATCTTGATCCTCAAGAGCACACTGGAGATGAAGGGAATGTCGAAAGTTGTTGTGGAAGTGAAATCAATAGAATTTGGTCATGAAGTCAGTGTTTTGACGAGAGAAAAGGTAAAAGTCTGAAATGACTCAACTGGTTTCACCAAAATAAGGAATGCAGGAAGAAGTGTTTGTAAGACAAGACGATGGGACCACGTGTTTTATAGGGGACTGTACCATGCTGGATTACCCAGATGGGTATATGCAATCATCAGCTGGCTCATTGACTAAATCTCTGGAGATCAGGAATGAAAATACAGATTTTGACTCAGCAGCATTAAAACTATGGGTGAGATTCCCTGGAGGGAGGAGAGAAGTCAGCTAAGGACAGAGCTTGAACATCGAAGCACAAATCAAGGCAGAGTAACACATATGTCCCCACATTTGCGTTCTTTATACTTTTGCGGGGGGCCGAGGGGCAAGGGCAGTGTACGTCACTGATATTAGTCACACAAACTACACAGGCTATTTGAGAATAGGCTAAATATTTGTCCTTGTAAGTAATAAAATGCGGTGGCAGTGGGAACAGTTGGTTAACAGGGTTGGTAAAGACTTGGGAAATAGCGCCTCTTGTGTGATCTTCACACAGGTGTAAATTGGTACATCCTTCCCGTGGCAGAAACTATTGGTTGTCCCCAGTATCTATTTTCCCTTGTCTTCAAAGAATACGTGACTTTTAACTGAACATAAGGGCATCCCAGAAAAAAAAGTCTACGTTCCCAGTCTGCCCTGTAGCTAGATGTAGCCACATGACCAAATTCTGGCCAACAGATGTCACTGGAAGTGGTGAGTGTGACTTCACAGTAGAGCCCTTGGGAGTTGGACCCTTCTTGCCTCTTCCTTCTTCCTGTTGGCTGGAATGCAGATTCAGTGGGGAGAATTTAAGCAGCCACCTCACACCATGCAGAAGAAGCCTAGTTCTGAAGATGACGGAGTACCAAAATGGTGCCTGGTCCCCTGGGTCATAAACTGCCTGTCTTCTACGTAACCCTCTGTCTTGTGTAAGCCATCTTGTTGGGTGTTCTCTTGAAGTCAACTGATCCTAATCCGTACCGATCTGCTTCCCAAAGGCAGTTTGGCAATATTTAGTCAAGTGGTGTGTGTGTCCTTTATCCTACCACTCCACCTCAGGGAATTTACCTTCAGGAGATAATTACCCACATTTGAAATGACATATAAACTGGACGTTCATCACAACATTGTTTATAATAACCAAAAAGTAAGATGGGGCAAATTAAAAGTCCTTCAGTAGAAAATTGGTTGAACAAATTATGTATACTTCTGTATAAGGGAACACTGTGAAGCCACTAGAAATGATGCTATATTTAGACATTGCATGAATAGATGTCTATGACAGAATAAAAGAAGAGTTCACAAATGAGCATGTTTACTATTATCCCATCCATGTAAAACCGATATATATACACACATGCGCGCGCACACACACACACACACACACATTAATCTGTAAGTGTTTGTAGAGACTGAAGAATGTTTGGAGAGTGTAAAATACGCTTACTACGTGGAAATGGAATTGGATTTTAGATTTTGGTTTCTTTTTAACTTACCCGCCGCGCTTTGTTTTATTATTTGAACTGTTTGCAATCAGCTTTATTGCTGTTATAAAAACTGTAAGGGTTTTTTGATGTTTTAAAATGTTCTCTTTAAACAATTAGTATCATTAAGAAAGTAATGTGGGGAGTTATTGCCAGCAAACTGTTCAGGAAGAGGTGCGGCCATTGTTGCTAAAAGCCGAATAAATGAAAACACACTCCAGGAAAACTGACTCAGCTTTTGGTGGGTCATCTGTAGTAGGTGGAGACATCCTAATTGGCAGATTTTTAAGCTCTCTACTGAAAAAATAATTGGGACTTAGTTGATTACCTCTTTAATGGAGAATATATTTCAATTCTTACATTTTAGTTTTTATAGATCTGGGGAGTTGGGGTGGGGAAAGGAAATATATTTATGGTTTCAGCGTAAACTTCAGTCATTTAGGACTCCTTGTTTTTATTTTTTCTTTAGAAATGTATCTATAGTAATTTTTAGTAAATCTAGCAAGATATTTATTTATGCACACGGGATAAGAGCACTTAACGTCATGGAAGTTTGGGGTTTTTAACAATGGGCTCCTACCCCAGAGTAACTCTGTACAGTTTATCTCCCCCACCCCAGTCTTGGCTTATTTATGATAGTTTATGTTTTATGTCATTTTGTTTTTTGGCATGAAAAGCTTAGTTTATTTACAAAGAAATGCAATGCACTTATGCAATTCATAGCAGTTAAATGCAAATAGAATAGTGGAGCTCCCTAAAGAGGTAAGGCGAACTTTAATCTATTTATTATAGACCGGTTCGCAGTAGTTACCTCCCAATTTTACAATTCTAAAACATATCACCTCTTTTGCTTGTTTGGTTTTTGAGGGATTGCCTGCCACTCTGACTGGAAATAGGCTGAAGCCCAGTCTGCAGAAGTTTTAGCCCTTTTGTGGAGTTTAATCTTTTTCTCTTTTATGGCCATTTCAGTAACACTGCAGGAGAATCCCTTCTTCATTTTCATCATGTTGATTTCCCCAGCACTTGCCCTTGCTTAGCATTTCAAAAAAGAAGAAAAGCAGCAGGCAGTCATTATTTGGTACCCCCCCCTTCTCTTTAGCTCCCTCAGCTGTAAAATCAGAAGATGTGGCTGAATTGCAGTCTTAATTTTTAAATTATTTAATATGCTTAAATATGATTAAAGTACTTAATTTTACTTAACAGAAAATACTCTGCGCATTCACAGAAAAGTGCTTTTCTGCTATTTTCATCACAATAAGAATTTCTCGGTTGTTTAGCTTTCCATTGCTTGGTATCTCGAGTTTATTCTTTTTGACTTTTAAATGAAATACATAAATGCGTAATGAGTGTACATACTAAGCTTTGTTTAAATAGAAGTAAATTAATGCAAAGTAAATCTAAATGTTTATGAATATAAATCTATAAATAGAAATGTTACTTGAATTTCGTAGCTTCCAAAGTATAACTTTATGCAGTTTATATCCCACATATAAAACCTGGAAAACTTACTGTCATTTCCCACAGCATCATCTACTGGAAAAATCTCTGACCTCTCTTGATTTGATTTCTGCCATTCTCTGGCTATATGCTGTTGGATAAGTCAGTGTGTTAATTTATTCAATAATTCATTCAGCAAGCACTTACGGATATCAACTCTGTCTTTCACCACAGGCTCTGTGAAGGCTACAAGAAAGTCTCCAACGAAGACTTGGAGATTGTCTTAGAGCGCAGTAATAGTCACAAAAGATAAACAAATAGTTATAGTTCCGCGGGCTAGATACACAGCCAGTAGATACCATGAAGCTTGAGTGGAACTGGGGCCATAGAAAATGAGGGGATTCTAGGCCATCCTGTGCAAAGACAGGGAGACATGACACGGCAAGGAATCCTTAGAGAACCTAACCTTAGAAATCAAAGAGGATTCTGGAAAGGGAAGGAATGAAGGGAAGAAGTCAAATGCTGCAGAGTATAGTAAGATAAAGATGCAGGGTGGGTTGCCCTTTGATAACAGAGCTGGGAGGACCCTGGTAACATTTGTAAGATGAATTCAGTGACATAATGGGTGTGAATGAAAAAGGAGGAAATAAAGACAAGACAAGTGGACGTTTTTCCAAGAAACTTGTTTATAAAGGGAAGGATCAGAGAAAACTGAAATTGTAGGGAAAGCATGGCCAAAGGGATTGTAGAGCTGTTAGGAAGGAGAGGTTTGAGTGTGTTTAAGGCTAAAAGGAAGGAGCCAATGGAAAAGGAGAAGATGACAAAACAGGAGCAAGGGGACGTGGTATATGATTCAAGGAAGATGAGCTTCCATGTCAGACAGACCTAAAGTAAATCTCGGTAGTTGTGTGACTTTGGCCCCTGAAACTCACTGTTCTCTACTGTACAATGATAACCTGATGCGTGCATGAAGTTTCTTCACTCATTCATGTAATTCACTATGATGGCAGATACTGGACATGCAGAGAAGACACATGTCCTCACTTTCTAGGATGCTACAGACTGGTGGATGTAGTTGTGAACAATAGAAATAAATCCAAGAGATATTTAGGAGGAAAAATTGTTTTGAAGACTCGGTTACTCTTTGGATCTGGGGTAAGAGAGAACCTCATACAGTAGACAGTAGGATGGGGCATGTTGTCCTGTTTGGCTCAGTCCTACAGAAGTCCTCCTATTCCATGGTTGAGGAGTCTGTCCTGCTCTCGGCAAATGTTCATGAGAACACATGTAGCCGCAGTTGCCACTGACAGCCAAGTCTGTGACCATACAGGAACCGGAGCTTAGCTGCAGCCAGTTATGCCTGAGCTCCAGAAAGCAGAACAATGGAAAAACCTAGGTCCCTGATGACATAATTGAACCGCTGATCACACTGTGCCTGAGCCTTCCCTCTCTCTAGACTCCCATTTCAGCCTGCTAGTCAGGCTTTCCAGATAAACGTAGCCCAAAGCACCTTAACAGTTAGAGGTTGATAGGAGAATAAAGTGAAATATGTACAACACCCAGTGTTTCAATAGGATAAACTCAATTTCTGCTAATTATTACTATTAATTAATTAATACTATTATTGATACCCAGGTTCTTTGGCAAATGGCAAACTGTATATAGGGCCAGATAGGAAATATTTTAGGCCACATAGTCTATATTGTATATTCGTCTTTGTGTTTTGTTTTTTCTTTTTTAAAAATGTAGGAACCATTCTTGCCTAAGCTGTGGGCACAGCGGGCCTATTGGCTCAAGTTTGCCAACCCCTCGTAATGCCATTCACTGACACAAGAACCCAGGATGAGGAGGCTTAGAGAAGATAATGGAATTCTGTTTTAAATATATTAAGGCAGTATCCAGGTAGAGATGCTCATTAAGCCAAGAGATCTGGGCTGGAGATATAAATGGTGAATCATTAGCATATAGATGGTAGAAAGCCAAGGAAGTCAGGGGTGGATTAGATCACCCAGGAAGACTGCGTGGTCTATGAGTAAGATAAGGGAAAAGCTAAGGAAGAACCTATAAAAAGTCCTTCCGTCCAAGACTGGAGTGAGGGTCCCAGTTCCACACAGGTTAACCAGGAGCTCAACAGGAAGGAAACCAGTCTCAGTGCAATGGTTTATGTGCTGTGATGGGCCCCGTAAGCACACACAGAGAGGCCTCTAGCTAGCATGAGCTTGAAAAGGGAGCTCAGAATGTCATGCCTCAACAGTCTTGTGAGATGCCTGGGGATTAGCCAAGGATCCCAGGCAGATGGAACAGCCTATGCAAAAGCACAGAGGAGTGGGAGACAAATACTAGTGCTGGTGTGTAGGTAGACCAAAGTGTAACATCAGACACAGGCTGGAGAGATGAGAAGGGCCAGATCGGGAATGTTCTGTATGCAACGCCAGCGCTTTGAAAGGGATGGGGGGGTCTCTGAAAGAGTTTCGAGCAGAGGATTGACAAGATCATGGTCATGTCTTAGAAGCCTAGAAGTGGCATCCTAGCAGCAAATGTGTGAAGGTTGACTTCCAGGAGGGTAGCATGGGGAGGAAGGGGTGGAGGACAGAAAACCTCTGTTACTGACCAAGAGGAAAGCATTTCAAGTGCTTAATCAGTAATGTGCTGGGAGAGGCTTTACAACTGACTGGGGGAGGGGGGGGGGCTTGATTTGTGGCAGTTGCCAATTTTTGTGTGTAAATGTTTCTATCATGCCCAAACTAAGGCAAGTAGTAGGAATACAGAGAAGGGGTGGGTTAAGAGAGAGCTTTAGGAGTTGACTTGAGAGTTGGTGACCGGTTGAATGGAGGGTGAAGAAGTACAGACTCTTTTAGATTTCTGTTTAATGAGATGGTGACTGGTATATCACAGAAATGGGGACATTAAAGAAACAAGCAAGTCTATATGGTCCCTCTCCCCCTGCTAGAATATAAACTCTACGGACACAGGGACTTTTCATCATTTCGTACACTGCAGTATCCCTAGCACCCAGAACAGTGCATGGCACATGGTTATGGTCAATGAATATTTGTTGAATGAATGAATGAGTGTTTCGCCATTAAACCACTAGAGATCACTGCTGGTTTAAGCCGTGTCCCCGAAGCAGTGCGGAGCCCTTGTACAGTGGGCTGAAAAGTGATGGGATGAGGAATTCAAGACAATGCATAGACTACACCTGGAAAAGGCTCCTCTGAAGAACAGGAGGTGGGTTGGACAGCAGCCAACTGGAGGAAATTGTACATTACTTTGTCTCCGGAAGAAAGAATCTTAGCATGTAGCTTGAGTGGATGTAGCTTGAGTGGCCCCAGGGGAGTGGATGGGAGCTGTGGGGCCAAGGCCTCACATTAAAATCATGGCCCAAATAAAAAGTCAAGAGCTGAGGCTGCAGCAGAGGGAAGGAGGGGGAAGAGGTAGGGAGTGCTAAATATCAAAAATTCAACCAAGTCAATTTTGAAGATCTAATAGACTTTATTAATCAATTCATGCATCGGGCAGCATCCTGTCTAGCAAGCAGAGATCCAAGGAGCTATACAGCATGGAAGGATTTTACAGGCAGAAATGGGGGGAGACAATTAACAAGAGAAAAGAAAGGTTTATTTCAGGCAAGGTCCCCTTCCTTTAGGGGGGTCTTAGTTGATGATTACCTCATCTTCCTTTGGGGAGGAAGAGGGAGGAGGCCCAGGTGACAGGTTACCTCATTGGTGCTGACCAGAAAATGCCCGACTGGTTAAGACCACACGTTGGGGGGGGGGGGTCAAACTGCGGTTAGGTTTAGTAGTAAGCTCTGGTTTGGTGACTTGACCGGGCCTAAGAGACTCCACTTTGCACTTGTGGTTTTCTTTTGAACAGGATATAAGGTGAGTTCTGTCAAGGTCAGAAGTCAGGGACTGGAACCAGAAAAATCTAGATTGTGTAGCTTGTCAGATGCTTACGAAAGATTTTTGCTTGATTCCCATGTAACTTACACAGAAAGGACCATGGGATGCTTGGCTAGCTGTTAAACTTAAACATGAAAATGGAACCTAATGTATGTTGACAAGAACATTTGCCAGTGTTTTGCACTGTGGCCATTAATGTAACTTGGGAAAGAACCTATTTGGGGGCGGGGGGGGGGGCTGAGAACTTTTTGAATCAAGTGTGTTTCATTTAAACTTTTTCAAGAAAATTCTTTTTCTGCCCAAGAGAACATTTCATAAATCATGTTAATGGCTGTACCTAATATAAATATTTTTAGGCATTATTTTATTTTAACTTGCACATTTGGAAGGTTACGCTATCACACCAGACTGTAGGCCACACAAAACCTTAAATTTGATTGAGGACTTCTTGAATTTTCTTATCTTGTTTTCCCTTCAAGATCTGCTTTCCTTGCTCAAATCAGCTTCAAGCATTGCCTTCGGGGAGTTTCCCAAGATCAGGCTTTGAGATGCAAGGCCCTAGGATTTTAAATTTCAAAAGCCCAAACTGGGTGGGGGATGGGCACCCGAAGGTTTTGGCACAGACAGCAGTTAGAATATAAGTGCTCCTTTCTCCATTCTCCAACCGAGAAAACCTCTCAGATGGCAGAGGGAAGCGAGATTCAGAGAGGACGGAAAGAAGAGTTAGATGCTGCTGTTTCACCTGAAGAGAGCCCTGGGCCATTTCCTTCCAAGCTGGTTTGGGGGTGAAGGTCAAAAACCCAGTGCACTCCCCAGGTAGACTGAAGTTCCAGGAGCTGAGCATACCTTTGCCCTCCTCCTCCCCACCAGGTGAGGAATAGGAGAGGCAGGTGAATAGGAGAGCCTGCTTAGAGGTCTCAAAGGCCTCCCACCCCAGCAGGTGGCCAGAGAAGGTGCTGTCCAGACAGGCCTCTGACAGCCTCCCAGCCACCTTGGTCATAGGGCACCTTCTTCGGCAGGCCACCATTGGGGGGGAAGTGTTGCCACAAGGGGACCAGGAGGAGACTGCTACAGCCCTTACCTGTTTCCTGCGTCATGATAACCCAAAAACAGGTGGGATGGAGGGCATCTCACCTGTTGCTGGCTCTTCAATAGTGGCACCGAGGTCTCACTGCTCCCCAGGAACTGGGGACTCAGCCTCAGTAGAGAGGAGGGAAGTGCCACAGGGACTGAGATTAGGTTTAGGAAACACATTCTCTTGGGGTCGGGATGGACAGAGATGCTTTTCCCTGCTTACTCTGTTCATTTAACCATGTGCATTTATTACCTATTCAGAAATAAAATAATATTCACTTAATATTCACTTAGAGAAAAAATTTTATTTCTTGCGTGTGTGTTTAAGCAAGTGAGGGTCCTATTTACTACATTGTTATAACAGTATAGATTCTAAGTAATTAAAGCCATATATTCGTTTTACAAGCCAACATAAATAATTGTTTTATATTACTTTGCATTCATGTTCTGGCTGTACAGATAGGATCTTCTTAAACAAGACTTATCATTTGTTACACTACCGTCTTCCATACACAAACAGTTGGCTGGCTCACTGCTTTCCAAGTAGTAGGGACACAGTAAATATTTATTTGATTGATAAATGTATTGACTCAAGTAAATGGATATGTGACCATCACTACTGACCCTTTGAAGATTTGATTCAAATCATTTTGGAAGTTTGACCCTGTATTGAGGGCAAATTGTTTTCCAGAGAGACTAGGGAACATTTCTTTATCCAGCAAGCCATTTAAATAGCAGACAAATAAGACCTTTTACAGACTGTGATGACACCAAGAAAGTGACTCAAACTAAGTCTGAAGAATGAGTTTTTCAGGAGGACAAGGCAGGGGAGGACACTCGGCACTGCGCACGAGTGTGCAAATGAATGGCGATAGAATCCAAACATGGCGCGCACACCTCGCTGTGGTGATGACGAGAAATGATCCTGGACGGGGAGATGGGATGCTGAGCACCCAGAGGCCAATTTCTCATTGCGTTTGCTAGCATCTCCCACGTGGAAGATGCACTGAGCTCCAGACAAGATCTTCCAAGGGGCTGGCTATTACAGAGCATACAGACATGAAAACAAATACATGAGTGCATATCAAAGCACTTGAAGAAAGTGTCTGAAATTGCCTTTTTGCTCTTATTCTCCCTTACAATCTGCAACTTAGTGGAAAGCCTGTTAGATGTAATCCTGGGGTTACGAGATAGGATACAGGTACCATTTGTCTCCAGTGAGCAACTCAGCTTTAGGGTCGGTTGCTAGAAAGGGATTTTGCTTAGCACCTGCTTGTTTGGAAGGGTTACATGGGGCATGTTGGGTGAGAAGCAAAGCAGTTTACTGGCTCTTCTCACCATCTGGCTTCGGAAGGGCTCAGATGACACCTGCTCCAAACACCCTATTTAATATGGAACCCCCAGCCCAGGCTCAGCACTCCCTGTCTGGCTTTCCTAGTTTGTTTTTCTTCAAAGCATTTTTTTTTTTTTAAGAATTTATTTATTAGAGCATGCGCATGCGAGAGAGAGAGAGAGAGAGAGAGCAAGAGAACACAAGCAGGGGCAGGGTGAAAGGGAGAAGCAGACTCCCTGCTTAGTAGGGAGCCTGACTTGGGGCTCCATCCCAGGACCCTGTCATAACCTGAGCCAAAGGCAGATGCTTAACCGACTGAGCCACCCAGGCGCCCCTCTTCACAGCAATCATCTCACATTCTAACACACTATGAAATATATTTACCTGTTTTGTTTACTGTCCCCGCCACGCAACCCCATGGAAGGCAAACTCCATGGGCACAGGGCTTTGTCAGTGTTGCTAGAACAGTGCGATACCCTATGTGCTTGTGGAATGGGGAGAGAGTGCGTAAGATGCTATGACTTCTCAGTGCATCCATCATACCCCCACCCAAAGTAAGTGAAAAACCCACCCAGTGCCAAATCTTCATTATTTGAGGATTAACAGCATTGGGTTTGTAAACAGCACTGCTTCCCTGGATATTGTGGACAAGGTGAGGTTAAGGCTTTCCATCATTCCAGTGGGGCAACGTGTTGAACAAATTTAGAAGCTTTGGGGTCACGTAGACCCAGATTCAAATCCCACTGAGCAGTGAATGAGATAGGGCCAGTTCTTCATCTGTAAAATGTACAACGATGCTAGCCTCCCAGGGTTGTTGTAAAGATTAAATGGGAAAAAGTCCAAAGCACACTGCCCGTGGCACGTGGTAGGCTCCTGAAAACATCTGCTATTGTTTTATCACTATCATCTGAAGAGCTGTACTAGTCCGCTAGGGCTACTGTAACAAAACACCGCACACTGGGCGGCTTAAAACACAGAACCTGTTTTCTCATAGTTTTGGAGGCTAGAAGTCCACGATCGAGGTATTGGCAGGTTTGTGTCTCGTGAGGCCTCTCTCCGGCCTTGCACATGGCCGCCTTCTCACTGGGGCCTCACGTGGTCTTTCCTCTGAAAACGTGCGTCCCATTGTCTTTTCCTCCTTTTATTAAGGACATCAGTCAGACTGGACCCACCCTTATGACCTCATTTACCTGTTTAACCTTTACCTGTTCAAAGGCCCTGTCCCCAGGTGAGGGCTTCAGCATAGGAATTTTGAAGGGACACAATTCAGTCCATAACAGAAGGTGAGGAAGGTTTTGACGACGTACGTCCAACTTTGATTTACTGGATAATTTAGTTATCTTTAATTCCCAGAAACAGAGGGACTTTGGTGGCTAGGTTTTGACTAGCAGATGGGCGCTGAGAAGGGACGAGATGGAAGTATTCAGTGGCAGGTGTTTATTTTACACACAAGAAGGAAGGAAACCATAGGGAGGAGGAAAACATGACATGTGCAGAGAGCCTGAAGACTCCTTCCTGAGTGTCTGGACTCTACCTGAGGACGTGTTTGAAGGAGCAGTAATACGGAATGGGTGAGTCACCAGAGGAGAGAGAACTAGCAGCGGCTGTTGAGACAAAACTGAGAGAGAGAGAGAGAGAAGGCGACCGTATTTCTGCTCGCAAATGTTTGCCTCGTCAAGAGAGAAACTGTCCGTTTCTCCACCGGTTGGGTCTACGTTCCCTCCTTCCCTGCAGGGAATTAGGCACATGCAGACATGCCTCTAACCAGACCCCCAAGAAAGTTGGGGAAATTTTTAAAAACAAATTTTCTACCAGCAGATTACTATTTTGGTACCAGAAGCAAAAGCAAAGACACCTTCGAGCTGTAAACAGCAAGAAGGCGGCTGCAAGCTGGAGGCACGTACACCCCGAGATGGGATTCGTGAACTGGAGCCGTAGACACCTGGGCCTTCTACCTGCTTGGTCACTGTTTCTGCCCTTATTTGGGAAGGCTTTGGAGAGAGGATTCCAGATTGTATTATTTTTCCTGGGCATTGTTCCAGAAGATAATATTGTACTAATACAAAAACAAAAACAAAAATTCTAAAAAGCAATTGCATCTGTGTTTAGAGGGTTTTTTGTTTTTTGGTTTGGTTTGATCTTACTGTTTATAGAGCACTTTGAATTTCTTTTTTTTAGAGATTTTATTTATTTGTCAGAGAAAGAGGCAGGGAGCAGCAGAGGCAGACGGAGAAGCAGGCTCCCCCTGAGAAGGGAGCCCAGTGCAGGACTTGATCCCAGGACCCTGGGATCATGACCTGAGCTGAAGGCAGACCCTTCACCGACTGAGCCACCCAGGCGTCTCGAATACTTTGAATTTCTCGTGAGATTTTCTGCACGCCCGTCTGGCAGACATATTTCGTGTTTTGGGATCAGGCCTCTGCAGAGTGCGTGCTGGAACCGACTGGTGTAGCCCTCACTCACACTGTCTCTCTGCACTTGGGGAGGAGCCTGCCATCTCCAGCCTGAGGACGCTGTGGCTTTGACCAAGCTCTTCGACTAGAGCTGCAAGAGCGATCTGTGCTGCTTCTAAACCTAGGGAACTGCATCCGTATTTTTGACCTCTTACGTAAATAAATTCCAGCGATAATTTGATAGAACAGGAAAGTCAAAACCTATGTGGTGCTCTGCTAAGCACATTTATATGTATCATTTCATTTTAATCCTCCCAGAAGATGTGACTGATATGAGCGAGCAGGCAGAGATTATGAGACGGGCCCAAGGTCGCCCAGATACTAAGTCCTAGCACGGGAATGTCCCTCTGGGTTCAAAACAACTGCTTGGACACCCTTGACATTGTGCCTTCACATTGTAGGAACACAGACAGTGACATCCCACCCACTTTGGTGTGACCTATGTTTAATCCTCTTATTGACAATATGACTTTTTTCTCCTGAATCGTAAGGACTCATGTGGGATTTTGCCTGTTTTCCATTTTTTAAAAAAATAATTTATTATTTTTTCTTTTGGAGGGTAGGGGAGGAGCTGGGAAAGGGAGACAATCTTAAGCAGGCTCCAGGGCCAGCGCGGAGCCCGATGCCTGGCTCAATCCCACGACCCCGAGATCATGACTGAGCTGAAATCAAGAGCTGGATGCTGAACTGATTGAGGCAGCTGGCGTCCTGCCCATTTTCTTTTGCAAAATACTTTTTTTTTTTTTAAGATTTTATTTTGGGGCGCCTGGGTGGCTCAGTCAGTTAAGCGTTTGCCTTTGGCTCAGGTCATGATTCCAGGGTCCTGGGATCGAGCCCTACGTTGGGCTCTCTGCTCAGCAGGGAGCCTGCTTCCCTCCCTCCCTCTGCCTGCTGCTCCCCCTGCTTGTGTTCCCTCTCTCTCTCTGTGTCAAATAAATAAAATCTTTTTTTTTAAAGATTTTATTTATTTATTTATTTATTTGACACAGAGAGAGAACACCAGTAGGCAGAGCAGTAATCAGAGGGAGAGGGAGAAGCAGGCTCCCCACTAAGCAGGGAGCCAGATGTGGGGCTCTATCCCAGGACCCTGGGATCATGACCTGAGCCAAAGGCAGACTCTCTTAAGCAACTGAGCCACCCAGATGCCCCTCTTTTGCAAAGATTCTTATCATTAGTATGTGTGGTTTTCTTACATATCCTCCTTGTGCAAAATCTTGTGCAAGTTTTGCTTTCAGAAAATCTAATGTGATATGTATTCTGTCTGGTGTATAAACACCCAGGTCTTTATTCAAGGTAAGGAGAAAATTACAGTCATTGTGAATTCTGTCGGACCTCCAATTTGCTTTTCTGTAGTAGAATGTTTTTCTATAAAGAATGCTGCTTAAAGTTGCACTTCTGGATCTCAAAACCAAGTTGCGGAAGCAAAACTAAAAGCTACAACCTCTGTAGTGAATCATCGAGTTAAAATAACAGCTTCTGATCAGTCAGAATCTGGAATTCTGATTCCAAGATTTCAGCAAGAGAATAGGATGGTATTAAAAACATGTATAATTAAAGAACAAACAAACTCTTGAACTCAGAGCACATACAGGTGGTGGCGGAGGGGAGGAAGGTGGAGGGGTGAGTGAAATAGGTGAAGGGGATTAAGAGGTACAAACTTCCAGTATTAAAATAAATGAATCACAGAGATGAAAAAGTACAGCATATGGTATATAGTCAATAATATTGGAATAACGTTGTATGATGACAGATGGTAACTCATTTGGTGAGCGTTGCATAATGTTTAAAATGGCACTATGTTGTGCACCTGAAACTAATAAAATATTATGTCATCTACCCTTCAATAATAAATAATAAAAAAAGCATGTATAATCATACTGAGTGTGTACTATCCCTGGTTCCTGTACCATTTTCTAAAATGAAAATGGTATTTTTTATTACTCTTAAAGTAATACATTTCACAATATTACTATTTGCATTTATTATATTAATTTATCTAGATTTTATTTTGAATGTAGTTGGAGGTAGGGGTTTAAATTTATTTCTTCTGGGGGCATCTGGGTGGCTCAGTCGGTTAAGTAGCTGCCTTCAGCTCAGGTCATGATCTGGGGTCCTGGGATTGAGCGTCACATCAGGCTCCCTGCACAGCAGGGAGTCTGCTTCTCCCTCTGCCCCCACCACCACCTCCACTCATGCTTGGTCTCTCTCTCTCTCTCTCTGAAATAAATAAAATCTTTAAAAAATATAAAATAAAATAAATTTCTTTTTTTAGATGGATGGCTTATCATGTCAACACTTTTTTTTTTTTTTAATTTTAGAGAGAACACATGCATGCTGGGGAGGGGGTGGAGGGGCAAAGGGAGAGGGAGAGAGAATCTTAAGCAGGCTCCGTGGGCAGCACAGAGTCGGATACAGCTAGATCTCAACCCTCCTAACCTGAAATCATGACCTGAGCTGAAATCAAGAGATGGATGCTTAACCGACTGAGCCACCCAAACACCCCATGTCAACATTATTAAATAAATCATCCTGGGACGCCTGGGTGGCTCAGTCTGCCTAAGCGTCTGCCTTAGGCTCAGGCCATGATCTCAGGGTCCTGGGATCCAGCCCCACATCGGGGTCCCTGCTCAGTGGGGAGCCTGCTTCTCCCTCTCCCTCTACCACTCCCCCTGCTTGTTTTTTTCTCTCTCTGTCAAATAAATAAATAAATCTTTAAAAATAAATAAATAAATCATCCTTCTCTTCCTCTTTGTAATTTTAGAAATTGTGCTAGGTTTCCCTCCATAGCTTTTGTACCACAATGAGAGGACCTGTTTCCCCACATTCTTGCTAACAGAGGGCATTTTCAGTCTTTTGGACGTTGCCAGTCTGGATAGATGAGAAATGATATCTCAGTGTGATTTTAATATGCTTTTCTGTTATTGTGAGTGAAACGGAGCATCTTTTCATATGTTTCTGGGCTGCATAAATATTATTTCCTGTGAACTTTGTTTTCATGTCTTTTGCTCACTTTAAAAATTAATTTGTTGGCCTTTTCTCTAGTTCTACGAATTCTTTAGGGAGATTAGCCTGTTGTCATGATCTTAATTGCAGACGTTCTTTCCAGAGAATAATTTTTCTTTTGACTTTGTCTGATATGTTTTTTGAAAAAACAGGCTTATTATGGGGCGACTGGTTGGCTCAATTGGGAGAACATTCGACTCTTGATCTTGGGGTTGGGAGTTTGAGCCTCACATTGGGTGTAGAGATTACTAAAAAAATAAATAACCTTTTAAAAAGTCAAGATTCTCACAGTATCCTTTCATCATCCTTTTTAGGTGATTTTTGACAAATGAAATACCAGTGCCGTAGTGAAGAGAGAGACTATTTCTGTAGACGCAAGATTTCCCTCATGCCCCTTTGTGGTCATTCCCCTCTCCCTCCCCCACCCCTTTGGTACCACTCACCTGATTTCTGTTTTGCCTTCTCCAGTGCATCCTAAATGGGATCTTACAGTCTGTAGCCTTTTGTATCCAGCTTCTGTTACTGAGCATAATTCTTTTGAGAGTCAACCATGTGATGGCATGCATCAGCACGTCCTTTTACTGCTGAGTAATATTTTGTCATATGGATGTATTTCTCTGTCTACCAATTGATGGGTCTTTCGGTTGTTTTCAACCCAGAGCTGTTAACGAATAAAGTTGCTTTAAACATTATCACGTTTCCAAGTTTTTTATATTTACATAGTCGAATTTATCAGTCCTTTTTCTTATGGCTTTTGGATTTTGAAGCATAGAAAGATAATAAAGGAATTCACCATTTTTTCCTTCTAGGACTTTGTATGGTGTCATTTTTTACATGCAGATATTTGATCTGTTTGGAGTTTATTCTGGTGTGAGGCATAAATCATTCTTTTTCCAAATGGCTAAGTTGTCCCCAAATACCTAAATCAATCTTTTTTAATCTGATTTAGGAAACTATTTTATAATTATTTGTAATTTATAATTTATGATTTAATACAAATATTTTTATTTATTAAAGTTATTTGTGCTTATCACTGCTATTCAATTAAAGTTAAAAATTAAAAACCTGTTTTTCTTTAAAGTTTATTTATAATCCCTATACCTAATGTGGGGCTTGAACTCAGAATCCTGAGATCAGGAGTCCCACGTGCCACTGCTCCATTGACTGAGCCAGCCAAGCCCCTCTAAAACCTATTTTTCTTTAAACATTCAAATACAAACCTAATAAATTCAATTGTAAATCAAGTAATTTTGAATGACAATTCAAAACACACAGTTTCATTATCCTTTGATGAATGTTTAATGAACTTATTACAGTTAACAAATTATAATCCTTTGAACTTTTAAACACTGTTTACAAACTTAATCAGATTATATAAGAAATTACTAATTAAAGCTATAGATTTTTTTAATTGAAGCAAACCTTTATTATTTTTTTTTAAAGATTTATTTATTTGATAGAACACAAGCAGGGGGGAGCGGCAGGCAGAGGGAGAGGGAGAAGCAGACTCCCTGCTGACCAGGGAGCCCGACATGGGGCTCAATCCCAGGACCCTGAGATCATTACCTGAGCTGAAGGCAGACACTTAACCGACTGAGCCACCCAGGTGCCCCTGGAACTCATAAATTTAACAAGTTAAATTCTCTTAAATGTAAGTACTATTTACAAACTTAATTAAATCTTCTTAAACACTTCAATCTATTACCACAAATTTAATGTATTTGATTTTCTCAAGCATTTCTAAAATCTAAAGAGACAGAATTACAAATCTAACAAAATCAAACCAAGTGTGTGCAAAACTGTAATGAAACAAATATAAAAATGTAGATCAAATTCTTTTAAGTATCTTAAAATCATTATAAATGTAACAGATACTTCTGAGTTTAAATATTGACTATCAACTCACTCGTTTACATTATCCTATGTGTTTAAGTTAAACTGAGAAATATAGTGTCTCAGATTCTCTATGGTGGCATTTTAAACATCTTAAGAATACACAAAGTACAGCTTCTAGTTAAAGAACTATTATATACCTTCCTTCCCTCTGGCAACACCACTAAAATGACAATTACAGGGTTTTTCTAAAGCATAACCCACGAAGACAAAGAGAATAGGAAAGGCAACAATTTTGCAAGCTGGAAGGCAGATGACCTCCTGGTAGCTGATTCACCAGCCCTGGGAAAGCCGAAATCTAAGCCAGTGATGGGCAAGGCAAGAAGCGATCAGATTTGTGCCCCAGAAACTAGAGCATCGAGGCTCAAGAATGGGTTCTTTTGAAAGCAAGGGTAAAGAAGGACCTGAAAACAATAGGAATGATCAAAATTCTGTTTGAGATGTGGTTAGAACCACCTTCCTCATCTCCTCCCCTCCTCTGCACAACCAGCAACAGTTTTGCTTCACCCTCCAGAAGGCTGGAAGTTTGGTCTCTGGAGGGGGTAAGGAGGGAGAGTATGGCCTCAGGACCCCAGGCCACTGGGACAGAGGGACTCAGTGTTGAACATGGCAAGAGATGAAAGGAAAATCCACACCCTGATTTAGGAGACTCACTCTGACTCTCCCCAGGCTCCCAGGATGCCGTAAGGCAGCCAGCCTCATGCCCTCTAGGCAGAGAGCTGGAAGATTCTTCTCTGGAGAATGAGACCAGGCCAAGTGAAGAGATCAAAAAATATTCATACTTACGATCCTCCAACCAAAGAGCCCCAGCGGATCACCCTGTAATGAGGTCCTTCTCTGGACAAGCCCTGGTCACATGCCAGAACTTCCAATCAGCTTCCTTGCACTGCACTCCTGAATACACATGGACAGCTAAGAGTTATCAGGCTTTTGAGGAAAGGCAAAACAAATCATCAGGGCCACCACCACCAATAAAATCCAGGAAATACAATTTTGGAGAAAATAAAGACAATGCACACAGACAGAACAAAAATCTTCATCAGTAATAACCTCAGCGGGATTAGAAGAGGTATTGTAGCCATGAAACAAGAATAGCACACCATTAAAAAACTTCAGAAAATTAACAAGAACTTTTAGAAAATGAAAAACATGGTAGGAAAAATGAAAAACTCAACAGAAGGGCTGGAAGATAAAATTGAGAAATTCTCCTACGAAAAAAGAACCAAAGGCAAGAGATGGAAACTAGGGAAAAAATAAAATAGAAGAATTAGACCAGGACATCCAATAGCTGGGGAAAGAAAAGGAATTCCAGAAAAAAAAATTATGCAAGAAAATGTCCTAGACGTGAGGTATCCCCATATTAAAAGCTCTTACCAAGTGCCCTACACAATGAATGACGAAAGATTCCTATCAGGTGTCTCAAGCAAGGTTCACTGAGGAGGCAGAAACCATACTGCCATTTTACCAGGGGCAGTTTATCGTAAAGAATTGTTAACAAATAGAGGATGGGTGACAACGTATAAGGAGTACAAGAGGGCAAAAACGAGGACACAAACATTTACAGAAACTTTATTCATAAGAGCCAGAACCTGAAAACAACTCCAAAGCCCAGGCACCAAAGCAGCAGCTTGGAAGAAAATCCAGAAGCTATGAGAGAGCAGGGGTGAATCTGAGATGTTTACAGCATTCTCCAAGTAGAAATCAAAAGGAGGCTAGCTCTACATAACCCCAAAGCCAGCTTAAGAGTTTAGTACTTTAGGGGCGCCCGTGCGGTTCAGTCCGTTAAGCATCTGCCTGCAGATCAGGTGGTGAGGACCCTGGGACCGAGCCCTGTGTTAGGCTCCCTGCTCCGCGGGAAGCCTGCTTCTCCCTTTCCCTCTGCCATTCCCCGTGCTTGTGGTCTCACCCTCTTTCTGTCAAATAAATAAAATCTTAAAAAAAATAATTGTGCATCATTTTTTTGCCAGTGTTATTTCTTTCTACGTGGCACATAAAATAATGCTGTGACATGTATTAGATAGTGTATTAGATCTGATGAAATATGGTGCTATTTCACATGAACACATCCAAAGAAAAAGAGGTTCCCAACACAGGGACAGTGCTCAAGCTCCTCCTCTCCACAACTTACTGCTTCTGTCTCCTCCAGGTGTCTGCTATCATCTCAACCTGGCTCCCCTCCTAGTGACAAAATGGCTCCAGCAGCTCCAGCAATCACATCAAAGCACAATGGTCAGTGCCCAAAAAGGGGCTCTGTTTCTCTTTGTAAGTAATAACATCTTCCCAAAGCTTCTACAGCCTTCTCCTCGTGTCTCATTAGCCAAAATTTTATCACATGCCCATGCCATACCAATCACTGACAGGGGGGAGAAACTACCAAGAATGACTTAGACCAATCATGTCCTGCCTCCTGGAGCTAGAGATGAGGCTGCACTCTGTGCATAAGCTATGTAGAAGAGAGAGACTGCTGGACAAATTGGGCTCGACAAGGAAAGGCAAGTGGTGGCAGCCAACAATGTCTGCCTCAATTCCTAATCACATCCATTGTGGTTGGAATTTACTAATTTGACTCTCCAAGGGCAACTGCACTTCTGAATTCTTAAAGAAATATTTCAATGCAGTCAGCTCTTCCTTATTATAAATTTCAGTTTATTCCGTTCTCATCTTAGCCTCAGACTCATCTTATCCATTATTAGTAATGTTGCTTTTGGGGCGCCTGGGTGGCTCAGTCAGTTAAGCATCCAATTCTCGATTTCGCCTCAGGTCATGATCTTAGGGTTGTGAGATCGAGCTCCACGTTGGACTCTGCGCCGGGCATGGAGCCTGCGTAAGATTCTCTCTCTCCCTCTGCCCCTTCCTCCCTCTCTCTCTAAATACTACTACTACTAATAATGATAATATTAATAATAATGTTGCTTTTATTCCTAATGTATAAAAATTACTACCATTCCAGAGTGAAATTTTGGATAGTTGAAAATCGAAGTTTTGCTGTATTTAGACAAATTGAACCAAACACAGACACAGAGAGGAGCACATATTTGATGTTTTAAATTTGCACCGAAACCATCATAACTGTTGTCTAGTTTAAATAAGGTGAAACTAATTATCTTCATAATTCATTCAAAAAATAACATCTTTCTGCCTTTTGGAAAACTAGTGCTTTGTGAGCTTTGAGTAATATTGAAAGGTAAAGTTACATGCGGAGTTTACCTTGCAGTCCTCACTTCTCCATTTCTCAGAGGGCTGTTCAGATAACAAAATCCTTCTTCCCCTAATAACAGATCTGATTCTACAAACTCTCCAGGACACAGTATCTCAACCCCACTCTGTGAAATCCCCTAATTATATATGATTTCCAAAGCAGGGAGAAATTTGATCTGATAGAGTAACAGTAGTCTGCAAGAGAAAGCAGAAACAGTCCTGTGCTAACCTACAAACCTTCTTCCTAGGCAGACGCTTAGAAAGATTTGGAATCCCCCATTGAGTGTGTGCTATCTGGCAAGTCATTCCGACGTCCCTGAGCAACTTTGTTTTTTACCTGGACAGATGATAGATGACTCTCCTTAATTATATTGTTGAGGAAATACAGCAAAGAGCATGCAATTCTTAATGATTTTTTTAAAGATTTTCTTTATTAATTTGATAGAGAGCACAAGCAGGGGGAGCAGTAGAGGCAGAGGGAGAAGCAGGATCCCTGCTGAGCAGGGAACACGATGCAGGGCTCCATCCCAGGACTCTGGGATCATGACCTGAGCCGAAGGCAGAGGCCTAACCTACTGAGCCACCCAGGCCCCCTCTTAATGATTACTGATGATTAAAAAAATCAAACACCAGGTCAGAGTGAAAAGCCGAAATAAATGTCTTTGAAGAATATAATCAAGATTACGATCAAGAACCAAATATTGTTAGAGAGTCGATGAGAAAAGAGATATTTGGTATTTGGGGCTGAGTTGGCTGTTACGGATGTGAAGGACTGGTCAGCAGGTGAACAAGAGGGGAAGGGAGAAAGAAAGAGGCAAGGACCTCACTCTTTGGGGTACGCTCCATATCCGGCATCGGGCTGGGTGCTCTGGAATTATCTCATGTCATCATCCACGAGTCAGTGAGGGGCCATCATCATTATTTCCATTTTGGAGATGAAACCAAGGCCAAAAGAGAAGAAGACATTTGCCCAATAAGGTAAAAGACAGCGAACAGGGTTTAAACCCAGACCTGTCTAATCACAGACTCTCTCTGCTTTTTGTCCCAGCGGCAGGATTTTTCAGCTAGGGCAGTGGTGGGATTAGCACAATTTTTTTCCTAAGTGTCCCCTCAAGGGCTGCCTAGTGAGTTGCTGGCCGAGTGGGGGAAAGTACCTAACATTTAGGGATCTTCGCCAGGTGAACAAGAAATGCCTCATCATCTTGCCTTCGTAAGTGGTGAAGAAGAGATTTTAGGGGATTAATGAGAAACCTTTGACCTCTCTTTTAAAAGTAAGCTCAGGGGCGCCTGGGTGGCGCAGTCGTTAAGCGTCTGCCTTCGGCTCAGGGCGTGATCCCGGCGTTATGGGATCGAGCCCCACATCAGGCTCCTCCGCTATGAGCCTGCTTCTTCCTCTCCCTCTCCCCCTGCTTGTGTTCCCTCTCTCGCTGGCTGTCTCTATCTCTGTCAAATAAATAAATAAAATCTTTAAAAATAAATAAATAAATAAAAGTAAGCTCAATTTCCAAGTTTATTACAAAGATTTACTGGAAATATATAAGAAACCCAAAAATACGCTGAATATAAGTAAAAATTTTAAAGAATTCTACCAATGGTCGCATGATTTCTACTAAGATACCAAATAATGGTGTATATCTTCTAACGAGGCTCACTGCCCATCCTTTCTGGAGCAGGAGGGAAGCAATGCACGAGAACTAGACCGGGCAAGGTCAGCAGATGCCACAGCGGCAGGAGCGGACACAAGGTTTCTAAGCTGTCTAGGGTCAGTTTCTTCATTTGTAAAAAGAGTCGTGTGCCACTCACAGGAGCTTGGGAGATTCCTGAGACCTGGGGAGAGCACAGTGAAGCCCAAATCTCAACAGTCTTGCAAAAACAGCACAAGGTCCTCGGCAGCTTTTCTTGCAGGCATGTTCATTAACAAAACATTCTCAGTTAATAAGAACAATATGTTTGGGGCTCCTGGGTGGCTCAGTCTTTTGAGCCTCCAACTCTTGATTTCAGCTCAGGTCACGATCTCAGGGTCCTGGGATGAGCCCTGAGTGGGCTCCGTGCTCAGTGGGGAGTCTGCTTGAGATCCTTTCCCTCTGCCCGAGATTCTTTCCCTCTGCCCCTCCCCCAACTTGCACCTGTGTGCACACTCTGTCTCAGAGAAATAAGAATGATCTTTAAATCAGGATTTATAGACTTTGAGGGTTTCAAAAGAGATAAATATGTGACAATAACTACATGTGAATAACTATATATGAATATATGACTTGACTTAAGATGGGCTAATACCAGAATAGTTAGCAACCACTTCACGAATATTTGGGGGATACCTCTTAGCTCAGCTTCCTTCAAGCTGTATCGGTCATGTGAAACAGTTGCATTTACTGCTACGCTGATGCTCCTTCCCTCTACATGTATAAATATTTTCCTTTCAATATTTGGATTAGTGGTATATATACTTTTGAGTCTTTTCCCAAATGATAATTAACATTGCTCTATATTATTTTTTCACATATTCTTTTATTGGCTGTAAGGTATTCCATCATCTAAATGTGCCATAATTATTTAATTAGTCCCAACTATCAAACCCTTAGGTCAGTTCTGATTTTTCATTGTCATAATTAACCTATGACAAACAGTCTTATATCAAAATGTTATAGGATTTCTTCTCCTTTGGTGCCCGCAGTTCTTGGTCCTGCTGCTTAGAAGAATGAAGAGGTAGACCAGACAGACGAACAGTGGTGGGCTGCTAAGCAAAGCTTATTGAGCCACAGTAAAGTTTATTGAGCCATAGTACAAAGCTCCTAAAGAGGGAGGGGACCTGAGAGGGTTGCCGATTTGGCCTTTAGATCTAGGTGTTTTGTTTTGTTTTGTTTTAAAGATTTTATATATTTATTTGACAGAGAGAGAGCACAAGCAGGGGGAGCTGAAGAGGGAGAGGGAGAAGCAGGCTCCCTGCCTGGGGCTCAATGCAGGGCTTGTTCCCCGGACCTGGGATCATGACCTGAGATGAAGGCAGACATTTAACGGACTGAGCCACCCAGGCGCCCCAAGATCTAGGGTTTTTTATGGGCTCTTTGGTGTGGGCTGTTTTAATCTGATTAACCCTCTGTGTGCCTGTCATCCAATCACGTTTTTGTCATCTACCTATCACGTGGGAAAAGATGGAGGGCTCCTTCCGGGGTGGTGTCAAATCCTTTTAAGGGTGGTTTCCTCTCAGGGCGGGAGCTGGGTCCTCTTGGCCCTGTCTCCCTTTCTCCAAACTACCCTTTATTAAACATGTTATATACATTTCTGATAAATTCTGGAGGATAAATTCTTAACAAGTAGAATGTTTGGGTCAAAGGGTATGAATGAGCTTAAGGTTTTTGATGGGTATTGCCAAACCAATGTATACCCTTCTCAATGATTATTAAGGGCTTTTATTTTTCCTTGTCCTTACCAGTATTAGGCTTTGTCACTTAAAAAAAATAATAACACAAAAACACAACTTTATCATGAGAGACAATAAATGGTAGAAAATATCTAACATAATTTTCTATTTTAGTAAGTATAGTATATGGAGCATAACTGAGTCTTGACAAGGCTAAGTAGGGATTCTGATTTCTGTGTTCTGCTCTGTAGAGGTGATCTGCTGACCTGAAGCATAAAGGTCGTATTTGAAGAAAGCCTTGTGTCTCAGAACAAACCCCGTGTTTATGAGTTAGAAGTAAGGAGGTTTGGATTCCGGTTCTAGCCAGTCGTCTTTCCTTAGGCAAGTGTTATATTCTCAGTAATTTACTTTAAATACCTCAGAGGAGCCAGTAGGATGCTTATCTGTGTGCAAGTTAACTTGAGTCTGTGCCCTGAGGACCCTCCCTCTAGAGGCCATTATTGCAGGCACTTCAGATATTGCCTTCTAAATCAGTACCAGAGGGTTAATTAGTCTAATGAATGTCGGAAATAATTTTTCACTGATGAAATGAGTAACGTGCAAGATAGGAGACAAGTAAGATTGTAGAAGTGTTTCTCTGCCTTTTTAAATATTTTATTTTATTATTTTATTTTATTTTATTTTAATTCCAGTATTGTTAACACACAGTGTTATATTAGTTTCAGGAATATGATACCGTGATTCAACAATCGTGTGCATCTCTGTCTTCTGTTGAACAATGTAAGAAATAAGCTCGGTAACAGCACTGCTGGAGTAGTGCCCCGTCTAGAACTCCATGTGTTCTGGAACCCTCCACGTAACCAGGGATTTAGTTGCCTGATCTGGCCTGAAGGGTAGCTGATTGTGTCACCGTAATACAGGCGCACTTGCCCCAGGGAGAAACTTTCCTGTGAAGGTTCCCGCAGCGTGCCCATGTGCACAGCGAGGAGGGGACTCCCTTGAGCTTCCAGAAATGTAGTTTGGACTCTTGTGGTGCCTGCTTGGTGGTGTCTTTCTTGTGGCAGAATTCAACCGAGACTTGCTCTCATTGTAACATACCTCCGGTGGTACGGCCGGAGGGAGAGACAACCCACCACTTCTTCTTCTTTTTTTTTTTTTTAAAGATTTTATTTATTTATTTGACAGAGAGACAGCCAGCGAGAGAGGGAACACAAGCAGGGGGAGTGGGAGAGGAAGAAGCAGGCTCATAGCGGAGGAGCCTGATGTGGGGCTCGATCCTGGAACGGCGGGATCACGCCCTGAGCCGAAGGCAGACACTTAATGACTGCACAACAGTTGCCCCACAACCCACCACTTCTAACTTAACCTCTTGGAAGCTTTTTGCTCCTCTGTACGAGTGGCAAGAGATGGACTAAATTATTTCTGACCTCCCAATTAGTTCTAAAAGTTCTAGATCGTATGGTATAAAGAACACAGCATTAGATTCAGATTGCCTGGCATCTTCATTTAATAGAAAAGAAATATTTGTCGTATTTAATGTTAATTTCAATGACATCTAAAAGAAAGGGAATAGAAAGGGAAGTTGAAGTATAAAGCGATTAAATAGCCAAGTTCTGTCTCTCTCCAGAATTCGTGCTCTTTCTCCTGATGCCCCTGTGCATCAGATAGATACAGTAACAGATAACTCTGCTAGGTACTAAGTCGTGTCCCCTTGAAATTCCTGTGTCAAAGCCCTAATCCCCAGGGTGACTGTATTTGGTGATAGGGCCTTTGAATAGGTCACTAAGGTTAAATGAGGTCATAAAGGTGGGGCCCTAATCCAATATGACTAGTGTCCTTATAAGAAAAGACAGATATTAGGGAAGCACACACGCCAAGGAAAAGCCGTGTGAGGCCCCAGCAAGAAGATGGCCATCTGCCAGACAAGGAGAGAGGCCTCCGAGACACCAAACCTGTCGACAGCTTGATCTTGAACTTCCAGCTTCCAGAACTGTGAAGAAATAAATTCTGTTATTTAAGCCCTTAGTCTTTTATTATGGCAGCCCTAGGGACTAATACGCCCTCACCTCCGTGGAGATGGGGTAGAAAGATGTTTAAAAGGACAATTTTGGGGGCACCTGGGTGGCGCAGTCGTTAAGTGTCTGCCTTCGGCTCAGGGCGTGATCCCGGCGTTCTGGGATCAAGCCCCACATCAGGCTTCTCCACTGGGAGCCTGCTTCTTCCTCTCCCACTCCCCCTGCTTGTGTTCCCTCTCTCGCTGGCTGTCTCTCTCTCTGTCAAATAAATAAATAAAATCAAAAAAAAAAAAAAAGGACAATTTTGGTGAGGCTCCTGCTCAGAAATTCAAAGGTGGCAGGTTAAGGGGTTTCCTGAAAGGAATCAGCCACCACAATTTTGTGGGACTTAGGGTTTTGTGGCTTACTTATTCTATAGTGCTCAGCACCAAAACCACATGAACAGTAACCCTTTAAAGGACCTACTTTCTATAGGGCAGGGTGCTAGGTAAGATGGTATGAAAAGTCTCCAGTCTTTCAGATATCAGGCAAGGGGAGAGGGGTGGGAGCAGGGCCTCAGGAGACGACAGGACACAGGGAGGCAGCTCTATGGGGAGAGGAAAGCTGGCTGAAGTCCAGGCCTGCAAGCATGGAGAAAGGAGTGAGGAGCAATGAGGTGGTCGGGCAATTCAAAGGCTGGGGGGGAGGGGTTAGGGACAGAGGCAAAGAGGTGGTAGGGATCAGGGCGGTAGCCCAAAAAGTCATACCCAGGAGCTGTGAGGACCCCAGGGAGCGATGGGTGGGTGGGGATGGGGGAGAGGAAACTAAATAAGGGGAGGGCCCATAGCAAGTTTCACCTGCTTAACCATTTTGACTTGGGCAGAGCCCTCCTGACCCTAATTGTAACCTTACAGGGTGATGCTAGTGAGAGAGGAAGCCAACCAGTTTCTCTGCACTTCCCCTGAAGCTTTGTCATCTCAATTAACTACGTAGTTCCATTACAGGTTGAAGAACGTGAGATACATTGGATAAGCTTCAGGGGGCTCCTCATGGGGGCCAGTAGTTGACACTGCCGTGATATCAACATAGAACTTACGTGCAGCCCATAACCATGGAAATGAGGTTTGCTCCAGATAAACCAACAGGCTCATAGAAGACAAATGGACTATCGGCGGATCCATTACCGAGAAGTGTCCTGTGTAATGACACTTACATGCATCAGACAAAGCATAATGGTGCTTTCCCCGGTGCTGGCCATGTAACTGTCGCTCTCTATGAGGAAAGTAGCCACTCATCATGCCTGCCCTGTAGACAGGAAGGGGGGCAGCAAGTGGAGCAATTACTTGGAACTGGCCCCCCAAGTTAGAGAATGCCTACTCTCAGAGACCCTCAAGAGACAGATAGCCATTTGGGTCTGCGTGACTTTAACATCAATTGACTTGATAGATTTTTAGGACTCCTTCCAGCACTTTGATTTTGTGACCCTGATCTCTAAGGAGAATGTTCACTGAGGCACAGACCTCACTTCTAATTGGATGTGACGCCAGATCACAAAGTTGCAGCTGATGCTGGACGCACAGCCTTAGGGGCCTGCTGCAGTACTTTTTCGAAATCCCAGACCAAACTGTAGCTATTGGTGTTGGAGTCAGTTTTAATTCCTATCCCCTTCTGTTGAATCGCAGGTAATCTTTAGATGGTGGAAGATCTCTCTGAGGAGTGAGTATCGATCAACAAAGCCTGGAGAAGCGAAAGAGTCTCACGAAGAGTTCCTAGACAACTCCCATCTTCAAGGTAAGGAAGGGAGCACGTTCTGTACTTACGTTCAGTTCCCTTTCATTAGTGATAGATTTTGTCGCAGAAATATCCAGCATATCATCCTTTGAAATATTGATATGTTATTATGTACTTAAAGAGAGAAAATTGTTAACATATCCCGAAATTTCTCTTGGGAAAAATCTTCAAGGGTTTAAGATTCCAGGTGAATATGTCAATTCCATTAATAATCTTAAGTTGCATAAATATAGTTTTTTCCTATAACATTTAATTAAAATGGGCTTCCTTTAGTTAAAAATAAATTGAAAGGTTATTTGAAAACATAATCAAATTCTCAAATCCTTGAACTCTTATCATTTTGGCAAAATTGCTACCATTTCTTTTTAATATCAAGGTTTGCTTCAGAAGAAGACTTAATCAGGTAGCATGTGGGCTAAGTACAAACTGCCCTCCGGTTTCCCCTGTGCTTTTTGCTGCCACAATATGAAAATTTCAACTAAAAAGCAGGGCGCCTGCATGGCTCAGTTGGTGATGCGGCTGCCTTCGGTGGGGAGCAGGGGGGGAGGAGGGAGGCTGTTTCTCCCTCTCCCTCTGCCTGCCTCTCCCCCTACTTGTGCTCTCTTGCTCTCTCTCTCTCTCTCTGTCAAATGAATAAATAAAATTTTTAAAATAGAAAATAAAAAACAAACAATGGTTTTTAACAAACTCCCATGTACCTATCACCTGGTTTCAAGGATACTCAAAATGTGGCCAAAATCTCTACACCGAAGCCACTGTTCCCACTGGATTAGTTGCAAGCAAATCTCAGTTGTTACATCATTTCATGCAAAACTACTTCAGTATGTGTCTCTTAAAAGGATTCTCTTTAACTAAACTCCTTAATAATTATTTACCTTAAGTATAAAAATCGAAAACTAGAAGCTATTTTAGGAATTTTTATTTTATTAGGAGTTAATATCAAATACTTACATATATGTGTTCTCATTTTTAAAAAATTTTTATTTATTTATTTATTTGATATATAGAGAGACAGCACAAACAGAGGGAGCAGCAGGCAGAGGGAGAAGCAGGCTCTCTGCTGAGCAGGGAGCCTGGTATGGGGCTTGATCCCAGGACCCTGGGATCATGACCTGAGCCAAAGGCAGACACTTAACTGACTGAGCCACCCAGGTGCCCCATGTGTTCTCATTTTATTGTTACAATATCCTTGTGACGTAACCAGTATTACCCCCATTTCACAAGTGAGGTTCAGAATGGCTATGACTTTCCAGGGTTCCACAGTTAATTTCAGACATTTGACAGGACTAAGCACTGAGAGTCAAAAATATCAAGTACATACATTAATCTTATTCTTAAAGACACATTCTGGGTAGATCTTTGATAATCAACACTCTTAAAAGACATTCTAATATTTAAATTATAGTATGTAATAGTTTTTTTAGGCAGAGAGTAGGTTTGCTTTGGCTTAGTTTCCTTAAACAGTTGAAAGTCTGGATTGATTGCCTTCAATTCCTGATGTTGCATACATCTCATTTTGTTAACCTCTTTGCAGCGAGGATTTATAAAATGCATTATGGTTTAAAAAGAACCATGTTGGGGAAAGACTGTCCACGTTTCACTGAATAAAAATCAGTCCAGCCACTCCTTACTTAATCGTAAAATAGACATGTTTTTGCATAGTTATGAAGTCAACTGTTATAGGGGAGGCTGGTCGGCTCAGTGGAGCGGGTGACTCTTGGTCTTGGGGTGACTCTATACCACATTGGGTATAGAGATCACTTGCAAATAATATCTTGAAAATAAAATAAACTGCTATATAACACATTTCATTTTCATGCCAGGATCCGTTTTACTTTCTAAGCATTGCAGTAACTACTGCAAAGCTTATGTCTAAGTGGCAAATATGCATTGACAGACCGGTGTGGTTTTCTAATTGACTTCCACAAAACCTGGCTAGGGACAGTGGCATTGCTTGTGTTCTGAGTATAGTCTCTTGCTTGCCTCAGACACTTCCAGACCCGTGCCCCCTGCTAGGATATAGGGGTGGGGGTGGGGCAACAGTGGCTTGGGGGTAACACTTGTGGGGTTCCTGATCCTGGGAAAATAGGCAATAAAGTGGGACTCTTAAAATTGCGGTTTGAGGGGTGCCTGGGTGGCTCAGTTAAGCATCTACCTTCCGCTCAGGCCATGATCTCAGAGTCTGGGGATCGAGCCCCACGTGGGGCTCTCTGCTCAGTAGGGAGTCTGCTTCTCCCTCTCCCTCTGTGCTCTCTCTCACTCTTGCTCTCTCTCAAGTAAATAAATAAAATCTTTAAAAAATAAAATAAAATAAAATAAAATAAAATAAAATAAAATAAAATAAAATAAAATAAAATAAAATTGTCTGAGAGCTGCAGTGTCCAGCTGGCTGGTGGCCTCTGGCCCCGAGTAGCACTGAGATACTGAATTAAATCACCTGGCAAGTTCAAAGTCTCCTGTGTTTCAGTTTTTAGACTTCCTAGAGCATCCTGGTCTCTGTCAGATGAGAAAACTCCAGACAATGATATTGTTTGGCCCCCTTCTGGTCCTTGGTTCTTAAGGAATCCCTCAGAAGGCATCTCTATAGCAGAAGAGGCGTGCCCTGGGCCCAGAGAGGGGCTCAGGGGTCCGTGGCCAGGATTTCAATCCCTGCTGCCTCTACCCAGCTGTGTGACCGCAGGCTGACCCTGACTCCCTCCGTGAGCCCACTTCCTCCTTATACCTGGGGAAAAAGTGGTTATTCCATGTGGTCGCTGTGGGCACTCAGTGACCCGCCCATGAACGGTATTTAGAGCCGCACAGAGTGCATAATCAACTCGTAATCATTATTGGCTGTTGTGAAGTATTGGTATTTGGGTTTGATTTTTCCCATTCCCTCCTTACTGTATTCCCAAGATCTCCCCAAAGTTTTTCTCATCCGAAGGTCCTCTCCTACTGACATGGTACACACTGGCAATAGGTCTCTAGGACCTGGGTCACCCTTGGTGACAGTCCTGGCAGAGGACCGGAACCATGTTACTCTTGCTTTCTTGACCTCTCAGCAGCACTCAGCTTGGAGGGGACGTTTTCTTTCCCTGGCTTCGGGGGGCACCGAGCTCTTGGTTCTCCTCCTGCCTCACTGGCCCCTTCTTGGCCTCCTTGCTGGCTCCTCCTCTTCTCTCCAAATCTAAACGTTGGGGGCCAGGGGTTAGCTCTACTGCCTGTTCTCTTGACTGTGCTTAACTTCTGGGGGATTGGGTCCGGGCTCTGGCTTTAATGCCACCATATGCTGACAAGTCCCAAATGGATATCTCCAGCTGGCCCATCTCCCCAGAAACTCCACACTCAGATATTTATCTGGCTGCTCCCTTGACATCTCCACTTGAGTTATTTCTAATAGGCTCTCAAATGTAACATGTCCAGAAATAGCTCCTGATCTTACCCTCCTGCAAGAAAAGAAAAAAAAAAAAAGGCCCAAACCCTATAGTTAGCCTTGGTCCCTTTCTTTCTCTCACACGCTAGATGTAATCCATCAACAAACCCAGAATCTGAATGGTGGTTCGCAGCCTCCAAGATGGTTCCTAAGATGCCCACCTCCCAACATTCACACTCTTGTGTAATCCCCTCCTGCACTGTCCTCGGTCAGTGTGTGTGACCAGTACAATCTGGCAGGAGTGACGGTCTGTCACTTTCGAGGTTAGGTTATAAATGACACTACGACGTCTGACTTTTCTCCTTTCCCCTTTCTCTCATCACTCGCTGTGGGGGAAGTGGGCCGCTGTGCCTCGAGGCAGTCCTGTGGAGAGGCCCGGGTGATGAGGAACTGCGGCCTTCCGTCAGCCGCCATATGCATGAGCTTTCTTGAGTGTGGACCCGAGAGCCACTGTCCAGGCCTCAGGTGATGCAGACCCACATAATGTCTTGACTGAACCTCAGGAGAGACAGACTCTGAGCCAAAACCACCCACTCCCACATTCCTGAACCTCAGACACGGTGAGGAAATAAATGTCTGTTGTTTTAAGCTAGTGAATTTGGGATCATTTTTACGCAACAGTAGGTAACTAATGCAGAACGCTTCGCGCCAGTTCCAACTCTGGTCCAACCAACAATAACGTCTCACCAGATTATTGAATCAGCCTTCTAACTGGTCTCCCCTTTCCTACCCTTGCCCCACAATAGTGTGTTCTCATCACAGTAGCCGGAATTAGCCCTTTAAGACGTATATCAGGTCACATTACTTGTCTGCTTTAAGCCCTTCAGTGGCTTCCTATCTCATGTAGGGTAAAAAGCCAAGTCTCGTAGTGATCTTCAACCACTCTCCCCTGTCGCCTACTCCACTTCAGGCACACTGCCCTCCCTGGTGTTTCTTGAACAAACCCAGCGTGCTCCCACCTCAGGGCCTTTGCACTTGCTATTCTCTCTGTTAAGAATGTATTTTCCAGATGTCCCCATGATTTGCTCTTCGTTCAGGTCTCTGCTGAAACTGCCTTATTACAGAGTGTTTCCCTGACCACCATACAAAAAAATCACCCCTTCCTTCCTTACCTTGGAAGACCAGATCTTCCATAACACTTTTCACCACACGATATAGTCTGTGTTATTTGTTCACTTATTGTCTGTCTCCATCACTAGAATGTAAGCTCCATTACGGTAAAGACTTTGCTTTGCTTACCAATAGGTCTTTGGCACCCACCTAGAGCAATGCCTGCTACATAGCTCTGTAAATAGTTGTTGTATGAATTATTTGAGAGAACTCTTAGGGAGCAGGACAAGGTAAATTCTAAAAACAGATCCTTCTAAATTATAAGTCTGGTCCTAACAGAGTTCAGGGTTCTGATCAATGGTTTATTCCAGAGGGGGGAAAAAACCTTACACCAAGTCTGGTCACACTACCAGACTGATACTTTTAAGATGGTTTTTCAAGCACAGGGACTACATCTTATTAATCGTTCCATTTTCAAGATTGGGGACCTGGTAGGCACTTAGTATATATTTGTTAAAATGAACGAAAATACATTTTCTGATGAAGGAATATTGCTTAAAATAACAAAATCACTGTGCTCAAACTCTATTTTCATGGCCCTAAATTCATATAAGAGCACAAGGGGTAAATTTTAAAACTTACTAGTATTTTTTATACTTAAGATAGTTATAAGCAGCTCCAGAGTCATACGTCATATAAATCTGCACGAGTGTTCTAGGGCTGCCATAACAGAATACTACGGACTGGGTGACTGAAACCCCAGGAATGGACCTTCTCACAGTTCTGGAGGCTAGTTCAGGTTCAAGGTGCTGGCAAGGTTGGTTTCTTCTGAGGCCTCTCCCTTGGCTTGCAGATGGCCAGCCCACTGTGTCCTCACAGGGCGTGTCCTCTGTGTGTGTGTACAGACCTCTGGTGTCTCCGTGTGTCCGAATTTCCTCTTCTTTTAAGAACACGAGCCAGAATGGATTAGAGCGCACCCATATGACCTATTTAACGTAATCATCCCTTTAAAGATCCTTTCTCCAGGGGCGCCGGGCTGGCTCAGTTGGTGGAGTATGCAATTCTTGATCTCAGGGTCATGAGTTCAAGCCCCACATTGGGCATGGAGCCTACCTTCAAAAAAAATAAATGTAGGTCCTTTCTCCCAGTGCATTCACACTCCAGAGGTTCTGGTGTTTAAGACCTCAGCGTATGGATTTTGGGGGAGGTTGGGGGGGCATAGTTCAGAGCCCATAGCACAATACATATTTTCCATGTAGGGGAATTCCTGTAATCTTGTAAACAGAGTGCATCATTACTAAATTAGTAATTAATGATTGTAGTGGTTTCCTATTGCTCCTGTAAGAAACTACCACACATGTAAATAATAACAACTTACTGTCTTATATTTCTGGAGTTCAGAAGTCTCATCTGGCTAAATTCAAGGTGTGGGTAGGACTGCATTCCCCCTGGAGGCTCTAGGGGAGGAGTTGTTTCCTTGCCCCTTCCAGCTTCTAGAGGCGCCCACATCCCTTGGCTTCTGGCCTCTTCCTCCATCTTCCAAGCCCGTGATGATGGCCTGCCCAACCTTTCCTGCTCTGATACGGCTTCCGTGGTCACATCTCCTTCTCAGACTCTGCCCCTCTTGTCTCCTCCTTTCCTTCCCAAGGACCCTTGTGATTCAGTTGGGCCCACGCAGTTAATCTGACCATCTCCCTGTCTCAAGATCTTTAGTCCCATCTGCAAAGGCCCTTTTGCTATGTGAGGTCACATACTCTGGAGATTTGATATAGAGCATCTTTGGCAGGGACATTATTCTGCCTACCACAGTGATAGGTGTCAAAGTCAAAAACATTGCTGAATTTATTCCCCCAGATTTGCATATTATTTTTTATTTTTTAAAGTAATCTCTATCCCCAACATGGGGCTGAAAATCACGACCCGGAGATCAAGAATCAGGTACTCCACTGACTGAGCCAGCCAGGCGCCCCTAGATTTGCATTTTTGAAAGACAAAATTCGTATGTTTATTTAAAAGGCCGTTCATACATACATAGGAAACTATTAGCAGGCAGTTGAGTGTTGCTTAATGCAGATTATTTCTATTCAAATCTTGGCTTCAAACGCGCTGCATATATGACCTTGGGCAAATGATTTTGTCCAATTTTTTAAGGTCATCTCTACACCCAACGTGGGGCTTGAACTCACAACCCCGAGATCAAGAGCTGCATGCTGCGCGGACTGAGCCAGCCAGGCGCCCCTAATTTAGTCTCTTTGGATATCAGTTTCCTCAGCTGTTGACAATGGGAATAATAACAGCATTTAGCTCAGAGGGTCCTTATGAGGAGTCATTGAATGAAGTGCTTAGAACTTGCCTAACACCTACAAACGAGCTATTATAGTTTTTATTTTGAAGTGAAAATTCCTTCTCTCTTCCTCCAAGCTCTACTCCCCAGAGATAACAATTATAAATAGCTTCTTTTGCATTTGAATTCTTTCTGTTTGGGATTGTGCCTGTTTGTTTACAAAAATAGAATCTTTAATTCTTTCATTTATTTTCCACTTACTACATTGTGAACATTTTTCTGGTAGTGTACATAAAGGAGTCACCTCGTCCTTTTCCAAGACTGTGGTGTTTCGTGGTAGAAATACACAGTCCTCCATTGATGGGCATTTCCAGAAGCCTTTGGGCACATTCTGGGACATATTTATGTTTGCACACTCATGTGAGAATATTAGTAACATAGATTCCTAGTCATGGAATTACTAGGACCAGAGAAATGTACATTATAAATTTTGATAGAGTGTTTTATTTTGAGTATTTTATTTTCTTACTGATTCTGTAGTTCAAGGCTCACTTGACCAGCGGGGGTATTTCTGTTAGCTAGCTTGAGTGGCCCTGCCATGGGGTTAGATGCAGCCCAAATGCCATGTATAATTTATTTGACCTTTATAATTATGCTAGTTTTGAAAGAATTTTAAATTGGGCAATTTAAATTATGTCAACGTTTATTCATAAAATGAGACTTCGTTAATATTTTGATGTCACCATATTTTAATTTTGAGTAATTCAAAATAAAATGCCAATTACTTCACTGTCCTCGCAAAAAGCCCTCCAAAAAACTGCTGTATTAATTATACTCCATCCGACAGGATATGGTTTTCTTGCACCTTTGCCATCACTAATTAGATATTACTATTCTTTTTCATCTTTTCCAGTCAGATGGTGAAGACAGTGTCATATTTAAGTAGCATTTTCCTGACAACTAGTAAGTTGAGCATCCTGTCATGTCTAATTACCATTTAGATCCTTTCTGTAATTTGCCTGTTTGTTTTCGTCGTCCACTTGTCTACGAAGTTTAATTTTTTTTCCTCTGAGACCTTTAAAAATCTGAAGAAACATCTCTGGACTTTTTCCCTAAGTTAAAGAAATAGGAAAATTACCAGAAAATTAGCTATTGGAAATATTGTTAAAATTGAGTTTAAAGCAAAAATGTGCCTACATCAACTCAGTTGAAAGTGCTGATTCATGAGTTGAGGTTGAATCCAACCTAAAAATAAGTTGTTTTCCAACTTAAGTCCACTTTAAAGTTGATTGCTTTGATCTTTGAATGAGTTATAAGTGGTGGTTAAGTATTTAGGCCAATCCACAAAAATCCCTGTGATAAAACCAAATGACTTCAACAACCATATCTTCTGAAGCAAATGACAAAGGTTTTTTATTTCTGCTACTGCTTGACAAAGGGAACGTGGGTGATATAGTTCAGATGTCAAAGAATTGAGGTTCTCTTGGACATTTAGATGATTTGTGAGGAAAATGGGACTGCATGTTTGAAATGGGGGACTCTAACGGAAAATCGATAATACTAATCAATACTAATAATCCTGAAAGATTGGCCTGAGTTCTAGATCCTTGGAATACTGGTACAGCAGAAATAGGAGAGTGGGAAACAACTGGTTTTCCCTTATTTCCAAACCTGTGCCAGCCCCATGCGATGGATCCATGATCCGTTTTCTTTGGGACCCTCCTTCCCTTAGCCTGTATCTCAGCCTTTGACCTGGGACTTCATTTTCTCAGGCCTACCCACCACCTCTTAGTCTACTCTCCTCTTTCTCTCTGCCCTCTCAGATCAGCTTCTCCTTGACTTCAGCCTGGATTTCTAGTTTCTGCCCACCTGGGGTAGGGACCTGTGGGTGAAGGAAGGGTGGGAGTGTGTTGGAGGCAGAAGCCCTCCGAGGAAGTGTGGGAGTCTGGCTCTGGCCTACAGAGCAGGGAAGGCAGATGTCAGCAAGACTTTTCTTGTATTTTATCATCTTTTTAGTAACTAATTTTCTTAGATAAAAAAATGAATACATACACATAGTAATAGAAAAATTAAAAATTAAATCAGTTTAAAGAGGTTTTAGAATAAAAGTAAGTCTCCCGACTGTCCCCATGTTCCCCGTTCCTGTGACAACCATCATTAACACTTTTCTTGTCTATCCTTCTAGAAATGGTCTATGCGTGTATACAAAATATGTTAACACAAAAAGAATCTTATACATTTTGTCCTATACTTCGCTCTTTAAAAGCTTTAAAATTTGGGGTGCCTGGGTGGCTCAGTCTGTTAAGCGTCTGCCTTCGGCTCAGAATCAGGCCTGACATCGGGCTCCCTGCTCAGCGGGGAGCCTGCTTCTCCCTCTCCCTCTGCCTGCCACTCCCCCTGCTTGTGCTCTCTCTTTCTGTGTCAAATAAATCAAATAAACAAACAAACAAACTAATAAATAAATATAAAAGCTTTAAAGTTCAGAAATATCTTAAATCCACAAAAAAAGAAGATAATATCCACAACACCACTAACAAAAGATGTTAACATTTGTCACATTTACTTCATTTTATCCATATCCGTTTATCCATTCACGTTGGTGGGCTTTGCTTATAATACTGTCTTCTTTCGATGGCTGTAGTGTCCGCAGTGCTGTTCTCTTTTTCCTTCCTTGAGAATGCTAATTTGTGCTTTCTCCTTTTTTTCCCATGACCCCTTGCTATGGGTTTATTCAGTTTATTATTTTTTTCATAGACTTTTAGCTCTGTGAATTTTCCCTGTTTTTATTTACTTATTTTTGTTATTGATTTCTGTTCTTACCTTTATTGTTTCCTTCCTACTACTTCCCTTAGGTCTGATTTGTTGTTCTTTTCTTAGCTTCTTGAGATAGAGGCTTAAAACATTGTTTTCAGCCATTTTTCCCATAAATTTTCTTTAAGTGTAGCTTTACTAATTTTGATAGGTTGTAACTTTATTCTCATTCAGTTGAAAATATCTCCTAAATTCCATTTTGATTTCTTCTTCGACTCTTAGATTATATAGAAACATTTTGTTTAATTTCCAGGTAGTTGGGGATTTTTTGGTTACTTTTTTTTCTTGCTTTCCAGCTGATAACATGTGATCAGAGAATCAGATACTCTAAATGGTTTTAATTTTGTTGTCATCCTTTCTCAGGGCCATAATAATCCCCCCTTTATCATCCCAGTTTCATTATACACGCTGCTGAAGTGAGTACAGTATTTACTTAATTTTTTTAAAGATTGTATTTATTTATTAGAGAGAGAGAGAGATTGAGAAAATGAGTGGGAGGAGGAGCAGAGGGAGAAGCGGACTTCTTGTGGAGCAGGGAGCCCAGTGCGGGACTGGATCCCAGGACCCTGGGATCATGACCTGAGTCCAAGGCAGGTGCTTAACCAACTGAGCCACCCAGGTGCCCCCATACCTATTTTTAATTGAAAATATCTTATGACTTGTCTCTCATATTTTAGTCTTTAACTCATCTCAGGTTTATTTTGGAGTATGATGAGAAGTTAAAACTTTTTTCTGTATGGCCAATGTTCCCAGCATTATTTATAGGACAGGATATTTGGTTTGTCTGATACCAACACTACACTGCTGTAATTACAATCTTTATGGTAAGTTTTCTTGCTTGTTAAAATGAATTCACCTTCCTCCTCCTGTTCTTTACCAGGAAAGAACTGTTTACCTGTTCTTGACTTTTTACCCTGTATGTGAGTTTTAAGATCAGCTAATAAGCCATGCAAAAATCTTTGTTGAGATTTAATTTTTTTTTAAATTTTATTTATTTATTTTTTTGAGAGAGAGAGACACAGAGAGAGAGCACAAAAGCAGAGGGAGAGGCAGAGGGAGAAGCAGACTCCCTGCTGAGCAGGGAGCCCCATGTGGGACTTGGTCCCAACCTGAGCTGAAGGCAGAGGCTCAACCCACTGAGCCCCCCCCCCCCCCGGGCTCCCCCCTGTTGAGATTTTAAATGGAATTGGATTGAATTTCCAGATTTTTGAGGAGAGAATCGTCATTCTTTGGTCTTCTCAAAATCAGCATGGTATATCTCCCCATCAATCTAGGTCTTCTTTTATGTGTTTCAGTAAAGTCTTAATGTTCTCTTCATGTAGGTTTTATTTGACCTTTCAACATTTTTTACTCGAATTCTTCCCAGGTGCTTTATGATTATTTTGTAGCTAAGAGTAGAATCATGTAAAAAAAATAATTTGAGTTCTAAGTTTTTTGTTTTTTGTTTTAAGATCTTGTTTATTTATTTAGAGAGAGCAGGGGAGGGGCAGAGGGAGAGAGAGAGAATCTCAAGCAGACTCCACGCTGAGAGTGCCGAGCCCAAGGCAGGGCTTGGTCTGCCAGCCCTGAGATCATGACCTGAGCCAAAATCAAGAATTGGATGCTTAACGGACTGAGCCACCCAGGTGCCCCTAATTCTAAGTTATAAAGAGTAAAATTTAAAAGGGTTAAAATTCTCTTCTAAGATGATATAAAACTTGTGTGTGTTGCCAAAGCCAAACCATAGAGCAGTGAACGTTCAGAGGCTCGGTTTCCTCCCTGTCTGCCCTGCCCTCTCCTCCCCTTGCCCTGGGCTGACTGCTTGTATTTGTTACGTACCCTTTCAGCGAGTCTCTCTGCCTATACAAACAAATTCATATGTAGGTATCTGTGTTCCCTCACCCCTTCTACAAATGGTAGCATCCCGGTCCTGCTGTTTACACCTTCCTTTCCACCAGTATATTCTGGAGATCATCACTTCATGCCTTTAAAAATCTTCTTCCTCTTCTTCCACTTCCTCCTCCTCCCCTTACTCCCTCCCCTCCCCCTACGCCTCTTCCTCCTCCTTTTTTTTTTTTTTTTCACAACTGCATAGTATTTCTTTGTGTGAATGCACCAGAATCCCCGTGATGAAAATTTGGGTTCTTTCCAATTTTGTGCTAATACAAATAATGCCAAAATGAATAATCTTGTGCACGGGTCATTTCATATTTAGTCCATATGTGTTTGTGAGATTACTGGGCCAAAAGACAAATGCGTATTAAGTCATCACTTGGAATTAATTGTTGCTGGTATGTAGAGAAGTGACGCTGATCATTTTCCAGTAGAATTTCTTGACTTTCATATGTCGATACTTAGGTCATCTGCAATATTGACAATTTGTCCTTGCTTTCTAACTCTGAGGCATTTTTATATCTTTTACTTACTTATTTTTGACCTCAATGCTGAATAGAAACGGTGACAAGAGTGGGAATGCTAATCATGCCTGACATGAAAGGCCATACAACATCATGGTTAGGAGGGGCACAGTGGAGCACACTGCTTGGTTCAATCCTCGTTCTTGCTGTGTGACCTTTCTCACTGTGTGACTTTGGGCAACTCCCTTACCCTCTCCATTTCTCATCTTTCTCTCTAAGAGGGGAATAATAACAGTACCCATCTCATAGAATATTGTGATTACCAAATGATTATCTATATGATATATATGCACTATGTGTGTGTACATACATATTAGAGCTCTACCTGGCAAATATAGGATACTGTACAAATTCGTGTTACTGTTATTATTATTACTATTTAAGTAAGCTCTACACCCAACATGGGGCTTGAACTCATGACCCTGAGACCCAGAGTCATATGCTCTACTGACTGAGATAGCCAGGCACCTTATTACCGTTATTACTATTGCTACTGTTATTAAGTTTCTGGTTACTAGCCTGTATCAGGTAATCATGTTTAAAAAGTTCCCTTTTATTATTAATTTTCTAGGAATTTTTATTCATAAATAGGTGTTAGAATTATATAAAATAATTTTCCTTTATTTTTGAGATGATCATTTCTCCCCCTATTTGTTAAGATGGCAAACTATATTACATAGCCTTCCAAAGTTATTCCATCCTTGGGTTATCCCAGAATTAACTATACTGGTCACAATTTATCTGTATTTTTGATATGTTGATAGATTCAATCTCCTAACATATTTAGAATTTGTGCCACATACGTTCGTAAGTGATTTTTCACATGCAAATTTGCTTTTACCCTACCATCGTTGCTAGTTTGAGCAACCTCACCATTTAAGTTGGGAGAGTCCTTCTGTTTCTATTCTTTGGAACAAATTATGTAAAATATAGGTTGTTCTCTGAGAGTTTATAAGGCTCACCTGTAGAACAGTGTAGATCTGAAGCTTTACTTGAGGTTTTCCTTCTTAATTCAATCAGTGGATTCAATGTATTTACTGGTTATAGTCGCTCAGGTTTTCTTTTTCTTCTTGAGTCAGAACTGATAAGTTATATATTCCTGGAGGATTGCCCAATGGGTCTGATTTTAAGTTAGTTAGTGTAACAATTTTTCTAAGTCCCTGTTGTAGTTAGTTATATTCTTCTTTTTATTCCTGATAGGACTGAGTTATGCTTTTTGTCCTTTTTTTCTTATTTATTCTTTGAAGTTTATCTATTTTATTAATCTTTTTAAAAATCAACTTTTTGGTTTCCCTGATCACTTCCATTGTTTCTTTTCTATTTCATTAATATTTGCTCTTATCTTTATATTTTCTTCTAATTTAGGGAGGTAACCAATTTTGTTTGTTTGTTTGGATATAGAGCTCACTAATATCTGATCTTTGTCTTTCTACAGCAATGTCCATTGAATAACTCTTTTCAATAGTGTTACTCAAATATTTTATAATTCCACTTCTGTGTGATGTATCAAGTATTGATAGAAGGGTTATAAAATCTCCCACTGCAGTGGAGGGCTATCATTTTTCTTCATAATTCTATCCGTGTTTGTTCTATGTATTTGGTTTGGAGTATACTAGTTTATTTATTTATTTTTAAGATTTATTTATTTATTTTAGAGAGAGCACATGGGGAGGGGCAGAGCAAGAGGGAGAAACTTTGCAGACTCCTCACTGCTCTCAGAGCCCCACGCCAGGTTTGATCTTGCGACCCTGAGATCACGACCTGAGCCGAAATAAAAAGTTGGAGGCTTAACCGACTGAGCCACCCGGGGGTCCCAGGGGTATATGAGCTTAGAAGTATTAAATTATCCTGGTGTATTATTCCTTAGTGCTTCCTCCTTATCTCCAATGGAGGGATTTACTTGAATGTATGTTTTGTCCGGTATAACTGTATCGGCTTTCTTTTGGTTTGAATTGGTCCATGTTTTCCCATTCTATTACTTTTGCTTTTCCATATCTTATTTTAAGTGTGTCTCTTATAAACAGTATAGCCAGAATTATGTGCGTATGCATATGTTATTTATCTGAGAGTCTTTTAACTGGCATAATTAGTTCATTTACATTTATTGTGATTACTAATACACCTATAAATTTCCATCATCTTATTTTGTGCTTTCATCTTATCCTGCTTTCTCTTTGCTTTTTTGTTTTGTTTCCATTCTCACCTTTCTCTTTTGTTTTCTTTACTCCATTTTTTTCCCCATAAGACAGAGACTAATTTCCTTCCCTGCCTTGCAGACATGGCCATTGCACACAGTTTTGCTCAGTAAGTTGTCAACTCAAGTTGTTTCACAGAGCTTCACAGAAGGTGCCTTCAGACGGGGCAGACTTAGCTTTCACACATGTTTCTAATTTAATATATATTTTAAAATTAATTAATTAGATTTTTTTTTTTTTTTTAAGAAGTAAGCTCTATGTGCCATGTGGGGCTTGAATTCACAACCTGGAGATCAAGAGTCTCATGCTGTATTGACTGAGCCAGCCAGGCATCCCCAGCTTCCATGCACATTTCTATTACTTGCCCTACCTCTTTTACTTACTGGACCATGATTATGATGCCTAGGGGACAGAGACCATCTTAGAGTGACCCTGAGGGTGACAGCCACGTCCTAAGAATGTGGAACAGAAAGATTAAAGGACCCAGGGACATTAATGACATAATGGAGCTCCTGTACCAGCCTTTACTGCCTATCTCCACACACTAACTAAGGAAAAAATAGACTGCTATTTGCTAAGTCACCTTAAAATGAGTTTTCTGTTTCATTCAGCTGTAAACCAATCTCCAACTGATTATAAAGCAACTATTTTGGAAGTTATCCTTATATTTCTTTTTCTTCCTTTTTCTTTCTCTTTCTCTTCTTCCCTCTGTTCCTCCCTTCCTTCCTTTGTGCTCTCCCTTAAAATTTTCACAAGTTTAGTTTAACTTGACTTATAAAAATCGAGTATTTATCAGTATTTCTCTCTGCCTCTTGAATATCAAGGACCTTAGAATATTTACACTCTAAATCTCTACCTTACGTTGTAATTGTGGAATGGTGTTTTGATTTGCATTGTTTGACAACTCTGCCAGTTTGCTATTTCAAACATGTTTTACACAGTAGTAGTTGTTTAGATTTGCCATGTACTGCCATTTCTGTCTCCATTATTGCTTCTGAAATTCTATTCCTTCCTTCTATGTAAATTTCTTTCTTCTTGCAGCGTACCTTTAGTTGTTCAGAATCTCAGGTCCATGGGCGGGTGGGACACCTCAGATATAATGCCTTAAGTGCAGCTCCTCCTCGGGGATCGCTCCTCTAGGTCTGAAGCCTGTGAATTAGACACGTTTTCTGTCCCTCACTACGTGACACGTAATGAGACAACCACTATATACACTGGTCCACAGAAATTCTGAAATTCAATCGGGCATAGGTTATCAGTCCTTTTTCTAAAATTTAAATTCAATTAATTAACATATAGTGTATTATTCGTTTCAGAGGTAGAGTTCAATGAGTTTATAAGTTCTTGATGAGAACTCGAGATCTGGTACTAATTCTTCATGGCTCTCGGTTTTACCTCCTGGACTCTTGAATCCATCCTGAGTCATCTTCCTCGTCCGCGAAAGGTAAACCATCTTTGCAGGTTTAGTTTTCTCAGCCTCCTTCTTGCCTGTAGGAGTTGGAGCATCCGGAGTGTTTTTCCTTTTGCACTGCCTCTGACCCTTTCGGTTCAAGCTGGCAGGCAGTGTTTCTACCCATAGAATTCTCTTTAAAACTTCATAGGCTGTCTGTTACTTTTGGGGGGTTCACTCCATTAAGCGAAACCACACCTACACACCTTTTTGAGATAAGCCCTTCCCTGACTTGGTTTCTGCTCTTGCCTCCTGAGTGACAATACCCATCAGCTTCCTGGAAGCTCTAAAATAGGACTGACTGGTTCTCAACAAAGCATTTTCCAGCCACACTCTCAGCTTCAACTTCATATCATGTTTCCCTGAGATTGTTCCGGATTTGATCTTTGCCTGGGAGCCATTTCTTAATTTTTCGCATTGTTTGCCATCTGAGGAGGTGGAGAATGTTCAAAACCAGCAAATCCTGGCAGCTTTTTAAGAAACCTTCTTTAGCTTCTCTCTTTGCTCTCACATTTTACTTTAAGCAGCAAGAAGAAGTCAGAGAGCATGTTCAACACCTCACTTGGAAATCTACGTTGCTGAATCACATCCCCTTAAGTCTATTTCTTACTTTGCATATCTCAGTAGGCCATAGTGTTTCTGCGTCTACGTGACGAGAATCGCCCATCCTCCAGTTATTAATAATATTGTCTTCACATTCCTTTAAGCCCTTACCTTTAAAGCCTCCTCAGAGTCTTCCAAGCTTCTACTAACAGCTATTTATTTATTTATTAATTACACTATTTATTGAAAACTCTTCAGCCTTGCACTTAACACCCTCCTCAGACTCATTCACGTTTTTCATACACTTTCCAATTTCGAAGATACTCCCACATCTTGGGTGCCCATTATGGCACCACGACACTTGGAAGTACTCAAATCCTTATTGTCTATCATTGTATGACAGATTACCCAGAAACTTAATGGCTTAGAAAAATAATAAATGTGAATTAATTCAAACGGTTCCAGTGGGTTGGGAATTTGGGAGCAGCTCGGCTCGGCTGTTGGGTCTGCTACGGTGCTGCATGGAACCTCAGTCATCTGAGGCTCCAGTTCCATGATGACTCACATACATGGTTGACAAGTGGTGGCTGTAGCCAGGAAGGAAGTTTCAATTTCTTTCCCCATGGACCTCTCCAGGGCACTGCCGAAAATTGTTAGCATATGGTGGTTGGCTTCTCCCAGGGTGAATGATCCAAGAGGCAGCAGCAAGGCAGAATCCCCACTGTCTTTATGACCAAGACTTGGAATGTCATTCATACAATGTCCTATTGGTCACATAGATCAGCCCTAACTCAGTGTGGGAGGGAAACACAGAAGAATAAAGCCAGGAGAAGAGAATCTGGGGAGCCATCTTGGAGGTTGGTGGATACATAGTCCAACATGAAGGCGGTGATTTTACTTTTCAAAATGGATTTTGTTTTAACTTCTTTGTTTCTTATTTCAAAAGAAATAAATGTTGGTTACATAAAAAATACAAATAAACAAACATATTTTTCTAAATACCCCGATGCCCATACACTCTGAAACTGTCACGTTACATCCCTAGGTGTATATGTCCTTTTATAATTTTTACATTTTAAGGACTTTACTGGTAGAGACTTCATAAAGTGCAATCTGAGGATGCATCGAGCATGTTTTCCTGGCATTTAAAAATGAGCAAACATCTCCAATTATATTAAGGGATGTTTTATTATACTAACGGCTTTTTTTCTCCCTCCATTAAGTAACTACTGCTTTTTCTCCTCATTTTGCTGGTGGGCCGGGAGTTCTCCATGATACCTATCCTTTAGAGTTGAACTTTTGACAGGGGTATTTTTCCCTCTGGAAAGCCCTTGGACTTTAGAAGTGCTTTGAATTGGAAGCTCTTGGAATTTAGAAGCCACTAAAAACCTTAATGCCTTTGGAATGCTGGACTAACCAGTTTTAGAGAGAAATCTTATATACCTGGCTCTTCTACGTTGCACAATTAGAGCTTTGACATAAACATGGCCCTCACTTTACATCCATTATGAAATCAGAGACCCATCAGCCAGTCGAATTATGGTTCTGCTGACTTCTGCAGAGAGCCCAGGGTTCCTGACAGTTCCATCCTACTTGCTCCAGAAGGAATGCTCCAGGCTGAGGAAGAAGGTGGTCCCTAAATCTTGGGTATTTAGTCACTTTAGAGTAGAGAGCTCTCTCTTTTCTAAGAACAGGTCTCTAGAAAGGCTAGTTATAGTGATGCTTTCAGAGTCAGAAGGGAAAAATGAGCTTCAGGGAATGAAGAAGGTCCCTAGCTTTGGGATCCCTGGGATTCACGTGCTTACTCCATCATCACCCTGTATTCCTCTCTTGTATGACGACGTAGTGGGCTTCCCTTCCTTCCAGCGTCCCTCCTTCCCTTCCTTCCTCTCTCCCTCCTTCCCTCTTTTCCTTCCTTCTCTCCTTCCTCCCTTCCTTCCTTCCACACTCCTTCCTTCCTTCCTTCCTTCCTTCCTTCCTTCCTTCCTTCCTTGATTTAAAAAAATTACACTGGTAATACGGGTTTATTGCAGAAAGATGAGAAAATACAGATGAACAAAAGGAAGAAAATGAAAGTCACTGCCCAGATTTAACCACTGTTAAAATTTGAATATGTATTCTTCCAAACATGTTTTCCTATTTATTCACCATTTCTTAGGTGTTTTTAGGGAACTGGCTTAAAAAAAGAAATAAATGGGGCGCCTGGGTGGCACAGCGGTTAAGCGTCTGCCTTCGGCTCAGGGCGTGATCCCGGCGTTCTGGGATCGAGCCGCACATCGGGCTCCTCCGCTAGGAGCCTGCTTCTTCCTCTCCCACTCCCCCTGCTGTGTTCCCTCTCTCACTGGCTGTCTCTATCTCTGTCAAATAAATAAATAAAATCTTGAAAAACAAAAAAAAGAAATAACTATTACTTTCTTGCACTGAACATTTAGCTAGACCATTATAATTGGTTGATTCTCTGTGAACTGTTTTCTAATTTGGAAATAACTGAAAAAGCATACAAAATATTAAGCAGAAGTTAACACGATTTTAATGAAATATTCACCTATTTTCCCCTGTCTCTTTTCTTTTTTCCATCTGTAAAGATAGGGATGAAAGAAGGCAAAGAGGGAAGAAGAAAGTTTGGTGGAGAAACAATGTATAACAATAAGGGAACAAAAATCAACTAAAATTAAGAGATAATATGTTTCAGACCAATTTGGGGAGAGGGAGGGTAGTAGAAAACCCACATGGACCAGCATCTTTTCCCATTTGGGGGTGACCATGAGGATGGAGCTGAGACTAGTTAAGTCAGTTGTCTGGACTGGAATTTGGGGCTGATGAGGTCAAGGGGATGTAGTTCATCACTGCGTTAAACAGTGAGTGTCCCTCAAAGGTTCCGATCTCATGGCAGGGACAGCACTTGGAAACAAACGTCTCACAAATGCATGTCACTGGTCCCAAAGGCAGCTCGGTGAAGGTGGGAATAACTTGGCATAATCCAAAAATTACTCCCCGGGTAAGAATGCCCTAAAGCACGTCTTACTGATAAAGATCATAGCTTTCACCTGACTGCATATGATAACCTTGTTGGTTTGTTGGTTTCTTTGAATTACAGTTCAAATTGCCTTAATATTTGGTGCAAGAATATTAGACTATGTCTTCAATTTATGTGAAGGTAAATTTGACTTCCTTGAACGGCTCTCAGACAAACTGCTCCTGAATATCATTTCTTATCTGGATCTTGAAGATATTGCCAGGCTTTCTCAAACATCACGCAGATTTGCGCAGGTAACAGATAATTATTTTGTATCTATGCAGATTTTTCCCTGTGCTTCCTTAAAGTCTTGTCTCTTTCTTTCTTTCTTTCTTTCTTTCTTTCTTTCTTTCTTTCTTTCTTTCTTTCTTTTTCTTTTTCTTCCTTCCTTCTTCCTTCCTTCCTTCCTTCCTTCCTTCCTTCCTTCCTTCCTTCCCATAGTGATTTATTGTTTGCATTCATTTCACAAGCATTTGTTGAATACTTACTTTATCCTGCGCACTGTTTTAGGCACAGAGGTTGCAGACATGAAAAGACATTATTCCTGCTCTCAAGAAACTTGCAGTCTAATAGGAGAGATCCTAACAATACAGATTATTATAATATAATGTGAGCAGTTCAACAAAGAATGTGTGTATGATGTACAAAGACAGTGCAAAGTGATTTCTTCTGCCAGACTTCATGGAAGGGGTTACTTTATCTGGGTTTTCAAGGGAAAGAAGAGCTCACCAGGTGGTCTGGAAGACTAGGGACATTTCAGGTCAAGGGGCATTCCAAGTCCAGGCAACAGTTCAGGCAGACGCATGCCTACATGAAAGAGGTCAGTGAGTAGTGGGTCTTCTTTATGTTTCCCTTTCTTCCATCAACTGCCTTTTACAGAATTATCTATTCACAATGTGGGTAGTTTTGGAGAATTGTTCATCATAGCGCCCTGTCCTCCTCCATGCCCCAGGCTCTTGAAATGGACTCTCTCTCACTGCTTTGAATCCTCAGAAGAATGATGAGATCAGAGTAGGCACTTGGTGCTGATTTCACCCAATGTCAGGGCCTTGAGGCAACCATTGTTGGTTCCTCTCCCTGCATCCCAGAAGGTGCCTTCATTCTTGCCCTGTTAGCTATTCCTAAACCCACATACCATCCTTCCATTAAATCCTTTTTTGTCTTAAATTAATTAGAGTTGGAGTTTGTTTGAAATGGAAGAAACCTAACCTGGTTTTTAGTTGTAATATACTGTGGCAATGTCCATTTATAAAAGAGCATGCAACATTTCCCAAGATGATTTAAATTATAATCTTTTTTTTTTTTTTAAACAGTATTCATGGAGTGCCTGGGTGGCACAGTCAGTTAAGCATCTGACTCTTGGTTTTAGCTCAGGTCGTGATCTCGGGCTCATGAGATTGAGCCCCTCATTGGGTTCCACACTCAGTGCAAAGTCTGCTTGAATTTCTCTCTCTCCCTCTGCCGCTCCCCCCCCGCACCCATGAGATCTCTCTCTAAAAATAAATAAATCTTTAAATTAAAAAAGACAGTATTCACCCATTTTTATTTTATTTATATTTATTTATTCATTTTCAAGTAGGCTCCACACCCAATGTGGGGCTTGAACTCAGGACCCTGAGATCAAGAGTCGCGTGTTCTACCAACTGAGCCAGCCAGGTGCCCCTAATTCATAATCTTAGTATCTAAAAAGTCAACATTTTTTTTCACAATAATGCCATCATATTTCTTGATATATATTACTTTTAAATAATATAATCTATATTATTTCATGTATCCCCTTTGAGGATAAAAGCACATGTTTTTGCTTGGTTTTCCCCCTAAAAATGGAGAGCCAGAAGCAAGTATTACAAGTAATCACTTTATTTATTTATTTATTTTTTTGCTATTAAAAAATGTATTAAGGGGCGCCTGGGTGGCACAGCGGTTAAGCGCCTGCCTTCGGCTCAGGGCGTGATCCCGGCGTTATGGGATCGAGCCCCACATCAGGCTCCTCTGCTGTGAGCCTGCTTCTTCCTCTCCCACTCCCCCTGCTTGTGTTCCCTCTCTCGCTGGCTATCTCTGTTAAATAAATAAATAAAATCTTAAAAAAAAAATAAATAAAAAATGTATTAAAGTTAAGATTTGCTGCTAAGAAGCTGATTATTTATACTTTCAATGAAAAAGAATTTTAAATACATGAATATACTAGCGGGGATCTGTTGAAAGCTTCTGCTGGGGCCTGCGCGTATTCCCGTAACGAAATGGGAGGATTTGACAGAGAACGGCAGTAACTGCATTGTCTCCTGCAATTTATTCCTTATGCTGAGCAACTGTCTTCTCTCCAGGTGTTGCTCCCTTCCGCTCTTGATGACTCTCCCTCTCAGTGTCTGGCCATTATTTCAGTGCCGTCTTGGAAATATCCTCCATAATTTACCTGCTGTTCTAAAGTAAGCCTTTTCTAGGTTGCTGCTTTCAGCTCTCAGTATCCTTGCAGAGCAGAATGGTTTGAAGATGGAGACTGGTCCAGGGCTGCTGCCTTTTTCTCTCCATGTAATAGTAACCACTCATCTCTGTCTTCAGTCTACATTTTATCTGCATACCATTTACTTCGTTTTCACCCCCATTTATAAATTATTTTCTGTTTTGTCCTGCCATTTACTACGTTATTAATGAAAAGAAAAAAGCTTCTATTTCAAATCTCTGCAGGCAAATTTATTAGCACCTTATTTGTGTCCATGTCCAACCCTTTCCTCTGACCTCGGGAAGGGAGCTATTCCTCTCCTCTGCAAGGCCACTACCGCCTGCCACCTGGCTCCAAGTCCGACCCAAGGGACTTTAGTGTGCCACTTATCTCCTTTCTCTTCTGGGTTGTTGTTGTTATTTTTAAAAACCATTTTTTTTTTAAAGTAGGCTCTACACCCAGGGTGGGGCCCAACGCAGGGCTTGAACTCAGGACCCTGAGACCAAGACCTGAGCTGAGAGCAAGAGTCAGAGCCACCCAGGCAGCCCTAAAAATCTTTTTGTTTATAAATAATTTTATTTTATTTTTTAAACAAGACCTTATTTATTTATTTGAGAGAAAGCGAGAGAGAGAAAACAAGTTTGGAGGGGGACAGCAGAGGCAGAGGGAGACGCAGACTCCCTGCTGAGCAGGGAGCCTGACATGGGGAGCTTGATCCCGGGACCCTGAGATCATGACCTGAGCCTAAGGCAGATGCTTAACCGACTGAGCCACCCAGGCGCCCCTACAAATAATTTTAGATTTGTAAGTGTTGCAAAGATAATACAGTTTGCATATATCCTTCACCAGCTTTCCCTAACACTGACATCTTATATAACCGGGGACATTTATCAAAACTCAGCAATTAATACTGATATAATACTATTAACGAGGCCACAGACTTTATTCATATTTCATCAGTTTTTCCACTAACGTCCTTTTGCTGTTTCAGGATCCAGTCTGGAATACTATATTGCATTTAGTTCCTATTTTTAAATCTTATTTTCATTTGTTTTTTCCTCTTGGAAATTTTCTCAAATCAGACTCATTCTTAAGATAAACCCAAAAACTCTTGACTCTATTTGCAACCAATCTCTTTCCTTTTCTCCTTGGGAAAACAAAACAAAACGAAACGAAACGAAACGAAACAGTTTACAAGGCAGTTCACCTTCAGCAAACTAGCATCATCAGTGGGAGCAAGATTTTATAATCCACGATTAAATGAGAACAGTAAGTAAATGCGATATGAAGAGTTTGTTATCAAGCCACATTTATTCCATTTAAATGATCTTTTTTTTTTTTTTAAATAGTAGGCTCCATGTCCAATGTGGGGCTTGAACTCACGACCCTGTGATCCAGGTCTCATGCTCTACCAACTGAGCCCGTCTAAATGATCATCCTTTATTGGAGGTTAGGCCTTCCTATTTTGGGAAGAGTTAAAATGTCCCTTCTTCTTTTTTTTTTTTTTTTTTTTTAGATTTTATTTATTTATTAGAGAGAGTGAGAGGGAGCACGAGAGTGCAGTGAGAGGGAGCACGAGAGCGGGGTGAGGGGCTGAGGGAGAAGTAAACTCCCTGCTGAGCAGGGAGCCTGATTCGGAGCTCAATATGGGACTCCAGGATCATGACCTGAGCCAAAGGCAGATGCTTAACTGACTGAGCCACCCAGGCGCCCCAAAATGTCCCTTCTTTTATGAAATAATGGCCTTAAAACATGATCATTTAAACAAATTATCCTTACTTGGAAAAATTAAAAAGTTAGTAACCTTGTTTTGATTCTTAATTTTTGTTTTGTTTGATTTCTAAAAATTTCACGTCTTACAACATCCTACGTTCCCAAAGCCACTAGTCTACTCTGAGCCTACCTCATCTCCCTTTCTTTCCCCGCTCTGTCCATGCCTCAGAAATATAACTAAATATCCCTGGCCTCGTTCACAGTAACCCCCTCATTGTCACACCTAAAGGGCCTGTTTCAGGACTTCCACTTCCTGACCCATCTTTGTTTCCAGAATTTTCTGCTGGCTTTTCTCCTGGCTGTCTCTTGTGTGCTGGGTCAGCGGTCTTGGGCCTTTGGCATTTGCTTATACTGTTCCTTTCCCTAGGAGTGTCCTGCTTCCAACCCACCTCTCTTAACTCCCACCATCTGCTCTTGCCCTGATTCCATGTTGACCCAACCACAGAGCCTCCATGGATGAGCCCCTGAGAGCCTGGTTGCCGGGTGGTTGTACTCAGGGTGAACAAGGAGGCATCGTCTGGGAGCTTGGCTAATAGGAGCACACCCCTGAAAGCTGACTCCCGTGTCATGGGATACGAGAAAGGCAGCCTGAGGGCCAACCCTGCCATTGCTGCAAGCTCCTGCCAGGTAATGCTGCCAGGAGGGAGCCTGCGTGGGGGCTGCTGGCTTGGCCCAGGGGCACCAGGCCCCGATGCTCAGGAGAGCATCAGATCACAGCAGAGCAGGCCCGAAAGAACCCCTGCAGCTGGTTGAAAGGCTGAAGCCCGGGCAGGCCAGGACGATAGTCATCTTGGTCGTGACTCAGGAACAGCTACAGACTCCCTGTGACCCTGGTTCCCAAGTCTGGCCAAGTAGGCCAAGCACCCGGGGAGCAGGTGGAAAGAGAGATGCGAGGCCCACACCCTCACAGGTGGACCAGTCTGAGGTGGGTCCCACATCTGTGCTCTTGACGTGCTTGCTCGTATTTACAGGAACCCAGCTCTGAATCCTGTCCAAGAATTTGATATTAAAATGGTACAGATAAAAAGTCTCAAGAGATGTTGGAAGCTTGGGGGGGGTGGTGGTGGGGTGTTTTCCTATCTTCACTGTGTATGGGTGTTGGGAAGTGTTTAAATCAGACGAGGACAGAGCTGGGTTCTGTTCTTCTATCAGCCACTCCCCGCTAGGAGCCTGGGGCAACACCCTTTTTTTTTTTTTTTTAAGATTTTTTTATTTATTTGAAAGAGAGTGAGAGAGAGAGCACAGAGGAAGAGGAAGAGGGTGAAGCAGACTCCCCACTGAGCAGGGAGCCTGACAAGGGGCTCGATTCCAGGATCCCAAGATCATGACCTGAGCTGAAGGCAGACGCCCAACTGACTGAGCCACCCAGGCACCCCCAGCCTTATTCTTTCAGAGCCTTAATTTCCCCATTTGTAAAAGGAGAGATCTTTTTTTAAATGCTTAACTTATTTATTTTTATTTTACTATGTTATGTTAGTCACCATACAGTACATCATTAGTTTTTGATGTCGTGTTCCATGATTCATTGTTTGCCTGTAACACCCAGTGCTCCATGCGATACATGCCCTCCTTAATACCCATCACTAGGCTAACCCATTCCCCTACTCCCTTTCCCCTCTGAAACCCTGAGTTTGTTTCCCCAGAGTCCATAGTCTCTCATGGTTCGTCTCCCCCTCTGATTTCCCTCCCTTCATTTTTCCCTTCCTTCTCCTAATGTCCTCCATGCTATTTCTTATGCTCCACATATTAGTGAAGCCATATGATAATTGTCTTTCTCTGCCTGACTTCTTTCACTTAGCATAATCTCCTGTAAAAGGAGAGGTCTTGAAGTCTTAACTAGATAAGCCCTAGAATCCCTTTCAACTTTTAGATAGCATCGTGTGTGTTAAGTTCATGCACCACCACCAGAGGGAGCTAAATCCATGATTAGCTGTGCCTCGGATCAAAGTAACTGGAACCATAGCCAGGATGCATCATACCTTGTGTTTCTTAGCCTGGCATTGACCAAGCAAAGAGCCGCAGGGTTTGGGCGTCTTAAATGGGGTATTATGTAGACCAATTTATAATATAAAACAAACTGTAAATATTTCCAGTATAAAATATGAGTCACAAATGAAGTTACACTGGTGGAAATTTCAGCTCTCTTTTGAGAATTCTTTTCTCTTCCTCCAAATCTCATAGTTTTCTTCAATAATCTTCATTATATGAGACACACTGATATCCCGAAACGTATCGTGCCAGTAATGGGGTAGTCATCTACCCTGGTGTGAGAGTTCAAATCTTTTAAAAGAGGATCAGAAGATCCGTTTAATTTTTCCACATTAAGACATTTTCAAGAGTTTCCCTTTGTTGCTTATATTTAGAATACGTTGTGATCCAAGTAGAGAAATTAGACTTTGAAGGACTGTTGAAGATGGGATAAGCTAACAAATAATTTGACTGATATCAGAATGTTTGGGGGGCTGTCAATATCAGAAGATTCAGTGTTGCCGTGTCACAGTAACCATTATGTGAATGTATCATACTTTTTGCTTTGACACTTATGCAGAAAGGTTCTTAAGTGATTATGCCTCCTTATACTATACATTTCTGTTTGTAATTCTTTCTTTTCCCTTATTAGAGTACTTTTAGAGTAGCATAAAAATATAGGAAAGTATAAAAGTAAAAAATCCTGGCTGCTTTCTGCTCAAAACTGAATGCAATGGGGTCCTGAAATGGAGATAACGCTTACATGTCTCCGTCCTCCCCAGAAGGAAGTTAGGGTGCGGGGGAGCAAGGCAGGACAGAGCCAAGGCCAGGCCTCGGGTGGTGCCACTGGGAATGCTTGGCTGCCTGGGGCTGGGGGTGGGGAGGAGAGTGGGTGGCGGGCTCTGGGCCAGGTGGGCTGAAATGGTGGCTCATGGTAGGAGGACAGAAATCAGGGACCCCCACGGTTCCCCTTCACACAGCTGTTGAATGCTGGGGTGGGTTCCAATCCTGGTACTCAGGGCAGGGTGCAACTTGTGAGGGACAGGTAGAGATGGTGGTGGCAACAGGCAGAGCAGGACTGTGTCCAGGGCAGGAGCGGACACCAGCTCGTCTGTGTGTGTGTGTGTGTGTGTGTGTGTGTGTGTGTGTGTGTGTAATCACTTAGGCCTTCCTCCCAGACTCAAGGGAGGCAGCTGGGCTTCCCCACCCACCATGCTCTCTGAAACGTTTGGGGCATCCAGCCTTCGATGTGGTGCTATTTGTACTGTTAGGGGGTGAAGGCTACTGCTCTCCTGACCTCTCACTGGCCAGGGCCGGTTGCTCAGGGGACTGTCTGGGACTAGAGGTGCCGCCATCTTGGACTGCATCCTCTGAAATGCGCCGTCTCCTCAGACACTGGCAGGGAAGAGATGGCTGCAGGTTCACGTACTGTGTTTGGATATAGCCCTTCTATGGCTAGCGCTGTGACCAGAACTACCTCTGCAGCCCCATCCCCAACCTCAGGGGGCCAGGAGATGGGGGACAACAGATGCAGTATTTCTGAGTGCCACTGGCTCTGTGACAAACGGGATATCCAGAATGGAGCAGCACACACACAAGATTCAGATATCCACAGGCAGGGTCATCGTAGTGTGCGGTCTCGAACACAGCACCCTGCTTTCACATCTTCAGTATTAGAAAGAAGAGGCCTTCATCCTTTTACTTCTCCTCTTTTCCGTGTTTCTTGGGACCATATTTTTTGAACATATGTCTGGCATTAAGAACCGACTCAGAACCAAAGACAACACTATACATAAAATACCTTTTGGCTAAGAAGCTGAGTTTCTTACTCTCCTTTGCCCTCCAAGATGTCTGTGTTACACTCTCTTCTCTCTCCTGAAGTCTCCTTCCTCACTCTTAGTTGATATTGTGGCCTCTTATTTCATGGAGGAATTAGAAGCAGTCACCAGAGAACTGCCCCATTGTCCCTTCCCCTCTTCTACCAGCGCCTCATCCCTCTACCCATTGACTCTGTGAACTTCCTGTCCCAGTAAGAAGTTCTCCTCCTTTTTACCCAAGGTCACACTTCCACCTGTGCACTTCAGGTCCTCTGTTCAGCCACTTTGCTCATGCAGCTGTCCCTGTCACTAGTTTTACCCCTTCTGCTGGAGCATTTCCATCAGCACATAAATTAAAAAAATAAAATGCCTTGACCTAATTCCCCACTCTGCTCTTCAAGCAAAATTCCCTCAAAAGAGTCACTGTACCTGCTATATCCACTTCCTCTTCTCCTGTCCTTTCTTGGACTCACTCTAGCCAGGCATTCAGTCCCCACTGTGCCTTTGAAACTTCTTGTCAAGGTTGCCCTTTGCACACGATCTTGCACCAATTTTAAATTCCTGTCTTTTCAGCAGCCTTTGAGACATTGGATTGTCTGGGTTTTCTTCCTTATTCTCAGTCTCTATTGCTGGAAACTTTTTTATTTTCTGACTGCTTTCATGTCGGAATGTCCTAGAGCTCTTCCCTGGGCATTTTCTCTCTCTACAGTCACCCCTATGTGATAGCATCTAATCCCAGGGCTTTAAATAGTATTTACACACTGATAATTTTCAAACATGTGTTTCTAGGCCAGGTTGGCCCCTCGAACTCCTTACTTCTAAGTCTAATTGCGTGCTCAACACTCCAGATGGAGTATAGACATCACAGATTTAACATGTCAAAACCAGACCTCTTGATATTCCCTCCGCCACGTATCTATTGACCAATTCTGCTTCTCCCACAGTCTTATTTTCTCAGTCATTGGCAACACCATTCACCCAGGTGCTCAAGCCAAAAAGCTCATCATTAATTCTTCTCTTTCTTCTTACTTCTCATCTAATTCATTCGCAAGTCTTATGAGCTCTGCCTTCAAAATATGTCACAGTCCAGCCCTCTCTCACCTCCTCCCTTGCCACCACCCACCACACGCCATCCTTGTGTCTTCCTGGACTTGCCACTAAGGACACCACAACAGATTTGCTTTCCCCTGATGGGGATGACAGTATACCTTCTTCATTCTGCATCAGGATTATGTTGGTTCTCTGGCTGTGGGTCTTACCTCACAGAGCTCTCGGTCCTGTCACCTCGCTACGTGCTGCTCAACATTGATGACGTCACGCCGATGAGCAGGAGGTGGCAGACAGCTTCGATGCTCTGGCGAGATCTCTGCATGCAAGGGGGTGGAGATGAACTGCGCAAAAATGGAGAGGCCTGCCGTCTCAGCAAGTTACCTAAGACCCCACGCCTCAGGTCTACTTCCTACCATAAAAAAGCAGCCACAGCTCTTTGTGGGTCTTTTCTCATTTTCAAGGTACGTATACAACTGAGTGTGCTTCTCCACGTACCGCCCGTGGTAAGTGGGGCGCAGCTGCTGGTCGGGACTGTGCTGTGAGCAGCTGTGCCACTGGCTTCTCCTGAGCCAGCAGATTCGATGCTGCGCCAGGCGTCTGCAGCCTACGTGGCCGCAGCCTCCCTGGGTCCTTGCTGAGACCTGCAGCGCCCCTCCCGAGAAGTACAGCTTGTCCGCCCGGGCCTTAGAGCGACAGAATTTGTTTGTAGGAAAACTGTTCTGCTTTTGAAAATGGCTCTTGGATTTCTACTGGGCATAGGCTACGGTTTTGGCTGGATGGTCAAAGCCTCGCAAAGAACCGGATTTGGAGATGAGTGGTGATTCCTAGGCAAGAGGTATTTGGATGGACTTCTCAGCCTAAGCCGGAGGAGAAAGATATTTGTGTCCCGTGTCACTGCTCAGCAAAAGGCACCTCGCGCAGAGCAGGTGTTCCGTAACTGGACGGGTCACGTGCTCCGCTCTGTGGATGTCAGTCCCCGCGTTTCCCCAGCCAGCCTCCTGTCCGCTGGGTTCATAAATGATGAAACGGCCCTTGGCAAGGATGAGGCCTGCGTGTGGCCTCGACAGGAGCCGCCTCCTATCAAGATGAATCGGGCTAGTGCCACAGGGGAGACTAATACTGAGCCCCCAATAAAGGCTGTACTCCAGGGGGGTCCAGTCAGTCCCTTGGTGCTCGGTGAGTAACACCGGACCCTTCATGGAGGAAGCAGAATTCGTCCTTCCCGGATCCTGGCCTGTTCTAGATACGGATCTGCCTTCCTTGCGCGCCTTGGGCCTTCAGCTCCATTGTGTGTAAGTCGACCGAATGCCTTCCCTTCCGTCATTATATCCCATACGAGATCGCTTCAGATTATTTGACTCCAATAAATAATTCATGAAACAGACATACATAAATGAATAAATGCAGTCATGGACACAAAATTTCTTGCTCTCAGCATATGCTCCATCAGTTTTTGATCTTGGAGGGGTCCACGGGCTTCTTGCTTTTCTCTGCCTTCTTTTAAGAAAAGTGTCAGTGGGAGTTCGGAGAGCTGGGGCATGTCTGAGGGGGGCTTGAGCAGAAGGGAGGCCCAGGCCAGCGTGCTTAAAGAACTCTGGGCTCCTTGTTGCTTGCCCACCGTGCCTAGGACCTTCCACCTCCGGATTTTCTTGACTAACCACCACTGAATGGAACTGATGAAAGGGGAAATCAGGGGGCACCTGGGTGGCGCAGTCAGTTAAGTGACTGACTCTTGGTTTCAGCTCAGGTCCTGATCACAGGGTTGAGAGTTCAAGCCCCACGTGGAGACTACTTTTAAAAAAACAGTAATAATAAAATAAAATGGAGGCAAGCCTAGCAGGAGTTAGCAAGGCTCCCACCTGAGAAGCTACTGCTGCACTGGGTGGAAGGTCGGTCGGCCACACTGCTGTCAGCCTTTGTTGTGTGGTTCATTGGAAATGAACAATATAATGTTGCTCATTATATATAAATTAACTGTATAATGTTGTATATGGGACGCCGGGGTGGCTCAGTCGGTGAAGCATCTGCCTTTGGCTCAGGTCATGATCCCAGGGTCCCAGGATCGAGTCCTGCGTGGGGCTCCTTGCTCAGTGGGGAGCCTGCTTCTCCCTCTCCCTGCTGCTCCCCCTGCTTATGCTCTCTCTCTCTCTCTCCCTCTGACAAATAAATAAAATCTTAAAAAAAAAAAAACCACAATGTTGTATATGTACTATTTATAGCTATCTTGCATTTTTCATCTTAAATGAGATCAGGACTTGGTTTATTCCGTGAATCAAATATTGCTTTGTCCTTCAGGCCTTCATGCACTTGCCCTTCCTCCAAGAGGAAAGGAAGGAGGCGGGAACCGTGGCTGGGGCGTCTTCGTGCACGCATCGCGGGTCCTCCGGTATCTCACAGGCGGCGGGAACGGGACAGTGATTTTGTGAGTAAATGACTTTGACTTACCCCGTGTCTGACAGAATCCGCCTCTGCCTCTTGCCGCCCACAGCTGTGCACGTCTGACAAACTGTGGGAGACAATAGTGCAGTCTGCCTGTGACACCGTCACGCCGGACATGCGGGCCCTGGCCGAGGACATAGGCTGGAGGCAGATGTTCTTCACCAACAAGCTGCAGCTCCAGCGGCAGCTCCGCAAGAGGAGACAGAGACAAGGAAGCCAGAGAAACAGTACATTTTAGGGACACATTTGCTTACCCGCAGGGGGGGCGAGGCATGGCTGTAGTTTCCTTCCGTGTCCAAATCTCTTCCGTTTCCTTGGACTAAGAACTCAGACTTGAACTTGCCGATTCAAGGAGCCATCGGGAGAGCGTACAGCGTTTGCACACGGCAGCCCTGCCCCACTAGGCCGTGCCTCGCTTGAACCACCGTCCCCCTGTTGGAGGGTCCGGTTCGTGGCCCCAGCAAAGGGCTGCGGGACAGGAAGCCCGTGACACCCATAAGAAAAGAGGCTTCCGCTGTATAGAAACAAACAATAAATGATTATTTGCAGGTTTTTACTATATACCTGTTTTTGTCTAGGCATTTGAAAGGATGAGTGCGCTTCTGAATTTTTGCCTGACATAGGTGGCTTCGCGTCCCTGCGGGAAACGGCGAGGGCCAGGGGCCACAGGAGGCAGTCCGGTGGGCACGGCCGCCTTCGCACCTCTATTCCCCGACATTTGAACTCAGGGCCCTGTCATGTGGCCCCTGGATGCCAGGCTCCGTCCCTGCAGGTGGACAGCCTTGGATCTGGCCCTGTGGTGTGGCCGGAGCAACGTCCACTGTTCTGCCTGCAGGGCCTCTCCAGAGCCCAACTCCCCAAGACTTCCCACTGTCAAATAAACCTATAAACTTTCCTTAGAGGGACATTGCCCACCCCGCTTCCCCCCAGGAACGTGGACAGCTACCCCTTCTACCCCAGGGGTTTTTCAGATCACAAGCTGTGGGTAACCGAGTGAAAACCTAAGTACGGTTTATAGTCTGTTAACTTGGAAGAGGGATACAAACAGTACCGTTGTCGGGAGGAAACTCTACCTTCCTGAGATGGGTAATTTACAAATTGTTTTCTTCCCACGCTTTCCTGAGGATAAAGTACCCCCCCCTCCCACCCCCGGCCTCCCCTGACATTGACACTCAAAGCAGCAAATCATCTGATGATTCCTTTTAGGCTACAGAAAAAAGTAGCTGTCAACTTCCCATCACAGTTTCTTCCCTGCAACCTGCACTTTAGTACCGGGAAGAAATAACATACGCCCCACCTGCTCCCCGTGCAGAGGAATTTCCTGAGATGCCTTGAGGCCTCCGGCTTCAGCCAATCTCCCCAGTCAAGTCCTCCTGAGTGGCTCAGAGCCACAATTTTAGTGATCGGTTCTTTTTTCTTTCTTACTAAACCTATGTTCATATCAAATCAGGTTTTAACCCCCAACCCTTAAAACTCACCCCCTTAAAACTCAGTTATAGATTTCCAGCGACATCTGTGAAATCGAGTGCAGTCTGCTTCCCGGCTGATGAGGAGCCTGTCAGAGTTGTGTCTGCATTTAGTCCAAGCAAAGAGCAAAGGTTTAACTGGTGAGAGAGCTGGGCTGCCTTCGCCACCCAGGAGGGCCTCTGCCAGGGTGTTGGAGGTGACGGGCCGGCCCGCAGGGGCCACGCACTTCTGCACAGATCCTGCAGCCTTGTTTCTCCCCAAAGTCCCCGACTTCGCTCAGGGCCAGAACATAGATTAACACCATGTGTGCGCAAGGACCGTGTGTATGGTTTGGTACGCAACATAACTACATAAATATAAAGTTACAGCTCCTTCGTAACATCGATGCAAATATGTCAACAGCTTAAGCATTTCATATGTCCTGTTTAATCAAGTAACTGAGACTCTGAAAGCTTACGGACATACACGGTGTTCTAGTTCAACATGAATCAGCAAGAACACAAACCAAACCCTTTGCAAACTCTTACCGTGTATGGAAACTATTATAACATAAAAATAGATGCGAACGGTAAATAACAATGAAAAATGAGCTTTTGATACGTTGACTATTGCTGACAATAGTCGAAATTAACACAGGTTATTAGATTATCTAAGTGATTATCAGCCCTAATAATTTGGGTGCCTTATTGCCTGATTATAATTTTTTTTGGTCAAAAAAATTGACGCCTGGGTGGCACAGCGGTTAAGCGTCTGCCTTCGGCTCAGGGCGTGATCCTGGCGTTGCGGGATCGAGCCCCACATCAGGCTCCTCTGCTGGGAGCCTGCTTCTTCCTCTCCCACTCCCCCTGCTTGTGTTCCCTCTCTCGCTGGCTGTCTCTCTGTCAAATAAATAAATAAAATCTTAAAAAAAAAAATACCATGATCGCCCACCTAAAATCCTGCAGGGGACTGATATTCTCAGTGGTTGAAACATTTTGCCCCTCTTCTCCAGCCTCATTTTCCGTGTTAGATCCCCTGTGGCAGTCCCATCGGATGGGATTAGATAGCTATGGTGTTGCCTTTCTGCCTCCACAGACAGCTTTCATGTGGACGAGTTACTCTGCTCTGTGTATGACATACCATCGCACAGTGAAATGCCACAGCACTTTATAATCTTGCCCTTTCTCATCTTTTAAGTCAAAAGTGTTTCTACTCTGTTCTCATTTACCATTGTAATAGTAAAAGCAAAATGCTGATATTTTCTGATGATTTATACGTTTAGTGTTGTAAGAACAACTACTTAACAACAGCAAATGTGAAAATTTATAAACTAAAAAAATAAATATATTTTACTTAATATCAAGTTCGGTTACTGCTTTTTTTTTCCTGAACAGGTTAGCATAGTACGTGCATTCAACCCCACTTATATGGAATCCAAAACATTGTGCACTGAGTAGACTCAAGAATTTAGACTGAGGTCATGAATTTTTTACAAGATTTTATTTATTTATTTGAGAGAGAGAAAGAGAAAGCAGGGGGAGGAGAAGAGGGAGAGGGACAAGCAGACTCCGTGCTGAGCATGGAGCCCAACATGGGGCTTGGTCCCACGACCCTGAGATCATGACCTGCGCCGTAATCAAGAGTCAGCCACTGAAACCGACTGAGCCATCCAGGCGCCCCAGACTGAGACTGTGATTGGGGTGAAGGATGGGAAGCCGGGGTAGGGACAACTCACTAGTCTCCACTTATTATTGTTTTCCGAGCTGCTTCTGTCCAAGATAGTCACCAGCCCTCATTAATTACCCCAAACTGACTCCCAAGACACCGAAAACTAATATAGAACAAGCTTACTAAAAACATAAACATTTGCGCGGCATAGTTTTTTGCTCTGAGCTTTAGTGGGATGACATTTATCTTCAGTTTGTGTTAAGATAATATACCGTGGGAGAATATCCAAGCTTTTCAGCTCTGAACAGTTGGTTTCAAATGACAACGAAGGTCTTCCATTGGATGTTAAAAACGCTAAGTACACAAGCTACCACTGCGTGAAAGAAAAAGGCGCCCTGACAGTTAGGAGCACGATGCCATGTATCAGGTCATCTTACAAAGTAAAATTGTTCTCTTAGCTTTACATATTTATTGTTTTGAAATGAGATCACCCACTGCGATAGCACTGGTTTGTCCTTGTAACGTGGAACCCTCAGGGCTGGGAGCACAGAGAACTCCCACGTTTCCTGTTTATTATGTTCCCAGATCTGTGTTCCTTCCACATGGATCTCCATTCAGAGAAGTAATTTTCAGTTGTGAAATTTTTTCTGCACTTCTGGGAAGTCTTACAGCCATAGATCCGTGGTCACAGACTGAGTTAGAATGACCTTAGAAATGGTAAGAATAAGAGTAAGAATAAGAATAATAAGAAAGAATGAGAATAGCAGCTTCCATTTGTTGAGTGTCTATTGGGTGCCAAGAAACAGGTAGCAATCAACTTAATTCTTACAGCAACCCTTGAAGGTAAGTGATTATTATTTCTGTCTAATAAATCAGAGATCTGTAAGCTATGGCGTAGGCCCAATTTGACCAGACACCTGTTTCTGTAGAATAAAGTTTTATTGGAGCACAGTCTATGTACTATCTATGGCCACCTTCACATGACAATGGCTGTATTAAGTAGTCCCAATACAGACCGTATGGCCTGCAAAGCTGAAATTATTCTCCAAGAGGGACAATCTTCCCAAGGTTTCATGACTAATAAGTGGTAAAGCTGAGATGTAAATCTATACTTAAAGTCTGTGTTCTGAACCACAAGTGCCACATATCACTCCTTTCAGAGCCAACACCGCATTTGACCAGTGGAATTTGAAAAGGTGATAGGATTTACCCAAGGTCATTTGAAATTATTAGGCCCTGAGCACAATATAAGAGACCATTCTAATGTAGATGTCCAGAGAATATTCCAAGCTTTTGATGAACTAAATTATTTTTTTATTATTTATTTATTTTTAAATATTTTATTTTTATGACAGAGTGAGAGAGAGAGAGAGATCATGAGCAGGGGGGAGGGGCAGAGGGAGAAGCAGGCTCCCCTCCTGAGCAAGGAGCCCAATAAGAGACTCGATCCCAGGACTCTGGGATCATGACCTGAGCCAAAGGCAGTCGCCTAACTGAGGTACCCAAGTGCCTTTTATTTTTTATTTTTAAAATTTTAATTCCAGTGCAGTTAACATAGGGTGTTATATTAGTTTTGGGTGTACAGTATAGTGATTCAACAATTCTATACATTACTCAGTGCTCATCAAGATAAATGTCTTCTTAATCCCCTTCACCTATGTCCCCCATCCCCCCACCCACCTCCCCTCTGGTAACCATCTGATTGTTCTCATAGTTAAATCTGTTTGTCTTTCTCTCTTTTTCCCCCTTTGTTTGCTATTTTGTTTCTTAAATACCACGTATGAGTGAAATCCTATGGTATTTGTCTCTCTCTGACTGGCTTATTTCGCTTAGCATAATACACTTCAGCCCCATCCATGCTGTTGCAAATGGCAAGATTTCATTCTTTCTTATGGTTGAATAATATTCCATTATATATATATACCACATCTTCTTTATCTATTAATTGATCAATGGACACTTGGGCTGCTTCCATAATTTGGCTATTGTAAATAATGCTGCAATAAACATGGGTGCATGTATCCCTTCAAATTAGTGTTTTTGTATTCTTTGGATAAATCCCCAGTAGTGTGATTACTGGATCCTAGGGTAGTCCTATTTTTTAAATTTTAAGGAAACTCCATACTGTTCTCCACAGTGGCTGCACCAGTTTGCATTCCCACCAAAATGCACCAGGGTGCCTTTTTCTCCACATCTTCACCAGCATTCATTGTTTCTTGTATTTTTTATTTTAGCCGTTCTGCAGGTGTGAAGTGATATCTCATTGTGGTTTTGATTTGCATTTCCCTGGTGATGAGTGACAGTGAGCATCACTTCATGTGTCTGTTGGCCATCTCAATGTCTTCTTTGGAGAAATGTCTGTTCATGTCTTCTGCCCATTTTTCATTGGATTATTTGGGTTTTTTTGGTGTTGAGTTGTGTAAGTTCTTTATGTATTTTGAATACTAACCCTTTATCGGATATGTCTTTGGCAAATATCTTCTCCCATTCAGTAGGTTGTTGTTTAGTTTTGTTGGTTGTTGCCTTTGCTGTGCAGAAGCTTTTTATTTTAACGTAGTCCCAATAGTTTATTTTTGCTTTTATTTCCCTTGCCTCAGAGGACATATCTAGAAAAATGTTGCTACATCCAATGTCAGAGAAATTTCTGCCTGTTCTCTCTTATAGGAATTTTATGTTTTCAGGTCTCACATTTAGGTCTTTAATGCATTTTGAATTTATGTCTGTGCATGGTGTAAGAAAGTGGTCCAGTTTCATTCTTTTGCATGTAGCTGTCCAGTGTTCCCAACACCGTTTGTAGAAGAGATGGTCTTTTTCCCATTGCACATTATTGCCTCCTTTGTCAAAAGTTAATTGACATCATATAATTTTGGGTTTATTTCTGGGCTTTTTATTCGGTTCTGTTGATCGGTGTGTCTTTTTTTTTTTAAGATTTTATTTATTTATTTGACAGAGACAGCCAGCGAGAGAGGGAACACAAGCAGGGGGAGTGGGAGAGGAAGAAGCAGGCTCGTAGCGGAGGAGCCTGATGTGGGGCTCGATCCCAGAACGCCAGGATCACGCCCTGAGCCGAAGGCAGACGCTTAACGACTGAGCCACCCAGGCGCCCCCTGTGTGTCTATTTTTGTGCCAGTACCATACTGTTTTGTTTACTACAGCTTTGTGATATAACTTGAAGTCTGGAATTATGGTATCTCTAGTTTTGTTTTTCTTTTTCAAGATTGCTTTGGCTGGGGGCGCCTGGGTGGCTCAGTTGGTGAAGTGTCTACCTTTGGCTCAGGTCATGATCTTGGGGTCCTGGGATGAAGCCCCACATTGTGCTCCCTGCTCAGTGGGGAGCCTGCTTCTCCCTCTGCCTCTCCCCCTGCTTGTGTGTTCTCTATCTCTGTCAAATAAATACATAAAATCTTAAAAAAAAAAAAAAGATTGCTTTGGCTATTTGGGGTCTTTTGTGGTTCCATATGAATTTTAGGATTATTTGTTTTAGTTCTGTGAAAAATGCTGTTGATGTTTTGATAGGGATTGCATTTAATCTGTAGATTGCTTTGGATAGTATAGACATTTTAACACTATTTGTGCTTCCAGTGCATGAAGATGGAATGTCTTTCCATTTGTGCTGTCTTCAATTTCTTTCATCAGTGTTTTATAGTTTTCAGAGTACAGGTCTTTCACTTCTTTGGTTAAGTTTATGCTTAGATATTTTATTCTTTTTAGTGCAATTGTAAACAGGATTGTTTCCTTAATTTCTCTCTCTGCTGCTTCATTATTAGTGTATAGAAATGCAACGGATTTCTGTATATTGATTTTGTATCCTACAACATTACTGAATTTGTTAATCAGGCCCAATAGTTTCTTGGTGGACTCTCTAGGGTTTTCTATATGCAGTATCATGTCATTTGCAAATAGTGAAAGTTTTACTTCTTCCTTACCAATTTGGATGCATTTTATTTCTTTTTGTTGTCTGATTGCTATGGCTAGGACTTCTGGTACTATGTTGAATAAAAGTGGTGAGAGTGGGCATCCTTGTCTTGTTCCTGACCTTATGGGAGAAGCTCTCAGTTTCTCCCCATTGAGTATGATGTTAACTGTGGCTTTTTCATATAGAGCCCTTATTATGTTGAGGTATGTTCCCTCTACACCTACTTTGTTGAGGGTTTTTATCATGAATGGATGTTATATTTTGTCAAACGCTTTTTTTGCATCTATTGAAATAATCATATGGCTTTTATGCTTTCTCTTGTTGATGCAATGTATCACATTGACTGATTTGTGAATATCAAACCACCCTTGCATCCCAGGAATAAATCCCACTTGATCGTGGTGAATGATTCTTTTAATGTATCGTTGGATGTGTTTTGCCAATATTTTGTTGAGGATTTTTCCACATATGTTCTTGATGAATTAAATTATTGCCCATTTTTTTAAAGATTCTATTTATTAATTTGAGAGAAAGTGAAAGCAAGAGAGATCACAGAGGCAGAGGGAGAAGCAGACCCACCACTGAGCAGAGAGCCTGACGTGGGGCTCAATCCCAGGACCCTGAGATCATGACCTGAGCCGAAGGCAGACACTTAACTGACTAAGCCCCCCAGGTAGCCCCCCCATTTTTTCTATAAACAAGTACCTTAAGTTCATTTAATAATAAGGAGTTAATTCTTTTTCCAAACCCTCACACACTCTTCAGGAAACCCTAGTAAGGGATTGAGTGGAGGGTTGAAAACGGCTCACCGGGACTTTCAGACCCAGTCCCCTCTTCTTTCTGCCACTTCCTCCACTTGGGAACCAGTCCCTCCCAAAGACTCTTACCTTTTTCTACTTCACCTGACAACAGAAGGGCCTACTCAGTGCCAGTTGGAGACCCTCAACCCAACCCTCCCTGCCTGTCATTATTGGAGGTCCATACAGTTCTTCTGTGGCACCTTTAATGCCTTTCCAGTGATCTCTGTCCTCCGCGTGACTCAGTTTTCCTTTCCTGGGTTCCTTTCCTTTCCTTGGTTTCCTTTCCTTTCCTTTCCGTTCCTAGCCTTCCTAATTCAGCTGCAGCATTCTCTCCTCACTTCACTGTTTGTGGACGTTTTGACTTTGGAGACCTCTGCCCTGGAAGCCACACTCCCACGTGGCCAACATGGCAGGCTATTCTGCAGCATTTCCATCTGAGATTTCTGGGGTGAGGCCAGGCTCCCTTTTAAGGGAAGTAAGGAGACTTCCTTATTCCCTTGTTCCAAGCATTTGTGACTCTGCTCTCTGCTCTAACCCGGGGCTCCTCAGACCCGTGTCTTCCTGTTCTGACCCAGTGGCTGTACTTGGTGGTCCGCCCCCTCTGGTCTCTGGGATCAGTGACGGCCTAAGTGACACCTGATGGCACCCCCCCCCCCCCCACCTTCAGTGTCTGCTGGACTGGCAGACTACTTCCTCTTCCCTGGGGCAGAGTGCAGAGCATCACGGGAGAACATGCTCAGATGCGCTGCCTTGGTGCACCGCAGAATCCGGCCAGGCTCATCTGGCTTCCCGCCACGGCCTTCACAGTCCACTTATCGTCTCATCTACTTCCTGCACCCCTCACCCTGGATCTTCAAACCTTGCCTCCCACTTTGCAGAAATAGTTATCAGCGTAAACTTCACAGCTGCTTTTCTCTCCTGCTTTAAATAAATCTCCCCGTCCTTGGCCCTGCCTTCTCTCCTTTCCACCTTCAGAGAGGCAGGTGATACCTTATTTCCATCGCTCGCTCCTTCCCGTCGGCAGGGACTGTGGTCCTTCCCGTCTCCTCCTTCTCCCGCACCTTCGGGGTCTCCTCTTCACAAATCCCCGTCCATTTTCTTTCCGTACCTGCATCCATCTCTCCTTGAAGGAAACGTCACTTCATCCTACTGTCCTTCTTAGTGCCATCCTGGTTCTGTCCTTGGCAGCCACCAAACTTCTTTAACTCTTCATTTACCACCTCCCCCCACTCCATCCCCTGGTCTTCCTGCCTCCGAAGACAGCCTTCTGAAGCAACTCCCGTAGCTGCTACCCTGTTTCTCCTTGTTAATTCATTTCCAAACTCTATTTATTAGTTACTCTGCGCCAAGCACTGGACTCGGCAGCGGGGGTGCTCGTGCAGACAGAACACAGCTCGACCCACCAGCATGTTCCCGGTCAGCGAACGTCCAGCTCTTTCCCCTCTAACGTCCTGGTTCTTCCTGGCCGGGGCTTCCTTCCCAGCCCTCTGCTCCTTTCTCCCGGCCCTAAACGTGCTGCACGTGCGCCTCTACTTACCTCCACGTTCGTTCTCCAGGCTGTTCCTGGGTCCAAGCCTTGCGGTGTGGTGCCGCCTGTGGTGCTCAACTCACCGCCACCACCCCACCGCGAGGGGGCTCTCGCCCACGTGCTCCTCAGGCTCCTGCTTTGTGCCCAGCGGGAGACACTGTGCCAAGGGCGTGGGGACAGCTTGATGGGGGTGGACCAGGGCCCTGAGCTCACGGAGCTTGCTTGGTGATGGCAGGGTAGGAGGGTGAGAGTTTGCAACCCCTCCCTGGGAGATTCTGATAGGCTCCACAGGGAGACGGGGTTGGTCTCTGCTCCATCCTGTGCTGCCGGGACACGTGCTTCCAGTAGGAAGGACGCTTGGGACACACTGTCTGCCAGCCTTGCCTCCCGCCTTGCAGAGGTGGAACTTAACAGCGTGAACTTCACAGCTTCTTTTATTAGCTTGTCCGTCAAGATCTTGTCCCCCCGTCACCCGATTACTTCAGACGACTGTTGAACCTGAACTCCTCCTGGGCTTTCGCAAGCCGATGTTTCTGCCCTTGCCCCCGTCACAGGGCCAGCCCCCTAACCAAATCTCGCCCAGCCTTCAAGGCCACTTCAGCTTCCAGTGACCCCCTCCTTCAGATTCCTCTAGTACAGCAGTTCTCAAAGTGTGCTGTGGGCCCTCTCAGGGGGTTCCTGTTACCCTTTTGGCAGTCTGTGAGGTCAAAATTATTTTCATAATGATCCTAAGGCATTATTTGCCTTTCCCCTCGTTCTTTCACAAGTGAACAGTGGAATGTTTCAGAGGCTACATAATCTGTCATGATGTCAGTGCTCTGACGGCTAGTGGAATGTATGCTTGTCTATTTTTGTGTTTTCTAGAATGTTCTTCAGTAGTAGGTTTAGGGTATAAATACGTTCAGATTTCAGAGGTTGCCTCAGTTCATTCTCAGTACTTCTACTGTGCTCTTGCTAGCTATCTTTGTTACACTTGCTGTAATTTATGTAACCTCGTTATCATGGAATAAATCATTTTGATGTCCTGAAGTTTTCCTACGTGGAAACACAAGCAAGAGGTAGGGATACTTTGTTCGCTTATTTTACAATATAATTTAAAAATATCCTTCCGGATGGTTTATACATTTTAAAATTTCTGTAAAACTCATGATTTTAGAATTTAATAGTATTTTATTCTAAAACTTAAAAAATTTACTTATATTTTTATTATATTCAAGGATGGATCATTTGCTTTAAAAAAGGACACTAGATAGCTTACTTTCCTAGCCCACAGCTGCACCGTCTAAACCTCAAGACGCTGAAAAAGAGGAAGCTGAAATCTACTAAAAAAAGTATAAACACAAAACAAAATATTTCTCAAGATTTATCTTTTCCTCAGCTTTATGATGTTAAAATCCTTACCTTTTTGGTGCCTCTTAAAGTTGTGGCACCATTTTGAGAATAATAATGTCGAGTTTACAGAAAAGGGAACTGAGTATTTAAAATGTAGATGTGATGAGTTCATTAAAAGCCAAAAATTGATCATTACAGCCTTTCAAATGAGAAATGCAAAAGCCATTGAAGTGCCGTGCGGGGAAGTGACTGCGCCGAACTGCCTGGAATGGGCTCGGGCGCCCGTACAGCTGACGCCGCTGAATGCCTGCTGGATGGAGAGTCAGCAAAAGGAATCACATCAGCGCCGCTTTCTAATGATACAGTAGCTTGTCATATTAAAGATTTAGCTGCAGACATGAAGGCTGACTTAGTATCTTCTCTGCAGGACTGTACTTTTGTCTTACACACGGACAAGTCAGTAGAAGTGGCTGGCCTCGCCATTTTGCTTGTGTTCATCTGATAATCAGCACCAGCTAATCCGAGAACTTCTTTTTTTTAAAGATTTTATTTATTCATTTGAGAGAGAGAGAGAGAGCATAGGAGGTGGGGAGCGGCAGGCAGAGGGAGAGAGAGAAGCAGGCTCCCTGCCGCCGAGCATGAAGCCCAACGTAGGGCTTGATCCCAGGACCGAGATCATGACCTGAGCGAAGGCAGACACTTAACGGACTGAGCCACACAAGCCACCCCCCCACCCCTGCCCCTGCACCCATCTTTTATGTGAATGCTTGGAAACAAACCCAAATGGCACTGAAACATTCACAATATTGAACAATTCCATTCACTCTCATGGCTGCTCCCGGAGCAACTGTGTGGATGTTTGCACCGATGGTGCAAAAGCACCAATGGGTCAAAGTGCTGTAGCACAGGTCAAAGAAGTGACACCACAATGTCCTGGAAGTCACTGTATTTTTTACTGCCTTGCGCTTGCAGTCAAATAATAGCCAGATTTGCTTATCTTTGATGAAATCGTAAAAATGATCACCTTTTCTTTATTAAATCTTTCCTCTTGAGTCCACATCTTTTTAATATTCTGTGTAACAAAATGGGAAGTAGGCACAAAGCACAGCTGCTGCAAATCAAAGTCCAATGGTTGTCTGGGGGAAAAGCACTTCTGCAACGAAGCTGTGAGCTCACTAGTGCCTTTTCCATAAAACGCCGTGTTTATATTTGGCAGACGTGTTATTGAAAATGAGGCTGTCACTTCAAGGAAAATAACTGCAGTATTTGTTGCCAATGATCATATTTAAGCTTTCAAAAGGAAATTAGAATTTTGGGTAACTTATATCAACCTCCGTGAGCTTGTCCACTTGCCAATGGAGATAGAATTTACATACCATGAAATTCACCCTTTTAAAGTGTATAATTTGGTGACTTTTATAGATTCATAAAATTATGCAACAAGTACCTACTTCCAGAACATTTTCATCACCCCAAAAAGATACCCTATTAGCAGTGCCCACTAGCAGTCACTCCCCATTTCCCCTCTCCTCCCAGCCTCTGGCAACCTCCAATATGCTTTGCCCTTACTGAGTTGTCTATTCTGGATGTTTCACACAAAGATCGTGTGATTTTTAAACACATTGTATGAAATATAAAAACATCTGGAAGATCTATAAGACTCTGTGGACCAATATTTTCCAAATGACTAAAGCATTATGTTACAAAATCATAATTGGGCAAAAGATTCATCCAGAGTGCAAGACAGATCAATGGCTTCTAATGTGAAGATTGTACAAAAATTTTGTTGATACCATGTCCAATTCCACACTGCAACTAACCTTTAAGAAATGCAAGTATGTTGAGCTTTGGCATGGTATCAAAAAAAAAAAAACTACAATTATCTGAAAAGACTATTAAAATACTCTACCCCTTTCCAACTACATATTGGTATAAGGCTGAACTTCCTTCATGTATGTCGGTCAAAACCACGTATCACAACAGATTGAATGCAGAAGCAAAGATGAGAATCCAGTTGTCTTCTATGAAGGATAGTAAAGAAATTTATAAAAATGTAACACAATGTCACTATTTTTTTTAAGATTTTATTTATTTATTTTTGAGAGAAAGCACAAGCCGGGGGAAGGGGCAGAGGGGGAAGCAGACTCCCTGCTGAGCAGGAAGCCTGATGCGGGACTCAATTCCAGAACCCTGGGATCATGACCTGAGCCGAAGGCAGACACTTAACCGACTGAGCCACCCAGGGCCCTAGATGGGTCTTTAAAAAAAAATAGTTGCATAAATACCATACTTTATTTTATAGTTCCCTACCGATGGGCATTTAAATTGTTTCCACTCTTTTATATAACAAACCACAAATCTAAAAATCTTGGTTCATTTGTCTTTGTTCATATGTAGGGAAAAATTTTAGACATCCAATTGCTGGATTAAAAGGTGAATACATTTGAAATTTAATAGCTGGATTTAGCACTTCTAACAAGCAGCCTACGTGATTCTCTCCGGTGGCTGTATGACCGCATCTAACTGTTCCGGGGGAAAGAACCACACAGATAAACATCAGTTATATCTTAGGGCTCTTCCCCCGAAGGCCAAGAAAATAGAGATTTTACACAAAGACACACTGATCATCTTTAAAGAAGACAAAATTTATTTCATCGTATGTAAATAAAAAGGACTCAGATATGCGAGAGGAACACTAGAAAGCACATGGTATAAATAGACAACTAACCCTTTATAATATCGTCAAAGAACTGTAAAGAATAACATAGTTTAAACAGGAAGTATTCATACATTTGCTGTAATTCCTCATAGACATTCTTTTTTATTCTGTTGTCCACATGAATATTGCAAGCAGGTTTTACTGTTTTTGTAAAATAGGAACTTCTGATTCGGTAGAAATCACCATCCGGTCAGTGCAGAGAGTCAACGAACACCTGTCTAGACTGCAGGTGTGCAGATCTAAGTTGGGTGGAACGAAAGCGGGGAACTGGAGGGAAAGTTCCTGTTTACGATACGCGGCCAGCAGCGCGCGCATCAGAACGCATTGGCTCTAGCACCATTCAAAACACTTAATTTGGTGTTATCTGAAAATGAAAGTCATGGAAGTCGTGTAGTCCGTTTTAAAACACACATGTGTTCTTAGTCTAATTATCTGATTTTATAGTAAATAGAGAGAGAGAGATAGAGCATTGCCACAGGATTTAAGAGTACCTTTATCAAAACAGACAGCTGGATTCTTAAACAGCAGCCAAAGCTGTAATGATAACAAATAGGTCATTGTGTTGAACCAAATGGAGAATGACATGCAATTTATTATCTATAACAATTTCCAGGCGATTCTCGAGTCATTGGAGGTAATATTGAGTGTGTATACTAACCATGCTTTTGTTTCTCCTTTCCATTAGCTGCCTTAATTATTATGGTGAGTCTGGTGGTCCCTTTGATTATACAACCCCTCCCACTAGGCATTAGAGCAGGAAATAATGGAGATGGAAGAAAAAAGAAGCTTGTCCCTGTAATCCCTCGTTAAGAGCTCTGAAGCGTTTGGGGAGGAAAAGTCTGAAACTCTTGGCTAGAACAAAGCTTGGGGTAACACTCTGTGATTCCAATTGCTAGTACAATTCCTGCCTCTAATTACCAAGGATAATTGAGAATGGTCTGTGCTCACTTCAGATAAATTTGACGCAAGACATGGGCAATGATACGAAAGGATTTGTGTGTGATGAGCACATTGTGAGTAGAAATTGAAATAGTTCTAAAATAGGTGTCAACAAGTAAGGCAGCCAGAAATTTCCAAATGATTCTGGGGAAGAACATTCTGCAGGCTGAAAACTGTTTGGCTTAGAAAAATAGAGATCTCAGATGAAGGAAGAGCATCATTTGATGTCATGGATTACAGTTATCTTGTGTATGCAATCGGTCAAGAGAATGACTGTTAAAACCATGTCGAGCTCAGGCAGACGGATGGTCTACGTAACGGGAGGCCCCGGAGAAGCGCTACCGGTTACCGCCTGCTCCAATGTCGGCTGCACAGACGTCCCGGCTGAGGGCCTTCCGTTTACGACCCTTGCAACTTGATCGTCTCACATTCTGGATCAGTAACACACTCCACAGATGATTTAACTGCCGACTTTGTATATCAACCAGCAGTTCCTCCTCTGTTTTATTTATTGGGCAGGAGAAACTTAGGAAAAAAACTTTTATAAACCCCAGATCATGCTCATAAACGAAGAGGCTAATGATATGAATAAAAGTGCTTGAATCATAGCCCTTGATTGAATGTTTGCATGACAAAGACAACTTTTTGCTAAGGAAATCATTATTATTTCTGTAGGTTTTGTCTTAAGAGTCAGTTTATAACTAAATACTACTAAATTAGGTTGATGACAGAGGCTTTTCTTAGAGGAAGATTGAAAAACTGTACTTCTAGCTGCAGAATTCTTCCATAAAAATATAAACTGTGTTTCTTTCATTGTACTAAGCATATTACCTGTGAAATCAGAGCCTGCCTTTGCTTTTCACCAGTAGGTCAACAGCTCCCTGTAACAAGTTCTGAAGGCTGATCGTGTTCTTGTGCTTGAAACCCATTTATCCATAAGCTTTCCAGAAGCATTTAGATCATTTATTTTCACCGCACAAAGAGTAGATGAGTTGAAAAGATTTTATTCCTCGTCTTTGTTTCAAAAGCTGTATCTAAAAGCTTAGTCCCAGTGGGTGATGAGAGAGAATGGTTTTTGTAAGGGCATTTCTACCAAGTATTTAACAGGCCGTCTTTGAAGGACATCGTCATCTCTAAAATGTATGTAGTCTCTCACACCTTTCCAGCCTTGCTTCTCCCAAACCGAAAGGCAGTGCTGCTTTCAAATGCAGCCGTGACCATGGCATTTACAAATGACAGTGCTGGTTACCATACAAAGCGCTTCCCCACAATGTCAAGGGCTCCTCACAGCAACCATGGGAGGTAGGCGTGGGTACCCCAAAGAAACCTTACAGGAAACAGAACATGATGCTAAACATGGGCACCATCCATGTATTTTTTTCTGGATTGTTCTATCATTTGAATACACGGTTGAATGAGTAAAAAGAGTATTCCTACCATGTAAAGTAAGCCACATATGTAGAAGGAAAAATCATATTTTTCTGTGATGTCATAGATCCAGCCTGCAAAACAGAAAGGAATATATTCAGTGTAACCTAGCTGATGAAAGCCGAGAACACGATTACTGCGACTGCAAATATTTCTGTAAGAATTAATTTATATGTCACGTCCTGCCCAAAACATGTCAGTTCGCCATTTTTAAGCCCAGGCTATATAAGCCAGAGTTTCTCAGTGCCTGAGCATGGCAGGCATTTGTCTTCCAAGCTGATAGGGTACCTTACAAAGTGCTTAAGGCATGGAAACAGTAGCGGGCCGACCCTTGGAACGATCTGGCTCACAGCCCTCAGAGTCTCTCAGGCTGGCACCAAGCCAGCAGTCAGAAGTGAACCTAATGATTTTCTTTGTTCACAAGTATAACCACAAATGTTTTCTCAAACCTTCAAAACTCTTAAGAAGTTTCTAGAGTCTATCAAAAGAGGCTGAGTAGAACACATTTGAACTTTTATTCACTGTGGAATATTTGAGAGTACACATCTATTCTAGAAAGAATGAAATTGTCCATGTTTTATAAAATTCACATTTACAACTATAAAACTTTAATATTTCTATGTATAAAGAACCTTAAATTGCCAAGGATATAGCCTTCAATGCAGACTAAATTATCAATTTTTAATACTATCATCTAAAACCTTCATATAATAATATTACTAGGCACTCTGGAAAAGACTACTATATTTCATGTATTCTAAGATATCGTGAATTGCATGATGCATCATTATCTTATGCAGCAATAAGAAAGAAATATCCTTGTCAATTTAAATATGACTCAGTGTTTTCCTGGGACTCTGTAAAATGCATCCCAATTTCAGAGATGTTAAAATGTGAAAGAAAAGCCTCAGAAACTATGAAATGTGATTAGACTTCAGTGATTAAATCTAAGAATCAGTCACATGTCATCGTCCTCACGTAGCCAAACCATGTGAACTGAATTCCGCAAGAATTTCATTTGTGGTAAAAACATAAATTTTGCACGTTCACTTTTTTCCCCATATCAACAGTACATTCATTATCAAAGACATAAGGAAGATAGGAATGATTTAAGGACCAAACGTAGTATTTTGTGACCACTTTTTCAAAAACCATCTTTTAAAAAAATATCTAACTGGCAAACGAGTGCATAAACGCCACTCAGCCTTCTCCCACCAACAAATAGCTACACAGAGGCCACTGCTTTTGCCAAGCAGGACCTCGGGCTGCCCGGATCTCCGTCTAGTGTGTTTCGCGCATAATTAACGCACCTGGGCGAGTGAAGGTAGTCCTCACGGAAGGCAAACACGTGACAGCATGAAACACTTATGTACTTTAACCACGCCAGATATACTTTAAAAGTCAACCAACTTTTTTGAGTTTGTTGTTTGAGTCACACCAAAGAAGAAAACACCGGACTCCGGAGACGTACCTTTAGGAAAATGCTCTATCAGCTTTTCCCGATCTCCGACTGAGACAAGAGGAACAAGGGAGATGAACCATCCAATCCAAACACAGAGACTCGGCTTCAGCACCGAATCAGAAAGGGGCGGTGATAGGACACATGCACAAGAACGCGCCCAACTTGGCTCAGCGTCACCACGTGGCCACCACGAGCCACAGAGAATTACAAGACGTGACGCGTCCGCTGGCAGATAATGCAGCGTGGGCTGTGTCGGTAAATACAAATGAGGTCCTCGTGCTCTGCTCATCCCCTGCGAAAGCTGATCTTGTCATTTCAAGAGTTAAACCTGTGCTTTTCATATGATCGAGTGACCGAGTAAACACTGGCTCTAAATCACAAGCCCTGGCAGCTGGGACGAGCGGAACTGTCGTGGCTGCTGAACACGGCTCTCAGAAATAGGACAAAGTCTTAACTGATTGGAAAATTAGTTTGTACTTAGTTCAGACTATTTGTTGACTTTTTTGTTTGAAGTGGTTGAATATAAGCGCCAGGGCTCTGTGAGGGGGCCCCCCACCCACCTCTTTCCCCTGCAGCCCCAAGCTTAACCATGAGCACAAGCCACAAGTTTTTGGAGTTTCAGACACATTTTCTCTTGGCTCCTTGCCTGTACACATACAGTTCCCCCGTCTGCCAGACACAGTAATGAACACCATCACCCACCCTTAGCACATCCTAGCATCCCCTTCCCTCCACTCCATCCCCCCTCTTGTCCCTGCAGACTTTAGAACGTGCTAAGTATATTAACATTGTTACAGTCGTTAACGGAGTTCATTATATTTTAAAATATTTTCTTTCCTCTGAAAGTATAAATGTTTGTAAAAGGGTGTCTGTCCTCTCACTCCAATCTTTAAAAGTAACTCAGTAACTCATGTGTCCATTTTTTAAAAAGTGCCCCCAACTTGACCAAACAATTTCATAGTAAAGAACTGGGGGAAGTAATCCTAAATTTTATGTTAAATGAACCCCACAGATTTCTCTAGTCTACCTTTCAGATTTATTTTGAAAAGACTCTGGATCCTGCCCTTTTTCTTTGGTGCCTATTTTAACATTTCTGCCAGTTTGAATGGAATCCATTTCTGCATCAGAGGCAAAGCAGGTCAGGAGAGACAGGACTTCACTTTGCGCTTTGATCATCAGCATACATGGTTATAACTCTTCGGAGAAACGATGTTTCTGACAAGCTGCCCACCTCATTCATCCTTCACCACCTCTCCCTACAGATCTGATCTCGGGTCCTTGGTTGGGAGCCTGGCATCCTTGGCAACCCCGATCCAACCATCAATTCAAATCAATAGCTTCCAAGTAAAATCTGGTTCCCTATTACATTGCAATTACTTTTCCTTTGAGTCTGTCACATGAGGAATGATGGTTGTTTTTTCTTATTTATTAAACAGGGATTCCCAGCTTTTGATGAAAACACTGCAAATTGTTGCTAGGGTGTTATATTTTAGGCAAGTATGTGCAGATTCTTAGTCAAACCTGGTGGCCACGTTTTGCTATATTTTACACTGGAAACGTCTAGAAAAGTAGGTACTACTATTACATCTTTACAGGGGAAGAACTGAATGCCCAACAATATTATAAATGAATTAGATCAAGAAGTTCGCTTTGCTAAATGACACAGCTGCAGTGTCTGCTCGCTATGATTGTACATTCTTCTTCTAAATGGAACTGCGTGATTGTCTAACACGCTAGTAAATGGTGCCAGATTTCTTAATGCCAGTAGAAACCACTTTGAAAAATGGAAAACACATTCATTTCTGAACCCATTAAAAAAGGAAAAGGTAACGCGAACAATAATTTTCCCTGTAGCAAACCTCGCAAGTAGTAATTCCTAGCCCACTTTGAATTTCTAGCAAGAATGTAATGTGGTAATTTGGTCACTCGTGCTGCCAGTCACTTCTGAACTATGAGGCATAAAAGGCCAGGCCTGCATCTCATTGCCTTGTTGGCTCCTTGGCCTGGAAAGTCAATGAATTAAATGCAACGCAGTGAGCCAATGAAGCTGCTCAGCATTCCTCTGGCTCATGACTTCAGTGCAAGAAGAAACAAACAAACAGAAAGGACAGTCCCCTGAGGTTGCTGGCCTAGAGACACACACACAGCACAACATTGATTTTTGAGTCCCCATAGCAGCCTTTGACCCCCATTCATAGAAGGTTCCGAACCACTAATACAGCGGTTTCTACATCCACAGTGGATGACATTGAGCTCCAGACCCACTTCCAGGGAGGAACCTTGAAGCAGGCAGACGTAAAACCTGATGACTGAGGGCTGGGGATTAACTCCCTGCTTCTTGTTCTAATTCCCTTCTCTTCCACACCAAAAAGTGCACTGGAATGCACTGAGAAGGATGTGGCATGGGAATGAGATAAAGAAACCATGCTGGCCAACTTTGGTGCTTTAACGAACATGGATTGTGAATTGCTTAAGCCGCACCTCACAGCATCTGTTGTGATGCTGCTACCGTAATCTGGTAGATCAGGGTCAAAATAACCCCAGACTGACCGTTAGAAGCAGAAACTATGCCTGGATCATGAAAAGAACCATCAACAACAGATTCCATTTCCACAGACAATATAGCTGAAGAACCTTCAACAAGAGAGTGGATGAGCCACTGATAATGTCTGCATCCCCTTAATGGATATTTCAGTTTAACATCTCTGCAAGGTACCACTGATTGCCTGATCCAACCCCTGATCTCCATTCTTTTCTCTTTTCCTTCCTCTAGTCCAGAGGCTAGGAAGCAAAATACAGTTCCCCTGGAAGCTTGGACTAGCTGTGTGACACAGTTCTGGCCAGTCAGATGAAGTTGGAAGTCTGCTGAAACTGAGCCTTTCTTCCCATTTTCTTCCTTGGTATAAATAAAGATGTAGGGGCTGGAGCTGCAGCAGCCATTGTGTAGCCATGAGGAAACTAGCATGAAGAAAAGGCCAGGAGGATCTTGGAGACACTGTCCCAATGCCATCCAGTATCTCTAAATTATAGATTTTGGATTATGTGACACAGTTAAATCTCTGCTTAAGCTACCATGGGTGGGGTGTTCTCTTATAGCCAAATGCATCCCTGAGAGAGAACCCTACACGAGACTACTGAATTCCGACTTTACAGCTGCCAATATAGTTTGCTGCATTGCTATAGTGATTCTCTGTCACCTAGAAATGCTGCACCTGCGTCTCTGTGCACAGAGAACAGGAGCAGCTTGACCCAGGAGGGGCCTCCAGGTGGCCCCAGGGTTTCCTAAAGCAAGTCTTGGTTCTTGAACCTTTAGTGAACCAGCTGCCAGTGTTATCAGCTGTGTAGGCAAAAAACCCGCCATGTCTTGAACTTCAAATTCCATGGGGGCTTCAAAGTAAATGTATTGAAACAAGCCGCCTGCCAGTGGGGGCTTAGGATGGGAGATGACTGTGCGATCCCTAGAGAGACTGGGGAGGGAGGGACGGGGAGGGCTTTGTCCTGCACCTGTGGGGTTCCCTGGAAGAGGTACTCCTGCAGAGGATATGAGAATGAAGGGCCAGGAGGGGCCGAATGAGCAGGGAGTGCGGGCATCGGAACAGGTGAGGCTCTACCAAGTCAGCTTACAACCCTGCACAAAACCTCCAGCAGCCGTGAAAACAGCCACCGGTCCTGGCCTGGCAGCCCGGACAGCCACCTCGGGCGGGAGAGCACCTTTGCATTGGTGTTTGTCCCCAGCTTCTGCCACACTATGTAGATTCCTGTCTCCAATCTTTAGACAGAGGGTGGACCTTGTCACCTTCACCCAGCACCTGCCGTCTTGAGGATTATTAAGTCTACCTGCCGATCCTGATGTGTTTTTCCACAAACAACAGGTTCGGAGAGGTCCCCGGCTGCTGCAGGACCCCTCGGTGCCCGGGATTTCTGGTATGGCCATTGCAAGAAGCAAGTTCTCCATTGAACTGAGGTGAACACCTGTGAGAGAGCTTGCCTGGGATGCTGTCAGCTGGTGGGCTCTGGGCCTCTGGTGGGCAGAACAGCCCAACCCTCCCCAGCTGCTCACATCCTAACCCCCGGAACCTGCAAATGTTACGTTACGTGGCAAAGGAGACTGCAGTTGTGATTGAGTTAAGGACCTTGTGATGGGGGTTATCATGGGTTGTCACGCAGACCCAATGTAACCCAGGTGTGTTTATCAGTGAAAGAAGGAGGCAGGAGAGTCATAATGAGAGAGAGGTCTGTGGCTGCTGCTGTGTCACGGGCTTAGAAGGTGCTGGAAGGGGCTAAGAACCACAGATGCAGGCAGTCCCTAGAAACTGTAAAAGGAAAAAAAAAAAAAGGATTCCTTCATAGAGCTTCCAGAAAAAACGCAGTTCTGCTGACACCTCGATTTTAGCCCATTGTGATCCAATTTAGCCTCCTGACCTCTAGAACTATAAGATAATAAATCTGTATTGTTTTAAGCCACTACGTTTTTGGCAATTATTATAGCAGTGACAAGAAACTGCTATGGGGCTAGACCCAGCTCATAGATGTGTTGTGTGGGACCTACACACAGTGTTTTAATGATCTGGAAATGTTACGTTTATCACGGCGAGCAATTCATTGTGTGCACAGTTGTTGAACCCCTACATTGTACACCTGAAACTAATGTAATGTATGTCAATTATATTCAATTAAAAATAAATTAAATTAAATCAAATTAAAAAAATCTGGAAATGTCACTGAAGAGCCCGGAGTTCCTAGTTTTTCTTGGAGGAAAAAACCCCCTAACAATAGAGGATCTGGTAATAATTTTCCATGTTTCTTGGTGACAGAAATCAGCTGGAGGGGGGTAGAGGCTGCCTCCTCCCAGGGTTCGACACTATTCCACGACCCACTTCACTAGCCTGGCCGCTTACCTTGTAGATAGAGATCACACGTTCATCCACGTTCTGCTTGAAAGAATGGCCACTACGTTGCTAACATTTCCAAATGAGAAGCCGGGGGACCAGAATGGGAGGATAAAGGAGCAGGTGCACAAATAGGCACTTCTTATTTGTCTTGGACTTCAAAATACAGAGAACACAACCGAACTCTCTACACGTACCCTAAGCTCTTAAAACCTTATATGGTTTACCTGCGAAAGGGGGTCCCAGCAGTGCGGAGATGCCATTGGCACAGATGATGATGCCGTAGGCGTTGGCCAGGTGCTCAATCCCCACCAAGTCTTCGGTCACCACGGGCATTAGGGAGAAATAACCGCTGGAAAAGCCTATCAGTGCGCAGATGACGGCCAGGCCAGTGTAGGTGTGCATCAGTGGCAGAATAAAAATACTGAGGACAAGGGTGAAGTTGGCCATCAGGAAGACATTCCAAACGCTGATGCAAGGTAGGTCGGCCACAATGCCCAGGATCACTTTTGCAAAGATATGCACTATTGCTATAATTGAAGTCAGAGGGAAAACATCGTTTTGCTCCGATAAGTTATACAAATTGACTATTTCTGGGAGGTGGATGAAAGGAATGACAAAGCTGCTGTATGCGAACAGAGCCCAGAAAATAAAGGCGACAAACATTCGATTGGTAAAGAGCGAGGCTGTCCCAAAATAGCCAGAGTACCAGTCCCGGAAGCCCCTCCTGACTCTCACGGTCAGCTGGCTGGCCGTCTTTAGCACCCGCAAGGCGCACAAGTTCTGTCTGTGCCCCACCTTCTCCTGGCACGCCTGGCCCGGGAGGTCGCCCACGGTCTCCTCGTTCCCGTTCCCGGGGCCGCCACCCTTCTCTTCCGCTCCGCCCAGCGGTCCACTTGACTTCGATCCAGGGGAGTGAGCCAGCACGACCTGCGGGTCTTTCCCTCCCGGGTTGTTCCGGCCTTTCCCAGAAGAGAGGGGCCTCATGAGCGCCCCGCAGACACACAGGTTTAAGGACACGGCTCCTTGGATGAACATTGCGTTCCGCCATCCGTACTCGGCGCACAAGTACTTGAGCAAAACCGTCATGAGGAAGGTGCCGAACCCCGTCCCGGTGGTGCTGAGGCCCTGGGCCAGGGCGCGTCTCTTCTGGAAGTACCTCCCCACCATGACCACGGCCGGCAGGTAGGCCATCCCGCTTCCAAAGCCTGCGCGGGTCGGATGGGAACAAAAAGCGCACGGCACAACATGAATCGCCACGTCTGGAATTTGCAGCGTGTAAATGTCATCTGCATTTCATATTCATTTCTATGCTGTTTTTCCTTTTACACAAAGAAATAACGTGTGTAAAAAAGCAGCTCTGTGGGCAAGCACCCTGTCAGGATCATCTACGGAAGCTTCCAGCCCATCATTTCCCTCCAGCACGGGCCACTCCAATAATAAAATAAGCCAGCATCTTCACATCAGAATATCAGAACGAATGAGTGGATGAGAAGGTAAATGAATGGAAGAATGAACGGATGTCGGGCCCTGCTGTCAGTGCTAATTGCATCAAGTGCCGAGGGAAGTATTTTTGTACCAGCGGATGGAGAGTAATTCCAGGCAATTTGCAGAAGTCTCCAGAATGAGTCCATTTGTTCACAAATTAATAGGAAGAATAAAAGGAAGGTACCCATAAACATACCCAGCGCCTGGATGTCAAAACCACATAATACTAATTTGTAGCTCTGATTTTCACTTGTATCTTTCTTAGAAAATTGGAACAGTTTGTGATTTCCATCGACAAAATTAAAATGCTGGTGGGGGAGACAATGTGCATTGGGGGCAGGGGGCATAACAGAACTCTCTGTACTTTTTGCAAATTTTGCTGTGAACCTAAAACTGCTCTAAAACATGAAATCTATTTAAAAAATGAAATGAAATAAAATAACATGCTGGCTAAGAGGTTGTGGGAGGCATTCTAAACTTCTAAGTACAGACAGAAGGAAACCGTAAGATCAACTTCAATGATCATGGGGCCCCATCTGGTTTTAATGCTTAAGCCTTCCTGACGTTAGGATGGCAGCATGAGAGTACAGAAGAGACTGACCAATGTTGTTTCCCAGAGCCGAAGCCTCCTTAGTTCAGCATCACTGAATAGTTTCAGAAATACTTGATTTTGAAAGACCAGAGCAATTGTACATACAATTACAATACTAATTACCATTAATTGAGTACCAATGGTGGGCCAGTTGCTTTATAGGCTTTATGTGTTGGGTTTTCACAATAACCCGGAAGTTAACCGTGCTTCTACCTTTTTTTTTTTTTTTAAGTTTTATTTAAGTAATCTCTACACCCAACATGGGGCTCGAACTCACGATACTGAGATCAAGAGTCGCATGCTCTTCGGACTGAGCCAGCCGGGCATCCCTATGCCCTTTTTTTGAACCTCATGAGGAGTTTAGTTATTTTCCCAAGACCCTGCTGCAGGAAACTGGAGAATCCGGGGCAGAACTCAGACCCAACTGCATAGCTTGGTCCTTTTCCACCACTCACTGCCTCTCACCCTAAACCGCTCACCCCCCAGCTGCCGGCAGGTAGGATTTTGAAGACGGATTTTGCTTCAGCCTGAGTTTCTAAACTTTTTTTTAAAGATTTTATTTATTTGAGAGAGAGAGAGGAAGAGAGAGAGAGCATGAGCGGGGAAAAGGAGAGGGAGAAACAGACCCCCCCCCCCCACTGAGCAGAGAGCCTGATGTGGGGCTCCATCCCAGGGGTCCTGGGATCATGACCTGAGCTGAAGGCAGATGCTTAACCGACTGAACCATCCAGGTGCCCCGTAGCCTGAGTTTCTAAAAGAAGCCTCCAGAAGCAACCTGCCTCCTTTATTTACCTGAGAGCAGTGATATTTACAGCAACTGTCAGAAGTCAGCGATCCTCAACCAGTCTACAGGTGGATATCCTTGTTTTAAGAACAATTAATAGCTTCTAAGTGATTCCCAGCAGGAGTAGGGGCAGGTCCCCAAACCCCCTTGCAAGCCTCGATGAGGGCAATAATAATAATTTGCATTATGGGAGAAATGAGCATGAAGAAAACAGCTATCCTTAATTTTGAACTAAACTCTGGATTAATCTTTATGACGTTTAAGTCCACAAAAAACAGAATTTCTCATTTCCTAATATTCAAAGAGGCAGAGAAAAATATTTAATAGCCCATAAACACTCCATCCTCCCTCTAATTGTAAAGCACGTCTCATGTACATCATTTCAAGTGCAAATATTTTAGTATAAATCTCTAATGGAAGAATTCTTTAAACAGCATAATCATTATATCTTAACTGAAAAAATGGAAAATTCTTTGATATCATGAAATATCCAGAAGGTGTTCAAGTTTCTAATTGTCTCATAAATGACTATATTTAAAAAAAAAAACTGTCTCTTTAATCAGGATCCAAATAAGGCCCACACAGTGCTATTTGTTGATATGAATTTTAAGCCTCTTTAAATTTCTGTTTTTTTCTTGAAATTTATCTTTTTTTTTCTTGAAATTTATTTGTTGAGGAAAATGGGTCATTTGTCCTGTGAAATTTGTCATCGTCTGGATTTTGCTGAGAGCACAAAATAAGTTTTAATTTTTTAAAAAACTTGATTTGTTACTGACAATAACCAACATCCTAAATTTAATGTGGTTATGGATTTCTAAACAACAGTAGAATAAAATGATTAATAGGAAGAAAACGGAGGTACCTTAGCCTGAGAGCAGCCCTAATTTTCACTTAGTGTGAAGAGTAAATGCTCCATGTGTGAGGAAAAAAAATCCAGGCCCAATGTTACAAGTTATCTATTTCCCTGTTACACTATCCATGACCTTGACAGCATCCCCTCCTTCCGCACCTGGCTTTGCTGTCTGTTATGGGCACAATTAGTCCATGAGCTTATAGGACAGGCCTTGGGGAGATGTGGTTCAAGCCCAGCAGTCAGTCAAGGCCCTGCTAATGTCCAGCCCTGGGCAGGGTCCTGGAACAATTCTTCACCACACGCTGGTTCAGAGGATGGGATTACAGCCCTACCAACCAGGTGGAGGAAAGAGGCTGAGATTGGGAGAAAAAATCCTGTGATCCTGGGTCCGTGTGGATGGGGGAAAAGATGTCTTTAGGAGAGAGGCTAAAGAAAATGCAGCTCTGGTAAGGCTGAAGAAATCCGGTCCAGACTCTCTTGGCTAAGTACGTTCGCTCAAACAGACACTATTTTTCTGCTTAATAGAAGGATACTACAACACAGTTTTAATGGTCTGGGCGTTAAAAAAAAAAGAGACAGATATAAACAAATCTGTCTCAAATGTTTTTTGGAAGGAAGAAGGATATCAATAAAGTTTTCTTCAAACATGAATTGTACAGTGAAATGTATCTCTTAAGCACTTGCTTTTTTAGATCTTCTCGTCTTTCTTTTCTGTTAAATAGGGTCTAGATTGCTAATCAGCTTTCACATGCCTCCCTAATGACAGCCCAGGATTTTGCCTCTATAAGCTAACTGATTTAGCTGGATTTTCCAGTTACATAGAGTTAGATATGTGTATTTGTGGGGGATGTGGATACATTTCTTTTCAGAGACTGTCTTTGGGTTTTTCCTGTATAAAAAGTGGGAGCAATAAAGTGTCTAAAGACACACTTTGCTTTCACCAGCCCCCTGATTTTCCTCCTACTTTCTTGGGTCCAGAAATGTTTGTTGAATAAATAAGTGAATGAATATGGAAGAAGTAAAATGGGATGCCCGGGTGGCTCAGTCGGTTAAGCGTCTGTCTTTAGCTCAGGTCATGATCCCAGGGTCCTGGGGTCGAGCCCCATATTGGGCTCCTTGCTCAGCTGGGAGCCTGCTTCTCCCTCTGCCTGCCACTCCCCCTGCTTGGGCGCACTCTCTTTCTCTCTGACAAATAAATAAAATTAAAGAAGAAAGAACATGGAAATAATATTAATTGCAGGTCAATAGGCAATTAACTGCAAGAAATAAAGTTCGTGTAAACAATCGAATCCTAGAAATCTCTAAATGATGAGAATTAATCTCAAGTCCCAGTTTGTAGGATCCAGTCAGTCTGTATAATCAATCACCACCACATCCAGTTTACGGGGGGTGCCCCGTGTTTGCCTGGAGACCCCAGTGTGGCTCCTTTGGCTCAGGAGGAGTGTTTGTTTCCTCACCTACAATATAAAAACCCCAGGGCTGGCTCTATTCATTGGAGGGTTTGGGGGAAAGTTTTTAAGATACTCAGGGAAAACACCTTAAGTTGTTCTTTAAGAACTGTTACCAAGTCCTTCAGATCAATGGTTTTCAAACTATGCTTCAAAGGACATAGAAGTGTTTTGTGGATCGATGTAAATTACGGAGAACCAACTTGCCAACTTATTTGGAAAGTAGGGCTCTGTGTTCAGGTCTCCTGCTATCATAAGCTCATAATAAGAATGTTACATTCTATATAACAATTATATATTAGCTAACACTTACTGAGGGCTCTATTTTGTGACAAGTATCGTGCTAAGTGCTTTATACAGATGATCTCCTAATCGTTTCAACAACCCTGTAAACCAAGCACCCTTCATGACCCCATTTTGCAGATAGGAAACTGAGGCATAAATGGGTTAAGTAATTTGCCCAAAGTCACACAGATAATAAATGAAAAAAAAAAAAAAGCAAGGTTTCCAAATTCTAACTTTTACCTCTTATACCACCACTTCTGTCAATGTGTCATTTATTAGGACGGCAGCTCTGTACTCAAAAAGAAAGTCACGCTGGATCTGGTTCAGTGCAATACCATTGTACAAGTAAGAAACTTCTTATCTGTGTGAATTCTTTTAGCTGTTGATAAAGGAAATTACAGCCGGGAATGTATTTTGCAGAAGGGATATGAAAACCATGCTGCCTGGGAGCCAGTTTTACCCATTCACTAGGGAGTCACACTCTCCTCTCTAGATGCGCTTCTTCAGGGTCTCCATATATGTGGATTTTGCTGCTATTTCATTCATTTGAATAGGGCTGAAGGAGAAAATAATTATTCTATGATTCATGCTCCCTTCTGCAGTTATTAAATGAGAAAGTTATTAATTTTCTTAATATTCAGTCTATTCACTTATGTCTGTATTATTACCTTCCTTTTCCTATTCCTCATAGGAGAGAAGACTAGCCCTTAGAACCAATCAAGGGAAATTTAGTTAAATTCTAATAGGAACATCAAGCCTAACACTTGTTAGGCTGTTTTTCCACACCTAAGATTTAATATCTTATATTAAAAAGTATTTCCTGGAGTATATGGTGGGGTGGGGTGGGGTGGAGGAAAAGAAGGACAAAATATGGGGCGCCTGGGTGGCTCAGGGGTGTAAGTGACCGCCTTCAGCTCAGGTCATAATCCCAGGTTCCTGGGATCGGGGCCCGCAGCACCCGGTTCCCTGCTCAGCAGGGAGTCTGCTTCTCCTTCTCCCTCCACACCCCCCCACCCCCGTTCGTGCTCTCTCTCACATGCTCTCTCAAATAAGTAAAATCTTTTAAAGAAAGGACACAATATCTTAATGGGTTTCTTTTCTCCACAATTATTCATTGTCAAGACGCCCAACAAATATATTTAAAATTAAGGTTAAGAAGTCAATATGCTTACCAGCTGTCACTCCAAAGGTAATAAAGAGATAATGCACATTGGCGGCATAGGCGCTCAGTACCCAGCCGAGCGAGTTCACCAGCCCTCCGATTATTGCCGTCCGGCGACACCCACAGGTATTAATAAACAAGCCGATGAAAGGTCCTGTCATGGGACATTGAAAAGGGAATTGACTGATGGTGTTTTATTTTCATGCTTTCTTCACAAATCCTCACATGAAGACAGCGAATAAAACATTGCTAGGGCTATTAAATAAAATGAACCCAAACCCCCATTGCTTTATATGCAAAAAGCTTTTAGCATGCAAAGATGGGTTTCAGTAATTTCATCAGAGAGCACAAGTTTCTAGGTTTCCAAAAAAAGGCAGATCTGAAATAAACAGACAAAAAAAAAACAAAAACTTGTCTACAACACAAGTAGGTCCCAAACAATTGGTCTATGGGCTTACTCAGCTTGTGGATGCATTTTGTTTATCGAGGGCATAGTTTAAAAGATGTTTTGGGGGCACCTGGGTGGCTTAGTTGGTTGGGCGTCTGCCTTTGGCTCAGGTTATGACCTGGGGGTCTCAGGATCGAGCCCCAGGATGGGTTCCCTGCTCAGGGGGAGTCTGTTTCTCCCTCTCCCTCTGCCCCTCCCCACTGCTCCTGCTTTCATGCTCTTTCTGAAATAAATGAAGTCTTTAAAAGATGTTTTGAATCAGTTGCCAGCATTTAAAAATTAAGAGCATTCACAAGAAATCCAGTGGCAACACAAAATCCAGCAAGATGGATTCCCACATAGCCAAGATGGGCTAGAGCTGTGCCCTGGCTGCCCCACTTCGCTCTGTCCACACTGCTCATTAGCTACAGTCACCACCCTTCCCTTTGGTCCCGTACTTGGCCTCCTGCCCCCATTTACATTACTCGCTACTTGAGTTTTTGACTCCAGACCCAAGGGGAGTCCAGGAAGGGGCTTCTCAGGACTCCCATGCTTCCAGCAAAGAACTGATGACAGTTTATTTTCACGAGGATGCCTGGATGCAAACCATGTAGAAAAGAACTTCTCATCGCTTCGTATGTACTTCAGCCGCTGCTGACTCTCAGTCCCAGGCCGGCCCCACCAGGCTATTTCTATGACACTGGAGATTCAGGAATACGCTTCCGTCTGCAACGGGTGCCATGCTCACAGTAACACAGTAGCAATGACACACATCCTGGCTCCTTACTTTCCTAGGACGCTCCGGTTTTTGTCAAACCTCTTTGTTTTCTTCCTGATATTTATGTATTCATTCATTCATTCATTCACTCACTTATTTATTTTTATTAGTCGGCTCCACACCCAGCATGGAGCCCAACGCGGGGCTGGAACTCACCACCCTGAGATAAGACCTGAGCTGAGATCGAGAGCCGGATGCTGAACCGACTAAGCCACGCAGGTGCTCCTGTGGTGACTTCTGATGTCACAGAAGCTTAGTGCTTGCCTTGTGATCCGTGATTCCCTGTGCGAAAAGCAGTCTGTATTTCAGCAATACAGTGGGAGGCTGTAGTCAATATTCAGTAAGATGGCACATTCTAAAAATTGTCTTATTTTGGATCATTATTACTTTTCATAGTTACAAAACCCTATATTCTGGTGAGACTATTTCAGGTTAAAAATCTGTTAAACTCTAAGGAGCTTCCCCTTTTAGTTCAAACTGAAATAAAATTTTCCTTTAAAGTTCTAACTATATTCATGTACATATTTGGATGCACAGGTGGCTAATGAATTTTTTTTGTCTACTGATTTCGAGTGTGCCTAATTCTAAAAATTATGAAGGTAATGATTTATTAATTTAATTAACATTGGTGCACAGAAAATAACTCAGCAGATAAACCTCTTAGAATAGACAATATAGTAAATATATTTTACATAAACATACTGTTATATATTATAAAATAAGCACACGATATAAATAATATATAAACCAAACACATTGATATAAACATCTGAGGGAATTATTGGGGGGCAACTGAAATTCAGAAACCATAAGCTGAAGATGTGTCTTTGATTTCTTCACAAGTATTTATTTTCCTTTTATTTATTTATTCATTTATTTTAAAGAGCTTATTTGTCAGAGAGAAAGAGAGAGAGAGCACAAGCAGGGGAAGCAGCAGGCAGAGGGAGAAGCAGGCTCCCTGCTGAGCAGGGACTCGATCCTAGGACCCTGGGATCATGACCTGAGCCAAAGGCAGACACATAACTGACTGAGCCACCTAGGTGTCCCACAAATATTTTTTAAAAAAAGATTTATTTATTTATTTTGGGGGGGGGGAATGTGTGTGAGTGGGGGGAGGGGCAGAGGGAGAGAATCTCAAGAAGACTGCCCCCTGAGTGTGGAGCCTGAGGCAGGGCTCAATCCCAGGACCCTGAGACCATGACCTGAGCCCAAATCAAGAGTCGGATGCTTAACCAACTGAGCCACCCAGGCGCCCCACAAAGATTTTTATTTTCCTAAACCCACAGTCACTTCACTACTCGAATCTCGGACGAGTGGATAAAGAGAAAAAGGCAAGACTCATCCGTCTGCTGTTAACCGACCTTCTAAGCTGTGACAGGTCACCAGACCACAGTTCAGAAGCCCGATCATGTTTTCCATGTGACAGAAAGGGCCCAGAAGCAAGTTTTCCTGTGATATTGCGTGTTTCCGAAACACTGCATTAAGAAAGCATTTGGAGGAAAAGGAAGGAGGTGGAATCCCCACGTAGCAGCACGTACTCCTGTCTGGAGGAATGTTGTAAATCAAAAAGAAAGAATGAATTGCTTTACTGATAAAAAGGTAAGTTGATAACAGTGTCTGGCTTTTCAGGTCATCATCTCTCACGGGGTGCAGCTTCTGTCCGTTACGACTCGCAGCTGGGCCAAGTCAGCCCGGGACAGGCCCTGACTCCTCGATGGTCACAAAACACAGACAGGTCACCATAAGGAAGTCGGACCCAGGTGTTCTGATTCCGCTCCGTTTTCTCATCATTGCTGATGGTCAACTGGCATCTCCAAGATCAAATTAGCGTTTCGCCAAAATGAAAGGAATTCCGCACACAGTCTAAGGACAAGGGGCAAAGAGCTGGAGGGACCGTCATCTGGCTATGATTCCCACTTTTGTGAAGGAGTTCAGTGTTCTGGGATGAGACGCAGACTTTCTCCTCTGCAGAAGGAATCTGATTTTGGCCCGTTTCCCACATAATAAAGCTGCAGGGAGCACCATGAGGAAGTCCTGATTTCTTGCCCATCCCCGCCTCATAGGTTCACAAAAGCTCAGGTGAGGAGAGAAATGGTCTGAAGGGTGACCTTGGCCTACAGTCAGGGATGAAAGGAGGTAGTTCATTGAACTCCTGGCCTCCTGGGCTCACCCTTTAGTGCAATAAGGAGTTCAGAGCCTCTAAATCAATGACTCTGCCTTGGCTGAGCACCGGAGTCACTTAGGAGCTGAAAAAAGTCCTGATGTTCGGATCCCATCCCAAGAGATTTTGATTTAATGGTCTAGGTGCGACGGGAGCAGCAGGGTTTTTTAAAGCTCCCCAGGTGGATCTGATGTGCATCCAGGATTGGCAACGACTGCTCTAACTCTCCTCAGTCAGAAAGTGACCTTTTGCAGCCTGTGGATTCCCCCAACACGGCTTCCCCCAAGAATTCGTCCAAGGGCTGCTGTAGATACGACTGAGGTGATGACAGCTTATTAAAAATTGGGACCTTTGGCAGGAAACTGGCAAAGTCCGTACTAGCAAAGAATGAAACAAGAATGAAATTATCGAATTTCCTGCATGCAAGCCACTGCCCCAGAAAGAGATGGCTTTCAACTCTGTAACATAATTCACAGATTTTTTTTTTTAATTTAAAGAGAAAACCCAAATGTGCTCACAGTGATTGGAAAATGAGAACAATTTCTATGTGTTCACTTCGCATGTATTTTCAGTTCTCATTTGGTGTAGTGGCAGGCAGTATGGTATGGTAGGCACGATTTTGAGTCCAGTGGACCAGCTTTGAAGCCTGTCTCCTGCTTATCGGCTGTTCAACCTCCAGTAAGTTACTTAAAGCCTGTGAGCATTGCGTGTTCTTCCTCTGTCAGACAGAGACAATGGTCCGGCGCTGGGGTTGCTGCGGGATCAAATGAGATCATGTACATAACACGCACGTGGCATACGGCAAGTGGCAGGTAAAGGAGAGCTGTTCTTGCGGGCTTCTGGCTTGGAAGACACCCAGCACATCTGCAGCCGCCTGGGATCAGGCAGCTTAAGATAATCGACAGCAATTTAGGATCACGATAAGATCAAAGGCCTTTTATTTATAGAACTAGGAGCCTTGCTGTGTGGTGATTTCCAAGACACAAGATATTGATCTAGCAGGTGCCTTTCCTGGAGAAAGGTTTGTCTACAACGAAATGACACTGTGAGGGATTCATGGACTCTCAAACAGAATTCTGAATATATAGTTCCCTCTCAATTAAATTAAAGAGGACAATCCCATTTCACCGTCGCTGTGAGTTAGGTGTTCGCATTTGGGGGGTCATATCCAAAATCATTTCCAATAATTTCAGGACTGGCTCCCATTGCTTATTTTTGCAGAGCTTGTGAAACACAAAATAACATCTAAGACAACCTCATTGGATGATTTGGAAAATAATGGGACATTGCCTATCCTTGGCCTTTTGCTGAGTCTTCTTTTTTTTGTAGTAGACACATACTTCTTAGAGTGAATCTGTAAGTCTTTGGCTCTACCCCTCAAAGATTTTTTTTTTTTTTAAGATTTTATTTTTAAATGATGTCTACACCCAACGTGGGGCTCAAACTCAACCCCGAGATCAAGAGTTGCATGCTTCACGGACTGAGCCAGTCAGGCTCCCCTTAAAGATTTAGTTTTAAGAAGGTAAAAAAACCTGGAGGTTAGGTATTCTAGAAGCACAGTTTTCTTTCACTGATTTATTGAGAAGTTTGAATCACATCCAGCGTAAAACTAGCACCTTGCCTACACTGAAGTGAGCTATCTTGCGTTTTTCGTACGACAGTCCTAGTTTTAACGAGGCCAATGCAGGGTTGAAGGAGTCGGTTCCTTAACGTTGCAGGCAAGACGATTTACTGGCAATTTCCTCACACACGTAATGGTGCCCTTATGTAATTTTAAAACTAGATTAATTCCCTTTGATAAACACGCATACTCCACACGCATCTTGAGAAATAATACTTTGTCCTTGTTTTCGAGGATTAGCACTACGACCGTTATTAATGTTGTTTGTATTATCCAAAATAACCCTGACTGAATGCCAGGCAAGATCAACAAATCTTGGAATTGGATTCGAGGAGTTAATTACCGATGGGGAAATGACTGAAAAGGGAGTCTCCCATCAAACACACAGATGCCTGTCATACACAAATTCTCACAGAACCAGGAAAAGATTTGAGGCTATTTATGTTTCCAGTGTCATTTCATGAATACTTGAAATTAAAGAAAATTTGATGGAGGGGTGCCTGGTTGGCTGAGTCAGTTAAGGGATGGACTCTTGGTTTTGGCTCAGGTCATGATTTCAGGTCCTGAGTTCCAGCCCCACGTGGGGATCCGCACTGAGAGTGGAGCCTGCTTAAGATTCTCTCTGCCCCTCCACCCGCTTTCGTGCACTCTCTCTAAAATAATAAATAAAAATATATGTAAAAAAATTTCAGCGTAAAAGTATGACTTTTACTTTCAAGAGATCATGTAAGGGAAAACACCTGGTATATAATAGATGCTTATTAAATATTAGTTGACAATAAAAACTGTTTACTTCCCAAAAGGAAACACATAGGCCATAATAACATATTGTATGTATCATAACTTTCTAGCTTGGCATCTCCAGCTGCATGAAAACTGTTTTCAGATTGGTGTGTGGTTAGGTTTAACTAGAAAATACACTATTATTCCTTCCTGTTAGCTGGACCAGCAATTTTTCTAAAAGCAGCTTAATAGATTTTTCAACAGCATATGATCAATATTTCAAATTAAATCACCGGAACTCTGAAATAAGATTGCTACTTGCCTTTTGTGGTGTTTTCTCTAAAATTTTTATCTTTTAAAAGTACTCACAAATATTAAATAAGCAGATCTGTAATGATATATAATGAATTAGAGCGGTCAAGAAAACAGAGTTTGGGGCAAAAGAGAGTTTTTTTTAAATGATCAACTTTTAAGACACTCCAAATTTTTTATAATATTCAAATAGTCATATCACACGAAAGGACACATATTGTATAATTGCACTTATATGAGGTACTTTCATAGAGACCGAAGATAGAGTGGTGGTGGTGAGGGGCGAAGGGGAGGTGGGAACGGAGAGTTGTTGTTTCATGGGTGCAGAGTTTCAGTTTGGGACAATGAAAAGGTTCTGGAGATGGAATGTGGGGATGAATGCACTCAGTGGCAATGAACTGTATACCTAAAAGTGGTTAAAATGGTAAATTTGATGTTATATATATATTGTACCACGATAAAAGAAATAGTATCATCATTAATATCTAGTATCTCATGTTTCGACGATGTAAAACTTTACTTACAGTGGGGAATTGTCAACTTATAATAATTCAGTTTTACAACAGGTCACACGCGAACGTACCCACAATCAAGGTGATGCCCATACTGAGGGAGCTGACCCACGCGGTCAGACCGCGGCTCTGATGGAATTCTTCAAGCCATTCCACGTTGAGGACGCCCAGGGCCATCTGGGAGCCCATGATGAGGATGTGCACAAAGAAAGAGGAAAGAACCACCATCCAAGCCCATCCGCTGTCAATGTTTGGGTGGGGCTTAAGTGTCTTCTTATCTTTGGGGTCATCTTCAAAATCATACCCAATATCTTCATGACTTGTATACATTTTCCAAGATTTTCTGAAATACACATGACAAACAATTTCCTTGAACGTCAAACCAGTAGTATCTTTCTCTTCCCCGGACAGCTCTGCCTCCCCGCCGTAAGCAAACCGGCCTTCGGATTCACCTTGTCATTATGCAGATTTGGGAACACTCCTGACTTTTTTACCACCAAGCGCTTTTGTGAAACCGGTTTCATCTCTACAGTCATCCTATATGTAAGCATTAGTATGCATATTTTAAAGAAAGGGAAATAGATTCAGAGAATTGAAGTGCCTTTCCCAAGCTCTCATGGCCAGGAAGTATGGCTACCCAGGAACCTGAGGCATCGACTCCAAAGCCCATGCCTTGTGTCTGTTATTGAGATGGATACTGACAGGTGACAACCAAGATGTCACAGAAGGAAGACAGCTGGCTCTAAACAGACTTTCAGGGTAGCTTTGCCTTGATAGAGCCCTTGGCAGAGATTCTGGTCCCCATTTTGTGGGTCCAAGCGTTGAGTTTGTTCGGTACAGCTGGAGTGGATTGGCCTCAGAAGACCAACTCATATGAACCCAACTCAGGAGAGATTGGTAAACTGAAGGCCAATTTATTTTTTTTTACAATGGGAGCTAGAGCTTTCTAATAATGGTAATACTCATGTCTGATACACAGGACACAGAAAAGAGGCTTGGAGGCTGGATGGTGCTGGAGGGGGGCGATGATGCCAGGTCAGGCGAGGACTCTGGTTTCGTTTTTATTTTTCAGGATGAGAATTAAGTACGTGTATAAGAACTGAGGTAAGGAGTAAAATAAGGACAGACAGAGACAGACAGTAACCCTGAAATGGTGGGACGGGAGGAAAGTCTTGATCAGGAGGAGCAAAGCAGAAGGTAGATGGAGATGACAATGCCAAGTAGTGGGATGAGAAGTTACACCCGATGGTCTAATTCTTGGGTGAAGTAGGAAGCGAGGTCCCTGGCTGAGAACGAAGAGGATGGTGGTTATGAAGGGCCCTCAACATTCAGGAAAATGGAAGAGACTGTTGCCCACAAGGAGTGGAGACGATCGTGGGGCAGTTCTGCGGACGGACCTCAGCCCTGCAAGACAGCACCGCAGAGCCATAAGCGTGCGGCACCAGGGACAGAGCGCTGGGAGCCCTCGGCCCCAGGAGCCGGCAGTTCGAGCATCATCATCGGAGAACGTTAACACGACAACAAACGACTAAAAGTTCGCCTGTTCACTGATAAAATACTCCTCTCCAAAAAAATCTTTTTCTGGTCAAAGTTCCAAACAATGACGTTTTAATTTTCTACCTGTAAGCTTCACATCAGCGGGGTGCTATTACTGATCCCTTCGTAAACACTGGATTATCCACAGCAGTGATTTCAGAGAACTCCTGGTTCTCCAGTTGACCCCGACACCCCTGTGGCCCCAGCTACACACATGTGCTTTGAGGGTAAGTTCCCAGGAGTTGAGAATTATTGGAGGTCTCTGGGGCACAGTTGGGTCTGCAGCCCCCAGGGTGCCACATATCCCCACCTGCAGCAGGACGTCCAAGATGGACTAACAGCACAGTTACTGTAGAGATGAAGAACCAGAACTTGACTTCTTCACTGCTGTCACTCTGCATGTCTACCTGGAGATATTATTTTGATTAACATGGAAAATAGTGCAACAGTGCAGGACTGTCAGGTGAAAAACCTTTCGTCTGGAAAGCGAAGTGTGCAGTCAATACAGGAAATATTTTACTCAATTTGAATACTGTGTTCAAATTGAAATCTGTTCTTTTTTCAATTAATTATTTTAAAACAGAAGAAAAAATAAGAAAATAATGATTATTACTAACCACTACATGGTTGTTACTGAAAATCGTGTTGTTGCAACGGAGGAAGGAGGTCTAAAAGGTAATCCCAAATACATGAGGTGCCCCTCCAATGGTGTTCGGGTGTAGACAGGTCAGAGAAGCGGACTGTGGTGGACTGCACAGTGCCCACAGCCTCTTTCTGTACACCCCTGAGCTAAGAATTGTTTTTCCCTTTTTTTAAAGGCTATGTGGTCCATGAAACTTAAAATACTTACTTTCTGACCCTTTCTAGGAAGAGCTGGCTGATCCCTGGACCGTGGCATTGGTTCTGGCTTAGAATTTGTTAGGAAGAAATGGGCTCCAGGGAACCGAGGGGGCCAGTGGAAGAGCAGTTTAATGGATCTGTCCCGAGGCTCCTCCTGACTTTCCCTTTCTTTCATACCTCGTCCTCATTATTATTTTTATCTTTTAAATGATTCTATGTCCTAAACACCCATCCAGTTCTCAACCACTACACTTCCTGCCCACGTTGCTCCTCTCTGCCGGGGTCCTTTTCCACCTCCCCGTTCTGCAGACAGCTGGGAGGGATAAAATGCTGTCTTGCCATGTGATTTCTCCACACTGTCAAAATATCTTTAGGAGTAAGCCCAAACTCCCCTTTGCCACTGCCAGGTTCTCCACAGATTATTTGCCCCCTGGTCCCTGCTCTCATTTCCCCACCTTTGACCTTTGCGCTCCAGCCCTGTGAAGCACCTATAGCTCCTTGACCTTGGCACGGTGTCTTAAGCTTGGGGCATGACCTCTTCTTCTCTCTTTTGGGAACACACTTCTCTCCTTCTAACTTCCTGTTCCTCTTCTGCTCCTCCTTCCAGATTCAGCTAAATATAACAGTGAAACCTCGACATGGTGAGAACCCCCCTCCCCTGCAAACATCTCTAATCTCCAACAGTGGAGTATGTATTCAATCAATCAATCATTGTACAAGGCTGTTTGAAGACATGGAAAGGAGGTATGAATTATACATGGGAGGGCTACTAAATGGGATGTGTGCAATAATCCCTTCGTTGTTTTTGTTAAAAATAGGTATCCATTCACTCCAAGATTGGAGTGAAACAAAAATTGTAAGGGAGATTATTCTTTGGATGATGGTCTTAAAGTAATTTTCCTCCTTTTAATCTACCTTGTTGGTAAAAAAAATGCATAATAAATACATATTAGCTTTATGGTAACAAAATAAAAGTTCCTCTCTCTATCTTTTAAACATCATCCGGATCAGCTTTTTGCTTCTGGTAGATGAGTGGCTGAATTGTAAAAAAAAGAAGGAAGAGGATTCTAGAGCCACTTCCCTGGGGAAGTCTATAGCCTGCCTCTACCCTGCTCTCTCCCGGCAAGAGGACAGCCTGCATGGGGACAGGAAGTGATGGGGCAGCCCTTGCTTTCCAGAACGCGCAGCCCAGAAAAGAGCTGCATTGGCAGAAGGCCCAGAGGATAAACCTACAGAGCGAGCAGAAGGGGCGTTCAGTGGTTCCGTCTCTGCTCCTTGTATGCAGAATTCCAAGAAGCCAGAAAGCAAAGAATCAGGGGAACGACTGGCCTATATGAATAATAATAGCATCGTTTTATTTTATTTTTTAAATTAAAAAATTTTTTTATTAGTTTCAGAGATAGAATTTAGTGATTCATCAGTTGCACATAACACCCAGTGCAACTGGGTGATGGGCATTAAAGAGGGCACTTGATGTAATTACATCACTCATGTTTAATCTGTGGGATAATGCTCAGCTCTGTTTAGTAAGACAAAACAACGCAGCTTGGCATTTCCCTAAAGCCCACTTACATCTATGAAAAAATCTGAAATAATAATATCACAAAAGTTATAGTTTTTCAACCCATGAGTTGAAACAATAAGCATGTTCCTAAGCAATGTTAAGAACTTGATATTCTTACTGAATTATTTATTTTATGGGTTAAGAGATGCAGTTGCCATTGAACTGCTCTCAACATTTCCATTTTATTTGTTCATAAATAAATGACATCGAATAGCATTTAATTGCCAAGATTTATCCAAGAGGCGCAAGGGGGCACGTAGCATACAGTAGCCAATGCAGAGACTGGTGGAGGGCGGGGGTGGCTAAAACGATGTTCTGTCCTGTCCTTCGGAGGCCCCTGAAGATACCCCTGGCAATAGAAACCTCTGCATTTCATATCTAAATCTCTCTATAAGCAATTATTGTTTTGACTAATCACAGTTAACTTACTGCCCGACCAGGTTAACTAAAACAAACGAGAACAGAAAAATAAATTTCTATCCCCTCCACCCCCAAGTTTGCTTTTAGCATTTACATAATTATAAGATACAAAATAACCATTTGAGTATTGTAATCCTAGTCTACAACCCATGAGAAAGAGAGAGGGCTCAAAAGTGAACCAGTGATGGTTCTGGACCACCCTGTCCCCAGTCTCCCTGTCTTTCTCCACCACCTGGCATTCAAGCTCTCCCACCTTCTCCACATGCTGACACACGTGTAAAACATCAACACACATGGGGTACACTGGGGTACATGGAAGCACTGAGTGTGGGGCTTCCTCTAGGATCATACATAAGATGGAACCCATTCCAGGCTGGCCTGTTTGAAGCTCAGCATATAACATTAGGGCGTTGCACAGAAGGAGGTGAAGGAAGGCAATGGGAAGATTATGGGACCACTAGTCAACCTTCCATTTGCCCCAAATGTGAGTTCATAAATGGTGGAAGAGTCATCACAAATGGCGGGAAATGAAGTAACCCATGAAAGCTATGAGATGGAGGCCAGCTACCTATTTATGTGCTACCAGGTTGAGGGGAAAATAATTTAGAACCAGCTGGAGTGTATCAAAGATTAAAACTAAATTAAATTTCCACAGCTCTGTTACCGGGTTAAGTTTCATAAGCACTTTTAATTTGGCTACTATGATTATGTTAGCATGCGGTGAGTTCTTGATAAATGACAAGCAAAGGGGAATCCGCCCAGGTAAAACTAAAATTAGAACCTTCCCGAAAGGTGGCCAAAGTAGGACGGTGACTGGTTCTTCATTAGATGCAGGGGAGTGGTGCGTCCACCTCCAATTGGGCTGTGGGTTCTTTTGCCTTCTAGACCTGGTGTGCAAAGCAATCTTGGGCCTTAGGGGGCGCACTTGAGCCCAACAGGCTGAAGCGGTTAGAGCCGCGATGGCTGGGGAGCAGAGCGAGCGCAGAGGCCAGCGCCGGAGAAACGGAAACCTCCCCTGGGTTCACGCTGTACTGGGGAGAGCTAAACATAATAAATGCCTTCTACAGGTCAGGGACTGTGCTGAGTGGCTGCTCCACACCGATCCTGTCCAGTGGGCATTAATGTCCCATTTCACAGACAAGGAAACTGAGGCTATTTGTCGAACGAGGACAGTAAAGTTCAGAGGTCAAACTAGCAGGTAGTGGGGCCAGGCCCGAGGGTTTCCAAAGCCGACTTTATCCACCCTCCCCCATCTCTCTCTCTCTCTCTCTCTCTCTCTCTCTCTCCTCTCTCTCTCTCTCTCTCTCTCTCTCTCTCTCTCTCTCTCTCTCACACACACACACACACACACACACACACACGCCAGACAAGGCAAAAAGGAATCTTTCTAATCCTCAATAATAATCCTCACCCATCCTTGCTCATTAGCCTGAATCAACTTTCCTGCGGAAAGAAAATGACTGAATTGATAAGCAGAATTCAGTTTCTAAAGCCTCGCCAATGGCCTTGGCCGCGTCTGGCCCGGTAATGGCCGCCCCGGGTCCCTCGCCCCCGTTAGTCTCCCTTTCCTCCCCACCGGGGGACCAGCATCTGGAGCCCCTGGGCTTGCGCGCGCCCCGCTCCCCGGCTCCGCGGTCTGCCCGCTTCCCCCGCGCCCCGAGAGCCCCATCCCGCGCACCGGCGTCCTCCGGCGGGCTCGGAGCCCGCCAGCTCCGCGGGGAAGCGGGCCGAGCGCAGTTCCGGCCGCCTGCGCGGGGAGGCTCCCGCACCCCCGCACGACCCCTAACCGCAGCCCCCGGTCTCGCCCTCTCCGCTCCGCCACTGCCTGGTTCGAGTTCCAAACTGGACTCGAGGAGGCGCGAGCGGGGCCGGCCGGGGTGCCGGAGGGACGCCGTGCGCCCTACCGGACGCACGCGGGGCCCCGGCCGCCGGGGAAGCGAGGCGCGCGTCCCCACGCTCCGCCCTGGCCCGAGGTTCCCCGCCCGCCCCGCGGTGGCCTCGCCCGCAGCTCGCGACCCCCGCGCCTCGGCGCAGCCCTGCCCGCTACCGCCCGGCAGCCTTCCCGGCCCGACCCCGGGCCTGCGCCGCGCCTCGCCGATGTCCCCGCGGAGCAGCGGCCACCCGCGGTCCCGGGCGCCCCCGGGGCCGCGCGGCCTCGGGATACTCACCGCCCGCGATCCGCGGGGCTGCCGCCTCACTCGGCTCCCGGCCCCGACCCCCGAACTTGCTGCTGGCCTCGGAGCCCCCTGAGCGGCTGGGCGTAGAGAGCTGCGGCAATGTCGCCCAGCATCCTGGATGGAGATGCGGGTGGCTGCGGCTCGGCTCTCCGGCCGGCTCCCTGCGCTCGGTGCCCGGCGCCCGGGCTCCTCTGCCGCTCGCTGCCGGGCCAGGGGAGCGTTTCGTGGAACTTCGAGCTCCAGGCCTCAGTCCGTGTGGCTTTAAAAAGGGTACGTTTGGAGGTGCCCGAACCTAACCTGGGCTTTCTTCCAATCGGTGCAATTTCAAATCTCCACGCTTGTTCATTCCTATACCGGCTAATTCTGGTTTGGCAGGAAAAAATTGCAGTCATCTCACGTGCACACTCTTGTGGCCGGTTGAAGTTTATAGCTGGGGCTGCGGCTCGCTAATGCTCCGCACATTTATAACCGGAGGACAGGGATGGAAACCTCACCCCACATGCGCGTGAGAGAAGTCGCTTCCATTTCACTGCGATAGCAGGGACCTGAGGAACAACACCCTCACCCAGGTCTGGGCCGCGAAACACGGCACTTCGCGGGGAAGAGTGGCGCAGGGCCTGCGGTATTCTTGGCCAAAAAGGACTGAAAATCCCTAATTCTTCGTCCCATTCTGGGTCCCACCTCTCATTGCTCTTTTTCCGGTCAGTGTCTGCCCGTTGGGTCTTACACATTCAAGGGCACCAGGCGCAAATTTCACTTCATGTGTATGTACCCTGTTCCCAAGAAAATTCTGTACCCGCGGAAAGTTCTCGATACTTGTTAAGTGAATGGGAATAATGAAGCCAGTGCTATTTTACGTCACCCGAAGGTATTTATAGCAGTTTTCTGGTGCTGTGGTAATAAGTTCCCACACATTTAGTGGCTGAAAACACAAATTTAGTTAATCTTCCAGTTCAGAAGTCTGAAATGGGTCTGACTGAGTGGAAATCAAGGTGTTGGCGGGGTTGTGTTCCCTCTGGCAGTTCCAGGGAAGAGCCGCCGGGTTGCGAGGGTGCTTGCGTCCCTTGGCTTGTGGCCCCTACTCCTGTCTTCACAGCCAGCAGATTGCATCGTTCTATGCCTTTCTCTTTGGCTCACATCCCCCTCTGTCTCCCTCCACGACTTTTAAGGGCCCTTGGGATTACATTGGTTTACCCACTGGTAATTAGATTATTGGATAATCCAGACAATCTCCCTGTTTTAAGGTCAGCTGATTAATAATCTTATTGCCACTTGCAACTTTAATTCCTCTTTTGCCACCTGACCTATTATATTCACAAGTTCCAGGGCTTAGGATGGGGCCATCTCTGGGGGACCATTATTCTGTCTACCACAAATTGCCTTCTCTCCTTCCTTCTTTTCTGGTTTCGTGTTCTTTTTTGCAAAAAAAAGAATATCTACATGTATTTCACATGGCCATTTTTTTTATATCAGACCCTGATTAAAAAATAATTGAGAACATTGTGAGAAATTATGGCTAGCCGAGGCCATTGTGATGAGGCACTAGGCTCATGTGTTCCACATGTTTTAATTTGCTGATCAGAACAGGAGCAAATGGATGGTGAGCAGTCCTTTCTGCTGTCCTCAGATATCACTCACTTCAAGCAGGCTTTCGACAGCAAGTCAATATTGGGGCAGCGCCCCAAGCGCACGTGCCCCATTTTGTTTGAAAAGAGGTCTGTGAGATTTTTACGTTGTTTTTTTTTTTCCCCTCAGAAAACTTGTACATTTATTGAGGCATAGGTGATGTAGTATGAACTGTACATATTTAAATGCGCTTGTTTAAATGTGAGGAGTTTTAGCATAAGTCAGGGGAACTGTCACTTCAGTCAAATAACTCCAGAATTTTCATGGTACCCTCTGTATCCTTTGTAATCCACGCCGCACCCTGACCCAAATCCCCAGGCAACCTCTCACCTGCTTTCCGAGAAGCTTCTACTCTGGACCATGTGTAATTCACCTCTGGAATGCCCAAAGAAGGTTTTCTTTTCTTTCTGTTTCCAGCTTTATTGAGGCATATTTGACAAATAAAACTTCCTTTGGCGATTGCAGGAGGATGAACTCCCATCAGACCTTTCACTGCGGCCATCTTTAAGTCTTTTGCCATTTGCAGATGATTATTGTTTTACTCTGATGCTTGGGCAAAAAGCATTCCTACAAAAGTGCCTCAGCTTCAAGGAAATTCCTGGAAAAGACTTTGACAGGTTTCTGATAACTAAGGTAATTTGTGTTCATGGGGGAGGGACAGTGATGGACCTTTCAGGTGCTCCCTGAAGGCTACCTGCAGAGCCCGCAAATATGTCCTGGGATGGTAGCTGGAGACCCGCCCCTGCTCTCCTCCCCCCCCCCCCCATCAGTAAAATGGACTCGTTACGTTGCAGATACAATGTTAATATATAAAGACTTGCTGCTGTTGCAGGACAGCCCACAGGCTTTGCAGGAGCCCCTGGGAGGCGGAGAACGGGCAGTGAGCCCACAGACAAATCAAAGCTGAGAAGCCAAAGTAAGGTATGGAGCGCCACCTGGTTGGGTAAGACGCACCTTGACCCAAAAGCTGTGATTAAGAAGGTGCAAGCTTATCCAAGCCCTAAGAACGTGAAAGAGGTGCAAGGTTTGTAGGCATTGGGGGATTTGAGAGGACTTGAATTCCCCACCTGGCACAGTGCCTCCATCTCTTAGGCCACCTGGCAAAGAAGGGGCACATGTGGGACTGGGGATCAGAGCAGCAAGCCACCTTTAAAAAGGCAAAAACAAACAAAGACTAAAACCAACAAAACCCTAATGAAACCGATGAGAACTCTGGGGCATCTCTCCAGAAGGCTCACCGTTGGAGTTAAATACATTGGTGATTCCAGAAGGTAGGGGTGAGGCACTGTGCAGAGGCAACAAAGTGGGGAGTGCCCCGAGGATTTTGGTTCCGGTTCTGGAAGGAGGCAGAAACTCAAGGTACCCCCGTGGTGGTTGTACACACAGTGCTCCTGTGGGTAAAGCCTCTCATACAGCAGCCGGTAATCATACTGGTTGGTGATTACTCATGGACCCTGGAAGGACATTTGGGTACATTTCTAAGGGCCTAAGGCAGCCCTCGCTACCCAGGCTTGAGGCACTGATGACACTCCTGGCAAGGGTATGAGCCCCAGTAGACACAGCAGACTGAGTGCAGAGAAAAGCAAGTGAGAGTGATAGAAAAGCTGCTGAGGAGGGAGGGGACCTGAGAGGGTTGCCCCCCCCCCTTTTTTTAAGATTTATTGATTTATTTGTTAGAGAGAGCACAGGCAGAGGGAGAAGGCCGGGGGAGCGGCAGGCAGAGGGAGAAGCAGGCTCCCTGCTGAGCAAGGAACCCAATGCGGGACTCGATCCCAGGACCCCGGGATCATACCTGAGCTGAAGGCAGATAGATACTTAACTGACTGAGCCACCCAGGCGCCCCAGCAAATGAAATTGCTAACAGGTCAAACTACCTTGGCCAAGTGGACTAAAATATTGTCCTAGGCTTAAATACATCCATTCATTCATTTAGTTATTATTTATTTTTTTTAAAAGATTTTATTTATTTATTTTAGAGAGAGAGCATGTGTGAGCTGGGGATGGGGCAGATGGAGAGAAAGAATCCCAAGCAGACTCCATGCTGAACCCAATGCTGGGCTCGATCCCGCCACCCTGAGACCATGACCTGAGCCGAAATCAAGTCTTAGAGGCTTAACCGACTGAACCACTGAGATGCCCCACATTCAGATGACCAACCAGTAGGCCCCATTGCCCCATATACCAGACTGGGGACCTCTGCTGAGGCATCCAACACCGAGAAGGTATGGAAGCCAGCCAGCCACTGCTCCAGCTCTCACCACGACTGCCTGCTATGCTGCTGAGAACACGAGCCCAGCACACGTGGAAAAGAGTTATCTACTGAAATGTGCAATCCCCGGGAGGGGTGAGTTACTCTGCACCCCTGGGTGAGGGGGAACTACTCAGTCTCCCCTGGGATCCCGTTGTCCTGAAGCAAGCTGGACCTATTAAAATGCACTGCACCTGGGGCACCTGGGTGGCTCAGTCAATTACGCATCTGCCTTTGGCTCAGATCATGATCTTGGGGCCTTGGGATCGAGCCCCGAGTTGGGCTCCCTACTCAGCAGAGAGTCTGCTTCTCCCTCTCCCCCCACCCTTCACTCATGCTCTCTCTCCTCTCTCAAATAAATAAATAAAATATTTTTAAAAAATGCACTGCACCTGCAACGGAATACCCACCATCCAAAGAGAGGAGAGAGTGGTCTGGCATACCCCGTCCCAAGTCCATCTCATGCCTGACAGCACTGCCTGTCCAGCCAACATGTATTATGTACAACCAAGTCAAGTTTCTAAACCTACCAACCTCTCTCTCCTCAAGGCCAGCTGAGCACATTCTGTCTTTTATTCGTATGATCAATTGACAGCATCTCTCTTCCCTCCACCGGCTGGGAAGATGTTATAGCTTCTGTAGAAGTCCTTACAAAATCCACGTGGCAAGTCTTCAATGATAGCCAACAAAGTCTGTCCTCAGTGAACACTGGAATGTCTCTGATGAGAAAGCTAAAACCGAATGACCTTAGACGTGATCACTGCCTTAGACATTGTTACTATAAGGAGGTACTTGTGTCATTATCCGGACAGAATGCTGTGTGTTCATACCTGCTGAGTACACTACTGTATCATCTTTTCTAAATCACAGGGGGACACAAGCGAACTCCTTGAGACATCCGGTCCCCAGCTGAGGAGACTTGATAAATCAGTGGTTTGGATCGCGAGGCTCTTAGTGGGAAAAAGTTGTCACCGATTTGGGGGATCATGTCTGACTCTGTTTTTTCTCTTACGTCTGCCTGTATTGATGGCATCTGCCCCCAGTGCAGCCAGCCAGACGACAAAGGACCCATCTCCATGCCAGTGAAACCTCCGCTCACCGCGCAGGGCCATTGCAGAAGAGGGGGGCATACGAATTGTAAGAGCTGGTCATGAGGGGTGGAGCGTTGGGGAGGTCATCGAGAAAATGAGACCACCTGTTGATCCGTGAGCTGCACCTGGGCACTTGGATACCCCTCCTCTGTCCCCTGTCCTTGAAATGTGGGCTCCATTTGTTTTTCCCATTCCCCGAGGCTGCTCCAAGGACATCGTCTTGAGATGGTATGTAGCATTGGGAACACCCGCGCAGTGTATGTGACTGAACCCAGTTAAGGCCTCTATGTAAGCTTTTAAGATTTGGCAGACAGGTGTGAGGATCCAGTCGTCTTGAGGCTGCCCAAGGCAAGCCTCCCTTCTAAGTTCCCTTTGCTTATTAGAGCTGCCACCTACCAGCCTGGAGTGGCTTGCCACTATGCTCCGTCTCTCTCTGGCCTCCATGCTTATGGGGGCCGGTTTCCAGTTACAGAAAAGCTCGCAGAGGGTTTACTGATCCATAAGCAGTGCTGAGAATGGGTTATGATCCAAGCGTGATGGTGAATCCACATCTATGTACCTGAAGTCCAAGATAAATTAATTACACAACTCTGTTCTTTCATTTAAATACCTTCCTTAGCCTTATCTTAAGCAATAATATCCATAAAACCATGGTCCTGATGTGCTTCTTACATCCTTGTCTAATGCGTTCCTATAGAAAAGCCTAATTATTTTAAAGCGCATCAGCCTGTGTCTTGCTTTGTGGTTCCTGCAACACCCCCCTTTCTCTCACTGCCCACACACAGCTGTCTGATACACAAGCCGTGAGAGAGCCCCAGTGTCTGCTGAAGGTCTGGTTGGTGAGTGAGAAGGCCATTTGCTTCTCCTAAGGGGTGTTAGAAGCAAGGACGTGAAGAGAAATCCCAAGCATTCAGGTTGGAATTTTCTTCCTGGTGTAGGACCTCCCCAGACTTCATCCCAAACACCAACAAAACTTCTCCTGCCCCTGGGGGTTGCAAGCTTACATTTTCCATGGATTCAAATTCAAGGACAGATCAAGGGTAAAATATAGCAAAATCAATGACACGTTTCCCTCTTTACCCTAGTCTTCCAAGTGTCTTACATTTTCCTTTCTGGTAGAAATAATCAATATCTTCATGGAGTAGCATGTGAGTAAGAAGTAGAGTAAGAGTAGAAGGTCTAAAAATGCCAGTGTTGTCACAAACTTGGCAATCAAACATTTCCTCGCGTGTGTGTCTTAAAAGAAGTAATCCTCAGTTCGATGCCGTTGTATGATAATTTTGTTGGTTAATCTTGTGCATGATTTTTAAAGACTTTTAGGAAGTCAGTGATGTTAGTAAGCAATCATTAAACATTTTTCTTGCAACTATAGGTGTTTCTTCTTTTATTCAATATCCATTTTCCTGAAAAGTTGCTTGTAGATCAAAAGTTACTTTAATGCTGTCAGGGTGTTCACTAATGCAATGCCCGGTGAATCCTTCTGAGGCTAGAAGAATACCCGCATGCCAATATATTTATATACCAACTTCATTGTTTTATAGGTTTAGATTTAAATTTTATCACTTCCTTTAAAGCACAGTACGCTTGTAACTTAGACTACTTTTTAAATATTTTGAGTGTCCAGAAATGGATCACTGACATTAAACATTCACGCTCTATGTTCAAAAGTCAACTCCACGTCATGTTCTTTGAGAAGGTCACTAATGAATAGGACTAAGTCTGGGACTCCATGAGCTGCAATGAGAAAGATCTAGCATTTTCTCTTGTCCGTCATGACCTCAGTCTTTATGTGCAGGAGGAAATGTTTCTGATGAATCCAGTTGAAGAGATGAGATGTGGATGCTGTGAACATAAGAGGCAAGGAGTTTGGATGGGGGCACTTGAGCCGTTCTCTTCTTGCGGGACAGGTGTGCTCTCCAGGAAAACGAATACAGGCTATTGTAGGACAATGTGTAGTTTAAGGGAGTGTCAGTAGACAGGCTGTCTTACTTTACATAGGAGCTGGATGGTTCTCTTTTCTACGACTCTGTTTTCTATGATCACTTTTGGTGAATTTCTTATGCTGCTACCTTGTACCTTCCAGTCGGACAGACAAACCTAGGAAACCGATAAGCAAGAGGTCACAGTGGCCTCCAGCTCTTCAGCCCGTGGAGGCCCCATGGAGGCAGTGCTCTTGGGCCTCTTTGTTCTGTCCTGCCCCTGGGCCTTCCTCCACTCTGTTTTCTGCCTGACTTTTGCTCATGTTGACTTGGCCTTCTGTTTGAGGTTTCCAGTTTTCCTCTTCACCTTGATGGCAAGTTGGACTTCCAGTGCTCTCTCTGGGACACCAGTGGCTCTTCCAGCCCCAGACGGTTTCTGTAACCTTGCTTGCCAGGCAGGTTCCCCAGCTGGGCCTACGTAGTTTCCTCTGCAAGAGAAGATCAGTCGATTTCAATATATTGAGCAGGCCAAAGGCCGGCATTAGGAAACTCCTAGGACTGTGTAAACCAATGATTATGAAAACCAAAGAGCTGTCCTCTTCCTGCATACAAAACAGCAGAGCATGTGTGGCAGAAGCCAAGAGCACACGGAGCTTAGGTGTTTAGGTTGGGAGGTCAGTCAGACCTGATCTGCACTCCACTGCTCCCCTCTGGGCACTAGCCCTGGAGAAGATGCGATGGCAGGACCACACCCAAGGGTTATCGTGAGGATTAAATAGGAGAAAGCACACAAAGCAGATGCTTGTGCAGATAAGCAGGGGACTTCCTTCTCACGTGGTGACAGTGGTGTCATCTGAGGCCATTCTACTTCAGAGAGACAATGGCCTGATAGTGGCCCTTTGGAGAGGCAGCGTAAATTGGTGGTTAAGAGCATGAATCCTGGAGCCTCATTGGCTGGATTCAAATCCCAACGTGTACTAGTTTTTCACCTTACTTCATCTTACTTACTTCTTTACATCTCAGTGTCATCTTCTGTAAAATGGGAAGAAAGGAGGAGGAGGAGGAGGAGAAGAAGAATATCTAGTTCTTGGGTTGTTATAAGGTGTAAATGGTTTAGAGCACATAAAGTCAAGTGACACATGCCTCCCAATGTGACGCATTGAGAAAAGCAGCATTTCTTCCATGAGACTCTTGACAAAAAATTTATAAGCTACATCTCATCAGGAGGAAACAGTAGACAGCCCTGAATTAAGGGATATTCAAAAAATAACTTCCCTGTACTCTTCGAGAAGGTGAGTGTTGGGGCGCCTGAGGGGCTCAGTCAGTTGAGTCTGACTTTGGCTCAGGTTGTGATCTCGGGGTCCTGGGATGGAGCCCCATGTCGGGCTCCCTGCTCAGGGGAGAGTCTGCTCCTCCCCCTGTTCATGTGCTCTCTCTCTTCGCTCACTCTGTCTCAAATAAATAAATAAAATCTTAAAAAAAAAAAAACAACAAAGGTGAGTGTCACGAAAGACAGACAAAAATCCAGGAACAGTCCAGATTAAAGGAGAGGAGAGAGACGTGACAACTAATGCGATGTGGGATCCCAGATTGTTTCTACCGATCGTAGTGCTACATCTGATTCCGGTCTGGAGATTAGGTAACTGGGTTATAACTTTGTTAAATTTTTAATTTTGGAAATTGTACTTTGGTTACGTGAGAGAATGTCCTTGCTTTTAGGAAATGCTCACTAAAGTATTTAGGAGTAAAGAAGGATTTGGAAAGTATGTGAAGTCCTTAGAACAATACCTGGCACTTAGCAGGACATGAGTGTTCCCTGTTATTTGCTAACTGAATTTTTTCCGGTGCCGAATTCCATTTAGTATCAAACAGCGCTATTGTGGCCTTCGTTAACAATGTTGCAGGAAGCTGGCTAATCTCACTGCTTTTTCTTTTCCTGTCTCTCTGCCTTTGGTCTTGCATCTTATGCAGTCCCAGAAAATACAGAAAAGCTACAAGGAGTTTCCTTTGCAGACTTAACATCTCTCCATCTTTGTTGCCCTCTGTGTGGAAATCAGCTTAGGAATGGACACGTGACCCAAACCAAGCTAATCACCCCAATCCCAGCTCTTTGGCTTAACTGTTGGAAAAGAGGCATTCTCTGCTGGCCTCACTAGGCTGGTGGGACCCAAGCCTCAAACTGCTGGGGGGGAGCCTTTGCTACCACATCGGGCATGGGGATGGCACACAATCTAAGGTTAGAGAGAACAGAACCACAAAGAAATGAGGCCCTCATTTGAGTATCTGGGCCCAGCCATGCTTTCCAGAATCTGCTTTTTGTTACATGAACCAGTGTGCGCTCTTGAGTCAGTTTGGGTTAAGATCCATCCCTTGCTAGGACGAGGATCTGGAATGACACGGGGCCTGTGTGCCTTGCATTTCTATTGATTCCGTGGCTCGCACGGAATTGATTCCGGATGGAGGGCCCCAGTGCCCTGGGCAACCAGCACTTGGAATGCTTGCGTGGGGGACACTGCCGGCCGTTGGGTGGGTCAGAGGTCCTGCTCTGTTCCTACGGGCCTTGCAGAGAATCCTCTGGTTCACTGCTCTTGTCCTACTTCCCTCTCTGGATGTCAACTTTCTCTAATTGCCGACAGCAAAATAGCTGCTGAGCGTAAACATCTTTTCATTAGTTCAGCCTCGGACCATGGTTCATCTGCTCCCTTTTCCTTTACAAAAACTCTGCTTTGGGGATTAGAAGGGTGCACTCCCACCTTGAAATTTGTTTTGCCTCAGGGCATTTTGGTTTATTTTATTTTATTTTTATTTTAAAATTTTTAAAAAGATATTTATTACATTTATTTGTCAGAGGCAGAGAGAGAGAGACTGAGCAAGCAGGGGGAGTGGCAGGCAGAGAGAGAAGCAGTTTCCTTGGGGGGGGCGGGGGGCGCAGCTTGACCCCAGGACCCTGGGATCAGGACCTGAGACAAAAACAGATACTTCACCAACTGAAGCACCCAGGCATCCCGGCCTCAGGACATTTTATTTTTTTTTATTTTTATTTATTTATTTTTTAAAAGATTTTGTTTATTTATTCGACAGAGATAGAGACAGCCAGCAAGAGAGGGAACACAAGCAGGGGGAGTGGGAGAGGAAGAAGCAGGCTCCCAGCGGAGAAGCCTGATGTGGGGCTCGATCCCAGAACGCCGGGATCACGCCCTGAGCCGAAGGCAGACACTTAACCGCTGTGCCACCCAGGATATTTTAAATAGCACCACAGATCAGCAATAGATACTCTGTTTTGTTTAATTTAACAGAAAACCCAGAGGCCTGAGAGGCTCCAAAAGGATGAAATTTGCAGGAAGCGCTTCATGAACTGGGGCGAAGGAGAAAGGAAAGAAAGTCTCAGCACGAAGCCCTGAAGTTCAGAATTTAAATGACATCTATGAACAGGGATGGTTCAGAGCAAAGTTGTCAAACACATTAAGTGTCTTTGGAGCCCAACCCTTTCCTAGTTCAGTGGCCCATCTCTCCCCTCCCACTGTTCCCTCCAGGTGCCTTCTTGCCCATCAAGCCTTTGACATCGACTGCTCCTTGGATTGTTTCCAAGTGGGTCTCCCATGCCCCCCCCTTACCTTGAGTGCTGGAAATGACATTCCTCATCCTCAGGCCAAACTGCCCACCTGCTGGGTCCCCAGTGTCTTAGTGGCCATTATTCCTGGTCACCAAGCTAGAACAGATGGGCATTTCAGAGGTAAGTTTCAGAGCCTGTCACCCCCTTCCACGTGAAGTGCCCACGCCCCACTGTCCCCCACCCAGCCTCAGCTTCCCGCGCTTAGTCCTCTGCCCCTGCAGCCCCGGGCTCCAGCCGGACTGGACTCCCTTTCTGCCTCACACCAGTCTCCGAACATGGCTTCACATTTGTCATACAATTCCCTTTTTCTGGGATACTTGTCCCCCCATCTTTTCCTGGCAGTCCTCTCCATAACTCAAGGCACCCTCTTCTGCCATTCAGTAAGGATATTCTTTTTTTTTTTTTTTTAAGATTTTATTTATTCGAGGGATAGAGAGAGAGAGAGCACAAGCAGGGGGAACAGGCAGAAGAGAGGGAGAGGGAGAAGCAAGCTCCCTGCTAAGCAGGGAGCCTGATATGGAGCTCAATCCTAGGACCCTGAGATCATGAACTGAGCCAAAGGCAGATGCTTAACCGACTTAGCCACCCAGGCGCCCTTCAGTAAGGATATTCTTGAGACCGCTTGAACTAACCCATTGCCTAGTCTATGGCTTCTCATTGCATTTATCACCTTCTAGCTTGCGGGATGGCCATTCATCTCGTGTTTTGAGTTCCCCACTAGAATTTTCTCTAAGGGACCAGGTCTGTCTTTCTTCTCTTTGCAAAGCAGTGCAGTGAAGTGGTTATGATCATGGGCTCTGGAGCCAGGTTGCCTGGGTTTGAGGTGTGGTTCTGTCTTTCACTAACTGTCTGACCTTGGGCATTTTACTTCAGATTTCTGGTATCCATTTTCTGAGTAAATGGGAATAATAATATCATCTGCCTCATTGGACTGTGAGGATGAAATAAAATAATATATGTAGAGAAACCAGAACAGTGTGTTGCACAACATAGCTACTCCCAGCGTTAACCATCATCACCATCATCATCATCATCATCATCATCACCATCACCATCATCACCATCACCACCATCACCACCATCACCATCATCACCATCACCATCATCACCATCATCACCGTCACCACCATCACCATCATCATCATCACCACCATCACCACCATCATCACCATCACCACCATCACCACCATCACCACCATCACCATCATCACCATCATCATCATCATCACCATCATCACCACCATCACCATCATCACCATCATCACCACCATCATCACCATCATCACCATCACCACCATCACCACATCACCATCATCATCATCATCATCATCATCACCACCATCACCACCATCACCACCATCACCATCATCACCATCATCACCACCATCACCATCATCACCACCATCACCACCATCACCATCATCACCATCATCACCACCATCATCATCATCACCATCACCACCATCACCACCATCACCACCATCACCATCATCATCATCACCATCATCACCACCATCACCATCATCACCACCATCACCATCATTACCATCATCACCATCATCACCATCATCATCATCACCATCATCACCATCATCATCACCATCACCACCATCACCACCATCACCATCATCATCACCACCATCACCATCATCATCACCATCATCACCACCATCACCATCACCACCATCACCATCATCACCATCATCACCACCATCACCATCATCACCACCATCACCATCATCATCATCACCATCATCACCATCATCATCACCACCATCACCATCATCACCATCATCATCACCATCATCACCACCATCACCATCACCACCATCACCACCATCACCATCATCACCATCATCACCATCATCACCACCATCACCATCATCACCATCATCACCATCATCACCATCACCATCATCACCATCATCATCATCATCATCATCATCATCATCATCATTGTCTTACTCTCATTCACTCAACAAAATATTCACAGTGTGCTACCACATGCAGACACTGTTGCAGGCAGTGGGATTACAGTGATGCGCCAGGTCAGGTCTCTTCCGTTGTGGGGTACATGTTGGGGAAGGTGAGAAAGGATGCAAGCAGACAAGTGGAAAAATAGATGGCCTAACTTCAAATAGTGATAAAGCAGAGAAGGGATGAGTGACAAGATGATAAGATAGAGACCCGGAGGCTTTGGGATGTATTTTGGATCACTGTTAAATTATACAACTGTAGATGTGTTTCATATTCCCAATGCTCAAAAATGTTTGGGAAAGATGAATCAATGAATGAACACTGAGATATAGTTTTTCCCAGGGGCTGTGTTTATTCTCATCGATACTGGAATATTGAGAAGCTCTTATGATTCAGTGGATTGTAGCCATGACAAAAGATGGGTGGGAGAAGGATATTCTGAGACAAGGGCCCGTTTGCTGTCTCCCTCCCCCCATTTCATACACTGTGGCTCCCTTGATCTCAGGTCAAGTCTGATTTCTGATGAGGTGGTCGAGTTCAGACCCTTGGTTCTGGCTGAGTCACAGCTCCAGCCAACTGGCTTAGGTCTCGCCAGTTGGGGATCTAGGGACAGTAAGGTGCTGCTTTGTGAGCTGTGGAAGGGGCATGGCCAGAAAGGTGCCCTTCTTATTTACTTACTCAGTCCCACAGAGCATGGTAAGGATGCGTTCCTGGAAATCAGGGACAATTTTATGCACAATGGATAGAACCAGCCCCCTCCCTGACTGTGTAGCATACCTGGAAGTTTTTCTCTCTTAAACATTACCTTCATGGAGTCTTAACAACTTATCTTTTGAGGGCATTCACAATAATTTTTATGACTCAGATGTCTTTGGGAGAGACCACACTTTCAACTGCAGGCAGCTGAATGCAGATGTGTTTCTCAGTTTCTAAGCAGAGAGCAGAGAGCTGAGGGAAAGGGACACAGGGCAGGGCATTTTGATATAGGATGAATGTATCAAGAGCAAGAAATCCTCTGGGAGCATTGGTGGCATCTCAGGGAACACCAGACAGAGCACCCAGGGGTGAAGGAGGCCAAGGCCAGGGAAGAGCATGTGTACAGGGAAGGGCAAGATAAAAGAGCAACTGAGGCAAGCTTAGTCTGTGTCACACCTGGCTTAAGGCTGCCCATGCTGTGAACACAAGGCCTGAGGCCCCTGTGCTCAGAAGCTCTGTGTGAGCCTAGCACTGAGACTGAAAACAATCTTATATCCTTTACACTTCTGAAGTAGTTCTTCATATGGTGGGAAAACCGTATTTAATTATGAGTTCCGATGCCGCATTATCTGCCCCAAACTGTCTTCCAGTCCATTCTGGGTATAGAAAGGCTAATATTCAGCTGGTATTCCTAGTATGGCCATACAGGGTGTTAAAATGCTGACACATTTGGATTGCTGACACTTCTGGGGAAGATGGCGGAGAGAGGGGCCCTAAACTCACCCCATCCCATGCATACAACTAGATAACATCTACATCCATGTAAATAACCCAGAAAACAACCCGAAGACTGGCAGAACAGACTCTCTACGGCTCAGCGTAGAGACGAGCCTTCATCAAAGAGGGTAGGAAGGGTGGAGATGCAGTTGGGAGCAAAATGGATCCTCACATCACGGGGGATCGGATCCTGCACGGGGAAGACAAATCCCCATAATATTTGGCTTTCAAAATCAGAGGGGCATAAGTTCACAAATTCTCACAATCAGTGGGGCTTAACACCTGGAACTTCAAAAGTCAGCAGGCCCTGCTCTGGGAGATCTGGAAGAAGAAAGGAAATGGAGTCTCTGTCCTTAAAGAGACAGCACAACAAATAGCCCCACAGAGATACAGCATAGAAGCACCAGTTTGAAAAACACCTGGGCTATATGGGAGGGAGATTTGTTTACTAATCTCAGAGCATGTGCTGGAGGGGCAGGGTTCACTGGAAGACTTCTCCAGGAACAAAGCAGTTGACTGGCAGCATTTCCCTCCCCTGTTGCACAGCCAAGATACAAGGACACCTGTAGGAACCAGTGTAGTGCCAACACTTGCTACCTAACTTGCTAACAGCGCACCCCACCCCTTTGTTCTCCTGCTGAAAACTTCCTAATCTGGGGAAGGAAACAGAAATCTAGATCCAGAAGGCACAGAGAGCCCCCAACAAGAGTAACCCAAGGAAGTCCACACCAAGACACATAGTAATTAAAATGGCAAAAAGTAGTGATAAAGAGAGAGTTTTAAAATCAGTGAGAGATGGGCGCCTAGGTGGCTTGGTCGTTAAGCATCTGCTTTCGGCTCAGGGTGTGATCCTGGCGTTCTGGGATCAAGCCCCACGTCAGGCTCCTCCACTGGAAGCCTGCTTCTTCCTCTCTCACTCCCCCTCTTGTGGTCCCTCTCTCGCTGGCTCTCTCTCTTTCTGTCAAATAAATAGAATCTTTAAAAAATAAAAAATAAATAAAAGCAGTGAGAGAAAAGATGGTTATGTATAAGGGAAACTCCATAAGGCTATCAGCTGATTTTTCAGCAGAAACTTTACAGACAGAAGAAAGTGGCATGATTCAAAGTGCTAAAAGGAAAAAAAAAAAAAAAAACTGCAGCCAAGAATTCTCTATCCAGCAAGCCTATCATTCAGAATAGAAGGAGAGATAAAAAGCTTCTCAGACAAAGAAAAGTTAAAGGAATTCATGATCGCTAAAGCAGCCCTACAAGAAATGTTAAAGGAGACTCTGAGTAGAAAGGAAAGACCATAAACAGGAGTCAGAAAAATGAGAAGCACAAAAGCAGTAAAATTAAGTGTACCTACAAAAACCAGTCAACGGATTCACAAAATAAAGGATGTACATTATGACACCATATACCTAAAACGTGGGGGTTGGGGAGAGGACTAAAGAATGGGTTCAAACTTAAGTGATCCTCAACTTGAATTAGACCGCTCTGTGCTTCAGATGTTATCTACAAATCCAATGGTAAGCACAAATCAAAAACCAGTAATAGATACGCAAAAAACAAAGAGAAAGGAATCCAAGTATATCACTAAAGAAAGTCAGCAAACTGAGAGACGAGAGCAAGAGAAGAAAGGAGCAGAGAAGGGCTGCCTGCGTGGCTCAGTCAATTAAGTGTCTGCCTTTGGCTCAGGCCATGATCCCAGGGTCCAGTGATAGAGCCCCTCATCGTGCACCCTGCTCGTCAGAGAGTCTACTTCTCCCTCTGCCTCTGCCCCTCCTTTCCCTCCCTCCCGCTCTCTCACTCTCTCTCAAATAAATAGATAAATAAATAAAATCTTCAAAAAAAAGGAGAGAAAGGAACAGAGAAGAACTGCAAAAATAACCACAAAACAAGTATCAAACAATGGCAATAAGTATATGTCTATTAATAATTACTTTGAATGTAAATGGACTAAACACTTCAATCAAAAGAATAGGATGACAAAGTGGATTAAAATCTAAGGAGAAATAAAAAAACACACAGAGACAAAAGAAAATGAAAACACAATGGTCCAAAATCTTTGGGATGCAGCAAAAGCTGTTCTAAGAAGGAAGTTTCTAGCAATACAGGCCTACCTTAAGAAACAAGAAAAGTCTCAAATAAAAACCTAACCGTATACCTAAAGGAGCTAGAAAAAGAACAAAACCCAAAACCAGGAGAAAGAAGGAAATAATAAAGATAAGAGCAGAAATAAACGAAATAGAAACAGGACAGATCGATCAACCCAGGAGCTGATTCTTTGAAAAGATCAATGAAATTGGTAAACCTTTAACTAGACTCATTTAAAAAGAGAGAGAGAGAGAGCAGACTCAGATAAACAAAATCAGAAATAAAAGAGGAGAAGTAACAACCAACACCACAGAAATACAAGGGCTAAAATAAGAATATTATGAAAAATTATATACCAACAAATTGGACAAATTAGAAGAAATAGATAAATTCCTAGAAACACATAACCTCCCAAAACGGAATCAGGAAGAAATAGAAAATGTGAACAGACCAATCATCAGCAATGAAATTGAATCAGTCGTCAAAAAGCTCCCAACAAATAAAAGTCCAGGACCAGACGGCTTCACAGGTGAATTCTACCAAACATTTGAAGAAGAGTTAATACCTATTCCTCTCAACCTACCCCAGAAAATAAAAGAGGAAAGAAAGTTTCTGAATTCATACTATGAGGCCAGCATTACCCTGACACCAAAACCAGATAAAGACACTTCAAAAAGAGAGAATTACTGGCCAATATCTCTGATGAATAGAGATGCAAAAATCCTCAACAAAATATTAGCAAAATGGATTAAGGACCTAAATGTGAGACCTGAAAACATGAAATTCCTGTAAGAGAGCACAGGCAGAAATTTCTCTGACATTGGGTGTAGCAACATGTTTCTAGATCTGTCTCCTGAGGCGAGGGAAACAGAAGCAAAAATAAACTATTTTGACTACATTAAAATAAAAAGCTTCTGCACAGCAAAGGAAACAACCAACAAAACTAAACAACAACCTACTGAATGGGAGAAGATATTTGCCAATGACATATCCAATAAAGGGTTAGTATTCAAAATATATAAAGAGAGTTCTTTATACACAACTCAACACCAAAAAAACCCCCCAAATAATCCAATGAGGAAATGCGCTGAAGACATGAACAGACATTTCTCCAAAGAAGACATTCAGATGGCCAACAGACACATGAAGTGATGCTCACTGTCATTCATCACCAGGGAAATGCAAATCAAAACCACAATGAGATATCACTTCACACCTGCAGAACGGCTAAAATAAAAAACATAAGAAACAACAAGTGTTGGCCAGGATGTGGAGGAAAAGGAAGACTTGTACACTGTTGGTGGGAATGCCAACTCGTGCAGTCACTGTGGGGAACAGTATGGAGGTTCCTCAAAAACTTAAAAGTAGAACTACCTTATGATCCAGTAATCCCACTCCTGGGTATTTAACTAAAGAATATGAAATCACTAATTCAAAGGTATACATGCCCCCATGTCTATTGCAGCATTATTTACGATAGCCAGATTATAAAAGCACCCTAAATGTTGACCAACTGACGGATGGATAAGGAAGATGTGGTGTATATATATACAATGGAATATAACTTGGCCATAAAAAAGAATGAAATCTTGCCATTTGCAACAACATGGACGGATCTAGAAAGTATAATGCTAAGCAAAATAAGCCGGTCAGAGAAAGACAAATACCATATGATTTCACTCATATATGGAATTTAAGAAACAAAACAAAAAACCAAAATAATGAAGAGACAAACCAGAATCAGACTCTGAACTATAGAGAACAAGCTGATGGTTACCAGAGGGGAGATAGTGGGGGGATGGGTGAGATAGGTGAAGGGGATTAAGAGTACACTTATCATGATGAACATTGAGTAATGTAAAGAATTGTTGAATCATGGTCTTGCACACCTGAAACTGATATAACAATGTATGTTCAATGTATGTAATCAAAATTTTTAAAAAATTTGAAATGTTGACACATTTCTATCATGGTTGGTAAATAGGAAAAGAGCTGCTTCCTGGCAGATACCCTTGCTTTACAGATATGAAATGTTTTGATACCTAAGAATGCTACACAAGTTAGCTATTGTTTTGGATTCTGCATTTAGACATTTAAAGGTATTGAGTTAAACTGTTTGCTACAAATCCACAATTTTTTAGTGTGTGTTATGTGTAAATGATCGGATAAAGTCTACATGCTGGGTTAGACAGAACATAGGAGACACCCATGAGCCCCCAAGCTGACACACTTCACCCCACAAAAGCCCAGATGCTTGCCTGCCTCAGTCTCCCATTTCCCCTTGTGAGGAGAAATAGGAAGAGGAAAGACCGAAGTGAGTACTGTAATAACCAAGCCCAGACAAGCTCCCCTCTGCACCCACTCCTTTCGGGACCAAGCAGAGCCTGAGCCCTGAAGAGCCATGTAGCAGCAGCTCGGGGAGCAGGCGCGATGTGGTTCTCTCAGATCTGGGGGCCCCAGAGTGTCCGAGTGAGTGGAAGAAGGAAGCCATCAAAGGAGTTTACCCATGGTAGAGGGCACTAGGACTGATTTCTCAGGGTCTGAGTGAGGACCAAAGCTTTGGTGGGCGTGGGGTCGGCTGCATGGCAGAGCCTTGGTAATGGCTGGCAGAGCTGCAGGGGGGGTGCACCTGCAGCGGCAGCAGAAAATGGGCCAGCATGACTCAAGAAGAGCTTCCTAAGATCTAGGGCTTTGGGGAAGAAAATTCTCTCTGAAGTCCTGGGTGATCTCAGAATGATATAAAATAAAGGCAGTAGATAGAATTAATTTTAAAAAGGCAAAGGAAAAAATGCTCAAGTTCTCTTTTTTTCCTTTTACTAACCACTGGAGGGCTTTTTTACTCCTTCTCAATGCCTTTTAGAGAGCAGGATCTCCTTGTTGATCTGGGGACTGATGGATGTTGGCTTTTAACCTGTTCATCACTGGGATGTTGAAATGGCCTTTCCTCCACTCTAGCTGTGAACGTGCATTCATTTCAACATGTGGGTGGGTGAAGCAAGTATCACCCCCTCCCCCCCAGTTCCTGGTCTCTATCTGCTGGTGGGGGTGGAGGCGGAAGGGAGATGACCATGTAGGGACAGTCTCTGATTTCCAGTAGTCTATACTCTGAAGGCCAACAGGACCACTTTGCTCAATCCTTTCTCCTCCTCAGCACACTGACCTCTTCCTGACCATCCCGGGGGCCCGCCCATGTCCATTCTCACAGGCCTTAATTGAAAACTCATTCCAGGCTCAAGTTCAAAATGTTAAGGGACCACTGTTGGGGGTGTTGGCATTTTGAAAGTTTTAACTTGTCAGAGAATCTGAGGCTTGAACAAGACGTTGGAGATTATCTAAGCCAGGGGTCAGCAAATTGGGCCAAATCTCCCTTGATGCCCAGTTTTGGAAAATTAACTTTTATTGGAATACAATGACCATGCATTTTTACATTTTTTATGCTACAAAATGGCAACAATGGCAGAGTTGAACAGTTGTAAGGGAGACCACGTGACTCACAAAGCCAAAGATATTTGCTATTTACTCCTTTACAGACAAAGCTTGCCAACATCTGATCCAGCCCAACCCTGGGTACCTCCCTTACATTAGACCAAATCTTGAACACCTTCTGTGACAGCTCACTTCCTAATTCTCACCAGCTCTTTAATTCTAGAAGTTTCCTTCTTATGTTAAGCTGCATTAGCTTTCTTGATTTTCTTTTTTCTACTACTTTATTGGAAAACTAAAAAGTCAAATAACCCCGAAGAGCTAACTTCTAACGGTAGAATTACAAACACCTTTACAGATAGGGACTTTAGAAGTAATTATCTTTCAAACCACATGACATAGGTATTTGCCTCTTTTCTGCCCACTTGCAAGGTCCACCCTTGAAAATTTGGGGATTCAGTCTTGTAGACTGAGTCAAATCAGCTTTTGGAGGTGGAAATAAAAACATAGGATGCCCAGTTACGTTTGAATTTCCGATAAACAACGAACACTTTTTTACTGTAATTTTGCTCCAAATATTGCATGGGATATGCTTACCGCTAATAATTATTTGCTTTTTAACTGAAATTCAAATTTAACAAGAGCATTTTATGCTATTATTTACTAAATCTGGCAACCCCATCCCGGAGGCCCATATTTTCTCCCCTCATGACACTGAATTGAGTGTCTATCACCTGTGTTTCCAGAGTGACTTGTCTTACTTACAGAGTGACCTGGAAACTCTTTTTTTTTTTTAAAAGATTTTATTTATTTATTTATTTATTTATTTGACAGAGAGACAGCCAGCGAGAGAGGGAACACAAGCAGGGGGAGTGGGAGAGGAAGAAGCAGGCTCCCAGCAGGGGAGCCTGACGCGGGGCTCGATCCCAGAATGCCAGGATCACGCCCTGAGCCAAAGGCAGATGCTTAACCACTGAGCCACCCAGGCGCCCCTGAACTGGAAACTCTTTGAGGGAAGAGATTATGGCCAGTTCCCCACTGAATCCCCAGTGCATTAGACATGGTCAGACATGCAGTAGACTTCAGTGTTTGCTGAATGATTTGTGCCTAATTCCTGTTCCTTCCTCTTCCCATCCCCTGCCCCAGGTAGGAAGCCACCTGACGTCCAACTGAAAACCCACATATCTCTAACCCAAACCCCCAGATCCTGGAGCTGGAGAGGGAATGCCTGAACTGGGTCCCAGCAATAATCCTGGTGTCAAGCTGGTGTCCACGATGGATCTTCAGAGTCAGGGGAGCTAGGGCGCATAGCAGGGGTGAGACGAAGAGCGAGATCAGGAAGACTAGGAGGGAAGTAGATACAGACGGAAGCAGCAAGATGTTGGTCTGTATGAAATCTGCAGAGGTTGTATCCCCAGCCAAGGTGATTTCATTCCCTCTCTGGTGCCCTGCTGTGATTGGGTGGGGCTGTTTCCGGGGACTGGCACTTGTAGGCTGCCAAATTTTGCCTGAGGTTGGAAAAGGCAGGAACATCCCTCTGAGGCTCTGTGTCACTCCAAGCTTTGTGGAGTCTCTGGAAGACCTTGTGCAGGTCTTGAATGTAGCAAATCTCTTTGGTATCCATATAGACACAGATATCGATAAAATATATATCGCTCCTAGTGTGGAGCCCAACTCAGGGCTCGAGCTCATGACCCTGAGATCAAGGCCTGAGCTGAGATCAAGAGTTGGAGCTTAACCAACTGAGCCACCCAGGTGCCCCCAGTATCCATATTTGAAATGAGTAAATAAGTGAAAATAGATATTCATTTTTTTAGGGTTATTTTAATAAGAGCCAAAGAAAGCAAACAATAGTAGCTGACCTAAGATAAAATCTAATAATTGGCAGTCTTTTGAAAGTTGGTTTCATTACCGTTGGAAGGTTAGTAGAATGTGTTCAACACTCGTACGTCACAGAATACGGCTGTGGCTGAGCGCTGTTTTTACTGGCTTCAAAGAAGACCTTTGTGTGTGTGCCTTAGACTTCTTTGTTCAAGGTATAAAAATGGGTGAGGGCCCTTAGTCACATTTATACTAAAGGTGAAGTTATCAGGAAATCATATGCTTAGCAGTGCTTTTCAAAGCCTGTCAGCTGTTGGTGTTAAAACAATCAGTAAGACCAGATGAATTTAAACATAACAGTACTGAAGACAGTTTAAAAGAAAAAAAAAGTAAATTGCTTTTGCTTAGTTTGTAAAAGGTCTTTTTCAGAGATTTCTCTGGATTCCTTCCTGCAGCCACCCAGGTCAGCCAGAGGGGAAGCAGGACCCCTATAAGAACAAGGTTCTGTTGAGAGGTTCAGACTGGGCCACTGGTGTTCAGAGAACACCAAACAGAGCTTTTCTTTTCTTTTCCTTTTAAAAAGATTTTATTTATTTGTTAGAGAGAGAGAGCATGAGTGAGCACAAGCAGGGGGAGCGGCAGGCAGAGGGAGAGGGAGAAGCAGACTCCCCACTGAGCAGGGAGCCTGACGGGGGGCTCAATCCCAGGACCCTGGGATGATGACCTGAGCTGAAGGCAGACACTTAACCAACTGAGCCAATCAGGCATCCCCCAAACAGAACTTTTTTTGACATTTCTGCACACGGCTACACTCTGGCAAAGAGGCTATTGATGCTCTGACCCCCATATCTCTCTTCAATTCAGTTAAACAATGGTGTAGACCCCTGTAAGAAAAGCCCCAGGCTGGGTCCCAGAGGTGCTGACATCATGAAAGGCTTTGGGCTCTCAAGGAGTTGACCACCCAGTTAGTGGAGATTAGAGGGAGTACTAGACAGGCCCCAGGGTGTTCTTTGATTTCTTGCACTCCTCCCACACCTCCCACTGCTCCCCATCAAATCTATTAGCAATTACCCTGAATCTGTCCACTGCTCTTTCTTCACTACCACCATCCTTGTCCAAGACATAGACATCTTGCCTGGACATGGGCAGTGGCTGCCAATGGTCCTCTCAGTTCTACTCTGGGTCCACGGAGGAAGCAGAAGAAGGTTTCCTAAACACATCAGGTCCTATTCTTTGAAATCTGTGAGTGTTACTTTATTTGGAAAAAGGGTCTTTGCAGATATGATTAAGTCAAGAATGCTGAGAGGAGAGATTATCCTGGATTATCAGGGTAGGCGCTAAATGCCACCACAAGTGTCCTTGTAAGAGACAATCAGAGGGAGCTTTGGCACATGGAGAAGAAAAGAAAGCACTGTGAAGACAGAGGCAGAGGTCATAAATGATGCAGCCATAAGCCAAGGAATGCCAGCGGCCATCAGAAGCTGCTAGAGACAGCTGAGTTTTGGCCCAGTGCTACTGATTTCCTTCTCCTGGCCTCCAGAACCATGAGAAAATAACTTCTTATTTGTGAAAAATAAATAAATAAAAATACATTCAAGTTTGTATTGCATAATTTATTATAGCGACCCCAGGAAACTAACTAAGCCCCTCAAATCCATTCTCCGCACAGAAGTCAGACTGAACTTTTGATGATGAAAATCAGACCATGGCAATCTCTTGCTTAAGTCCTATTCATGAATTATCATCACAAGTAAAATGGGTCCAAAGTCCCAGAGAGATATTTGTTGGGTAACTGGGAAATCTGAATATGGACTGGATGTTAGATGATATTATGGAATTATTGTTAAATTTTTTTTTAATGCAGTAATGTTAATTGTGGTTATGTAGCAGAAGTTCCTAGTACTGGAGGATGCACGTTGAAGCATTTAGGGGTGAAGTGTCCCGCAAGTTACTTTCAAGCAGTTCATGAAAAAAGCATACATTTTTGGCATAGCCTGGTTGGCTGGTCCTAGCTCAGAGTCCGTCAGTCAGAAGTTGCCTGGGGCTGCAGTGGTATGAAGGCTTTCCCAGGCTGGCAAGTCGCTGTGGGCAAGTTTGTTCCTCTCCACATGGGCCTCTCCATGAGATTGTTCGAGTGTCCTTACAATATGGTGGCTAGCTTCCCCCAAAGCTATTCCAAAGACAAAAGCAGAAACTACAGTGTCGGGGCGCCTGGGTGGCACAGCGGTTAAGCATCTGCCTTCGGCTCAGGGCGTGATCCCAGTGTTCTGGGATCGAGCCCCACATCAGGCTCCTCTGCTATGAGCCTGCTTCTTCCTCTCCCACTCCCCCTGCCTGTGTTCCCTCTCTCACTGGCTGTCTCTATCTCTGTCGAATAAGTAAATAAAATCTTTAAAAAAAAAAAAAGAAACTACAGTGTCATTATGACCTACCCTTTGAAGTCACCTGCCTGTGCACTCTCTCTCTCTCCCTCTCAAATAAATAAATAAAGAAAAATTCTTAAAAAAAAAAAGTCACGTATCAACCACCACTTCTGCTTTATTCTATTGTTCATACAATGTTGTTCATTGTGGGAGGGGCTTATTCATGGGTGTGAATATCAGGAGGTTAAGATCATTGGGATCCATATTGGATGTTGGCTACCAAATTGGGGGGAGAAAATCAAACTAAATTAAATTTTAACCAAACCTCTTACCCTATCTTACAAAGTCCTACATGATATGACTCCTCTCACATATCCTTTCAAATAATTCTTCTCCTTATCCATTCTGTTGTAGGGACACTGATCTTTCAGTTCCTTGAAACTGCCAAGTGATTGCCTCAGGGCCTTGGCACTACCTGTTACTTTCATCAGCTGTGTTCTTTCTCCTCATTACACAGCGGAAGTTGGTCAAATCTCGGCTTAAATGTCACCTCCTCAGAGAGGTCCTGTGCTACAGACTGAATGTTTATGTTCCCCCCAAATCGTGTGTTGAACCTATTCTCCCAGTGTGCTGGTATCCAGAGGTGGGGGACTCTGAAAAATGATTAGGTTTTGAGAGCAAAGCCCTCATGAATGGAATTAATACCCATATGAAAGAGACTCCAGAGAGCTTCCTTGTCCCTTCTGCCATGTAAGGGCACAGCAAGAAGATGGCTTTCTATGAACCAGGAAGCTGGCTCTCACCAGACACTGAATCTGCTGGAGCCTTGATCTTGGACTTCCCAGCCTCCAGAACTGTGAGCAACCCGTTGCTGTTGTTTATAAGCCCCTGCAGCCTGTGGTATTTTGTGATACCCGCCTGAATGGACCAAGACATCCTCCCTCACCATTCGCTCTGAAGCAGCTACCAAGTCCCTTGCTTTGACTCCACCCCTTTTTAATTCTCTACTTGGCAGTTATTTGATGTATTTTGTAGTATTTGTGGCTGCTTGTCATTTATGTTTCCCATTTATCATATAAATTCTGTGAACCCTTTTCTGTGTTGATTATCCTTGAATCCCCAGTGCTTAAAATACAGCCTGAAACATGTTGGCACTTAGCAAATATTTATCGAATGACAACCAAGGGGACAAGTAAGTGTTCTAGTCGTAGTTTTAAAGTGTTGTGGGAGCCCGGAGGAGAGGACATTTTCCAGCCTCATAACCTCGACACGTTGTCAGGTAATTGCTTCCTGAGCTGTCATATGAACTAGTCTGATGAACAGCCCTTATGTGCTCTGTGACATGGTCTAACAAAGCAATCTTCTGACGGAGCCTAAAGGCACACCAGTCTTCCTGCCAACAGTCATTCTTCCCTTCTTAAAAAAATTTTTTGAAATGGTCTAAAACCCACCTCGGCTCCCCTGCTGTCAGGCACAGCTGTATCCTTCACGAACTCACGGCCCCCAGTTTCGCTTGTGCACTGCCCCTTCCCCACGGCTCAAAGACAGGTTGCAGCTCCCTGCCTCTGAGTGCTCAGGGGGCAGAAATTTCCTATGCTTTTCAGCCCACAAATACAGCTCTATTACAAGAATGTCAGCTGAATTCCTTTTTTTTTTTTTTAAAGGTTTTATTTATTTATTTGACAGAGAGAGACAGCGAGAATGAGAACACAAGCAGGGGGAGTGTGAGAGGGAGAAGCAGACTTCCCGCCAAGCAGGGAACCCGACACGGGGCTCGATCCCAGGACCCTGGGATCATGACCTGAGCTGAAGGCAGACGCTTAACGGCTGAGCCACTCAGGTGCCCCTCAGCTGAATTCCTAAATCCTGGTATGCTTCTGGAAATTCTGGAGAGAAGCCCTTCTATAGCCTGCCGATGGAGCCACGTCTTATCCATCTTATCTTATCCACATTTGGTCGCTGGGGCATATCCCTCGCTCCAGTACTTCAAGGTGTGTAGATGCCTATTGTTTTGGGGCAGATCCTGTAGGGAGCTCTGACAAGAGAACCTTGATGCTTCAGGTGGACCTGTGGATGGCCTCATGCATCACCCGGGAGCTTGTTGGAACTGGAGCTTCTAAGACCTCCGGCATTGAACCTGGATTTGAAGTCAGTCCCCAGCCAATTCATAGGAGCATAAAAGCATGAGAAGCACTGGTGTAAAATTACCCTGGAGTTGTCTTCATCAGGTGCAAAGGACCTGAGGTAGTTAGACTATCTGCCAGTCACTAGTTAGGGGCTGCCGCCAGGGGGGTGAATTCTTCCCAGGGTGACTGATTTACTAAATGCAGCAGGCAGGGGGATCTGGGCCTGAGGGTGGTCCTCCAGCAGAGAGAAGCAGATGCTGGCTGCCGGGAGGGAAAGCATATAACCAGGGAGAATGGAAAAGAGACCCTACGGGGTGTGGGCAGAGCATGGATTCTGTCCACCGCACTTCTCATGTGGGCAGATTGGATCCAATTTTATCACTCTCTCTTTTATTCCCTGGTGCCCACAGTAACCTCCTTTTAGAGGAAGTGAAAACACTTGAAACCAAACTTCCTCTCAACTAGCAGCCAGGCTGCCAGCTGAAAACAAGTGGGACCAGGTTGGAGGGACAGGGAGAGATGGTCTTAGCCAAGCCGATTTCTTTCTCAAAAAAGAGAGTGGTCTATTGCTAAAAGTTTTTACAAAGCTGCTGATGTGTGGATATTCATGGGTGTTTAACTGTGTTTTGGAAAATGGAGGATGTACGTTTTTGAGGAAGTAAATGTGCTTGGCTCTCCTTCCTCTTTATAGGACTCTCCCCACTTTAAAAAAAATAAGTTCCTGAATATATAGAAAATATATATAGATAATATATATATATTTGTGTGTGTATATATATATTATCTCTATATATATTTGTAGAGAGAAGGTAGATTAGGATAATGCAGTTTATTTTTAATTGGATTTATTAGGGTATAATTTACATATAGTAAAAATGATTTACATATAGTAAAAAATCACCCTTTGAATCCTATAGTTGTTTGAGGTTTGTTTTGTTTTTGAGAGAGAGAGAGAGAGCAAAGGGAGGGGCAAAGGGAGAGGGAGAGAGAGAACTTTAGTCAGGCTCCATGCCCAGCACAGAGCCTAATGTGGGGCTCAATCTCACAACCCTGAGATCATGACCTGAGCTGAAATCAAGAGTCGGAGACTTAACTGACTGAGCCACCCAGGCACCCCTGTTCTTCGAGTTTTAACAAATGTTTACTGTTGTATCATTCAAGACAGAACAATTCCATCAAAACAAAAAAGTTCCCTTCTGCCCGTCTGTCGTCAACCCTTCTTCTACCACTAACTCTTGGCAACCACTGATCTGTTTTCTGTCTCTACGGTTTTGGCTTTTCCAGAATAGCATATAAAAGTGAATTATGCATTTGGTATCTTTTTGTGTTTGGTTTCTTTCACTTGGCATAATACTCTTGAGGTTTACCCGTATTGTGTGTGTCGGTGTGTATTAGTGTAGCCTAAGTATTTCTTTTTATTGCCGAACAGTATTCTTGGTGTAAATATACCAAGATTTGTTTATCTCTTCACCAGTTAATGGGCATTTGGATTGTTTCCACTTTTTGGCTATTATGCATAATTCTGCTATGAACATGTGTGAATGGGTTTTTGTGTGAACATATGTTGTTGTGCCTCTTGGGTAAATACCTCGGAGTGGAATGGCTGGGTCATGTGGTAACTGTATAAACTTTTTAAAGAAACTGCCAAACTGTTTTCCAAAGTTGTGCAGCCACCAACACTATCCAGTTCCATCCCTGGTTTTTGATGTAAAGTTCGATGATTCATTAGTTGCGTATAACACCCAGTGCACCACGCAATACGTGCCCTCCTTACTACCCATCACCGGTCTATCCCATTCCCCCACCCCCCTCCCCTCTGAAGCCCTCAGTTTGTTTCTCAGAGTCCATAGTCTCTCATGTTTCATTCCCCCTTCTGATTACCCCCCCTTTCTTTATCCCTTTCTTTTCCTACCGATCTTCCTAGTTCTTATGTTCCATAGATGAGAGAAATCATATGATAATTGTCTTTCTCTGCTTGACTTATTTCACTTAGCATTATCTCCTCCAGTGCTGTCCATGTTGCAGCAAATGTTAAGAACTCGTTCTTTCTGATAGCTGAGTAATATTCCATTGTATATATGGACCACAACTTCTTTTTTTTTTTTTTTAATTTTATTTATTTATGTGACAGAGAGAGACAGCCAGCGAGAGCGGGAACACAGCAGGGGAGTGGGAGAGGAAGAAGCAGGCTCATAGCGGAGGAGCCCGATGTGGGACTCGATCCCGGAACGCTGGGACAACGCCCTGAGCCGAAGGCAGACGCTTAACGACCGCGCTACCCAGGCGCCCCTGGACCACAACTTCTTAATCCAGTCATCTGTTGAAGGGCATCTCGGCTCCTTCCACTATTTAGCTATTGTGGACAATGCTGCTATGAACATTGGGGTGCATATGGCCCTTCTCTTCACTACATCTGTATCTTTGGGGTAAATACCCAGTAGTGCAATGGCTGGATCATAGGGTAGCTCAATTTTTAACTTTTTAAGGGACCTCCACACTGTTTTCCAGAGCGACTGTACCAACTTGCATTCCCACCAACAATGTAGGAGGGATCCCCTTTCTCCACATCCTCTCCAGCAATTGTTGTTTCTTGCCTTGTCAATTTTTGCCATTCTAACTGGCATAAGGTGGTATCTGAGTGTGGTTTTGATTTGAATTTCCTTGATGGCTAATGATTTTGAACACTTTTTCATGTGTCTGTTAGCCATTTGTATGTCATCATTGGAAAAGTGTCTGTTCATATCTTCTGCCCATTTTTTGATTTGTTTATTTGTTTCTCGCGTATTGAGTTTGAGAAGTTCTTTGTAGATCTTGGATACCAGTCTTTTATCTGTAGTATCATTTGCAAATATATTCTCCCATTCCGTGGGCTGCCTCTTAGTTTTTTTGACTGTTTCCTTGGCTGTGCAGAAGCTTTTTATCTTGATGAAGTCCCACAAGTTCATTTTATCTTTTGTTTCTCTTGCCTTTGGAGAACACTATCCAATTCCAAAACATTTCACCTCCCCAAAAAGAACCTCCATACCCATCAGCAGTCATACTGCATTCTCTTCTCCCCTGAGACCCTGGTAACCACTCACCTACTTTATGTCTCTACAGATTTGCCTATTCTGGACATTTCATGTAAATGGAATCATATAATATATGGGTTTGTTTTGTTTCTGGTTTCTTTCACTTAACATAATGTATTCATGCATGTTGTAGCACGTATCATTCCTTTTCGTGGCTGAATAATCTTCCACTGTATGGATAAACCCTACTTTATTTATCTTTCAGTTGATGGACACTTGGGTTGTTTTCACTTTTTGGCTATTAAGCACAATACTGCTCTGAACATTTTTGTACACGTTTTTGTATGGACATATGTTTTCATTTTGGGGGGTATATACCTGGCATGAAATTGCTGGGACAAGCGGTGATTCTGTTTATGTTTCGAGGAACTGCCAATTGTTTTCTAAAGCAGCTGCATCATTTTGCACCCCACCAGCGGTGTATGAGGGTTCCAGTATCTCCACCTCATCTCCAGCACTGGTGATTGTCTCTCCTTTTGATGCTTACTCTCCTAGTGGATATGAAGTGGTACTTCATTGTGGTTTGAATTTATGTTTCCCTAATGCCTAGTGATGACAGGCATCCTTTCATGTCTTCTTGGCAATTTGTAGGTCTCCTCTGGAGAAATGTCTATTCAAATCCTGTGCTCTTTAAAAATCTGTGTTATCTTTTAATTAAGTTGTAAGAGTTCAAAAGCAGAAGTTTTAAGTATGGAAAAAATTATACACTTTTTATTTTGTGGTTTGAACTTTTGGTGTCTTATATAATCAATATCCACCTAACCTAAGGTTGCAAAGATTCTTCTCCTATTTTTTACCCCTAAAAGTTGTATAGTTGTTGGTTTTACATTCAGGTCTATGATCCATTCAAGTAGAATTTTGTGTATGATTTTTTTTTAAAGATTTTATTTATTTATTCGACAGAGATAGAGACAGCCAGCGAGAGAGGGAACACAAGCAGGGGGAGTGGGAGAGGAAGAAGCAGGCTCATAGCAGAGGAGCCTGGTGTGGGGCTCGATCCCATAACGCCAGGATCACGCCCTGAGCCGAAGGCAGATGCTTAACTGCTGTGCCACCCAGGCGCCCCTGTGTCTGATTTTTTAAAAAGATTTTTTATTTATTTGACAGAGATAGAGGTGGCCAGCGAGAGAGGAATCACAAGCAGGGGGAGTGGGAGAGGAAGAAGCAGGCTCCCAGTGGAGGAGCCTGATGTAGGGCTCGATCCCAGAACTCCGGGATCACGCCCTGAGCCAAAGGCAGATGCTTAATGACTGAGCCACCCAGGCGCACCTGAATTTTGTGTATGATTAAAGGTACAGTTTAAGGTTCATTTTTTAAAATATAAATATATGTATATAATTGTTTCAGTACTATTTGTTGAAATGATTCTTCATTTACAATTGATTTTCCTTGACATCTTTGGCAATAATCCATTGATGATATACACATGAGTCTTTTTCTGGACACTATCCTGTTCCATTGACCTATCTATCATTGGTGTAGGTCTCTCCATGTACCAATATCACACTATCTTAATTAGTGTAGTTCTTATAGAAAATCTTAAAATTTGGTAGTGATCTTCTTTTTCAAAGTTGTTTTGTATGTTCTAGGTCCTTTGTTTTTCTGTGCAAATTTTAGAATCAACTTGTTAATTCTTATTTAAAAAAAAAAGACCTCTTAGGGTTTTGCACTAAATATAGAAGTCAACTTGGAGAGAATTGACAATGTAACAATATTGAGTTTTCTGATTTATGCATATATCCATGAAGAGATAATGTTTAGGAAAGTTCATTGCTTTGCTCAGTTTCTGTATGTTTATCTCTCATTGTTGACAACTAGTCTAAGTCAAAAGTGACAATTCCCCATCTCTTGCCAAGGTTGGTTCAGAAACGGGCTTGTGACTCAGTTCTCCAATGAGGCTGGAGGGAAGTCGACACTGAGAGTTCTAGGATGATGTTTCTGTCCTAGGAAGACTCAGAAAGAGAGGCCCTTTTCTTTCTCTGCATGTCGTAATGTCTAGATATGACCCAGGAATTGTTGAGGTCATCTGTGAGGGGAATCAGAATGAGGGCAAATGGCCAAACATGCAGAAGATGACAAATTGAAAAGACGGAAAGACCCTGGACCTTGACAACCACGAGAAGCCAGGGAAATAATCGACTTTGGAGCTACACAACCTTCCTTGTTATGTGAGAAAAAGATTTTCATGATGGCTCAAGTCTGTATGATTTGGGGGTTTCTGTTATATGTAGTAAAAATTATCTTATCCATATATCCATTATTATCATCTAAAAACACATTCCTGAAAAATCACGAGATATAGATTTTTCACTTAAAGAATATTTTTAGTTTATTTTCCCACTGTTTATTTAAAACTTGTATGTTGTTTTTTAAATGTGTGAATTCAATATATGAAATCAGTCTCATTGTAAAGATACAAGCAATACAAACCTGAAAAATGTAAAAAGTCAGTGTTTTGCTCCAGTCTCCCCTTTCCCCCAAGCTAATCGAATACCCTTCCTGGAAAATAACCATGATGGTCAATTTGTTGTGTATCCTTCTGGATCTTTTTCCATGAGTGAAAGGGACATTCATAAACATATGCTAAAAACATAACTTATCTGCATGTTTATAGGCATAGGTGAATGAATATTTAAAATTTGCAAGGACTTTTTAAAAAATACAAGAACGTTTGCCATATGCGTGTTGAAATTTTTCTAAATATTTTTCCTTGTGTGGGAAAAACATATTGAGATACACATCATATATTATATCTCAGAACCCAGTAGATAGTCCTGCAATAACTTCCTGGTAACCTTTAAAAAAAGATAAAAATACATTATCTAAAAAGAAATATACTGATGTTATTGAATACTGGCCCACGGTGGTTACGAAGCACACATTCACGATGGATGACACGGTGCCGATCCTGGCCGGTCCTGCTGGAATTACACTCTTCCACCTGTTGTGATATCTGCACGCTTGCTCCTGGTACACTTTTCTTCCTCCCATAAAGTCTAGGGCTGTGACTTTAAGTGAAGGGGCTTAAAAAACACTTAAAAAAAAAAAGGTGTTTAACCATGTGGGGTAATGTGACTTCATGAATTAGAGCTGCCTGGATTAAAAAAAAAATGAAATCAATATTAAAAGAAAAGCTCATAATTTCCTCCCAAAGTCCTCTGCTCCCATTTCCTGAATTAGTTAACATTAACAATCATTTTCTTTATCTTCTCCTATGGTGGGGTGTGTGTGTGTGTGTGTGTGAGAAATGGAACCACATGTTCATGTTACTCTTTGAGTGAGGATACAGGTTTGACTCTTTAATAGAGTCTCAATATAACAGTGGCTCCACAAGAGAGAAGTTCATTTCTTGTTCATGAAACGGTCCATTTATGAGAAGTCTAGGACGTATGGACTTTCTACAGTGTCAGTGACACAGGCTCCTTCCAGCTCATTGTGCCGTCACCTCCCGGTATCTTGCTTATCTACAAGATTACCCCCATTCCTTCACCCCAACCCAAGGAGGGAGTGAAACTCCGGGGGAAGGCATTTCCCTTGCTGAAGAGCACAACCAGGATGTTGCGTACATCACATGTGCTCTCATCCCACCGGCCATAATTTAATCACAAAACACACCTCACTGTAGGGGAGATTGGGGAGAAGCTGTCGGGGGTGTGGGGGTTCAGACAATTCCAGGCTGCCTCCCAAAGTCTCAGAGTCTCAAGCATCCCCAGCATTGATTTGGTGCTGTTCACATCAGGTCATCTTTACTAGTGGAGGCTGAACCTGGATGACTATGAGTTCTCAGGTTAGAGAATGACACAAAAAGGGCAGAAAAAAATAAGGAGAAAGATTCACTGATTTACCTAAAATGTAAAACTTCACAACAGTAAAAAATACCATATGCAAGGTAAAAGGCACATGGCACATGGCGTGCTATGAAAATGATCATATATTAGGCAAGTGCTTAATGATCTTAAATATTAATAGCTCTTACAAATCTGTAAGAAATAAATGCTTCAACTAAACCTGGGCAAAGGTTTGGGGCATGTTGGTAGCTCAGTTGGTTAAAGGTCCGCCGTCCGCTCAGGTTGTGGTCCCAGGGTCCTGGAATCGGGCCCTGCACTGGGCTTGCTGCTCAGAGGGGAGTCTGCTTCTCCCTCTCCCTCTGCCCTTCCCCACAGCTCGTGCTCTCTCTCTCTCTCAAACAAATAAAATATTTTAAAAAAATGGGCAAAGGATGGCAGTGGCAATTTAGAAAAAGAGAAATACAACAAGCAAGTAAATATATGAAAAGTAAACATTGTAAGCATGCTATATAATTTTTTTAAATGCAAATTAAACAGCCATGGGAAACCATTTATTATACAGACAGAGGCAATTTGTATTGAAACTTTATATATGTTGTGGGTTCCTGGCTGGGAGGAGGGAGAGAGGTTTTTTGGGCATCCTCATGCTCTGTTGGTTGGAATATAATTGAAACAAACCTTTGGGAGGGCCGTTTGGCAATATGAATCAAAATCCTTGAAAAAGTACATACTTTGAATCAGAAATTCTTCAGTAGAAATGTGTCCTAAGGAAGAAGTATGTTCTCTCATATTGGGAAAACTCAACACAGAATTGTTTACATAATATGGAAAAACCCAGAAACAATGTAAATGCCCCACAAAAGGGAATTGGATAAGTAATTTAATGTCTGCCCATATAATGGACTACTCTGAAGCAATTAATAATTTTGTAAAAGTGTATTTATCTTAAAATGGAGGGATGGTTATTATGTATTTTTAAGCAGGAAGTTATAAACAGTGTGTGCAATATGGCCCCATTTTAATAAAAATATCTCCATGAGTCATTTAAGATGCAAGTTACAAGTAATAGAAAATTCAATTTAAACTCACTTCAACAAGCAAATGTATTTGTTCATATAAGCAGAAACTCCAGAAGTAAGATAGGTTTTGGTGTTAGCTTAATTTAGCAGCTCTGAAAGTTCCTTAAAAACCTAATTTCTTTTAATATCTCTTTTCTGCCTTTTGAAGCGTGTGCCTCAGCTGAAAGCGGGTTTGTGTTGTGGTGACAAGCTGGCTGCCAACAGCTTTCCGTTGTCCAAACACAGAGAAGCGGTGAGTGTCTCTCCCCAGGCCTTCAGTGGGAGTCCTAGGCTTCGCTCTGATTGGACCATTTTGATCATGTGCCTCTCAGTGGCCCAAGGAATGCTTTGTATTGCTTGGCTTAGGTCTGGATTGGGTGCTTGTCCCTAAAACAAACACCATGTCAAGAGCCTAAGGTTATTATGATTTAATTTAGCCAAACCAGGCTCCATAATGGAGGTAGACGTGGGGTAAATCCCGAGAAATCTGCATGGATATTCTATAATGGTGTGGGGTGGAATGGAGGTTGAGAAGCTTCTCTCACCACAGAAAAAAGACTGGAAGGATGTACATCAAAGTGCCAACAGTGCTTCTCTTCAAGTGGAGTTATAGGGAATTTTGATTTTTCTTATTTATGCCTATCTGTTATTTTACATTTTTGACAACAAACATATTACTTGAATAACTTCAAAAAGAAATGAAGGCTATAAATACGAGGAAAAGTTGGTGTATAACACTTGCAGTGTAATTAGCAGCTCGAGAGACTTAAAGCAGACATGTTGGCAAACAGGAAATATGAGTTTTTAGAATGGCACCAACTGTGCCTTGCAGAAGCTTCTAAATGCCTTTCTCTTGTCTCTGTTATGAAATTGTGGTCATTTCTATAGATGCAACATGAGATTTTTAAAGGCTCTTCTGGCTTAAAACTGCTGGTTCCGGTGGCTTGAATGTTTCCCTCATGCCGAGGTGGGGAAACTTTTTAGCTTTTTCTAGAAACGTTTTCTCTTGTCACCTTTAAGCACCACGAAGTGGGTCCCAACCCCAGAAGGGGTGCAAAAGGGGAGGCACTGGCCCTGGGTTCCTCCTCTTCCTTCTTGGACAGACGGGGCTGAGTGTTCTTTCAGGAAGTGGCTACCACAAAAAATCCCCGCTTTCTCTGAGGTCGTGCAGCTCTCTACACTGGGAATCACAGGGTGACACTGGCTGCAGCCAGCACAGAAGGGGCCCTAGGTCTGAAGACTTAGGGGCCTGGGAGAACGTGAAGTGAGACACTTTGCTTGATCCACTTCTGTTAGATGCTGGGTATTGGGAATTCTTTCTAGGATTCTTGGAGAAACTTCTGCTGCTCTTCCACATACTTTTTTCCTGGAAAAAAGAACCCATTTTTCCACTGGCAAGAAAGACCTCCACTGGTAATGTAAGGTAAGGAGTTCTCATGTCAGGCTGGGCACCCTGTTTCTCACTTTTATTTCTGCTTGAAATTGATTCTCAGCTCTGCATTTTCAGAAACCTGAGTTTGTCTGATCATGCCCTTCTGGAATTATCCCACTGTGATGGTAAACAATCAATTGGCATTTTGGTTTCATGATGAGAACTATACTTAACCAGAAGGATGGAAATGCTCCAGTTTAAGTGGTCAAGGCACTCTGGTCTCAGTAGGAAAATACTTGTGGGAGAAAAAATGAGGCCCAAAGTTGGATATTAGATGGTCTTAAGGAGCCATTCTGTGTTTCTCCTGGTAGTGTCATCTGCCCCCCCCCCCACCAGAATGTCAACTTCACTCAAGGAAGGACTTGGTTGTCATGTTCAGTGGGACATCCACAGCATCTAGAATAGTCAGAGGTACTCAACACATACCTAATAAATGGATGACCAGGAGGCTGGATAGCTGGATGAATGTTTCTTACTTTTTAGAGTCACTGTCCCATGAGAAGTTTTCCCTGACTCTTCTAGGAAGATTAGACTCCCTCCTCTTATTTCCATGACACTTTGAATCAAAGCACTTAAATCATAGAATTAAAACTATTTGCTTACACATCTATCTTCCCTAAAAGATTTTGAGCCACAAATGCAGGGATTCTGCCTTACTTTTCCATTTAACTACCTATAGACACTTCACAATACTCTAGCATGTAGCAGAATAAAATAATAATACTGTGGCAATCTCTGAGTATCTCTCAGCTTGTGAGATATGCTTATTAAGTAGAACAGGATATTACATTAATTGAGGCCTCTTTGCTTCTTCACTGGTGATGCATTATTAACTTCTTACTCTTTGCTTTTCATTGCTTCCAAGGGAACAAGCAACCTTCTATTTTCAGCTGTTATTTCAGTACCTTTCTGTTGAACCTGTAAGTACACTGAATGGTTTCCATAGATTGCATTTCCAGGATCAAATTCATCACCTCCTGATGTTGTACAAAGAGGCATCTTAATCTCACCAGCAAACCATCTCCAAGTGTTAAAATACGATGCATTATTTCTGGGAGAATGACCTAGAAATAGCACATCCCTTTTGGTTATATGGATTCTTACTGCTCTGGTCACACAAACTGAAGTCCTCTGACTGGTCCCCACTCACTTTTGGTTTATCCCTTTTTCACTAACGGTCCTCCGTCTGGACACTGAACTTCCTCCAGTAAGAACACTTGCCTTCTGACCAGGTCACATTTCCTTGGGGTCCAGATAGGGAGTTGCATGATACCACTCTGACAACTCTGAAAGAGCAAATGTCCTTATGTGGCTCCAGTCCTGGATCATCCAGAAACAATATTCAGTGTTTTGAGACCAGACATTTAGGAAGTCAAGACATAGACCAAGTGGCAACCACACATTTAAGATCAGGGCAGGCTGAAAGTCTGAAACAAGGTAGATGCTCAGATTAGGTAACATTGGCAATAACCATGGCAATAACCACAACGTAAGCCTGATTCTTTGGTGGACTTTGTGGGAACATGACCCCATGGGTGTGGATAGTTTAAGTGGCCAAAAGGTGGTGAAAAAGAAGGTAGGAAATTTATAATTTTATTGGAAGTTTCTCTGAGTATTGGAGCAAGTCTCACAAGATCAGAGTGGCATGGATATACATTTGTGGGGTACATACCACTGGGATATGTACATCAACCATTGTCCCCCAATCTCCCAGCATGGTTTTTCATGCAAGAAAAAGAACTTCCCCAGATCCTCTTCTTGGGAAAAGGAGAAAAAAATTCACCTTTGTCTAACCCTTTAATATTTCTTGCAGGGCTGGCTTAGTGATCACAAATTCTTTTAGGTTCTGTTGGTCCTGAAAGCTCTTTATCTCTTCTTCCATTCTGAATGACTGCCTTGCTGGAAAAACTATCCTTGGCTGCACATTTTTCTCATTTAGCACCCTGAATATATAATGCCAGTCCTTTCTGGTCTGCCAGGTCTCCATGGATAGGTCTTCTGCCAGTCTTATGTTTCTACCCTTGTAGGTTAAGGACCTCTTGTTCTGATCTGCTTTTAGGATTTTCTCTTTGTCTCTGAGATTTGCAAGCTTTACTATTATATGTCGAGGTGTTGATTTATTTTTATTGCTTTTGAGGGTGGGTTCTCTGTGCCTCCTGGGATTGAGTGCCTGTCTCCTTCCCCAGATTATGTAAGTTCTCTGCTATAATTTGCTCCAATATACTTTCTGCCCCGCCCCCTTTCCTCTTCTTCTGGGACCCCAATTATTCTAATATTGCTTTGCTTTATAGTATTACTTATCTCTTGAATTCTCCCCTCGTGATCCAGTAGTTGTTTATTTTTTTCTCAGCTTCTTTATTCTCCATCATTTTTTCTTCTATATCACTAATTCTCTCTTCTGCCTCATTTATTCAAGGAGTTAGAGCCTACATTTTTATTGCATTTTATTAATAGTCTTTTTTGATTTTGACTTGATTAGATTTTGTTTTTTAAATTTCTCCAGAAAGGGATTCTCTAGTGTCTTCTATGCTTTTTTTAAGCCCAGCTAGCATCTTTATAATCATTATTCTGAACTCTAGTTCCAACATCTTATATCCACATTGATTAGGTTCCTGGCAGTCAGTACTGCCTCTTGTTCTCTTTCTTGGGGGTGAGTTTTTCCATCTTGTCATTCTGTCCAGAGAAGAATAAATGAACAAGAGAACAAAATACTAAAACAGCAACAATGACCCCAGAGAAATAAACACTAAACAAATCAGAAGAGCCTAGAAACAGAAAAAAAAGAGAGAGAGAGAGAGAGAGATTGAATATAATCAGACAGGTGAACAGAGTAGAGCAATGCACTAGATCCTGGGTGCATTTTGGTCTAGTTGTTAGAAAAAACTAGCTCCTAAAATCGTAAAGAAGGAAAAAAAATATACATGGAATTAAATTATATATATATATATATGGAATGAAATACAATGAAAGGCTAGAATGTAATTATAAAAATGAAAATTAAAAAAGACTTGCAAAAAGTGGTTGCTTTTCTATTTGTAGAATTGTAGCAATTCTTTTCTTAGACCTCCATTGAGTTCACACATGTTCAGAATGATTGATAGCTCCAGGGACCAGACAAACCTAGGGTCCCCTACTCCTCTACCATCTTCCTCCCTCCAATGAAGTAAGTTTCTTAAGGACAGAGACCATATCTAATTAATCTCTGCAGGCTCAGCATTTAGCACAGTGCCTGACACAATGAATGAATGAGCAAATGTATGAATGGAGAAAATGGGATATGGGCATGAATTTTAAAATTCTGATCATACTTTCTTTTTTTTTTTTTTGACCATTCAAAAGTGGGTGAATGATAACACAGCTGAGGTTTTCAACATTAATACTTTTTTGTCACCGATACTTACAATGTAATTTCTATTGAAAAATACAAAATATAGTTACAAATAATGTTTGCCAAATAACATTAATAACGATAATATGCTTCTTATTTGGGAATAAGTCTATTAAATAAACAGATAAATATAATGGTCATACTTTAAGACTATCACAAGGAGAAATATTAAAATACCCATTTGCTCTATAAATATGATTCAAAATTCTATGCCCTTTCTAAAAGACAAATATAAATGCTAATGAAAATAACCGAGAACTTTAATAACTTGGTGTAAGTGGACTTTGCTATGGAAAAATACAAGTCTATCCATATGGTAATAGACTCTGCTGTGGTCAGAGGACTTATATCCCTGCCAAAGAAACTTTGTAAATATACAGGATTCTGAAAACTGAGATGAATCAATTATATAATAGTTAAGTAAAAGTTCAAGTTAATAATCAACTGTGTGCTAAGTAAAAATTTACAGAGAAGGCAAAAGTTAAGGCATTCTATGGGTTTTACTTTCAATTATAAATCATACAGTTTTCAGGTAAAGAGAATCGACTTTGCATGATGTACATAATCAAGCATAATATATATTACTCAAAGATACCTAGTACAGATACGAATACTTGACAAGCAATGCATATTATATGTGGATTTCAAAACTAAGGGGATTCTTTTTCATCAGTGAAACAAATCACAGCCTGCAAAAAAGGTTTGTAAGAATAGCTATAATTACATTGTACCTTAATTGGGGGAAATAGAATTAAACCTGACAGAACGTTTACAATAATCCCCAATGCTGAGTCAGAGAGAGAAAGCTAAGGAGCTTCATGGAATCTGCTGATTTCAGGATTGCCAAGAATGTACTGATAAAACATTTGGTTGATGGCTAAAGCCAGGTGTGGTCTGCAGAGGCAGAAAGGGTGTGTGTTGTTGCTTGGGATGGGCCAACTATTTTAACTGTGCAGAAAGAAAGCCATTGACTATGGTATAGAGGATTTCCTAGCAGCAAAATACACAATTCACTATCTTGGCAGCCATTGCTGATTTATAAGCTTTAATAATGTTAAAGTGATACACAGGGAAATTAATTTTTGAAAAGCTCAATAATTTCAATAATGCAACATTCAAATAGTTTCAGGGAGGCCTGGATGGCTCTCTCTCATTCTCTCTCTCTCTGATAAATAAATAAATAAATAAACAAATAAATAAATATTTTTAAAAAATGAAATAGCTTCAGCATATTTCAAAAGTAAATGCAAAACCAAGAGACCAAAGACAGAATCCTCTCAGATTCTGGGAAATAGTATTGGCAATGAATCACATGCTTAGCAACATACAGATTGCTATTTGCTTTTCGTGGTTTGCAGATATCATATTGACCTTCGGTGTCTGGTGAGATAGGGAGGACAGGAGAAAAATACCATCTGTTTACTGACTGCTAGGCTAGTGTCAGGGGCTCAGGACCACGTCAGCTCCACGACTTCAGAGACTTGGTGTGTTTTGGTTACTGAGGTATCACCAACTCTTAGATCCATGCTGGTGGGCACACATATGCAGGCTTATCCTGCTATCTGAAAGTACAGTGTTCCCATGGAAGCTTTTTTTTGTTGTTTGTTTATTTGTCAGAGAGACACAGAGTGTGCACAAGCAGTGGGGAGTGGCAGACAGAGGGAGAAGCAGTGTCCCCACTGAGCAAGGAGCCCAATGCACATCTCAATCTCAGGACCCTGGGATCATGACCTGAGCCAAAGGCAGACACTTAACTGATTGAGCTACCCAGGAGTCCCACTTTTTTTTTTTTAAGATTTTATTTATTTATAAGACAGAGAGTGAGCAGGGGGAGGAGCAGAGGGAAAGGAAGAGAGAGAATCTCATGCAGACCCTGCAGTGAGCGTGGATCCCAATGAGGGGCTGGATCTCATGGCCCTGAGATCATGGGCCAAAATCAAGTCAGCTGCTTAACCAACTGAACCACCTAGGCACCCCTCCACCCATGAAACATTTTGTAAGACAAAATGGCATAAAGCAAAGAAGCAATTACCATTAATTTATATGGAGAAATTTGTGAATATTCCCAGACCCAAAAAATCACCTCCCATAGACTTTTCTGATACCACAGGACATATCCTGCTAATGGATGCACAAAATAAATCGAAGTGAAGCTCATAGACATAGTCAAAACTCTGGCAGCCTGCAGCTGAGATGCTGAGCACAGTCCTGGGGAAGGGGGGGGGGCGCTCTCGCTGCTCAGGGTGTGTGCTGCCTCTATAATGGCTTCCTGTGGAACAACTGTGAAACGTTATTGTGGCTTTTTTGCCTTTTTTTGTAAAAACAAAAATCCTCTTTATTTTTTCAGCTAGTGAAAACAGGAACCAATATAGGTCTTTTGCAAACGTGAAGTGGTGAAATATGAACTTTCGAAAATTGGATGATCCCTGTAGCTGAAATTCACCAACAGAGTGAAAACATGTCTATGCATCGAGACGGCTACTTTTGTTCTTAGTTAGTCCATGCCAATGCAGAGAGTTCCATCCAAGCAGAATCGAATGACTCTTATTTTAGCCAGTGCATTGTAATTTCATATAAATCCATTAGTTAAGTTTACATGAAGATTCATGGAAAATGTTTGTTACATGATACTATTACAGTTAGTATTATTGTACAATCTTCTTCTGAAATCCTGGAATGGCTCCTTTGTCTATTTCTATCTGCAGATATATCTAGGACAGTGAAATGTGTCATTACATTGTGTTCTTTTTGTTATCGCTGTTACTGTAATGTTAGATCACACACTTACTATTATTTAGATTGTAAAACGGAAAGAGCTTTGTCACTGTTCTTATAAACTACCTTCTTTTCAACACTTCCTCTTTGAATATTTATTTATATTCCAGGTTTGGGGATTTGTTGCACTCTACGCTTGTTCATGGGCAGCCCGGTGTTTCAAAATCTCAAGTAAACGTGCGCGAGCGCATTGTTTTTTAAGACGTGCTTTTACACATAAAGTATTTCAGGAAAGGCCAGGGTTCTATTAAAGCAGGTGGCAGGTCTCTGGATAATGAGCCCTATTAATACTTAGAAGAACATCTTAGATCAAAATTCTGGGCAGAACCAAATTGGGGAAGGAAGCTGGAGAACTTCCCTTTCTAAATAAAAAGGCAAGTTCAAACTCAAAAAGTTAACTGCCTGAAAAAGCACTCAGAAAAATGTGCGATTTTTCTGTCTCCAGAAATCACAGGATACACCTACAGAGGCTTTGTGATTTCATCCAGTTCCCACGTCACCTCTATGAGCCGTTCCCAGATGATCAACAATCACAGCTAGTATTTACTAAGCTCTTGTTCTTGTTGTCCTGTGACTGGCGCTCCGCAGACACCGGTTTCCTCCCTTCCTTCCTGCCTGCTTTGAGGAGAATAACGGAGGACATCACCAGAGCTTCCCAGACTGCAGTGATTTTTAAAATACCAAAGAAGTAAGGCCCCAGTTAGAGCAGAGGGGAGGACATGTTTAAAGAGAGGAGGGCATGTTTATTGTGGGAGAGGAGAAGGTCTGATCATTCGGGAGGGTTTTAAGAGCTATTCTGGAAGTATCCACTTCTTCTCTTTGGCCTTCTGCCGGCAGCCACAGAGCATTTGAAATCATTTCTGAGGTTTGTTTTCAGCCGATGGTCCTTTCCACCGGCGGTAAGTCAGATACTGGCCCTGAGCCTGGCTGACACTGCCCGACAGACCGTGAGCACCCGAGAAGGAAAGGCCCTCCTCCCTCTCAGAAATCTTTCCTCCTTCAGAAATTCCCAGGTGGAGGTTCTGGGGAGAGTCTGGATGGACCCGCGGGAAGCTCTTCTCAGCTACCTGGAGCTAAGGCGGGAGCTGGGAGCTGCTTTCCCTGCTGGGTCAGTCTGCTCGGGCTGCCGAAACAAAATCCCACGGACGGGGTGGCTTAAAGCACAGAAATGTATTTCCTCACAGTTCTGCAGCCTGGAAGTCCAAGATCGAGGGGCCGGCAGGGTTGGTTTTCTCTGAGGTCCCTCCTTGGCTGGTAGACGATCACCCCCTTGTTGCCTCTTGACACGGTCTTTTCTCTGTGCACATGCATCTCTAGGGTCTGTGTGTGTCTGAATCTCCTTTTCTTACAAGGACACAAGGTCACCAGGTAGATGAAATTACAGCCCACCCTAATGGCCTCATTCTAACTTCATTACCTTCTTAAAGACTCTGTTTCCAAATACTGTCACATTCTGAAGTTCTGGGGGTTAGGGCTTTGCCATATGAATTTTGGAGAGGACACAATTCAGACCATAACACCTGCTAAGCCTTTTTTTTTTTTTTTAAAGAGTTCAATTCACCTGCACCAGTATGGTCCTGTTAGGAAAAGACTCAACAAACAATAACCAAATGTCATTTCAGAAATCAGAAGAATTGGGTTGGAAGCCAGACTTCACCATTAACCAGCAACACTGAGAGGAAGTGTGGGGAGCCCGTCACAACCTTTAGGTATTGCCCTTTCCTGATGTGGGGCCCCTGGCCCTGGGGTTTAGAGAGAGCACCCTGCAGGTGGATGGCCTGGTCCAAGCTCCAGTATCACTGTCACCAGCTAATTAACTCTGAATGAGTTCCAGCCTACCTCTAGCTCTCCGTGTTCTTTTGGACAGATGCGAACCTTGGTGCACTGATTGAAGAGGTCGGCTCCCTCCAGAGCCGTCTCAGAGTGAGCCATCAGCACGAATTATCTACTGTCAAGTTTTGTCCGCGTCATTACCCTCTTCCTATCTCCCTTCTAGACCCTTCCCTCACATTAGCACATATCCAATGCTCCGTTGGTTTTCTTTGGAAGTGGGGTGTCTGTTCAGGAAGGGTTGCCTGCAGACGTGAGAGAAGGGGGAGATCCCCCAGCTCGGTGACCCAGGGCTCATGGTGAGGACAAGGTAGGCAGAGCTGCTCCGCGAGAGGAATCTGTCTCCCTCGCCCCTGCTGCTGACTAGGATCGGATCGGAGCGCAAGCCAGGGAGGAAGAATGTGCTGCCAGCCATTCATTAGCTCCCTGGAGAAATGGCTCCAAGCGCACGTGTCTTGCGGGGCCCCCCATCTTTTCATACCGAGGTGATGGTGAGCAAAGACCATCATCTCCAGATGAGCAAAACCAAGGCCACCTGTTCAGAGTTTTCTGGAGCAAGGGAGTCAGCCGCCGTCCCGTGTGCCTCAGCAGAGCCCCGGAGGTGGGCAGAGGAGGGGAGAGCTTCGGGTGGAAACGGGGAGGCTTCAGGCGTGCCCTGATGGGAGCCGGGGGCCTGGGGAAGCTGAAGGTGGGCTAACTCGAAGTGGGGTGTCTATGTGACTGGCTGGGGGGACACATTTGGCTCTCTCTGGTTGGTCCTAAGTTGGAAGGAGGGACAAAAATTAGAAAAGCTGCCAATCATTAATCAAGTCCTGGCTCTTGGGGCCAGTTGTTGCAGAGGTGGTCATCTGGCTGCGTGGGCGGTCACAGGAGACGTCGGTTACCGTGGATGAGGGCTTGGTTTCCTGGCAGGTTGCTGCAGGTTGTGGATCAGAGTTAATTTTTATTTATGGGTTGGCCAAACGTGTTTGTATATTCAGTTTCCTACCAAGGGTAGCATGTTGCCCTCAGGGGTTTGCCCTAAGCTGGGCTCTTAGGAAGGATGAGACCCCTTGCTTCACCGATTTTGTTAGGCGCCCATCCCGCCCTCCCCACGCAGCTGCTTCCAGCAGTGTTTTTGTAGGGAGTGGCGGTGGCTGGTTCTGATTTCATCAGGGCTGTTGTGGAACAAATGTGATTCTTAGCTCCAGGGTTTTATTTCAGAGCTGAAGCCAAAGGAACATTTTGGGCTGGAGGCAAACAGGTATTTCCATTTTAGAATTTCCAAAGAAAAAGGCTCTAGGAATGAACCGTTAAGTAGGAGTAATATGTATAGAAGGGGACTTCTTATATGGCTTTTGTTGCCATGAGTTCTTGATAAGCAAATATACCTCTGAGAAGGAATATGAATTTGAAGACTGGGAGATTCTGTCTGGCTGCGTGATCCTGAGTAAATTACTCATCTTTCTGAGTTCTCATAAATAAATTAAAGGCGATAAAACTTGCCCTCATTGATTTTGCAGATTTGCAACCCTCCCGGAGACTTTAGGTCTGCAAGAAGAATTCTAAGCCACTTGCTATGATAGTAGTGTCTTCGCTGTGTGCCTTTGTCCCCTGACAGGCTGGATAGTAGTGTCTTTGCTGTGTGCCTTTGTCCTCTGCAGAGCTCCTATCAGACACCACTGTGCAGGTCGGGTGGGCGTCTCAGGTGGCCTCTTAAACCGTGGCATGTGCTGCTCCTCGTTTTAGTCATGCAAGACTCCTTATTGCCTGCGAAGTGAATTTTAACCCTTGGAATGGAATCAAGGCCCTTGAAATCTGGTCCTGGACTTTGTCTGTTCTTGGTCCTCTGAATAAGCCCTCAGTCCACCGAACTGGATCTGCTCATTGCCCCCTGAACCTCCCAGGTTTTGCCCCACCTGGGCTCTTGCCATTTTCTGTTGCCTCCAATTTCCACCTCTCCTCGTCTCTACCCACCTCACCCTTGACCCGCTTTGCTCTCGTTTTCAACCTTGATCTGGATTTGAGTCTCAGCTCTTCCAAGAGGCTTTCTCCCACTGACTCTGCAACCCTTTCTATTCTGAACGCTCCTCCAACCCTGCCAGAGACACCCAACTTTCTTACTCGTTTGTCAGATAAGTAAAACTATACACGATGTTTCTGGTTATTATTACCTAGTTATATCGTATTCTGCTTCTTCCACTGGGCAAGAGGCTTCTGAGTGTCAGCACCTGTGTTTTACCGCCAGGTAACCTCACCGTTTCCGATATGCATGGTGTGTTTCAACGTGTAGTGAGGATTGGTGGGGAAGAACGTCTCGACAATGTATTGCATCGATCAGTGGGTTAAACATATTAGAAAGCTACAGAAACTAGTTTTTGCCTGGTCTCAACAATAAACAGTTTCCTGAAACCATATTAGATCTGGAGGGAGAGGGGTTTATTACAGCTGTAGGTACAGTAATTTGGGGGCAGAAAAGAAGCTTGTAAATTTTTTTTCAAAGGAAGCACAATGAGAGTCACTCACTCTGTGTAGAGTTTCAAGTCTTAGAACACAGCGAGGCCAAGGCCACTCATTGCTGCTGGGGATGTGCTGTCAAAGAACCAGACAGGAGTGTAGGGGCTGGTGCGGGGTGGGAGGCATGCAGGTGTAGGGAAGCCCTGCTGAGCAGAAATGAGGAATCCAGCAGGGAAGCTACAAGCATGACTGGGATTCTGGGAAGAATGGGAGATGGGGAGCAAGACTGAATAATGGGGGGGCATCGCCCATCAGCTAGGTCAAACCCAGCACCAGGGAGCTTGGGAGTGGCATTGTTGGGAGGCCCAGGCAGACAGGGAGGCCGTCACCATTGTGGAGCCTGGCAGCAGTGACCCCCTAATTCTGGGACTCAGAGGCTGGGTTTTAGGTCCTGGGAGGGGGCCTAGCAGGACAAGGCAGGCCCTGTCCTAGAGAGCTGGCAGTTCTATTTAAGGCTCAGCCATGGGGAATAAGATGAGGACATTCCAGATCGAGGGCAGGGCCAATCTTGTCTCAAAAATAAGGAAAAAGTCCAGATATTCCTGGCCCAAGTTAAAATTTAGCTCTTGAGGATGTGAGTGAGGATGACTTTGTAGATAGAAAAGACGTGGAGTTTGCAATCCTGCATGGCTGTGACGTCAGGAACCAAGGACCAGAGAAGCAAAGTGACTTTAGTACCCACAGTCACACTCCTCACTGGCGGCAGGGCTAGGCTTAAAGCCCGGATCTTGTGACTCCCCAGGCTGGGCAGAGTTCTAATTTACCAGGGTCTGTTCGCCATCTTCCCTGGGGCCCTCACTGCCTATATTGGGTGCCTCGAGGACAGTTACAGGAGTGTGCTCTGGGAACGAGGGATGAGGAGACATTTCATGTGGGCAGATAATGCATTTTTCTGTTGATTATTGAAGAGTTCTAGTATGAGATTTTGACCAAAAAATCTGCAGCTAAAAGAAAACGTGATGATGAGTTTGACAATGACAAGGACCATTCCCATTTCTATTCCTCTCTGGGGTCTGGAGAGTACAGAAATAAGTGCCTGGAGTTTGACTGAATGACAATGACACAAGAATCCTTCTGAACAGGAGAAATTCTGCACAAAAGGTGACAACACAATATTCAGGGGAGAACAGATGCCTTGGGCAAGGGATTTCATAAGGAGCTGTGGCATCTCGGATTCTCAGCAAGTTGCGGTAGCGGTCTCCACGACGACACACTCTTTAGGAAATCCCTAGAATATTCTGTGCCTCTTCAGGGTCCACTTCATATACTTTCAACGCTAGGGGCCGACAGGAACAGAAGGAAACCCATTTAAGCTAGCTCAAGTAATAGAGGGCTGTGTTATAATTTTAGAACCTGAGGACAGAACATGCAGAGCATCTCAGGGAATCAGAAATTCAGGAGTCCGGGCTGTTCTCTCTCCATCTTGCAAGGGCTTTTGGAACCTTGCAGGGACATTGTGGTTCCCTCTGCTTCTCTCTTACCTCTCTCGGTCACTTTCTTCTACTCGTCTATGCGCCAACGTGACTGACAGGCCAATCACATGACATCACACTTGGACTCCATTGTCTGTGAGAATTCTTCAGTCAGATTTTTAAGAGGCAGACACTGGATTCAGCACAGGGTCCAGAATAATTCTCAATGAGTCAGATGTCTACCCCTAGTTCCAGTCAACTCTGGTCTAGGAGGCGGTGCGAAAGGTGGTGAGGAAGTGAGTAAAGCCATAGTGGGGAAGCAAAGGTTGGCATTTCTACAGTAGACTTTCAGAGACAGTGATCCTGAAATGTGGGGGATCCCCAGGCTGCGGCATGGTGTGCCATTCACTGCTGTGCATGCTTGAGAAGATCTTATGAGGCTACTACCATTTCAGGGGTCACAGTCCCTCAGTAATCCTAAGATCCCAACACCTTCTTGGGCATGCAGTCTTCCAGCTTAACAACAGAAAAGGTATTTCTATAAATGGGGTCCAGTTGACATTGGGGGATCAATGACATTGACCAAAGCAGAACTCAGAGCATGCATTTATTTGACCTTGAATTTGACATGAACGTCCTTGTAGTAGTTGAGAGAGTGGGCTCTGAAGTTGTACTCTGCAATTCACATCCTGGCCTCTCTACACAATAACCATATGGCCCTGAGTGGGTTACTTAGCCACTTTAAGTCTGTTTCTCCATTTGTGAAAAGTGCATAATAAAACCACTTGGTGGAAAATAAAACATACCCCAGGGTTGGTGAGGAATATGTTCTAAAAACAGTTTTGATCCCTAGAAAGTACTGGGTAAATGTCACCCATGACTGCTGTCATTTTGTTAATATCCCTGTCATGTCTTATGGACCCAAATGAATTCAGGACTCGGCACCAGTGGCTTCCCCCATATTCCTTACAGTTCTTGTCCCAACTTCTTTCCCAGACCTTTGTATGCGCTAAGTGTTGACAAGTGCTTGGTGGTTCATCAGCTGAGCTTTACAATGTTGTGCTTTGTGGCTCCAAATTGAAAAAGTTCTCACAATCAAAGACGGAAAAGGATGCACGAAGAATAAAACCTTGACCTGATTTTGAGCGATTTGCTGACTCCTGAGAGTACATCTTTCAAACTTTCCTTTTGGAGGGTTTGAATATGTGCCCCTCTCTTGAAATAAAGCGAAGACCCCAGATGATTTCTCCAGTTTTTTGATCCATGTCAATGCTATCTAAAGTTTTTGTCCTCTATACAGAAAACTGTGTAACATATTCCTTGAGATTTATGCAAGATCACAGAGCTGGAAAACCACACCAGAAGCACCAGGTCTTTAAGACCCACTCTGTCTTGTTCTTTAATCCTGCAGGAGCCAAGTTGCCCTGAAAGAGCATGAACTTCTCTTCTGAGCACTGCAACATCTCAGATTGGCTGAGGCTGGAAGCAACAGTGAAGGCCTCTGTGTACACCGTTACCTTCTTCTTTGCCACGTTTGTCACTGTCGTCATCATCACGATAGTGTCACAGAATTCGAAGCTGAAGAAAGAGGTCCGGTACATCCTCCTGTGCCACCACCTGCTGTGCATCTCCTCCTACTGCGGCCTGGGGGTGGTTTTCCAAGGGATGCGGGCTCTGCTGGCCAACAGTCCTGTGCTGATGTGCTGGGTGGTATTTGGGGTCCAGCTAAGTGTGGGAGAAGGGATCCTCTTCACCCTGGCCTTGATGGCTGTCAACACTTACCTGGCCATTTGCTGGCCTTTGAAATCTCTGTCCTTTGTAGATTCAGTTAAGTATAGGATTCTGGCTGGGTCTTGGACAATCATTATATTCAAGAATGTTTGCTTGTTTCTCATAGAGGGTACTAACCCCACTCAGGGTACTGTTTTTAAATCTGAACCCCTTTGCCCTGTGATTTTGAATGGCTCTGCTGCCAGAGCTATTGGCATGGTTTTCCTTTTCCTTCTTCTGTCCATCATTCTTGTAAGTTACTCTCTGATCTACCAAGAGGGGAAACGGGCTGGCCATTTTAATAGATCAAATATCAAAGCAAGGAAAACAGTCCTTATTCATTTAGTGCAGATGGGTTTACATGTAATACCAACCCTGATATTCATAGGTTTGGGAAAGATGTGTGGGGTGTTTTTCTTTGCTTTAAATCTGGTGCTTTTTGGAGTCTTTGCATTTGCCCAGTGTTTTAACCCTCTGATCTATGGGCTCTGGAATAGAGAGCTGCAGAGCAGAATGTACCGTGGGGTGGCCTGTTGGCTGTGGTGTGGTCCCGTGACGAACAACAGAGAGCCAGTTTAACTAGAAACGCAGCCATTTTGAATCAGTAACTCTACCCCTACTGGATCATCCGCTAGGCTTGAGGACTTGCCTTTTACTCAACCTAAAATTGGTGCCTTGGTTTGATGTTGAAAGCTGTACGAACAAGTCAGAATTGTTCATCTGGCTTGCAAACTTCGCTGCTATGTACACTGAATTGGTCTCTGTGAAATCTGTTTTATGTCTCTAATTCTAAACCCAGATCAACATTTTTAGCAGCATGTCCTACTGTGTTTCAGTAATGAGGCAGCTTTTGAGAATGCACTTATTTTAAAAAACTGAGAAACAGTCCCTGGTTGATATGAAGAGAAGAAGTTTGACTGTTCCTCTTATATTAATTAGGCATAGGCTTGGCTACATGTAATAACAAAACAGAAAAAAATAACAGTGATTTCTTAAAGTTTGAGATTGCTTTTTTTTTCTGATGTAAAATAAGTCTGGAGGTAAACAATCCAGTCCTATACAGCAGCTCTGTAGGCCACAGGTTCATTCTCTTCTATTCTGCCATGATTACTATACTACCTCACGATCCAAGATGGCTGTTAGTGCTCCTGTCATCACATTCATACTCCAGCCAACAAGAAGGAGGAAAGGGCAAAGGAGGGTTTATACCCTCCTTCTAAAGACACTTTTCAGAAATTACACAAAACACTTTTTCTTATATTTAACTGGCCAAAACTTAGTCATATGACTATACCTGGCTTTAAGGGAGAGTGGGAATAAATTTTAGCTGGGTAGTAGTGTCCCCAGCTAAAAATTGGAGTTCTTGAAACTAAGAAAGGAAGGAAGAATGGATATTAGGAGGCAAACATTTCAGAGGCCATTTTCCTCTCAACCAAAAAAAGTATAAAGAAAGACAATGGATGAGTTATAATCACAAAAATATACTCTGCCTCTTTCAATGTGATACCTGGAGTTAACTTTTCAAGATCCCAGAACACTTTAATTGTATTATGTTAACAGTCCTCAAGGAGAATGGCTTTAAGAAGAACATTGAACTGGTTGAAACATGGGAATTAACTCATGATTTAAATCTAAGCCATTTTCAGGCAGTAGTACAAAATAAAGTCTTTCATAGGAATTTACATATGAGATTTCTCTAGATGAAACATCCATTTCTAAGGAAGTCAGGATTCAGTTCTAGAAACAGGAATCATCTCTCTGGGTACTTTAGACACATGGGATATCATATGGGACTTAGATGCTTACACAGACACCAGCAGGGCTGGAGGAGTGGAAATCAGGAGCCACCACTTGTTGGTGTCAAGATCCCATGCCGCTGGGAACTGGTGGTCCAGCAGCTGCTCCCACCATTGCCCCCTCTCCCCCACCCATACCTCAGGCCCCTCTCAATGTAGTAAATTGCAAAAGAAAGAACTGGAAGAGGGCCTCCACTTCCTTCCGTCTTCCAAATCTCAAGTGATTACCTCTCACTGGTGGAACCTATCTGGCATCCAGACCCTAAGAGCAAAGGAGTCTGGGAAATGTAGTTCCTAGTTTCACAGGAACAAGAAGTTATCCTAAAATGGGGGTGAAATGAGGATTGAAAGAGCCAATCCATGGGATCCACCATTTTGACATTTGGTTTATTTACAGGTGATAACAACAACAGAAGCAAAATAGTTGCTCAACACATGAGCAACTATTATGCTCCTGACACTATGCAAGCCATTTTATATACACAAAAACAAATCCTCACAACAGGTATATAATGTATGTATTATTACAAATTATTACATTTGTATTATTACAAATGAGAAAAGCTGAGGCTTAGAAAGGCCTTACAGGAGCTTAGGACGACAGGACCTTCCCTTTCAGATTTTCCATCTACATGACTTGCCTGAGGTGATCATTTTATCACACTTGAGAGCTGGACCAATTCCTTAGGAAATCTGAGCTTCAGTTTTCCACTTTGCTTTCAGTGTGGACACCTGCCTTGTGGAAAAGAGCCTCTTTTTCACCCACTGCTTTGATTACACTCTCCCTTCCTTAGCTCCCCCCGCCACCTTGTTTTCAGATCCTAGTGGCTTCTGCATCATGTCTAGACTCCATTTTGGCTCTAAGTCCTTCTTGCCTCTTCTCTGGGTGTTCAGTGTGTCTTCTCTCTTCCTGCATCCTCAACTCTGAGATTTCCAAGCATGACCTTCTCTTCTGCAATATGCAAGTCTCTCCAGGGCAGGAGAGTCTGCCAGGGCTGATTACCTTCGTGTCCTGGCACTCGACACATTGCCTGTAGATGGCCGGCACTCTACAAATGATGTAATGGACTCACTGGTCAGTAAGACATGCCCTTTTTACAAATTCCCTCCCCACAAAACCCAAGCTGTCTCTTTGTTTTTGTTAAAATATAAAATAATCTGAGAGCCAAGAGCAGAATAAAAGCTCAAAACATCTACCAAAGTTAACTCAATTATAAGCCCTAGATCTAAAATACACAATTCAATTTATCCTTAAAGCTTTTCTTTTTTTTCCCTTTTTTTTTTTGAGAGGGGGTGTTAATTTTTTTTTTATTGAAGTATAGTGAACATACGATGTTACATTATTTTTAGGTGTACGATATGTTGATTTGACAATTTTATGCTCACCGCAATAAGTATAGTTACCATCTGTCACCATACAACAATATTAAAATATTATTGACTATATTCCCTATGCTGTACTTTTCATCTGTGTCTTATCTATTTTATAACTGGAAGTTTGTACCGCTGAATCCCCTTCATCGCTTTCTCTCATCCCCCTACCAACTTCCCCTGTGGCAACCCTCAGTTCGTTCTCTGTATTTAAGAGTCTATTTGTTTTGTTTGTTGGTGTGCTTATTTGTTTCGTTTTTTAGATTCCACATATAAATGAAATCATATTAATCTTAAAACCTTTAAAACTATTTTCTTATGTAAAAAGGTGACTTTTACTTATAATATTGATTGTTAGAATGGTAGTTTTATACCTTCAAGTGCAAATTGTTATTTTTAAAATTAAAACAACTTTTGAATTGGGAATATACAATATAAAATTCAAAAGGTTAAAAATGATACTTAGTAAAAGGTAAGTCCTTCTCCCACTTTTTCCAGGTCCACTGTACTTATCTAAGAGTCAACAACTGTTACTAGCTTCCCGTGTTTTCCTTAAGAGATGATTTACAAAGAGCAAATTATTAAATATTTATAAGGTCATTTTGGTCTCGATATCCTGGTATTGGATTGGAAAGTTGTCTAAATTGGCATTTAGAATGTTTGTTGATATCATAAATGACATCAGCAATAATCATTCTTATGATGTGTAAATCCTTTGTACCCTTAGAGAAACTTAAACTTGGGCAAGATGTGGAAGGGAGAGAGGAAGTGGTGGCTAAAGTCACTTGTAATTTGTTGACGGTTCTTATAAAGTATTTCTTTTGTCTGTAGAAATGGTGCAATGATATTGAAGTCAGAAAGGGTACAGGTTTGGGGGAAATGTTCAGAGAATACACACTTTGCAAATAGCTCTGAAAATATGTTACTTAAGGAAAAAATGTGAATTATCTCAAGATTCCTAAGTTCTTATGAACATTGTATTTTACCATAACAGCAACCATATTATTACCGCACGGAACTGTTTCTGGCTTATCCGTAGATATGCCGTATAAACATGTATTGGCTAAGTAAGAATGAACTTGGGCAAAGTCCCTAAAAGCAAGAACAGAAAAGTGGTTCATAATACTCATCATAAGAAAATGTTGAAAGAACTGGTGACGGGTAGTAAGGAGGGCACGTATTGCATGGTGCACTGGGTGTTATACGCAACTAATGAAGCATCGAACTTTACATCGGAAACCGGGGATGTACTGTATGGTGATTAACATAATATAATAAAAAAACATTAAAATTAAAAAAAAGAAAAGAAAATGTTGAAAGAATCCAGGCCATTGTTCAGAAGAAGTTGAAGACTGTAAAATCAGCCACATTCATGAATTTTAAGCATATTTTTTTTCTTTGAGAAGATCAAGGGCTATGGCTGGAACAAGCAAAGAAACATAAGCAATGGGGAGAAAACCACACATTTACCCCTGATGGAAGAGGGGAAAGGATGCCAGAGGGTTCTTAAGAGCCACAAGGAATTGTAGAATGATCTGACCCTGGGGTTGTTGGAAAAGACCTGTCTCTAAAGGCTTCTTGCCAAAGGAGAGTGGCCAACTGCAAAAAGAGGAAGGTACCACTGGCTACAGAGGATGACGATGGAATGAGGAGCACCTGGTCAGAGACAAGGATCGCCCAAGGGCCCAGAAGGGGTAACTTTGATTGAGGACTCCACAAAGTGCAATTGAAGAGAAAGAATTATCACCGGGAGACTGCCCCACCCAGAAGATGCAGACATCATCCCGTATCTGCCTTTGATAAGGATGGTCTCCTTGCCTCTTATATCTCCTCCCGCTTCTACCTCTGCTAACCCTTCAGGAGTCACAGGCCACCTGGGGGCTTGGGAGAAGCTGACTAGAAACCTTAATTCTGCCTTGAAAGGTAGCAAAACACATCCACACGTTCCAGGGATTAGGCCATCTTTGTGGGAGTAGTGGGTGTTGTTCTGCCTACCACATTTGCTAAAATGAGATTGCTCTTTGGAACTCAAAAAGACCAATGGACTTTTTATTATTTATGAATGACCAAACAAAATGCTAATCCAAACCACAGTGAAATCACACCTCACACCCATTTGGATGGCTACTATCAAAAAACACAGAAAATAACAAATGTTTGCAAGGGTGTAGAGACATCCGAACCCTTGGGCACTGTTAATGATTGTTAAATGGTGCAACCACAACAGAAAACAGAATGAAGTTTCCTCAAAAAATTACAAATGGAGCCACTGGACTGACCCAGCAATTCCACTGGATCCCATACTTTTGAAAGCAGAGTCAAGAAAAGATGTTTGCAGAGCCATGGACATAGCACTATTCACAATAGCCAACAGGTGGGAGCAATCCAAATGCCCGCTGATGGATGAATGATAAGCAAAATGTCATCTATACATATGTTGGAATAGCATTCAGCCTTTAAAAGAAGGAAATCCCATCGTACACTACAACATGAATGAACCTTGAGGACATTGTGCTAAGTGAAATAAGCCAGTCGCAAAAAGACAAATGTTCTTTGATTCTACTTATATGATGTATCTAAATTAGTCAAATTCACAGAAACAGAGAGTTAAGTGGTGACTAATGGGGGTGGGGAGCTGGGGCTGGGAAAAGGGGGAAAATGGGAGTTGTTTAATAGGTATAAAGTTTGAAATGAACTTTTTTTTTTCAGATGAAAAAGTTCTGGAGATCTGTTTTACAGCAATGTGAATATACTTGATGCTATTAAACTGTACCCTTAAAAATGGTTCAGATGGTAAATTTAATGTTATGTGTTTTTAAACTATAATCAGAGAAAAAAGTGACAGACATTTCTAACTATGACATATACACAATATCTAAGGCTCTCTGTGTGTGTGTGTGTGTGTAAAGAAATTTATATTTCTCTCTATATACATGTATGGTTACAGGACCATTCTTGGGCAATTGAGTCTGGCGTTTCTCAATGAGTTAAGTTTAGATTGAGCCTGGTGGTATCATTATACCTATAGATTATGTTGCATTAATGCTTTTTAAAATTCAGAAATATTGCTCAATCATTTGTACTATTGACTGAACGTTTGTGTCTCCTTAAATTCCTATGTTGAAACCTAACAATCAATGTGTGGTATTTGGAGGTGGGGCCTTGGCAGGTGCTTAGGTCACGAGCGTGGAGCCCTCATGAACAGAATTAGCCCTTATAAAAGAGACCCCAGGGAGCACCCTTGCCACTTCTGCCATATGAAGGCATAACAAAAAGACTGTGACCTAGAAAAGGGCCCTCACCCAACCATGCTGGCACCCTGATTTCAGATTTCCAGCCACCAGATCTGTGAGCAGTAAATTTCTGTTGTTCAGAAGCTTCCCAGCCTGTGCTATCTTGTTCCAGCAGCCTGAACAGAGTACGACACCTGGCCTCAAAAAGTCACACAGCACAACCTCTGCAACATTCCCTGTGTTAGCATCGAGCACCTAGTCTAGTCACTTGCAAGGGAAGGGAATTAGACTCCAACTTTTGGAAGTGACAATGTCAATGAGTTTGTAGATATATTTAAAAACCACCATGCCATGTGATTGGTTTTGCCAATGAAAAGTAAAACATGTCACTTCCGGAGGAAAACCTTTAAGAGCTGAGATGTGATTTCCCACATTCTTGTCCCTTGCCAATATTGAGGGGACGTGTGTTTATATGAACGAGTAAACCTGAGTCATTGCAGGGGGGACAGCTGCTCTAGAAAATAGCCCTGACCTTCAGGGGACCTTACATGAGTGATAAATAAACCTTTGTTGTTTTGCGCCACTGAGATTTTATTGTATTTATTTTATTTATTTTATTTTGGGGGGTTTCTTTTTTTAAATTTAAATTCAATTAATGAACATATAGTGTAATATTAGTTTCAGAGGTAGAGGTCAGTGATTCATCAGTCTTATATAAGACCCAATGCTCATTACATCACGTGCCCTCCTTAATGTCCATCACCCAGTTACCCCATCCCCCCACCCTGGTTTGCTTCCTCTCCAGCAACCCTCAGTTTGTTTCCTATGATTAAGAATCTCTTATGGTTTGTCTCCCTTTCTGATTTCATCTTGTTTTATTTTTCCTGGGTTTGTTTCTTTAAGTAACCAGAATCATGCTGTATGTATTGTTCTTTGATGTGCTTGTTGGTGTTCTCAGTCTAGCACACTCCTTTTATCCATTATGTATTCTACAGAATTAATGTCACTATTTGGTTTCATTCTGCTGTGATAATTATGCCCACTTTGTGCATAAACTTGAGCACGGGGGCTGGAATTTGAGGGGAAGAGTGTCAGTTTGAGTCCTTGTCGATCTGAGGTGAAAGTGTGTTGACTAGGCATTGAGCAGGTGGCAGGTAGTGCATGCTGACTCGGGCAGGAGGGCGGCTAGACTATGTATTTGGGACCTACAGGCTAATGGCATTGTGGGGGGGGGGGAACGTGGCTGGTTTTGCTCCTGGTCATGAATTCCTTTAATTTTTGTTTTTCTGGGAAACTCTATCCCTCCTTCTATTCCGAAAGAAAGCCTTGCCGTATGGAGTATTCTTGGCTGCAGATTTTTTCCTTTTAGCACTGACTATACCACGCCCCTCTCTTCTAGCCTGCAAAGTTTCTGCTGAAAAACCCACTAATAGCCTGATGGGGTTTCTCTTGTATGTAACTGCTTTCCTTTCTCCTGTTGCTTTTAAAATTCTCTCTTCATCACTACTTTTGGCCATCTTGTTTACTTTGTGTCTTGGTGTAGACCTCTTTGGGTTGGTTTTGTTGGGGGCTCTCTGTACCTTCTGGATCTGGATTTCTGTTTCCTTCCCCAGATTCAGTAAGTTTTCACCTATTATTTCTTCAAATAAATCTTCTGCTCCCTTTTCTCTCTCTTCTTCTGGGATCCCTATCGTGTGACTGTTATGCTTGACAGTGTCGCTGAGTTCCCTAGGTCTATTCTCAGTTTCTGTACCCCCCCCTTATCTGCTCAGCTTGATTACTTTCCATTACTCTGTCCTCCAGGTTGCTGATCTGTTCTTCTACTTCCTCTTGTTTGCTACTTCTTCCAGGTGGTCTATGCTTAATTTCATTTAGTGAGTTCATTATCTCTAATGTGTTCTTTTTTAAAGTCTCCTATCTCTTTGTGGAGGGTCTCATGGAGGTCCTGCACTCTTTTCTCAATTCTAACAAATGTCTTTATGAGCATTACTTTAGATTCACTATCAGATATTACTTATCTTCATTGTATTTAGGTCTCTTGTTATGATCTTGTTCTGTTCTTTCCTTTGGGGCATATTCCTCTGTCTCCTCATTTTGTCTATTGCTGTGTCTGTTTATACGTGTTAGGAAAGTCAGCTACGTCTCCCGCACTTGAAAGTAGTGGCTTTATTAAGTCCTGTAGTGCCCCACAGTGCAATGTCTTCTTTTCACCAGAAGATTGTGCTTCAGGGGTGTCTCCTGTGTGTGTTGCTGCAGGGGTGTCCTACTGTTGTGGTGGAGCTGTGTTTGCCTTCTGTCCAGCCTGTGATGGTTCTCTGCCCCTTGTGGCCAGTCTGGGGCTGCCCTGGGCTTGAGCTGAGTCAGACCAGGTGTTCGCTAGAGAGGAAGTAGCACCGACCTGCAGGCACCTCCCTGTGTTGTCCCCTGAGAAACTTCTGTGGGTGGGCGGGGCCTACAATCAGACGAGTTGCCTGCCCCCAGTCCACTGCTGAGGTTACAGTCAGACTGGTGTGTGGTTATCTTCCCCTCTTCCTGGAGCAGGACTCACTTTGGAGTGCTGTTGGCCCTTGTCTGGGCTGCTTGCACACTGCCAGGCTTGTGGCGCTGCTTGATGGCATCTTGCCCAGAGCGTTTCAGAGTGCGTGGATCAGCTTTGCTGTGGCCTCTTGACTACCTCCGGCTGCAGAGAGTGTTTTGTGAGTCTTCGGGTCACTCTGGGTTATTTATGCCAATGTGGGTGTTTTTCGGTGGCCACACCACACGAGGTGAGCCCAGGGTCCTCTTACTCTGCCATTGTTCCCAGCAGCCTCTGAGTCACTGAGGTTTTAGAGTTACTGCATCATAACCCAGTCTATCCTGACCAATGTTCCCCAGCATCCAAATTTGCAAAATAGATTGTTTCAGGACAATCCCGGAGATTACAGTGTATGATTCAAAAGGATAGACTGCATTACCAGTGCTCCCGACAGTGTAGAACAGGGGCTGGCAAACTATGGCCCACGGACCAAATCTGGCCCACAGTCTGCTACTGCATAACCTGTAAATAAGAATGGTTCTTATATTTTTATATTATTCTCAATGGGGAAAAGCTGGAAGCCTTTCCCTTAAGATCAGGAACACGACAAGGATGCCCACTCTCGCCACTATTATTCAACATAGTACTAGAAGTCCTTGCAACAGCAATCAGACAACAAAAAGGGATCAAAGGTATTCAAATCGGCAAAGAAGAAGTCAAAATGTCTCTCTTCGCAGATGACATGATACTCTATATGGAAAACCCAAAAGAAGCCACTCCCAAACTATTAGAAGTTATAGAGCAATTCAGTAACGTGGCGGGATACAAAATCAATGCTCAGAAAATCAGTTGCATTTCTGTACACGAATAACGAGAACGAAGAAAGAGAAATTAGGGAATCCATCCCATTTACAATAGCACCAAAAACCATACGTTACCTTGGAATTAACTTAACCAGAGACGTAAAGGACCTTTATTCTAGAAACTATAAATCACTCTTAAAAGACATTGAGGAAGACATAAAAAGATGGAAAGATATTCCATGCTCACGGATCGGAAGAATTAACATAGTTAAAATGTCCATGCTACCCAGAGCAATCTACACTTTCAATGCTATCCCGATCAAAATACCGAGAACATTTTTCAAAGAACTGGAACAAATAGTCCTTAAATTTGTATGGAACCAGAAAAGACCCCGAATCTCCAAGGAACTGTTGAAAAGGAAAAACAAAGCTGGGGGCATCACAATGCCGGATTTCGAGCTGTACTACAAAGCTGTGATCACAAAGACAGCATGGTACTGGCACAAAAACAGACACATAGACCAATGGAACAGAATAGAGAGCCCAGAAATGGACCCTCAGCTCTTTGGGCAACTAATATTTGATAAAGCAGGAAAAAACATCTGGTGGGAAAAAGACAGTCTCTTCAATAAATGGTGCTGGGAAAATTGGACAGCTACATGCAAAAGAATGAAACTTGACCACTATCTCACACCATACACAAAAATAAACTCCAAATGGATGAAAGACCTCAATGTGAGACAGGAATCCATCAAAATTCTAGAGGAGAACACAGGCAGCAACCTCTACGACATCGGCCAAAGCAACCTTTTTCATGATACATCCCCAAAGGCAAGAGAAACAAAAGATAAAATGAATTTATGGGACTTCATCAAGATTAAAAGTTTCTGCACAGCCAAGGAAACAGTCAGAAAAACTAAGAGGCAGCCCACGGAATGGGAGAAGATATTTGCAAATGACACTACAGATAAAGGACTGGTATCCAAGATCTACAAAGAACTTCTCAAACTCAATACGCGAGAAACAAATAAACAAATCAAAAAATGGGCAGAAGATATGAACAGACACTTTTCCAATGAAGACATACAAATGGCTAACAGACACATGAAAAAATGTTCAAAATCATTAGCCATCAAGGAAATTCAAATCAAAACCACACTGAGATACCACCTTACGCCAGTTAGAATGGCAAAAATAGACAAGGCAAGAAACAACAATTGTTGGAGAGGATGTGGAGAAAGGGGATCCCTCCTACATTGTTGGTGGGAATGCAAGTTGGTACAGCCACTCTGGAAAACCGTGTGGAGGTCCCTTAAAAAGTTAAAAATTGAGCTACCCTATGATCCAGCCATTGCACTACTGGGTGTTTACCCCAAAGATACAGACGTAGTGAAGAGAAGGGCCATATGCACCCCAATGTTCATAGCAGCAATGTCCACAATAGCTAAATCGTGGAAGGAGCCGAGATGCCCTTCAACAGATGACTGGATTAAGAAGTTGTGGTCCATATATACAATGGAATATTACTCAGCTATCAGAAAGAACGAGTTCTCAACATTTGCTACAACATGGACGGCACTGGAGGAGATAATGCTAAGTGAAATAAGTCAAGCAGAGAAAGACAACTATCATATGATTTCTCTCATCTATGGAACATAAGAACTAGAATGATCAGTAGGGGAAGAAAGGGATAAAGAAAGGGGGGTAATCAGAAGGGGGAATGAAACATGAGAGACTATGGACTCTGAGAAACAAACTGAGGGCTACAGAGGGGAGGGGAGTGGGGGAATGGGATAGGCCGGTGATGGGTAGTAAGGAGGGCACATATTGCATGGTGCACTGGGTGTTATACACAACTAATGAATCATCGAGCCTTGCATCGAAAACTGGGGATGTACTGTATGGTGACTAACATAATATAATAAAAAATCATTTAAAAAAAAAAAGAATGGTTCTTATATTTTTAAATAGTTGGAAAAAAATAAAGGAAGAAGACTGTTTCATGACACGTGAAATTTACATGACATTCAAATTCCTGTGTCCATGAAGATTTTTTGGACCATGCCCGTTGATTTAAGTACCACTGATGGCTGTTTCTCATCACAGCAGTGTCAAGTAGGTGCATGGCCCCCACAGCCCAAATTAGTTGCTAGCTGGCCCTTTGCAGAAAACGTTTGCTAATCTTGGCCTAGAAAGACAATCTGGCAAAACACGGATTTGATGACTTTGATTTGAAATGTGGTTCAAGAAAATTGGACTGAATAGATTTAAGAAACACCTTAACCAACTAAATTTCTTTGCATCTATATTTTTATTGGCTCATAGGTGATATGGGATCGAAAAATCTGTCTAAATAAGTTTAAAATCTTCTTGAAAGTACACAGTGCAATTTCTAAGAAATAAAAAATAATTGTGGCATAGTGTAATTTGCAACTTCTTCCCCCTTCCTTACAATCCATAGTGTCCTAGACTCAATAAAATACGGTAGCATAAAAGATAAAAAGTGAAAGAATTCTCTGGAAAAGTCTTTGAAAGCTTCATTATGATTAGCAGGCTGACTCAGCACCTCTTTCTTGCACTTACTCCAACCCTGGCAGTTGGCCCAGTACGTAAGACAGTGGGCTGTGGCTTCCCGTTGCTTCGATATCTCGGTAGAACATCAGGGTTGAAGAGCCTTAAATCTAGGGCGTTTTCTGAAAACCACTGAGCTGTGTGGGAGACCTGGAATGGTAACCTGCCCCAGGAATGCCCTAGGGCAGATGCTGTTCCCGGACTAGGGTAACTGTTGCCAGAGAGGTCGGGGATGAGTGTTCATTTGTTTTCTGTGGTCTCTGTTGTCAGGATAGCAGCCAACATGTCTTTACTTTAGAAAATTCAATCATTGCTTTCTGGTAAAATACAGGGAAGCTGAAGATCTAAGATGGGATAGGCTGTGCTTTTTTTTTTTAAATCCTCACTAACTATTAGCTAGGATTAGCGGGAAATTCCTTCTAAATCATTATCCTGAGTTGTAAGGATCATAAAGGCACAGAGCCTTCTGCTGGGTATTGTGCCTTTAAATGGGTCTTCCACTGCAGAGGTCTTGGCAGAAAACGTCTAGAAAACACATCTGTTGCTGTCAAAAGTGTAAGTAACAAGAATGATCAAATTTAGGGGACCACGTGGACCAAGTGGGACCAAAATGAGGGGTTTGACTTTGGGTATAGTTCTTTTGAAGTCAGGTTTATCGAGGCATAATTTACATACAATAAAACTCACCCCTTTTAAATGTAGATTCGATGAGTCCTGATGAATGTAGAGAGCCTCGTGACACCAATACAATCAAAACAGAGAAGAGTTTCTGCACCCCGGGAAGTTCTTTCTGGCCCCCTGGCGGTCAGTTCCCTCCCACCCCTCCACCCCCAGTCCAGGGCAACTATCAATTTGTGTTTTGCTCCTTTCATTTCTCCTTCTCTGGATGGTCATACAACTGGCATCGTATAAATGAAATGATACCATTACCAGCTATTATGGACTGAATTGTGTTCTTTCCCCCAAATTCATGTATTGAAATCCTAACCCTGACTACCTTAGAATATGACCATATTTGGAGATAGGGCCTCTAACAAGATAATTGAAGTTAAATGAGGTCATATGAGTGGGCCCCAACCCAATAAGACTGGGGTCCTTATGAGAAGAGACAACAGAAATCTCTCTCCACACACACACAAAGGAAAGCCATGCAAAGACACACCCAAGGTGGCTGAGATAGAGATTGAGAGAATGAGTGGGAGGAGGGGCAGAGGGAGAAGCAGACCTCTTGTGGAGCAGGGAGCCCAGGGCGGGACTGGATCCCAGGACCCTGAGATCACGACCTGAGCCAAAGGCAGACACTTAACAGACTGAGCCACCCAGGTGCCCCCAGTTCATGTCTTTTATGTCCTACCTAAAATCTTTAGGTAGGTCCAACCCAAGGTCTCTATTAATGTTCTATTACTGCTGTAACAAATTACTACAGATTGAGTGGCATTAGACAACGTGAATTTCTTAAAAAAAAAAAAGATTTTATTTATTTATTTGTCAGAGTGAGAGAGAGAGGGAGAGCACAAGCAGGGGGAGCAGCAGGCAGAGGGAGAAGCAGGCTCTCTGCTGAGCAAGGAGCCCAATGAGGGACCCAGGACCCTGGGATCCCAGGACCCTGGGATCATGACCTGAGCCAAAGGCAGACGCTTCACCGACTGAGCCATCCAGGTGCCCCAAGACAACATGAATTTCTTATCTCACAGTTCTATAGGTCAGAAGTGTGGGTTCTTTGACTGGTTTCTCTGCTCTGAGTTTCACAAGGCCAAAACCAAGGTGTTGGTTGACTGGGCTCGTGCTGACAGGCTCAGGAAGAATCCATTTCCTTGGAAGAATCCAAGTTCATTGAGGTTGTTGGTAGAATACAGTTCTTTGAGGTTATAGGGCTAGCGTCCCCCTTTCCTTGCTGGTGTTAGCCAGGGCTGCCCTTAGCTCCTAGAGGCCTCTCTCTGATACTCACACATGAGTGCCTAACTCTCAGAGCCAGTGAGAGTGTAATCCTCCTCACAGTTAGAATCTCTAATTTTCCCTCTGCTTCAGCTGGAGAAAGTTCTTTGTGTTTAAGGGATCTTGTGACTAGATGAGGCCCACTTGGACATGCTCGCTATTTTAAAGTCTGTAACCTTAATTACATCTGCAACATCCCTCTGCCATATAACTTAACACTTTCCAGGTTCTAGGGTTAGGGAATGGGCAACTTTAGGAAGTCATCCGGCTGAGCACAGATGCAAATATTTTCTCCCATATTTCTTCTGGAAGCTTTACTGTGTTACCTGTTACAATTTGGTCTATGATCCATCTTAAATTAATTTTTGTATGTGGTATGAGATTATGAGGCTGCGTTCCTTTTTTCCCCTTTTTAATTTTTTTGCATGTGGATGGATATACAATTGTCCTAAAACTGTTTGCTGTACAAGTTAGGGTTTTTATTTCTATCATCATGAAAAATTAAGACTTTTATAGTTTTAGAACAAACAGAACCATGATTCACGTTAGCTGATTCCATGAACAGTCCTATCATATTTTCGGCATTTATAAAAAATATTTTTCTCTGGGAATTTTTAGGAGTGGAGGCATATGGAACCCTATTCCCCTTCTCACTTTCTGCACATACTCAGCATTCCAGATGGCCATGGAATCCATGGCTTAGTGAGCTCAGGGGTGCTGTGCAATTCTGAACGGAAGGAAGCCATAAAAAGACTCCTGGTTTCCTCTTCTTGCTTCTTTAAGGTGAGGTGGGCATTTCCTCTGGAGCAGTTAAGAAAAAGACATTGAAGAGTGGCAACCACGACCAGACTGTAAAGGTCAGAAATTGGAGGCAGGACTGGAAAGAGTGGGTCAATTCCAGGTGGCTGCAACGCTCGGGGAAGAGATTGGGAGGTGGGCACAGATAGGACTGGCATCTGACTGGTACACAGGCAAGGAATAAGCTGGAAGGTGGGACGTCAGATCACAGCACATGTCACTTAAAATGGGAATTTGTCCATCTCGAGGCCACGTCCCCCACTCGTCTCTCTCTCAGCGCTGTTGGTATCTGAAGAGATCCATTAAGAGCCTGGGACCCCACGTAAAATATCCACTGTGGCTCAGAGACCAGTCTTGTCTTTGAAATCAAAGAGCAGACACAGCTCAGTAGATGGGAGAGGAGTCTTGAATTCTTAATCCATTTCTCTCCTAAGCAGAAATGAGAGTCACAGCATCTAAGCTTACTGAGTTTAAGGCCTCTTGTTCTTTCTTCAAAATCTGTGGGCGAAACAGCCTGAGACAACTGTCTCTAAACTGGGGTTGAAACTAAAGGTGACATACGAGGGGACCTGAGGTGGCCTGAGATGTTGTCTGTGGCCAGAAGAACTGACAAGTCTCTCAATGATGAAGCGTTTTGTAAGGTACCTGGCCTTGCCCATCTGTCCCCCTCTGGGAAACTTTTTGCAGGGGAAATCTTGGGGGCAAACCCCACTTACCACAAGAAGGTTAGGTCCAAGTGCTCAGGCGTGAGACCCCCCCCCCCCCCCCACTAATGAACGAGGACGGGGGACAGGGAGGCAGGATGCGACTTGGGGAAGCTCTGGAATCCACAGGCCTGTTGGCTCAGGCTAACTGGGAGAAGAGAATCATTCATTCATTCTACAAATATTTATGAGGTATTTCTAAGCTTGGCAGGGGTATACTGGCAAACAAAGTAGACAAAAAATTGTGTCTTTGGGGAGCTTACATCATAGTGGCAAGAGACAGACATGGAACATACTAAACGAAGGACAGTGTGTGTTGGAACGTGATCAGTGGGGCCCTGCAGAGAGACAAAGGAAGCAGGTAAAAGGCAGTGAGAGGGGTCGGGCGAGGGTGGGGGTGCAGGGGTAGGGGCAAGTTGGGGCGAACTTCCCCAAGAAGGAGAGATTTGAGTAAAACGCCTTAAGGATGAGAGAGAACCATGGGCGTTTCTAGGGGGAGGAAACTTCCAGAAACAGGGAAGTGCTGCTGCAAAGGCCTTGAGCAGGAGCCCCTGGTGCTCTGGAAGCAGGGAGGGGAGGAGTGAGGTGCGGAGGGTGCAGCAAAGCAAGAAGAGTGGAGGCGTTTCCACCAGGCGGGACCCTGGGCTTTGCCATGAAGGCGGAGTCAGTAGGATCCAAGGGTTCTAACGGGCTGCGCAGGGAATAGGGTCTGGGATGGGGCTTGGGGGCGGTTGGGATGGGGGTTGGCAAAGTAGAAGTGGGGACACCAGGGAAGCTACTGCAAAACCTGGGTGATGGTGGTTTTCCAGGGGAGGTGAGCATATGCAGCCCATTCCGCGTTCACGCCACCTAAAGACAGAGCCTGTAAATCCTGGGTCAGCTCTTTGGAGGGCGGTGGCTGCTTGCCATCTTCCCGCCTCTCTTCTGGAAGGTCACTGGGGCTGGCCCTTGGGCTAGATCAGGAATTTCCACCCCAGGGAGCTGGGGGAGGGGTGGAATGGGGAAGAGAGGCAAGGATGATGCCTCGCTGTGAGTATTTTTGCGAAAAGCATTCCCTCGCCTTTTAAAAAAGGTTTCCCAATGAAAACTACATCCAGGAAAACAAAGACGAGGAGGCTGGGTCTCAAGAACTCCGCCCTCACAGCTTCCCTCCGTCCCCATCGTCCCCATCGACCACCTCTCTAGGCACGTAGTCTCTCTGGGAGGGGGCTGGGGTCATGTTCTCTTTGGGGATCCCCCTGTCTGATCTTAGGCAGGTGGGGGATTCTGGCCAGCCTGATGGAAGCTGGTCATCTGTGCTGCATCCAGGCTGAAGCATGAAGCGTGATGGAAGCTCAGCTCCACGGACCGACGGGCAGGATGGTGAGGGAGGAGCTGGGGCAGTGCAGCTCAAGGGCTAGGAATGCCCACTACTCTCAGGCAATGGCAATGACTTCGCTTTATTGAGTGGCCACTGTGTGCCAGGCATGCTGCATATGTGGTTGGATCAAATGACACTTCTTTCCTGCTAAGGAATTAGAATGACTAATTTGGGGTGGGCACCTTCCATTATCTGCCAGTGAAAGAAAGTTTTATATACTCTGGCCCTGAGGGCAGGTGTTCTTTCCGCAGAAATAAAGCCAAAGCCAGGCTTAGTAGTTCTCAAGAAATGACTTCCGTGAAATAACCACGTGAAATAGTTAAATGGAAAGAAGTTAGGTGGGTGGACTGTGCCAGCTCAATAGGACTGTGACTCTGTCCTGGGGATCAGGAGCAGTTGCAATTCCTCAGTGTGATGGGGGAGCAGAGGGCGGGCTGGGGGCAGGGCACAAGCTGACACCCGCAGACCCCCACCTCCCGGGCGGGTGTGTGGGACAATCCTCGGGCATTCCCGGCTGTCCTGGAGCTGGGGGAAGGAAGAGCAGGTGGTTGGCTTGCGGAGATTGCAGTCCTCCAGGACATGGGTCTCCCTTGGTCTGCAGATGTCCTGGTGATTTGCAGGAAGGGGGCATTCTTGTCAATGACCTAACTTTCAGAGGGAAATGTAGCTAAAAACCGGACATCCTTGTAACCTGCAGCTCCTCGACAAATACTTGAGGCAGGCAGAGTATAACATTCCTCCAGGAAGCTCCCAAATGTCTTAATGTTAATGGCCTCGCTAGAGGATAAAACTACCTCAGCTTGACAATAGCCAGGCCTCCAGTATCCTGTATGTCTTCTTCAGCGTATGAAAATCCTTTCAGAAGTTCCCTTTGTCTTGACTTCCCCCAACCCCAAAGTATACGTCAGTTGTTCCGCACAACCCCGGGGCAGCAGCTCTTTCTGCCCATGGGTCCTGCCCGTGCTTTAATAAAACCACTTTTTTGCACCAAAGACATCTCAAGAATTCTTTCTTGGCCTCCGGCTCCGGACCTCACCAACATTCCAAAACTACATCAAGTGTAAGGTGTGTTTTAATTTTAGGTGTTTTAGGATAGAAGCCAGAGCCTAGAGGAGACTCCCCTGACCCCCATCCATATTCTCTGCCCCTCCTGCCTTGGGTACAGCGGTCCTTCTTTGTCACCCCCACTCCATGGCACCCCCTGAAAAGCCCCGACAGTGGGAACTCGAGGCTTGGAAGCACTAAGAGGGAAGGGCGGGGTCGTACAAGGGGCGCAGCCCCAGCCACCTCCCCAACTTCCTGTCTCCACTTGGGCCTAGACGGTGGGTGACCACAGTGCCTCTTTCAAGATGTGGCTGCTTCCGTGCCTCGAGATGTGCCTCACTTCCTGCTTTTCCCTGCGGTCACTGCCATGAAGCATTTCTGCCCAGGACTTGGTGCTGTTCTGGATTTGTTGTTCTTCACAACTGCCCGTAGCCCAGACACAACGGGGGTGCACGGCAGTCCCCTCAGGGTGATTTCACATTCAAATATATTACCGGCCCAGCATCCAAAGAAAGCTTCAAAACTAATGTAGACATCTCAGGTCTCTCAAGATGGACCCCCAGCAAAGCATCTTAAAGCTGGTCTCCACTCGCCCCTCTCTCCGAGGTCCTATAAACAGCTGCAGAGTGACAGCTGTTTCCTCTCTCACCTGCTTCCCCCCCCTTTACCCCCCAGCCCTGTTGCTTTTCCACCCAGCCCTCCCCGCCCCCACTACCAGCTGCTTTCTCCTCCTGGTTTCATTTTTTCCTTCTGGAAACACCTTCTTTCCTTTCTTGTCATTGTTTCTGAAAGCTGGTTCTACTTGAATCAATGTTGAAATAAACTAGAACACAGGAAACACTCAAACAGAGCAACCGGGAAGTCAGCAAATCCCCACCGTGTGCGGTCTGGCCCGCAGGGCCCCTGGTGCTCTCCTCTCGCTATTATGTTGCAGGCTTTGCGCCATTAGTTAGATTGGTTCTTCCGTCAGAAGATAAAAGAGAGTCTTATCAAAGGGCAGTGGATGTCAGCCTTCCTTGTGGCAAAAAAGTATCACCTCAAAAACTTGTGAAGCTTGTTAAATGCACCACTTTCTGGGCATCAGTCCCAGAGATCGCCATCTGGGGCTGGGGACCCTGGAATCTGCATTTTAACAAGCTTCCTGGTGATTCTGAAGCCGTGGGCCAAAGACCATGTTGGCAGGAAGGGGCCCCACGTACGGCCATCTCAGAGGACCCCTCTCTGAACACCGTCTGGTCCAGTATACTTTCCTGGGACCAAAGACCCCTCCGGTGGTGCAGCTTCCCATAGAGCAGGCCATGTGGGCGTTCTTGCAAACGGGAGATTCCAGAATCCAGGTCCAAGGCTGCTGTTGGCATCTTCAGGCCGGGCCGACCACCAGACCCCAAACCGTTTCAGGGAAAAATAGACTACATAGCCCCCTTTCCAGCCCGCATTCCTAGCGCACCTGCTAGTGCTAGCAGGAGCTGTGAGCTTTTCAACTGGTGATAGAACAAAAGGGACCTTTCTTTTGTGAGCTTAAGGAAATCCTCAGTCACTGCAGAAGTCCAGAGTGCCTGGCACTCTCCGAGCTGGGTTGGGAGCCTGTCCTGGGACGGTAGGAAGAGCTGTCCTTTGGCTCAGCTCTGCCCAAGCATTCCGAAGAGCTCAGAACCAGGGCCAGAGGGTCCAGGGCAAACCACGCTGAGGAACCGGGGACAGACGGGTTTGAGACCAGGCTCTGCTACGCACGTAAATCTAAATCGGGTGTGGTCCAGATATGGAAATAGCCAACCCTGCCTTCTGGCCTCTGCCCCGGGGCAAATCTGGCTGCACTGGTATTTGTAGGTGCTAAGGGGTGGCCTGACTGCCCGTGCCCCACGTTAGGACTAATCCTCCGCCTCGCTTCTTGGGAGGAAGTGCCTCTCCCAGGGGATACTCCTCCCCTCAGGACACCAGTATGTGCCAGAGCATCTCTGGTGTTTCCTGCTGGGGTATCACACGTGCCCATTAGCCTGAATGCCCACCTTTCACCGGCTGCCAGAACCCTCCTGCCTGAGGGCAGAAAGACCAGGCTGTCACACCCCCAGGGCACTTTCGTGGGCCCATAAATCAGTGCAGACCCTAGTCAGGGTGTTGCAGAAAATAAAAATCAGACTGGTGAGAAACCAAGCGACACTCGGAGAAATAGGAGAGCTTGGGTTTATTTTATGCTGGCGGACGCAGATGAGCTCGTGCTGGAAATTCTGGGTCCCGGGCAGCGGGGTTCCAGAGCTTTTAGAGGGAAGTTCAGGGAGCCTGTGGTGGAAAGCCTGTTTAGAGAAGCAGAACCTGCTGGTTATCTCTTGCTCCCAGCGGGGCTTCTGGTTATCTCTAGCTATTGTTAGTCACTTCCTGTCTTTTGGGGCCTGCGGGCCTGGGCCTGCTCTGCGTGATCTTCCTTTTCAAGGAGATCCGCAGAGCCAGCCCCTCGGTCTGGGCCTTGATCGCTGGGCATCGCTGCAGAGCTGGGTCTGAGCCCACAGCCCCGGTGCCCGGCTCTCTGCCTGCAGGGCTGCAGAGTCTAAAGGCTGAAACCTCAGTGTCACTCCTGTGAAATATGGACGTGTTTGCCTCCTCTCGCTCCCGAGAGTGCCAAACCGTCCCTCCACATTGAACCCGTTCTGTCCCGGGGCGATGGGACGGAGGAGTTCTGGTGGCAGTGACATCCTAGATCTGCAGCCACTCCTTCCTGCTGACACTCAGGCCTTGGGTCCAGGCCTGGGTCCCTGTCCTCACTGCCGAGTTCCCCCGCTAGAGGGCCTCGTGCTGTCTTCTGGCAGGTTGGCCTCCATGTCACTTCTGGATCAACAGAGGAGAGGGTTCCCACAGGGGTGTCACCTGCTCTAAACAGTCAGATGCCAATGGCTGCTCGTGGGGCACGGTGTCCCCAGTGCCCATGCATCTCAGCTCTGGTCTTGTCCAACAGACATGCCTGGTGGCACACTGCCCAAAGGAATCCTCTGCTGGGAGGGTCTTTACTGGGTGGGATTCCTTTCTCTAGATAGCTCTGGAGATGCAAGTGGCCCCCTTGAGACCAGGGGAAAAATGAGTAAGACAATGGCTTTTTGGATTTCGTGATCTCGTGTGTCACTTCTCAGTGGTGTGGCTCTTAAAAGCAATAGGGTCTGAGCCTTTCTTTCCTTTTCTTTCATCTTTCTTTCTTTCTTTCTTTCTTTCTTTCCTTCCTTCCTTCCTTCCTTCCTTCCTTCTTTCTTTCTTTCTTTCTTTCTTTCTTTCTTTCTTTCTTTCTTTCTTCTTTCTCTTTTTCCAGGGCCAATGGAAGAAGGGAGAGCCTGGAATCCTGTAGCCCACACACCCAGTTCCAATTAAGGAGTATCTTTATTTTATTTTATTTTTTTTTTTTTTAAGATTTTATTTATTTATTCAACAGAGATAGAGACAGCCAGCGAGAGAGGGAACACAAGCAGGGGGAGTGGGAGAGGAAGAAGCAGGCTCATAGCAGAAGAGCCTGATGTGGGACTCGATCCCAGATCGCCGGGATCACGCCCTGAGCTGAAGGCAGACGCTTAACCGCTGTGCCACCCAGGCGCCCCTAAGGAGTATCTTTAGGAGGAAAGAAGCAGTCAGTCTCCTCAGAGGAGGAAGGGGAGAGGCCAAGGCTCCCAGTAGGACTGACCAGGCCAGCTGGAGGCAGAGCTCCCCAGCCACCTGCGGGATGGGAGCTTGCTTGCAGGGCCTGGCTCTGCCAGACAGTGGAGAGCATCTGAGAAAGGGACTCAGGCCAGATGCTGATTGCCAGTGAAGTCTACCTCCCCTGAGGGCAGGTGTACTCGACCAGGAGACCATGCCTTCCCAGCTCCTAAGAATGAATTTTCCAAGGTTGAATTACTTTTCCTTTTTTTTATTTTTTAAAGAAAAGTAAGCTCCACACTGGGTTTGGAGACCAATGCAAAGCTTGAACTCAGGACCCTGAGATCAAGACCTGAGCTGAGATCAAGAGTCAGATGCTTAACAGACTGAGCCACCCAGGTGCCCCTCCAAGGTTGAATTTCTGGTATCGGCTGGCGGAGGGAGCATATTCTTACATACAATTCCTCCAGTCACTCCCAGTGGAAAGCTTTTCTGTGTTCATTTTTGCAGCCTTAGCCCTGCCCAGCTGCAGGGGACCGACCACTCTAGAGTCATTTATAACCTCTGGTCACAGCTTGGCGGGGCCAGTTCTGGGCTGACCTAGGCTCTCAGCAGCCCTGGCCAGTGCGGGAGCGGAGGAACGGAACCGAGCTGGATCAGGAAGGGAGAAACAGCCTGGGGACAGAACTAGATGGGGTTCCCTGGGGGAGGCAATTGGCCTGTGTGCTGGGATGTCACCAACGCCTGAGGGCGGGCCTGGGAGTGGGAAGTGAAGAGAAGAACAGGCCGGAGCCCACCTCCCCGAGGGACTGGGGGAGAATGAGGGTCAGCTGAGTGGCGCAGAATAAATCAAACCCTGCTCTTATGGGTAGAAATAGTGTGAACACTAGAGGAGCAGTAGGACAACAAAAGGGAACCAAAGGGAGAGATGGCTCCTGGGATGGGGTCTCGGTTGTCATGGCAACTAAACTGATAGCTGTTGAAACTTTCAAAGGAATAAATGACTCTTTCAATGTTGTCGGGTTTCTTTTTCTTGTTATAGAGCAAGCCAGAGCTGTGATAGGAGAAAGAGACGTGCATCAGCTTTCCAGGGCCAGAACGGAAGAGAGGGTCACAAATAGATGTGTGAGCATTTAATACCCAGCCATCCTGGCCACTGGTACACACTGGGGTGGGGGGAAGTTCTTTTATCCTGGTACACCGACAGTGCGCTGGGAGGAGAGATCTGCACCGCAGGGACGGCCGTCCCAACACCCCGCCACCCCCATCTTCCCTTCCAGAACGGCATCAGGAGAGGCAGTCTTTATGGTCCTTTTTGTCCCCTTCCCACATCATAAAAGGAATTCTATTTCTTTACCTGCTTCTCTTAAGTCAGGGCTCAAGCTGCCTCCGCCCTTTCCTGGATCATAGGTGGTCAGTCCGTATGGTGGTTCACCCCCTATGGAAACACTGGGGAATCTCTCTCCATTGTCTGTTTATGAGTCTGTGACACCAGGTACTGAAATGGAGGCTTTCACACACTCCCGCCCAAGGGCCTGGTGGGGGAGGACAGTGGGGTCCCAAGGTGCTGCTCACTCCTTGTGTCAGTGGGCGGCCAGGGCTACTGCAGCAAACCCCCCAGCTTAGATGACACGCATTTATTCCTCACAGCTCTGGAGGCTGAAAGTCCCGTATGGAGGTGCCAGGGATCCCCTACAGGAAAGGGCTGGCTCCTGGCTTGGAGGGGGCCTCCTTCTTGCTGCCTCTTCACCTCTCCCCTTCCTCTGTGCTCAGGGGCAGAGCCATCTTGGGGGTGTCTTCCTCTTTTTATAGGGACACTCATCCTATCTTATTAAGGCCTTATGCTTGTGACCTCGTTTAACCGCTGATCCCTCCTTACAGGCCCCGTGTCCAAGTATGGCACTCTGGGGGTCAGGGCTTCAAAATACGAGTTTGGTGGGGGACACAAGTCCGGCCATAACACTCCTCTATTGACACTATGTAAGAATGAAAAAATCAGAAACACAGATTAGGACACCTCAGTAGTGGCAGTAACTTTTTATTTTTGTCTTGAGAAAAGAAAAGTACTGTGGTAAGAAAAGTTTGCTTGGTTAATAGAGAGCCATTAGCATTATTAAAATGATTAAAAAAATTCGTTTAAAAATATTGACCATAGAATTGCAGTTGTTTTGAGTTAGTATATTTAAGTCTTAGACTAATGACCTCAGAAGAGGAGTGCTTCCCAGAACTAATTTTTTCTTTTTTTAAAATGATAAATAAGGAGGCCAGAGAACGGAGAGCCGACTTATGGATAATAGATGTTCTTGAAAGAGAGCCCAGAACAAAAGGATCAGAAAGATTTAATGCAGCTGCTGACAAAAGAACTGGCTATGTGTATTGAGAGGGCAGAGTGCCAGGCAAGACCAATGGTAAGAATATTACATTGAATCCTGTCCCATCAAAAATACATAACTGTAGGGAGAGCGAGGAAACCTGCTATGTGTCCGCACACTAACAAAGAAACAGAATTCTGGCTGAACGCAGACTTCCCAGGTGTAGGACCAAAATGCCCAAACACGGCGGACCAACGTCTCAGCCGATTTTGAAGGTGAGAAGTTGTGATAAAATACATATTGTAGCCCAACAGTGAATTCGTGAACGCAGAGAAGACATTCAGAGCTGTGCAAAGGCTCAGAAAATTACCTACAGATACACTGACTGAAAGAAGGAGCAAAAAAAGAAGCAAGGAGAAGTCACTGCAAGAAAAGACCAGCAACATTAATTCACAGCATTAATGTTGTCGTGAAGATGGGTTATGGTAGTTGCAACTTTTGCTTTTCCATTTGGTAGATATTTGGAGTAACAAATCATTTATATAATGTCAAAATAACAAAATAATGACTTATATAATATGATTGAATAAAATTAAAATAATACAAAGTAAGCATTTAATAATGATAATAAATAGCCATATTGTAAAATAGTGAATTCCTCCCCATTTGAGTTAGGAAGCTGAGGGACATAAAACGTGACAAACACCTTGGCTTAAATATGTGGCTCAATGAAGATCTTTTATTTTTGGCTCTGACATTTATTGATTTTATTTTATTTATTTTTTTAAAGATTTATTTATTCATTTGAATATTTATTTGAGAGAGAGCAGGAGCAGGGGGAGAGGAGGAGAAGGAGGGAGAATCTCAAGCCGACTCCCTGCTGAGCTCAGAGCCTGACCCCAGAAGGGACAGGGGGCTCGATCTCAGGACCCTGAGATCATGACCTGAGCTGAAATCAAGAGTCAGACACTCAACAGACTGAGCCACGCAGGTGCCCCTGGCTCTGACATTTAAAAAATAAATTAAAAACACAGTTGGAGAACTTGCAGGTAAATATTAGAATTAAAAACTGTTACAAAGGCCTTCCAGAATAGAAGGTGAAAACAAAGAAAATGTAGACAAAAATCCCATGGAAGTATTCCAAAGAGAAGGAAGAAAATAATATGGCAGAAATATGGCCAAGTATAAATGACACAGGCAATGAATGACTTCTTAGAAAACTATAAAAGTGGGACTGACTCAAAAAGCAAGAGAACATCTGAATAGTTGAATGACCCTGAAAAGGCAGGGAACATGGTCAGTATTACCTCTTCGAAGAACATTGGGCTGTATAACTTTATGAGTTGGTTCATTTAAAACATTATAAACTATTCCAGGGCATATAAAAGGTAGAAAGTTTTAGGCATTCTTGTGCCAAGCTGGGATAGCCCTGATTTTGACAGGACACAGAAGCTTACAGACCAAACTCATTCATAAATACAGTGCAAAATTCTGAAAAATAGTCTGCAATGATATGTGAAATATACATATATATATATATAAAACAGAATATATATAACAGAAACAAAATATAACAGAATATATATATAAAACAGAAACAAAATCAGTTCCACACAATTTAGGATTCAACTGAGTTTGTTTTTCATTTTGGTAGGACTGTAGAAATTCTGAAGCTGTTACCCTTATAGTTTAGTTGAGCAAATGAGAATAGATAACTAACTGTGGGAGAAGAGAGATGGAAATATTGACAAAGAAGAGGCCTGCGGTGTTGGCTGGGATTAGAGGTATATTTTACACACGCGCGCACACACACACACACACACACACACACTTTTAGGTGTAGAAACAAACAAAAAGAAGGCATGATGATGGTATGAAGGTTCTGGCTTTGAGTCAAGAGGGCAGCCAATAGCATCCCAGACTCACTGGCAGTCGAAAGACGGCCGGGGTCATGTCATCTGGATCCTGAAGTTGGGGAGCCTTAGTCTTTCTAGAACAGGGTCAAAGAGTCTGGAAGCTGCTCTCATTGGCTTTGCAAAAAATAAACACCTCTTTAAGGTCCTTTTCAAATTCTGCCTCCAAGTCCAATCCTATCTGACCAAAGTCGGAGGCCTGAAAGAGAAAAAAAAAAGCAAACAAACAGATGTCTAAGGACAAAGGATTAGGACGATCAAAGCACTTCCAATTTTGCCTTTTTTTTTTTTTTTTTTTGAGACCCACCCTCCCTGTCCCAGGGAGCTTCCCAGCTGCCAGGCAGAGCGCGGGGCGGGAGGGAGATGCTGATGCCACAATGTTGAAATGGACAAGCCTCTGCCTGATTCCTAACTTGGACCTGACTGGTGGCCAGGACTGGAGAGCTGACTCTGATCACTGCAAAGCCTGAGCTTGGGGTAAAATAGATGGAGATAAAGCATTTCTTGAAAGGCCACCCTCTGAAGGAAAGATGAGCCTTCCGTTCTCCAAGGCTGACACCGGGCATGGAGGGGCTCCTGGGTGCACGCTCCCTCCAGCTCCACGTGCAGACACCAGTTGACAATTTGTGGTTCGTGACCATGCCAACTCGTGCCCCGGAGGAAGGGAAGGAGGCTGGGTGGGGACGGAAATCTTCCTTAGGTACCTCCCGAGAAACGTCTGTACAAATGATAGTGTGAATCGGGATAAACTCCAAGACTCGAGTTAACAACCTGTTGGTTTGCAGGATAGCTCCGCTAGTTGTCCCTTGCTACCGACAAAGGACGAAGCCAACACCATCTGAGGGCAACTCTGGAGATTTGGGTCTCTGGGAAATTCAGGAGTACAAAAATCCAAGCACAAGCATCCTGGGAGTTTAAGTTATTTCATGAAGCTTAATTCCTTCACTTATGTCTGTATTTCTGAGGCATGGAGAACAATGTGACCATAAACCACCTTTCCTCCCCGCTTGAACAAGGAGGCAGGATGGGATCGACTGCTCCCAGCGCGACTATCCCGCCTGTCCTAGAACTGGGGACGGATTGTTGTCAGGCACTGTTGACAAGGGTACTTCCCTGTCCTCCTCGCTGTTCTTTCTGAATTCCTCCTTCCCACCCCTGGATTTAGAGGCTGCCTTCTTCTGTAATCCTACTCCTTTTGAGCTCCTTCCAGGACAGGATTGGTACAATTCTTGCAAAGTTCTGCTGTCCCGGAAATTAGGGAAAAAGTGTAAAGGAGGTGCAGAGAAAACAGGAGACACCCTTTACCTTGTAAAATGTTTTATGGTTGCGAAAGATCAGGCGCATGTCACGAACAAACCATGCCACTGTATACACTTTCTCAGTCAACCTTTCCTTTATCAGGTCCAACCACATGGCTTCCTTAAAGGGCTCTCCATAATCTCGAATCTAGGGAAAAGGGACCGAAAGGATGATATTAGCGCAGACATTATTACTGGAAGAGATCCAACCGAAACACAACAGAGGTGATGATACTAGCATTGGACTCGTCTCCGCCAGTCACTGCTCCAAGTACTGCCGCCATGTTAACATACGGCCCTACAACAACCGCTGAGATACGTGCTGATTACCCCCATTTGCTAGATGAGGAAACCAAGGGAAGGAGAAGTTAAACCCCCTGCACAGGATTTCACAGCAAAAAAATGGTAGAGGCGGGACTTGAAGTCTCCTGAGCAGGTGCTCTAAACCCCCTCCTGTCTGTAAGAAAGACATTCCCACCTAAGAGAAGGCGAAACTGAGGTGCACGGGAGACGGAGCGAGTCGCCGGGTGTTCCAGAACTAGGACGCGGTGGGTGGAGTTTGGACAAGGGAGCCCCCCCCCCCCCAGGGTCTGCAACCAAACTTGCTCTCTGCAGACAGCAGTGCCCTTAGGAGCTGCATTCCCAAATTCCAGAACGAGTTTTACATAAAAGAGATGCCCGGACGAGAATCATAAGGTGTCACTTACATTATGTGGGGTTTCGGCAAAAAAGGAGCTTTGTGGATGACAGTAGGCCTTCAAGAGGAGGAACTCACATTTCTGTAAAATGTGAAGAGAGCTTTAAAAGGAAATGCAGTTCTGAGAAAGCGAAGCCGGGCCTGTGCCCGGACAGACAGGCACAAACAGGAACAGGCAGACACAGCCAGCCGTTTGCCAAAGAGCCATGGGTTGCATCGAACCCTGTTTGGACTCTGTTTGGGCACCGAATCGCCGTCCTTGAAGCCAGACACTGCAGGCACCCGCAGGCGCCCTTCCCCTCACCCTCTACCTGCTGGAATTCTCACGTGTCCGGGGTAAGGAGAAGGCTTGGGGTGGGCACCCAACTCACCACCTGCTCCTCAGGCTGCATCTGCCTCTCCAGGACCTCAGATTCCCTGTGACGCTGCTGCCTTCCCAAAGACTCCTTTATCCGGCAGAAGGTGCAACTCCACGGGCTCCTGAGAGGTCGGGCGTAAGTGAGCAAGGGCCAGGCCCCTGGAAACAGCCCCTGTTCCCACGGCTGCCACCGTCCTCCTTTCAGGCATGGCCGGTGGACACAGCTGGGAGATGAAGGGGACTCCTCCCAGAGTCTCCAAGACCCCACGTGGGGCCTGAGCCCACGACCCTCCTCCCATCGAGGCTGGCAACAGGGGGCTCAGTGCGCGGAGGGCCGTGTCAGGGTGAGTGGTGGGCTCTCCTTTCCCCACCCGAGCTGCTGGGAGCACAAGGCGCCCTGCCTGTCACACCCAAGTGTCAAAACTGGGCCTTCACCCCTGGGGATCCAGGCCTCTATCAGCCGCTGAGCCCATGGTTAAATGCATGAACCAGGCCACGCTTCCCTCCTTTTCTGAAAAAGCTCAGAACACGAACACCTGGTGTTTCCCATCCTCAGTCCCCAGGGGCAGGAGTCAGGGTCGTACAACTAGGAGAGGACAGCACCCAGGGGCCGTGGCAAGGTGGAGTCAAGGTGGCTCAGTCACAGACTCAGAGACCAGGTGCTGGCATGACGCCACACAGAACACAGGCTGCGGCCCCATCGCGCCGCTCTGGGTCACACCTGAGCCGCGGTGCTCACGGGTCCTGCTCTCCGCCTGGAGATGAGCCACCACAGGCAGCTCGGGCAGAGTCTGTGCAAAAGGCAAGGCTGCGACTCACTAACCTCTCTGCCTCTGCTGACGGGACGTGACAGTCCTCATGAAAGGCTCTCGGACAAGTGTCACAGCAGAGCAGTGGTCCCCCTGTACAGCACACCTCACATTCCTTGGCATTTTCCCACTGGAAGGGGACATAACGCAGCATTGCTGGCGTCGGCACTGACACCAAGGGCCTTTGGAACACACCATGCTTCTGGATGTTTCCCATCAGCCCGACCATGGTGCTCAGGGAGAGTGCCGAGGGAGGACGAGCCCTCCCCCAGGGCAAAGAGCAAGAATCCTCAAGCGTCCCCTTGAACCACACTTTGTCAGAGCTGGAAGGGACTAGAAGGTCATTTAAGCCCTTCCTACACAAAGCGTGGTCTGAGGACCAGCCACATCAGTGTCACCTGGGAGCTGGTCAGAGATGCACCTACTGAATTGAAATCCGTTTTAACAGGATCCCAGGTGGTTTGGAAGTACGTGAAGTTTGAGAAAACACAGCTTTAGGCAACCTCCTTATTTCCAGGCAACCTGGAAAAACAAGATGCTTTTTTTCCCCTGCAGAGTCAACACAACTTAGTACCTGAGCCAGACTGGCTCCTAGGCGGCCTCTGCCTGGGTTCAGAGCTGTGCCCGCCCACTGTGTGCCCTCCCAGGCAAGCGTGCTGGGCAGACCCAGACAGTTCCTGACGTTATGGCGGACAAACAGAAACATAAAGACAGAGAGCAGCTGTATAAATGCGTCTTTTTGTGGGCCTTTGAAATCATGGTCTTTCTCGTGGCCTTAAAATGTGATCCAGTAAATTCTATAAGCGATCTTTCCTGCTGGATAAGGACCTACAGGCAGGAGCCCCTGGTTCCACTCCTGACCCCAAAAGATGGACAGTGGAGGCTCCACACACAAGGACATGTTTTCTCTGCATTAAAGGTAGGACTCAGGAAGAGGCATCTTTCTGGTTGGTGAAAAGGTGGGAAGCAGGCCATCAGGAGCTGGAGCAAAGGACTGAAGGAGCTGGGGTCAGTCATATCTAAGGAGAGAAATCCTACCACTACCCTCAACTGTCCACAACACGAGTACAAGGACCTGGGTGGGGCCTCAGGGATGGAAATGTTCTGTCCATTCTCAAAACTAGCCACTCAGAGGGGCAGCTGGGTGGCTCAGTCAGTTAAGCATTTGCTTTCGGCTCAGGTCATGATCTCAGAGTCCTGGGATCCAGTCCTGTGTTGGGCTCCTTGCTCAGCAGGGAGTCTGCTTGTCCCTTTCCCCTGCCCTTCCCCCTGCTCATTCTTGCTCTCTCAAATAAATAAATAAAATCTAGCCACTCAGCCAGAGCAAAAATTCCCCTTGATTTGGGGGTGAGTCCATCTCTGTCTTCACTGGGGAGCCTTTCTGAACAAATCCCTCTACTTTCAGGGGCCCAGGACTCCATAAAGAGGGCTCCCCACCAGCCCTGAAGTTCAGGTGATCTTTCTGGCCTTCCCATCCCTGAACTTCCCAGTCTGCCTTTCTTTGTCCCTAGAGTTGACACTCTATGGCCATTCTTGCCCTCTGACTGGACACCTGGCCTACCCAGGTCCAGGGTGCAGACGCCAGTTCCCCAAGTAGCCCAGACATACCCACTCTTCCTAGTTGAGACCTCAGTTGGATCAGAGCCCCAGCCGCTCTGTGGTGTGAGCACTGATAGGTTTTTCCCCCCCCTTTTTTTATAATGCAAATGCCTGACTGAAGCCTTGATTGCCCCAGGACCCCGATAAACACAGCTATCTCGCTATTTCTCAAGTAAACACATTTCCAGCCACACAACTAGATAAAGAGCCAGGACACCAATCCCCACTGAGGCTCCTTTGTTTTAGAGATCTTGGTTCATTTCAACAACTATTTGGGCCACTTGTTTGTTTATTTTTTTAAATTAAAAAAAAAGATTTTTATTTATTTGAGAGAGAGAGAGAGAGAGAGCAGGGGGAGGGGCAGAAGGAGAGGGAGAAGCAGACTCCCCACTGAGCAGGGAGCCCAACACAGGGCCGATCCCGGAAATCATGACCTGAGCTGGAGGCAGATGCTTAAACAACTGAGCCACCCAGGTGCCCTGTGCCACCTACCCCCCGCCCCCCGCCTTCCCACACTTTAAATTCTAGCTCTTATGTTTTAAATTCACCAGTTAAGAGTGAGCCCGAGAAACCCTAGGCCCCTACCCTCTACCCCAATAAAGGCAGAGCCTCACGCCTATGCTCATTCCCTCTCTCTCTCTCCCTCTTCTTCTACCTCTCTCTCTCTCTCTCTCTCCATCTATCTCTCACACTTTGTGGAGTGTACTGCAGACAGCAGTGTATGTATGGCCCCAGATGTGCTTTGTAATTTCCAGGTCCTGTAAATAATAAACTTTTTTTCCTCCCAGTTTCCTGATGGTTATTGCTGGAGGGCATCTTGTGATTATAATAAGAACCACAAAGGCGGGTCCAACAACAACACTGGTTATTGATAGGCTGTGACCAGCACAAAACACCCCCTTCCCTAAGCTTTGGAGTGGAACAGTTTCTAACACACATGATATGACAGAGAAAGAGAGAAAGAATGTTCAGCTCCACAGTTGTGTTCTGACTCTGGCTTTATGTTTGATGGCTGACATCTTCATAGTCCCACTCCTCCCTCTTCGAAGGCCTTTTACCACATCTGGGCAACTGGATAAGGAAGCTCATGGGCCCCCCCTCTTGGCCTCAGTGAGAAGTTCAAACCAGACAAGCTCGGCCCCCAAAAGGGAATTCTCACCCCGCCGCCCCCCAGCCGTAATAAAACCTTGGGCTACTCCCCCTCACTACTCAGGCCATTTTCAGCCCAGCTTGGGAGCCTGCCCTGCTCCCCCTAGAAAGCCTCAGCATGTGAGTAATAAAGCATTTCATACTCTCCGTGCATGTAGTGCATCACCAGTTTTGATATCTGGACCCAGGTTTGGTGTAGGGCTGATTCCACTCCCTTGCCGGCAATTAGAAGACACCTGGCTCAACAAAAAAGGAGTCTCAGTGACGGGGGTCTGTCTTCTCTTGCTCTGGCTTGTTAACTGGTTCCACTAGCTGGCTCATGCTTTAGTGTTGCTGTCTGCCGGGCCACGGCACTGAGGTTGCAGTCATCCACGGTGAGGCACCACTCATTCTTCCCAAGTTTAAGAACAGACCGAAGTGGGCAGTCAAATAGAGAAACAGTAGAGGTAATCACTCCTGCCTGAAGTAGATCTTGTATCATGAGTTTTGATGCTTGAAATTTATACTGGATTCTATGAACTATTTTAACAGAGGGGAAGGTCCATGGGTTCCATGTTGTAAGACTGATTGTTAAATGTCAAAAGAAGAGGCCTGCATTCATCCATTTGTAGTCATTACAAATTATCTCACTATCCCAATGTGACTGCTGATAGGCAGGACCGAAAGGTTGGGTCAAGTGTGCTTCTGACTATAATGTGCTGACATGTGGCATTGTGAGTGAGAAGGAACTTTAATATTGGGGCCATTAATTAATGCTCTGGATTTAAAATATCTTTATTGTTTTGTTTGCTGTTTACAAAAGTAATAAGTGGTCATTATAAAAATTCTACCTGTACATAAATATATAATATGGAAGGCAAATGTCTCATATAATCCTCTCCCAAAATAACCAATTCATCCAGATATATTTTCAATCATAGACCTACATAATCACATAAACAAAATTGGGTTCCTACTACTACTACTACTACTAGTACTACTACTAGTAGTAGTAGTTAAAGCTTCTGAAAGTGTTCTTGACTTAGGACCTTTAGGTAGTTTTCCATTGAGTGAGGAGGAGTCTATATCCATGCAGTTTTTTTTTTTAAAACACCATTCAATAAATTTATCAGTTTATTTTATAATAATGATGGGCATTTGTATTCGTCCCTAATTTTGATTATTACAAGGAGCACCCCTGTACACATTATTACAAGGAGCACCCCTGTACACATTAAGGTATTTCAAATCAGCATGGAAAAGATGTTTTATACAATAAACATTTGGGAGATTCCTTGTCTTTTTAAACTTTGAATGAATCCAGCCAAGGGTCAGGCCAGCCTCCAGGGTAACAGGGGAAAGGCACCATTGCCTCTGCCTAAGCTTCAGATCTAAGGGGAAGTTCATGAATAAGACTTGTATGTCCTCTGGAGGACATATTTAAGCAAGTGAAGAAGGCGGAGGAGGAGCAGCTGGTGCAGACAATGATGACGGCCATTTTCACCTTGAGGGAAGCTCTGCTGAGACAAAGCTCAGTTCAAACGTTACTCCATTTTGGTGCTACTGATAATGAGCACATTGAATTGAGGAATAGTTGTATTCGATCAAGAATGGTCTTCTTGCTCTTTCACATACTGTTCTTGTCTACCTCCATTTCATAATTACTTTTCAAACTACAACATTCTATTTCTGACACCTTTGGTTTGTATTCATCCAAAATATCCAGGTCTAAAACACATGTAAATCATCGGTTTTTGTCCTAGTCCTTATTTTAAGAGTTATTTGTGTCCCCATCTCAAGTTAACTATGAAATTATGGTGGCACGTACATGTACCAGTGTGTTAATGCCATTGTCATGAAGACGCAATGCCTGAAAGTAAAGGTGACCCAGGGCTGGGGAACTTGAGGACTCAAAGGTGAGTCTTTGGATGCAGAGAGTCTGCAACATGGTGACTGAAAATGTGGTAGAAATTCACCTGCTCTTTACCTCTCTCTTGACACTTATTCTTGGAGGACAGAGCAAAAGTCCTTTCTGAAAGAGAGAAGGGGTCAGTGAATGAGGTTATTCTACAGGCTCTTCTTTTGTTCATATTGAAGTTCCCACTTCCTAGTGAGTATTCGTACCTGGACATCCTCTTGGGTCTCAAACCCAAGGTGTCTGAAAGAAACATTAGCTCCATCCTCCAATCAGTTCTTCTTCTGGACTTCATTTGATAAAATCATTTTTTTTTTTTTTACTCAAACCCAAGACCCATTAGTCCTTTTTTTCCCAGCTCTTTTCCCACCACTTTTTCCTCTCCATTTCTCCTTCTGTAGGTAAAGTCCTTATGATAATTTTTTGAGTGTTTTTGGGAGTTTTTGAGCTTATAAGTTTTTGAGTGTTTTGGGAGGCTTTATGTTGGGTTCTGGGACCCCAAAGACCAGTAGCCTTGTTTGTTGCTCACAGGATGAATTGTGAGCCGGGGAAGTACGGAGGAGAGACTGACCACAGACAGGGTGGTCTGGAAAAGCATCACCCAGGGATCCCGATGGAGCTGGGTCTGGAGGAGGCCTTTATTGGGCAAAAGGTGCAGGGAAGCTCCTGGTCTGTGTCCCCATCTGGCTTCCCCCCAGCTCACCCCAGACTAAGCTTCTTAAAACTCTCCTGACCTCACAACCCTTTAAAGTTCTCTGCTGTGGATACCACCAATCTGCCTTCCCAACTTTATCACCCACAACTTTTTTTCTATGAAAAATCTAGCTCTTTCTCAGTCATGCTGTGGAATCCTAACAGAAATTCCTTCACATTTCTGTTATTGAAATTCCACTTATCCTTCAAGGAATTAAACCCGTCACCCATCGTTCCCTGTCAAATACCTTCAGCAACTCTTCTAAGGGCTTTCCTCTGCAAAGCACAGTGTGCTTCCATTTCCTTGTTTTTGTCCGTTTTCCTTCCATTTCAAATTCTTTTGGTGTGAACCAAACCCCCTCCTCATTCCGAATGCACTTCTCTGAGGACCCTGTAAGATAAAGATGGCCCATTCCCAGATCCAATGTCATTCTCTGTGATTTCACCCTAAACCTCAAATCCCTAATTGTGGTTGTTCTACCTGGCTGGGTGCAGAGAGACTCCCTGTGGGGAGGGAGCAGTAGCAAGGGAGTCTGGATTCCTCCTCTCTCAGACTGAAGGAAGCCCTAAACCCGGCAGGAGTGGTGTGGGAATGGGAGAGGATTTGCATTTTACGTGACATCTACATGTGGCAAGTAGGTCCCTGGATGACTTCCATGTAGGAATGGCGTGGCCCAGCTGCCAGGTTTACCATGACACAAAAAAGTGCAAATTCTTTCTTAACAAGCACTTCTTTCTCTGCAGCCTAGCTTGCCAGGTTTATTTCCTGGATGATTAAACACATGGCTATTTGCCTCTCTTCTAGTGGTTCTTAGGCTTCCAAAGAGCAGAAGCTGGAGAAACCCACCTTGTTTCAATTTCTCCTTATATAAAATCCCTTTGGCTTCACCACAGGTCACAGGAAGTTCAGGAGAGAGAAAATCCATAGTTTCATCTTTGGGCTTTTCTGAAAGTAGAAGGGAAAGTAGAAGAGTGTAGTGTTGCTCAGTCTTCATTCTTTCTCCTTCATGGATTTTCCTTTCCCTGAATTCTGATAATAGTAATAACAACAATAATCACGTAAACGACATGGGGGATGACCTCTGGTCAACGGGCAGGAGGTTTTCCATTTGAGTGGCAGACTGGCTAACAGGGACAGAACAGTTTCTGATAAACAAAACCATCACCACCACCACTACGACAAACAAAATGACCAGTGAAACATATAGGGCTTCTTTGGTGAGTGCGTTTTCATTCATAAGCATCCTGCTTATCCCTCTGTGCTGAGAGAAGTTGCCTGCTCAAAATATTCCATGGTCCTCATGCAGCTGCAGGAAAGGTCCTTGTGTTTAATCGTATCTCCTGACTTAAACCCAAGGCAGGATGAGTGAGGTGCTTAGTGCTGAGCTGTTAGTGTCAGTCTTCATTTTTTTGCTGTCCTTTTTCATTTTATTGCTTTTCTGTTTCTTCCTCTATGAGTAAAAAAGAAAAACCCCAAGAACTCTAGACTAATCTGCAAATTGCTCACGGAGAGATTTGGCTACTGTGAAACCCTGAGTAGGGATGTGGGGTATTGATTCAAGAGAAGTTTAAAAAGAGTTTAAAATAAATACAGCAATTCCTGCTTCTTTTTGCCCAGCCTCACTGTGGGTGGAGTCATTCCGGATAGACTACAGGAGCTGTCTCTGCGGGCACAGAGAAAGCTCTGACCGTGGCTTATGTTGCGTTATACAGGCTGTTACTTGCGGAATAAGGCTAGGCAAACAACTAGTCCAACTTTCTCTCTTGCCTCAAATTCTTATTAAAAGAGCCAAAAGGACGGGTGCCTGGGTGGCTCAGTTAGTTAAGTGTCTGCCTTCAGCTCAGGTCATGATCCAGGGTGCTGGGATCAAGCCCTGTGTCCAGCTCTCTGCTCGGCAGGGAGCCTGCTTCTCCCTCTCCCTCTGCTGCTCCACCTGCTTGTTCTCTCTCTCTCTGCCAAATAATAAGTAAAATCTTAAAAAAAAAAAAAAGAGCCAAAAGGAAATGTATGAAAAAGCAAGAGCACCACTGGAAAAAGAACAGAGCAGCATCAATGGTGAAGAAACCATTAGTTACTTCGGAAAGATGTGAACTAGAGTCAGGTGAGAAAGCAAAGATCCCTGAGAAGTGAAGGGATGGCTCCCCTGAACAGAATCCTGGAAGATGCCCAGCCTTGGAGGGGCAGGGCTATAGCAAGCCTGGGTAGGAATGAGGGGATGGGAAGAACTTAGTATCAAGAGCCAGCCAACATTCTTGTATGGGATGGCTGGCTCCAATACTTGTCTCCAGACTCTGCCCACTCAAATAAATATGGCTCAGGGATGACAGCTCAGCCTCAGGAGCCAGATTGGATGGGCTTGCAATCTTGGCTGTGCAATTTACTAGCAGGGTTATGTAAGTGCGTATTATTGTCAAAGTTGAGTGGAAGATTCGCCATTGGGGGTTCCTAATGTGGATGACAAGGCAGAGTCACAGGTAACTTTGGACTACTACTGCAAACCCCAAGGGGGATTGGCAGGGCACTGGGGACCTTGTACAGTTCTCTGTCTCATGGAACTAATTCCTTAATTCCCTATGGTGAATATAGGTCCCAAAAACCAGATGTCCCAGACATGCTTGCAAGCAGATGCGGAAACAGTGGGTCGCACTGGCAGTTCTGGGCAGCAAGCCAGGGTGCAGGGTTGTGGGCACAAGCAGGACTCCCTCCTTTACTTGGTGCAGCCAGCTTACCAAGTCAGGCAGGACCTCGTGTCCCGAGTGTTTTCGAAGCTACCACCGTGTACCTCAGGCGGGACAGCTCTCTGATCTGTTCCCAATAGTCCTGCCTTTAGCTTAGTTTCGCCTGCTCCTCTTGCAAACAGGCTTTTAAGGATGGAACCCCGAGAGGAAGGCCTGCCTGGAGCTCTCCCGCATCTATGAGATCACCATTCATAAGTGTGAGCAAACAATGAGGAACCTGCTAGGAAAAGCAAGCAATTAACCAAGAGCGTTCATGGAAATGACAAGCATGGTGGAGGAAACAAAAAGAAAGCTTAACAGAGACCAGGAGAAGCAGAATGGGGAAAAAGCTAATTATTGATTGGCTAGATGAACATAGGGAAAAGGCACAAGGTGAAAATCATTCATGGACAGACAGGGCCTGAGGAAAGTTCCGGAGCTCCATGTTTTAGTCATTGGAGCTCATACTGCATTGTATGAGTAAATGGAGGCTCTGATATTGGTATCCATACTTTGTAAAGAAGAATAGGTAATGTATTGATCTGACAGTTATTTAAGCATAAACTGTGGGAGGCACGGAGAAGTTGGACATAGAGCAATTAGCAAGATTGACTGCTTACTGATCTCATTTGGCTTTCACACAGTGCACACCTAATTATAGTTGTGACAAGTGCCATGAAGGAAAAAAACACTAGGCTCTATGAAGGCATGCCAGGGAGACCTACCCTTGCCTGCTGGGACAGAGAATGCTTAGTTCAAGGTGAGGTCTGACAGCGTGAAGCAAAGGGAAGGGGAGAAAGGGGGATTAGCTTCAGGGAGGGAGTGTGTGAGGGGGACACACTGAGGAAGGCCTGAGCAGGAAAGGAGGGCAGCATCCAGTGTCAAAGTGGCCTAGGCTCTGAGAAATCAGGCTGGTGGGGACATTTGGGGTGTGGGTAGAGATTGGATTGTGGGCGTGAGTCATGTTGTGTTTCTTGAGGTAGGTGCCGGGCACATGTAAGTTTTTTGTGTTAATTCCTCAAGCTGTACATTTACGGTACGTGAAGTTTTCTTTGGCGTATTACACCAGTGCTACTCAACATGTCTGTGTGTGATGAGATGGCAGCTTGACCAAACTAGAATCAAGGCTCTCAGGGTCATGGGATCAAGCCCCATGTCGGGCTCCACACTGGGTGTGGACCCGCTTGGGATTCTCTCTCCTTCTCCCTCTGCCCGTGCTGTTCCCGGGGCACGTTTGCTCTCTATCTCTCTCTCTCAAAAAAAAAAAAGAAAAAAGAATAGAAATCAAGGCATCTCCACCGAGGAGGTCTTGCTGTGAAGACAGTGTGTCCAGTGTCACAGTTAATTTATAAGCTCCTTTTTACAGACCTGCCACAAACAGGTTTGTCGATGGCACCGATCTGTGGACCCCACCTCAAGTAACACCTCTTCTACCTCAACAATAAATTCAATAAATTCATGGGGAAAAAAAGACAATGTCACTAGAGCATAAAGAAGGAAGGGAGAGTGAGAGGGGATAATGCGGAGGGAGTGTCACAAAAGCAGAAGAAAAATGAATGCAAGCAGAAAAAGAGGAGGGGAAAGAGGAGGAGGAAGAGAGGACGACAGTGACCCTAATTGGCCTTGGAGTGCAGGGGGCAGAAGCAAGCCAAGAGGCTGACCCACGAAGACCAGGCCCGCACCCCTGTCTATCACAGGAAGAGAAAGCTCAGCTCTTTGCAGATAGGAACACCATCAAGGCCTTGGTTCCATAAGGGTTTTCACCAAGTTTTAGAATGAAGGAAGTATAAGTTGATGTTAGAACTTGACTCATGGGTTCATCATTCTCTCTTAAACATTTTGGGTCTTTGTTGATGGGTTCTGTGTTGAAGAATCCACCCCAGTGCAGAAGTGGTTGGTTGGGTAGGCAGCGCGAGGTACACACCGGCATTCACCTAGAGTGTCAGGTGTGACACCTTGTTAGAGCGGAGAAGAATGCAGGTGAAGGGGACCTAGGCAGGGGAGGACAAGGATGGGAGGGGAAGAGAAGGAAGACACGGAGACAAACAATCAGCTGCTGGCCAGGGCTCCATGCAGCCTGACGGACAGGCCCTGTCTCTGGCTTACTTACGCTTTCTGGGAATATTTTTCTGACACCTTCTTCTTGAACTTGAACCGACATCTTTTTCCCCTTTCTTTTCTAAAAAAATTTAAAAGATTAGCGTCATCTATAATGTGAAACATAGATTTATATACTTTATATATCAACTATTTTAAAGTAATTTTTTTTCTGTCTTCTACCACTTTGGAGAAACAAGATAGATATGAATCTTGTGAAAGGAACACTATAGCATTGACCTTGAGAAAATAGCAACTTCATGTTAATAGTTAGGAAGGCTAAAAATATTACAGATGCTGTATATTCATAAATTAATATATTAATATAATATATAATAATAAAATGTTTTTAATACATACATACATAATATATATGTATTTAATACAAACAATAGAAGTAGATAAAGGATATAACCTTATAAATATAACACAGAAAGTGCTATTTACGGAAGAAATATAGGGCATAAATCCACACTTCTCAATGCTGGGCGATCCGGTCCCCTGGGGGATATTTGACAATGTTGGGAAATCTTTTTGTTTCCCACAACTGGGAGGAAGATTCTACTGGCATCTAATGGCTGGGATTTGCTAAACTCTCATGATGCACAGGACAGCACTCACGACAAAGAATTATTCGGCCCCAAATGCCGATCAGTGTCAAGGTTGAGAAACTCTGGCATAAACCATCTTGGAAAAGATAAAGTGATTTGTCTAAATCAAGTTAAAAAAGAAGTCTCCACAACCAAAAATTTCTCAAGTTGGAAGACGCAAATAAAACGAGAAAATTGTAATAAGATAACAAAGTGTTCATTTCTGTAAGTGATTAAACAAAAAATGAATTATCCTACACAAAAATGGGCAAATATGAACAGAGGATCCTCAAAAGAAAAAATTCTAGTAATAAATTTATTTTAAAAAAACGGTATCTTGGTAGAAATGGGCTAGATGATGTTATGGTAAATTGTGATCTTCCCAAATCTCAGTGGTTGATGACAGGTATCAGCAGATGACAGCCTGATGGCTCAATACCTGTTTTTAAAAATAAAGTCCTGGGACACCTGGGTGGCTCAGTTGATTAAAATTCTGCCTTCCGCTCAGGTCATGATCCCAGAGTCCCGGGATCAAGCCCTGCATTGGGCTCCCTCCTCAGCAGGGAGTCTGCTTCTCCCTCTGCCCCTCACCTCACTTGTGATCTCTCTCTTTCACTCGCTCTGTCTCTCTCTCAAATAAATAAATAAAATCTTAATAAAAAATGAACACAAAGTTTGACTGGAACGCACCCAGGTGCATTTGCTCATATATTTGCCTCTGGCTGCTTTCATGCTACAATGGCAGTGTTGAGTAGTGGCAATAGAGACTGTATGGCCAGCAAAGCTTAAACTATTATCTGGCCCCTTTTAGAAGAAGTTTGCCAAGTGCTGGTTTAGAACAACCCAACTGTATTTCTCCTTCATGTTACTCTTTCGTCACAAGTTAGATGCAGTCCCATGTCATTGACGTACATGGATCTTGGGGACGGAGCAACCTCTGTCTAGAACATTGTTGGTCCCATGGCAGAGAAAAAGATGATACAAGGCTCTTAAAGCTTTGGCTTTGAAGTGACCCTCACACCTCCGTCCACGTTTCTTTGGCCAAGTCAAGGAACATGGCCCCACTGGAGCCCACAGGGCAAGGGTGTATAACCTTCTGAGATATCGGTGAGCTGTGATACAACCTATCACATGCAAGGTGCAAAGAAATCCGAAGGAAAACATGAGTAGAATATCATTCTTTGTTTTTAATCTGTCAACACAGAGACGTCTTATTTCTAGTTTTGGTGGAGGTGGAGGAAAAAGAGCATCCGTATGATATTAATGGGAGTCTAAACTGGCAACAATTTGATCATCAGTATGTGCTAATTTTAAATATTGACAAAGCCACTTCGCTTCTAGAAATAAGGCATTAAGAAATACTCCTAAGAGTATGTCCGCTTTGAGGATTGGTGCTACTCTTCCCATGGAGCAAGCTTGAATCAGATAGGAGCCCCCAGACTCAGTGGAGCAGTGGTGACTCTACTAGCAGAAATGTAAAGAGTAGACACTACGAAGTGGTCACACTGTGCCATGTGGCACAGCTGAGGTGACCTGCACAGTGGGAGCACTGCGTGATTTCTTCCCACAACTGCTCTCCGTCCAGCAGCTCCTTGGGGTCTTGTCTGCATTTCTCCCTTCTACCATTCCCTTCACACGACACCCAACCCTGTACCTGCCCCATGAAAGACCCTCTCCCACTGAACATCTGAATGGCAGATTCAGTCCCCAGCTTACCCTTTGATTCAGAGGTTTGGAAGCATTCGATCCTTGCCGTTTGGGCCCTTGTCATGATCTTTGAGCTCCTGGTTGAATCATCCCTCCTGTCAGGTGCCTGATCCACCACATGGAGCTTCTCTCGGGTGCTGTGTCCAGGTAAGGCTGCCCGTGTGATAGTGACTTGTGAATAGTTTAAATTCGGGTCCCCAGTGCACCTCCTCTTCCCCATCGTTAGTGACTTCCCTTCCATACACCAGTTCTCAACCTTTCAGGAAACCCCGGTACCCCTGTACCTCACTTTTATCTGCTATTTTCTTATAGTTAGTCCTTTCCTTTTTTGTGTGTGTATCTTTTTTTTTCTTCCTCGAACTCACAATACTCCATCCTATTTCCCTTTCTCTCCTTCAACTCCTCTTTTTGTCAATTAATTACACATGCATCAACTGGAATGTAAGCTCCAGGAGGGCAGGGGTGTTCGTGATTCGCTCACTGCTGAACCTGCAGGACTTGGGACACGTACCTGACACATACCTCACACTCCATTTGCCTTTGTTGATGGAACATGTAAGGGGAACATATTTTTGAAAATATTAAAATGATTGCATTTTTTTATCCTTATAAATCACAATGGCCCATGGTTCCCTAATTACTAAATCAATAAGTATCTGGGAAAAGACAGATGCTGGCTAGAACTGAGATGTCGCTGCTCAGTTGAGACCGTTTTGGAGACCTTACACAAAATCTTGAAACACAACTTGTTGAGAACCCAAGGGATTTCTAAGTTCCAAAAATTACCTTTATATGCTAACAGTACAAGTTTGGAGGTCTAAATGTGAAGTTTTCTTTCTCATCGGTAAAGAAAACTCAGCATATGACAAAGAGTGAGTTTCCTCCAGCCAAGGGAGGTGATGGGGTTGGAAATCAGGAGGAAGAGTCAAGAGGAAGAAGAAGGCAAGCAAGTAAATCTGAGTCCCCTCCTGCATCAAACCCTAAGACTGAGAGGCACTACAAACAAGAAGGAAAATTTGGAGCATGCCCAAAGCAGTGATGGTCGTGTCATGACACATGTTGGGAGCTGAGGGGAAATGCCCTCCCAGGGTGCTCACAGAACGGTCAGAAGCCAAGGGAATCCTTACTGACTGGCATCCCTTGGGTACATAGTGTTGAGTCAAAGAATGAAAGAAAAGGGAAGGAGAAAGGTAAGAGGGAGAGAGGTCAGACTGACAAGGACAGCAGAGAGATAAAGCAGAGGAACCAGAAAATGCAGTTTCACAAATTTTTGTTTCCTATACTGCGAATAATGGAATTCTCATGCATGGAGTAGACACAGGATAAGCAGGCATGAGTCAGTTCAGGTGGTTTTGAATGTCGAGTGACTCCAAATCTAACTCCAGTTTGATGTTGGGAGTCTGAATTCTGCCTGCCCATTAAGACTTGCTTTGTCTATTCATCCTGTCTATTCAGCCAGACTAGACTCAGTCCTAATCTCAAAACTGTCTGACACCTCCTGTCCAGTTCCACCCTATTCCTCCCAAAGAAAAGAAGTCTGCTGGAACCAACATGGTATCTGGGTTCTCTTTCCTTTGTGAGGACAGGTCCTTTAAGAGGGTGGTCTAGGGGACAAGGATGGGACTGGCTGTGCTCCAGGGATACCCAGATGGCCATGTGGCTGGAGAGGAGGCCATGCTGGTCATCCAGGTAAGGACCCTGATGAACAAAGGAATAATACATTCTTCTTGCTTACTTCTTGGGAGCTTTTTTTCCTGTCTTCTCTTTGAAGATGGCAGGTTATATTGTTCTATCCTCTTTCCTAAAACAGAAAAAAAAAAAATCATCTCTTATGGCTATAAATATTGATCTAGAAGCTTGAGATGTCAATACTTTATAAATAAATTTATGTTAAAAAAAGTACTTCATTTTAGTTGGAAATAAAAAAGGATTGAACAAAGAAGTAATAGATACACCAAATTATCAACATTTAAAATATGCCATTTAAAAAATAAATAAAATAAAATATGCCATTTTTTTTCAAGTTAACCTGTTTTTCAAGAGTAGAAGAAAATAGAGACATTGTTATAAGCCACATATAAGAGACTTACTTAGCTAAAACTCAAGGGCAAAAATCATAAAAGTAAAAGGTGATTAGATTTGACTGTTTTTATTTTTTTTTTAAGATTTTATTTATTTGACAGAGAGAGACAGCCAGCGAGAGAGGGAACACAAGCAGGGGGAGTGGGAGAGGAAGAAGCAGGCTCACAGCAGAGGAGCCTGATGTGGGGCTTGATCCCAGAACACCGGGATCACACCCTGAGCCGAAGGCAGACGCTTAACCGCTGTGCCACCCAGGCACCCCAGATTTGACTGTTTAAAAAATAAAAAATCCCCACACTTCAAAAGACATCCTTATAATATTGAGACAAAAACTGAGGATTATTGCAGTATATATAAAATATAGAGGGTTATTATTCTTACTAGATAAAGCAAAAGAAGAATAGAACACCAGGAAAATAGGAGAGAACATTAGTTGAAAATAGAGAGGTAAGACAAATGACACGTTTATTCAAAAACTGTCTTTAGACAACAAATCATAAAAAAACGTATTGTTTGGTTAGGGATTCCCATTTTTTAAAAGGTTTCGTCCTACTTAATGTTGATGAGGATGTCGAAAATGAGCACTCCTCTATTATCAAAGGGAGCGCAAACAATCCCATTTTCTGAAGAATGATTTTCTTACATAGACAAAATCAGTGCTGTTCAGACTCCAACCCGTAATCTCACACTTAGAAATTAATTCTGAGGAAATTATTGGACACGTGTGCAAAGGTACACACACAAACACGATTTCTATTTTCATATAAAAATCGGCGATACCCTAACTGTCCATCATATATAAACTAAATTGCTAATTATACAATAATGTGCTGTATAACTAAAAGAAAAACAGATAACACTGATATGCAGATATGTGTATTATATACACAACGAAAAAACTGTTTATAGACCATTAGTATGAGCTTCTATGTATATAGAATGAGATAAATGTATGCATATTTCTAAGGTATAAAGTGGGGGAAACAAATGAAATAGGAGTTTCACTTCCTGATTAATAGCTTCCCGTACAGATTCTGTGGATTTCATTGGGAACATTGTATCACACAGGCCAGGAGAGGCTTATGCTGCACATTTTGGTGGCTTCATGTGGACAGCGCATGTCTCAGTCACACAGTGTCCCCCCCCCCCCCCCCCCCCCGCAGGACGTGGAGTCTCCCAGCAGCCTTTGCGGTGGTGCTGAGACCCACGCTGCCTTGGCCTTCTGGCACCTCCCTCTTCCACATACTTCTGCAATCAGGGGAAGGGGGTGCAGACAGCTGCACAGTGCTCTTCTGTGTTTTGACTCAGAAGTGACGCTTGCACCAGCTCATTGGCCAGACCCGTGATCACGGCCCTTCTCCTGCAAGGAGCTGGGAAATGCAGCGTCGGGGCAGGGAAGAGAACTGGAAATGGTGAGCGCTAGTAACGCTCACCACCACGGTGCGCAGGGCAGGGACTGCTGGTTAATCGACTTCCTCTGGTCTCACTTTTCTTTGCTAATCAAGCTGCCTGACTTCGAGCTGGATACTTGTCCTTCGAGAATAAAAATGACATTTCCCAGCCTCCTTTGCAGTCAGGTGTAGTCAGGTCACTCATAGCCAGGAAATGGTAACAGAATGTCTAAATGCAACCTGCAGATAGCGTCCTTCAATGGAGGAGACATGCGCCCCTAGACCTTGCCTCTCCTTTGGTGGGACTGCAGACCCGCTGGCTGGACCCCCTGAGGGGATGCCACATCCCGAGGATGGTGGTGCAATTCCTAATGAGTTTGCGATTCTAGGCGCATGATGCCAGCCCTGACCGCCTACCTCCACACAGGAGAGAGAAGTAAGATCTCTTATTTCAGCCATTGGTTTTTGAGGGGAAGGGCAGTTCTTGTCCCACACAGCAAGCTAATCCTAATGACAGCTTCATATTGCTTTTGGAGTGTGGAAGATTTTCTATGTTGAAAAAAAGTAAATAAATCACTGTTTTAAAAAGCACAAATCTTTTTATGGTCTAGGATGTCTTTTGCAGCCTGGAAGAGCGTTAACGACCCAAAAAAGTAACATCGAATCCACCCTAACAGAGACCAAATAGGTTCTTTACACTTACGCTTTTCCCCAGGAGATTTTCCCGAAGATGGTTTATTTCCATTATTTGTTGGATCTAGAAAGTAATTAGAAAGAAAGTCATTTTAAACAGGCTTTAAACTTTGTGACCACCTCGTTTCAGATAATACTGAGTTGGCAAAGCTTTGACAGTATTATTTCGGTCCCTTCCCTTATCATGGGGAACGATGGGGTCTGAAGAGGGCTCTAGGGGACCAAGGTGCTTGTCCTGTTACACCATCCTTTATCCACGGAATCTTGGAAAAACCCACTCGTCCTTTACATGTCTCAATCTTATCTGTAAAATTTGAATTCATTATTCAATCTTCTCCAAAGATTGTTGTAAAAATAAAATGAAATATCCATGAGAAAATTTGCAAAATGACTCTATAAGTTAGTGCAATGCGGGAGAAACTATTAAAACGATCATTTGTATGTCAAGGTGGTCAAATTTAACCCATTCTTTCTAACAACAAATACTTGTCATTTGAGAGTTGCATTCTGTGAATTTGTGACACAATGACTGCATTGCCAACAAAAAGAAGAATGTTCGTATTTTTCTCCCCGTCTGAGGATAGCGGGAGCAGATGCACAATGGTGGAGGTGGTGAGGGCAGAGGCACCTGTCCGCGCAGGCCCACTGTGATCTCAGCTGCACTGCTCAGGTGGTTATAGTGCTCATTTGTGCTTGGGATGTGCTGTTCTCCTCCCAATTCTTCCAGAAAGGTCAAATGAGAAACACGGAAATTCAGATCTTAGGAAAAGTGTTGTTCCATGGCCTGGGCACTTTTAATAGAGTACCATGAATGTATTTAGAACACATTCAGCACGAGTGGTATTGCCCCGATGCAGAAAAATTGGTTTGGGGATTGGGGTGGGAAATTTTACTCTTTTCATGTATGAAGTATATAGATAGATATTTATTCCTCCTCAAGATAATTATCTATCTATCTAAACGTAAATGGATACATAATATATGTGTGGTATTAAAATAGCATAGGTTGTGTTTATGATTAGGAAAAAATATCTAAGAGGGCTCCTCAGGGCAGTGATAATGGAAAAAAGGGTTGAGAAACACTGGTTTAGAGCCAAACAGTTCCGATTTGGGCTCCTGGGGACTGCACGCTGAGACTCAGCGATCCCTCCTCTTTACCATGCAGGATGCTTGGGGGTGTGCTGGGCGGCTCCTGGGGGCTCTTTTCTTCATTCATTTCTGAAGAGTCATCACCGATTTCTGAAAAAAGAAAAGATATTTCTTTCAGATCTGAGAAAATGCCCCCTGGAAAATTCCATAGGATTCTCCTGAGGTCCCAGGAGAGACTTTTTGCGGGGAAGGCAGGAGGTTCCAGGTCTTTCTTGAGCCTCCATAACCCTTCCTGAGAACGATTCTACGCCTGGGTCCATCTGCCACTCTGGGGAGCAGCAGAGTAAGGCTGGACAGCAGAGCATCCTCTACCAAGGGAGATGTCCAGCGAGGGGCAGTCATCTGAGCCCCGAGACCAGAGGCTCAAAGTGAGGTCGTGAATCCCTGGGGTACCCCAGAAACCCTTTCAGGAGATCTTTGAGGTTAAAATTGGTTCCCAACTAAGATGTTCTTTGCCTTTTCACTATGTTGACATGTGCTCACACGGAGCAAGAGTCATGGCCGGGAGAGCTTCTGGTGCCCTAGCACAAATCAAACAGTGCCCCTAAAGCTTGCAGTCCTCCCTGCCACAGACCATTAAAAAAAAAAAAAAAAAAAAAAGCCAGTTTCACTTAAGAATGTTCTTCATGAACCAATTAAAATGATTAACTTTATTAAATTTCTACCCTTGACTAAACATCTTTTTTTTAAAGGATTTTATTTATTTATTTGAGATAGAGCGAGAGCAGGAGGGAGAGGGAGAGAGAATCTGAAGCATACTCCCCACTGAGCACAGAGGCCGATGTGGGGCTGGATCCCGCGACCGAGATCACAACCTGAGCCACAACCAAGAGTCAAGAGTCGGATGCTTAAATGACTGAGCCCCCCCCCAGAGCCCCCGAGTATACAGCTTTTTAATAGTCTATGTGGAAAACTGGGGAGTTCGTATAAAGCAGTTCACTACATCCTGAAGCATGAATGTCTCGAGAAAAATACTTGTGCAATTGAGCTGCAAACTCACTGTAGGATTCAGTGAACTGATTTTCCAAATGTCCAAGATATTATAAAATCCTATGTAAGTAGATCACTTAAAATGCAAGACAGCATAATGCATTGTATTGCAACAGAGTATAAAAAGTAAATTTTTTAAAAAAAATTTATTTTACTTTATTTAAATTCAATTGATTACCATAGAGCGCATTATTAGTTTCAGAGGCGTACAAGAAGTTAATTGATATGGTCTCAGTGCTATGTCACCACTAACCTTTAAGAAACCATCCCTTCTTGACTTTGGGTGAAATATCAAAGACGAACATACACAGTTTTCTCAAAAAACTGCCAAAATACTCCACCCTTTTGAACTACAGATCTTCGTGAGCTGGATTATCTTCCTGTCCTTCCACCCAAGCGATGTATCCCAACCCATCGAACACAGAAGCGCCTATATGAAGCCAGCCGTCTCTGATTAAGCTAGACGGTAAGAGGTTTGTAAACATGTAAAATGGTGCCAGTCTTCTCCCCGTTTTTGTATTTGGAAAATATATTTGTTTTTCATAAGAATGTGTTATTTATGTTAACAGGTAGTTGGTATATTACTGTTACTTTTAAATGGATTAACACGTAAATATTTTTGAACGATGAGTTTTAATTCCTAATGAAGTACATATAGATGAATATACACGACAGAAACAAAAGGTCTTTAGGGTCCTCCATAATTCTGAAGAGTGTGAAGAAGTCTTGGGACCAAAAAGTTTGAGAGCTGCTGCCTAAGGTCACAGCTGAGGTCAGCTGTGCCGTGTGGACGGAGCCGTTTCTGCACAAAATCTTCTCGGGTGCAGCAGATCTTTGTTCCCTCTTGTCACACACCCCTCACCACCTTTCTCCACACTTCTCCCTCCTTCTACTGTCACCTTTCCACATCCCCCTAATGCGGTGCCTGCTCTGTGGGAGACCCTCCCACCCTGAGCGTTCAAATGGCAGATTCTGTCCCCGGCCTTACCCTCTGGTCCAGCGGTTTGGGCACGTTCAGTCTTTGCCTTTTGGACCCTTGTCATGACATTTGACTTCCTAGGTGAATCGTCCTTCCTTTGAGTTGCCTGAGCCACCCCTTGGAGCTTCTCTTGGCTTTTGTGCTGAGGTGAGGTTCTCCCTGGGTGAGATAGTGGAGAGTCTGTGAATAGTTTTCACTGGGGTGCCCAGAAAGCCCCTCCTCCCCCTCCCACGCCGCCAGCCCCCACACTTTGAGATCTCTGTGCTCCTGGGCCTTGTTTTCCTCCTGCTAGTTCTCTGTAATTATATATTTTTGCTGGTGTGCCCCTTTCTTTCTACCTTAGACTCACCAACTGTCTCGCCCCTGCACAAACTGTTGAAATTAATCAGACTCCCAGAGCAGTGGAATTTCCTTCCTGGGCCCTGTCGTATGACACCTTCATCCTGGAGGCGGCCACATCTGAGTAAAAATAGCCAAGTGGCACAGGAGGAGTGTTATAAAGTACCTCTCCAGGTTCCTGAGGGCCTAGGTGTGGATCAGGAGGGATCCAAGAGTCCCTAGGTGTCTCTAGTGGGGAGAGTGCAAGGTATCAAAGAATTGAGGTGCCTCGTGACGGAGTGAAAGTCTGGAACAAAGAGGATTTGCAAGGGGTTGTCAAGGTTAGGGTTCTCTTTCCCACGGTCCTGGATGCCTTCATTTTGCCAAGGACTTATATTTATGTCTTTGGATCTGATTTTTTATTGAGTGCCAGAGTGGCATATTGTGGGGAAATTAAACTCCCTTGATTTCTCAGTGCTTCTGTAAAAAGCCCTAGCCTCCGGAGACATAGAAATAAATACAGAATAAAGATAGGGATGCTTGCTTTCACTTCCCTAGAAATATTTTGCTTTTCACATACCATGAGAATGAGATCTGTAGCCAGTAAATTGCTGTCTGATCTAAAAGGAAAATAAAACTTCTCATCTCCTGAGATTGCCAAATGCCTACAGCAGGGCTAGCTTCCTAGGTTCAGGTCCCAGAGTACCAGGATTACTGAGCCCTCCCTCCGTAGGTATTCACACATCAAAATGGATGAGGCCCAGAATTTGGAGACATCTTCAGTAAAAGCTGGAGACCCCTGGGCTTTCTCTGCCTCTTGGAAAGAGGCATTTAAATTCCAAAAGATTAGGGTGAGGCTGCAGGATTGTTTCACTCTTATCTCAAAGCAGCAAAGTTTGTTTTTTGTTTTTGTTTTTTTCCTTCTCCTTTCAGGAGGGGAAGAAAATGGCTGTCCTTGTCCTATCTGTAAACAGAAAATCCATCATTCTCTGTCCCTTGTCTATGGGATATCATCTGCCGTCTCAGAAAGATTCCATTAGCTCTCTTTTGCCCATGGGTCTGCATGTGGGGGTAGATGCTGTGCTGTTACTGTGGCTATTGAGCTGGTTGTGCTATCAGTGAGGAATTCTCTCCCTGATCCAGGTGCCTGGGGTTCCTGCAGCGGTCGTATACATAAAGGATGTGCCTATGCAAGTGGGTTACCATCTCAGACGCTTCACAATTTTTGACAAAGCACTTAACCTAGCATGGCACAAGGGCACAGATAGCTAGCAGAAACTTGAAATGGACAGGTCAAAAATGGAAAATTCTGAAATTTCTCCCCCAATTATTTGCATCTTCTCTAAGCAACATATGCCACCATTCACCCGGCCATTCAAGCCAGATACTGAAGAGCAAGACTTGATTTCTCTCTCCTCCCCAGCTTCCAATTTATCAAGGTCTATCAACTCTACCACCAAGTTGGTCTTGAACTGGCCCTCCTCTCCACCTCCCCTGCCAGATCTGAATGCAGAGTTCTATCAGCTTGCATGCCATCTGCCCCCCAAATGGTTGCCCTGCTTCCATTCTTTTCTGTTTCCAATTCATTCTTTACACGGCCCCAAAACTGTTCTTGTCAAACGCAAAATGGGATCATGTCATTTCACTGATTAGATCTCTTCAATGTCTCCTCATTTCATTAGAATAAAATTCAACTTCCCGCAGCTTGACCTACAAGCATGAGCTGTCTGTGGCCTCTGATCTCCTCTTGTTCTCTCATCTTACCTTTTGGAAGCCTTTTTTTCTGGTGTCTCTTTTTTGGAGTTGACCAGATACTTCTTTTTCTTTTCTTTCCTAAAAAGAAAGGGTACACATCATCTTTTCATGGCTACAAACATAGACCTGTCAACTTTACACGTCAACAATGTTCAGCTCTCACTTTTGGTCTTCAAACCATACTGGTGAGGAGGTCATTGGTGACTTTACTTGATGCTGCTTCGTGGAGTAATGAGGGAGAAAAATTCTAACATAGTGGAGGAGAGAGGGACGCAAAGAGATGGGGACAACGAATTTAGCTAACTCATCTCCAGCAGTTTGGTTGTAAAATGGAGGAGAGAGCTATGGGAGCTGGCGAGGTGAGCTGAGGACCAAGAGGAAGCTCTTCTTATGGGCTGTGGTAGGCTTGGGCAGTGGCTGAATGCAGATCCTGTGACAGGGAGGTGCTGAATTCTCAGGAGAGAGAACGGATCATGGACCCCATCAGGCAAGGTATAAGGATTGTTGCAGAGAGAAAGGGGGAACCGGAGAGGAGGGGCCAGAGGCACTTAGAGCTTGCTGGTAGGTAGCAGGAAGTGAGGGTAGTCCTTCCAGGTGCCTTTCTACGAAATAGGAGGAAAAGTAATCTGTTAAGAAAAAGGAGGCTGTGAGGGGGTCAGCAGTTTGAAGAAAAAGCTCAGGGTTGGAAAGGATCATTGCAAGAAGTGGAATTGTCATACAGTGTGGGAGGACCATTAATGCTGGACTCATGAAGACACAGCCTATGTGTCCTGCCTGCTGTGTGGCTCTCCCCCTCGGACGTAGTGTGCAGAAAGCAGATAATGGGTCCCTCGAAGACCTGCCAGAGGGTTCTAGGAAAAGACAGAGAGAGGCAAGGCAGATTAAGATATCAGCAAGAGGTTATCGAAGCGATGGTTTGTGGACTCTAACCTGGTATGAAGGAGTATGAAGAGAGGCATATGATGCACCAGAAAAGAGAAAGGCCAGTGGACTGGTCACCCAAGTGAGGTTGAAGGACAGCTCCAGGGGGAGCAAATTGTATAAGGAAGAAACCAGGCAGGGATACTTTCAAATTAATTTTTTAAAAAGATTTTATTTGTTTATTTGAGAGAGAGAGAACGCACATGCGAGCTGGGGGAGGACCAGAGACAGAGGGATCGCAGACTGCACAGAGTGTGGAGCCCGATGCGGGCCTTGATACCACAACCCTGAAATCATGACCTGAGCCCAAATCAAGAGTCAGAGGCTTAACTGACTGAGCCACCCAGGGGACCCTCGAATTAATTTTTTCAGATCGGGCTGGGTAGGAGAGCTCAGAGATTGAACAATGGCTGTAGAAGGAGCAGACTTCAAGGACTGGATGTCAAGAAAGAGAATTCTGAAATTAGTTATTGGAAGGCCAAGCGGGCTTCAACGATGAGAACGCTGATGGGTTGCCTTTGGGTGCAGGAGGCCAAGAATCGGTGCAGGAAAAAGTCACTGGAAAAGAACTGAGGATGGATCTGAGGGCTTGTTATCCCCGTGTACCTTGAAGGTGTCCAGGATGGTGGCAGGACTTGAACTGACAGAAAAATTCTAAGTCAGCCTTTGAGTTGTGCTAAGGCATTGGGGACAAGTCAAGGATGATCGTGATGAAGGAGGGAGCATTTCATCTGAACGGTTCAGCCTCAAAGTAGAGGATGCAGGAACAAGGGGCTGGCCAGGGATGGTGGGCAGCAAGCAGTGGACGTCCTCCCTGCCTTCCTCCATGAGTGATAGCAGAGAGTATGCAGCCCTGTCTTAAAAGAAAGCAGTGTCCTCTCAGGGGAACCCGCTTTCGTTAAGAGGGAGGTACGACTAACCCTCCAAGAAGTTGTGGGTAAAGGAGACTGTGATGATTTCAGAGCAGGTGTTTGCAAGAGGTGCATATCTCAATGGCCATCAGTGCCTTCTGGCTTCCCTACAATCTTCGTGAAGGCTTTCAAGGAAGACGCAGTGAGTGGGGGCTGCAGAGACAAGCTGTAATGAGCGTCATGACTACAATCACATGGTGGGTGCTTCTGACAAAACAGGAACAGCAGAAAGCAGCTCCAAATTCACGCTCCCGATGTCTGCAGGAGAAAGACAACCCTTCCTTACCTTTCTTTTTGGCAGGTGTGCTGGATGCCTTCTGGAGCTCTTCGGGGTCATTTGGTTCAGGAGAGTCATTGTTCATCACTAACAAAGGAAAGAGAATTTGGGTCAGCGCTTGGAACAGGCGGAAGGAAAAGTCCCGAGGGAACTGAGGGGAGGGCAGGAGGGAGCGGGTCTGCCAGCCCGGGGGCTCCCTGGCTCTGCCTTGATTTGATCAGTTTGTGGTTAGCGTTCCCTGCGTGGCCATCCTGGTGAAGCAGGGAGCAATCGCCCCACAGAGGAGGGCTCAGTGCGACCCGTTCCGAGAGGCTCCCCTTCCTCAGTAGAAGAGAGGAACAAGGGCTCTCAGCCACCCTCACACCGGGAACAAGGCTGCAAGCGGGGTGAGGGCTGACCTTGACTTCTGGTGGCTTCGATGAAGGGGGATGTCTTCACCATGGGAAAAATACACGTTATTGCTCAGAGGTCTGTGAACAGATATTTTTGAACCCCTCTCTTTGTCATTATTTCACCTTGAACAATAGTGAAGGAAACTAAGTGCCTTACATACTTCTGTGTACAAGGACCAAGAAAGCAGGAGCTAGCCTCTACTTGGCTAGCACGGGTTAATAGCAAATACATACAAAGTTCTAGTTTTTGCGGCACGAAGAAGACAGAAGGGCTCAAAGCCGTTATAAATCTCAAGTGAGACCGCTTCCTTCTTCTTGCTTGCACGGTGCTAAGAGGTCAGTCTCAAATTTCGGCCTGCTCAAGAACAGGTCATGGAGGCAGATGGCAAGCAGTCATGAGACATTTTAAATAATCTGTTGCATTTCAAATTATTTTAATTCTATCAACTCTTAAAAATCGAAGTGATATAGAAACGACTAGGGTGAAGGTGAAACTTCCCACAGTCAGGGTGGGGGCTGGGAAAAAGAACCATGTGGGCCACACAGTTTTTGTTTGCTTCGTATTTGTTTGGAGTAGTTTTGAGCTTTACCTTATCGCAGTGACCTCAGAGCGTCGGTGAGTACAGAGCTCTGCTCGGACTCAGGCCCCTGTCCTTTCCCCAGGGTTCCTGCCACCAGCCCTCATGGTGATGGATGTTCTCACTTAGCAGGCCTCCTAGTGACGTTTGCAGCCCAGGCCCCGTGGGTGGTAGTGGGGCTCCTGTCCCTCATCTTCAGTGCCCCCGCTCCAAGTCTACCCTTCCCAGACTCGTCTCCCTTGTCCTCCCCAGGGTCTCTGGCGTGTCTGAGCTCCCGAAGGCTGGGTGCACAGCACGAAGATGGTGGTCTAGAGTGGCAAGGAGAGCCCCATCTCAAGAAGATCCAGATGGCCTCTCCTCTCGGTAGACATGGAAAGTAAGCAAGCTACAGTTTCTACATCAAGATTACCTGGCACGGGGCCTGGTGGGGGCATCTCTTGAGCATTTCTTTATCATTTATTTGGGGGCTCAGGTTGTTACCGGACACTGAGCAGAGGAAGAAGAGGAATTTCAGATCCCAGAACCAGCGAACAGGGACCAGAGGGGGAGAAATAACACCCGTCTATTCCAGCCAGTAAAAACGAAGGAGCCAACGGAACACCAAGGCCCAGCAAGGGTGGGATAGAGGGGGAGAGTCAGCTATCATTTCCTTTCAACTAGCTGCTTACTAATTTTCTTCTACTTTATTATTTTTTTAAATCTTAATTCTAGTGTAGTTAACATACAGCATTATATTAGTTTCGGGTGTAGGATACAGTAATTCACTACTTACTAATTTAATAATTTAATTTTTTCTTTCTTTCGGTAATCTAGAGGATGGACTCTTCCACTGCTATTGGCTTCATGATCATGTTAACCTTGTGTGGTTGGCGAGTATTAGAGGAGTGAAGGAAACATCTGGACCAAAGAGGGCCCTTTATGCTCAGTACTAGAGAATCCACGATACCATTTTTGACCGCACCCGATAAAACTCCGTGGTTACATTTGATGCAATCAAAGTCCTTAATAATGATGGTTGGGAGAGATAAGAAACACAATTTCGGAAGCTAAATATTTCAACATTTTAGCAGCTCTTTCAACCAGCAGATCTTTCAACATTTTATCATCTTTTCTAATAATTTCGATAACATTACTCTTAGAATCCAAACTACATAAAAATGAATATGATTGGAACTGAAAGGCCCCTGCAATCAGAGGGTGAGTAGTTGAGTAAGGGTCACAGAGGGGTGTATTGCGCAAGCTACGTGTCCGTTCTGAACACTGTTATTAGTTGGAGATCACGGCGTCGAACCGGTGTGGATGCATCCCTGACAAGATGTCCTGTGCGGAGCTGGGGCGTCAGTCCCCCTGTTTCTTTTTCTTTGTCACACCCAGTTCTTTTTCCTCAGGCTTCCGCCACAAGCCTCTGGGATTGCAGGGGCATGTTTGGCCCTCACACCCACTTTGAACTAGACTGAGTCAGCCCCGAGCAGTATTACCTCGCACGGTGTCGGAGGGCGTGCCGGGCGTCCCATGTGAGTCTTCGTCATCATTTATTTGGGATGTTAAATTGCCGTTGGTATTTGAAGGGAGGAAGAAAAATGATTACAGGATACAGGGACAGAGTGTCAGGGAGGAAAGCAAAAGGTAAAAGCACCCAGGACAGAAGCACCAATACCCTAGGGCAGAGAGTTGGGCTGTTCCAGGGGTGGGAAGCAGGTGTTTGGGCTCTAGGCTTTCCCCAAGCCCCTGGCAGTGCCCATAGTCCTTCTTGGAGAAGTCTGTGTGGTAGGTGGGCACATGGGATGGACCAGATTAACAAAAAGGTGGGACCCTGGGCTTCTAGACATGACCACAGGTACCCTAGGCTGGGAAGGCACAGGTGTTGGACAAAGTCTTCCTCTTACCTGGAGTGATGCTTTCTTCCTGGGTGGCTCTGGGGAGAGTCACGGCAGGGTCAGAAGGGCTGGATGGTTCTCCCACGATCTCAGCGCTGTGCTGTGTGGATGTGCCGGGCTCCGTGATACTGGGTGCATGGGGTGGGTGGCTCTGGGGTGGGGGCAGCGGCAGCAGCATCTGGAGGGAACACCCTTCTGCTGGGTTGGCTGGGGCTTCGAGGAGAGTCGGCACAGCTCTGCTCCATCCTCCGCAGCAATTGACAACTGGGATTGGTGAAGGAACACACATCAACATCCTGGCTACTCAGAATTATTAGGGAATTTCTTTGTACAGGACTTCCGAAGGGTTGGGGGCATGGAGTGATTCATCCTCCTCCAGGTGTAGAGAATCGAGTCATCACCAGCATCATCCATTTGTGGCCCTTTCCTATTAGACCTCTGGTCTAATACCAAAGTCATTTCACACATAAAGCTGAGTTTGACTTTGTACTCAGGGATTTATTTTTCTTTAGTTTTTCTTTAATTTGGTTTCAGAATTTAGACAATTTTGTATGAGGTTATAATTTTAATATAATGTTTTACTAAATAAATGCATCACACCTCCCAGTAGTAAATAAGATAAAATGTAAATTCCTTCACATGGTGCATCCTTTCTACTCCGGTTTCTGCTCCTTTCTGCAGAACGAGCTTCTGTGCCTCCCTGCCTCGCACCCTGGGATGGGCCACACCAAGCTTCCTCCCCAACTTCAACACTCCGGGCGCTTGGTTTTCTGCGTGCAATTCCTTCCACGGCCAGGTTTCTCTTATGATTCTTCTCCAACATTTATTTCAGGAGTTAAGTTGTCTCAACCAGTGAACAGAAAAAAGAAAGTAAGGTGGGATTTTGGAGAGGGGCTTAGAACAAAAGCACAGAGTTGCAGATCCAGAAAGACGCATGAGCTCGGCTACGTCCGGGGGCATCACAAGGTGTGGTGCCTCTGGCTCTCAGACTGACTTAGCGTGGCCTCTAAGAACCCAGTCCTCCCTGTGGCGCCCCAATGCTACCAGGAGCACGGGCTCAGGTGCACCTGTGCCGGCTGGGAGGGGAGCTTTTCTCTTTCACGGCCCCTATAGCTCAAGGAGTCATTTCTTTTTTGGGGGAGGAACCTCTTGCTGTCAACAGTGGTGACCCCACTAACAAAATGTCACAATGCGGTGTGATCTGCTGGTCTTCTTCCTGTTATTCTCAGCTAAGTGAACCATGCGCTTTGGCCAAAGGGTTTGTCCTTAAACCGAAAGTGATCGTGTCACCTCTTCCCCTTGTCCTGGCTTCTTTCTTCCCAGCTCTGTCCTTGCTCATTCTCCTGCTCTTTATTTATCCAGCTCGTTCTCGTTGTTTCCAGTGTGCGTCACGTTCTGCTTCCTTCTTCTACCCTCTCTCTCTTCAGCTCCCTCTCCTCTCTCCTCTGGCTTTACACTCTGCCTTCCACCTGTCCTTGTTTGAGAGACGGATTGAAATCTCAGGCCCCGGTGCTAGGAAACCCAAGTAGGACAGCTGGCTCTGCTCTTAGCCGACAAGTAACTTTGGGAAAGTTATTCTGAGCTTTAATTTCTTCATATGTCAGATGGAGATAATAACAACTTCACAGGATTGTTTTAAAGATGATATGAGATTATCATGTAAAGTGCTTGGGATGATGCCTGGTACATAGTAAGTACTAAAAAAAAAAAAAGATACTTATTGTCCATCCCTATTCATTTCTCTTCCCTCTGGCTCTCCTCATCCTTCTGCCAGACTGAGTCTCTGCAACTGCATCTCCGTAGAGACCATCCAGTGGGATAAACTGAACAACTTTCCCCCACTTCATAGAACAGGTTAGACGGAAATGTGTCTTCTAGAAATTTATCTTGGAGAGCTGGGGCCGGAGGCTGCTCTTCCCGGTGCACCTGCGAGAGAGCATGTTCCCTATCTTCCCAGAGAACCTGGCACTCGAAGTGCATAATTCCACGGGGCTGAAAGCCAACCCAAACTTTGAGCATAGCAACTTCTGGCATGATTTTATAGCCCAAAAGATATTCAAGAAGCCTCGTACCACTTCTGAAGCCCTTGAGAATCGTCATCAGGTGGGGGTATTCATGCAGGTTAATTCGGCTGAACAACATCTCCAGAAATGAGAGACTGAAGTTCTTTTCCAGGTGGGTGAGGATGTTGTACACCACTCTGGGGACGGGAACCTGATTTCTACAGGCCTCCATGGATTCCTTAAAAAAATGGAATCAAGGATTATTATGAATGATTATAAAATGGAATGGAAGTTTATTGTACATTTGTGGTTTTCTAAGTCATAAGAATGGTATTTCATTCTGTTAAGAAGGAATTTAACACAAATGCACGAACTCGAATGTAGTAGAGAAGTCACAGCTCCACATGTTTACTTCTAGAACCTCACATAGGTTTGGACTGCTAGTCATAGGAATAAATAGTTTAGCCTTCTTTAAAATAAGTCTGCTTTGTGAACCTTATTTTAGGTACATTTAAGGGAAGAAAGAAATTTTAGGAAAGGGAAAGGGGAGTCAAAGGCTGCTACTGTGTAATTAATTCTCTAAGGCTGTGGACAGAACTCTGTAGCAATGGCAGGAGAGAACTGACTGCATAACACTTCCGGAGCACTACTAGGCTAGTCCTTGGGTACAGAGCAGTGGATAAGACCAACCTGGGGCTACTCATATTGAGGGAGGGACACTGTCAGGTGGAGAAGATGGGCATTAAATAATAAACAAATAAAAGAAATGCCCGGTTGCTATTGAGAGAAGTGTTAGAAAGGAAAGCATAGGTTTTTCTAAGAAATCAGATGAGTGGGTTAAGGAAGGCTCTCTGAGCAGTGACATCTGGGCTGTGACGTGAAGAGGGGTTGGAAGCCACCAGGCCGAGACAGGGAGAAGACTGTTCAACCACTGCTGTACTTCCCTGGGCCTGGGCTCAGGAAATGCATAAAAGAACCCCCAAATTATAAAAGAATGCCATTTTTGTCCACATAGCCATATCTTCCAATGCCTGCCTTGCTTCACATTTGAATGAACTGTGCGCACCAAGCTCCTAGGAATGGGGAGGGCGCCCTTAGTGGTGGAATGGTATCACCCCTCCAAAAGGATGTCCACTTGAAACCTGTGAATGTGACCTTATTTGGAAAAAGGGTCTTTGCAAATGTAATTAGTTAGGGTCTTGCGATGAGATTATCCTGGATTAGGGTGGGCTCCGCATCACGACGCCCAGTGTCCTTAGAAGAGAAGAGAAGGAGAAAGGACAGGGAGAGGAAAAGGTGATGTAGAGACTGATGTGCAGATGGAAACAGCGATTGCAGGTGAGGTTTCGACAAGCCCAGGAACACAAAGTGTTGCTGGTGCTGCCAGAAGGTGGGAGCGTCAGGAACAGACTCTCCCCGGGAGCCTCGAGAAGGAACCCACCCTGCCAACACCCTGATTTTGTACTTCCGACCAAAGCCACCTGGGTTGAGGTCATTTGTATGGCAGCCCCTGTGACCCCGTCTTTCCCTGATAATGCACATTTTGGACCATGCCTTCCAAGCTCCAGAAGCCGTAGGGGTTTGTGTTTTTGAAACTTCAATATTTGGGACTTCTTGGTGGGGGCTGGGCTGCCACGGGCAAGCGGGCAGCACGACTCACCCTGTACATTGTCTCAGTGATGAAGAAGTTGTCTCGGAGGCCTTCGAGGAAGGGAAATGGCTTGTATATGGCATAGGCAATCTCCAGCTTCTGGTATATGAACTGCTGGAGAAGAGTGTCTTCTAAGGCCCTGGTCATGGTGAACATCCTATGAAAGAGGCAGGAGAAGAGAGGAAAGACTCTGGGAACCTGGGGAGCTGCTCTTTGCGCTCAGTGGGCATCTTCAGACCGGCATCCTGGTTCTTCTCCACCAGACAGCCCTTAGCAGTCTGCAAAGCAATGCCTACCTCAAAGGCTCATGGGTAAGAGGCAATGACAACACCCAGCGACCGTGGAGGCAGAAAGTGACCAATAATATGATGCCGAAATCCCAAAGGGGCTGCTGGTGAACATAAGACAGATATTTAAAATAGCTAATATCTATCGAATACTTCCAATGTGCCAGACTTTGTTCTAAGAGTTTCCCATGCAGTAACTTCTTTGATCTTCACGAAACCTTGCAACACAGTTACTATGATTGTACCCATTATACTGCGAAGGACACTGAGACGTAGAGATGTTTACTAACTTGCTCTAAATCGCACGACTTAGAACTGGTAGAGGTAAACAAATTCTGACTTTCTGCTTCTGGGTTTATGCTCATAAGTTCTATGGTCCATGGTTATGCTGAACTGAGTTAAGATTACCTGGGCAGCAGCTTAAGGCAGACACCAGCAAAGCTCGTAAAGAGGGACCACCCAGTAATGTGTAGAAAGACGAAAACCTGATAACATTTAGAAACTCTAGTGACCTACCTACAATCTTTGACACACAAGCAGGCCAAACACAAACAGTCATGAAAGATGTGAAAGACATAATTAATAACTGATTTATTATATGTATCAATTTCATATCTCAGGACAGACACACGCCTTTCCCAGGCCCATGCGACATTTATAAAAATTAGTCATTGATAGGCCAGGAGAAAATATCCATATAATAGGCAGAAAACTTACAGATGACATTCTTGATAAATTGTCAAGAAAAGTATACTAACAAAAAGTTCAATCACCCAGAGATTTTTTTTTTAAAAAACAAAATAGAGATCCCATTTGTCCAGCTTCATTTCGTGTATGATTGAGAACTAAACTGTAATTAATGACTGTTTCCAGGATTAATCCCAATGCTAGATTGAGCAACCCTGCTCTCTCTACTCATTCCCACATCCTTTAAGTTTGACAGGAAAAAAAGAAACATATTGTAAAAATAGAATAATCCATAACAGTATTGGAAAAGAAAAGATGCCATCAGGGGTCTATAATTGCGAAGAAATCCTGGAAGATTCAGAACAGGTGGAAGGGAAATCTAGCATCCATGATATAGACAGAATCTATCATATGGGGAAGAACACTGCAAAGATCAGCACAGAGCCAGAGAAAGCCAGAATGAACACGTGGTAAGAGGAGGAAATGGCCCTGGGATTACATTTAGGATGATTAATTATACAACAGCATCAGAACATAATATCCACCAGGTTCCTTATCTGTTATGATTCTCAAGAATGAAAGCAAGGTGCAGAGAGGTTAAGTAACTACCCGAGGTTGGCAAAGCAGAGCTTGTCTGACTCAAGCCCCCTTTTACTAGTACATGATATTGGTTCTCATATGCTAGTGTTCAGATTTTTATCATGTAAAGGAGTCTTAAAAACAAATAAGCAAAAGGCAAACATCCATGTAGAAAAAAAAGCAAAAGACATAAATAGGCAGTTAGGTCAAATGTGCAATAAATATATAAAAAAGCATGGCAATTCACTAGTAGTTGGGACAGTACGAAAGAAGAATAAAACAATAATAAAATAAAGAATAAAAGAATAAAAACAATAATCACAGATGTTCCTGGTGAAAACGTAAACAGGTCCAAATGTTCTGGAGGCTAATTAAGCAATCAGGGTCAGATACTTTAAAGTATGTATTCCCTTGAATTTATTTCCCAGGAATTCCCAGGAATTTATTTCAAGGAAGCAATCATAAATGTGCTTAAGGAAAATATATAAAAAGTTCATGAAACACTAGAGGGGAACTTAAATGTTCTCTCATTGTCTCTTTCCCACTAACTACCTGTAGTTACTTGCACAATGGATAATAAATGAGTTGCCCATTTGGGGCAGAGTGCAAATCACAGAGCATGGAAGAGGAGAGTAGGGAGCAAATCTTGGTTCCATCCATAACAACAGGCTCGAATTTAGGGAAAAAAGAGTTGAGCTGTGTCTCTGCTCCCCCACTACTCCCACATCTGTCCCCCTTTTTCAGAGTCTCTGGTTAAATCCCACATACCTCTCTCTTTGGAAGACAATATTTTACCAAGAGAGAGGCTCACAGTTTCAAGAGTTGGATTCCCCCCTGTAGCTGCTGCCAGGAAATCAGCTGTCAGAGCCTAATCACCAAAAATGAAGAATAAAGCAGCTGAGACAAAAACCCACCTGGATGCTGGGTCTGCCACCTGCTCCTGCCCCTTTCCTGGGTCCGGCAGCCAGGGATCACTCCTGGAAGACGGAGAGAACAGCAGGGAGATGCCAGTGGGTGAAACAGGAAGTCTGTGCTTTGCCACATGCAGTGAGGGCCAGGCTTCCGGAGAAAAGAAAAGTGAAAGTATTTGGAGCAGATCGTGCAGGAAGCTGAAGACAGTGCCTGCTGCCTCCCTCCATCTCCGACCAGACACTTGTAAGGTTCCGGGGCATTTGGGGGAGGTGGGGGGTTCTGCCATCCGGACCAGCCTGGGGAGGGGAGTGTGGAAGGGAGGAGGCATAGGGGTCCAGCCCCAGGGGCCATGGGAGGGAACTGGGAACATACCATCTGTGTGCTTCCCTACCTACTTCTACTTCCCCAGGACTTGTCCTGCTTCTGTACGTTTGGAGGATGAAAATGTTCCCACACTGAAGTGTGGTAGTGGTTATACAACTGAATAAATTTGCTAGAAATCGTCAAACTTTACAAAACAAACAAAAACCAAAGGGGAGGGGAGGTAACTCAGAAATGTCCATCATTTGTCAGGATAAAATTATTGCCTAAGAAAGTTGAGATAAAAGGGAACCTGAATATAACCTGAAATCACATAACGGTAGGCAGACCTCTGGGCAGGAAAGCGGTCAGGGGCCAGGCAGCCATTTGGGAGCCGGGGATGTGAGGAAGTCCGGTCTAAGACAGAGCTGGGCTCAGGAGAAGACTCCAGAACAGCCACTTCAGGGAAGGCAGAATACCCCCTCCACACAGCCTTTAAAGATTCCCTGTGTACATTGGCATGTAAGGTCTGTGAGAACACAAATCTGTTTAACATTATTTAAATCAATAGTTCTCAAATGTGTTCTGCCCATGAGCTCCCCTTACCAGGACACCCATGCTCCTCAGAAAAAAAAGATGGCTGAAACGGTTCTGGGGTCTAAGAAGCCTTGAAACCAAGGCTCACCTGCTCGAGTGAGAGCCCTTCCATGCTTGTGATGGAGGCACCAGCATCCCCAAGCCTATGCTCGGGCAACAGGCCCAGCCCTGGTGCTGGAAGGTCACGCTTAAAGAAGACGGAAGCGTAGGAGCCTCAGGAAGTCCACAACGTGATACTCACGGCTGAGGAGAGCGTGCTGTGGTGCCTCAGAACTTGGTAGCCTACAGCGCTGTGCGGTGTAGGGACGTGGGCAGCGAGAGGGATTCAGACCATTTTGTACAATTGTCACATTTCGTTGACCTGAAGCCCTCCACTTACCCTGAAAAGTCCCCTCATGGACATTGGACATCCTAGCCTGGAACCAAGACTCTCCTCCTTCAGACCCATCCAGAGATAGATTAGGCAAAGGCAAAGGCAAAAAAAAAAAAAAAAAAAGCAGTGTGGAAACATAATGCCAGATCAAACAGAAATGATTAAACTAGAAATAGATGTGAATAAAGATAAAAATGTTTCTATCTCAGCAACACATGCTTGAGAATATAGTAATAATGGGAAAACTTCAGCTGTTATTTCAATGACATGTGTATTGAGAATTTACTAAAATTATGTATAATTCCTTTTTAGCTCCATTTTATTTATTATGTTAAGTGTTCATTTAACTTGATGAGTTTTCACAAATGTAATCATAATTACAATTAAGAGATAGATCATTTCCATCATTCCAGAAAGTTCCTTCGTACCCTTTGCAGATAGCCTCCTCCCCAACCCCAGCATCAGACAACCACTGATGCGCTTCCTATTACTACAGATTCTTTTTGCCTGTATCAAAGTTTTACATAAAGGAAAACACACAGTATGTGCATTTTGATGTGTGGCTTCTTGGGGTCATCATAATGCTCTTGAGATTCACCTCTGTTGTGGAGGGTCGATAATTTATTCCTCTTTAGTAGGTGTGCTGGCCAACTCTTGTTCATCCCGTCCGATCGCCATGATGTCACCAATGTAATTGATCCGTGTGATGTTCTATGGGATGTCCAGGTGATCCAGATCTCTTCGGACTATATTATGACAAAGGGCAGGTGAGTTGACATAACTCCAAGACAAAACTGTAAACGAATGTGCTTATCTGTCATGAAGAACTAAAACTCTTTCCGATCCTCCTTTCTAATCAGGATGGAAGGAACACATCTGCCAAATCAATGGCCGCATACCACATACCTGAGGTCCATGGAATGACCTGGGCTGGGGATCGTACTGCCCAGACTGCTTATTTTCTTATTCCAGTCTTTGGCTGTCCTGTAAATTCGGGGAGTTACCCAATATGCATCTAAGAAATTGATTTTTCTGCCTGAGTTAGCCAGCGTCAGTTTCGATAACTCACACCCCAAAACTTCAACTTAGTAAAAGTTGGTATCAGAGAACGAATTGTGGGCAATGGATCTTCAGAGAAATATGCTCAGTCTGAGCTTGGTTATCTGACCTACCTGGACATAAACACAGGGGACATCCCATTAGTGTTCAAAGATGGGAGTTTGGGAGGCTTTGGCAAGCAAGGGCAAGGTAACACATGAACTTCTAGCTCTGGATGGTGATTAGGGCTCTACACGATTCCAAGTGTCGGATCTTAGCACACTTAGCAAAATGGAGAGGAACTTTCCAGGTAGAAAGAAAGCATTGACTGGCCTTCAGATATTCCCACCTACTTGGCCTAAATCTGGGTGGGAAAACAAAGACAGGATGGAGGCCAGAATCTTCTTGTCCCACGGGTCATAGGGAGGAAAAAGAAAACAACTCTACCTCTGTGTTAGGAACCAGGGACTATCTGATGGGCATAGATGGTCTTGGTCCAGGAACTGTTATCTTAGGGAGACTGGTTCTCTAGTAAATGTAAAGAAAAACAAGACAGTGGGAGAGATAAGCTAAAATTCCAGCCTATCGTTATCTGGGCTAAGGCATGATATCGCAAACTAGGGCTTTCTTGTAAACTTGAAGGGAGTACCCCTGAGGAATGCCAAAAGCCTTTTGCTTCTCAGCAGAAGAAGCTGGCACATTTATGTCATTGTCCAGCTGAGTGATGGCCTGGGTCTGTCTGCTGCTTAAAGGCAGGAAGAGGAGAGAGAGAGGAGACACCATAGCGGGTTCTTGCAGTCTGGGCCAGGCGTTGTCCAGGCCACTGTGCCCCACGGAGAGGACAGCTGTGCCCAACAGAAGCTCAGCTTCACGGCCCCTTTGCCGCACAAAGGGAGAGAGGGAGAGAGAAAGGACGGGCAGTGGGTGGTGGCAGGCAGTCCCCCGTGTGTGTGGCACCTGGTAGGCACACGGACCCCATCCACAACCCCCATGAGATGTCCTCATCAATATCCCGAAATCTGGAATCTGTCCCAGCCAGATGGATGTTCACTTCTTTGGAGGAAAGAAAGAACAGAAGTGGGCAGAAGGGTAGAAATCTCTGGCCCTCTATACTTTGCAAACAGATTTGTGCAAATTTCTAGCACTTCTATAATGAGCCAGAAGAAGCAGGATTCAGTGAAACATACTTTGGAAACATCCTGCTTTGCTTCTGGTTCCCCAGGCCTCGCCTGCTTTGACCCAATGCTCTGACCAAGGGCCTGGATTCCACAGGTGCCTGGATCCCATTTGCCTGTCTTGGATCCACTGTCCTACCTGGATTTCTAGTCCTCCTGTTTTGTTTATTTTATTTTATTTTGTTTTATTTTATTTTATTTTATTTTATTTTATTTTATTTTATTTTATTTTATTTTTTTAAAGATTTTATTTATTTATTCAACAGAGATAGAGACAGCCAGCGAGAGAGGGAACACAAGCAGGGGGAGTGGGAGAGGAAGAAGCAGGCTCACAGTGGAGGAGCCTGATGTGGGGCTCGATCCCACAACGCCAGGATCACGCCCTGAGCCGAAGGCAGACGCCCAACCGCTGTGCCACCCAGGCGCCCCTATTTTATTTTTTTTAAAGATTTTATTTATTTATTTGACAAAGACAGCCAGTGAGAGAGGGAACACAAGCAAGGGGAGTGGGAGAGGGAGAAACAGGCTTCCCGCAGAGCAGGGAGCCCGATGCGGGGCTCGATCCCAGGACCCTGGGATCATGACCTGAGCCAGAGGCAGACACTTTAGACACTTAACGGCTGAGCCACCCAGGTGTCCCTCCCATTTTGTTTATTTTATTTGCGCTTTGCTCCCATTTCTTTTTCTCCCAACTTTATGCTGATACCGTGTGTTTTTGTAAGTTGCTTCAAATCCTTTCCAGAATGAAGGCCGGCCACGTGTGGAAAACATTCTGTACAAACGTAAATGTGATGCAGTTGGTAGCTAGCATCACATTATCCTTTAAGGTCTAGGTAATGTCAGTTCCAAGCCCTTTCCCCAGCCCGTGTGAAGCCTGTCGCCCTGATTTCAGTGACCAGTTGAAGCTCAGTGTTTTCTAATCACCCTGGCTACGTGTGTAAAGTGCCTGTATATTCAAGAAAACTTAGAAAGGCACACCAAAAGGCCCCTCTGCTCAAACTTGGCACTTCCCTCCGGTTGCAGGAGTAGGGAATGTTCTCTGGCCTCTGGCTGCTTTCCAGCGATTTGAGGAACATCTTCCCCACCTTATAATGCTGAGCATTTTGGCTCTGCCTAGCCCTGTGTGCCTGGCCAGTCCACCATTTCAGAGAAGATCTGAAATGTCTGGTTCTCCTTCTTTCCTTCTCACCACCACCTGAGCAGAGTGGTAGGGGCAAACATGGAGTTCACTTCCTGCCCCCATAGCCTATGCCCCCTCACCTCAACACAACCTGGATCCATTTGAGTGAAACCAACCTTTCCGCTCTCTTTCCTTAGCACGAGCAGTGACCTGTCTGCCATGGAAACTGAGCTGGCCTTAGTCCTCTGCCCCGGGGCTGAGAACCGCCTTAGAGGTTGGGCGCAGGGAGACCTCGTGTTGGTATAACCACAGCACACTGTTCAGCAACTTCACTTTTCCCCTTTGGGTGTCACAATCAATGGGTACGAGAGCTCAATCAGTGGGTAGACTTTCTCCTCAGAGCTCCAGGGAGGCACAAAGGCAGTAAACGTCTGCTCAAGGTTGATCCTGGGCCAGCTCCATGACCCAGTGGGGCTGGCAGTGGAAGATGGCGGGTGGAGGCAGCCAGCTCAGCCGCAGGTCAGTCCTTACCTCCCGTCCTTGATCCCCATCTCCCGTAAGGTCGGCGTCTACACTGGTTATTTTTGTCTTCCCAGACTCATTCCACAGGTACATGACAGAAAAAGATTACATGTAAATAAGTAATGGGGAAATCAGATTTCTTAAATCACAGCAGATTAGCTGCCGGGGAAACTTGGGGCCCTCTTGACTCATATGACCTTCTTATTTCCTTGCAAAATCCATGCAGCTGGGCTGGCGTGGGTGGAACTCCCTGGCCCTCCTGAGGCCTTGCTGTGGGGTTCCATGACTCCCATGCCCTATGAATCCTCTCGTTTCCCCTGAGCCTCCTCTCTCCCTACCCCAAACCCCCAAAGACAACTCTGCCCAGAACAGTTTCTTTTAGGAAAAGTAACATTGAAATTGGATGTTGTCAAACTTCTGGTTTCTGGGTAGCTGGGGGCTAGTTCTGCTCGGAGCTTATCTAAGCAGGGCATCTGTACACCAACGAGTTAGGGGAAGTGAAAGCAGACCCAGTACTGACAAATACAATCGGGTGGGGAGGGAGGTGTTACTTTATCTGATCTGCCTTGTTACACATTTGTCTAGGGAAGGAGTGAATTTGTCTTCTAAAAATACAAGACAAAGACATCAACACGTTCTTGCTAGAAATTAAAGCAACCGGAAAGTGTATGGCAACCCCTCTAACCCAGACTCCAGTGCTGGCCGGGCCCCAAGAAGGCACCCACAGAGCAGCCAGGTAGGTCCTCAGCACCCAGCACCCTCACTCCTGGCAGCCAAGGATGCAGCCCACAGCTGCTCCTCCACCTGGTCCCGAGAGATGGGAGAGGAGCAAGCTTGAGTCCGGCCAGTCCTTGGCCTCCAGGCAGGGAAAGGAAGGCCCTGAGAAGTGACAGTGGGGTAACGCTGATCTCATAAACTGAGTTGGGAGGTGCTGCCTCTTCTATTTTCTAGAAGAGTTTGGAAGGAACTGGTATCATTTTTTTCTTTAAATGTTTTGTAGAATTCACTAGTAATACTGGTGCTTTCATTTTTTCAGGTCTCTTTTTTAAAAGATTTTATTTATCTATTTATTTTAGAGAGAAGGAGAGAGCCCGTGCGTGTGTGCACTCACACCTGTGTGTGGGGGGGCGGGTAGGGGGGTGCAGGTGGGGTGATGGTGGGGGGAAGGGCACAGGGAGAGGGAGAGAGAGAATCCCAAGCGGAATTTATGCTGAGCGAGGAATCTGATGCCGGCCTTGATCCCACAACCCTGAGATCATGACCTGAGTCTAAATCAAGAGTCATGTGCTCAACCAACTAAGCCACCCAGGCACCCCTTTTGGAGGCCTATTAATCATTGATTCATTCTCTTAATAGATGCAGGTTATTCAGGTGATTGTTTCTCCTTGTGTGAACTTTGGTAGTTTGTGTCTCTTAAGGAGTTTTTCTGTTTCATCTTCTATCAAGTTCTTCATCATGGAGTTTTCCATGGTATTATTTCTCTGCTATCTTTTTAACATCCATGGGATTAATAGTGATGGCCCCCTCTTGCCTTTCTGATATCAGTAATGTTTGTCTTCTCTTTACTTTGTTAGCTTTTCTAGAGGTTTATCAATTTTATTGATTTTCCAAAAAAATCAGCTTTTGACTTCATTGATATTCTCTGATGTTTTCCTGTTTTCAGTTTCATTGACTTCTACTCTAATTTTAATGATTAATTTTTTTCTGCTTGCGTTAGGTCTCAATTTCTCTTTTTTTCTTTAGTTTCTATAGGTGGAAGCTTAGGTTATCCATTTAGATCTTTCTTCTTGTCTAATGTGTGCATTCAACGCTGTATATTTTCCTCTAAGCACTGCTTTTGTTACATCCCATAAATTTTAATAAGTTGTGTTTTCATTTTCATTTAGCTCAAAATATTATAGTTTCTCTTGATATTTCTTCTTTAACCCTAGATGTATATTCTTTAATTCCAAGTATTTGCAGGAATTGTCCAGCTATCTGTTTTTTCTACTTGTATTTCATTATGTTCCGAGAACATATTTTTAAATGATTTCTATCCTTTAAAATGTTTTAAGGTGTGTATTATAGCACAGAATATGGCATATTTTAGTGAATATTCCATGTGAGCTTGAGGGGTATGTGTATTTTGCTGTTGTCGAGTGGAATATTCTGTAAATGCCAATTAGATCAGGTTGATTGATGGTGCTGTTCAGATCAACTATATTCCTAATGATTTTCTGCCTGCCTGATCTATTAATTACTAAAATAGGGGCATTGAAGTCTTCAACAATTGTAGGGGATTTGTCTATTTCTCCTTCTAGTTCTATCAATTTTTGGGTCACATAGTTTGTTACTTGCATGCACGTTAAGGATTCCTGTGTCTTCCTAGAGAAATTGATCCCTCTGTCACTCTGACAATTTTCCTTGTTCTGAAGTCTGCTTTGTCTGAAATTAATGTACCTTCTACAGCTTTCCTCTGATTAATATTGGCATGGTATCTCTTTCTCCATCCCTTCACTTTGATCCTATCTGTGTTTTTATGTTTAAGGTGGCTTTCTTACAGACAGCATATAGTTGGGTGTTTTTTTGTTTTGTTTTTTTCACTCTATTGATCTCCGTCTTTTAATTGCTATATTGAGATCATTCACATTGAGAGTATTCCTGTAGTTGGATTAATATCTACATGTTTGCAACTGTTTTCTACTCATTATTCTCGTCTCTGTTTCTACTTTTTCTTCTTTTTCTGCCTTGTATGGTTTTAATTGAACATTTTATGACTCCATTTTCTCTTCTTCTTCCCTAGCATATGAATGATGTTTCTTTTGAAACATTTTTAGTGCTTTCCCCAGAGGTTGCAATATATATTTACGACTAGTCATATCTGTTAGTTATTTATTTACTTATTTATTTTTACTTTGCTTAATACCATTTATTTTCTTCATACCCGTGTTTTCAAATTACACTATCCTGCTTTATGGGAGATGCATGTCACAAACTTATAAAAGAATGTCACAAACTTCTCCCTCCTGTCCTTATCAACATTGCTGTTGTCATTTTGCTTATGCAAATGCTCTAATCACGTAGTTGCTATTATTACTTTGAATAAACAGCTATCTCTTAGGTCATTTGAGAATGGGAAATTAGTGAGAACCTCAAAAGCTAGCTTTTGTTCATATAGATTACATCAATTGATATTTGTCATATTAGGAATTAAAACTTTGAGCACTTAAATATTTATTTATTCATTAAAAAAATAATGAACTCATTACGTGCTGATATAAATGACATATTTTATGAAAAATAACTGTGTTTTCTAAAGGACAGTAAATTAGTAAGAAGATTAGCAATGCTTTATATTTTTGCAGATCTCTTTAATAGTTGGCTCAGTAGAAGACACCTGGATTCTCCTATCGGCTCTGCAGTCAATCTTTTGTGATCCCACAGAAGATGTATTCCCTGGGGAATTCCACTATACATGTGTGACAGGACAAGAGAGAAAAGGGGTTAATAATATCTTAGTACTATTATGAAAACAGTTCCGACCATGGTCATGCATGAAAGGGTCTCACGTAATCCCAGGCGTCCCTGGACGATACTTTGAGAATCACTACTTTAAAATAATTTTTGAGGGACATCTGGGTGTCTCAGTCACTTGAGCTTCTGCCTTGGCTCAGCTCATGATCTCAGGGTCCTGGGATCGAGCCCCATGTTGGGCTCCCTGCTCAGCGGGGAGCCTGCTTCTCCTTCTCACCTTTCCTCTTCTCTCCACTTGTTCTCTCTCTCAAATAAATACATAAAATCTTAAAAAAAAAATGAAAATTGTGTGACCAACGCAGATGGTACAGGAGTGAAATATATTCTGAGCCGTTGCACAGCTATTTGTTTTCATTGAAGTTTGGTTGACACACGATGTCACATGATGTTCTGCTCAGCACAGTGTCGCTTGCACAAGTATCTTGCCTTCACACATGAGTAACTGGACAGGGTATATGTTTTTTACTCATTTCTTTTTACCTCTGAATCTATAGATTTGCATAACTGTTTTAGACATTTCGGGTTTCAGGTTTAGTTGCTTGGGGTTTTTTTTTTCCCCCTTTTAAAATTTTTACCCACTATGTTCTGGGAAAATTCTCTCCTTATTTTACAACGATTTTAGCTACCCTTTTTTTTTTCTTTTCTTTTTAAATTTAGCGACCATTTTAAATTTCCAAGCCCCCATCTTCTTATTTTCTGGCCTTTTCTTCATGTCATCCTGGACAACATATATTCTCCTATCTGTATGACAATACTTGTTTCTTGGCAACTCTCTTCTGTCCCCAGCACTGTTTCTGTGTATGCTGCGGTAATTTTTGTTCTTTGCTCATTTTGGTTCTACTCCTTCCTGTGGCAGGTTTGCACAAATGCGTGTGGCCTATTGTTTGTTCCTGCGTAAGGGCAAGGCCTTAAGGCCTGAAGGTGAAGCCCTTTTTTTCCACTTAGTCATCTATATTTTTTGTAAGAAGCAGCCTCTAGTATCTTGCCTGGATGTGGGTGTGGCACATGCTGGGGGGGTGGTGGTCAGAGAGGAGCTGGGGAGCCGATCGGTTAGTATTTTGCCTTTCAAGCAACCCTGCTGGCCTACGATGGCGCCTCCCTCCCTGGCTCCGCTGCGTCTCAGGGGCTGCAGGACATGCTGGACCCTTTTCTCACCTCTGGGACCCTCGGCCACCAGCGACAGCAGTTAGCACTCGGACCACTACTGCTCTTTCAGACTTCGGTTTCAATTTCTCACCTAACTCCCTTCCCTTAGTTGTTGTGCCTTTAATTCCTTTACTTTCATTTTAGGGGGCCCTCTAATCTGAGGGGAGCAAAGCACTTGTCTTGGGTCAACTATCTTTAACCAGAAGGCTTTTTCTTTTTAATGGGTAAGGAATGGGTTTTGTTCCATTCTAATGCATATGCATAAGGGGAAGTCCCAATGACCCTCTTAATGTGGGATAGAAAAATCTTACAAGTGTTTACACCTTTTAGAATTACAGAGAAGTTTATCAAGACATTATCAGCGAGGGGAACCATTTATGCAGTAAGAATCAGAATTACAAAGCTTTTTGGGTTTAAAAATTACTTTCCCAAGGCTTGACCATAATGTTGGAATCCAGGAGTCTTACAGGTCTCCACGTATAGATAACACTTACACGGGCAGGTTTAGCTGCAGAACGAGTCGTACTTTGAATATACACACGTCTGTGTATGAGGCCAGAGAAAAACACCTATTCTTGTGACTGTTACTTGAAACCTTGTGCGAGGGGCATCTTTGACCTAATACTACCGTGTGGAATGCCATTCTTGCCTCTGCAGTCACAGATGGGTGCGGGACGTCTACCCCTTGTATGTCTTACTTGAGATTTCTTCTCTTTGTTGTTCACTAGGAACATTTGCTGTTCGATTGCTCTACACACTCAACACTCATGTCTTATTCAGGCTTCGCCAAATCCTATAAATGGATACTATTACTACTCCCGTGTCACATCAGGCAACTGAACCTCAGAAAGCTGGCCAAGGTTAGAGCAAGTAAGAAGCACAGCCAGGACTTGTCCTCAAGTCATCTGCATCCAGAGCCCGCACTTAGTATGAAATGGGCAAATTGAACAGGCTTTCGCAAAACTACACCTTACCATACTTGTTTATGAGAGCACACAGTGGTCAGTGAACAATCTGGAATAACCAAGAATGATCTCGCTGTCTAATAGAGGCAAACAGATTATGGAACATGTTAGACAGGGGAATGTGAGGGGAAGTTCTTAGAGGCGATAACCAAGCTGTTCTTGAAAAGGAGTAGGATTTTTCTAGGCAGAGAATATTCAGTTTAGTCTTCTGCTTACAGAATACCGTATAGCAGAATAGCATTCATTGCATGTGATTTTGAGAGAGAGAGAGAACACGAGCGGAGGGAGGAGCAAGAGAGGGACAAGTAGACTCCACACTAAGCCTGGAGCTTGATGTGGGATTCAATCTCACCGCCCGAAGATCACGACCTTAGCCAAAAGTGAGAGTTGGCCACTTAACCGACTGCGCCACGCAGATGTCCCAACTGTCAGCGATTTTAATTATATAATATCCGATGGAATCTCAAGAAACACACCAGACAGAACAGGATAAAGGGAAAGAACCCTGGGGCACAGTTCGAGAGACATTTTCTGCCTTGATGCCAGATCATATGTGCTCCATGTATTCTTTTAACTGCAGAAAATACCTCCTGATATAGGCAAAAACAAAATTAAGTTGGCCTTATAGCCATAGGGACTGAAATTGTGAAGTATGACAATAACTTAGGGTCTACAGAGGTATAGAGAAAAACTCTTGCGAAATCCTGGCAGGACTGTAAACTAATCAATCACTTTGAAAAAGAACTTAGCAACTTAAAAGTTTGAAGGCTGTGTACCCAGTTTCTCTACAGTTCACTTCTAGGTACATAAGCTAAAGAAATTCTTGTTATCTGCACATAAGGAGATATAAACAAGGTTGTTCACCAAAATACAGCTCATAATAACAAAAAATTAGAATAGACCTAAACATTGACCAGTAAAGGATTATTAGGTAAATATTGTCTATAATTATGTAAAATATTATTACACAGCAATTAAATGCACTGATTTGACTTTAAAATATCAATATGGACATATTATAAATATGAGGATACATGGAAAAAGGCAAATCAGGCATACCTTGTTTTTTTATTAAAGATTTTATTTATTTATTCGACAGAGAGAGACAGCCAGCGAGAGAGGGAACACAAGCAGGGGGAGTGGGAGAGGAAGAAGCAGGCTCATAGCGGAGGAGCCTGATGTGGGGCTCGATCCCATAACGCCAGGATCACGCCCTGAGCCGAAGGCAGACGCTTAACCGCTGTGCCACCCAGGCGCCCAGCAAACCTTGTTTTAAAAAAACCTTGCCGTTCAGTGGTAGGTTCTGTAATATTGCCTTAGTTGGTTTTTTATTTTTTTGTCTGTGAACTTCTTTTAAAAACAGTCTGCATTAGTCAGGGTTCTCCAGAGAATCAGAAAAGACAAAGAGTGTGTGTGTGTGTGTGTGTGTGTGTGTGTAAAAGAGATTTATTATAAGGAATTAGCTCACAGGCACCTGAATGGCTCAGCTGGTTAAGCGTCTGCCTTCAGCTCAGGTCATGATCCCAGGGTCCTGGGATCGAGCCCTGTGTTGGGCTCTGAGTGGGGAGCCTGCTTCTCCCTCTACCCCCTGCTCATGCTCTCTCTTGCTATCTCTCTGTCTCTCTCTCTCAAATAAGTAAATGAAATCTTAAAAAAAAAAAAAAGGAATTAGCTCACATGAATATGGATCCTGGCAGTTCTAAAATCTGCCATGTGGGCTGGCAGGCTGGAACCCCAGCAGAGATGATGGTGCAGTTCCAGTCTGAAAGTGGTCTATTTGTGAATTTCTTCCTACATGAAGAGGTCAGTCTTTTTGTTCTATTTGGGCCTTCAACTGATTGGATGAGGCCCACCCACATGATGGAGGGCCTGCTTACTCGAAGTCCACCAATTTAAATGTTAATCTCATCCCAAACCCCCTTTGAGTTGACGCGTACATTTCACTATCACAGTATCATATCAATTCCTGTAAAGATGTTAACACTTTTAAATTCAACGTTTTCTCTAGAAGGGTCAGGTAAAAGTCTTTCTCAGTGGTTTTGATGACCACAGGGTGAACACTTTCACTGCTATATACGAGTCTTTCTGAAACTAAGTGTCTTCTTCTACTGCACCCTTGATTACTCTCTCAGTAAATAAATTCCATTTATTCTGGTCCTTCTGCAAGAACACTATTGGATACGTGTTGGCTCTCCCTTGACTGTCTTTCATGTCTAAAATCTTCCCCTCACCATGGGCCTCTTGGAAACTCAATGTCATGTTTTCGTATTGTGTCTTTGTTCCTCAGGATGTTCACAAGGAACCAGAACCCAGAAGACCAAACCCCAGAGGAGCAGGTGTTCTATGACTTTATTTTTAGGCTCTTCAAAGAGAATAAGGTGGAGATCGCAAGTGCAATAAATAAACCATTTCCTTTCCTTATGGGCCTCCGAGACCGTGACTTTATCCCTGAGCACAAGTATCAAGTAAGTGAGGAGACTTTCCTTATGATACCCAGCTCCACCGATGTTATGCCAGACTGCAGGGTGCAGTGAACAGGCCCAAGGGCCTTCTGTGGGTGGGGACCACCACCATCCTCTAAGTTAGGAGGTGACAGGAGAAAGAGCATCACAGAAAACATTCCTTCTGGGGGGAAGGACATGGTGGTGCCGATGTAGCTGGGTTGGGACTGGGGATGCTACCTCGCTACAGTGCATCTTAGATATATTTATACAGTCGGGTAACAGTAACTGAAAGCAAATCAATGAACTGGGCAATGTTTCATTACAAAGCCCTCTTATTTGACACACTTGAACCTGAGATGATTGAAACTCACAGGCAAGTTGGGTCACGTCAGGATAAATCCAGAGGCAAATGCTTGCTACTCTCTGTCCAAATCATTTCTTGCTCTTTAGGCATTTCTGGAGCCCTAGAACACAGGTGAAGATTAATGATGAGTCTTCCTGGAGACACTGAGGACAAGCCTTCACTTTGTCTTTATGAATTTTCTTTTTTTTTTTTTTAAGATTTTATTTATTTATTTATTTGACAGAGAGAGTGAGAGAGCACAAGCAGGGGGAACGGGGGAACAGTAGAGGGAGAGGGAGAAGCAGGCTCCCCACTGAGCAGGGAATCCGATATAGGACTCGATCCCAGGACCCTGAGATCATGACCTGAGCTGAAGACAGATGCTTAACTATCTGAGCCACCCAGGTGCCCCTGTCTTTACAAATTTTCTTTGCCCTTTGGCCACGTTCATAGCAGGGGAGAGTGGTCACCTGACTTTCTGGAGCCTTTCAGGCCAGGTCAGTCCTGAGGGGAGGGCAGTGGTTACTGTCCGGTCAACAGAATGGCCTCTCATTACCAGTCGGGGCCACTCTTGAAGCATCCCGGCCAGGCTCTTAAGGCCCCACAATCATTCGACTTTGAAGCCACCTTTATTCTTCAAAATTCCTCCCTCAAGTGTGCAACAATGTCAGAGAGGTTCAAATAAGAGTCTATTTTTGAGATGGAGAATACTTAAGAAATCATGCGAACACGTGCGACATCCTCACATTCCACGAGAGAACGGAAGGTTTGGCTTATGATCTGCATCTTCTATAACCTGTAAATCCACAGCTTACATAATTCTCCATTCAATATTTTTAAGCATTTTCAAGAAGCTTGTAGAAATGAGGTCCCAGTGGAAAGAGTGGTCTATGATGTGCTCAGTGAACTAGAGAAGACATTTGACAAGACCGTTCTGGATGCACTGTTCAGCAATCTTAACCTGAAGGCCTATCCTGACTTACTTGCGATTTGCAAAAGCTTCCAGAATGGTAATTATAGCTTTCAACAACTTTGGGGGATTCAAACCCATCTCATTCACCGATTCATTCATTCAATCTTTATTAATGTTTGACACTCATTTTATCAAGTGACAGCTTCACAGCAGGCAGACAGAATACGGTGGTGAAGACAATGCACATGACCCCGTGTCCTCATGGAACTTACAACTAGTGGGGGTGACAGACGTTTAGCCGAGTAACCCCACGCCTGATTGCTTGGCCAGGACCTGAATTTGGGGCTGAGAAATGTAGGATTTGAGTCTCTACTTTCTGGGGGGGGGGGGGAAGGCATGAATTATGTGCTTTTGTAGGAAAGGGGAGGAAGTCTCTCTGTTACCTGTAGTCATGTTCAAACAGTAAAAGATATTGTCTTAGACAATATGTCCTTTGGTGCCATTGTGTGCCAATTTACTTCTCCAGACAAACAGTAGAGAACTCACTAGAGAGGACTGGGGGAGCGGCAGAAGAGTGTGGCTAAAAACACAGCCTGGGAGGGAGTGTTTGGAAGCTAATTCTGGGAAGGGAAGTTGATGGGGATTTTTGAGGGTCTGACACCCAGGGACAGGAAATTTGAAGTTTAGTATTTGGGACATCAGGAGGTAATGAAGGATTTTTAAGCAGAGAAAAAGTAAAAGAAGTCAACTTAAAGAACGGGATGTGCTGATTTGTGAAAACCATACCTTGATTAAAAGAAAAGCTATAATATTTCCACGCTATGATATATCCAAGCCAGAAAAAGGAATAAAGTAAATCAAATACCAATCATACATTTTAAGTCAGGATTGTACGTGGAACCAGGATGGCCCAAGGTCATGGGTATGAAGGAATGGCAGTTATTGTTACTGCCTTCATCTCAGAGGCTCTAATCCTCTCCATGGACTGTGTGGATCCCCTTCCTTGGACCCCAGCACCCACATCACATGTGTTAGTTTCTGGGGCTCCCGATGCTGAGGCTCATCACACCCCCCCACACCCGCCAGGAAGTCGCTGCTGGCACTTCCTAGACCCTGGTGTCCAAGAGAGCCATGGGTCAGCGGTCCAAAGCCAGGAAGCTGGTAGGAAGGTCGTACAACCTGCACAGAGACACATGCTCTTGGGGCGCCCCCTGTGTTCCCAAGACCTCTGACCCACACGGCATTTATCCCCATGTCCTCCTCTGGAGTTTGCCTGGACAAGAAGTCAGTGTGTCCTGGGGAGGGCAGGAGCATCTCTTGTGCCAATAGAGCCTTTCTACCTTCACCCCCACCCTACCACCACCCCACCCCACCACCCCACCCTTCAGTGGGTGCTGCCTCCAGCAGGTGTGCTCTTGTCGTCTGTCTTTCTGGGCCAGTGTCTTTCTCTATTTCTTGAGCTTTTTTTCTCATGTTTTTTGAGTCTTGCTTTTCCATCTATCTTTGGTTGAGTTACCTTGGAACGCAACTGTGAAGCAGGGTGCCCTGGGCTGCTTTCCTGTACTTCTTTTTACCACTTCCTGGGTCCCCGGTACAGCTGTGATAATCATCAGTTGTGTCTTTCAAATGGTATTTGCTTCTTGTTTGTGCCTTACAGAATGTCTTTTTGTTGTTGTTTCCTGTATCTCTCCCCACCCATGCCCCACAGAGAAATGCTAGTCCCTCTTCACTGTTAGGTTTCTCTGTAACCAGATCATCTTCCTTCCCTGACCTAAGATCCTTTTCCTCCCTCCCTCCTTCCCTCCCTTCCCCCCTTCCCTCCCTCCTTCCTTCCTTCCTTCCTTCCTTCCTTCCTTCCTTCCTTCCTTCCTTTCTTCCTTTCTTTCTTTCTTTCTTTCTTTCTTTCTTTCTTCCTCTTTCTTTTTCTCTTTTTTCTCTCTCTTGCTTCTTTGCTTCTTTGTTTCTTTCTTTTAAAACCTCCATCCTTAAAAGATGTTGGGGCTCTTTTTTTATATATAGGTCTATTTCTCTGTAAACATTACTTTTCTCCTGATGAAATCCCATTGCTTCTTCTCTATTCCTAGTTGCATGCAGAATTTACAAAGTACCTCCCATATATATTATTTATTTTAAATTAGCTTTCATTATTTTAAATAGTTCATCGAACTACTCGCCACTTTCCCACCGCCCCTGCTTTCTTTAACCTTCTGAGATGTATGGCAGCATCTGTCTCCGGTCCTGTGAGACCTGCCGAAGCCCAGGGTTCCCCGCGGGCTGGAAGGCTCCCACTGAACTGCCGGAGTCAGGGGTGAGCCAGGTGTGAAGTTGTGAGAGGAAGTTCCTGGTCACCGCCAGATGTCTCTAACTGCCTTTCCTTCCTCTTCCCAGTGATTTATGACCACTTCCATTTTGGAGCCGTTGATGAAGACGAGACAAAGGAGATGTTCCACTTCCAAACACACCACGAGCTAGGTACTTATGACTCCATAGAGACTTGTTCTCTCATCTGCTGAGAGGAATAGCTAGCAGAGATCAGGGGGGCCAAGTTCCTGGGTGGAGAGTGCCCCCTGGGGAGGGATGCAGAAGGAGATGGTAGGGGAGGGGGCGAGCCAGGCCAGTGGTGGCTTGTATGGGATCCTAACTTACCACCCAGGTGTGGAATCCAAAAATGTTGCCAGGCAGATAGGACTGCTCAGAAGATAGAACAGGAACCCGCAAGAGCAGATCTTACTGTGACCATGAGGCACAATTAAGGGGAAGAGCTGACAGTGGTAATTGTGAGTTAGGATTTCAGTGGATCAGGGAAGGGGTAAGGTTTGGCACCAGGTGGCAGACCCAAAGAGAAAGCCAAGAAGGAACTGCTGTAAATGCTTCCCATAATAAGAGAAAAGAGAGGGAGAGAGAGTAATAATCTCCCCATGAGCAGGAGAGAACATGGAAGGAGTGATGCTGTGTAGAAAAGAAAGAGAGGGGCACCGGGGTGGCTCAGTCGGTTAAGTGTCTGACTCTTGATCTCAGCTCAGGTCTTGATCTCAGGGTCCTTAGTTCCAGCCCCATGTTGGGCTCCGTGCCCAGAGCTGGGCATGGAGCCTACTTAAAAAAAAGAGAGAGAGGAAAATGGAAAAGAGCGTAAGGACGAGAACAGAATAAAGGGCAATAATCACTTAACAGTGACAACTGAAGCAACACCACCCTTTCTCAGACCGCTAGGTGTAAGGTCAGCCCTTCCCGTGAAGCAACTCGTTTATTGCTCACACGTGAACTATGTACTCTTGTAACCAATAGCCACCGTTTCCAGCTTTTCAATCTCCTTTTGTTCATATTATTACTAATAACTGATCATTAAATTATTAAACTACAGCATTAATACCGAAAATTATGATTTCTTGGTAAGTTACTGTAACCCAGATATCCCTTTACAAGTACTCTCATTCCAACAGTATTATGAGGGTTATGTTATTCCCACTTGCCAGGGGAAGAAACGGAGATACGAGGAGAGTTGAGGTTTGTGCAAGGGCACGTGACCGGCCTAGGCCTCAAACCCTCTTCTACACAGCAGTTAAGGGCGAACACGCTGTGGCCCCACTGCTGGGCTTCGCGCTTGGCTCTACCTCTTGCTTACTTGGGCAACTTACTTAATTTTTGCATTCCGGTGTATGAACTGAAACTATCGATCTCTAGATCTATAAATCTATATGTCGAAAGTAAGCTTGCTGTGAGTGTTGTTCAAGAGTCCGATGTGCAGGGGCGCCTGGGTGGCACAGCGGTTAAGCGTCTGCCTTCTGCTCAGGGCGTGATCCTGGTGTTATGGGATCGAGCCCCACATCAGGCTCCTCCGCTATGAGCCTGCTTCTTCCTCTCCCACTCCCCCTGCTTGTGTTCCCTCTCTCGCTGGCTGTCTCTATCTCTGTCGAATAAATAAATAAAATCTTTAAAAAAAAAAAAAAAAGAGTCCGATGTACACTGAGCAAAAGAAGCCAGTCCCAATCGTACTGCTGTGGGACCCTGTTTACGTGAGTGTCAGGACAGACGGGGACAGTTCCAGAAAGGAAGGACTTAGTTAATGGTGATAAACATCAGAAGAGCGCTCACTTACGGTGGGTGGAAACAGACTTGAAATCAGCACCTGGGAACTCTCTGGCGTGGTGGAAATGTTTCAGGTGTTGAAAATGGCTAGTAAGCGCCACTGCTGTGTTGGGGACACAGCTGTTTTACGTTCCAGTTAGGTGCATCACAATGAGAAAGAGGTGAGCGAGGATTTGGTGAGCCCCAGGTGGGGTTCTTGGAGCTTGAACACCAGGGTTCAGCTTCAGCGCACAGAGGTCTCTTCTCTGGTCACTGTCTGAGTCCTGCCATTTTCCTGTCCCCCTTGCAGGGTCCTGTGAACACTCACTTCTCCGAACGAATAATGTCAGAGCACTAGAAGAGACACCCAGCTCACTGCCTTATGAAGGACAAGGTAACTATCATTCAACGTACAATTCTCTATTAAATCTTTGTTTTCTTGTCTTTGCGGAACAAAGCCTGCATTTTGTCTCTGATCCCAGGCGTCTGCTAGTCCTTCCTTCCATCTGCCCTTACCTGCCCGCAGATGTGACAGAGACTATGAGAAAAGGAATCTGAGCTCCTCAGTAGAGAGAGTACTTGTGGATGGAGAGTATAGAAAGAGGAAAGGTAGCTAGGGGTAATATAGGACAAATCTCACAGACGGATCCAATTCTCCAAAAGGAACATAAACTCCTACCCTCAAGGGTAGGGAAGGAGAATCATTTTCAGTTAACTTCAGAGACCGATGGAAAGGAATTTGGAGGCAGCATGCCATGTGCATCCATGCGGGAGACTGTCCCTCAGGAGCTGGCCAGTGGGAGGTCCCTGCTACTGTAGTCAAAGCCCCGAGTGCTGGAGACGGCGAGAGGGGAATCAGGAGGACACCAGAGCAGAGAGAGACAGAAAGTCAAGGTAAAGTGGAAGAAGCAGCGAGGGACAGGGAAGAAGTGGGAGACATAGCAAAGAGGAGATAAACTGAAAAATGGCTCAAGGATCAGAGGTCAGAACTGAGAGAAAAATATACGGAAGGAGTAATGTGGAGTGGAAAATAAATGCTAGGATGTGGGGAGAGCTGGGGAGGTATAAAGACACCTACAGAGAGAAACAGAATAGATGGAAACTAGGAGAAGGGTAAACGGGGACAGAGAGGAGAGGAGCAGGTTGGGATGCCGCAGGTTTGGGGCCAGAGCACTGGATAGAAGCACCTTTGGGCACCAGGGCTGAAAACATTAGCTGTGAGTTTCCAGATGAAACTGTCCCTAGTTATCAAAGTGGCTCTTACAAAATGTCAGTTCGCAATGGGCCTCTCCCTGAATATTCCAGTGATTCCCAAGGCCAAATCTCCACCCCAGATCGTCTTCAGAGCTCATTTATCCATGGACCTGGAGGCCAGGGGTCAGATAGATACTGCACTGGAATTCTTTCAAGAGCCTTAGCGTTGGCACACGCGGAGCCGAGAGCATTGCTCATTCTTCGTTGTTCGGGCTGGAGCTAACTCCTCAGTGTTCTTTCCCTCGATGAGAGATCACTGTTCGCCCGTGTTGTTTTCAAGTTGGAAACCTAGCAGTTGCCCATGACTCCTCTGGCCCTTGATTACATGCCTGTCATTCCTCCAACATGGTCATTTCTCCTTCAGAATATCTCCCACCTGTCCATCCGTCCCATCCCCAGAGCCGAGTCTCTAACCCATGTCTCTGTCACTGTTGTGGTTCTCAGAGGCCTTCTGCCTCCTCCTCCCTCCAAACTTAGTCCCATTAAGTGCATTATTTGCACTTCAACTAGAGGGAACATTTGAAAATAAAAATTAGATTGTATTATTTTCCTACTTAGGAATAATAAGAAGTATTTCCTACTTCTTAATACACCAAGGATTAAATAGAAGTTTCTTTCCGTGGGGTCCAGGCCGGCCCCCACAACAAGCCGCCTGCCCACTTCCCCAGCCTCGTCACCTGCCTGCTGTACTATTACTTCAAGACAGAAGGCACTTTCTTCCCCAGGGATTTTAATTTTTAATTATCTCCTTCACATCTGAGTCTGTTCATGTGCCTTATTTAGAACTGTCTTTCTGTTCCCCTGCTCTCCGCTTACCTTCCTCCATTCTGGTTCAATCCTATTTAACACAAACCACCTTGGGGAGGCCTTTCTTTAGAGAAAGCTAGACAGGAACAACTGAGAGCCAAAGGATAGGAGAGGAAGAGCAGTATCAGGGAAAACAAGGGGAAAAGTCGCAGGAACAGAGAACAAGAGAGAAATACACCAAGAGAAAGAGAGGCTCCAGGAGACAGCAGTAGAAACTGAGGCAGGGAGTGATTAGATTTACAGAATCAAACGGTAAAGGGAAGAATAGAAAAAGGGTGATGTGCAGTAAGAAGAGGAAGATTTTCGCAGGATGGGTGAGTTACTGTCGGCCTCTAGTGAAAGCTGCTGGAGCGGACATAACCTCAGGGCAGTCGTTTTGTGGAATGGGACATTCCAGTTTCTCAGGCTTTCTTGGTTTTTCTTACTTTCTCGCTGTGATTTTTTTCCTTGGTCATAAACTGAGATGTCTGTGAGATTTCATTCCTTTCTGCTGAGGATAGCAAGGCCTGTTGGGAGACCGGCGATGAAGAAGAGCCTCAGGAAGCCTTGGGCTCCCCACCAAGATGTGGGCCCAGCAAAGAAGGGGGGAGGTTGCCAGTGCTGGGCTGCAGGGTATCAGGCTGCTAAATTTCAAGCTGGTGTTTCCTGATGCATTTTACCATGAGCACACTCCTCTGTGAAAAGATCCACTGTGTTCTGGAATCCCATGAATCCCCAAGTGCACATTCGGGGAGAGACACACCGAAGAGGGGGGATGCCTTTCAGACTTATTCATAGTAAAGGCTTGGATTTTTACCCACCAACACTTTAGCTTCTCCAGAGAATAAAAACTAAGCATCATCCTATTTATTGATAATGTTATTATTTTGTGCCTAATTTTGGAAAAAGCTCAAGAGAAACACGATCCTTCAGATCAACTGCTCTACACTGTAAATTATGATTTTTGTCAAATAGTTTTTATTATGTTACTGTGACTTTTCAAAGAATTTTGCAAATAAGATGTCATTTCACCTCCACAAACTTATGCATTAAGAGAGACATACTGTTGCTTCTTTCTATTTTATAGATAAAGAAATAGAAACACTGCAGTGTATAAGGGTCTTTTACCAGGTCAAAGTAGTTATACAAGTGGAGGCGCCGTCAGACTAGCAGATGGTCAGGGTGGCCAGGGTCACCGGGACAGAGTTCACACAGGGGGAACCCAGGAAATGTTCAGAGACCCAGGCAAGTGGATCAGGGCCCAGTGCAAGAAGGCCCTCATCCAACAAATATATTTTGGTAGTAAAACCAAGGAAAACCCCAGAAAGAGCTGGTAGAACTGGCACTTACCATGTGAAATGCAAGAGATCTAGAAAGAAAAATTGAGCCACAAGTAGGAAAACTGCCAAGAGAGCAGGAAGAGCCATGAAGAAGAAAAAGCCCAAGAGGGAAGCCCAGGGATTCATGGAGATGTCCAGTCTTTCATGGTATAGAGGAAACAGTGTGTGGTGACAGAACAATGAGAAGGAGAAAGGAGGTGTGTGAAAGATCACAGGAGAAGAAGAGGCAGAGCAAGGCTCTGGTAGGTCTTAGGCAAGGTCCTTTTTCCCAAGGAGAAGCTCATTTGAGTGCCGAACACCAGAATTCAGCATGATGTTCCTGAGGTCTGTTCCCTCATCGTCATGTCTGGTTGGTCATTTCTGCATTTCCCTTCAGTTTCCTCTGAGCACAAAGGTCTCCAAAGGACGAATGGAAGCAATTTGGAAGAGATACCCGAACTGCTACCAGGCGATGGGGGAGGTAATTATGATTTAAATGACTAGTTACTTCATTAAATTTGTTTGTCTGTCTGTATGCAAGGGACACTTCCTTCACCCCCAAACACAAATACACACTTTGACTCAGCCTCTGGTTGCTTTCCTCCAGTGTGTGGGAGGCAGGGGGGAAAGGAGGCTAAGCACCTTAATGGAAGGGCTCTAGGGTGAAGAACTGAAGGGCACAAAATAATAAGAATGTAGACTGGGGGCACCAATGGAGTTGGCTAAGTAGGCCCAATTTTATCTAAATGTATATGGACTCTAAACACTACCAGGGTGGGGTTTGGGAGGGGAGAGATAATCTTAAACTTACTTCCCAGGGATTGCATAGGATTAATGAAATATTACGTATCGCAGAGACAGAGGAAGTGAGGTAAGAGAATAAATAGGGAAATAATGGAGCAAAGAGATGAAGAACTTCATGGAGGAGCAAAAAGACAGAAATGCAAGCAGATGGCAGAAGTCAGGGAGAGCAAGTCATAGTCAAAGAGATCCACAGCTTCATGGTGCAGGTGCAGCAACATGTGGAGACAGGGTCAGGGGGAGAAGAGGGAAGGAGAGAGAAGGGGATGGGGACCTAACAAGGTGCTAAAAAAGGCGGAGCAAGTTCAGTGGGTACCAACATACTTTTCTTCCCGAGGAGCAGTTCTCCTGCACTCTGAACATCAAGCTCCAGTGCTCTCTGAGCATTGGCCACATCCAGGCAGAGTCCAGGCCAACTGTCTATCATGTTCATGTTTTTTCTTCAGTGTCCTGTGAACGTGTAGCTGTACAAAAGAATGAAGGAGGAGAATCAGAAGAAATGCCCAGATTACTACCTTATGATGGAGAAGGTAATTAGGATTTAAATGACCTGTAATCTAATTAAAGCTTTACTTTCCTATCAATATGGAGGGACACCTTCTTTCATCCCTTCCCTATTCCCCTTCCATCTATCCATCCATCCATCCATCCATCCCCACATATTCACATAGACAAACTATGCCCAGAATTTGATTCCTTCCCTTGAGAGACACAAGCAGTGAAGGATGATCTCAGACTGGTTGAGGTTTCCCTTGGTATAGAACATAGACAAAGAAAGGGAGAATGAAAAATATAGATGGAGTCATGAAATGAAGAGAGACCAAAGTGATTGACAATTCTACTTAAATAGACATGAAGTCTAAATATAACCATGTTATCAGAGAGGGGAGATAATTTCCTACCTTTTTTCCCTAAGGTTGTGCCAGGAACATGGGCATAATGAGTATAATTGCAGCACAGAGAACTGAAAGAGTTTTGAAATGGACCTGGCAAAGGGAAGGATCCTTGATCATTTGCCAATGGCCACAGTCCAGAACATTGGTGATATGGGGAAAGGAATATGGACGTGGATGAAATACGCAGAAAGTCTGAAATTTGAATTTTGAGTTTTAATTCTTAGGTTGAAAAATTAGAAACAGAAAGTTAAGAACTAGAGAGAACAGATAGAAGCAGGGAAATCAACACCATGGAAGAAAGGAGATAAGCTCCATCATCTTAGACAGGTGGAGAACATGGTGGTAAGAGAGAACTGCAGGGCAGGGTTGGGGGGGGGCGGGCATTAAGAAAAAGAAAGGGTGGGGGAGGGGCACAGAAGTTATACATCGAGAAAAAGGAGATGAGTGAAAATTCAGCAGAGATGAATACTGTACAAGGGATAGAGAAGAGAGTTTGGGACACTGTAGGAACTGAGAGAAGAGTTGTTCATTGGAAACAAGTCTGCCAGTAGGGGTGGAACATGTTAGCCATGGATTTTCAAGTTATTATGTCCCCAGTTATCAACATGGCACCTGTAATATTCTCAGAGGCAGTGGTCCTCCCCCCCAGGCATCCTTGTCTGCTCTCTTCTATAACTTATGATCTCCAAACACCTGTCTGGCCCAGACTTGTCTTCTAACCTCATTCATCTGAGGGCCCGAATGCAGCTGTGCAGGGGACCTGAAGGACATCTCCATTTAGACGTTTTTCAGGAACCTCAATACAAGATACCCACAATTGCACATACCATGTTTCTTGACACCAGATCTGCTCCTTTCCTGGTGTTCCCTATCTCAGGACAGAACACAATTGCTCCATTCCTCAGGCAGAAATTTTGGGGTCATCAGGGACTCATCCCCCTCCCTCAACTCACAGAGCCCATCAGTCATCCAGATTACTCAGCTATACCTCGAACTTGTCTCTTGCCTGTCCATTCCTCTCCATACCCAACACGAACACTCTGGTCAGATGTCTCTTCTCTCTGGAACCAGAGCAACAGCCTCCAGTCTCATATCTTCCCCCCAGTCATGTTCCCATCACACTCAATCTCTTCAGGTCAACTAGAGGACTCTGAAAATGCAGGTTGGTTTATCCTACTTTCCTACATTAAGTTGATAACTTCTTGTTGTCAGAAGGATTAAATCCACTTTCCTCCCCATGGCTCCAGCCCCATGTCTGTCCTGCAATTACTTCAAAAATTTGTATAAAACTTGTTCAGTAATTTTAATTATCTGATTCCTCTTTCTCACCCGAGCTTTGGAACATGCTGGGCCCTGTGCTTGGACAGTTTTCTTGCCCACTTGCTCACTAATCTGGTGACAGCATGTGGATATTAGATACCATCTCAGAGATGCCTTTTCTGACCCCTAGAAAACAAGCTAAGAGTTGGGGAGAAGAAATAAAGCACAGCAGCAGGGAAGCGTGAGTGGAAAGAAGGGAGGTGGGAACAGACATGGGGAAAGAAACAAATCAAGACAAAGAAGAGTGCCAAGAGATCCCAAGAGCGAGATACAGAGGTAGAAACGGAAGAGGCAGACACACACGGGAAGGGTGAAAATGAGAAAGAGAACAAAGTTTGGGAGACAAGGTGTGCAAGGTTTCTGACAGTCTCCATCGTTGTGGGAGACTTCCTTTTATCTTTGCAAAACCTTAAGACAGGCATGCAAACTGCTGTAACCTCTGTTTTGTGGATGGGGAAACAAAGAAGAGAAAAGCATGCAGGCTATTTTTGCAAGGGCAAAGCAGAAAAGGCAGAGTGGGCAGCAGTGGATGTGTCATTGAGGGAACAGTTGTGTGAAGCCACCTGCCAGTCAGGGTGGGGTCCTGTGGTCAGAACACAAACAAGAAGCCCCAAGAGTCCCACACATTCCCAAAGAAGTGCACCGGGGTCCAACATAAGATCTTCATTAAGAGAAAAACTAAGTTGTTCATTAATTTTAGCCATTCTAACTGCTGTACCTCGTGGTTTTGATTTGTGTTCCCTGATGCCAAGTGATGTTGAGCATTTGTTCATGAGTCTGTTGGCCATTTGTATGTCTTCTTTGGAGAAATGTCTAACTATGTGGTGGGCATTAAGGAGGGCACTTGAAGTAATGAGCACTGGGTGTTACATGCAACTGATAAATCACTAAATTCTACCTCTGAAGCTAATAATATGGTGTATGTTAATTAATTTGAATTTATTTTATTTATTTATTTTTAAAGGTTTTATTTATTTATTTGACAGAAAGAGAGACAGCCAGTGAGAGAGGGAACACAGGCAAGGGGAGTGGGAGAGGAAGAAGCAGGCTCCCAGCGGAGGAGCCTGATGCGGGGCTCGATCCCAGAACGCTGGGATCACGCCCTGAGCCAAAGGCAGACGCTTAACGACTGAGCCACTGAGGTGCCCCAATTGATTTGAATTTAAATAAAAATTTAAAAAAAAGAAAAAAGAAAAACTGGGCATGGGTTTGCAGATGTTTCAACTGTTTGACAATATTCTCAAGAGCCTGTGGACAGAAGAGTACTTATAACAGCCCTTTCTGCTCTCATAGAATGTGGTCATCAGTCTCCCATCTTAGTATAGGGGAATTGTTTCTAGTGTTTTTGCTGTTGGGCTTGTTTCACCTCAAAAAAATAAAAGTTTTCTTGAGTTAAAAAAAAATAAGGGAAAAACTAATGTTGGTGGCGAGAGAAAGGAAAATACTGACAGAGAGCATGGGAATGGACTCAACCACTAGGGCTTGAAGACACCTCGAGTAAGAAAGCTAGACAGGGTAACATTAGAAAATAGATACATTATCACTGAAAAACAAAAACAAAACTAAGGCCTAAAAACAAGAGAAGCCCAGACAATGGAAGAGAAGCACAGCTAGGAAACAGAGATGTGTGAGGCAGAAATGCAGGTGGGACGGTAAGAAGTGGACAGAGGACGTGTAACAAGATGGCGGAAAGCAGAACAAGACAGTGTGGCTCCCAGGGGCAGCAAGGAGCAGGCAGCTTGCTTTTCCATCCTGGTGGGCATGGACGTGCCGAGGTCTGCTCCCATCACCCTCCATGGTCCATCATGTCCTTGTTTCTCTGCAGTGACCTGTGATCAGAGAGTTAACCCAAGGTCTAATGAAGGAGAACTAGAGGAGACGCCCAGCCTGCCAGCAGAAGAGAAACAAGGTAATTCTGATTTAAATTACCAACTCCCTCAATATACCTTTGTTTTCCATCAGCATGGAAAAAAATCTTGCCTTTCTCCCATCCTACCATTCTATTCTTCATATTCACATACATACAGGTGAGACTGTGTCCATTTTCTGTTTTGCTTTTTTCAAAACTGTGAGAGACACTAAAAATAATGGTGAGCAGAGCTCCTGAGTGGAGAGGGGATTCCTGCCTGGAGAACATAGGGAGACAGGATATAGCAAAGGTAGGCTGGGGCACCAGACCAGAAGGGCCTGAGTGGTTTTATTAAATGCCCGTAAAAACCAAATACCAGCGGATTATGGCAACTGAGGCAACAAGATCATTTTCAGCCTACTTCTGGTAGTACCAGCAATATGGAAATAAGTTTTGTGAATGATTGATAGGTTTGCACTTTAGAAGGTCCCTTGGGAGATTGTTAGCATAGAGCTGATAAGGGAAGGCTGTCTGGTGCTGTGGTCCATGTGAAAAGGGAAGAACTTCTGTCAGTTTGGGAGGAAGCATCTGTAAGAAAGAGGAAAATAGATAAAATAAGGGAAATTTTAAGGCAACCAGAAGGAAAGATTCAGAGAAACAGAGATAGAAAAGGAGAAAGTGAGAGACAACATGGAAGGGGTATAAGCTCATGAAGAAATGAGATACGGAGATGAAAATTAGCTTATATAATAATTTGGCAAATAAATGTCAAAATATAATGTGGAAGGGAGCACAAAGGAAACTATGTAGAGAAAGAGTTATATCAAAATAATTTAAAAATCAATAAGGAATGGAAACTACCGTATAGGGAAGGGAGAATTTGGGATCTTGTAAAACAGAAGTATGAGTCTAGACAGGAGCATCTTCCAGCAGAAGGGGGTCTATCTCAGTAGTAAGTTTTCAGATTTAATCTCCCCAGGTAGAAAGCAGTGCCTGGAACATAGTCAGAGACTAATAACCCTCACCCTAGCTGTCTCAGTTACTCCCAGGTAACAGAATGACTCTCAAGGGCATGCCTGCTAGGGACACCTGTCTCCCAAGGTTATCGGTCTATGCACCCAAAGGCATTTATCACAGGATCCTCTCCATTTGGATGACTTTCAGGAACTGACACTTCCAAAATTGAAACCAACAGCTTCTTCTCAAACTAGAAACTCCTTCTCCAGAGGTTGCTCCCTCGTTAAAGGCAACACGAATGCACCATTTCCTCTTGCTCCCATGCTACCCATTTTCTCCACTTTAGCATGATTATTATTTGCAAGACGTCAATCAGATCATATCATTTTCCCACATAAACCTGGTGTTCTTTTTTGCCTTAGGATTAAATCAGTTGTCCTTCCTGTGGTTTTCTATGTCTCCCATTCACATGGGGCACCAGTCTATTGCTTCTGCCTCATCTCTCAAGATAGTGTAAATATTTTCAGTGGTTGCAATATTCTGATTTTTCTTTTATATGTGGGCCATATAATAACTTTTCCCTGTGTTTGGTGATGTTGCCTTGACCTAGTCTGCTCCCTATCCCATCCCCCATCAGGTTCTACAGTACTATTTTCAGGACGCCTAACATAGAGGAAAGGGAGCAAGAAAAAACTGAGTGAGATAGGGGAAGCAAAAAACACTAGAGAGTGCCAGAGGCGCAAGCGAAAAAGAGTCAGAAGAAAAGGAGACAGAAATACATCCAAACAAAGAGAAGCCCCTGGAGAAACTGACAGCAGGAGATAAGCACAGAGACAGAAGTAATGAGCAGGGACAATGGGAAAGGGGGTGTAGTAGACAGAGAATTAGGTATACACAAGAGGAGGAAGATGGTGGATGGTCCTCAGGCTCTGGTGATGGCAACAGGAGTGAGTCAACCTGCAGGCCGGGTAAGCCCAGAGACTGACCAGATGGTTTGGGACAGGGACAGTCCCACCTAGCAGATAGCTGAGTATCCCACGTCTTCACTATGAGTTTTCCCACCATGATCTCCCCTGGTGTGTGCTGAGATGACTGGGGGTTTCATTCCTTTCTGCAGAGCACAAAAATGCCTACGGGGAGACCAGTGACAAAGAAGAACCTCAGGAAGCCTTGAGCTCCCCACCAACATGTGGGCGAGGTAAGGAAGGGGTCGCCAGCCCTGGGCGGCAGGATATCAGGCAGCTGAATTCAGAGTTGAACAGCATGGCCCTTATTGTTAGAACAGATGTATTCCCTCTTCATATTGTGGTAGATAAATACTTTTTTCCTTCACACTCTTTATGTCTATTTATAGGAAGGACTCAGTATTGTGATTTTAACCCCTGTCTACTTCTTATTTTCTATAAAGAAGGAAAGTTAAGTATGTATCTAGTTCTTAATATTATTATTATATTGTTATAACCTTGGAGAGGCTTCAAATGAAACATGGTGCTGAGATCTACTTGTCAGAAGGAAAGATCTTGAGCCCGTTTATAGTTTTTGTCACATTTTTGTCATCAGGTTATTGGGTTATTTTGTGCTTCTTTTCTTTTCAAAGTACTTTGGCAAGTGAGATTTCCTCATGAAGCTTTAGGACTTAGCTAGAGAAACTGCTTTTATTCCTCCTTAGAGAAAGACAGGGAAACACAGATGAAGCATACTTGTTTTTCCCTAAGATCAAGTAGAAGGAAGAGCAGAGACCCATGCCCTGAACATCTCGTCGCAGGTAGAGGCTGTGTGAGGCTAGCAGGGGTCAACGTGGTCACACTTAAGAAGAGTCCAAGGGGAGATCTAGGGCTCCCAGGGGGAACAGAACAGAACCTAAAGCAGAGAAACTTCTACTTCACAAATAAAGAATACAAGTAGGAAGGGGAAGAAATCAAAAGGGACAGTGATGGAAGGAATGGGCCCTGCTTTAGGGATTGGAGAGACCTGGAAGAACAGAGCTAGGAGGAATAAGCAGGAAAGAAAAGATTCAGATCACCATTGAGGAAAAAGTAAAGAGATAGGAGAAGTCAGGGGAGTGGAGCCCACAAAATCAAAGATGCACAAATATTCTCCTAGTGCAGAAGCAGAAATGTCTGGAGGCAGATATACGGGAAGGAAATGGAGAAGCAGAGAGTAGGAGAGACAGAGGAAGGAGGGCTCAGTTGAATCTCAGGTGGGGTCCTTGGAGCAGATGTCCCTTTTCCCAAAGGGCAGCTCACCTACGCTCTGAACATCCTGACTCAGCTCATTTCCTTATTTCCCTTCAGGGTCCTGTAATCCTGAAGCTCCCCAAAGGATGGGTGAAGAAGAACCAGAGGAAGTGCCCAGGCAACTGCTATGTGATGGGGAAGGTAAGTACAATTTCAATTCCCACTTCACTAACTGAATCTTTGTTTTTCTGTCTACAAGGAGGAAAATTTCCCCTCATTTCTCCCCTCCTCCACTGCTCCCCTTCACTTACACATACAGAAGAAATGTGTAAAGCCAAGTGAAAAGGATCCAAAAAAAAAAAAAAAAAAAAAAGAGAGAGAGAGAGAATTAGGTGTATGGGAAGGGAGGTAGGTGGACCATTCTCAGCCTCTGGTGATAGTGACATGAGCCATATTAACTCCCAGGTCAGGTGAACTCAAAGACAGGAGGGTCTGAGGGCAGGGACATTCCCACCTCGAAGATATTTGAGCCACCTTGGTTGTCAGGGTGGGTTTTCCTGCTATGGTCTCCATTGGTCATATGCTGCATCCACTAAGGGATTTTGTTCTGTGCAGAAGGTAGCAGTGCCTGTTTAGAAATGTGTGATGAAGAAGAACCTCAGGAAGAGTTGAGCTCATCACCAGAAAGTGGATCAGGTAAGGGAGGCAAATGGGAGGATTTCCCTCCCTTTTTTAAATGGATGAATAATATTCCATTGTGTATGTATGTATCTACCTACCCCATTTTCCTTATCCATTCATCTGCTGATGGACACATAGGTTGTTTCCATGTCTTGGCTATTGTAAACCATGCTGAAATGAACATGGGGGCACAGATATCTCCTTGATATACTTATTTTGTTTCCATCGGATATATACCCAGAAGTGGAATGGCTGGATGATATGGCGGTTCTAATTTTTAGTTTTTTGAAGAACCCTCATACTGTTCTTCATAGTGGCTATACCACATTACAGTTCTACCAAGAGTGCACCAAGGCTTCCTTTTTTCCACATCCTCACCAGCATTGGTTCTCTCTCATGTTGATAATCTCTTTTTCTTAACATCAACTCTGTCATATAGCATAACCTAAAAATGGAGGTAATATCTCATGATATTCACAGTCCCTGGGGTCAGGGAAGGAAATCTTGAGTGGACATTGAGAGTTATGCCTACTACAATGAGACTTAAGTACATTTCTAGAAAGTAACAGTCCAGATGAGCCATTGACTTTCCCAAGTAAATAATATAAGCTATTCTTCTAAAATGAGACATCAAACAAAGCTGAGTATAATGTTTAAAGAAAAGAATCTGGCTTTAGAAAAGAGTTATAGTAATTGGGTTAAACACTACAGAGAAGTGAGAGATACGTAACTTTGCCAATTGCATCCAGATCTTGAATCATGCATAGTGTAGACATACTAATGTTCAGATCAATTATAAATTGATTATGTGTAGGAGAATTTTCTAGGAATTCTAAAGTTATTCTTCCTTTAGTACATTTAATCTGGTAGGTTCTTTCTCTTTTTTTAAAGATTTTATTTATTTATTGGAGAGAGTGAGAGAGAGCACAGGAAGGGGCAGGGGCAGAGGGAGAAGGAGAAGCAGACTCACTGCTGAGCAGGGAGCATAACATGGGGCTTGATCCCAGGACCCTGAGATCATGACCTGAGCCAAAGGCAGATGCTTAACCGGCTGAGCCAGCCAGGTGCCCCTTAATCTGGTAGTTTCGTTCGCAGAATAGATCCTTCCTATTAGATTTATAGGGATTTTTTTTAATGAAAAGAAAGAAACTGTTAGATGATGGTCTGAAAGTAGCAATTACCAGTTGGGACATGAGAACTTTTGGTCATCATTCTCTCTCTTATAGAAATACTATCAAAGGCACTGTTTACTTTTGACATGTCCAGAGTTCCCCTTTAAAACCCAAAGTTCTCTTTGGTGAAATTTTTCCATTTATTAAGATTAGTGCAAGAATGATTCTGAGAGGCAAAGAGGAAGTGGAGTTCTGTCAGTGAGAGACTGTAGCTTTGGCCAAGACACACCCATGACAACTAGCAATGAGGCCACCACATGCAGTCCTTAGTGTGAATGGTATTCTGCAAGTGACTGGAGTATTGGGTTCATCCACTGAGCAGAGACTACAATGGGAACATATGATTGATTACATGATAGTAGTTGACCTCAGATTATGTGCCAAATTGACAAGAGGTTTTGGGAGGGACTCAAGACCAAGGGTGACCAAATATCTTTGCACAAATTAACTACTGTCTGATGTACCCACATCCATTAATTAGTTTTGCATAGGGGCCTTACCAGGTCTATGCCTCCATTTATTTGCTTTGGATAACTTTCTTCTAAAATTCAAGAAGCACAAGAAAATCAGGAGCAAACAAACACACATAAGACAAAACTTTGGAAAAATAGACCAAAGTTAAGAGTAAATGAAACAGTAGAAGAATAAAAAATATTTACAGAATATTTGCTAAATGCTGCACTTCCAAACCAAGATGTCTAACCACTTTGTGTCTAATTGCATATATATCTTTAAGTATTAAGATTAATTCAGAAATAAGAACTCACTAAAACATGTCAGAGCGTTAAGTCGTTGTTGAGATGGATTGATCCAGAAGACAACTGGAGTTGGGCACAAGAGGTGCTGGATTTACACCTGTTGGCCCAAGGATCCCACAGGACATTGCTAAACAAGAGTCTTCAAGATGGCTTGGTGGGAAATCCAATTTTGGAGGGATAGACCATCATGCCGTATCTGAAGCTGAAAGAGGGATTTATTGCTTGCTAAGCAAGGTGCATGGTGGAAGGAAGTATGGTACTCATAGGACATAGTTTCTTTTAAAAAGGAGATTGCTTTTAGGTAGAGTTTTAGGAAGCTTGTAGCTCAGTAACTGCAGACTTTCAGACCCAGGGAGTGTTTATAACTAGGTAATCATTTAGTCATAGACATAGGCTTTCTGGAGTGTGGCTGTTGCTGATTGGCCGATTTTCAGAAGTGTAAGCCTGTCACTGATTGGTTGGCTTTAAATGTGGTTAGTGATGTAAGCAGTGATGGGCCAATTGGGATGAGTTTAAAACCCATTCTGCTAATTACTTTTTACAGTTTTCAAAGAACAGTTGGTTTTTCCTGGAAGGGTTAGATCTTTTTACTTTATTCTTAGGGCTACAGGTAGAAAAGTAGGAGTAGAGGAAGAAGAATGAGGTACAAAAGATGGGAAAAGCATGGCTTTGGCAGCTCTAGGCTGTGATTATTGGAGCAGGTGTAGTCTTTTCCCAGAAGGCAATTCGTTTTAGCTCAGAATATCAGGGTGCACCATGAAAGCACCAGAAACTCTTCCCTCAACACTGTTTCAGGATCCATGGACTGTAATTTGCTTGCTTCTCTTTAGTATCTGGTGAACTAGAAACTCTCCAAATGAATAGAGAGGAAGAATCAGAAGAGCTTACTTCCAGCCTACTACCCAATGATGGACAAGGTAATTATGACTTAAAGAATAATAAAAACAGAAACAGAGGCTGATACAGAGAAAAAGGCAAGGGAGGGAAAAAGGGAGACTTACAGGAAAGGCCAGCGATGGGGAGGTCAATGGAAGATTTCAGAGGAAGAAGCAGAGAAGGGGAGATCAGGAAGGGTACAGAGAAGGGGATCCCTGGGGTAAATGAAAGTCTTCATACATCACAATTTTGGCCGAGGAGCAGAGCTACCAGCATATGGAAATAAGAAGTGTTCCTGTGTTATCTGCTTCTCAAAAGATGTGACAGAAGGTCCAGAAGCAAGTACTGCAAGTAGCCAAGCATGTGACACGATGGGTAAGGCTACCGGAGGGTTGTGGGATGGGGGGTGGCTCTACAGGCAGGGTGGTGGCAGGTGGTCTGGTCCATCCCAGTATCCTGTTCTCTGTGTTGCTTGACCTGACTCTTTGGGGAATGGTAGAGAGGCAAGAGATGATCATAAAGTCGTGTTTAACAGGATGGGCCCTGCTGATTACACATGAGTGACGTAGTAGAAATACGCTCTTAAAGATGGCAGTATCCTGTTTGCTGCATTAGTCTACTGATAGTAAAGGCTTGTATTTATACAGTGATTTCCATCTTCTGTGGAGCCCAAGAAAGCCAAGCATACTTCTGCTAGTAGATAACAATGTCATTTTGTCACAACCTTAGAAAAATCTTAAAAGACAACTAGTGATGCCACTTACTTGTCAGGAGAAAAGACTATTCTTTTTTTTTTTTTTTTAAGATTTTATTTATTTATTGGATAGAGACAGCCAGCAAGAGAGGGAACACAAGCAGGGGGAGTGGGAGAGGAAGAAGCAGGCTCATAGCGGAGGAGCCTGATGTGGGACTCGATCCCACAACGCCGGGATCATGCCCTGAGCCGAAGGCAGACGCTTAACTGCTGTGCCAGGCAGGGGCCCCAGGAGAAAAGACTATTCTTAACCCAGCACATATTTCTGATGGATGCCCTCTAGCGTGTCGCTGGTCTATTTAGTGATTTCCCGTAAATGTTTGCACATAAGATTTTATTTAATCCTTACAAAAATCTTAAGACCTAGAGAAAGATCCCTGAGTAAACTGAAGCGCATAGGTATTTCAGAGTGTTTTGGCAAGTACTGTTGAGAAACAAAGGAAATAATGCAACTCTAGCATTAAATGCAAACTCCAGGCCCATCCTCGACTCGCACTTCTCAATTCAGTAGGTTTTTAGTCCCTTTAGAAGAGAAAAATGATAACCCAAACATCTTTATAAATTCAAGTCTTCTGCAGTATGAATAATCCTAAAATTTGTAACTTTTACTTATTAATTTCTGTTTCCTCACCCTCACCTGTTATTCTCTAGACACCGTGGATCTTGGAAACAACTCTGCTTCGGGAAAACGCAAGAGGAAGAGAAGTAAGAGCACATAAGATTTTACTTGCTTTTGATGTTAAAAATGAGGTTTTTAATGCTAGAGTTGCATTATTACTATTTACAATAATAAGTGGTAATAATATGATGTCCGCCCAAAGATGTCCATATCTTAATCTCTGGAACTTGTATTATCTATTATCTTACGTGGCAAAGAGATTTTACAGATATAATTAAGGTAGGGACCTTGGAAGAGGAGATTGTTCTGGATTATCTGGGTACACCCAATATAATGGAATAGCTGTTCCTGGCTGTGGAGAGAGGGGGAGTGGCCATGGAAGATAGTCATCGAGAGATACCATATTGCTGGCTGGAGGGGCAGGAAGAGGGAGGAAAGGAATCAGGAATGTAGAAGACCTCTGGAAGCTGGGAAAGTCAAGGAAATGTATTCTACTGTACAGCTTCTAGAAAGGAATGAAGGCCTATTGACCCTTGTCAGACTTCTAGTCAACATAACTGTGAGATAATAAATTTATGTTGTTTTAAGCCACTACATTTATAGTCATTTGTTATGGCACCGATAGAAGAGCAGTACAGACTTTGGTTTAGAGGTGGAGGCACCTGTAACACACTCCTCAAATTGTGGAAATGGTTTTGGAATTGGACAGTGGGCAGAGGGAAGAATTTTAAGTGGAGTGATAGAAAATGTCTAGATTTCTAGATTGCCATGAGCACTTTGTTAAGACTATGGGGCTGAAGACTCTGCTAGAGAAAGCTTGGAAGTGCAGAACCTGGTAGAGAAAGACTGTTTTGTCTTAGAGGTTATGCAAATCATCATGAAGACTTGGTAGAAATATGGAAGGTCAAGGTGTCACTGGTGAGGGCTCTGGAGGAAATAAAGAACACGTTTTTGGAAACTAGAGAAAAGGGGATCCTTAGTATATAGTGGCAGAAAGCTCAGCAAAATTCTGTCCTGCCAAGAATGTGGAAGGCCGAACTTTCTGGTTAAATAGCGAAGGAGGTTTCTAAGCCAAGTGATAAGGGTGCAACTGGTTTCATTTTGCTGCTCATAGTAAAATGTAAGGGGAAAGAGGTAAACTGAAGGAAGAACTGCTTAGCAAAAGGAGTCGGGACTTGATGATTTGAAAAATTCTCAGCCTTTCCAAGCTGCAAAAGTTGCTAAAATTTGTAGCTTCCCTGTCAGGTAAATGTTGTCTGTAGTGACAACCAAGAGTACGGCGTTACCACTTTCTGCTAACGCACCAGAAGTAGTGAACAGTCAGAGTATTCAGGCACAAGGAAAAGGGTCTTTGGGATTAAGTATGTGACTCACAGATCCCCTCAGAGTTCTGCAGAAGTAAAAAATAGTTACATGATTGTATAGGAAAGATCTGTGGAAGAGTCTGTCTAATGGAGGAGATCCCCATGACAGACACAGGAGTGCTATGATCCCTAAGGATCTTCTATCAACAGAAACAGGGACGTCCATGTCCTAATCTCTGGAACCTGGAACCAGTCCCTTCACATGGCAAGAGGTGCTGAGGGTGTGATGAAGCGAGGTATCTTGAGATGCAGAGATTGTTCTGGATTATGTGGGTGGCCCCAATCAAGTCACATGGGCCCTTAAAATCAGAAACCCTTTCCTGCTGTGGAGAAAGGGATATGTGATGATGGGATAAGATCAGAGCAATGCAGTGTGGCCGGTTTGAAGATGAAGGCCGGGGGCAGTGAGCCAAGAACTGTGGCAGCGTTCAGAAGCTGGAAAAGGTAAAGAACTGGATTATCCCCTGTAGCCTCCAGGAAGGAGCAAAGCCCTGTAGACACCTTGATTTTAGCCCTATGGGACTTGTGTCAGATTTCTGACCTTCAGAAAGATAAGATAATAAATTTGTGTTGTTTTAAGCCACAATTTATGGCAATTTATTATAGTAACAATAGAGAACTAACACTTTTCGTAAGACCAGAAAAATTAAAAAAGGAATATTTCACATTTATATGGATAGATTCCATCTTTTAAAATAGTAATTTACATTTTTTTCAAAATGCTTACATCTTTATGTTTGTTTTTGTTTTTGTTTTTTTTTAAATATATGATCTTTGTTGGGGCACCTGGGTGGCAAAGTCGGTTGAGCATTGGACTCTTGGTTTTGGCTTGGGTGGTGATCTTGGGGTCATGGGATTGAGCCCCGGGTAGGGCTCCTTGCTTAGCCTGGGGTCTGCTTGGGTTTCTCTCTCCCTCTTCCTCTGCCCCTCCCCCCACGTGCCTGTGCATGTGTGCTTGCATGTTCTCTCTCAATTAATAAGGAAATTAATCTTTAAATATTAAAAAAGTAAAATACATGATCTTTGTAAATTTCATGTATATCTTTCCAGATTTTTTTCTATGTGTATATTAACACATCTAGAATTTTATCATAAATCTGAATCAATCTGTTCATACTGTTACATTTTCTTTACCTTAAATCAGTATTTCATGCACAAAACATTACAAGCATTTAACATTTGACCTGTAAAAGTTTTTATTTCATTCCTGTGTTAATTTGCATTGTTTTCATTTTTGTTGTGGTTGGAGCATTTTTCAGTTATTACTGGTCGCTTGTTTTTCTCCTAGAAATGCCTGGGACACATGCCTTGCTAGGGATACAATCCTGCGGGCCTTTTTTTTTTTTTTTAACCATGCTGAACAAACATAGGACTATTAATATATATATCACATTTTGCCAAATCTATGTTATTATTTTGTTTTGTTTGATGTTATTCTTTTTGGTTGGTATTAGCTTTTGTCCTAAGGAAGTTGGGAGATTTTACATCGTAAAATCTGTCAGGCTTTTCCTTTATATTTTCTAGGTTATAATTAAAATTTATGAGATATTTCCCACCTCAAAATTTTAAAAATACTTATATTTGTTTCCAGAATATCTGACGTACTTAATACTTTTTAATGTTTAAATCTATAATTCACCTTTTTGTGGATGACGTGAGACAGTAATTTCAAGAGATAACCCCAATGCTTTTTTCTTCATGACGTGAAATGCCCTTTATATGTGCCTTTCCTTGTATTCACGAAACTGTGCCTGCACTCTACTCGGAAACACTGGTCCGTTTATTTCTAATACGTAGCAAATTGGTTCAGTTACAAAGCTCTCAAGTATATTTTGCTATTCCTATCCATTATGTTTTCTTTTGCAAGGAAAAAAGTAAAACATGCAGGGAGGAGCATTAGAAAAGAACAAGATTTCAAAAGTTCAGTAATCCTGGCTTGTTCACTGTGGATGTTTCAGAATCAGTCAAGATTTTCCCCCAACACCTCCCCAATTCCATTGGGACCCTGACTGAAAAATACGTTGAACTTGCTGGTTAATTTGGGTAGAATTGAAAGAGAACGAACCACATGTTTATTCAGATCACCTTTTATGTTCTTCAAAGTTTTAGTTTTCTTTCCGTAGATCTTGCACATTTTTACTTTTCTTATCAGCATTATTGAGATGCAATTTCATACATAGCAGTCATCACTGTTAAGGGATGACTAGATGGGTTTTAACAGATGTGCTCTGCCATGTAATGCCCCCGCGATCATCACAGGTAACATTTCCATCATCCAGGGGACCTGGGTCCCTTTCCCCACCCTCTGGCTCTTGACAACACCTGATCTGTTTGTTGTTGGTTTTTTTTAAGATTTTTATTTATTTGTTCGACAGAGATAGAGACAGCCAGCGAGAGAGGGAACACAAGCAGGGGGAGTGGGAGAGGAAGAAGCAGGCTCATAGCGGAGGAGCCTGATGTGGGGCTCGATCCCAGAACGCCGGGATCACGCCCTGAGCCGAAGGCAGACGCTTAACTGCTGTGCCACCCAGGTGCCCCACACCTGATCTGTTTTTATCACTATAGTTTTATCTTTTCTGGAATTTCATATAAATGAATTCATACAGTACATAGTTTTTCAACATGTGGCCCTTTCATTTAGTGTAAAGCTTTTGAGACACGTGCATGTTGGTACATGTATCACTAGTTACTCCATTTTTACTTCTGAGAAGTATTTCATTATGTGGATATTCCACAGATCTCCTCGCCTGTTGGTAGACGTTGAGTGGTTTCCAGTTTTGGGCTATCGCAAATACAGCTTCTAGGAACTTGTACATACAAATCTTTGGGTGGACATAAGATTTAATTTTTCTTAGGTAAATACGTAAGAGTGATATACTAGGTGATATGAACATAAGTGCATGTTCAACATTCTAAGGATCTGCCAAAGTATTTTTTATGTTGTTGTACCTTTTTTATTCCCACCAGCAATGTATGAAAGTTCCGATTACTCCGTATATTTACCAACACTCGGTATTGCTAATCTTAATTTTAGCCGTCCTCATAGGCGCGTAATGGTAATTCATAGTTTTAATTTGCATTTTCTTAATGAGTAATGGTGCTGAACATCTTCTTATGTATTTATTTGCCACCCATAGATCTCATTTAGTGAAGTGTCCATTCAAATCTTTCACCCATATTTATTTGGGTTGTCTATTTTCTAGTTGTAAAGTTGTTAATATGTTCTGGATACGAGTCCTTTGTTGGTTATATGCCATACAGTCTGTAGCTGCTCTGTTCATTTTCTTAGCAGTGTCAAAGAGCAAAATTTAGATTGAGGTCTAACAGTATTTTTTATAATCTGTGACTTTTCAGTTCTATGTAAGAAATCTTTGCTCAAGATACTCTATTTTCTTCAAGAACTTTGATGGTTTTTAGCTCTTACATTTAGATCCGTGATCCAGTTTGAGTTAATTTTTGCATGTGGTATGAGATAAGGATTCTTTCTTCCTCCCTCCCCCTTCCTTCCTTCCTCCCTCCCCCTTCCTTCCTTCCTTCCTTCCTTCCTTCCTTCCTTCCTTCCTTCCTTCCTTCTTCCCTCCTTTCTTTCTTTCTTTCTTTGGCATTCAGATAGCCAGTTGTTCAGACCATTTGTGCGTTGAATTAGTGAGTTAATTACCTTGACATCCTTGTTGTAAGTCAGTAGCCCATATATGTTTGGGTGTATTTTTGGACTTCCTTTTCTACTTATCTGCATGTCTATCTTTATGCCAATACTACACCCTCTTGTCTAAATCTTCTAAATTAAGCTGCATTGGGTTTGCACAGAGATGTGTTCCGTTCTCCCACATGACTGTATGTTTGCCAATTCCTCCTTATTCTGTTGTTTTACTTTAAATACTTCGAGGCTATTCATGATTGTCTTGACTTAGTGAATTTTTCTAACCATACGTTGTCCTTCTTTATCCTTACTCTTTTTTTTTTTACTTTAAAATCTCTTTCTTGGGAAGCTAATATTGTTATTTGAACTTTTAACGTTTTATTTTTTGGATGTTTTTTACTCCCTTTTCATCAATCCTTCTTGTACAGCTGTGTTTTATGTTTCCTATTACAATACTTAGTTTTTTATAATCTTCTCTGATAATCTTAATCTTTTCATAGTTCAGTTTTGTTTGCATTTATCATGGATTCTGAGATATGTGGATTTATATCTTCTATGTTGTTGTTGACCATTCTTTTTCTGTGTTTTTAATGTTCATGTCCTGCTTTCTGATTGATTGAGATTGAATTCTATATTCCCCCCTTTCCTCTGCTGTTTGGAAATTTGGTATGAAATTTCTGTCATCTCTTTACCGTGCCTCAATCCCAAAAGATGTAGACTGTCTGAGCATGCGGATTCATTACATATCCAGCATTTCATCATCACACAGCTACTGTTGTGTAACATTTTCTTTTTAATTTTCTTTCATCACAAATGTTGAAACTATTACCATTTTTGCAGTTGATGTTTACTTAAATTAAAAATATGTTTTTGTTATTTTATGTGTTCACTCTTGTTTCTTTTACCTTTTTATATGATCGGTTATTTAATTAGGTTCTCTGTAAGAAATTTAGTAACACCAGTTTCTGAGGACAAACTCCATTTGTGAGAGAAAACACAGCTGTGAAGCTGAGGAACAATTTTGATTTTTGGCAGAATTTGTGAGTCCACAGTTTTCTGATCAAATTTGTGCTGCTGTCTAATCTCATATTTCTCTTTCGCTGTGTCACAAATCTCACCTTCCTGGTGTCAGGGTTTACACAGCTTCTTCTTGAAATAAGTTTCAGTGACACGTTTTGGGATTTTCACACCGCTGATACAATTTGGTGGAGGTGGCAATGACAAACTTCTGGTGCGTTCTACCAGGGGAATTTGATTGAGGGCCAGAGGTCTGATCACAAGTAGCAAGCCGCTGCTCAGTGGCTTCAGGAAAACTACCCTCTTGCTTCCGTGGTGCCCAGTGAGGATGATCACAATGGTCCCAGGAGTGATGCTAGCTTGCAGTTTTCTCACATGCCGACTGAAAGGCTTTCTGCTGTGGCTCAACAGCTTTCGAGGCTCATCTTCAGTAGGATAATACCTAGATATTTTGTGACGTTTAACCACTTGAGTACCACCACTCTGGTTTTGTGACAATAGCAAGAACCTTCTCCTTTTACTTTTCAACCCTGGATTTAGCTGCTGAATACTTCCTCTTGTATGTGGCCTTTCTGGAACGTGTAGCCAATCGGAATACCTGCCATTTCCTCTGAGGAGGACGGGGTTTTGGCTGTAGTGGGACTTCCCCTTCTTTTTTTTTTTTTCTTTTTTCTCTTTTCTTTTCTTTCTTTCTCTTTCTTTCTTTCTTTCTTTTTTTTAAACTTATTTTTATTTTTTTTAAAAGATTTTATTTATTCGACAGAGATAGAGACAGCCAGCGAGAGAGGGAACACAAGCAGGGGGAGTGGGAGAGGAAGAAGCAGGCTCACAGCGGAGGAGCCTGATGTGGGGCTCCATCCCATAACGCCGGGATCATGCCCTGAGCCGAAGGCTCTGGGGAGAGTAGGGAGACGTTTTTCTATTTTATACAGGTCAGTAAACAAATCCACTCCCTGGTCTAGAGGGTTACATTATCTCTGGCTTCCAAGGCTGTTTGTTATTCAAACATCCTTACAGAGATCGTTTGAGGTATGTGGAAATGCCAAGGAAGATTGCCTCCCAACAAATTCACCTCACACAGATTCTGGCAATTCTGGCAAATTTCCCCATGAAGACACCACTGAATCAGCCATTTTGATTAATTTGGCCACTGTGGGCTAAGACCAAATCCATTCAGTTTGTTTCCTGAAGTATTTAACAAATTTCATAAGGCATAAATGATTTAGATCTCTAATGACCACCCTAGGCTATAATTTACCGTGTTTGCATAAGGAGGCAAGTGAATGCCTGGCTTACACACAGGAAGTGCAATTCCAAGGGCACACACGGTGGCCCTGAAAGGGAAGCGTTTACAGTTGCTAAGGTCCCCTAATGGAACATACATCAACCAGGGGAAGATGGAAGGTGCCTCCAACGTAGGCCCCTGGCGGGCTCTAAACTTGAGGTCCCAGTTTCATTCATTGCATCTAGTCCTTGATTTGGGGGTAGGGTTCATTTTGGGGGGGGCACTTCCTGAGGAATGTCCTCTTTGTCCATGACACCAACCAAGTGGCATCTGCCTCCCCCACCCCACCCCAATGACTGAGAGTGGGGATGAGGATGATGTCTAGAGAAATCTTGTATGGGATGTGCAGACGCTGGGGCCTATCCCTGTTTTCTCGTGTCTGATGCAGAATGCCAGACTCCTCATCTCTGTGGTAGAGGTATGTACTGGGGTGGTTTCTCTCTGGAGGTAGGATTCAGGGCAGTTCTGCAAGGAAAATACCATTAATGCTTCCCCTTCCACCATACCTGCTAGGCTTTATGGGGTTCCCCCCTCAGATGTCTAGATTTTTGCTCTTCCTTTACTGCCACAAAATCTGTGTGTACTGTTCCAGCGGCTGTAACTTCATCTCCTTTCCAAATGATCTCCTATTCCCATTCAGACCTTTTATCCAGAGGGTCAGATGCAAGTGGGGCAAAGGCATTTTCATAAAATGTAAATGTAATCAGATCAGAGTTAAATCTGAATCCCCTAGGCTCTCTGAAGGCTCTGCCCTCCAGACTGGTAGGGGAAAGAACAAGGCATCATCTCCAAGAGCAGGCAGAAGAGAATCCTGAATTTTCAGAACTGGTCTCTCTAACACCATTAATCCCCCATCACTTTTATCCTGGTCGTGATGCAGGAAGGAGCTGATCCCTTTCTGGGGACAGCTGCCTTCAGTGACCAAGGAGCCTTCCAGAGTTAAGTGGACAGGAGGAGATGAGGGACATAGAGTCAGACAATCAGTGCACTGGAAGTAGCTTTTTTGATAAAGGGCCCACCATTGCAGACTATTAAGAGTTCAGCCATGCTCTTGATACATATGAGTTTCTAGGGCCACAGTGGTGTGGCCAGAGGCAGCTGGTCTGTAAGCTGAAGTGTGCGTGGTGTTGAGGCACCGCCCATAGCCCCCAGAGGGACTCAAGTCCTGATCAGTGTCCTGGGAGCAGTCAGGAACAAAGTCCCGTGTGATGTGGCTCTCCCCACGGGAGACAAGCAGGTCCATGAGGAGTCATGAGCCTGGCACACAACCATAGCCCCTGCATAGAGCTGGGAAGGGTCATGGAAAGCTGAGGTGCCAATGGGGCAAAGTCCCAGAATTCTTGAACCTACCAGTTTCATTTGATGAGCAAGGCTTTTTATTTGTAGGCCCTTCCTGCCCTGTAAGTCCTGGAGTCTGAGTTGACCCACCTCCGAATGGAATGGGAATCTCAAGTGGGAGTCATAAGGCCTCCATCCATGGACTGGGTCTTCACTCTTGGCAATAAAAATCTAGTAGCTGGCTATTTTTATTTCACAGTGGTGACAAGATAAGATCTCTATTTACCCAGTGCCAGTGGTCTTCTCTTACTCCTATGTGTTCGTATCATGCACAAGAAAGCAAAACACAACACAGAATCTGCTGCAGTTTCTTTAAGTTCTCCAGGAGCTCCGGGCACTAGATGGCACGGAAGTGGGAGGATTTGTGTCACAACTACAAGTACAGAGATTGTTTTAAGTCTCCCCATCAACGCTAAGAGTGCCTCCCTGCCTCCAGCATGGCATATTATCCATGACACCATCCAGCTATGAGGCGTGTGCCTCCTCATGGCACATTTGAATGTACTGGAAGACACTTGAAGAGGAAATATATTGACATATACCCCCGACAATGGTCATTCAGGATAAGACACCAGCAGGAGCTTATTTTCCAATTTTAGTGGTTTTTTTTGTGGTTGTTTTTTCATTTTCAAAGGAAGCTCATCTCCTATAGTCTCTCAAGTCCACATGGAATAAAATATGACTCTGCAATCAGCCCCACACTGCTGCACTGGTAGTTAAGAATTTTGCCCTGTTCTTGTGGCCTGAAAAAGTATGTGAAACTACTAACATATATGGCTTTGAGAATTATATTTACAGCTCTGAATGATTAACTTTACTCTCTTTTGTTTGAAGGAAAAAAGAAAGGCCATGCCTGGACAAGAATTAAAAAGAGATGTCAGAGAAACGTACATCAGAAAGGTAAGCACTTGAGTGGAAGGCCCTGCTTACTGTCCCCCTGCAGGCCTGAGGGCTCCCAAGGACCCTGATCCCCTCCTAGCAGCTGCGCCACAAGGATGTAAGCTAAGACGCTGTAACAAAGAGGCCTGGAAACACAGTGGCTTGCACAAACTGGCTTAGTTCTCAGCACGGAATCACCCAGAGCTAAATGATCCAGGGAGACACTGCCAGCCTCAGGATGTGGCTTCTCTGCTGGGTCAAGAAGGTTGTATTAATTTAGTAAGATGTTCCAGAGAAAGCCAAGTGCAAAAAGCAGCCTGTATGGGTAGGTGCATGTGTGCAATGGTAAAAAACTAAACACATATATTTGTACAAATGTATTTTTAGATACTTATAAATTCTTATGTATACGTATTTATCTAACTATAATATATAGAAAGGCACAGATATAGATATATGGAAAAAGCAATAGATGTCATCAATAAAAATATATGCAGTGGTTATATATGGTCATTGGAATATAGGTGATATTTATATTGTTATTTGTGTTTTTTAAGTGTATGTGTGTACATTGAAAATGTTAAACATGTTTAAATTCTGCTATGAAAAGGTATTGTTTATTTTTTTATCTTATTTTTTTATTATAATAATATTTTTTATAATATTATGTTAGTCACCATACAGGACATCCCTGGTTTCTGATGTAAAGTTTGATGATTCATTAGTTGCGTATAACACCCAGTGCACCATGCAATACGTGCCCTCCTTACTACCCATCACCAGCCTATCCCATTCCCCTACCCCCCTCCCTTCTGAAGCCCTCAGTTTGTTTCTCAGAGTCCATAGTCTCTCATGCTTCATTCCCCCTTCTGATTACCCCCCCTTTCTTTATTGTTTAAATAGTAAAATATACAGAGACAAAAGCCTAGGGGAATACTTTTTGGGGGGGGGAGTTTTTGTTATGGGAAAGTTTTTATTTATTTATTTATTTATTTATTTATTTTTAAATTTTTTATTATGTTATATTAGTCAAGGGGAATATTTTTGAACAAGTTAATTATGGCTCTCTCTAGCATGGTGATGTTTCATATAATTTTTATTTTCTGAACTTCCAGTAACATATATGTATTACTTCAAGTTGGACCTCTGAAACCTTGTTTATTTCAGTAGCGGTTAACTTCTTTTTTCTTTTTTAAGTAGGCTTCAGGCCCAACTGGAGCCCAATGTGGGGCTTGAACTCATGACCCTGAGATTAAGACTTGAGCTGAGATCAAGAGTTGGACGCTTAACCAACTGAGCCACCCCGGCGTCCCTCAGTAGTGGTTTAAAGAACTCCTTCCTTCTAGACAGTGAGAGCTGGACCTCATTTTCCATGTGATTTCCAATTTTGAAACAGATCCATATAATAAGATTTTAGAGTCCAATTAAAATTATTAATTTTCACCAATCTATATATCTTAGTTCTTGTCAATTTACATGGGCGCTCTGTTGGTGAATGCGTACAATTTTGTTTGGAAAGAAAAAAAAGTGGTAGCATCCATTGTAAGAATATACCTTATTTTCAAAATACCAAATATTTGGATTTAATCATTATATCATTTTCATTTAAGTCTCTGTGTACGTAGATAAATTCTAAACTACTTTGTACTTTCCAAAGTACAATGAAATCTTGTACGTAATTTAAAAGTTTTCACTCCTAACGTTTGCATCAACATGGATGGAACTGGAGGGGATTATGCTAAGTGAAATAAGTCAAGCAGAGAAAGACAATGATCATATGGTTTCACTTGTGGAAAATAAGGAATAGCATGGACGACATTAGGAGAGGAAGGGAAAAATGAAGGAAAAAAAGAACCATGAGAGACTATGGACTCTGGGAAACAAACTGAGGGTTTCAGAGGGGAGGAGTGTGGGGGGATGGGTTAGCCTGGTATTAAAGAGGGTACGTATTGCATGGAGCACTGGGTGTTATAAGCAAGTAATGAATCATGGAACACGACATCAAAAACTAAGGATGTACTGTATGGTGACTAGCATAACATAATAAAAAAAATTTTTTTAATTAAAATAAAAGTCTTCCCTCCTAAAAGTAGAGCATATTCTAGGCACCTATTTGAAATCCCTTATCATTAACGTGCTTTCTTGGCTGAATGAATAGTGAAAGGGGCTTCAGAATTGAATCCGGTGTTCACTCACTTGCTTTTGGTCTCTCATATCAACTGCTGTTTTGTCCAACTCTGTATCTGCTTATCCCTAGACAGAAGCAACACTGCTGACCAGTTGATCTCCAGTGAGAAAAAGATGAAAATACCTCTGCAAGAACGTGCCAAGATCAGGGGTAAGATAAAGTTTGTGCCACTTCCACCTGGCCCCGTGGGTCAATACAAATTTTGCTAAGGTTTTGAGGAACATAAATCTTCCTCAGTTTTTCCTAGCCAAAGTTACCAATTTGAGAGCTGTGAAATCTAGAAAGCAAACCCATTTGGAGCCAGAGTTATAAAGGGTTGGTGTTTATATCATAGTTTTTATCTGCCCAGGACCTAAAATCTTTTTCCCGAGTTTTATCTGTTTTCATGGAAATTTCTTTACCTTGCATCATTGGTTTATTAAAATGGCCAGACTTGGTAAATTACAAGTAGAAAACAAGTTCATTTTTTTCACTGCCTTTTCAAATCTACCTTCTGGATTAGTTTTTCCTGTCTTGGGCATTTCCTGTTCCCTTGTCACGAGAGTATAAGTCCCTCTCCAGTAGTTGAGAGTTCTTTCTGGACTAGTACTAAAACTTCAATATTTTCTCCATTTCAATGCACCTCCCCTCCTTCAGCCTGAGCAAACCTCGGTCTGGGCCACCTGACCTGGGTGTGTGGGGATGTGGCATGGTCAGATTCTTCTCACATTCTCTCTTGGCTCCACCCACACTCAAGCTGCTGGTTTGGGCCCCTCCAGGATTAGGGGGGATGGAGGACAGAGGAGAGATAAGAATATGGATGTGTGTCCCTTGGCAGATGTAACTCTGGGATAACATTGGGAATGCAGGGTACACAATCACTAGCTCTTTCCTCCATGAGATTTTTTCATCGATTCCACAGTGTGGTCTGGCAGCACTGCTTGACTTCTTTGGAGGGAAATATAGCCATTCTTCTACTGCGTGGATGTGAATGAAAAGCTAGAGCTGGCATAACCTGTTCGATCGATACTTTGGTCACATAGGCAGCTTGGTGCCATTGCCTTACGATGTGGATTGCTTGAAACTAGGGTGACCAACTCACCCTGGTTTGCCCAAGACATTTCCAGTTTTGCCACTGAAAATCCTGCATCTAGGATACCCCTTAGTCCTGGGTGGACTGGGGCCGCTGGTTACCCTTCTTGGCACTTAGTGAATTGTTCCCGACTATTGAGACTTTTACTAAAATTTTGGGATAACAAGAAAGAATTTAAAATTCTGTCACACTTACAATTAGAGATTAATTAATACCAAGCCTGACAATTTTTAAAAATAACCTTAAATTATATTCTGACTGCCTTGTTAGAGTTCATGGTGGGGGATTTGGTGTTATTAAATGGGTATTACAACCTGGGGACACAAAAATGAGTTTGATCCTGTCTTGCTTAGTCACTCTATTTTCAAAGTAAAACACAATAGTACTGTATTATGATTTAGCTGGTTTTAAGCTCCAAGTCTCCTTATACCAAAAGCTCCACAGGCTAGAATGGACTTCAATGTATTTCCTTTTTCTCCCTAAAAAAATATTAGGCCTAACAGGTTTGATGAAAGGTAAATTTAACATGGTCACCAGTCCCAGGAAAGATGTAACCAGAGAGAGGGACAGATAGAGGCCAAGAAAGAACTCTCTATTTCTTAGATTGTCCAAGGCTGTGATTAGAGCTTTAGTACCAAGCCTGACTGGGATATAGGAGGGCAAGAGTAAGATATCTGGATCTCTTCTCACGGGGCTGTGAGCATAGACCTTCGGAAGAGGAATGAGAGAGAGCACCAGAGAGAGTCCATAACCACTTTGGCATCTTGGGTGGAGAAGAGGTGAAGAGGGCCCCTTAGAGAACTGTACCTGGGTAGATGACCTTCTATTTCCTGGTGACCCCACTTTCTGGAGGGAGAAAGCGAGAGGGGGCAAAAAGATTAATCAGCCTTTTTGAGAACCATATTTCCACCGTTTCAGTAGCTGGGTATTACCGGCCCAAGTCTTTACTTTCTTGTAGAAATTTATCAGTCGTTGTAGACCCCTCATTTGAGCTGCTTTTATATTATATTTATATTCTGTTAAATTGTAACAGAGTGGTGACTTGCAAGTCTGTAATTTGTTGATGTTGTGATAAAGTCTAATTATCAATATTTGTCCATGGGGCCATTTTGGTCTTGAAGAGATGAAAATTCTCTCAGTAATTGTGCGGGATGAAGTCCAGAAAGTGGGACTATTTACCAAGCAATTGGTCCATTTTGGGTTTAATTGAAAGAAAGATTCTTTTTGCTTTGCTGGTCTAATATGCCCATAATCAGCTTACAGTTTACAGCACTTAGGACTGGGTAGTCTGGAAAACATTTCCTTATAGGATCTATATAACCCCACTCAGTACCACCAGATAGTGGGGCATTGAACACAGAAAGAAGAAAATGAATTTGTCTCCCTGCCTTAGAAACTAAATCTCATTTGAATGACAGCAAACGCCGAGATGCATATCCACAGCCAAAACTTGCAAAAGGAAGAACATTCCCTGCTGCAGCATCTACCAAGTCAACCCTTAATAACTATTTGAAATTAAGATTTTGGAAGACTCAATTCTACCCATATTCTTCTTGGTTAGCCTTCTTCCGGTTAGTTTCTTAGATTCTAATATCTTTGTCCAAACCCAAGTAGACAAAGCCCTTGGTCCCATTTATTATCACTTTCAGCACAAATATATAAATGACTTCATTCAAGGTGTGTGGAACGTGTCTCACCTGTGAAACCCGCCATAGAGTTTCCCTTCACAGCGCATCTGTTTGTTTCTCCACGAGAAGAAACCTGAAATGCTTTCACTTAATTTTGTAGTTTTTGTCTCAATTTTCTCTGAATATTTTAGTTTCTGTAATGTCGGTAATCATCATCTTCATCTCATATGTTTGTTGGAAAGACCAAATAAATTAGTAGATGTCCAATTGGCATCTATTACGCACTTAACAACTGGCTGCATGAGATATAGGTGAAATACTGATTTCACTTGTTTGTTTTACTAATGTAGGACTGTGAAAAATAAAATACAAGATAAACCTAAGATTAGCTATCTAGTTCTTGGTATCTTGAGACTAGGGATTATATATTTTTCTTTATCCATTAGACAGGCTTTGGGGAAGCTGTATCTAAATGGGAATTTGGGAAATCACTAATATATGCAATGCAACTGCATGTGTGTGATTGTCATTATATTTTTCTATTTTCTCAGGGAGAAAGAGAGGCAGACCTCGTGTTTACTTAACTCCTAATGATAGAGCCCTACAGAAACGATTCCGATCAAGAGGTAAAGAAGAAAAGGGGAATAATGTTCAATAACTAAACAGCTGATTTCCTGTGCTTTCCTGTTTTCTGTGATTTTAGTAATAAACCCATTTCTCTAATTGCTTTATAGCTTTACTAACTGTTGTGAGATGTATACAACTTGGCTCATTTTCAAAATATGTCAAGGAGAGAAACAAGATAATCCCACAAACAAAGAACTTGGTGATCAGACCCTGTGGGTCCAGGGGCCACTGTAGTGATGCTATCTTCACTGAACTGATAAATTTTGAGCTGGAAATTGTCTGTTGCCATATAACCCACATAATTTAGTTGATCCTCCCTTTGCTACATAGAAAGTCACAGGTTGCACACCACAGGTGGCCTATAGTGGTGGTCAGTAGTCTTTGTCTTTCTCTACTTTTAATTGTGTGGGCTTGGACCTGTCACTTGATCACAAAGCAAGAGAGCAAATTAAGCTACTCATTCTCAGTCTATCACGGTTCTGATAGTCTACCCGGCTCAACACTGGACCATGGACACTCCCTCCTACCATCACGGCTCTAAAACGTCAGCTGGAAGGGCAGCATCAGCTATATATGCTCCTTGAGTTAGTCCATTTGAAGACTTTTCATCCCTACTTCTTCGGAGTCAGGTCTCCAGCCGCCTCTCTTCATGCAGTGTGAAGATTATTCTAGAGTTCCCTGAGCTCCTCTTTTAGCTATGGAGAAAGCTGAGGTGAGGGAGAAATGAAGCAAAGCAGAGAACAAGAATAGAAAGCAGACATCATCTCCACTAGGTTACCCCATCGTTCATTCCACTCTCTCTGCTCAGTCAGTCAGATCTCAATTATGGAGACCTAAGTACAGTCTCGCACTTTGTCTCCAGCTTCCTAACCACAGTGAAATAGTGTGGCTGGAGAGCTCCCTTCAGAACATGGCAGCTGTTGTGTGTTTCATTGTCATGTAAGAACCGGTGAGGCTGACTAGATTGGGAGGAAGGCAGTTTTACTGAAGCCTGATTTCTCTGTAAAAGCATTCTGGTTTGTGTGGGATTTGAAGGGTGAGATAGAGGTAGACATTCTGTAGTCATCTATCAAAAATGTCACATGGAATGAAGACTCTGATGCTGGAGATTTGTAGAATGGATTTCCCTAAGCACGTCTAGATTTCATGGGAACAAATCCACGGGGTTGGAGAGGTGCACGTGCATGTGCAAAATGAGGCAGAATGACGAAATCTTCTCTTTCAGGGTCAAGAAAGCACAGAGGTGATAATGTGAATTTTCACTCTCAAATACTTCCTGTGACCTGTGGTAAGGTGAAGGGGATGTTATATAAAAAGAGACTGAAACGAGGTGAGTTCCACGATCTACTTTGATTTGCAGTATGGAATTACCCATATGAATTACACAACATTCAAGAAATTGGGGGAAGGAGGATGGGGTTCCTAAGATGATATTTTTACACTTTCATAACTTATACATATTAGGTGCTCACTCCCACATGTCCAAAGAACCAAAGAGAAGTGAATCAGAAATAAAAGGGAAGAGGCCCTCAGCCTCCATCTTCATATCCTCTCTCCCTTCTGGATTATCACCACCAGGGCGGGCTGCTGGATGTGGTGAGAAGACCATAGAATTTAGAATCAGAGAGCCTGAACCCCACCCACAGTTCTGCCAAGAGGGACTGATTCATCTGATTAGACACGGGGACCTTTCTGAGCTTGAAGTTTCCATCTAAAAAAGGGGATAGTAATTAAAAATCTGCCTCACAGTATAGCTGTGAGGAATTAATTTACATAATCAATGTAAAATACTTCAACAGCTTAGCTGAGATATAATCACGTATCATACAGTTCAACCCTCAGAGTGCACAGTTCAATGTTGAATTTTTTTTGTATTTTCCCAGGATTGTTCAGCCATCACCACAATCTAATCTTAGAACATTTGTGTCTGTCCCCCACTAAAGCAAATGCCATGTCTATTTGCAGTCAGTACACATTCCCAGTTCATCCCAGCGCCCAGCCCTAAGCAGCCACTAATCTATTTTCTGCTTCATAAATTGGCCTATTCTACGTATATGACGGGGCTCTTTCACTTAACATGATGTTTTCAAGATTCATCCATGTAGTAGCATGTATTGCTGCTGCAATTTTTTTTTGGCCAAATAATTTATTTCATGGTGTGAATACACCAAATACATCATTCATCCATCAGTTTGGGTTGTTTCCACTCTTTGGCTATTATGTATAATGTTGTTTTGAATATTCATGTATGAGTTTTTGTGTGAACGAATGTTTTCAGTTCTTTTGGTTATATACCCAGGAGTGCAACTGCTGGTTCATATGGTAAATCTATATTTAACTTACGGAGAAAGCACCAAAATGTTTTCTACAGTGGCTGCCCTATTTCATATTCCCACCGGCAATGTCTGAGGGCCCCAATTTTTCTATGTCCTTATCAATACTTGTTATTGTCTGATTTTTTAATTATGACCATCCTAGTGGGTATGAGGTGGTATCTCATTATGTTTTTGATTTGCATTTCTCCAATGACTGAGAAATGCTGTTTAGCATATGATTATCTTCTATGCGTAGCTTAATTTTCCACTGGGTAACATTTCACAGTTATTTTTAATATCAGCTATCCGTGATTTCAGGGATGGGAAAAGCTCTGCTTAATAATGCCATTACACTGGATTAAAAAAACGGAATAAAGGCTACAGATGTCGGGTGATAGGATTCTAAGCTCAGTCTCAACTTGGGGTTCTACTTTCCCATTGCCCCAAGAGCCATTGGAGTTTCTGGCCTGTTCTCTGTCCCCAGCAACCTGAGATCCTCTCAATCTTCAGGTTCCCTTGCTTTTCCTTTGTAGATGATTTGAAATACTTTTAAAGGGTTGATTTTTATGGTAATTATCACCTTTTTGTTGCGCCAAGTTTTAAAGAAATGTTGCCCCAAGGCAGGAAATCTCCTTTGAGGGGACTTATTTGGGGATTTCAAAGGCTGAAAATGGAGGCTAGACCCTCCTGCTAAAAATCTTGAGCCCAAATTGGGTGGCTCCAGAGGCATTGTGGTGAGAGCCCATCATCTGAGTTCTGAAGACAAAGAGGGCTCAGGCTCAACTTACCCTGGTCTTACAGGAGTCTTGGAGAGGTGTATACAGAGTGAGGATGGAAATTGGTTCACCCCCAAGGAATTTGAAGTCAGAGGAGGCCACGCAAGATCGAAGAACTGGAAGCTGAGTGTGCGCTGTGGTGGAAGGCCCCTACGATGGCTGATGGAGGTATTTCAAGGACTGGAGCAGATGCGACTTTCCTTGTTGTGTGGTCATTATTTGCTCACCAAATTTTTGTTGAGTTATAGCTAAAACCTGATGCCCCTGAGTTTACTGCTGACCCAGGGAGAGATGCCCCACATTCATAACCTCCCTAAAATGTTGCACATTAATGTTGTAAAAGGGGTTCTGTCTGGATAGAGGCCTGAGCTTGGTGGGGGGAGAGGTCATAGTTACTCAGTCGCATGCAGACAACTTCATGCACTGAAAGAAGACAGTCTACAGTCAAACAAATGGAAAGAGGATACTCCAGAGAAAGAAAGCCATAAAAACCAGAACCACAACTAAAGTATCTCTTTGAATTGGGGTAGACTGGTTATGTGTGATAAGCAGTGATCCATCGATTGGGCTTGTTTATAGAGGGATTTAATATCAGCCTAAGGAGTTTAAACTCATAATATAGAAAATGAAAAATCAGTGAAGTCTTCTGAGGTGTGCAATGATATATTTAAAACAATATTTTAGGCAACTTTGGAGGCTTGAAATGACTTTGGTGTCTTTCAGCCCAAAGATACCTATACTTGACTTGCAATGCTCATGTCAAATGTCTCCCTTCTCTGAATATTCCCTGAATGACCTGACCCCGGTCCTCCCTTCCCTGGGTTCCACGAGCCCACTCCTAAGACCCTTCTTATACTGTTTTATACTTATCCTTCTGTGCATTCTCTTTTTCTTTCTAGATACCTCTAGGGTTAGTCCATCTTTGTGTGCCCAAGATTGTCCAGAGGGTCTGATACCCAGTACACATGGGATAAGTGTGTGTTGATTGAGTAGCCCTGGTGTATGGACCCATCATGAGTGGCATTGGTGGGAATGGAAAGGAAGTGGGAGGTGTTAAAGAGATTATGAAGGAAAACCTCTTAAAACTTAGGAAAAAAGACAAGAGAAAAGAAAAAAGTTCTAAAGACGATTTTCCAATCCTTGAAATTCTACCACTGATTGAATTCTAGAAGTACAGGTGAGGAGAGGGAGATGTTTTCTCATTTAGCCACCCTGGCTTTGACAGTGGGACACCCAGGTAGAAATACATATGGGAGAAGGCTGGAAATGCCAGACTTACAAAATAGAAACAGGCTAGCCACAAACTTGGATCTTTTTATCTTTCAGAAAGGACTTCTACATAATCCTCCAAGAAAATATTTCAGGAAAAGAAAGGTGATTATTATGTCACTTTTTGTAAGTTCTCATCACATTACTGATGTTATATGTACACTGACTTCTAGTTCTCAATTGGGTGATTATAATTACCTCCAACCCTCCTCTCCCCTTTTTTGGGCACGTGACTACAGAGTTGCTACTTTGAACATTATGCTGCACAAAAGACAAGATCTTCTTTGAATGGTAAACCGTTTGAGGCGGAGATGATAAAGAGCCATCAAAACAGACCTCATGCATATGCTTTAACTGTAGCTGCAGATGTTGTAAGGGTGTCAAAGTTGCAAAAGCAAACATGATTATGCAATACAAAAAGACATTTCATAATAAGACAGGGTCGGGGCACCTGGGTGGCTCAGTCAGTTAAGCATCTGAGTCTTGATTTCAGTTCAGGTTATGATCTCAGGGATAGAGCCCTGCGTCGGGCTCCCCACTCAGCTGGTAGTCTGCTTGTCTCCCTCTCCCTCTGCCTCTGCCCCCATTCGTGTGCTCTCTCTCTCTGTCTCTTAAATGAATGAATAAATCTTAGAAAAAAATAAGGTGATATAGGGTCATCTTCAACTCAAATCCAGATTTTAAAATCATCATTACTATTGTCTAACTTTAATGAAGTCTAATGGTGATTTCATTAAGTGATTCAGATGACCCCACTCTAGCAGATAGTCTATCCTGAGACATATACAAAACCATATCATTTCATGAGATAGGAAACAAAAGGCATATTTTCTTTTCTGATCCATTTCATCCCCTTTCACCTTCCACTTAAATGTACACACAGATGTACTTTTTTTCCCAGGGGAAACTATTTGCCCTTCTTGAGGATGGTGCTGTTGGGAAGGAAGTTCTTGGAAGATTGATGTATCATTTGGGAGGGGCAGATCTGGAAAATTATTTACTTTGATGCTACCCTTTTGGCTCCATCAGAGGGGCTGTCCAGACCTCCTTTCTGAGAAAATGATTTTTTCCTCTATGGAAAAAGTCTATGTAGACAACAAACAAACAGGTTAAGTGCAGTGTAGATTCAAGGCAAGGTGATGGCTTTTCCAAGATTGAGTATGAACAAGAACTTGAGAAAGAGGGAGAGGAGAGAAGTGTCATTCTTACACAGTTCAAGTAGGAGTGGCCATCCAAGACATTCAGACTTCTAAGATAGGCCATGCCTAGCTGGCCAATGAGACTTTGTCTTCCACTAGGAATGTGCTTATCTGATGATGCCCTGGATCATTTGAACTTTCAGTCCTTGGGACATTTCATCCCCTGGATTTCCTAAAGGGAAACTAGTATTTGATCTTTTAGTATTTTAAAGACCAGCATCTGTATCATTTCCCAGATGTCTAGAGTTACTCAGTTTGGGATTCCTGCTAGTTCAGTGGGTAGACATGTGACTCTTGTCTCAGGATCATGAGTTCAAGTCCCACGTTGGTCATACAACTTACTTAAAAAATAGAATAAAAATTAAAAAATAAGATAAAATAGTTACTCGGTTAGATTACCCCTGTGAGCTGGCAACTTCTCAATAGGATCTACCCTTATCCATGGGTGCAACACTTTTCAGCAACAAGCCTCAGCTGCCTCTATATTTTGTGTCTCCGTGTGAGCTCTCCAAAATGGCAGATCTTGCAATCCATTATTACCCCTAGGGGTCCTCTGTGCCTCTCAGAACCTCTTTTGCTGATGGAGCCCCTTGGCTTTTGGAAACTTCAGTATCACTCTTAATACCACATGGTAGCTTATTGGCTCCTGACAAGGGCCACTAATATCTTTTGGTGACAGTTGCTGTGTTATAAAATAATATATTCCTCCAGTGTATTGTATGCTAATATTTCTTAAGAGATAGCAAGTAATCCCTTTTCCTAAGCTAAGAAATATTCATTCATTTATTCATTCGACATATGATTATCAAGCCCATACTAAATGTCCAGTGGTCATTAAAGTTGATTGAAACAATACTCCTGACCTCAAGGATTATTTCAACCTCGAATTCTAACATGGGGAGGGGCGGGGGATTTTAGGTCACCCAGAGAGATGGGCAATGGCATGGCCACTTCTCAGGTCATTGTCCGGTGGATCACACTTGTCTGTGACTACTCTGCCCTGGGCTGGAGATAAAAGCTGCATTTCAGAGGGAAGGAGGCCAGGTCGTTCTACTGAATATGCAAAAGCATTATAAGTTTAGTGAGTGATAATCAATTGCCTCTGAAAAGTCACCCAGCTGACGTCTTTTTGGGAGAGAGGAGGGTGACCTTCTGGAAGAAAAGCTGCAGCACTGGGGACATTGGGCACATTTTATCTTAGAGACCGTGTCCTAAGAAGACTGCAAAAGGCAGCGCAGTTCTCTGGGACATTTCTATAGATTCCAGGACTCTGGGTCCTGTGGTCACTGGGGGGCTGTTGGTGATGAGTTCTTGACCTGATTCTCTCATTGCATCTCCTCCTGGTGGGATGATACTTTCTAATGGAGAGAAAAATATCTGAGAACCCTTCGAAGTAGGAGAACCAGTGGAGTTTCTTCAACTCCATCTGTAGAAACCAGGGGCAGCCTCCCTGCATGGCTTCATGAAGACCTACCTTGGGTCAGAAATCCAGGAAATTGAACTTGCATTGGGCCAAACAGTGGTATTTTGGTACTTTTTATTCTACAAGTAGATATATTTAAGTCCATAAAACAGGTATGAAATAATGGGTAGACTGTGGCTTGAGTTCCTCCACAGATAGCTGTTAAATGAGGGATGGATGCAATCCTTGTATTCAGTATTGTCATTTAATCTTTCTCTCTTTTCAGCGGACAATACCAAAGCCTTACAACAACACCTTAGTTGACCCTTATGTAAGTACTACACCTCTAACCCCAGATAATCCAGGCCGTGTCCCTGGGGCACTGTGTCATCACTGTGTTTCCCTGACGTGTGCTCACACTCAGTTGGAGTGTGTCACTGTACGTAATGAGCAGAGAACAGCAGACGGATCACCCGCACCAGGAAGGTGGTTCTGGAGACCATGTGTGGTTGTATTTGTTATTTCATCCTTTCCTATTTGCTCAGGGAAACCTTCCTGTTTCCTCATGTCCCCTTGAAAGTGAGTATGGGAGGCAGAGCTCTAGACCACTGGGGTCTCTAGAGCCAGGGCCTGAAGTGGTAATAGCCAAAGCTGGTGTGCAGATTAGGAGTAAGGAGCAAATCTGGGAGAAAATAATTTTAAAGAAGGCAATAGGGAAGGAAAGGAAAGTCCAAAACAACCACTCCAAGGTGTAGGCAGAGCTAAGATCCGCCAGAAGGAACAGGCTCGGCCAAGCTGGTGAGTCTAGGGGGGTGGACCCTATTGTGAATCCTGCAGAGAAATGCATGCAGGGCAAGTGGGCCTTTTATGGAGGCCATGTATCTGGTCTTGAGGGAGCCATCAGGGTGCTAAGCTGGTGAGGGCTGAAACGATCACCACGCAGCCCATCACGGGGTGGTCCCACGTGGATGCCTGCTATAAGGTCTGTCAAAATTATGGGTGACTGCAGTCTCTACGCTAAATTATACTTTGATTCCTTTCGTTGCATCAAAATAGACATTTGAAGCAGTCACCCTTGTACAACTCCAGGGGGCAGCACTCACAGAGGGTATCAAGCGGTAATACTGACACAGGACGTCCAACAGAGGAGGGGTAGTCAGATGGTTTCGTGTACACTTTACATTCAAAGCAGTCCCCCAACAAGATTTATTCTTATCCACACTGATTTTGACCCTTGGCCAACTGAGGGAGTCTTCAATCATCTAAACAGCTTTCCAGTCCAGTGTTTGTGTGGCTCGTCTAGGATGGACGTACACCCTCACCCCTGTTCATAATCTCTCCAGGGGTAGATATTATGGGCCAATTCAACATTGACTTATAATATCCCCATGCCTAATAACCAGACTAAATCTCAACTTGGGTTGACTCAACACTGAGTGACCTGAGGACCTTTGAAAAACATTACCTGGATTCCACTCTATAGGAAATTCTGATTTAATCAGTCTAGGCTATGTTTTGGACATTAGGATTGTTCAAAAGTCCCAAATGATTCGGATACAAAAATTACCCATTTTATAAATTAAAAAAGAATACCAATGGCTGCTCCCACCCAGACCAATTGATTCAGTATCTCTGGTGTTGGGGCCAGGACATTAGTATTTTACATACTCTGCCTGGACGATTTTAGTGTGCAGCTGGATAGAGAAGCAAGCAGATGTATCTGTTAAGAACTATACATATGGGAGATTCTTAAACATTGGTTGTATTTGTTATTTCCTTGTCCTTCTGGGGAGAGGGGTCATCACTTCCTGGGGATTGATGATAGTAATCTATGAGTGTCTGCACTGATGAGAAGAAAAATGGCCCCATGGCTCCGTGCCAGAGCAGTCTCAGCCCCCGTTGGAGGTGTCCTTGAGGATCCCCTGCAACACCGAATGGGAGTATTTGGCTAGATGTTCACTGTGGCTAGCAGCTCTTCATGCATAGCCATTTTTAACAACAAAAGAAATAGCCAGAACCCAATTCACCCAACACAAGTATTTTCACCAAAAGCCCAAAACAAGACTCAAAATAATTGTTAATGAGTGTCTTTTCATTTTCTATCAACTTTCCACAGTAGGGAGTTTATCCCGTCTATTAAATTCTCAATATTTCGCCTGGGAGTCTGTCTGCTTGTGGTATAGGCAAATGCATTTAACGCTTTATTTCGGGGACTTGTCTTATCTGCAAGGTGATAATATTATTCAGGTTCCTATAACATCATCTTCTTGTTTTGCTGCTAGTCTTTCTGTGTTAGGATCTCTGGTTTTATAGGAAGAACTTTTCTGGTATGACACACAAGCCCCCCCCTCCTGGGCAGCATTGCAGATGGCGATTTCTTCTGAAGTCTCCACTCCATGCTGCTCCTTCATCCCTCGGGGAGAAGCATAAATGTGTCCAGGCAGGTTCACACAAAGGCAGCGAATTCTAGATTCTCATAGCGGTGGCCTGCTGGGGTCTCACCAGGGGTACGGACATTCTTTCGCCTTCTAGCTGGGAAACTCTGACGTGTGTGAGACGTGCCGGGATGGAGGACAGCTGTTCTGCTGTGATACTTGTTCAAGATCTTTTCATGAGGACTGTCACATCCCACCTGTGGAAGCTGAGAGGTTTGTGAGATGAAGTCCCCCCACCCCAGTTAGGAAGCCTTCCCCCTGCCATAGGAGGAACCTATGTGTCCAGGCAGAGAAAGAGCAGGGTTGGACGTACGGGGTCCAGCAGTATGATCCAGAGAGCTGTTTAAAGATGCTGGCAGCACGAGAGAATGCTGTTCTTTGCTTAGGCTGGGATGCTGAGGCTGGTGGCTGGATCCCTTGCTTTCATACTGCCACTGTCCCTTCAAGAAGTTTTCCAGCCTGGGCTCCTGTTCACAGAGGTGGGAACACAAGCTGTTTGTGTTCTGTGCTTTTTCAGAAAAGGAGGGAAGCGTGGCCTGGTTCATGCATTTAACCATGGGCTCAGCGGCTGATAGAGGCCTGGATCCCCAGGGGTGAAGGCCCAGTTTTGACACTTGGGTGTGACAGGCAGGGCGCCTTGTGCTCCCAGCAGCTCGGGTGGGGAAAGGAGAGCCCACCACTCATCCTGACACGGCCCTCCGCGCACTGAGCCCCCTGTTGCCAGCCTCGATGGGAGGAGGGTCGTGGGCTCAGGCCCCACGTGGGGTCTTGGAGACTCTGGGAGGAGTCCCCTTCGTCTCCCAGCTGTGTCCACCGGCCATGCCTGAAAGGAGGACGGTGGCAGCCGTGGGAACAGGGGCTGTTTCCAGGGGCCTGGCCCTTGCTCACTTACGCCCGACCTCTCAGGAGCCCGTGGAGTTGCACCTTCTGCCGGATAAAGGAGTCTTTCGAGAGGCAGCAGAGTCACAGGGAATCTGAGGTCCTGGAGAGGCAGATGCAGCCTGAGGAGCAGGTGGTGAGTTGGGTGCCCACCCCAAGCCTTCTTACCCTGGACACGTGAGAATTCCAACAGACAAGGGGTGAAGGGAAGGGCGCCCCAAGGGAGACTGTTCATCCAAGCCATGTGTCAATCATGCTGAAATCATACCAGAACTGGACTGTGGAAAAAATAACTCAATTATTACATGTCTGTTTCCAAGAGCCAAACCTGTTTGGGGAAACTTCCAGAACACTGGTGTGAGTCATGCCTCTGCCTGGGCATGTGTAAGGGCTTAATGTGTCCAAACTGCTTTTTATTCACAGCCTTCTTCTTTTGCAGAAATGTGAGTTCCTCCTCTTGAAGGTCTACTGCCATTCAGAGAGCTCCTTTTTTTCGAAGATTCCATATTATTATTATGTAAGTAATAACAACCAACCATGATTATAGGCCACAGTGACGTTCCCTGCCCTTCCTACAGGCACCGGAGGGATTTGTGATCTGAACCCATGAGAGGGAGAGCATGAGCCGCCATTATCTGTACCTTGTATCTCTGCTGGATTTGGGGACATTGAACTATGCCAGTAACTCTCCCATTGGTATTTTTTTTTCTCACCAGATTAGAGAGGTCTCTCAAAACCTAAAGGAACCCATGTGGTTGGACAAAATCAAGAAGAAGCTGAATAAACAGGGTTATCGCCAAGTGGAGGGGTTCGTGCGGGACGTGCGCCTCATCTTTCAGAACCACAGGATGTCTTACAAGGTGAGAGGCTCTCCCTGCTTTCGTTTCATTTTTTCCCTTTGAGTCGCTCTGCCCTCATATTCTGGTGCCGGGAAAATTTTACATTTCCCTCACCTTACGACAAGCCCGCACAAGGAAGGCTTCTGGAAGGCAGTGACTTTTCTAATTCAGGACATAAGCTCACCATGGCAGAGTAACAGTGAGTCAGAAGGTATTTCTGCAACCAGAACCCCAGGCTCCTGAGAGCTCATTCCCCCCCTTCAAGGAAACAAGTGCCCACAGAGAACAGAGGAGTCCCGCCTGCTCCAAACTCAAGGAGAGAATCACACCCTTCTTATCTCTCCCCAGATAACTCACTGGAAACTCTCAGAAGTCCCAATTTCAGATTCCTTTGCATGTGAATGGAGCATGTAGTTTACAGGGGTCACCAGAGAGGACAGAAGTGGTGGGGAAGGAGATGGCTGATTGTAGTTAGACTGGGCTCTTTGATGGTTGTTGCAAAGAACTTTTCTAAGTCTCACTAAAATAAACAACCCAAACCAAGTAAGTCGAAGTCCCAAGTAGGCAATGATTTCCCGTTTCTGTCTGCTTAATGAGGAGTAATCCTGCATTTAGGAAATAACAGTTCCTCTTAGCTGCATGAATTTTTAAGCATCACCTGGTTAATGTAACTTAGGTGTTTAAGACAAGGTCTTCAACCTTCTTGATTGCAAGGTGTCTAACACTGACAATGAGGATCGTTATATCTGTCTCTATGATTTATTTTTCAGTACAATGACTTTGGCCTAATGGGACTTAGACTGGAGGCAGAATTCGAGAGGAAATTCAGGGAAGTGTTCGCTATTGAAGAAACAAATGAGAGCAGTTCACTGGCATAGTGGAGGTGGTTGGTATCCTGGAAAATTCCCTTTTGGGGCAGAATCCTCATCTCCCAGCTGCTGTGAGGATTGGCCGCTGATGCCACCACTCCCCAAAGCATCACCTTCTTCCAGTGCCAGATTCACCTGGAGTTTACACCTCTTGAGCGTGGGGGCTGGCCCTCAGCCCCAAGGTGGGACCAATGTGTGGTGTGATTCATGCTCCTTCAGTCCCCACGAGACCAAGCTGGAGCTAGTCTCCAGCTGGGGCCACATCCATACTTGGTTTTTCCCACCACTCAATCCTGCTTCCCTCCCCCCTCTTCTCCTGAAAAAATTCCCATAATAAATCACTTACTTAGAAACTTTATCTCAGTCTCTGCTTCCAAGGAACCTAACTTCAGGTAACAATCCCAGCAAATGGGCTTTAAGGATGGGGTTCTGGTGTTGGATCACTGCCTGGCCAGATGGTGACAAGCGGAATGTTGATAGTCCCTGGGGTGTTATAACAGTGCCATTGCCAAAACTTTCACCTGTAGGAAACTGGGTGAGCTACAGCGGAAGAGGCATACCAGCTGATACGATTGCCTGACATTTACAAAAGGATTTCAAATAGTAACTCTAAGAACCGTGGATTTTGATGGCTATTGCTAAGTGCCACTAACATGTTGAAAAGAGTAAATGACAGGCTTAAATCTGTTAATCACCTCCTAAACCAAGAGATCCTCATACCTGCAGCTGGAAAGCAGACAGTAAGGAAGGCCCGGCCCTAATTTTAAGAATGGCAGAACTCCAGAGAAGACTGAATTCTAAGTTCTATATGGTCTCTTATGCCAAAGTTAGGGCACTAATGAAGAAGGAGTGAAGTCCTGAAACTCAGAAAGGAGCTCTCTAGGAAGATGTGCATGGGAACTCTGAACTCCAGATCCCCTGAACCCACTGGGCCTGCAGAAGAGAACTCCTGCCCCTGCTTTGGAGACAGACCTTCCCACCCCACTTCTTGCCTGAATGAGGACTATGCAGAGTAGCCGTGGCATGCCCTGACTGGGAATGTCCTGTGTGGGGCTGCTAGGTGAAGAGAGGGTTTCTAGGCCAATGGCACTGTAGGACCGGTGAACGCGTACCAGCAGGTGCCAAGGGATTGTGTCTGGGAGTGGATCCTAAATGAAGAAAGGGGAATAGGAAACTGGAAAGAGGAGAATTGTTGATATGGATGCACTCTTCTGTGCCACAGAACTTCACTAGCCTGGCAAGGGCCATGGGTGACGGTTCTAAGATGCTCCTGGGTAGCTCTTAGAGGCTTGCTGTAAGCCAAGGTACACACTAGACAAACAGAAGTAGAGATAGGGGAGCGGCAGGGACAGATTATGGAAAGGGGGAATCTAAAGCCTGGTGAAATTGGCACGACTATCCTCTCTACAGCTGGGAACCCCATCCCTCGACTGTTCCTCAGAGACACTAACTTAACAAGGTGGTCATGCACTGCTGAGAAGACACCAGTATCCTCGAGATGCTCAGTAGGGGCCATCCTCTGTTGGTTGGAACAATGTAGGCACGTTTACAGAACTGGGTTCCCTGGTAGCGATGAAAATGGTTGAATAACCAAAGCAGGGGGCAGCATTTAACTGTTGGAGCAAGATGATGTAACTTCTGGAATGGACATCAAGGTTAGAATGACAGCCAGGGGGCCTGGTCCACAGAAGTCTCTGGAGATAGCTAATAGGACATGGTGTTCTGACAGGCAAGACAGATGGGCAGCCAACAAGCATATTGCTTCATATATACCATCAAAAGCAATTAAAAATAGATGATCAGATAGCTGAGTTTGGCTGCCCCAATGAGAAATCAAGATCCCTTGCCCAGTTTCCAGACCTGAGTCAATTCTTGGACCTAAAACCTGCTGATGGAAATGGGAACTGCAAATGTACATGTGGTGATTTCCTCAGTTCTTCACCAAAAAGACCAATGATCTTTTATTCTAGAACCGTACGTCAGAGAAAGGAAAATACATAGATCTTTCAAAGACTGTTGGATACAGCATCTGATTTGATGCTGCTCTGGGATGAAAAGCACCAGCGTGGTCCTTGTTAGAGTGGAGTGTATGGGTGTCAGGGATTATCCACGTCCCAGTGGGTCCACTCAATCCTTGGAGCCACCCCAGTTCCTGAGTGTATAATTAGGACATACAGGACAGTTGGATGAACTGATTCTTTAACCTATAAAATACCCTGCAAAATAATAATGACTGTCTTAAGAAAATCCCAGTGGAAGGTCCTAGGATGAAATTTCCCATGGTAAAATAGTCAAAAGCAAAATCATATTCCTGGGCTGGGGAATTAGTGCCACCTGCAAAGATTTCAAGGCTATAGTGTTTATATCCTCATTACCTTTCCACGTGGTCTGGCCTCTGTAGAAGCTACTTGGTTCATGGCTACTAGACATGTAATCAAGGGGCACCTGGGTGACTCAGTCAGTTAAGCATCTGACTCTTGATTTTGGCTCGGGTTGTGATCTCAGGGTTGTGGGTTCAAGCCTGCATCGAGCTCTGTGCTCAGCATGGAGAATGCTTAAGATTCTCTCTCCCTCTCCCTCTGCCCCTCCCTGCCTGCTTGCATATGCTCTCTCTCTCTCTCTCTCTCTCTCTAAAAAAAAGAAAAGAAAAGAACTGTAAGTAGGTAGTAGCACCAATTCCAGCTGTTGTGCTAGATGTTGTATCGTCATTAGAGCAGAGTAGCACGGCCCGTGGTATACTAGCAGCTGTTACTATGGAAAATGTGCTTTTAAAATATCCAGTGGGAAATAGGATAAGAAGTAGTTCATTTCACATGGACGGGACAGCAATACACATTTACAGTCTTTCCCCAGGACCATATGAATTCTCCTGTTCTCCGCCACCAAACAGCCTGAAGGGACCTAGTCTGCCTGGTCTCTAAAATACAGTACATCAGTCTGCCATATCAATGACTATATTAATCAGGGCTCTCCAGAGAAACAGAACTTATCGTTTTGGAAACAGAATCATATATAGATATAGAGATAGAGATAGAGCTAGAGCTAGAGATAGAGATATGGATTTATTATGTGGAACTGGCTTATGTAATTATGCATGCAGAGAATCCCCGCGGTATGCCATCTGCAAGCCAGAGACCCAGTAAAGTTGAGGTGTAATTCCTGCCCAAGTCTGAAGGCCCAAGAACCAGAGGAACAGAGAGTGTAAATCCCCATTGAATCCCCACCGATTAAAATGCTGATCTCATCCAGAAACATCCTCAATGACATACTCAGAAATAATGTTTAAACAGGGAGTCCCATGGTCCAATCAAGTTGACACATAAAATTAACCATCACAATGACAGTACGTTAATTACAGCAGGGGAGCAGGAAGTGTTGAGTGTTCTGAAAGCCTTGTTGAGTCACACATACTCCAGATGGTGAGAGATAAGCCCTACTAGGAATTCAGATATATGCCATATAGGTAAGTTTTAGGGGTTCAATGGTGAGGCGCATATCAGGATATCCCCTCCAAAGCTCCAAGCTATCGTACTTTGCATCTTCCACCACTAAGAAGCACAATGTTTGATAGTCCTCTCCAGGTAAGGAGAATAACCATGCTTGCCAATTTGATGAAAATTATTCTAGGCTTTGTAATGGGGCGGGTTGGGGTGGGGGGGGGAGTACCAGCTGGGAGGGGACAATGGTTATACCATCTTAATAATAAAATATGTTCTAATCAGTACTTTTCATTAAATAGTATATAATGAGCACTGTTACATGTCAGTAAATATGATTCTATATCTACCCTATCATAACTTTTATTTTGCATTAAGCCTCAATTGCAGTTGGCTCTTCCCGATTATTCTTGGTGTTGTGAACGGGGCTAATTTGCAGTGAGAGACCACAGAGTCTAGCGTTTGAGAAAACAGAGTATGTTGCCAAATCCAGGGTAGGAGGTGGAATCCCAGCTCCTCATTCGTGGCTGAGCATCCCCGGGCACGTGACCTGCCCCCCGCCCCATCTGTAAAATGGAGAAGCTGGTATGTAGCTCATTGCATCACGAGGATTAATGAGTTAATATTTGCTGTGCTCCTCAGAAGTAACAGGAAGTAAATAACTCACAGACATCCTTCTATCAGTTAGGGCTCTTTGCCAGCCAGACTAGCTTTACGGAGGTTAAACAAAAGTACACACTTTGAACAGATGCCCAGTGGCTCATGAAAGGGCAGGAAGGCTGGACGCAGAGCCTGCACGTGGCCCCAGAACGAGGCCGGGCAGCACAGCAGCCCCAGGAACAGCTCCGCCATCTTGTCAAGAAGCCACCACAGAATGAATGTTTTCCATCTTTTTTTTTTTAACTCTGAAGCAAACTTCTCTCGAGAATCCAACTCCCTGAAGCATCTGGCTGGTCCGGCTTGCTCAGGGGGGCCCGGTATTGATAGCAGGTCCTCTGCTCCCGCACGTAAAGGGAAGAGGAAACCGGGTGCTGTTAGGAAAGTGGGGGAAGAGCCTGGATGGCCAAGGACATGAGGTCTGACTCACCAAATGGAGCAGGTTGATTGAGGTCCCACCGCCCTGTGCCGTGGGGATAAAGGCTAAGCTGGTCTTCATGCTTGAAGGGAGGGTGTCTACTCCCCTCCCTTCCAGGACAGCCAAGGGCAACGAAGGACACTAAGCCTGTCACCCCGTCAGTCCGGTTTACCTGGACTCGGTTGCGGGCTGTTGGCTGAGATGCTGGGGAGCTCAGCCGTGACCTTACAGGGGGCCGTGTGCCTGTGTCCCTGGGAGCTGCAGGAGGACCTGCTGCTCCTGAGGTCCTGAGGCTCTCGGCGAGGACACCTCAGCCTGGGCCTCCCAGGCATCTCCACTGGGCTCACGCCCTGCTCCACTGGGCTGAGAGGAGACAAGGGTTCTCCAGCTTTCTCTGTGTAAACTGTGTGGGGAGGCTTCACGAGGCCCGAGATCAGGGCCCAGGGACTGAACTGCCTGGCTGGGTTTCCTATCAAGCCAAACACTCACTTACACACACCCGGTGTATATAAGGGGGCCTCTTTCTTTCCTAGTTTGTGGATGGGGAGTTAGTGCAGGAGGCAAGCAGGGGAGGGCAGTGGCCCCCATTCCTTGGAAAGGCAACACTGCATAAGTAAGTCCTTTGAAACAAAAAAACAGATTACTCCTTTAACAAAGAAAAAATAGGCTTCTCGGCAACAACTTTTTTTCTTTTCCTTTTTCTTTTTTTAAGATTCTATTTATTTGACAGAGAGAGAGGCAGTGAGAGAGGGAACACAAGCAGGGGGGGTGGGAGAGGGAGAAGCAGGCTTCCCGCCAAGCAGGGAGCCCGATGCAGGGCTCGATCCCAGGACCCTGGGATCATGACCTGAGCCGAAGGCAGACGCCTAACGACTGAGCCACCCAGGTGCCCCTCTTGGCGACAACTTATCTGTCTTATCTGTATAGGTCTGTAAGTATTAACTCCAACTGGAATTCTAGAATAATCCATGTTTTCCCCCAGACATATCATTTGCTCTGTCATTTTGTTTCCTGAACAAGCCCATCCTAAGTAGGTGGGTATTGTGTTCCCGTGGGCGCAGAAGAACACAATGTGCATTGCTCTGGCTGCGTCTCAGCCGACAAAGGGGCGCTTCCTGTTTGACGTACCGCACGCTCACACCTCTCTCCCTTGGCTGGGTGGGGGTCAGGGGGCACTGGCAGAAGCAGGGCTGGGTCTGGGAGGGGGCAGGTCCAGCTTGCTGCTTCGGACTGAGGATAAGGAGGTCTGCTTTAGACCTGCAGGCATGAGCTCCTCACCAACGAGCCTCTTGTGGAAAACAGCTAGAAACTCTGGACAATAGTCAAAGAACAATCGCCTGAGGCCTCTGAAAAGTAAACCAAAGCAGGCCAACATTGGAGGGAAGTCAAAACTCAAGAGGAAACAGCCGATGCAAGGAGTTTACTGTTTATTATCACCTGGCCCCCAGAGTGGCCAGGCCAGTCTTGCTTTTGGTAGAAAGCCCACCTTCCCTCCGGTCAGCAAAGCCAGGGAAGAATCCCAGGGCCACTAAACGTTCTGGGTAGCGAGGGGGAAATGCTAGAAAGGAGAAAGTCACAGAGAGGAACCCCAAATTCTGTGTCTAAACCCTCCCCACATCGCTGGCTGATGCCCAGGTTGAACTACTCTGAGCCGCATCCGACGAGGAGGCAGGGGTGAAGTCTGAGCCCGGCCTTGTGAGTGATTCCAGCAAGAGGTGCCAATTAGCTGCCTGTTTAGTAAATCTAGACCTAGCCTGGACACAGGGGGTGTGCAGAACAATCATCAGATACTCATCATACCTTCAGTTCACACTGTCGCTCAGACCCACGGGTCTGAGATTTTTCATCTGACCTGAAACCACTTATTCCTACATTCCATCAGATCTAGGACTTTTCTCTCACCCAGTCTTCATTCAAGGTTTCCTCTGAGCCCCATGGTGTGTGGGACAGAAAGAGTCTACCCTGGTTCATACCGAACAATGTACTCTGGGTTCCTATAGTGGTAATGTCAACTGTGTCCCCACTGGAAGCAAGAGTGGGGAGTGTTCAGGAGATGGGTGGCCCTGAGCTGAGACACTTGTCTTACATCTTCTGCCAGAGCTGCTGGGGAGGCAGGGAGGACCACGCTCCATCCCACCACCTCCAAAGGCCCATCTGTGGTTGCCTGTGTTTGGTTGGGGAGGAAGAAGCAGAACCCCAGTCTCGAGGTCTCAGGACCACAAGCCTTAGATGTAAAATGACGCGGCCCCAGCTTCTGGCTTGTCTGGTATCTGTGACCACTCCCCAAGGTCTCTGAGAACAGTGACAGAGCCCATGGTAGATGCTCTCTGCTTGCCCTTGGACATGTCCACTCTTAGAAGTTTTTTGCAAATCTTGTCACACTGCCTGTGGCCTAAAGTGCCCTATAGGAACTGGCTGATGCCTTTACTTTGTGTCTATTCAGGGACTACAAGATAGCCCCTGGGTTCCTATACTGTACCTTTGTCTGAAGGCAAGTGGTAAATCCAGGCCCAACCTGCTCAAACCGAGGACACAATTTCCAATACTGGGTTCTTGCAGGCACAGCTCAAGTAAGCCATTATCGTCCTCGCATCTTGGCCTGGGATCCAGGCTCTTGGATATATGTGAGTCCCTCTCTCACCCCGACTCCACATTCAGGAGGCTGAAGTCCCCCCTCCAGCACCTTGAATTATTCATGGGAGGGAGTGCCACAGACTATAGATGGAATGCCCGGAAAAGGCAGGGGGGTCTCTTTTCTATGTGGAGGGGAGGGTGTCACCTACAAGACCAAGCCCACTGGCCATTCTCAAATGGTGCGAGAAGTTGCAGAAATGGCATCTGACCTCGAGGGAACTTTCCCTGTATTCCCTTTATGCCCCAGGGTAATGGGCCAGAGTCAAATGAGAGAGGTGAGTTTTCAATTTCAGTGTCATCATCTTGAGAAATCAGTACAACCATGCTGGTTGTGCTCTTGCCCATGAACCATTGTACCAGGAGACCCGGGAGGCCCCCTGCTGCTGACAAACCGCCTTCCAAGGTGAGACATGGCATGGCCAGCAGAGCCTGGAGGAGAGCTTCAGGGCCACACCACTGTGTTCCCAGGGCCAGACCCACGTGGTCCTCGTGTACCAGTGTGCTGGATCTTCCAGGATGCCAGTTCTGGCTCATGAGCACGGTGCTTGTACATGTGAGAAACACGGGCCCCAGGCAGGGAAAAAGCCCAGGACTTGGGCCTAGGGGAGAGCTCATTAGACGCTGGTTGGGTTTCGCCTGGGCCAAGACCATTAAGCTGATGGTTTGCGAAAGCCAACCTCATCCTCGGCGTGGGACTTTCTCAGCCCCGGGCACAGTTGCCCTGGGAATGCCCAAGGTCTCCCCGACCACACCCATTTCCAGCCAGAGCTCCTGTCCAGAAGACCTTTACCTCCAGATGACATGGGCAGGTGTGGATTTCTCTGTCCAGGCCAGAAGCATGTCTGTGTGTGCATCTCAAAATCATCTCAGAATCCAATCCTTAAATTGGTTAACCTTCATGTGGAAAGAAAGAATGGCTCTCCTAGTGCTAGTTTTCAGGGGTTAAATAGTTACAGAAGGAATTTCGGTTTCAGTTTCTCCGAACAGGCAACGGAAGCCAGGTCTAAGGAGCCTGCAATACCAAGCACGGTCACTAGAGGGGAGTGCAGGCCTTCGGAAAGTGGTCTGGACGGCTTTTTCGAGCTGCCCGGTTGTTCTCTGTCAGTCCCCACAACCCGTACCCCTTAACCACCTCCTCCTCTGCCCAGATGCCTCTTCCCAGCCCTCTTACCAAGGATTCACTCTCTTCCCTATAGAAATCCTCGCCCTTCCACCCCCAGCAATCCCTCTGGCTTTGTACAAACTAGGCAGTGACAGGGGTCCGCCGCTGGGCCACCACCCACGGAGTCTCTGAGATTCTGCTTCGTGGGCGAAGGCTCTGCCCCCACCTCAGCCCCTCAACGCTGAAATATTGCCACCAAATGCCCGCAGAATCTATACGGCATCACTGTATTATGACCATGCAATTGCAAGAGAGTAGGACTCCCAGCCCCGTTACCCATCTGGGGCACAGGTAAAGGAGAACTCGTGGGAAGAGATATGTACCCGTGTGCTGGACCCAGTTGGGGTGTTAGTGGGCCCCTTGCAAGTGCATCCCTTTCCCTCACCTGAATTCCAAACCAGCAGACAGATTGGTATAAAAGTGAAACAGACCGGGTTCAAAATACCAGCTTTCTTCCTGATAAAAGTTGCATTGGAAGTCATGGCTTTGGTGTGTGGCAAAAAAGGGATCCCTCAAACTGAACCCCCAAATTGAGCTTATCCACACAGCCTCAGGCTGCTCCAGTCAATCATACACACCCCCGACCTCCCACAGCCCCCCAGGCTCCTGTCCCTATACACTTGACCTTGGAAAAGCCAACAGAGCCCAGGCCTCTCCAGGTACAACGAGCCCAGGGAGACCCAGCAAGGAGCGGACTCACCCCTTCCACCAGAGAGTCTCCCCAGAAAGGAAGGAAGGGCAGGGGGTCTAGGTGAGTCCCACTGATGGATGCCCCTTCCAGGGACACTGGAGCAGGGCCTGAGTGGTCCCACTCATATCCCAGGGGCCAGCTCCCCCTCCATTTCACATCCACAGAGGTGCCAAGGCTGTTATCCCCTTGCCCCAGCAGCCACTGCTGCTGCCACCGCTTCTTCCCTCCCTTGAGTTCCCAGGGACAAACCTGTGGTCCCCACAGGGGTCTCTCAGATTGGAGACTTAGTCCTGCTATGAAAGTCTGAACAGAAGCTGCTCCTGGGGACACTCACAGAGGTGTCCCCTTGGTGGGTCCTTTGCCCCATGGTCCCTCCTCAGCATGGCCTCCCCTGCCTTCTAGGCCTCCACATCCAGCATTGGGCTACTTCGAGGACAGCGCCAGTGGGCCCTGGTGTCAGTGTTCCTCGCAGTAGCGGCCACCCACGGATGTCCCCACCCCGCTGGCTGCTCGGTGGCCTCTATTCCAATTGCCCGAAGCAGACCCACGGAAAAGCTGGCACGTGTAGGCCAACACCCAGCATGGTGGTGGCCTGGCTCAGCCCACTGCCCAGGGACAGAGAAGGAGAGACAGGGACACTAGAAAAGGCTGGTGTCATCTATGTCCCAGGGAGGCTACAAGCACAGGACAGCTGTGCCCAACAGTGGCTCAGCTTACTAGTCCTTCCCCCTTCTAGGGATAGAGGAAGGCAGAGGGGCAGAGAGACCCAGGCGTGTGCAGCACCTGGTATAGACACCTGGCCCATGGGTAAAGAAGTCCTTGTCAGCGGTATAGACACCTGGCCCATGGGTAAAGAAGTCCTTGTCAGCGGTGTAGACACCTGGCCCATGGGTAAAGAAGTCCTTGTCAGCGGTGTAGACACCTGGCCCATGGGTAAAGAAGTCCTTGTCAGCGGTATAGACACCTGGCCCATGGGTAAAGAAGTCCTTGTCAGCGGTGTAGACACCTGGCCCATGGGTAAAGAAGTCCTTGTCAGCCTCCTGGAATCACAGCCAGACTGCCGTTCGCTCCTTTGGGGGAAAGACAGAATATCCATGGAAACAGGGTAGAAACCTCCTTCCCCTGCAGTTTCAAATGCAATGAAGTCTTCTGGGTCACTTTTCCAGCTTTGGGGAATGATGACTCAGATCCGAAGGAGAAAACTGTGGACAGACAGGACTCCGAGGCGGGGGGTCACCCTCCCCCATCCAAGGCAAGTCTATGCTGCTCGGCATTCCAGTGACTGCTTTTCGGGTGTCTTAGGGCTGCAGTTGGGAAGTGCCCCCTTTTTTTTTTTTTTTAATGATTTTTTATTATATTATGTTAGTCACCATACAGTACATCCCCGGTTTCCGATGTAAGGCTCGATGATTCATTAGTTGTGTATAACACCCAGTGCACCATGCAATACGTGCCCTCCTTACTACCCATCACCGGTCTATCCCATTCCCCCACCCCCCTCCCCTCTGAAGTCCTCAGTTTGTTTCTCATAGTCCATAGTCTCTCATGTTTCATTCCCCCTTCTGATTACCCCCCCTTTCTTTATCCCTTTCTTCCCCTACCGATCATCCTAGTTCTTATGTTCCATAGATGAGAGAAATCATATGATAGTTGTCTTTCTCTGCTTGACTTATTTCACTTAGCATTATCTCCTCCAGTGCTGTCCATGTTGTAGCAAATGTTGAGAACTCGTTCTTTCTGATAGCTGAGTAATATTCCATTGTATATATGGACCACAACTTCTTAATCCAGTCATCTGTTGAAGTGCCCCTTAAACCCGCCCCAGATGTTAACCGACGTCACCGCCTTGGCTGTGGCCTTGCGGATTTCTCTCTCGCCTCTAGGGGATTTCCAGTAACAGGAGCACCTTTCCCTGGTTTATGACACTCAGCCCTTGGGCTCTCTCCAGCCCCGTGTTCCCAAGCGGGGACCTTGCTGGGTGCAGGCTCTCCCACAGGAAGGGAGAAGATGTGAAGTTTCTGTCTTTCTCTCTTTCTCCCCACAGCCATGTCGGCCAGGGGAAGGGGCAAACGCGGAGGTCCCCCCTGCCCACCCCATTACACTCGGAAACCCTCATAGACAGCAGGGCAGGAAGCACTTGAGGACCCATAGATGTTTCTGTGTCTATGCGCCCACAGGCGCACCCCGGGGCCTGGCCCTGGTCCTCTGGGGCCCTGATTGTCCCTCCTCGGCCTCCACTCCTGCTGGTAACACGTCTTGGGGCCTGAGAACCCTGGTGAGCTGCAGGAGGGAAACACTGCCCGGCAACTCAGAGATACTTTCACTTCTCTTTTCCCCGTCTGGGCGGAGCTGTCTGTGTGTGAGGCCTATCACAAACTTCCTGCTCTGGGCTCGGCAGCTGCCCTGAACCAGGCCACCCCAACAGAGGGTTCGGAGGCGACCCCGGAGGCCCAGGCGGGGCGCAGGAGGGCCCGGAGTGCGACGATGGACGACGGACGCAGAGACCTCAGCACCAGGTCAGTCCTGATCTCCTTCCCTCGCACCTCTCTCTCTGCCTTTCGAGCAACTGTGAAGTTGAGACACTAAATGAATCTCTACTTTCGACCCGGTTTGCAAGAGTGCCGGCTGGCCCGATACTAAAGGGCCGGGAGAGGTCATGAGCTTGCCTCCACGCACATGCCCTTCCTGTTTTGCAACCCCGCTCGGCTGGGGGCCTGTCTGAAGGCCGGGTCCTTCAGGAGGTTGGCATAGGGATTTGCTGTCTTCTCGTGACCTCTGAACCTTCTCTTCTCCCTCAGGCCTCCTCTCCCTTCGCGAATCATTGCAAAGAAGGTCATTGAGAAAATACACAATTCAGGGTCAACCCCTGACTTAGGCTCAAACACTGGGTGCTGCGGTCGCACACCTGTCCTGTGAACAGGCCTCCATCAGCTCGGGCCTTGCATCTTTGTGACTGGGGGTCCGGGTTCTTCCTCGTCATCTTGACCAAAGGAAGTGAAAGGAAGAGAAAGTCTCCAGACCACCAAAGAGAAGTGCAGGCTTCAGGCGTTTTATCTTTACTGTGATTTTCTGTTCTGGAATGGGTTATGTCTGCGACCAAAAAAAAGGGCGGGGGGCTGGGGAGGAGGAAGGGCAGAAATCCTATCTTTTTCTTTAGTAATGGGTCAGAAATAGTATTACTTAATATTTTAATCAGTTTGTTATGTCGTACAAAAGAAATACATGATAATTCTTGTTCATAAAATTTTAAACAAAATGGAAGTATGGCAAGGGAAAGAGCCCTGTTTACCGCCCACCGCACTGCAGCTTCCAGTGCGGTCCTACTAAGTGCTGTGGCACAGCCTTTCAGATCTTTTTCTATGCGTTTCTGTGTATGGCTTCTTTACCTAAATATGCACTTCGTGTCTTGTTTTTTTAGTAAATGGGATTATATTACATATGCTGTTTTGCACTTTTCCTTTTCTCTTCTTTTAATAGTGAAAAATCCTAGAGATCCCCTTCATAAAGAGCTACGCCATTCTTTTTAAGAGCTACATGCTATCCCATAGAATCAATATACCATAATTTTTAAATCACCCCGTCAGCCCCCATGGATGGACATTCAGGTCATATCCGGTTGTTCGATTTACAACAAGCTAGGATAAGAATCATCTATTTCCTTATATTTTTGCGCATTTACAAGTATTTGTCTTGTGTCAACAACCAAAAAAGTGGAATTGTGGAGGCAAGGGTTACTGATATCTTCCTGTGTATATATCCTGCCAGATTGTCCCTCTAAGTATGTTCTCTTAACAATATCAAACGAGATAAACCGTCTCCCCACACCCGAACTTTGCAAAGGTGACGGATAAAGAGTTGCATCTCGTTTTAATGTGCGTTTTCCCGATTCCATGGGAGGTTGGACAGTGTTTATTGGCCATTTGCCTCTTCCGTAAATTGCTGCTTTATCTATTGCCAGCGTTACTCAGTTGGTAAGATTGTCGTTCCTTTAATGAGAAAGGAAAATTTGCTAAAGGTTCTGAAAATTGTAAATATACTCTCCTTGTCTTTGAACTTTGTTTATGGTGACTTGAGCTTATTAAAGCTTAAAACTGACAGACTTATAGTATTGATTTTATAAGCTAGATGCACCATCTGTTGTTATTAATGATTAATGCTAGCAGAAGAGTCACTGATGAATTCCATGCGCGGTGTTCAGCCACAGCTCTTGAGCTCTTAAGATGGCAGATTCAGGTCTACCTTCGCGGAAGGCCAAGTTCCTTCTCTTACATCTCAAAAAATGTTTTCTTTTTCAATTGTGGGGCAACGTTATGCTTCCTTTGAAGCAATGTTAGCCTTCACAGCTTTTATCTGCCCCGTGAATATTCATCTCTTTTGCTTTTTAACTTTCTGCTCAGAATGGTTGTCTCAAACTTTTGTTCCATGACAATTATTTAATGTTTTGTAATTTTTGCATTTCTTGTTATTTCTGTGTGTGTGTGTGTGTGTGTGTGTGTGTGTGTGCTTAAAGTTGATTGTGTTTATTTTGGGGAGAATAAGGGATCTTAATTTGTTTCTACAACTCTGCAGGCTCTAATGTAAACCACTTTTTTCTTTTCTTTTTTTTTTTTTTTTAAAAAGAGTCTTCAGACTCTTGCCTGAATTTATTGCCTATATTTATTGAGGCTTTTGTGTGATTTTAAGTGCTTTGGGGATGTTTTCTGCGTCCTCTGGATTATTCTTCCAGGTTGATTCTGTCTGCAGTTTGGTTTCTGTGCCACGTTACTGGCTTTTTCATGTGCCCACGGTGGTTTTACATCCCCTTTCACTCGTGATTGACCCCCAAACTCCACTTTACACAGGCTTACTCTGGGTGGATATTTTCTTTCCCCCAAATGTCCAGTCTTATCGGAGACTGAATTGCTTCCCATCTGATCTACAGTTTGAGGGCTCTAGTTTTATTCTTATCCATTTTTCCTGAGAAAACTTTAATTAGTCAAACCATCCTTTCCCCCCTGACCTGCGCTAACCCAGTGGTCCTGTATGCAGGACCTGTTTCTTGCGCTCTCTCCTCCGCCATTGGTTGTGCGAGCCTCTCCTTGTGCCCCACGCACCACGCTGTCACAGTGACCTCGGCTTCAGATGAACTTCTCATATCTGTTGAAGAAATCTTTCCTCTCTCCTCCCAAAGTAGCTTGGCCCTTTGCATCTCCAGATTGGCTTGTCAACATCTTGCCGGGAATTTGTTTAGGATTGCATTGAATCTACAGATCAATTTGAAGAGAATTGATATCTTTATAACCTTATGTCTTCTGTCTCATTACTATGGTATATTATTAACTAAAAAATATTTTCTAGGGGCGCCTGGGTGGCACAGCGGTTAAGCGTCTGCCTTCGGCTCAGGGCGTGATCCCGGCGTTGTGGGATCGAGCCCCACGTCAGGCTCCTCTGCTATGAGCCTGCTTCTTCCTCTCCCACTCCCCCTGCTTGTGTTCCCTCTCTCGCTGGCTGTCTCTATCTCTGTCGAATAAATAAATAAAATCTTTAAAAAAAAATTTTTTTCTAATAAAATTTATATTTCTCTCCCTAGAGGTCTTACACTTCTGCTAGATTTATTCGTATATACTTGATATCTTTATGTTATCAAATCTACATAATTTAAAATCGATTTTCTAGCTGCTCGTTACTAAGATAAAAAATAAATGGAAATTTTGCCGAAACCTTGAATTCTACAGACTTCTATGAAGATATATATGTATATATGTGGATTTACATGGATACACAATGACAGTTTTGTTTCTTCTGATCTAATCCTTCTACTTATTATTCCTTTTTCTTGCCTTACTGCGTGGGCTAGGTACTTTGTATGTGGTGAACACAAGTACTGATAGTAATGATTCCGTCTTGATCCTGATCCCAAAGGGGAAGTTTTTATCACTGCACAATTATGGATGATGTTTGCTGTAGATTTCTTTTATAAAAAGACTTTATGAAAGACTTAACAGATTAAAGAAGTTCTATATTGGCATCTGATACTTTCAACATGGGAGGTGTCTGTGGCCCTATTTTCTTTTGTTTCCGCTGGTTCTCACTCACACATTTTTTAAACAAACTTTTAATTTTGGCATAATTTTATATTTACAGAGAAGTTGCAAAGACAATACAGAAGCTTCCATGGTCCGCACATCCAGATCCATTTCCTGTGACGTTATCCCTCTTACATGACTGTGGTTCATTTTTCAAGACTGAAAAATCAATATTGGTAACATCTGTGAATTAAACCGTGGACTTTTTTTCTGTTTCATCAGCTTTTCCATTAATACACATTTTCCATTAATACACATTAATACACTGTTCCACGATCCAGTCCAGGATTCCACATTGCATCTAGGCATCCTGTCACCTATTCACTTCTGGCATGTGACAGTTTCTCCATCTCTCCTTGTCTTTCATGACCTTGACAGTTTGAAGAGTATTGGTCAGGCACTTTGTAGACTGCTTTTTAATTTGAGTTCATCTGGATGGTATGGGCTTTCGGGTTTGTGAGAGCGTACCAGGGAGGTGAAGTGCCATCCTCATCACATCATATTGGGGGATAGCCCTTATCACCAGGGAAGTTGACCTTGATCATTTAATGCAGGTGGTGTTTGCCAGGCTCTTCCACTATAGAGTTACCCTTTTTCCCTTTCCACAAAGAAAAGGGAAACATTTTCTTCTGTTCACAAAGATTATTTTGCTTGGTATCTTTGTGTACTAACATTGTATTGGGGAAATTATTTTTAGGTAAAATTGAGGACTGCAATGAAGGTACAACTTTGGAAAAAGTTTCAGTTTGCCACATCCAGGTGCCTCCGGGAACTCTTTAACACAGGTCAGGGTCTGAAAGCACCTGGGGGAAGCCAGGTCATTCCAGGCCAGAGCTGCCCCCTCCACTCTATTCTCACTGGGAAGATGTGGTGGTGGTGGCTGGGACTCTCGCTGGACCCTCCCCCTCGTGTGGACTCCAGACTTCATTTCTGTCCCCCTCACCCCTTAAAGTTGTCCAACGCGAGGTTCTGATCCCCTAGGATCAGCAAATGCCTCAAGTTAAAGTGGCTCTGTGCTTGCTTGCCTCCCTGGTTTCTCCTTTCACTTTACTTTTGCCTGGTAATGCCTTATCATAGTTTCATCTCTTCAGTAACATCTTTAAATGCTTTTTTCAACTTTTACAGTTTTTCCAACAGAAAGCTGTATTGCTTGTGGGAGTTGGGGGAGAGTGACGTTTTTGAATCCTGCCCCACCACACCAAGAATTTACAGTCCTGGATTGACGAGTTGATCAAAGTTTATTGCTTGAGGTTTGGTTGTGGTTCATGAATTTTTTTCTCTGAATATTTTTTTTTAAGATTTTATTTATTTATTTATTTGAGAGAGATTGACAGCCAGCGAGAGAGGAAACACAAGCAGGGGGAGTGGGAGAGGAAGAAGCAGGCTCCCAACGGAACAGGAAGCCTGATGTGGGGCTCCATCCTGGGACCCTGGGATCAGGCCCTGGGCTGAAGGCAGACGCTTAACGACTGAGCCACCCAGGCGCCCCTTCTCTGAATGTTTTTAAGATTTTTCTCTTAGCTTTTGTATTGTAGTAAGTCTAGATTTATTTGTTTCTTAAAATTTTTGAATTTTTTTTTTTGTGTGTTTATCCTTTTGGGGTTTCCAGACTTTCTTGAATTTGCAAGTTGATGTTTTCTGTTTTGTTTTTTGTTTGTTTGTTTGTTTATTGGGTTTTGGTTTTTGGTTTTTGTTTTAATTGAAGTATAGTTGGCATATAATATTATATGAGTTTCAGGTGTGCAACATAGTGATTTCACATGTATATACATTATGAAGCAATCACCACAGCAAGTTTAGTTACCATCTGTCACCATGCAAAATTACTACAATATTATTGACTATATTCTCTGTGCTGTACTTTACAACCCCTTGACTTATTTGTTTTATAACTGTAATTTTGTACCTCTTAATCCCCTTCACCCTTTTACCCATCCCCCCACCTACCTCCTCTTGGGCAATCATCAGTTTGTTCCCTGTATTTATGAGTCTGTTTCTGTTGTGTTTTTGTTGTGTTTTATTCATTTGTTTATTTTTTAGATTCCACATGTAAGTGAAATCATATGGTATTTGTCTTTCTCTGACTTATTTTACTTAACATTAATACCCTCTAGGTCCATCCACGTCATTGAAAATGATAAGATTTCCTTCTTTTTATGGCTGAGTAATATTCCATTATATAATATATATACCAAATCTCCCCTATCCATTCCTCTGTTGATGGAAACTTACCTTGTTTTCATATGTTGGCTATTGCAAACAGTGCTGCAATGAACATAGGGGGCACATATCTTTTTGAATTAGTGTTTTCATTTTCTTCAAATAAATATCCAGAAGTAGAACTGCTGGATCGTATGATATCTCTATTTTTAATCTTTTGAGGAACCTCCATACTGTTTCTCATGGTGGCTGTACTAATTTATATTCCCACCAACAGTGCATAAGTGTTTTTTCTCCACATCCTCACCAACACCTGTTATTTCTTGTCTCTTTTATTCTAGCCATTCTGACGTGTGAGGTGACATTTCTTGGTTTGGATTTGCACTTACCTGGAGATTAGTGATGTTGAGCATCTTCTCTTATGTCTGTTGGCCATCTGTCTTCTTTGGGAAAATGTCTATTCAAGTCCTCTGTCCATTTTTTAATGTGATTGCTTGTTTTTTTGGTGTTGAGTTGTAGGCGTTCCTTCTGTTTTAGATACTAACCCCTTATGGAATATATCATTTGCAAATATCTTCTCCCCTTCACTAGGTTGCCTTTTGTAGATGGTTTCTTTCACTGTACAAAAGCTTTTTAGTTTGAGGTAGTTCCCAATTGTTTAGTTTTGCTTTTGCTGCCCTTGCCTAAAGAGACAAATCCAAAAAAATATCATGAAGACCATTTGGGGCACCTGGCTGGCTCAGTTGGTAGATTATGTGATTCTTGATCTCAGGGTCATGAGTTCAAGCCCCATGTTGGTCATGGAGCCTCCTTAAAAAAATATTGTTAAGACCAACGTCCCAGAGTTTACTAAGTACTTTTTTTTTTTAGGACTCATTTTTTAGGTCTTGCATTTAGGACTTTAATCCATTTTGAGTTTGTTTTTGTGTATTGTGTAAGATAGTGCCCGGTTTCATTCTTTTGCATGTAGCTGTCCAGTTTTCCGAGCACCATTTATTGAAGATACTGTCTTTTCCCCATTGTATATTCTTGCCTCCTTTGTCATAGATTACTTGCTGTATAAGTGTGGGGTTATTTTCGGGCTCTCTACTCTGTCCCATTGATCTTTCTATTTTTGTGCCAGTACCATACTGTATTGATTATCATAGCTTTGTAGTATATCATGAAATCTGGGATAGTGATACCTCTAGCTTTGTTATTCTTTCTCAAGATTGCTCTGGCTACTTGGGATCTTTTGTGGTTCCATATACATTTTCGGATTTTTTGTTCTAGTTCTGTGAAGAATATTGTTGGTATTTTGATAGGAATTATATTGAATCTGTATATTGCTTTGGGTAGTATGGAAATTTTAACATTAATTTTTTTGATCCATGACCATAGTATATCTGTCCACTTATTTGTGTCATCTTTAATTTCTTGCATCAGTGTCTTATAGTTTTCAGAGTACAAGTCTTTTACCTCCTTGGTTAAATGTATTCCTAGGTATTTCATTATTTTGGGTGCAATTGTAAATGGGATTGTTTACTTAATTTCTCTGTTAGTTTGTTGCCAGTGTAAGAAAATGCAACAGATTTCTGTATATAAACTTTGTATCCTGCTACTTTATCAAATTTGTTTATTAGATCTAATAGTTTTTTTTGTGGAGTCTTTAGGGTTTTCTATGTATAGAGTGATGTCATCTGCAAACAGTGACAGTTTTACTTCTTTACCAATTCAGATGCTATATCCTAACTGCTGTAGTTAGGATTTCTGTACTATGTTGAACATAAGTGGCAAGATAGGGGACATCCCTACCTTGTTCATGATCTTAGGGGAAAGCTTCTTTTCACTATTGAGCATGATGTTAGCTGGGGTATGTCATTTATACCCTTTATTATGTTCAGGTGTGCTCCCTCTAACCCCACTTTGTTGAGAGTTTTCGTCATGAATGATGTTGAGCTTTGTCTAATACTTTTTTTGCATCTGTTGAGATGATCATAAGACTTGTATCCTTCGGGGCGCCTGGGTGGCACAGCGGTTAAGCGTCTGCCTTCGGCTCAGGGCGTGATCCCCACATTCTGGGATCGAGCCCCACATCAGGCTCCTCTGCTATGAGCCTGCTTCTTCCTCTCCCACTCCCCCTGCTTGTGTTCCCTCTCTCGCTGGCTGTCTCTATCTCTGTCGAATAAATAAATAAAATCTTTAAAAAAAAAACAAAAACTTGTGTCCTTCATTTTATTAATGTGTGTTTCATGTTGATTGATTTGCTGATATTGAACCACCTTTGTATCCTTGTAATGAATCCCACTTGGTCATGGCGTATGATCCTCTTAATGTATGTTGAATTAGGTTTGCTAATTATTGAGGACTTTCATTCATCTGGTATTTATAGCAGAAATATAGTAGTCTTAAAATGATTTGGGGTGATGTGAAAATTTAACAGTTGTTTTGGAATGGTTTATTTAATATAGATATTTTTTGTTCTTTGAAGGATTTCGGAAAATTGTCTATAAAACTATTTGAAACTGATACTGGAGTGGGGGGAGAGGGCAGGGTTAGGGTGGTTCTCAAAGTGCCTTATACATTTCTGTTACTTCTAGTTCTATTTAGTCCTCATGTTGACTCTCAGTTTTGATGATTTATATTTTCCTGAAAAGTAACCATTTTTCCTAGATTGTCATATTTATCGGTAGAAAATTATACAAGGATTTCTTTTGTAGAGCTTAATCTGTTCTTAACTGCAGACATATCCTTTTCCTTATTCCCAGTATTGTTCATTTATTTCTTTTGTTCTCCTGGTCAAACTTTGCATTTTGTTGTTCTCGTCAAAGAATCACCTATTGATTTATCGATCCATTCTTTTTATTTTTTGTTTGAGTTTTAATTAATTCCTACTTTTCTTTATTATATTTTTGTATTTTTTTTTCTTTCCCCATTTTTGTCTTCAGTTTCCTTGGGGGTTACCTTGACATCTTTTCTTAATACTTAGATTTAAAAACTTAATTTCTTTTTCAATGTTTCTTGTTTTCTAATACATGCATTTTAAGCCATGAATGATTATCTCTGTGCCACTTGGGTATATCTGTGGTTTTTATATGTCTGTGGTTTTATATGTTTTCATTAGAGTTTGTTTCTTACTTATCTGTAATTTCTATTTTGATTTACTTTTTAAACTAAGCACTGTTTGGAAGGAGTTCTGAAAATTTCTCAGTGAATAAGATAGAAGGAGGTCGTTCTTTGTCCTGGTTGTTTGTTCTGGTCTTATCAAATGTGGTTAGAAAATGTATTCCTTAAGATTTTTTTTTTCATTTCATAGTCAATTGTTATTTTTCTTGTGGCCTAATGTATGTGATTTTGCAGCTTCTCCATGTTTAAAGAGTAATATAATGTAGTGATTAATAGTGTGCTATTTAGGGGCGCCTGGGTGGCTCAGTCAGTTAAGCGTCTGCTTTCAGCTCAGGTCATGATCCCAGGGTCCTGGGATCAAGCTCCACGTCGGGCTCTCTACTCAGTGGGGAGCCTGCTTCTCCCCCTCCCTCCGCCTGCCACTCCCTCTGCTTGCACGCTCTCTCTCTCTGTCAAATAAATAAATAAAATCTTTAAAAAAAGAGAGAGAAAAAAGAAAAGTGAATCTACAGAGACAGAAAGTAGATTAGTAGTGACCTGGGGCTGAGGGATAGGAATAGGGACTGACTACGAACCATCGTGAGTTAACTCTGTGAGGTAATGAAACGTTCTAAACTTGGACTGTAGTGATAATTGCAGAACTCTAGAACTTTGCTAAAAATCATTGAATTGTCCACGTAAAAGAGGTGAATTTTATAATATGTAAATTATACCTCATTAAAACTGTCTTTAAAAATAAAAGTAAGCATGTTAACCGTTGAATAGACTCAGTCAAAAAGTTAATTGGTTACATTTTTTTTTTCTGGAATGTAAGAAAAAAGTTGCGGAAACTATGAAAAAAATAAGATATATTGCGTAATCTGATGTTTTGACATTCTGTCAATGGGAATTTTAGAAGGAGAGGAGAAAGAATGAGAGCAAAAGAATAAAAAGAGGAAAAACAGTTTTCAGAATGAAAGCTAGAACTTTTTTAAAAAGTTTTTGTTTAAATTCCAGTTAGTTAACATACATTAGTTTCAGGTGTAGAATTTGGTGACTCAGCACTTTCACACAACAGCCAGTGCTCATCACAACAAATGCCCTCCGTAATTCCCTTCACCTAGTTAATCCACTCCCCCCTTAACCACCAGTCTGTTCTTTACAGTTAAGAGTCTGTTTCTTGGTTTTCTCTCCTTTTATCCCCCCTACACTCCTTTGTTTTGTTTCTTAAATTCCACATATGAGTGAAATCATATGATATTTGTCTTTCTCTGTACGTTATCAACAACAGCCAAATTACGGAAAGAGCTCAAATGTCCATCTTCTGATGAATGGATAAAGAAGGTGTAATATATTTATATAATTTACATATTATAAAATTCACCTCTTTTACGTGGACAATTCAATGATTTTTAGCAAAGTTCTAGAGTTCTGCAACTATCACTACAGTCCAAGTTTAGAACGTTTCATTACCTCACAGAGTTTGCTCACGATGGTTCGTAGTCAGTCCCTATTCCTATCCCTCAGCCCCAGGTCACTACTAATCTACTTTCTGTCTCTGTAGATTCCCTTTTTCTGGACATGTCATATAGACGGAATCATATCATATGTGGTCTTGCACATCTGACTTCTTTCACTGAGTGCAATATTCTTGAGGTTCATTCATGTTGTGGCACGTGTTCATATTTTCTTCCTTGTTATCGCTGAGTAACACTCCATTGGATGGATCTACAATGTTTTATTTATCCATTTACCTGCTCATGGACGTTTGGATTTTTCCACTTTTTGGCTGTTATGGTAAATGCTGCCATGAATATTTGCATATTTCTGTGGACAGGTTTTCATTTCTAGGTTTGTACCTAGGAGTGGAATTATGGGGTCATATGGTAACATTATGCTTAACTTTTTAAAAAACGATCTTACAGTGTTTTCAAAGATTCCCACAAGCATTGCATAAGGGTTCCAGTTTTTCCACAGTCTTGCTGACTATGTCTTTGATTATAGTCAATCCAGTAAGTACACATTGGTATCTCATTTTGGTTTTAATTTGCTTTTTCCCTAGTGACTAATGATGTTGGACATCTTGTCATGTGTTTCTTACCTTCCATATATCTTTTTGAAGAAATAGCTATTCAAATCATTAGCCAATCATTTAATTGGGTTGTCTATTGAGTTGTAGGAATTCTTTATATATCTGTGTACGAGTCATTCATTAGAAATACGATTGGCTAGTATTTTTCCCCGCTCTGGAACTAGTCTTTTATTTCTTTTGAAGCACAAAGGACTTAAATTTTTTTGAATTCCAGTTTATCAATTTATTCTTTTATGGATCATGCCTTTGTTTTTTTTTTAAAGATTTTATTTATTTATTTATTTATGTATTTATTTATTTATTTGAGAGAGAGCAAGAGTGAGAGAGATCACAGAGGGAGAGGGAGAAGCAGACTCCCCACTGAGCAGGGGCCTGTCCAGGGGCTCGATCCCAGGACCATGGGATCATGACCTGAGCTGAAGGCAGACACCTATCTAACTGAGCCACCCAGGCGCCCTGACTCATGCTTTTTGATGTTGTAGCTACCATTTAGTCTAACCCAAAATCACAAATATTTTCTATCTCTTCTTTGAAAAGCTTTATCATTTTCTCTTGTACACAGGATACTACATAATCTGTGGGACCCAGTGAAAAATGAAAGTGGGGGGACCCTTGTTCAAAAATCATTATGAATTTCCTAACAGTGAGAGCTGGGCATTAAACCAAGTACGGGGCCTTGTGTGACTGCGAAAGATGCATGCCCCTGAATTTGGCCCTGCTCTTATATTTAGATCTATGATCCCTTTTGAGTTGGTTTTTTTTTTAAGTTTTGTACACAGCTGATACTTTCATTAAGTTTCTCTTGAGGTTCCATTTTAATTTTTTTAAATTTTTTTTACATTTTTTATTATGTTATGTTAGTCACCATACAGTTCATCATTAGTTTTTTTTAATAATAATTTTTTATTATGTTATGTTAGTCACCATACAGTACATCATTAGTTTTTGATGTATTATTCCATGATTCATTGTTTGCGTATAACACCCAGTGCACCGTGCAATATGTGCCCTCCTTACTACCCATCACCGGCCTATCCCAATCCCCTACCCCCCCCCCTGAAGCCCTCAGTTTGTTTCCCAGAGTCCATAGTCTCTCATGGTTCATTCCCCCTTCTGTTTGCCCCCCTTCATTCTTCTCTTCCTTCTCCTACCGATCTCCCTGCTATTTCTTATGTTCCATAAATGAGTGAAACCATATGATAATTGTCTTTCTCTGCTTGACTTATTTTGAGTTGATTTTTGTCTAGGTTTGAGGTGAGGTTATAAAATAATCTTTCTGTATGTGGATATTTAAATGTCCTCGTACCATTTGTTAAAAAGACTCTTTTCATTGAATTGCCTTGGTACTTTGAAAATCAATTATAAGGATTTATTTTTCCCTCTCAATTCTAGTCCGTTGACCTATGTATCTATTTTTATGCTAGTGCTCTAACTCTCTGCGTGAGCGTAGCTTTACAGTAAGTCTTGAATTCAGGAAGTATAAAGCCTTCAACTCTGTTCCTCAAGACTATTTTGGCTATTCTGTGTTTTTGTATTTCCATAGAAATTTTTGGATTAACTTCTCAGTTTCTGGAAAAAAATCTTACTGGAATTTTGATAGAAATTCACAGAAGGGGGAATGAACCACGAGAGACTATGGACTCTGGGAAACAAACTGAGGGTTTCAGAGGGGAGGGGGGTGGGGGATTGGGATAGGCTGGTGATGGGTAGTAAGGAGGGCACGTATTGCATGGAGCACTGGGTGTTATATGCAAATAATGAATCGTGGAACAATACATCAAAACCTAAAGATGGACTGTATGGTGACTAACATAAATATAATAAAAAATTATTATAAAAAAAGAAAAAAGAAATTTCACTTAATCTATAGATCAATTAGGGGAGAATTGCTATCTTAAAAATACTGAGTTTTCTAATCCATGAACATGGAATGTTTCTATTTATTTTAATCTTTAATTTCTTAAAATGTTTTATTTATTTGAGAGAGAGCACACAATGGGGGGAGGGACAGAAGGAGAGGGAGAAGCAGACCCTCGCTGAGCAGGGAGCCTGACACAGGGTTCAATCCCAGGACCCTGAATCATGACCTGAGTTGAAGACAGACACTTAACTGACTGAGCCACCCAGGAGCCCCTGATCTTTAATTTTTCTTAGCGATATTTTGTAGTTTTCAGCATGTAAGACTTGCTTTTTGTTAAATTTATTCCTAGATATTTAATTCTTTTGCCTACCTTTATTTTTTAATTTGGAAACTCAATTTCTAAATTTCTAAATTTCCTGGTTAATTGTTTTATAGACACAATATTATCTCGTAAGCTGTGAGAGTGTGAAATATACTTCCTCTAAAGTCTTGCTTTGTTGGCTCTATTATTCATATTTCCTCTGGTGTTAATAAAAAAGAGTAAAGAAGGATCTGAAGGGACCTGGGTGGAGCCCTGACTCTCTTCACCAAGCCAGTGTTAACAGCCTACGCCACGACTTTCCCAAAATTTGTTCCAAACTTTACACACAAATGAAAGACTTTTTTTACTTTAATTTGTGTAAAAATGGAATCATAATATATTAATCTGAACTTGATGTTTTTATTTAGCAATAAAACTACACCCTTCCATCCAAATTACTAGAAATAAATAGCTACATACTATTCCAACAGTACGGATTTGCCATAATCTGAGCAACCATTCAGCTGAATGGACAATCAAGTTGTTTTCAGGTTTGAGGGTCTTCACATTTGTTGTATTTTGCTACAAAAAAACAATGCTTCAATAAAAACTTTTGTACTTGTGGATATCTAATCAACTTGTGGGTATTTAACCAACAATTTATTAATGTCTTATGTATCTCAAGTATTCAAGAAAAAGCATGGGACAAAACAGACAAAATCCTTGTGCTTATGGTATATATATATTTTGGGAGAAGACAGGCACTGAATAAGACAGTAAACACTAAATAAAATAAATAAGTAAGTAATTTAATATGTTAGGGAATGATAAGGACATGTATAAAAAGAGAGCTAGAATAGGGGACTGGGAATATGGGGGTAAAGTAGGGGGCTGTAGTTGTGATTTTAAGTAGGTTGATCAAAGCAGGCCTCATTGAGAAGGGGGCATGGAGCAAGGACCTTAAAGAGATGAGGGAGGTAGTTCACTCCATGGATGTCTGGACGGAGAACATGCTACGCAAAAGAAAGAGCCAGAGCCAAGTTTCTGGGCTTGGAGTGTGCCTGATGTAGTCAAGAAACAGCGAAGAGGAGGGTGTGACCAGAGAGAGATGAGCTAGGGGAGAGGAGAGAAAGGCTGAACACTGTAAGAACTTGGCTTTTACTCTGGGGGAAATGGGGAGCCACTGAAAGTTCTGGAGTTTCTCTAAGATGCATATTGTTTTTATTTTCACGGGATAGGTTCCAAAAATGATTGCTAGGTTCATCACTAGTGTATCTTAAAATTTATAGATTATTGTCAGATCTCTTCTGAAAAGGCTTTAGCAATTCAAGCTCACACCAGCAAGGTATATTTTCCTAAATCTTCTCCCACACTGTATCATCACATACGAAATTGTGTTTGCCAGTCTAACTAGAAGAGATGGTCTCTCACTGATGTTTCAGTTCATATGCATTCATATATTTATTGGACATTTCCTTTTCCCTAAGCTGTCTCTTTAGGTCTGTTTTCTTTGGGGTTGTCACATGTTATTAATAGCCTGGAATCTTTGTATGTCAGATATATTAACCCTATGTCATACGTGTTGAAAATATTTTCCACATTGCCTTTTAATATCTGTATTACTTTGGTTTTACATTTGTATCTATTAAATCTTCCTCTACCTACTTTCATTGTATGTTTTTCTTGGCTTGACTCAAATATGTATTCTATCACATAAGTTTCTATATGACTACTTACCCAGTTTCAATGGAATTACAGTTTGCAAGTGCATCACACTTGCACAGTAATTTCAGAAGGATTGACATTTTAAAATTACTATGTTTTCTTAACTGAGGGTGACTTATATATCTGTTTATTTAGATATTGTTTAATTTCCTTTAATAGGATTTTAGAGTTTTCTCCATATAGGTCTATACGTTTCAGATGCTTATAAATATACATGCATTGTATTTGCTATTGTTTCTCAAGTGTTATTTCTTCTCAGTTTATATTGTTCTAAACAAAATCTATAAGTTTCATTTATCTATTTTTTAAAATTTGTGCATGTTGGTAAATTCCTTTTCTAGTTCTTATGGAGTTACTTTGGTCTCTAGGATTTCTATGTATATAATTGTAGGACACGTAATGTATGTCATTTTAGTATTTATACCATGACTTCATTTTCTTACCCTATTTCATTAGCTAAAACTTATAAAAATTTAAATAAAAACGATGGTAATGGTAGACAATGCTGTCTTTTTTTCCTATTTAAATTACTTCATCTTTCACTTAATTTTTATAATTCTGGGGGACTTTATATTATATTAGCATCTATCTATTGCATATGGTTTTTATAAAAATAGCTGCTAGGTCTTACCAATTCCCTTTTAAAATAATTTAGGGATATATTTATATGCTTTTTTCCTCCTTTTGATTGTTTTTGTACTAAATTATCTAAAGAGATTTCCTAATGTTGAACCATCTTTACTCATTTCATTATTTAACTTTTTCTTCCTCTTTTTTTCCTTAGTATGACGGTTTCATGTTTTTTTTTTTTTTTAAAGATTTTATTTATTTATTTGACAGAGACAGAGACAGCCAGCGAGAGAGGGAACACAAGCAGGGGAGTGGGAGAGGAAGAAGCAGGCTCATAGCGGAGGAGCCTGATGTGGGGCTCGATCCCATAACGCCGGGATCACGCCCTGAGCCGAAGGCAGACGCTTAACCGTTGTGCCACCCAGGCGCCCCAGTTTCATGTTTTTTAGGCTAAAATTTTTTTATTGTTGATCTCTTTATTAATCGAAGTGTAATTCACATCCAGTGTTATATTAGTTTCGGGAGTACAGTGTATTGATGCAACAATTCTGTACATTACTCAGTGTTCCTCACCGTAAGTGTAGTCATTATGTGTTACCATAAACGTTATTACAATATTATTAACTGTATTCCCTTTGCTGCACTTTTCCTCTCTCACTTATTTATTTTATAACTGGAAGTTTGTACCTCTTAATCCCCTTTACCTATTTCACCCATTCTATCACCTACCTCCCCTCTGGCAGCCATCAGTTTGTTCTCTGAATTTGGAAGTCTGATTTTTTTGGTTTTTTGTTTGTTTTGTTTTTTAGATTCCACATGTAAATGAAATCATATCATCTTTTTCTGTCTGACTTATTTCACTTAGCATAATACTCTCTAGTTTCACTCATGTTGTCATGAATGGCAAGATCCCATTGTGTTAAAAATTAAAAATAGAAATACCATATGATCCAGTAATTCCACTACTGAGTATTTACCCAAAGAAAACAAACAAACAAACAAAACTCATTCAAAAAGATAAATGCACCCCTATGTTTATTGCAGCATTATTTACAATAGTCAAGATATGGAAGCAGCCCAAGTGTCCTTTGATAGAAAGAATGGAGAAAGATGAATGTGGTGTCTGTATACAATGGGATATTGCTCCTCCTCTATTTTTGAAATAGTCTCTAACCACGAGGTCTATATCATCTTTGATCCAACACACTACTTTTCCTTTTGTAAAGTCTCTGGATCTCTTCTTTTCTTTAACCTGCAGCCTGTTCAACATCTACTTATAATTTATTGAGACCTCTTTTGTGGCCAAGATTATGATCCATATCGATACACATTTCACAAACTGGGAAAAAATGGTATGTTCCTTGTTTTTAGGTCATAAGATTAAATGATAAATTATTCTTGCTAATTTATCCAGAGCCTGTATATTTTTCAAAGATTTTATTTATTTATTATGAGAGAGGGAGAGAGAAAGAGCTGGGGGGAGGGGCAGGTGATATCTCATTGTAGTTTTGATTTGTATTTCCCTGATGCCGAGTGATGTCGAGCATCTTTTCATGTGTCTGTCGGCCATCTGGATGTCTTCTCGGAAAAATATCTATTCATGTCGCCTGCCCATTTTTTAACTGGATTATCTGTTTTTTGGGTGTTGAGTTTTAAAAGTTCTTTACAGATTTTGGATACCAACCTTTATCAGATACATCACTGGCAAACATCTTTTCCCATTCTGTAGGTTGCCTTTTAGTTCTGTTTATTGTTTCCTTCACTGTGCAGAGCTATTTATTTTGACGACGTCTCAATAGCTTATTTTTGCTTTTGTTTCCCTTGCCTCAGGAGACAGATTCAGTATAACAGTGCCATAGCTGATGTCAAAGAGGTTACTGCTTGTGTTCTCCTCCAGAATTTTAATAGTTTTCTGTCTCACATTTAGGTCTTTAATCCATTTTGAATTTATTTTTGTGTAGGGTGTAAGAGAGTGGTCCAGTTTTGTTCTTTTGCGTGTTCCTGTCCAGTTTTCCCAACACCATTTGTTGAAGGGACTCTTTCTCCCGTTGGATGTCCTTTTCTGCTTATCGAAGATTAACTGACCATATAGTTGTGGGTCCATTTCTGGGCTCTCTATTCTGTGCTATTGTCTATGTGTCTGTTTTTGTGTCAGTACCACACTGTCTTGATCACTACACCTTTGTAGTACAACTTAAAGTCCAGAATTGTGATGCCTCCAGCTTTGGTTTTCTTTTTCAACATTACTTTGGCTATTCGGAGTCTTTGTGGTTCCATACAATAGGATTGGTTGTTCTAGCTCCGTAAAAAATTGTTTGGATTTTGATAGGGATTGCATGAAATATGTAGATTGCTTTGGGTAATATAGACATTTTAACAACATTTGTTCTTCCAATCTCTGAGCATGGAATGTTTCTCCATTTCTTTGTTTCCTCTTCAATTTCTTTCATCAGTGTTTTATAGTTTTCAGAGTACAGATCTTTTACCTCTTTGGTTAGGTTTATCTGTAGGTATCTTATTGTTTTTAGTGCAATAGTAAGTGGGCCTGATTCCTTGATTTCTCTTTCCACTGCTTCATTATTGGTGTAGAAAAATGCAACAGATCTCTGTATGTTGATTTGGTATCCTGTGACTTTACTGAACTCGTATCAGTTCTAGCAATTTTTTGGCGGAGTCTTTTGAGTTTTCTGTATAGAGTATCATGTCATCTGCAAATAGTGAAAGTTTGACTTTTTCCTTGCTGATTTGAATGCCTTTTATTTCTTTTTGTTGTCTGATTGCTGTGGCTGAGATGTCCAGTACTATGTTAAGTAACAGTGGTGAGAGTAGACATCCCTGTCTTGTTCCTGACTATACAAGGAAAGCTCTCAGTTTTTCCCCATGGAGGATGATATTAGCTGTAGGTTTTTTGTATATGGCCTTTCTTATATCAAGGTATGTTCCCTCCAACTGTACTTTGTTGAGGGTTTTTATCATTAATGGATGTTGTACTTTGTCAAAGGCTTTTTCTGCATCTTTTGAAAGGATCATATGGTTGTTACCCTTTCTTTTATTAATGTGATGTGTCACATTGACTGATGTGCAAATATTGAACCATCCTTGCAGCCCAGTAATAAAGCCTGCTTGGTTGTGGTGAATAATTCTTTAGCGTACTGTTGGATTAGACTTGCTAGTATTTTGTTGAGAATTTTTGCATCCGTGTTCATCACAGATATTGGCCTGTAGTTCTCTCTTTTAATGTAGTCTTTGTCTGAATTTGGAATCGGGGTGATGCTGGTCCCATAGAATGAGTTTGGAAGTTTTCCTTCCACTTCTATTTTTTGGAATAGTTTGAGAAGAATAAGTATTAACTCTTCTCTAAATGTTTAGTAGAATTCACCTGTGGAGCCATCTGGCCCTGGACTTTGGTTTGTTGGGAGATTTTTGATTACTGATGTGATTTCTTAATTGGTAATCAATCTGTCCAAGTTTTCTATTTCTTCCTGTTTCAGTTTTGGTAGTTTATGTTTCTAGGAATTTACCAATTTCCTCCAGATTGCCTTACTTGTTGGTGTAGAGTTTTTCATAATATTCTCTTACAATTGTTTGCATTTCTGTGGTGCTGGTTGTTAATTTGCCTCTCTTGTTTGTGATTTTGTTTGTGTCCTTTCTCTTTTCTTTTTGATAAGTCTGGTTAAGAGTTTATCAATTTTATTGATTTTTTGAAAGAAGCAGCTCCTGGTTTCATTGATCTGCTCTATTGTTTTTTTAGTTTCTATATCATTTATTTCTGCTCTCATCTTTAGTATTTCCCTTCTACCAGTGGCCATAGGCTTTGCTTGCTGTTCTTTTTCAAGCTCCTTTAGGTTTAAGGTTAGGTTGTTTACGTGCTGTGGTGGGGGCCTATGCTAGTCTTCTTGGGGGGAAGGTCCCACGGTGCTGGGACTGAGGGAGATCTGACCGACAAGGGCAGTCGTGCCAGAGCGCAGGGGCATGGAACTTGGAGCAAGCAGGCTAGACATCCAGTGTTGGGACTGAGCTGCACTAATCAGGTGGCCCTGTGCTTAGGCTGAAGGGCAGGGGATGGAAATGGTGCTCACGGGCACACTCGTCCCTGGAGAGGCAGCTCTGCGAATGCTCTCTCTCACGGATGCCCTCCAAGAAGAGCGAATAATCTCGCCCCTGCGTGCCCAGGTGGTCCTCAGGTTGCGTCATCTGTCCCAGGGCTGTTTCCCTGCCTTCTCTCCAGAAGCAGGGCAGCACCCTCAGGGCTCTATCTCACCATGCCCACCAACCTTTAAAACTCCAGTCTTCAAGCCCTGCTGGTTACAAGAAGTCACAAAATCAGCCCCTCTCATTTTCCCAGCCCGTGGCTTTGGGGACGGGTTCTCCTTGTGCATATCTCTGTGTGCTCCTCTCTCTCTCTCACGTTTCTCTGCAACCAGGGCTCCCTCCCCTCCGCAGCACTCATGGTCTATTTCTCTCCTAAACCATGTCTCTGCACTTCCTACCTTCCCCAGCGTGGCCTCTTCTCTCCCTTCAGTCATTCGGTTTGTTCTGTCAGTCCTCAGGCTGATTTCTTGGGTGTTCAGAATGACTGATAGTTACCCAGCTGTGTTCGAGGGACAAGATGAGCCTAGGGTCCTCCTGCTACATCTTAGCTCCCCCACAGACAATCTCTGCTTTTAACTGGAGTATTTAGACCATTCACACGGAACGTAATTATTTATATACTGTATTAATGTCTACCACGTTTGCTATTGTTCCTTATTCCTTTGCATTTGCTTTGTTTCTTTTTTCCTTCTCTTTTCCACCTTGTCTGGTTTTAAGTTAGCATTTTATATGATCCCATTTTATCTCTTCTATTAACATATCGGTTGTACTTCTTTTCAAATGTTTTTAGTGGTTGCCTAGAGATTTCAGTATACACTTTATACCATTTCATCTGTAGCACAGATACCTTGTAACAGAGTATTTCCAATTCCTTCTTCCCATCCCTTATGATATTACTGTCGTTCATCACACTCATCTGTACCTTGTAATCATCACTCGTTCCAAACAGACAATGTCCTTGAGCTGCTGCTGGACTGCCATCTTGGGTTTCCTTTTAATGTCTCTGGGATTAGATCCACTGGTTTCTAATTTTCACATCTTCCTTGCCTGTTTTTCTGAATCCAACATACTGCATTTTTTAAGGATTTATTTATTTATTTTAAAGAGAGAGAGTGAGTAGGGGGAGGGAGACAGAGGGAGAAAGAGAAAGAGAATCTCAAGGAGATTCCATGCCCAGCACAGAACGCAAAGCAGGGCTCTATCTCATGACCTTGAGATCATGACCTGAGGCAAACTCAAGAGTCGGTCACTTAACTGACTGAGCCACCCAGGCGCCCCCCTCTTGAATGCTTTTAAGAGTGGGTGTGTGCCGCTCAGGATTAGACATCTATTTATTAGGTAAACAAACTAGAACCATACTAGGTGACTTCGTTTTAAAACTTTTTATATACATAAAGGAAATAAGAAAAACACTCAAGATGGATGTTTGTGAAGTAAAATTTCTGAGCCTCCCATATCTGAAGTTGTCCTGATTAGCACTGAGTATTGAAGAGCTGGCTTCACAGGCACTGTGACTGATGAGATGTTGGTCTCGAGTTGTTCTTGCCATCATTCCTCCATAGTTGACCAGTTTCTTGATTCTTACTGAGAGCTTTTAAGTTTTTCTCTTTGTTTTTTAGGTGTTGTCGTGTCATGATGAAGTGCTTTGGTTTATGTCTTTTTAAATTCATTTTTCTAAATACTCTTTTAAAAAATTCACATCCCTCTACTCCAGGGTATTTTTTTAAGTAATTCTCTTGATATGTTTCTCCTCTGTAATTTCCTTGCACAGCTTTCTTTTTTTTTTTTTTTTTTAATGATTTTTTATTATATTATGTTAGTCACCATACAGTACATCCCCGGTTTCCAATGTAAGGCTCAATGATTCATTAGTTCTGTATAACACCCAGTGCACCATGCAATACGTGCCCTCTTTACTACCCATCACCGGTCTATCCCATTCCCCCACCCCCCTCCCCTCTGAAGTCCTCAGTTTGTTTCTCATAGTCCATAGTCTCTCATGTTTCATTCCTCCTTCTGATTACCCCCCCTTTCTTTATCCCTTTCTTCCCCTACTGATCATCCTAGCTCTTATGTTCCATAGATGAGAGAAATCATGTGATAGTTGTCTTTCTCTGCTTGACTTATTTCACTTAGCATTATCTCCTCCAGTGCCGTCCATGTTGTAGCAAATGTTGAGAACTCGTTCTTTCTGATAGCTGAGTAATATTCCATTGTATATATGGACCACAACTTCTTAATCCAGTCATCTGTTGAAGGGCATCTCGGCTCCTTCCACGATTTAGCTATTGTGGACATTGCTGCTATGAACATTGGGGCGCATATGGCCCTTCTCTTCACTACGTCTGTATCTTTGGGGTAAATACCCAGTAGTGCAATGGCTGGATCATAGGGTAGCTCAATTTTTAACTTTTTAAGGGACCTCCACACTGTTTTCCAGAGTGGCTGTACCAACTTGCATTCCCACCAACAATGTAGGAGGGATCCCCTTTCTCCACATCCTCTCCAACAATTGTTGTTTCTTGCCTTGTCTATTTTTGCCATTCTAACTGGCGTAATGTGGTATCTCAGTGTGGTTTTGATTTGAATTTCCTTGATGGCTAATGATTTTGAACATTTTTTCATGTGTCTGTTAGCCATTTGTATGTCTTCATTGGAAAAGTGTCTGTTCATATCTTCTGCCCATTTTTTGATTTGTTTATTTGTTTCTCGTGTATTGAGTTTCAGAAGTTCTTTGTAGATCTTGGATACCAGTCCTTTATCTGTAGTGTCATTTGCAAATATATTCTCCCATTCCGTGGGCTGCCTCTTAGTTTTTCTGACTGTTTCCTTGGCTGCTTGCACAGCTTTCTTGACTCCAATTAAGTGGCTATTAGACCACCTAAACTTACCTTAATGCTCTTATATTTTCTTTCAAATTTACTTTTTTTCCTTTTAATCTCTTAATTTTCTGGAAAACTTCTTCAACTTTCTTTTGCAATCATTTTAGTAAATTTTGGTGAACTTCCAAAAATCAGTTTAAAAATAATCTAAGACCACAATCACTTTCTCTTTTTTTGTATCCTCGGGTGCAGTGTGTATTCTCAAATCTCCCTTAAAATGTTAGAAGTTTTGAAAGTTTCTCATTTTCTACAATATCTCTGTTTCTCTTAGAATAACTTTTTTTCTCTTATTGTGTGTTATTCTGATATTTGAGAATTTTCTCAAAACTCGGCTGACCTGTGGTTATCTGTTCCTACTTAAGAGAAGGCTCTGGAAATCAATTGATGTGATTCACTAAATTAAAGAATAAAGGAAGAAAACCATAGAAGAATCTCAGCAGATGCATTTGAGAATATTCAACATTGGTCCATGAGAAAACTCTCGGCAAACTAGGAATAGACAGTAACTTCCTCAGTCTCATTAAAAATACACACACACACACACACAATGTATACAGTAAACATCATACTTAATGGTGATACTAAGTGCTTTTTTTCTAAGATTGGAAACAAGACAAGGAAGTCCATTCTCACTACTTTTCTGCAATATTGTGTCTAAACTCCTAACCAGTACAATAAAAAGAAATAATTGTTGTAAAAACAAAAGTAAAGGAGTTTTGCTTGCTGATGACATGATTATTCATTTTCTATAAAATCCAAAAGAAATCTACAAATACATTACTGGAATACAAGAATTTAGCAGGGTTATAAATACATGGTTAATATTTTCAAAAACCGGTTTTATTCCCATCCAATTATAACAAGCAATTTAAGAAGCAATACCGTTTAAAGCAATACCAACTTAAAAAGCAACACCATTTCTAGTTAGGAATAAGTTTAATGAAAGATGCGTGTGACTTCTTTTTTTTTTTTTAATTCACTTTAGTTAACATATAGCGTGTTATTAGTATCAGGGGTAGAATTTAGCGATTCATCAGTTGCATATAACACCCAGTGCTCATTACATCAAAGTGCCGTCCTTAATGCCCATCACCCAATTACCCCATCCCCCACTCACCTCCCCTCCAGCAACCCTTAGTTTGTTCCCTATAGTTAAGAGTCTCTTATGGTTTGCCTCCCTCTCTGTTTTTATCTTATTTTATTTTTCCTTCCCTTCTTCTATGTTCATGTTTTGTTTCTTAAATTCCCCAGCCAGATGTGTATGACTTCTTTACTGGAAATTATGAACACTTCTAGACAAAATTAAGAAAAACTAAATAAATGGGGAGCTATACAATGTTAACAGATTGGAGCTCAATATTGTTAAGATATCAGTTGTCACCAAATTTCTCTGAAGGTTCAGTGCAAACTGTATAAAAATCCAAAAGGCTTTTCTTGTAGAAATTGACAAATTGATTTTAAGAGACATGGAAAACCAAAAGACCTAGAAAAGCCAAGACTATTTTTCTCTAATTGACTTCAAGAGTTTATATAAGTATAGGGTGCAAGCCAATATGCTATTGGCATAAGGATAGACAAATAGATCAGTGGTACAGATTAGAAAATCCAGAAATAGACCCATGCTTACATTGTAAATTGCTTTTTGAATATTTTCATTAATTTGTGGTAGGCAAAGATTTCTTAGTGCATTAAAGTTATTAACCACAGAAGAAAAGAATTGATGGATTTGGCTTCCTCAAAATTAAAAATTTCTCCTCATCAAAACACATGGTTAAGCAAAGCACAGACTGGAAGAAAAATGTTCGTAAGACGTAAATTAAACAAAAACACTTCTTTCCATAATATAAAACAAACTGCTACACTTCAGTAAGTACTAAAAGACAACCCAAGAATATAAATGGATCAAAAACTTGAACAGACACTTTACAAAAGAAGATGCATGAATTGCCAATAAGCATATGAAAACGTGCTCAATATCATTAGTCATTAAAGGAATACAAATTAAAACTGTATGAGATCCCACATCATACTCATTTAAAATTAGAAAAACTATCTCTAGGAGCGCCTGGGTGGCACAGCGGTTGGGAGTCTGCCTTCGGCTCAGGGCGTGATCCCAGAGTCCTGGGATCGAGCCCCACGTCAGGCTCCTCTGCTGGGAGCCTGCTTCTTCCTTTCCCACTTCCCCTGCTTGTGTTCCCTCTCTCGCTGGCTGTCTCTATCTCTGTCAAATAAATAAATAAAATCTTTAAAAAAAAAAAGAAAAGAAAAACTATCTCTAATAACTTTGAAAAACAGTTTGGCAGATTCTGAAGTGTCTAAGCGTACTCACGCAATGACCCACGCCTAATTATTTACCCAAGAGAAATGGAAACATCATGCCATAAAAAGACATGTACACAAACAGCAGCTTTATTCATACAAGTCCCAGACTGGAATCAATCTGAATGTCCATCAACAGGAAAATGAGTAAGCAGGTGGTGGTAGGTCCACACAGTGGAGGACCTACAACTACAAAAAGGAACCAACTTTCATTCATCCAGCAGCGTGGATGATGAGTGAATGTCAGGCAAAGGCATACCTGATGTGTTATCCCTCATGGATATGGAACCCAGTAAGAGGCAAGCTTCACACATGGTGATAGAAAGGTCAGCAATGTTTGCCTTTGAGAGGCTGCTTGGCTCTAGGTGGTCAGCTTGTAGGGTGAGGGGTTAGAGGTTGCACTGTTCTGTTCTCCATTTTTAAAATACTACGGAAGTTTTCAGCACCATGTCTCCCTTGTCAGGGTTCTTCAGGGCACACCGGTCATTTTTCTGACCTCTGGGAGCATCCTCCACCTACAACAGCAATTAGCCCTCTCCTGACCACTTTTGTCGCATAGATTTTGATGGGAATCTCTCTTGTGCTCATTGTCCTCCCCTTCCCTTCGTCGTTGTGAATCCAGTTTCTTTATTATCATTTTAGCAGGGCTTTTAATAAAAGAGAAGACAAATGCTTCTTTTCCATCTGCAATCTTTGAACTGAAACATTTCTTTTGCAGGAATTTGACACAATAATGTGACATTATTATTCCCTGAGGCATGCTAAGTACTGGGAAGTGGCAATAACTCTCTTCTGGTTTGACAAAGAATGCTTCTAAGTCTTCATAATACAAGATGTTGATTAACACATTATTAGCAGAGCAATAAAATGATCAACTAAAAATTGGAATTATAGACTCAGGTTTAAAATTACTTTCACAGGAAACATCAGTGATTTCTGAAATTCAGATGCCTGAAAAGATATACTATATATAACAATCACACAGACCGATTTATAAGAACACAAAGTAGGACCAGATGTCCCGGGGAAAATGTTGGGTATTCTTATAAAATTATCAATGTATACTGCTTCATGTCACTATTAACCACATCTTATCCTTCGTAAACTAATTTTATAATGTAGGATGGCATGGGGGAGAGCTGGTTTTTATCTTTCTGATATTTTTTTTCTCTTAGCTGTTAAGTATTTTCAAGGTTAGACTTTTATCCCATTGCTTTCCTTTTTTCCAAAATTGTTTTATTGGAATGTAGTTTATTCCATTCCTTTTCATTCCTCTGTTCGCGCCATCTCAGTTTTGTCTAAATTTAAATTTTTTTAATTACAAAAATATTTCAGATATGGGCAGGTATCTTTACAATGGCTTTGACCCAGACAGACTGGAACAGACTTTTTCAGTCCCACATCTAAGTCTTTCTTAACCTCCATGCTTTCTTCATCATGTCTTTGCTTATTACTTCCGTTCCGTTTATTCTGCCTCTGCTCAGGACTCCTTACTTTATAGATGTTAGTTTCCCCACCTTATTCTTCATAAACAAACCTTGTAGCCTCCACAAGCATCTTGGAATCTTTTTTTTTTTTAAAGATTTTATTTATTTATTTAACACAGATAGAGACAGCCAGCGAGAGAGGGAACACAAGCAGGGGCAGTGGGAGAGGAAGAAACAGGCTCATAGCGGAGGAGCCTGATGTGGGGCTCGATCCCATAACGCCGGGATCACGCCCTGAGCCGAAGGCAGACGCCCAACTGCTGTGCCACCCAGGAGCCCCAGCATCTTGGAATCTTGACCACCATTTTCACATGGCATCTTTCCTTCCTAGGGCATCCACAGAAGATCAGAACATTGACGACAGACTTATCTATGAGACTCTATTCAAACACTTCAAAAGACACAAGGTGGAGATTTCAAATGCAATAAGAAAGCCATTTCCTTTCTTTGAGTGCCTCCGGGACCGTGAATTCATCACCAATAAAATGTATGACGTAAGTGATGTTTATTACGTCACCATCTGGGAAACTGGCCCCAAATGAAGTTATATTTTGATACCCTGGACTCAAACATCAAGCACAACTAACCGATTGAGGACTTTTTCAAGTATTGTCACCAGTGTACCTGTAAGGTAAAAAGGAGAATCAGTTATCACCAGAGATAATCCTGCTTCTCACTGAAGGAATGGTGCTCTGTGCTGCCCACTGGAGTTGGGCTGAATAGCATAGCAAATGGGCTGAATCGGAAGCAGGAGTGCTCCACAGATGTACAATGCCTTGTAGGAATGCAGAGAATATAACATACACTGAGAATTAAAGGTCATTTTAATGAGTTGATATATAACTTAAATGAGTTAATTTAATAAAATAGTAATGACACATATCACTTCAGTGGACGTCAATTTGGGTACTTAGATCTGAGAACATTAAAACCTATGGGGAATTGATATCCTGTTAGGACAAAATTTGGGAATTGATGATTATTATTCTTTCACTAACAGTTTTCAGTTTTTAGGGTTTTTTTCCTTTTTCTCTTTCTTTTTTATGGTATTTCTGGAATCTTGGAATTTGGGTTTGATTTTAGCAATAGGCGTTGCTGGAGATACAGAGATTCAAGTCTTCTCTTTGCTGTATGAATATGTTTTCTCTATGGTCAAATTCATGAAAGGGGAGAACTGTCACCTGTTTTCTTGAGTTCTTCCAGGCCAAGTCAGTCTGGGGAAAGGGTAAGGGTCTTCCATTGCAATAGGCCAGCTGCTCATCACCTCTTAGTCTATTCCTAAAACATCTGGCCAGGTTCTTAAAGGGCTACACATCATTTAACTTTGAACCCACTATTATTCTCCAAAATCGCTCTTACTTACATCTAATGTAAATGAGGGTGAGGAGATCTGTTTCACGAGTGAGTACTTTTAAGGAGGAAGGATTTACTTGTTTCATTTAGTATCTATACAAATAAATAGAAATTCTAAAACTTCATATAAGAAGATACCTATGGAGGGAAATTGGAAGACATTACCCATAAAATCACTTTCTAGGGCTTTTCTGTAACTTGGAAGTCTGTATTTATATTCTCTCCATTCAATATATTTTAAGGATTGTCAAGATTCTTGTAGAAACCTGGTCCCTGTACAAAGAGTGGTGTATAATGTTCTCAATGAACTGGAGAAGACATTTGACTTGCCACTTTTGGAAACATTGTTCAGCGAGGTCAACATGCAAGAATACCCTGGTTTAAAGCACATTTATAGAAGCTTCAGACAAGGTAATTAGGTTTATTATCTACCTTTCGATATCCAGGACCAACTGTTTTTGTTTTTGTTTTTGTTTTGGACAAGTATATATTAAACTCCTACAATGTTCCACACACAGTGCTGGGGCAGTGGGGATATAACAGTAGAGAAAACACAAATCATGAACCTTCTCGAAGCTTATGGTACAGTGGCGATGGTACAACCACCACCTAGAGGAGAGGTCTGCTTAACCAGGCATTTAGACTCACAGGACAACCTGAGCCAAAGTGGCATCGGATTGACTTAGAAGGACAAATGACAGAAAACACAGCATCCCAACAGAGCAGCATCAGTTGCTCCTCTTCTATGGGGTTCCTTGTGGGGACCCACACAGCAGTCCACCAAGTTGACTACCACCCACCTTGAGTGTCAGCTTGGCTGTGGATACGGGATCCACCGTGGCTTAGCGGCACCGTGCCCGTGGGTATCAATAGGTCATGGAACAGTGCTGTAGTCATAACGTTCAGGGACCCTACGAGGGATAAGCCGAGTTATGACAGTCACCACTTTGAAGGAAGACCGACAAGCACTTGGTAGTCTGTAGGTAGTGCCTCCCCATCCACATGCAACTTACTAGTCATTTTTAACCCTAAACTAGGACTAAACTAGGTTTTAACTAGGCTGATGTTGGCGCAGTAGAAGAAAAGCCGTCTTCATCAGGTTTCCAGAGTAATGAGCCAGAAAGCTAACCCAAGGTCAAATTCACCCTTAAAGAAGGAGAATTCTTTCTCCACAAGGGGTGAAACAAACGTTATTCAAATAATCGCAAAACCAGTGTTCTGCCAGATGTTATACAAAACTAAAGGTTTGATTCTCAATTTTTTCCTGGGAAGGCATGATTTTTATTTTATTTTTTAAATAATTTTATTTTAATTTATTGTAAGGCCTACAAGAGTTAAGAGAATGCTCTTTATATATATATATATATATATATATATATATATATATATATATATATTACTTTATATATTTACATACATACACTTTATACACACACACACACACACACACACACACTTTTTTTTTTTTTTTTACTTGCCTAGGAAACGTTTTATTCCAACACAGTTTGGTGTCAGTGGAGCTCTCCAGATAGAGACACTATAAGAAGAATGTTCCTGTGTCCTGAGGAGGGTTGGCACTGTGGGATCAGGCATGGAACGGGAAAGGATCTAGTGTGTCTTCAAAGACAAATTTAATTTGTCTCAGAGAGTGAGAAGCAGACTGTGGAGCTGATTCATGAGAGATAAATTTGAAGAAGATTTTAAGAAGTCTAGCATATAAAGTAAAGCAATTGGAATTTTATTAATAGGCAATAAAGAAATATCAACAGTTTTTATAAACAAGGAAAAAAAATAAAAAGCAGGTATAAAGCATGTGGTTTATTGACTTGTATCAATAGTAACCTTATCTAGTTAAGAACAAAATAATTTTTTTTAAAGATTTTATTTATTTATTTGACAGAGAGAGACAGCCAGCAAGAGAGGGAACACAAGCAGGGGGAGTGGGAGAGGAAGAAGCAGGCTCATAGCGGAGGAGCCCGATGTGGGGCTTGATCCCAGAACTCTGGGATCACGCCCTGAGCCGAAGGCAGATGCTTAATGACTGAGCCACCCAGGCGCCCCAAGAACAAAATAATTTCTACAGCAAGTCAGTCCAGTTAGAAATGGAATAAAGGCAATTAAGTCAATATTATATCTGTAACCAGGATGTCCCAGGCCATGGGAACAGAGGGAATGGCGGTTGCCTGTACTGCCCACATCTCAGGGGCTCTGAGTCTCTCCATGCACTGCAGGGACCCCCCACCCTTCCAGATTCAGTGCCCACATCACCTGTGTTAGGTTCCGGGACTCCCCAAGCTGGGGTGTCCCACACCTACACTGGCTGCCACCCACCTGCCCCTGGGGAGATGGCAGCTGTCGCCTCCCAGACTCTGTTGTCCACGGGGGCTGTGGGTCAGTGACCCAAAGCCCAGAATCCGGGGGCTGTGACCTGGGGTGCAGCAGCCTCTCCCGCCGCTCAGTCCCTACCTTCATCCCATGCTCAGAGCCCCCTGAGCCCCCATGGGACCACCTGCCCACACAGGCCTCCTTCACCTTTCTCTTTGTTCTCCTCATATCTTCCACCTGGTTTTGCCAGGGTCTGAGGCCAGGTCCTCAGATGACAAAGCACCCATGGCTCCCACCGTCCTGTGCAACTCTCCCCTGCAGGCCCTGCCCCAGGAGGAGCTCCCACCATGGGCCCTGCAGCAGCAGGTTCCCTGCCTCGTGGTGTCTCCTCCTCCCTGGACTCCCCACAGACACCCCCGCCTCCTCCGCCCTCCAGTCTTCATGGTTTATTTCCTTCCTCCCACGTGTGCTGGGTCACCTCCAGGCAGGGGTGCTGGGCTGGTGTCCCCACCTCCCCTGATTGGTGGCCTCCCCAGCCCTGGGGCAGGCCTGTGGGGTGGTCCTCCAGCTCTGCTATCTGTGCTCCCTGCTCAGAGCTGCAGAGTGTCCTTCCCTTGTTCCTGGGATCTGGGTCCCTGGGAGGTCTGTCTTGTTCCTCCAGGTGTCCTGTGCTTTGCGCCTTTGGGAAGCATTCGCCCTCCCTGCTGCAACCCTCCTCTTGTCTAGCAGCATCTTCAGAGCAGGTGGGCTTTCCCCTTCATACCCAGGGATCTCTCTGAGAGCCTAGCTCTGCTCTGGAGGAAATCCCTATTTCTTCCTTTCAGTTTGAAAGGGAGTTTTCAGTTTCAGTTTGAACAGATCAGAAACACATTTCACGTCTCTTATTTACTTTGATATATGCTTTTCCTGGCCATCCACAAATCTTTTACAAGGGTAATGGGATCATGATGTTTCCTTTACCCTTACATTGCAGTGGCTTCTCTCTGTTTGGGAAACATAGACTCTCTTGCTTGGAGTTTTCTTTTCTATCCCAGAGATGATGGGGGAGCTTTACACAGGATCAGAGGCATTGATCTCGAGTGACCTGAGGGATGGGACTTTTTAACTGTGTAATTTTGAGATGTTGTTCCTGGTCTCTGATGGGATCCCTAATTGCCTCTTTCTGTCTCCCTCTCTTCAGCAATCGATTACCAAGAAACTGATGAAGAGGAGGTACACAGTGGTCCTAGTATCCAACCAAACCCTGAACAAGGTGATGGCAACCCGATGAACACCGATTCTCATCTGCAAAGAAGAAAAGGAGATAGGGAACTCAAGCCTGAGTCCTGAGTGGATTTGGGGAATCAGGGAAGAAATGTTAAGAACCAAGGAAAAGGCAGGGAGGGGTGTTTGCATGAATGTCTAAGCAGAGGCCAAATCCTGAAGGCAAGCTACGACAAGAGACTCTTGGCCCAATAACCGAGACAAAGGGACAGAAACCCCGTGTGTCAGTAAACCAGATTTAAACAGATTAACTGCCAGGAAGTAATTGCGATTTAGAAAAGTCCCTGTAGGAGAAGATCAGTGTGAAACTGTCAAGGGCTAAGAACCTGGGTTCATGGTCAACATCAAATGATGGCAGAAGGGACTGATTTCAATGTGGGGGATGTTGTTCAAGTCACACAGAGAGAGAAAAGAGGAAGTGGTAGAAAGATGGAGGGGAAGATGTGGGTACTTTGAGAGAGAGAAGGAGGGAAATGAAAGAGAAAAAAGGGTTAAAAGACACAAGAGAAATAGCCATGTTATTAACGTCTCACCAGTTGAACATGGGTGCGGGCAGTTGGTTTAGTGCTCAGGCTGCCATTGGAGGTTAGCATTGCTCACGTGCCTGTTTTGCAGATAAGGAAACTGAAATCTCGAAACTACGTGTGTAGTTGGGTCAGATGAGCAAGGGTGAACCCAGGCATTCCGAACCCAGAGCCTGTGTGTTTGTGTGTGTGTGTGTGTGTGTGTGTGTGCATGTGTGTGTGTGTGAGTGAGTGGAAGTAAAAATTCACATAACATAAAATTAACCATTGTAAAGTGTACAGTTAATGATGTCTGGTGTATTCACAATGTTGTGCAACTACTACGTCTATCTAGTTCCAGAACATTCCGATCACCTCAGAAGGAAGCTCCATATCACTCCCTGTGCCCCCTTGCCCAGCCTCTGGCAACCACTAATCTAGTTTCTGTCTCTTTGGATTTACCAATTCCAGACATTTCATGTAAATGGGATCATGTAAACACTCCCTTCATGTCTGGCTTCTTCCCCAGAGTGTAATATTTTCAAGATTCATCTATGTTGTAGCATGAATCAGTCCTTCATTTCTTTTATTAGTGGAGAGCATTCTCTTGTATGGATATATTGCATGTTGCTTATTCATTCATCAGTTAGTGGTGGGTTCTTTCTACCTTTTGGCTGTGACAGAGCCTGCATTCTTAACCCTGTACTGCCACTCCAGTAATCCAATGGAAAAGACAGAAGCATGGGACAAAAATTGGGAATTATATGCAGAGAAAGATACATAAAAAAGAACACCAAGAATGGGAGGAGGAAGAGGAGAATCGGACATGGAATCCTCAAGGAAAGGCCAATGAGACAGACTGAACAGATGTGTGGAGGGAGGGTGTAGAGGAAGAGGAGGTGGGGACAAGTCAGCAGGACTTTGTAGGATATTCCTGCAGCTCTGGGGCAGCTCTGGGGATAAAGTCTGCTGGTCAGGATAAGTCCACTGGTCAGGGGCAGCTCTGGGGACAAAGGTAGCTTCACCCTGGTCAGGGGAGTCAGGATAAGCCATCGCCAGTTACTCAGGTGCCTCATGTGGGGACAGTGGGACATTCAGTGAGAGGGCCTGGCCGAGGCCCCCTTACCCAGGGATGCAGCTGAACCCAAGCCTCCATTCTGCCATTTGGGGTCTGACTGCAAGGGTTGCGTGGGATCCACCATACATGGTCTCTGTATGGATACCTGGAGGGGATCTTCAACTCCTGCTTCATAAAAAAGGGATTAGGGAAGAACAGCACAGACCATACTTCAATTTCTGAAATGAACTTTAAACTTCTTTCCTCTAGAAACTGATGAAAACTCACACCGAAGTCTGACCTGGTCATGCCCACAATCCTCATCTTACCACGGTCTGTTGCTGTTGACTGTATTCTCATCTTTTTTGTTCTCGTCCCATTCTGGAGTGTGCTGGGAGGTGGGAGGCTGCTTCTTTGTATCACTGATTGCCAAGAATGTCTGTCTTCTGCAATTTCTGTAAGGAAGTCCTCGGGTGTTTGCCCTGGGATTCATTCCTTACCTTCCCCTGCTCTGCTCTGCCCTCTATCTCTGGCCACCGGCCCCTGTGGACTTCCTTGCTAGCTCCCTTTGTTGCTGGCTTCCTGCTGGGTTCCTGACATGGTACACTAACAAGAGATCGGAGAGTGGGAGAAAGGGAGAAGCTGGGTATTTCCCCATCACTGCCTTTGTCCACAATTCTGACAGTGGCTGCATGTCACCCATAATACCACTTCCCACCAAGCAGGCCAGCCATGGGCCAGCTTCTATCCAACCAGCGACCCTGATCTCTGGGCCCATCTTTGGTCCCTCCCACAGCTTCCTGTTAAGTATTCTTTGGGTTACTGCATTCTTCTATTTGGACTTCTCAGCTCTTCCTGGATGAAATTCCCTGTACTGTAAAAGCTTATAGTGATTTGCATTTTCCTGTTGGACCCTGATTGATGCAGAGGGCAAATAAAATATCTATGAATTAAAACATGGTTTAGGTACAACCCCACCCACAAATGGACTCTTGGAGAAACTCTGTGAACCAGAACAGATAAATGCAAAGAGAACAGATACAACCAGTGTCCAAAATGATACCCTAGACATCCAACAAGCGAATGAGGAGTGTGCCCAGGAATCTGAGCCAGCAGGTAAGACTGATTGCCTGGGTTTGCAGGAGCAGAGAGAGGCTAAGGAGTCCTTGTTGGTGGCAGAGAATGGAGTCATGCCCAACTCAAGGAAACATCTATTAACAAAGAAGGGGAAACTCCTACAGACACAGAGGAGGCAGGAATGGAACTTGATATATTAATGGGAGAGAACTAGAGGAAGAAAAATTAGCAAGTGCTAGCTTCCACAAGCTTGCTTATTTTTTATTGGATTCAAAGCTGGTATTGGGTGAGATCAGAATTGCCAATTTCTGCAATTTTCCTGCTGATAAAAATGCTAGATAACCTAATTTGCACTGTTTATCTGAAAGAGCAATATTTGCCCACATGTAATGGGAAATATACAAAATATGTTTCTGGTGCTTTTTCATTTTCACAATGTTGGAATACCTCTTATTGATAGAAAAGTTGCAATGCCAAGGGCTGAAAATGGATTCTGACTTTAAGATCTTCAAAAGCTACTAAGAAAATAAAATGAGTACGCAGATAAATAAAATACAAAACAAAATAAGATATGGCCTACAAGAGACATGGATACATTCTATAGAAATTTAAAGGAAAAAAAAGATGGTTTCTGGCTAAGGGGCAAAGCAGACAAAATCAGGACATACTTATAGTGGTATCAGTTTGCATACGGCCTCAGCAGATGGGAAGAAACTGGATATTAAGTTTAAAGATACCCATATTAGAAGAAAAAAGAAAAAGAAAACTTCACAGTATATTCAAGTGTAGGGACCCAGGGCAGGCCACCCTAAAATGTGCCACTTAGGCATAAAGATTATTTCAAGTTAAAATAAAAATCCAGCAGATGCAGGAAAGGCACTCTGCCTCCCTGATAACTGCCTCAATTTGTACTGGAAAGGAGAGCCTCTACCAGGAAGAGAAGTATTAACAGAGACTCCCTTTTACCTCAGAAGGAACTTATCTGTATAATAGAACCATCCTGTTTTTCCAAACATCTCCTTTGACCTTCTTGCTAATGACTTTCTCCCCTCTGTATCCTGAGGCCCCTATTCCTCTCCTAACCCCATATAAGCTTCATGTTGCCTCATGGTGTTTGAAATTCCATGTCTGTGTGGATTCCCCGAATGTATGCCTATTAAATTTGGTTTTCTTTTGTTAAAAAAGAAAAGCTAGGAAGGACAACAAAGAGACAAAGGGTGAAAAGTTGCAGTGCTTCATTAGGGGAGAGAGACAAAGAAAAGTCGAAGTCAGGGAGAGCTTGATCATAGAATCACCGAAGCCCCAACACTTCCATGGGGTGAGGGTGAAGGTGGCAATATATATGCAGACAAGCTCTAAATAGAAACATGAGAAGGAAAGAGAAGTCAGATGAGGTGTGACAAAATGGAAATAGGCATAACAGGAAAGGCTCTGCCGGGTCTCAGCTGTGGTCTTTTTCATCATCAGAGTCCTGTGAACAACCACCCAGCCAAGCGGATAATGGAGACACGAGAGAAGACACACCCAGCCCATTGCCCCGTGATGGAGAAAGTAATTACCACTTATCTTACCAATTTTCTAATTCTATCTTTGTTTTTCTATGAGAGCAAACGCTTTCCTTTGTTCTCTGATGCTAACCACCTCCCTGACCCTAACAACACCCAGGACCCACAGACTTGTGCACAGCCTCTGGCTGCTTCTACGTCATGTGAGGTGCAAGGGGGAAAGAGAGCTGAGCTCTTTGATGTAGTGCATGTCTCTGAGGAGGGAATACAAGGAGAGAAAATATTTAAAAAGTGAACCAAAGAACACCAAATGACAAAGTACATGAACAACATAGGTTTTAGCAAAATTGACATGGAATCCAAACAGTATCATTTTGTGGAGTTGGTGAAAAGGAATAAGTTGCAACTTGCTTTTCAGAAGTTGTAACAGAAACACAGAAACCATGCATGATGCTGCTGGTCAGATTTGTGAGCAGGGAAGCCCTGGGGAAGGACTTTTAGAAAAGAAGTGACAACTGAAAGGACTTGGGATAGGGGACAGTGGCACAGGAGGAGAACTTTGGTGATGACTGGAATGCTTGAGATGAGAAAAATGAATAGAAAGACAAAAATCAATAGAGAAGAGGCATACAGAAAGTCACATTAATAATTAAGAACAGAGATCAAGAAGGAGAAAGTAGGAAACTTAGAGAATGGATAAACGAAAAATCAGGTAGGGGACAGCAGGGCCAGTTCTAGGGTGAAGCAGGTAGGTCCTGGGACATATGGAAAGAAAATCTTACTCTTGGTGTCTTCTTATCCCCTTGGCACCTCTTCTGCCTCACTCTAGACCCTGCTGGGTCCTGGGAGATAGTGATAAAGAATGTTGAGAAAAAGAGTATGAATAGAGACATATACAGAAGGAAGTCAATACCAGTAAATAGAAAAAATGGGGGGAGGCATAAAGAGAATGAGTGGAAGATGAGTTAAGGGACCATGAATGAAAAACTGGTAGAGAGTGGACCAAATAAAGATAGAGAAGACAAATGAAGACATTGTTCAATTTAAAGAGACGGTCACCCGAAAGAAGGCACAGAGGGTTCTTCCTAATACCATTGAGAAGACATCATTAAGGTGTCTGCGACCACCAAAATGACCCTTTCACTCCCTCAGATAAAAATAGGCCTCTACCTAGACATCTCATATCTCCATGGCTTCAATCACCATCTGAATCTATGGATTCCTACACACACCTCTGGTCCAGACCTGTCTTCTAGATTCATTCCTTCAAGTGCCTGAAGACTTGTAATCAAAGATCTGAAAGCCATCTCTATTTGGAAGCTATATTAGTTATCTATTGCTGTGTAACAAACAGTCCCCAAATTCAGTGGATTAAAACAATCATGACTTCATTTGCCACATCTGTCAATTCCAACTTGAAAATATGTCCAACCTGCCCATTTCTCTCCATTTCCAGAATGCTTACTCTAATCCAGATTCCAATCACTTCTAACTTCAAAATAGAGGAGCTGTCCTGCTGGCCTCCTCCCTCCGGTCTTGCTCCCCTCAGATCCATTCTCCACACTTTGGCTCAATGGGCATTGCAAAAATGCCAACGGGGTCATATGGCTTTCCTATTTAAACCCTTAGCATGAGGTCAACACAGCTTGGTGTAGAGTATTGAAGGATACCTCCCATACAGTTGCATAATCTCCCCCTCACACACTCTTCCACCACATCCCCACCTATACCAAATTCTGTTTGTTTACTTGAATTACCAAGCTCTCTCAATTATATCTCTGCCTTTACACATGCTTTTGGAAAACAGTTGGGTATACAGTCCCAAGTTGAAAATACACATAGCTTGTGACTCAGCAAATATATTCCTCAGCCAAAACCAACATAAATGCATACTGTGTTCAAAAAAAGAAGATGAACACATAGAAAAGCAGCATTATTCATAATAGCCAAAATCTTGAAACAGCACAAATGGGTTTCCTATGGTTTTATTTTTCATGGCTTATTTCTATGATGGAATACTATATGGCAGTGAAAAAGCAAAATGAATACAGATGATTCTCACAAACATATATTGAGAAAGGAAGCCAAATTTCCCCCCTGGCCCCCACCAAATGACAGAGAGACAGAGAAAGAGCAAACAAGAGAGAGGAGACATGATTCCATTTATATAAACATGTGTATTTTGGAATTGACAAAATTAATAATTAGTGGTATTACAAATCAGGATGAGCAGGTTATTAACTTGAGCTACATGGTGGAGACAGTTAGTGGGAGGCATCACGAAGAGGCTTCCAGGGTAGAAGTAATCTTCTATTTCTCGACCACAGTGACAGTTACCCAGATATGCTCACTTTGTGATGATTCAAAATTTATGATTTACCCCTTTCTTTTTTCTTTTTTTTAATAATGTTTTTTATTAGATTATCTTAGTCACCATACAGTACATCCTTAGTTTTTGATGTAAAGTTCCATGATTCATTACTTGCGTGTAACACCCAGTGCACCATGCAATACACGCCCTCCTTACTACCCATCACCAGCCTGTCCGGTTCCCCCACCCCCCTCCCCTCTGAAGCCCTCAGTTTGTTTCCCCTTTCTATCTATGCACATTATACCGAAAATATAATTTTTATTTTTAAAAGAGCAACAAGTGGGGTTCCGGGGTGGCTCAGTCAGTTAAGCATCCAACTCTTGGTTTTGGCTCAGGTCATGATCTCAGGGATGTGAGATAGAGCCCCGCATGAGGCTCCAAGCTTAGTGCAGAGTGTGCCTGAGATTCTCTCTCCCTCTGCCCCCACTAAAATAAATAAATAAATCTTTAAAAACAAAAGAGCAAAAAATAATTCATCAAAGGATGAGAAGAGAAAATAAAAACAAACAAAAAAACCCCCAAACCCGGAGTCCAGAGAGGCACTGAGGAAGGGACACAGTTAAGCAACAGGAAAGAAGAGAAGTGGGGGCAAAGCTTCACCCCTGCAGTGGATTCACAGGGAGAAGGACTTATCAATAGTAGTGAACGGTGTTTACTCCCTTTGGGGGAGACAAATGAAAATTCTTCATTCATTACGATTTGATCCAGGAGCAGAGCTACCCAACCACGGAATCCAACTCAGTCCCTGTTCTGTATCTCTGGTGAATATAAAGAAGGAAAAGCCATTTTTTAACTCGAGAGTTGAACACCAAGCCCAAGCAAGGGCTAACCGTGACCAAGCATCTGACATAATAGGTAAGGCTGACTGAAAGAGTGTGTAAGGCGCATTCCAGGCAAGGGGCTGGGACATGTCGTCGGCGTCCATCGAGGCAGTCCATTTTGCCTTGGATGGAGGCAAGGGGGGAGGAACCAGCATCATGTGCAGTGAGCTCAGCCAGAGAAAGTCCCAGTAATCAAAAAAATACCAAAAGACAGAAATGGTAGATTTAAGTATTAATGTATGGGAGACTATTCCTAAAGCAAAAGAAGAAAGTATGGGGGTAGGAGTTGAAGAAAAGGGAAAAAACATCAGAGAGCCAAGACATTCATGAGAGGGGATGAAGAAGGAAACACATGAAGACAAAGGAAGGTATGGAGAGATACCACTGCCAGAAAGAGAGGCATAAGTAGGGGCAATGGGCAGAGCCAAGAGGAAAGTGAAGTAAATTGAGAATAAAAGATAGAGGTAGCCTGAGGGTGGGAGTAGGAGATCACATGGGGAGGGGGGCGGTAGGAGGTCACAGAAGGGTGGGGGTAGTATGAAGGCAGGAGTAAGAGGTCGCATGCAAGTCGGGGAAGAACAGTGTTGGCAGCGTGGGCAAAGCTGCCCTCCACGCGTGAGCTCCATCACCTTTAGTTTAGGACTGGAGTAACCTGCAGGTCACGCACATTCCAAGCACAGACCAGGGTGCCTTGAGTTAACTTAGCTTCTAGGTCTTCCTAGTGGTCCTATCGCAGGGTTGCCTGCTGTGCGGCCTCATTGGCCCCACCCTGAAGCTAAAAGGCTTTGCTGCTCTGTGCAGTGATCAACAGTGACTCCGAGGAATCCTGTGATGAAGATGAGCCCCCAGAGCCCCCAGAAGCCTCCACATCAGCACTGGAAAGCAGACCTGGTAAGGAAGTGGGAAAACAGGCTTTGGCTACGGGAATCTGAATGAAGAACTACTGTTTGATGCATCGTATTTGGCGCCTAGTCTCTATGATAGATTCAGTTTATCCTGGGATCCCATTCTCTGCATTTATTTTACTTGACCTTTTTGGGAAATGCAGGGAGATAAAAAACCATTATGTATATACTTTTTGAAGATGGAGGCCTATTAATTGATAGGTCTTACTTATCAATACTTGCACCCATATACTGATTATATAGAAGGAAGAGGCTACCAAAATGATGAATTTGTTTTTGAAACTAGCCAGTTTCTATGCTTATATGGTGTTGGATTTATACAGTGATTTCTGTAGGGAACAGAAAGCTAAATATTCCTTTATTAGAAGGTCATATTGTCATGTGATCACAAACTGAATTGTGTCAGAAGACAACTCATCCAGCTATCGGATGTTAGCAGAAATAAGATTCAGATAGAGTACTCTGAAACCTAAAGTATTGTTTTTGAGAGTTCTTCAGCAAGTCATGGCATATATAATGATTTTTCCAAGGACTTTTGCAAATAATACCTCACTTTTCAATTTATAACACTCTTAAGTACCCCAGACATTGTTCTCCTTGTTTTCTAGAGAAAACACAATCACATCAATGTTTCAAGGTCTTTTACAAAGTCTCATGGATAATTAAAGGGACAGACAAGACTAGCATCCTGGATTCTGCATTTTTGCTTTGTAAAATTCAAGCTAAAAATGATTATCAAAATGTTATGTTTCCTTAGTTTCAAGGGTAGCATGAGTGGTCCTAAGATTTGCAGCTCTTTTATGTACAACTTGGTGGTCTGTTTTCCCTTTCTACTTTCTAGACCCGAAGAATATTAGAAACATGCCTATTTGGGGAAACAAACTTGGAAAAGACCTAAAACCAAATAAAAATGTTTCCCGATCCTGATGTTACCAATGAACAATATTTTAAATGATACATCATTCTCATGGCTCACTAGATCCATCAAAGTAAAATCTAGATTTGCTTCAAGTTTTAAAGAGTGCACATTTTAACTTTTGTCTTAGTGTAGCAAATTGATCCAAAAGGCTGTTCCAAAATATGGCCAGGATCCAGACACGAGATTATTTCTCAGCCTCGCAAATGTTCAACAAGTCACTGGGTTGGGGAGGAGGAGGGGAAGAGTCTTGCCGTTGTCAGCACAAGATTTCGAAGGTCTCCCAAGGTGAGAAACAGCAGAGATGAAGGAAGTGTGAAGTGACGATGAAGGGGTAAGAAGTAGAAGAGAGAGAGAGTATGGGAAGGAAAGGTTCAAACAGAGCAAAGTTGCCCCTTGCCTGTGGGGACAGGGAATGGAGTGTGACTACAATTCAAGGCAGGTGGCTTAGAAGGACAGACCAGGGTGACACTGTGGCAGACCACAATTTGCATGGTTTTCTAGATTTTTCCAGCTGTTCTTATGATATTTCCTGCTAATATCTTAGTTTCGTGGTCACACGCTGAGACCTATTCCTTTGTGCAGTGACCAATAACCTTGACTCATTAGAATCAAGTGAGAGAGGAGAGTCCCAAGAAGCCACCTGCTCACGACTTCTGATTACACTAGGTAAGAACTTTAGGATTGCAACCCTGGATGACAAATATTCGGAGTCTAAATCCAGAGCTCTGTTTTCCTGATGAATCTTGTTTTGAGCATGCTCTATGAGCCTTGATCCTATGATTTCTAGGGACTATTTTCTGCATTTAATTTCTCTGGCCCTATTGGGAATGGAAGGAGGCAGGAAGGCATTATAAATTGTTATTTAACTGCACAGGCCCGTTTGATTGACATATAGAAAATGTAGCAAAAATATGCTGGTAAAATGACAAACTTTTTTTTCCTACACACTATCATGTATTAAAGCTGAAGAGCTGAAATAATGTACTTATTCTCTACCAATATGCTTTATATTCTATCCAACAGAGTAAGCGTGGTATACCTCTCTTTGCTGACACTACTGTCATGAGTCCCAAACCTAGAAAGCCTTCAAAGAATAATTTGTGCTATTTAATTATTGGTGGGAAAATGACCTCTGATCAGCTCTCCTCAAACCCAGATTACTTAAACCATTGGCTTACATTGTGATTTTTTAAAGGGCTTTGTAAATAAAGCTTCATTTTGTTTTCATTAAAAAACCTTAACAGGGAGATAGGATAACTAGGTTATCCCAGCTTTATAGATGAGGCAACTGTGGCTAGTAAGGTTGAAGAATCATTTACAAATTTACACAGAGAGTGAAAAGGAAAGCCATGCAGGAACCCAGCGTTATGCCCCAGGCCACCAGAACTGGATTCAGTTGAAGGAAAGAGAGGAAACTGGTCATTAAGTATATTATGATCGCAAGCCCACTGAGCGGTCACAGAATTCGTAAGATTATTGCATACAAATAATTGTTTCTTCCCTTTTACTTTTTAGACCCCATGAGTTTCAGAAAACCGACTACATCCAAAAAAAGAGTTTGGGAAGTAGGTAAGGGCAAATAAAAACTCTTCGTGGTTACAAATAAACAGCGTTTTCTACAAAAAATTCATTCTAATTCTTTGCTATATCCTTCAAAGTAGAAGATAAATTTGTTTTAATTTAAGATGGTTTGTATTTTAACTTTTGTATTAATTAGCTAGGCTAATGGTCGTAACAAGCAAACCCAAAGAAGTCAAGGGCTCAAACACAATAGAATTAAATTGTTTTCTCAAGTAAACATTCCAAGGAGTTTTAGATGGGGGAGGTGTGGGACCTTGTTTCAAGTGGGGTTCAGGGAAGTAGCCAAGTGGGAAATCTGCCTTCTTCAATACCAGATTCCCAAGATGTCCTGGGGATATTCTTGCCGTGGACTTTTTTACCTCTTGGCTCCTTTGTCATCCACTGAGACTTTCAAGGGACACTTGCTTCTTCCACAGTGAAAAGATTTGATGACTCTTCAGAGTCCAGTGAGGAAGAGGAGCCCCTGACAGCCTCGAGCTCAGCACTGAGAAGTGATTCTGATGAGGAGGGTAAGGACTACTATCATGGGCTCCCAGACACGAGGAAGCTGAGTTCAGAGTTCTTGTTTCCTAGGCATTTAACTCTGAGCCTACTCCAGAGAGAAATTGTTATAAATTCGGGTTTAACAAGATGGCTCTAGTTGAATGGCGGTGCCCTTTTTACTACATGCTCTCAGGTTTATTGACCCCAAAGTATTGAATTATATAGTGATTTCCACCTCCGCCCACTCCTGTTTTCTAGAGAGCAGAGAAAATGTGTATCTGCTATTGCTTGATTTTGTTGCAAAGTTGTTCAAAAATCAGAAGATTCTGATCACAGACTCTGATTATTGATGGAAAGAAAAGCTTCTGGTTATTACCATCAAATTCAATTTATAGCTTTTGACAGATGACCCCAATATGACATTGGCCTATATAATGATATTTGAAAATAACTTCACTAATAAGATAACCTTTTATGTCTATAACAACTTTAAAGGTCACGTGGGTAACTGTGGCTCTCTCCACTCCACAAGTGGGGAAACTAGCACATAAACATTTAAGGATCTTTTACACATCTTAGGTGGAAAGTTACTAGAAGAGGCAAAAGAGCCTGGACTCCCAGCAAACATCCATAGTCCTTTATTCAAAACCATGGAAGCCATACATAAAATAATAATCTCTTAGAGAGACAATGTGGTTTATATCCTACATATTACCACCCCCCCAAAAAAAAATCCAACAGGGTCTGGAACAGAATCCCATTCTCAAATATGCTATATTAATGTTCCTGCAACAAATTGTGTGAATTCACACCAAGTGTGAGAAATAAAGATTTTACAGGGACTCATGACAACTCAAGTCCAGACTCACTTCCAAGGTAGTTAGCTGAAAACCTATGGGAAAAATATGGATTTTCAAAACTTCTTTGATTTTGCAGGTGGGGCCAAAGGATTGTGGTTCTCTGCTCCATTTAGTAGTGATCTTTTTCCTTTAGATGAGAAGAGACAGAAATAATCATCATAGTGTCTGTCTAGTCCAAATCCTGTCTACAATGTGAGTAGTCATAAGATTTACAACTCTTATGTAATTGTAGATTACTGGTTGTGTTCTCCTTTACTTTTTAGATCCTGCGGATATTGGAAATAAATCTACTTGGGGAACAAACAAGAGGAAAAGATGTAAGAGCAATCAAAACTCTTGATGTAACAAATATCTTTCTTTACTACAAAAACTTTGTTCAAAATTTTTGTTATATCCTTTAAAATAAAAAAATAAATTTGTTGGCAATTTAATTGATTCACATTATGCATTTTGAATTAGGTGGGCTGGGCTAATTGATACAACACGTCGGCCTCAAAAAGTTCAATGCCACAAGTGCAATATAAGTATATTCTTCATTTGCTTAAATAGGATAAAGTAACTCCTGGAGTGGAGGGGTATTCTACTCTCTATGATTATTGAGGGCCCCAGCTGATAGAGGCCCTGCCATCTTGAAAATGTTGCTTCCACAGACTCCCTGGATAAGCAAAGGAACTGGAAGAAGTATGTTCAGACAAGTGGAGATGGTAAGACACGGTGACAAAGGGAGTGCCTTCCATGGCAAAGTTTTCCCCCAGCCCAGCCCTGGGGGTGGTTCCTGCAACAACCTTGAAAAATATGGCAAATGGAGCCACAGAGTAGCCTGGTGGTAGGAATAGTCCTGCTCCTCCTACGTGAGCTTCTCTTTCCAATTTTCCTTTTAAAGAATTTGGTGCTGGATTGGTTCCTAGGACACAGACTGGGACTGCTAAAGAATTTTATTTCTCTCTGCAGGGATCAGCGGTGATAACTTTTCAGAACTAAGTCATACAGAACAACCTCAGGAATCTTCTAGCTCAGTCCTAAGAAGTGGGTCAGGTAAAGAAGATTAGGACGCCAAGCCTTGGCCTGCAGAATGTCAGGAATTAAAAGCTACTATTTCCTTGTGCATTTTATTCTGAGCACCTTGAAGACCTGTATCCAGTTAATCCTGGGAGCTTTTTCTCAGCATTTTAGAAAATAGAAGGAGACAGGAAATTATTATAAATTCATGTTTATCAGGATGAGTCCTGTTGAATGAATGTATGTAATTATATACTGCTGTTGTGGAAGAAATGAACAGCAAAATGGTGGTATCTTTTTAATACCTACTGTCATGCCTACTAACACTAAGATCTTTAGATTTCTATAGTGATATCTTGGTTGACATTAATGTCATTTGTAATTGTAAAAGACTCAAAAGACAACTGGTCCTGCTATGTAATTATAGACAGAAATAAAAGCTTCAGATCAACAACTGTCAAACTTTAGTATAGTTTTTGACAGATGTCCATCACACTATTATTTGATTATACTGTGTTATTTTAATGTACTTTGGCAAATAAGATCTTACTGTCATCACAGTATCCTTAAGACTTAGGCAGGCTAATTCTTGTCATCCCCATTTTGGGGTGAAGAAATAGACATTTGACCAAACTGGCCAATTTGACCAAAGGTCAAAAAGTATGACCTTTGTATGTAACAGGCAGAAATATAAGAGCTGTATCCTGTGATCAAAGTCCAAAAAGGAGGTACAAGGGACCTGATATGTAGTAGCAGCAGCGTGTATCAGTGCCTGATGCAAGAAAACCTGTTTAACAACCATATAGATGATTGATAGATGATGGATGCATGGATGGATGGATAGATAATAGATAAATAAAAATGAAAATCATAAAGAAAAATAAGATGGTAGGAGTGGTGCCAGCTATAAGGCATACAAAATACCTAGAAGGACAGAGCCAAAAAGGATGAATAGAGAAATAAAAAGACACAGAGATTAAGAACATCACAGATGAAAAGAGAGAAAACAATGCAGAGGACAAGAGATATCAGGGAAATCAGGGAGAGACACTCACAGAATCAAGTGATGGAGATAGAAATGTGTAAGGGAAATGGTCAGAAAACTGAGAAATAAGGAGGAGAATGATGTGTGGCCAGATAGAAAAGGTGACAAGCACACCTTTGTTGGCTATAAGGTGTAATCACTGGAGCGGGTGTTTCCTCAGCTCACCTGAGCAGTGACTATAAATGAGCTTGACCACATCAAAGTGGTCACTGTCTATAGTCTGTCATTTCCTTATTGCTCTTCAGTGTCCTGTGAATTCAAAGCTCTTCAGAAGAATAAAGGAAGAGAGTCAGAAGAGATGCCAGCCTATAAGCATCTGATGGAGAAGCCAGTTATGATATCAATTATTCATTATCTTTGTTTTCCTATCTGCAACGAGGAAAAGCTCTTCCTTCTTTACCTTACCTCTTCCCCAAAAACATAGCATGTACGTGCACCCACAAAAGCACACACGTATGCACACACACTCCCGTACATAGACTTGTGCATGGACTTGGACTGCTTTCAACAGGCTTAAGGGAGCCAAAAGAGAGAGAAGAGTTGTGTCCTGAATGGAGGGAAGTGACGCTGAATGGATAACGTAAGGAGGAAGAACAGAAAGGATAGGCTGGGGTCTCCAAATGGAAAGACATCTGATCTTTTCAAGTGAACGTGGAATCCAAATATCACCAGATTCGGGAGTGTCGTGGGGGAAGAGTGATGATTTTCAAGATACCGCTCAAAAGTTGTACCAGAAGCATGGTAATAAAGACCATGACTGACTGAGTTTTGCAATGTAGAAAGTCCACAGGGAACTGGGAGAAGTAATAGTGGTCCACAGTGTAGTCAGTGTCAAAAGAGCAGGCATTTGGTCATGATGGTAGTAGCAGTCTGTGAGATGAAGCTAAATATAGATAAAGAAAATATAAAGACAAAGATTGTAATTGTGAAAACAGCCCAAAGATCAAGATAAGATTAAGAGAAACAGACTAGAAGCAAAGAGAAAATGGAAAAGGAAGTGACAGTAGAAAGAGGATTACTTCAACAATAAAACTAGATCCAGGGATAGAAGCATAGGAAAATAAATGGAGTGAGGTATATATATATAGGGTAATAAGTGGAGAGGAGAAAGAGGAGGCACACCATATAGAAAACCATATAGAGAACCATATATAAGAAGAGTAAAAGATGAGAGAAAAATGGCAGAGTGTAAAAGGAAGAGAAGCAAGACAGAGAAATTGTGGGATCTGAAATGGTCAGGAGACAAAAGCAATGTTCACATAAGGGGTGGTTCACAGTAGCAGTGAGTTTTCAGGGCAAGATGTTCCCAAGTATCAGTGTCCCCTATAATTCAACCAGATTACAAAAGACGTCACCCAGGCATTTCATCTACTCTTATAGTTTCAATCACCATCCACAACTTAATAGTTCCTAAGCATACATATCCAGCCCAGCCCTGTTCTCTAAGCAGCTAAGCTCATCCATCCAAATGGCAGAATGATCTCTGTCCAAGGTTCTGCAGGTCTGAGGCTTCACCACTTCAGGTGTCTTTCAAAACCTTCGAACTCAACCTTTCCACAACTGAGCACATCATGTTCCTAAAACAGCATCTGCTCCTCCAGTGTTTTCTGTTTCTAAAACACACTATTAATTGCCCCATTCTTTCAAGCTGTAATTCACAGAGTCACCCATGACACCATTGTCTCCTCAATTGATACACCACATCTATCATCTAACTCTATCAATTCTTCTTTTTCAATCTCCAACCTGTCCCTTCATCTCCATTCCCAGTGCTGACACTCGAATCCACATCTATATCACTTCTCACTTGAACTAGATCTACAGGGTCCTGTTCTCCTCCTGATCTTGTTCCCACCAAATGTATTCTAAGTGATTTAGCTGAACTGAACTTTCAAAACTGCACCCAATGTCCTCTAACTTCCTTTAGAATTAAGTCAATTCTCCTTCACGTAGCCTCCAAAGCCACTTACCTCAGGGCTCTTGCCTCTTTCTCCATCCTCATCAATGCTCCTTATTCTTTCACTTCATGCTCAGATATACTAAACTCCTTGTGGTTACTTGCTTTTGCTGAATCTAGACCTTTGCACATGCTTCTTCATGTTTCAATATATTCACTCATTTGTTTCTGTGTCAATTCTCTGGTTGCTCCTAAGATTGACAAGCACTGATGCTTCAGTAGTCTTGTGTCTGAATTATTATCAGCACTTATCTCAGCACCTGGCACCTGAAAGAGGCTTAGGAAACTTCTTGAGTGAGTGAAAAATATTGTTCACCTCCTGTATTCCAACATTTGGAAATTTGTCTGGCAAAAGCTACTTTATTATGGTATTTATACAGAATATTTACAAAATCTATTCCAATAATTGAATTCTATATATACATATATAAATATAATAAATAATATTTCTGGAAAAGGATAATATCATAAAGTAAATATAAGAGACTATAAAAAATGTCATAAAGTTGCATGGAGCACTGGGTGTTACATGCAAACAATGAACCATGGAACACTACCTCAAAAACTAATGATGTACTGTATGGTGACTTACATGTCATAATAAAAAATGCCATAAATGGATAGATGGAAAAAGCATATAAAGAAAAAGTAGAAGAACAAAACTACAGATTTAGGGCAAAGAGAAAAGGATAAAAGAGAAAAAATAGATTGAAAGGAAGGGACAAAGACAATGGGGAGCAAACAAAGAAAGATTTCAGAGGTAGAGACATCCTTTAGTGGAGGGATGGGGGAAGGGAGGATCATTGGAAGAGAGGAGATGCAAATGAGAACTCTTTCCAAATCATAATTTAGGAGCAGAGCCAAAAGGACTTGGAAATCAAAAGTGTTCCTGTGTCATGTGTTTTTCAGAAGGTACTTCAAGAGGTCAAAGAGCAAGGGCTGAGAGTAGCCAAGCATCTGACATAATGGGTAAGGCTGCCCAAGAGTCTTGGGGTGGAGGTTGTTCTTTGGATACCACAGACCCTGGGTATGTACTTGATCAGAGTTCAAGAGCACCAGGCAGCTCAATAATGGAATGGCCAGTTATGGAAATGCAGGCTCATAGGGCCCTAGGCTGCAGGATGTCAGGAGTCTGAAATCAGAGCTTTTGTTTCCTGCTGCACTTGTCTCCTAGCCCACTTTGATAAGGAAGGGGTATATCCATGCCAGAATCCCGTTCTCTGCATTTGCTTGACCTGAGCCTTTTGGGAATGGCAGAGAGGCAAGAGATCCTTATAAAGTCATGTTAAACAGGGTGGGCCTTGTGGATTTACATGGATGATCTCGTAGAAATTCACTGGTAAAAATGGCAGTATCTCATTTACTATATTAGTGAATCCTACTAAAGTATTGGATTTATACAGTGACATCCACCATTGTCCATGGAACGAAGAAATCCAAGTGTTCTTCAGTTGGTAGATAATAGTATCACTTTGTCACAACCTTGGAAAACCTCAAAAGACAAATGGTCCTGTTACCTGTCAGGAAAAGAAGGCCCCAGATAACTATTCTTAAACTCGGCATATAGTTCTAAGGGATACCCTCCAGTATGTTGACTAATACAGTGATTTCTCATTAACTTTTGTAAATAAGATCTTATTTAATTGTCATAAAAAATTTAAAGCCTGAACAGGATAACATTTGCTATCCCTGTTTCATGAACGAGGAAACTGATGTCCTTAAGAAATTAAGAGCCTAAAAAAAAAAAAAAAAGAAAGAAAAAGAAATTAAGAGCCTTTTCAAAGTCCCAGAGAAATAAAGGAAGACCTTAGATATCAATCCAGTACCTGTTTCCTTTAGAAGGAAGGCAGAGAAATGATACTCAGATCATTTATAAACTCATTATAAACTCAAGCCTTCCACAGTGTGAATTGTCATAAGATTTGTAAGTTTTATTTATAAACTACAGTTCTATGACCACCACCTATTACTTTCTAGATACCACGGATATTGGAAACAACTCTACTTCGGGAAAACACAAGGAGAAAAAAAGTAAGAATGAGTAAAAATTTGCTTGATTTTTATGTTACAAATGATGTGATTTTTAATGCTAAGACTTATCATTATTTTTTATACCTTTCATAAGAGAAAAAATGAATGCCTTTTAAAGTAACTATTTTTTTTTCCAAAATGGTCATATCTTCATGTTGTGTTTTATTCTGATTTTAAAATATGTTTCTTATAAGCATTGGTGTATGTCTTCCCAGAATTTTTCTATGCAAGTATTAACTCAGTTTGGAATATATTTTTATATATCTTAATATGATAATTCTATACATATTTTTCCTTTTCTTGCTTTTTAAAAATTGATATATCATACCGAAGCAGTAAAAACATTTAATGTTTTAATTAACTATTAAAAGTCTTCTTTGATGCTTTCACATGCACTAGTCTTCATTTTAGGGTGGTCGAGCATTTTTCATTTGTTATTAGTCATTTGTTTTTCTTCTTCTTTGAAGTCTTTGTCGTAGAGCGCTGTGTCAGTTTCCTGTTGTGGTGTTGGTCTTTCTCCTACATTGCTGAATGAATATACAAGAGGTTATTTGATGTATTAATCCTCGTCATATGTGTTGCTAATATGTAGTCCCATTTGTTTTCCTTTTATTTAATTAATTTATTTATTTTAATTTAAGATTATTTATTTATTTTAGAGACAGAGAAAGCGTGAGGGGGGGGGAGAGGGAGAGAATCCCAAGCAGACTCCCCTCTGAGCATGGAGCCCTACTAGAGGGCTCAATCTTATCACCCTGAGATCATGACCTGAGCCAAAATCAGGAATTGGAGGCTTAACTGACAGAGCCACCCAGGCGCCCCTGGTCCCTTCCTTTGAAGATTGATGATTTTTGATTGTTGACTCGTTGTTATGGATGGTGATGTCATAATCAATGTTGTTGGTTAATGAAGGTTCTCTGTACATCCCATTATGAAAGTGAGGCTGCCTCTGGACTGCATGTTCCCAGGAGGGCTGTAAAGATTGACCATAGCTGGGGGGACCTCCTGGCCTCACAGGAGAGGCAGAGGGAGGTAGCATGTGTGGAGAGCAGTGGTGGAAGGGGAGGCAGACCTCTTCCCAGGAGCCTGGGCCTGAAGGGATCTGAAGGGATCTGTCCCTGACAAGCTGATTTCTCCAGTCAAGAGGATGGAGCTGGTGTGGCTTGTCTAAGGGTGGCCTGCTGTGATCACCTGATCATGGCCTTTCTGATGGGGTTGTTAGCTGCCTCTTACCTCCTAACTCCTGGCAGACTTTGGCATCCGTGTGATCAGGTGAGTAAGCTAGGAGAATATGGTCCCTTTGAGGCCATGTGGATGAATGCACTCTTAATCTTTTGGGACACCACAACCCCCCACTCACTCTTTCCTGGTGCACTAATAGCTCTTTCCTAGTGATTTGGTGGTGGTGGTAGTGCTGATAGTGGTGGTGGTGGTGGTGGTGGTCCCTTCTCAACTTCCTGATATCTGCATATCGAATGCCCCCGGGTTTGGACCTGAGTGCTTTCCTCATCTCTAACTATACTCTCTCCCTAGAGATTTCATCTAGTCTGGTAGCTGTAAAGTCCTTCGATATGTTAATGACTGCCAATTATATTTCCCCTCCTCTAATCCCTTTCTTGAGCTATCAAATCATAAACCCAACTTCTTACTCCAAACTTCCACTTGCGTTCTAATAGGTGTGTCAAATTTGACATGTCAGATTTCTTTATTTCGGTCCCAAACCTGTCACTCATGACCAGTCATCCTTATCTCAGTAAATGGCATTACATCTACTCAGCTGCTTGAACCAAAAATGTAAGAGATATGCTTGATTCTTCCCTTTTCCTAACCACTCCCCATATTGACTCATCATCAGGTTTCAAACTATATATCAAATTTGTCCATTCTTTTTCTGCTTTGCCACTTCCCCAGTTCAAGCTCCATCATCTTGCATGTGGAATACTGCTGAGTCCTCTTACCTGGTCACTCTGCTTCCATTCTTGCCACCTATAATTCATTCTTCACTCAACAGCCTGCCACCCAACTGCTTACACCCTTTCAGTGGTTTCCAGCTAAACCTAGAAAAGCATTGCATAAGCTGCCCTTGATCACCTCTTAATCCCATCCCTTACTATTCCTGCTCACACATGCTACTCTGGCCCCTGTGAACAAACTGAGTGAGTTTCTGCCTCAGGACATTTGCACTTTCTTCTGACACTAATAAAATGCTTTCCCTCTCAGCTCAGGTATCTCCTCCTCAGAGAGGCTTTCCCTGATCCCCATTTCTGAAATAACCCCTCCAGCCTCTTTCACATTATCCTTTGACCTGTCTTTTTATCATGTTTTTTTATGCACAGAAGGTATGATCTTTGTGTGATCTAATTTGTCTGTGTTTTCCTTTATGATTGTGCTTTTCAATCTTGTTTTAAGAAATCTTAACATAACCTGAGGCTACCTTTCAGGTTACCTTTTCATACATTTCCTATTTTACTGAACATCTTAACCAATGAAGGACAGAATCCAGTAAATACTCTCTCTTCCATTTCTAAGATGAACAATTTTTTTAAATAGCTCTTCAAAGGATCCCCACCAGGATGAGGACCTAGTTAACCATAGTGGAGACCATCCCAATTGGCTTTCTCTCCTACTCTTTGCCTCTTCCCAGTTCCCTACTCTGGATTCTTGACACAGTTTCATATAAACTTCCTGAACACAAACCCTTATCTCAAAATCTGCTTTTGAGAATACCAGGCTAAGACACTCCTATTTCTTTTCTCATTTAATCCTTTGGGAATTGTTTTTTTTAGTGTAATATGAGGTAGGGGTCTAATTTTTTTCCAACATGGATAACCAATGATCCCAGCTTCTCCAATTACTCCAATACAATATCACATGGGGCATGGATCACGCTACCATATGTCTATATGGTTTTGTTGGGGGGCTTTCTAGGCTGATCCATTACTCTATCTAATTCTGCCTCGATACATAGCACATTCTAGTACTATAACTTCATAATATCTTGATATCCAGTTGAGCAAGTTTCTTTCAATTTATTTCTTTTTTAAAATTATCTTAGCTATTTTAGGGGCGCCTGGGTGGCTCAGTCGTTAAGCGTCTGCCTTCAGCTCAGGGTGTGATCCCAGGTTCCTGGGATCGAGCCCCACATCAGGCTCCTCTGCTATAAGCCTGCTTCTTCCTCTCCCACTCCCCCTGCCTGTGTTCCCTCTCTCGCTGGCTGTCTCTCTCTCTGTCGAATAAATAAATATAATCTTTAAAATAAATAAAATAAAACTATCTTAGCTATTTTGGACATTTTCTCTTTCATATAAATTTTGGTAGCATCTTGTCGAGTTCCCATGAAAATCCTATTGAATTTTTATTGAAATTGCTTAGCATGAATTTGGAAAAAATCGACATTTCTAAAATATCGAGTCTTCCAATTCATGAACATGATATATCTCACTACTTATTTATTCTGTTTTCTTGTAATATTCTTCATTTATTCAACAAGTACCTATTGCCAAAGCTGCCCAATAGGGGTAAAGAAGTCAACAAAATCTCATTGAACTTAAATTCTGGCAGGGATAATATAGACAATACATACATAAATACATAGTATTTTAAATGCCTCTGATTACCTCTGAAAATCTCATTTCTTACCGTCCTTTTCTTCACACACCATTCTGGCCTCCTTGAACAAATTAAATAATTTTCTGCCTCAGGACCTTGGCACTACATCAAATGCTTTTTCCCTCACCTCAGCTAAAGTGAGGAGAAAATAAAGCATAATGGAGGTATAGAGTGACAGAAACCATGTCTGGTATTTTCACTGTAAGCATCTTTGCTGTAGACATTTTTGCTACAAACATTTTTTTCCACATAGCTAATTGGCTGTAAGGCAATTTTGCCATTAAAAATTTTTTTTAAATAACTGGTTGACAGTTTGGTTTTATTTCTTCATTGACTCCGTACTCACATTTTTCTATTATATAAATCGTAGCCTTCAGAATGGTCTAACAGTGGTACACTTTGAACCCACGTTTCCCACAGAATTTTGGAATGTCTGTCAATGGACATGTAACAATATGCCGAGAAAATACAACAATGCGGAAAGCTTTCACAATGCAATACAAAGCTCAGTTACAGGTATGCATCCCAGTATTCGGAAACTGATGGAAGAAATTATAGTGAAAAAAGAAAAAATGCAATGCTGAACAAGGAGACAAAACAAGCAAAAATAAAATGTATAATACTATGAGCAAAAGACTTTGAAGACAAGTGCTTGGGTATAATCCACAAAATAAAATCGGTTACTTGTGCAGTATTGCCATGAATAGTATAGTGCCATGCACTATACATTTTGAATGTACTCAAATATTTTTTAATTGCCTGAAAAAGTCCTTTGAATTTTGTTATTCATTTTTCATGTTTCATTATGTCCTTTTTAATGAATATCCCTCTTTTATTTTTCATGATTTTATCTTTCATGGCAAAATTGCCTTATGGCCAGTTAGTTAAGCAGCAAAATGTTTGCAGTGAAAATGCGTGTAGCAAAGATGCTTACCGAGGAACAACCTAGCACCAGCAGAAACATGCCATCTTATATGGGGTGGCCAGTGAGAGCCTCACTGACAAGCTGAAACATAAGTAGATATCAAATGAGGTGAAGGAATAATTGATGGTACTGAGGCTGAGAAGACCTCAGGGCAGAGGCTGAGGCAAGATGCGTGGGATCTTTCGAGGAATGGCAAGGGGACTACTAGCTGGGGAGGTAAAGAGGGGTGAGTGGAAAGTGGTTTTTAAGATCATATAGACCTCATAGGCCATGATAAAAACTTTGGATTCTTGTCTCAGTAAGAGGAAAAGACACTACAGATTTTTGAGCTACGGAATGGTATAATCTCAGTAAAGTTTTTAAAGGATTGCTCTGTAAGCCACATGGAGAATAGCCTTTAGGAGGGTGGGATGAGAGATCAGTAGGGAGGCTCTTGTAATGACCTAGGCAAGGATGGTGCTGGAGTGGGATAAGTGGGTAGCAGTGCAGGTGTTCAGAAATCAGCAGGTTCTGAAAACACACACATATAACATACCAACACATATAAATATATTTTTTTAGGTTTCATTTATTTACAAATAAATAATTTTTATTATATATAAATATATATAATATAGAAATGTATTTATACAGGTAAATAGAATATATAATATGTAAACATGAATGTGTCATATGTGCAAATACATAAAAATTATAAATTATAAATACAATATAGGTAGAATATGACCATTACATATAATTAAATATATTATATAAAATATTTCTATAAATTATATAATATGTAAACATATATACATAAACTAAAAATATATATTTATATAATACATAAATATATATAAATAATATATAAAGTTATAAAACTGTATTTTATGCATATAAACATACACATATACAGTTTATATATTATATACAAATAAATATATAGTATTTCATATATAGCACTATAGTATAATATATATAGTTTATATACATATGGATATATAACATGTTATATATAGTATATAAATATAGATGCATATATATGTATATATAAAACTCCCCGATATTCCTAGCCATCTGGAAGGCCACACACAGGTCTAGGGAAGTGCATAGACCCAGGGCTGGGCACAGGCTCAGGAAAAATCTAAGCCCTCACCTTTCACCTCTGGCTACCCAGGAGGCTCTGTGCAAGCAGGAGGTGACAGCTAGGGTGGACTTGTAAACTGCCTACCTGTGCATTGAAGACATGTATCAACACAGGCTTTTATAACCCCTTGGCAAAAACTGGTAGACTTGATCAGGAGTTAAGATGGTGGAGGAGTAGGGGACCCCTTTTTCAGCTGGTCCCCTGAGTCGAGTCGGATAGGTACCAGACCAGCCTGAACATCCACGGAATCAGCATGAGACGCAGGAAGATGCATCTGGATCTCTACAAATGAACATCTCCAGCGCTGAGTATTGAGGTACGAAGCGGGGAGCTGTGAAACCGCGCACAGATATCAGAAGATAAATGGAAGGGGGAGGGAGCCGCAGCGTTTGGGTGCCGGGAAGCGGTAGCCACCTGCACGGGGGAGCGGGCGGACTCGCGGATGGCACCCACGAGAAAGCAGACTGAGACCGTGAGCCGGGAGCCCACGTCACCAGATTGAAACGGGGCTCCGGTGCGCTCACTGGAACCAGACTGAGACCAGGAGCTCAGGAGCGCACAGGGCGGCTGGTGGCTGGCGGAGTTAGAAACACAAAGGACAGAGACACGCCGGCCCTGGAATTGAGGGCTGGGACGCCGGGTGTGGGGCACACATCCCGGGATGCTGCAGGGTTGAGCAGCACCAACAGAAACAGAGTTAAAGTGGCCAGATCATCAGTGGAGAACAGTCCACGATCCCCTCTGTTCTGAGACAGAGGCTGAGATTCGGCCACTGCTGCTCTGACTCTCAGAAGAGGCACAGCAAACCGCCAGGGAAAGCCGCCAGAGAACAAAAGCCTGGAAATACCGGCTCACAGTGTGCCCATGCCCATCCCCCCTCGCAGGGGACACGGAGACTCTACCCAACCAGGGTTGCCTGAGTATCGGCGCGGCAGGCCCCTCCCCCGGAAGGCAGGCTGAAAAATCAAGAAGCCCACATCCCTAAGATCCCTATAAAACAAGGGCGCACGGCCTGGGTCCCATCAATAATTTGGGCTCTGGACAACCCCGCAACCTCTCCTCATCAGAATGACGAGAAGGAGAAATACCCCCCCAGCAAAGAAAAGACAATGAGTCTGTGGCCTCTGCCACAGAACTAATGGATATGGATATAACCAAATTATCAGAAATGGAATTCAGAGTAACAATGGTCAAGATGATGTGTAGACTTGAAAAAAGTATTAACAAAAATGTTAATGAGAATATAGAATCTCTAAGGGCGGAAATGAGAGCGAATCTGGCAGAAATTAAAAATTCTATGAGCCAAATGCAGTCAAAACTAGAGGCTCTGATGGCCAGGGTGAAAGAGGCAGAAGAACGTATCAGCGAATTGGAGGATGGGTTAGTAGAAGAGAAAGCTAAAATAGAATCTGGACTCAAAAAAATCCACGCCCAAGAATGTAGGTTACAGGAGATTACTGACTCAGTGAAACGTTCCAATGTCAGAATCATCGGCATCCCCGAGGGGGTGGAGAAAAACAGAGGTCTAGAAGAGATATTTGAACAAATTGTAGCTGAAAACTTCCCTAATCTAGCAAGGGAAACAAACATTCATGTCCAAGAGGCAGAGAGGACCCCTCCCAAGCTCAACCACGACAAACCTACGCCACGTCATAGTGCAATTTGCAAATATCAGATCCAAGGATACAGTATTGAAAGCGGCCAGGGCAAAGAAATTTCTCACGTACCAAGGCAAAGGTATCAGAATTACGTTCAACCTGTCTACACAGACCTGGAATGAGAGAAAGGGTTGGGGGGCCATTTTTAAAGCTCTTTCAGAGAAAAACATGCAGCCAAGGATCCTTTATCCAGCAAGGCTGTCATTCAGAATTGATGGAGAAATAAAGACCTTTCAGAATTGCCAGTCATTGACCAATTTCGTAACCACAAAACCAGCCCTACAGGAGATATTAAGGGGGGTTCTATAAAAGCAAAAAGGCCCCAAGAGTGATACAGAACAGAAAGTCACAATCTATAGAAACAAAGACTTTACTGGCAACATGGCATCATTAAAATCATATCTCTCAATAATCAGTCTCAATGTAAATGGCCTAAATGCTCCCATAAAGCGCCACAGGGTTGCAGACTGGATAAAAAGACATGACCCATCCATTTGCTGTCTACAAGAGACTCATTTTGAACCTAAAGATACATTCAGACTGAAAGTAAAAGGATGGAATACCATCTTTCACGCCAATGGACCTCAAAAGAAAGCTGGGGTAGCAATTCTCATATCAGACAGATTGGATTTTAAACAAAAGACTATAGTTAGAGACACAGAAGGGCACTATATTATTCTTTTTTTTTATTATTATTAATGATTTTTTATTATATTATGTTAGTCACCATACAGTACATCCCCGGTTTTCGATGTAAGGCTCGATGATTCATTAGTTGTGTATAACACCCAGTGCACCATGCAATATGTGCCCTCCTTACTACCCATCACCGGTCTATCCCATTCCCCCACCCCCCTCCCCTCTGTAGCCCTCAGTTTGTTTCTCATAGAGAAGGGCACTATATTATTCTTAAAGGATGTACCCAACAAGTGGATATGGCAATTATAAATATATATGCCCCCAACAGGGGAGCAGGAAGATACACAAGCCAACTCTTAGCCAGAATAAAGAGACATATAGATAAAAATACGTTAATAGTAGGGGACCTCAACACTCCACTATCAGAAATAGAACACCCATGCAGAAAATCGACAAAGAAACAAGGGCTTTGAATGCCATACTCGATGAGTTGGACCTCATAGATATATATAGAACACTACACCCCAGAACCAAAGAATACTCATTCTATTCTAATGCCCATGGAACATTCTCAAGAATAGACCATGTTCTGAGTCACAAAACAGGTCTCAACCGATACCAAAAGACTGAAATTATTCCCTGCATATTCTCAGACCACAACACTTTGAAATTGGAACTCAACCACAAGGAAAAATTTGGAAGAAACTCAAACACTTGGAGACTAAGAACCATCCTGCTCAGGAATGATTCGATAAACCAGGAAATCAAAAATCAATTTAAACAATTTATGGAGACCAACAAGAATGAAAACACAACGGTCCAAAACCTATGGGATACTGCAAAGGAGTCCTAAGGGGGAAATACATAGCCATCCAAGCCTCACTCAAAAGAATAGAAAAATCTAAAATGCAGTTTTTATATTCTCACCTCAAGAAGCTGGAACAGCAACAGAGGGACAGGCCTAATCCACGCACGAGGAAGCAGTTGACCAAGATTAGAGCAGAAATCAATGAATTAGAAACCAGGAGTATAGTAGAGCAGATCAACAGAACTAGAAGCTGGTTCTTTGAGACAATTAATAAAATTGACAGACCACTGGCAAGACTTATCCAAAAAATAGAGAAAGGACCCAAATTAATAAAATTATGAGTGAAAAAGGAGAGGTCACAACCAACACCAATGAAATTGGAAGGATTATTAGAGACTTTTATCAACAGCTTTATGCCAATAAATTAAGCAAGCTGGAAGAGATGGAGGCCTTCCTGGAAACCTAAACTACCAAGACTGAAACAGGAAGAAATTGATTTTTCAAACAGGCCAATTAATTATGAAGAGATTGAGTCGGTGGTAAACAACCTTCCAAATAACAAAACTCCAGGCCCGGACGGTTTTCCTGGGGAATTCTACCAAACATTCAAAGAAGAAATAATACCTATTCTCCTAAAGCTATTTCAAAAAATAGAAACAGAAGGAAAGCTACCAAACTCATTCTATGAGGCCAATATTACCTTGATCCCCAAACCAGGCAAAGACCCCCTCAAAAAGGAGAATTACAGACCGATTTCCCTAATGAATATGGACGCCAAAATCCTCAACAAGATCCTGGCTATTAGAATCCAACAGTACATTAAAAGGATTATCCATCATGACCAAGTGGGATTCATACCTTGGATGCAAGCATGGTTCAACATTCGCAAATCTATCAGTGTCTTAGATTTTATCCAGAAAGAAAAATTCAAAAATCATATGATTCTCTCAATAGATGCATAAAAAGCATTTGACAAAATAAAGCATCCTTTCCTGATTAAAACCTTTCAGAGTGTAGGGATAGAGAGTACATTCCTCAATCTCATAAAAACCATCTATGAAAAGCCTACAGCAAATATCATTCTCAATGGGGAAAAGCTGGAAGCCTTTCCCTTAAGATCAGGAACATGACAAGGATGCCCACTCTCACCACTATTATTCAACATAGTACTAGAAGTCCTTGCAACAGCAATCAGACAACAAAAAGGGATAAAAGGTATCCAAATCGGTAAAGAAGAAGTCAAAATGTCTCTCTTCACAGACGACATGATACTGTATATGGAAAACCCAAAAGAATCCACTCCCAAACTATTAGAAGTTATAGAGCAATTCAGTGATGTGGCGGGATACAAAATCAATGCTCAGAAATCATTTGCATTTCTATACATGAATAATGAGACTGAAGAAAGAGAAATTAGGGAATCCATCCCATTTACAATAGCACCAAAAACCATACATTACCTTGGAATTAACTTAACCAGAGACGTAAAGGACCTATATTCTAGAAACTATAAATCACTCTTGAAAGACATTGAAGAAGACACAAAAAGATAGAAAAATATTCCATGCTCATGGATCGGAAGAATTAACATAGTTAAAATGTCCATGTTACCCAGAGCAACCTACACTTTCAATGCTATCCCGATCAAAATACCAATGACATTTTTCAAAGAACTGGAACAAATAGTCCTTAAATTTGTATGGAACCAGAAAAGGCCCCGAATCGCCAAGGAACTGTTGAAAAGGAAAAACAAAGCTGGGGGCATCACAATGCCGGATTTCGAGCTGTACTACAAAGCTGTGATCACAAAGACAGCATGGTACTGGCACAAAAACAGACACATAGACCAATGGAACAGAATAGAGAACCCAGAAATGGACCCTCGGCTCTTTGGGCAACTAATCTTTGATAAAGCAGGAAAAAACATCCAGTGGAAAAAAGACAGTCTCTTCAATAAATGGTGCTGGGAAAATTGGACAGCTACATGCAAAAGAATGAAACTTGACCACTCTCTCACACCATACACAAAGATAAACACCAAATGGATGAAAGACCTCGATGTGAGACAGGAATCCATCAAAATCCTAGAGGAGAACATAGGCAGCAACCTCTACGACATCGGCCAAAGCAAGCTTTTTCATGACACATCTCCAAAGGCAAGAGAAACAAAAGATAAAATGAACTTGTGGGACTTCATCAAGATAAAAGCTTCTGCACAGCCAAGGAAACAATCAAAAAAACTAAGAAGCAGCCCACGGAATGGGAGAATATATTTGCAAATGATGCTACAGATAAAAGACTGGTATCCAAGATCTACAAAGAACTTCTCAAACTCAACACGCGAGAAACAAATAAACAAATCATAAAATGGGCAGAAGATATGAACAGACACTTTTCCAATGATGACATACAAATGGCTGACACATGAAAAAATGTTCAAAATCATTAGCCATCAGGGAAATTCAAATCAAAACCACACTAAGATACTACCTTACGCCAGTTAGAATGGCAAAAATTGACAAGGCAAGAAACAACAGTTGCTGGAGAGGATATGGAGAAAGGGGATCCCTCCTACATTGTTGGTGGGAATGCAAGTTGGTACAGCCACTCTGGAAAACAGTGTGGAGGTCCCTTAAAAAGTTAAAAATTGAGCTACCCTATGACCCAGCCATTGCACTACTGGGTATTTACCCCAAAGATACAGACATCGTGAAGAGAAGGGCCATATGCACCCCAATGTTCATAGCAGCATTGGCCACAATAGCTAAATTGTGGAAGGAACTGAGATGCCCTTCAACAGATGACTGGATTAAGAAGTTGTGGTCCATATATACAATGGAATATTACTCAGCTATCAGAAAGAACGAGTTCTCAACATTTGCTACAACATGGATGGCACTGGAGGAAATAATGCTGAGTGAAATAAGTCAAGCAGAGAAAGACAATTATCATATCATTTCTCTCATCTATGGAACATAAGAACTAGGAAGATCGATAGGGGAAGAAAGGGATAAAGAAAGGGGGGGGTAATCAGAAGGGGGAATGAAGCATGAGAGACTATGGACTCTGAGAAACAAACTGAGGGCTTCAGAGGGGAGAGGGGTGGGGGAATGGGATAGACCGGTGATGGGTAGTAAGGAGGGCACGTATTGCATGGTGCACTGGGTGTTATACGCAACTAATGAATCATTGAACTTTACATCAGAAACCAGGGATGTACTGTATGTTGACTAACATAATATAATAAAAAAACATTTAAAAAAAAAACTGGGAGACTTATCAGTTCCAGCTATTTAGGGAAATTTCTTTCCAGTCATTAGCTGACCACTAAACTGAGCTGAAACTTCAGGGGCCACATGCCAAAACACACAGACTTTACAGAATTAGTTCAGAAAAAAAAAATCACCAAATAAGCAACAAAACCAACAGGAATAACAACCAACAGCAATAACAACAAACTTTGGGGAAAGTGGGATATCTGATCTCCAGAGTTACCACATAATATTTAAGATGTTAGGTCTTTAAGAAAAAATTACTCGACATGCAAAAAAAACAACCAAGTGTGGCTCCGTACTCAGGAAACATAGAAACTGTACCTGAGGAAGACCAGACACTGGAATTCCTAGACAAAGACTTTAAATCAGCTGTTTTAAACATGTTTAATAAAGCCATGTGTAAAGAAGTAAGAAAATGATTTCTCACCAAAAAGCAAATATCAACAAAGAAATTATTTAAAAAGGACCAAATATAAATTCTGAGAATGAAAAGTACAATATTTGAGAAAAAAAGAGAAAAGTATAATATTTGAAATAAAAAGCAATGAAAAAAAATGATGGACTCTGAAAACACATTGCTTGTGTGCTCATATGTACCTATCCACATGTATGTACATATACAGCCAATTTTCATTATTCGGAGTAGATATGTTCTATAAAGTCACCCCAAACACAGAAGTTGCTAATTTTGAACCATTGCTTCTAGAGGAAGTACAGGGTTATGTTCCTGTGAGCCTTGGCCACAACATACTAGTCAATATATACCTTTGTATTTTTGAGAGTGCTTCTATTTAAAGATATCTTGCTTAATATATATGTTAATTCATAAATGTTGAACTCATAGCCAACGGCACTAGAATGCATGCCTGGAAAAGCTTATCTAACACACAGATTTTCTCCATAAGGCACATCACAACCTTTTCAGGATATGAGATAAGACATCAGCATGAGAACACGACCTTTAGGAACGTGACATAGCCCATCAGCACTACTGCCATTTTAAACAACAAATAGGAGCACTAAATGAATGTGCCATCAGTGACGAATGATCCACGGCTCTGCCCATGTCTATGAATGACCATAAAAGTGCCATGAGTATTGATTTGAGGGTTAAAGATAAATTTTTGTAAGTGGGTGAGTTCACAGATATGGAATCCGTGAATAATGAAGACTGACCGTATGCATGTATTTTTTATTTTTCCTGAAATTAGTGTTTTTTTAAATTAGATAATCTATAGGTTCTCATAGGAAATATTTTCATTATTGTTATGTGCTAGACAGTCTGAAATTTGCATTTCTTTCCTCTTTGCCCCCAAGTGGGAAGAAATCTACATTCTCTATTTTTTGGACATGGAGTTGAATATGAATTAATCATTTTAATCTTGTTAAATGTATTAATTGGGCCTCCTCATTTTGTGTACTTGACCTCTTATGGACTAAGGGAGGTAAAAATAAAGTTGCTACTAGGAGTAGTTGCTACCTATTTTTCATTGTATCTCCCGTAATTACTACTGGCTTAAAACTTTTGGGCCTGAATTACATTTCCTTTGATATTCAGACCTGACTCCCGGTTTCTTTTTGTTGATGTATGCTGAATATACTTTTGTTTATACATTTATTTTCAACATTTGTAAAATATCTTTTTCCATGAGTCTTCTGTATAGAATTAAAAGTTGGAGTTTAGGGGCACCTGGGTGGCTTAGTTGAGGAAGCATCTGCCTTTGGCTCAGGTAATGATCCCAGGGTCCTGGGATCGAGCCCCACACCAGGCTACTTGCTCAGTGGGGAGTCTGCTTCTTCCTCTACCTGCTGCTCCCCCTGCTTGTGTGCTCTCTCTCTGACAAATAAATTTAAAAATCTAAAAAAAGTTGGAGTTTACTCTGTAATTCAATCTCAAAATCTTTATTTAAATAAGTGAGTTACATCCATTTACTTTTATTGATAGGACCAAAATGCATGGTCCTGTTTCTGTCATCTTAATTTATATTATATATTCTAGTGTCTTGGATATTGAAAATGTCGACACTCCACATTCTGTCTTCTATGCATTTCTGTGCATGTGTGTACTTCTGACAGGAAGGTTTGCATTTCTGTTCCAGTGGTTGCAGTTGGGTACATGGCTACCTAGCTAGACTAAACCTCTCAATCCTCCCTGTGGCTAGCCCTGGCCTTGTGACTAAGTTCTGGCCAGTGGCCTCTGAGCTGAAGAAATGTGAGCCACTTCTGGGTCTTCCCCTTAAAAAAAAATGAATGGTTGACTTATACTCATTTCTCATATTTTCATTGGTTGGGAGTAAGTATATATTTCTGATATTTAGAAATGTTTGTATTTTTGTTCTAGCGATGATTACTCTTAGAATTACTTTTATATACTCTCTCTTTAGATGGTACCCATTAATTTCCTACACCTAAAATTAATAAATTTCACGTGTCCTATTCCTCTGCCCACTCTTTCCTCTCCCACCCAAGTGTAGATCATAATGTTACTTTTTTCATTTTTTGTGTCAAATAGTTTCTTTAAATTTTAATTCCTGTGTGGTTAACATACAGTGTTATGTTAGTTTCAGGTGTACAATATAGTGATTCAACAATGCTGTATGCTACTCAGTGCTCATCACGATAAGTGTGCTCATAGTCCCCTTCACCTAATTCACCCATCCCCCTCATCCACATCCTCCTTGGTAACCATCAGTTTGTTGCCTGTACTTAAGAGTCTGTTTTGGGGTTGTCTCTTTTTTTTTTCTTTGTTCATTTGTTTTGTTTCTTAAATTCCACAAATGAGTGAAATCATATGGTATTTGTCTTTGATTTATTTCACTTAGCATTATACTCTCTAGATCCATCAAGATGTTACCTTTATGTGGGTCTTTCAGCTCTTAAATGTGCTTGATATTACTCCTTGATTTGTCCAAATAACATGCTGTGGGTCCAACAGACAATGATCTTGCTCTACCACCCATATTTCCCCCTTCCTCACACTTTTTTGGTTATTATACCATTTCTCTATTGTCAGAGCATGTATGTTTAACATCCAGGCATGTCACCTCGTCTCCACTTTTATTTTAATCCTTTTTGCCAAAATTTTTCCAGTCTTGCCTTGGTGTGCTGAGGTGGGTCCTCAAGGAGTTTTCTCAATAATTACTCATAGGAACAACATTCCCAGAATTTTCCTGTTCAAAAGTATTTGCTTTTATTTTTATATGTGAAAAACAATTTACTCACTATTTCGAGAAGCAACTTGTAGATTTTTCTCCACTTTCCCGTGGCATTAGGTGTTATTGTAGAAAATTCTACAGCCAGTAAGATCCCCCTCCCTTGAAAAGGACTTGACATTTTTTATCTAGACTGCCCATTCCATTCTTTCTATATTTTTAAAGTCCAGTCAATCTGCTGGAATATATCTCAGCGTTGATGGTTTGGAGTCAATTTTTTATGCTATAGGGTGAAAATAAATGTACTTCAGTATATTTAATTTTTTGTTATATCTCAGAAACTTTTTTCTTGAATTTATCTCGAAGTGCTTCTATTATTTTGATTTTCTTCTTTTGGAAATATGCTGACTTTTTCACTATCTTCCATTGATTATTTTCTTTCTAATCTTTCTTAATTGTTCTGAACTTCCTAGTTCCTTTTTTATAAATCTATATCCTTCACTTTAATTTCTAAAACATCTAATCTCTTTTATCCCTTGTATATTTGTCTTCATTTCTCCGATGGTTTTTTTTTTTCCTACTTCATACTTAAGTTCTTGCTGTTATAAACATGGATTATAACTTCAGCTTTTCAAGTCAAACCCCTAAATTCCAGGACATATACTTGTGATTTCTGAAATCTACTTTTCCTTGACCTTTCTAACACTCCCCCCTCTTCTCTGTCAGTTCCTGCCTGGTTTCAGTTGCCTTTTGCATTTTCTTTATTGTGAATGAGAAAACCTTATGTAAATAGGTAAAAATATACTGTAAATAACTAGCATAAATGTAGGTTGCTTTTGTTCCTGTGTTTGTTTTCAGTGTGATGACAGCCAAGATGATGTGTTGGTAGCTGGGGACTTAGCACTAAAAAAAAATGGAATGAAGACTTTAAAACACTTGAAGTTTACTGACACGTAAAGCTTATTTTCTTTTCTGTTTGAAGGAAGAAAGAGAAGATATACACGTAGGAACAGCAGTCACCAAAGAGGTAAAAGTCTGAGAATTTGCACCTGTGCACTTACTGCAGACCCGATCGTCCTCCCAGACCCATCTTTGCTGCACCCCTGAAATCTCCAACAGGCTTCATAAATAATGAATTGTTTAGAGTACAGGCTAAGTTGTAACAAAGAGAGCCCGAAATACAATGGCTTCAACCATATAATTTATTTCTCTTTCATCAAACAGTCCAGAAATGGAAGGAAAAACTGCCTTTCTCAACACAGTTTCCCTGAGTCCAAAAAAGCTAGTCTGGTTGCCATTGTCTCCCAACCAGTGGGAATGGGGAAAATGGACAGGGAAATCACCTATCGATTTCTTTTCATGGAAAGTTCCAGAGTCTTCTCACTTCCTATTGCCCAAAACTTGGTCACTTGGCCAGAGCTAGCTGCCAGTGAGGCCAAGAAATATAATCTGTAGTGAGGCAGCTATGGATTCAGCTGTAACTCTATTCCTAAGGAAGAAAGAGAATGATTTTGAGGGCCAAGTAGCAATCTGCCTACTTGCCTTTCACGTTTTCATCCAAAGTCACTGACTTCTTCACATTTGGAGGAAAACTCAGACTATTGGTTCAAACCTGGCCTCTTGCCACCTAAGACCCTTGGCAAGAATGGGAGCTGGAACCTGGATGTAGCATGCAGCCACGAGGCCAGAGACAAACTCGCTCTGAGTGGGAAAAAAGGGACCAGGAGAAAATGTTAGAAAGGTTTGTTGTAACTAATGAACACAGCCCTCAACATAACAAGGAGAAACACACAGAGGAAACTTAAACGAATTAAGCAGAAGCTAGAGTCCTGGTATCATATCAGATCTAAGCCTGGGACACAGTTACTTAAACCAAACTCAAGCAGTACCTGTGCCATATTGTGTCCATGCAGCAGACAATGAAAAAGATGAGTGATGCTTCATTCTCGGCACCCGGTTCTCCAGTTGTTATTTCCATTGTGTTCCTCATTTTCCTCCTCTCGTTGACTCCTTTCTTTTCCCCTTCCCTCTCCCGTTCTACTTGTTCCTTTTGTAGACTTTCTTTCTTTTTGTTCATTCTTTAACATCATGTCATATGAAATACCGCTACTAAATTTATATGGCTCTCAGAGTTGGCTGGACGTTTTCTTGTGGAGTCAAAACATATGTGGATACATTTTGTTTCCTTTCCATTTCTTCTGATTATTTGTCATCTTATCATTTTATATATACGCACACACATATATATAATACAACAGAGCTCCTCCTACTTTATATATATGTATTACACACATATTTATGTGAATAATATAAATAAAATTTAAACATATAATATAAATAAATATATACGCATATTTCTAGCATCTCTAGCCTTTTATCTCTGTATTTGCCTGTATCATTTTAGTTATTTCTTAGGCTATACTTACCCAGGTCCAAGATTTTGTTCCTCTGAGTTTTTGTGAAACCTGTCTTACCTGCTTTGTTAAAATGTTGGAATTGGTAGTTTAAGCACAAATCACTTTTGTTCCTTCTACTTCCTTTTCCAAACTGTTCTCTGAAACAGTTCACTTCCTGCCCCAAGATGAAGTCTTAGGTAAGCCCTGGAGCTGTGCTAGTCCCTTTTGGCAGCAGTGATATTCTCATTCAATATTAAAAAGCCTGAGCTGATATAATATTACAACTGGAAAATATGCAGTGAGGAAGTTGGGTGAGACTAGCCTCTTCTCTTGTCTAACCCTACTCTTTTAGCTAGTTCAAGCTGTGGAAGAGGGAGAGAAAGAAGTAAGAAGCAGGAATAGCCTTCTTATGGGCTTCACATCTCCCACATATGGAGGAGGCGTGAGACATGTCTGTGGGTTCTTTAAAAACCCCTCTTTAGAAAGAATCTCTCCATGGAAGTTCTCTAAGGCAGGAGCTCCAGCTGATTGCCTCCCACACCCCTGCCAGGGTCATCTTGTCATTCAAATCATCTTTCCGGACAGAATATCTTTCAAGAAAAGCTAACTGAGCTCCTCCCTTTTCCAGAGAAGCCCATGAGAATCGTGCCTTCATGGTCCTACTGTCAGTGGGTGTGTAGCTGGTTCCGCATACAGTCACCATCTCTAGACTTGTTATATTCCCTATGCTACAATTTCTGTGCCTGTGACTTATTCATTCTATAACTAGAAGCCTGTATCTGCCACTCTCCTCCACCCATTTTGCTCTTCCCCCACCTCCTCCTCTCTGGCATCAGTTTGTTCTCTGTATTTATGGATCTGTTTCTGCTTTTTGTTTGTTTGTTTATTCATTTGTTTTATTTCTTCTGTTTCACATATAAGTAGAATTATATGGTGTTTGTCTTTTTCTGACTTATTTCATTTAGCATAACACCTTCTAAGTCCATCCAGGTTGTCACAAATGGCAAGATGTTATCCTTTTTTATGACTGAGTAATATTCCATCACACACACACACACACACACACACACACACACACACATCTCCTTTATCCATTCATCTATCAATGAACACTTCAATTGCTTCCATATTTTGGCTATTGTAAATAATGCTGCAATAAACATAGGAATGCATAAATCTTTTGAATTCGTATTTTGCTTTCTTTGGGTAAATACCCAGTAATGGAATGACTGGATCATATGGTATTTCTATTTTTAATTTTTTGAGGAACCTCCCTACTGTTTTCCACTGTGGCTGCACTAATTTACATTTCTACCAACAGTGCCCAAGGGTGCTTTTTTCTCCACATCCTAACCAACACTTTTTATTTCTTGTCCTTTTGATTCTAGCTATTCTGACAGGTGTAAGGTGACATCTCATTGTGGTTTGAATTTGCATTCCCTGTTGATACACGATATTGAACATCTTTTCATGTATCTGTTGGCCATCTGTATGTTTTCTTTGGAAAAAATGTCTATTCACATCCTTCACCCATTTTTAACCAATTTTTTAAATGTTGAATTATATAAGCCCTCTATGTATTTTGGATATTTACCCCTTATTAGATATATCATTTGTGAATATTTTCTCTCATTCAGTAGGTTGCCTTTTCATTTTGTTGATGTTTTCCTTCACTGTGCAAAAGCTTTTGTTTTGGTGTCATCCCAACAGTTTCTTTTGCTTTTATTTCCCTTGCCTGAGGAGCCAGATTCAGAAAAATGTTCCTGAGGCTGATGTCAAAGAGATTACTGCCTGTCTTTTCTTCTAGGAATTTTATGTTTTCAGGTCTCACATTTAGGTCTTTAATCCATTTTGAGTTTACTTTTGTATACAGTGTAAGAAAGTGGTCCGGTTTCATTCCTTTACATGTAGCTGTCCAGCTTTCCCAGCACCATTAGTTGAAGAGGCTGTCTTTTCCTCATTGTATTTTCTTTCCTCCTTTGCCATAAGTTAATTGACCATATAAATGTGAGTTTACTTCTGGGCTCTCTATTCTGTTCCATTGATCTGTATGTCGGTTTCTTTGCCAATACCATACTGTTTTGATTACTACAGCTTTGTAATATATTTTGAAATCTAGGGGTGTAATGCCTCTAGCTTTGTTGTTTTTTCTCAAGATTCCTTTGGCTATTTGGGGTCTTTTGTGGTTCCATATAAATTCTAGTATTATTTATTCTAGTTCTGTGAAAAAAATGTTGTTGGTATTTTCATAGAGATTGATTTTTATCCTTCATTCTGTTGATGTGGTGTGTCACATTGATTGATTAGCAAATATTGAATCATCCTTGCATTTCTAGAATAAATTCCATTTTGTCATAGTGAGTGATCCTTTTAATGTATTGTTGAATGCTGTTTGCTAATATTTTGTTAAGGATTTTTGCATCTATGTTCATCAGGGATACTGGCCTGTAGTTCTCTTTCTTTTCTTTTCTTTTCTTTTCTTTTCTTTTCTTTTCTTTTCTTTCTTTCTTTCTTTCTTTCTTTTTTTTTTTTTGTAGTCTTCCTCTGGTTTTGGTATCAGGGTAATGCTGATCTCATAGAATGTATCTGGAAGCTTTTCTTCCTCTTCTATTTTTTTGGAATAGTTTGAGAAGAACAGGCATTAACTCTTCTCTAAATGTGTGGTAGAATTCACCTGTGAAGCTATCTGGTCCTGGACTTCTGACTGTTGGGAGTTTTTTGATTGTCAATTCAATTTCACTACTAGTAATTGGTCTGTCTGGATTTTCTATTACTTCCTAATTTGATTTTGGAAGATTGTATGTTTCTAAGAATTTATCCATTTCTTGTAGGTTGTCCAATGTGTTAGCATATCATTTTTCATAGCATTCTCTTTTATCCTTTGCATTTCTGTGGTGTTGGTTCTTACTTCTCTGTTTTCATTTCTGATTTTGTTTTCTCTCTCTTTTTTTTCTTGATGAGTCTGGCTGAAGGTTTATTAATTTTGTTTATCTTTTTTAAATTTTTTATTATGTTATGTTAGTCACCATACAGTACATCATTAGTTTTTGATGTAGTGTTCCATGATTCATTGTTTGTGTATAACACCCAGTGCTCCATGCAATACGTGCCCTCCTTAATACCCAATCCCTCCTCCCCCTCCCCCCTGAAACCCTCAGCTTGTTTCCCAGAGTCCATAGTCTCTCGTGGTTCATTCCTCCTTCTGTTTACCCCCCTTCATTCTTCCCTTCCTTCTCCTACCGAGCTCCCTGCTATTCCTTATGTTCCATATCTTTTCAAAGAACTAGCTCTTTGTTTCGTTGGTATTTTCTATTGTTTTTGTTTTGTTTCTATTTCATTTATTTCTGGTCTGATCTTTATTATTTCTTTCCTTCTACTAATCTTGGGCTTTATTTGTTCTTTTTCTAGTTCCATTAGATGTAAGATTAGATTATGTATTTGATATTTTTCTTGTTTCTTGAGGTATTTCTGTATCACTATAAATTTCCCTCTTAGAACTGCTTTTGCTGTGTCCCAAGGATTTGGGACTGTTGTGTTTTCATTTTCATTTGTTTCTATGCATTTATTTATTTCTTCTTTGATTTCTTCACTGACCTATTGGCTGTTTAGTAGCATGTCAGCGTCATCATTTTTATATTTTTGCTTTCTCAGTGAAAAGGAGAAACAGACGTAGAAGCCAAACTCTGAATAAAAGAATGCTACAGAACAGAGGCAAACCAAAAGGTAAAAAGAAAAAAAATTATTTTAAATTTTAATTTAAAGAAAGTATACATTTTCCATTTTCAGTAACTAAACGTCTAAATTCTCATGCTTTATTCTATGCTTTTAGTAACAAACCTCCTTCCCTATTGCTTTATGTAGCTGTACCATTGAGAAATATATCAGATTTAGTCAACTTCCAAAATGTGATAGGGAGAAAAAGATGATGACACCACAAAAAAGTAGTTTGGTGATGAGTCTGCAACCAGAACCTGGGGCGCAAGTGTCCCTGCAGTGCTGCCTCTGCTGAACTGATCGTTTTCAGGGCTGGAAGTAGTTGTAGCCCATGAAACGCTGTGTAATTCACAAGTCCTTCCTCGTGTCCCATGACCTTGAGGAATCTTGTGGACTCGAGAGTGTCACTTTACCTCTTCAGCCTCAGTTTACTCATCTATAAAGTAAGACAAATGATAAAAGCTTGACTGCCCTGCAAGGCCCGTGTCAGCCTCGTTTAGAGCTTCATAGCCTGTGGTTTTCATGAAAGGAGAATCTAGCTCACACACTAGTCCCAAGAGGATTTAAACAGAGGGAAACTGAGAGCAAGAGAATGTATGTTTGGCAATAATGGCTACTGCTCAACAGATTCAGATTATAGCCAGGGCTAGGGTTTAAGTTTGGCCACCTCATGGGAAAGGAAAGGACAGAGAGCAAGGAGAAGGCAGAGAGAGCACAGGTGTCTTCTCATGGGACAGTGGGCCTTGACTCTTGCAGGAAAAGAGAGGGGTGGAGGGGAAGGAGGGAGGGAGAATGAGCCAAAACTGGCTAGTTTTCGTGGGTATATCTACCACTTCAGCACTATGAGTGACAGGAGAGGGCTGTTCCACAGACAGTCACACTTGTGTAGATGACTTTTTGCCCCTAATATCCATACTAACTACCGTACTTGGCACAATCCTATTCTTTGGAGTTCATCAATGTAGAGCAATTTTTAAAGAAAGCTCTTTTGTAAAATACTACTATTTGTATCTATTTATTTGCAGTCTACATGTTCCCTATTTTACATGTCTTAAGTCTTTAGTATCAATAGCCATGCTTATGATTCTTTTATGCAGGTTTGGGAATCCCTCCTCTCAGTGTACCTCCATCATATCTTGATAATCTTCCTCAGGGTAATACTTTGTAGGGTAGAACATGCTTGACCTTGGGAGGTGATTCCTCTCAGAGTAAGAATCATCAATAAATATCTCATGGACCCATTTTTATCTTGATGAAATTTTAAAAACCCTTTGGGTAATTGTTATAACAAAGGCCCCACAAATGAAGGCTTTTTGTACTTGGTTGAAGAAAAAATTCCTTTCCAGCCTCATCTGATCATAATCTGTTTAAAGGAAAGACCAGTTATGGTTGCGTATCTGGAGGAGATTTTCTCCTGGGACCTGAACTACCCAAATTAGGACCCCAGGAGGCCAGCCATGGGCACAGACCTTTAGAAAGAAATAACATCCAGTGTGTGTCCCTGACCTCAACATTCAAACATTTGAATAATGGCAGACCCAAACATGCACATGGACATGACTCACTCTTTTTTGGGATACAATCAACCTATGAATCAGACACTATGTTCTTCTGGGACATTTTTTCAATCAACCCTTTGTGCTATCTCTAACCCTATGCCTTTTAGAACTTAGGCATCAGTTTCTATATGTTCCCCTTCATTGAGTTAGTTTTGACCTCCTTGCTCATTTGTGCCACCACTTCCAGCACAAATATCTTCTTTCAGGTTTAGGGTTTGGGGCAGCTACCTGACCTGTAGAATCCACCATGAAATCTCCCTTGAAACCTTGTATCATTGCCTTTTGTCTCTGTCTCTTTATTAAAGGAAATCTTCAGCACCTTCATTTAATCTGTATTTTTTCCTGTGAGCATTGATTTTCTCATTCGTAAAATGAGGATAGTATTAGTTCCTGTTTGATAGTTTTTCTAAGGATGAAGTAAGTTAATGAGGCAAAGTCTAAAGCTAGTTTTTGACACACAAGAAGCACTCCATAGATGTCTAACTTCACTATTCTTCTCACCTCAGTTGCTTTGGAAATCTACAAAACACTGTTTCAAATTTATTTGGAGATAATAGTAAAAGAAATATAGGATGAATCTCAGCTAAGTATCATCTTTGTAACAAAGTCTAGGCTAGGGTTCAGCAAACTATGGTCCACAAGACAAATCCAGCCCTCTGACTGTAAATAACGTTCTATTGGAACACAGCCACATCTTTTCATTTCCATATTATTTACGGATTCTTTCATAATACAACAGCAGATCTGAGTAGTCACAACAGCAATTATGTACCTTAAGTATTTACTATCTGGCGATTTATAGGAAAAAGTTACTGACCCCTGATTCATTCTCACATCTGCTATTTTTCTTGAAGTGCTAGACAGTCTTCTGAAAAGTTACATTTGAATGGTGTTTTTGTAAAAAAAAAAAAAACTATTTGCAATGTAATGTTATAAACAAGTGATATTTGTGTTCTTTTCTTACTTTCTCAGGGAGAAAAAGAGTCAAAACCGGATCTTTGAGAGGAGGCAGAAAAAGAGGTAAAAGGAAGGAAATAATATACTTTTAATAATTAAGTATATTATTAAATAATAATTTTATACTCTATTTTGAGTGATCAATCAGTTTTCTTTTCTTTTTTTTTTTTAAGATTTTATTTATTTATGTGACAGAGAGACAGCCAGCGAGAAAGGGAACACAGCAGGGGGGGTGGGAGAGGAAGAAGCAGGCTCCCAGCGGAGGAGCCCGATATGGGACTCGATCCCGGAACGCTGGGATCACGCCCTGAGCCGAAGGCAGACGCTTAACAACTGTGCTACCCAGGCGCCCCTCAGTTTTCTTAATTGGCTTTTAGAGCAAGTAACAAATGTTAGGATATTCATTGGCCTTGGTTAATTTCAACAACAAGACAAGATGGTATAATACCCACTCCCTTGATTAGCCAGTTATTCTGAGACCCCAGGCCTCCTTGGACCTGTAAAGGGCTTCTTTGACTATACTGATAACTTCTGAGGAAAGAAATACAAAGAAAAAAATATAAAGGTATGACTCTCATGATATTTAGCTGACCCTTCTCTTGCCCACATAGCCACAGGCTGTTCGTTAAGAGGGACCCTGGGTGGTAATACAAGACCTGTGTCCTAATTCCCCAACTTCCTTTGGTTGTGTGACTTTGGATTATCATTTGGGGGAGGGGTTGCCTCAATTTCCTTCTCTGTAAATGGGTTGGTGGCAGGTAAATTAGACTGAGTAACCTTCTAGGCCCACCCCGGCTCTAACAGAACCAACTCTGGATGGACCATGGCCATCCACCCTTCCCATTCCATAGAGAAGCCCCAGCATGTGTCTTTAATGAACCCCCCCCCCAATGTTGGTCAGAAGGGTAGAAGCAGATGTTCCTGCTTCCAAAGTTCATTTTTTTAATGTTTTTTTTAATGTTTTTTTATTATATTATGTTAGTCACCATACAGTACATCCCCGGTTTCCGATGTAAAGTTCGATGATTCCTTAGTTGCGCATTCATTTTAAGACTTGCAACACCTGCTTCAGATCCCAATGGCCCCACCCAAAAGATGCGCAGAGGTCCTCTCCCTGAGTAATTTGCAGTTCTAGCACACTCTACCCTGAGTTTCTCTTTCAGCCACAGAGAAAGCTCACATGAAGGAGAATGCAACAAGCACAGAGCAAGGAGAGAAGAGAGACACTGCCTCTGCTAGGTGCCCCGTTGCAATCTTGCTTTCTGTCCCTCAGCCTGATTCCACAAGTGGAGAGACAAAACTAAAAGTTGAGGTTTTATCTCCAGCTACATAACTTCAAAGCAATAATATGATAGGAGGAAAATCATTGCACAATGGGGAGTTGTGGTCAACAAACTTGGAGGTTCAGACACCTCCACACAAAGATTTTAATGTAGGGTTTTGAAGAATGACATTATCTTTGTACTCCTAATCTACCATGGAAGAAAGACCTAGAAGGGTAATGAGTTCATGGGGGAAACCCTCCCATACATTTTAGATTATAAAAGAAAGATCTCAAGACAGATGAGGTCAAAACAGTGCACAGTTGTAGAGAAAGATGGAATGAAAAAAATAATGCTTCTTTCCAGGTCCAAGAATTCCCAGAGATATACATATGAATTTTTCCCATCCGCAACTTCCTGTGACCTGTGGAGAGGCAACGGGGACTTTACATAAGGAGAAAATGAAACAAGGTGGGTTTCATGATCTTCTATGCTTTTCAACTGGAAAATACCCATGTGAATAATATATTATTCAGGGGGTAGGCGCCTGTGTTGAGAGTCTCCCAAGACCATTCCTAGGTTTGGTGATTCACTAGGAGGACTCGTAGGGCTCAGCAGATAGTGAACTCATGGTGATGGTTCATTAGATTGAAAGGATACAAAGCAAAATCAAGGAAGGAAAAGACACACAGGACAAATTCCAAAGGAAACCAGGTGCCAGTGTCCAAGAGTCTCTCCCCGCAGAGTCACACAGGACACACTCAATTCTCTAGCAGTGAGTTGAGCAACATGTGTGAAATGCCGTCACCCAGAGAGGCTGCCTCCAGCCTTGGGAGTACAGGTTTTTATCAGGGGTTAGTCACGTAGGTGTCCTCTGCCTAGCACATGCCAAAATTCCAGACTCCCAGAAGGCAAGCAGGTGTTTGGCGTAGACCATTTACATTGTTTATATAAACAGCTTAGGACAGTGAGACACTCTTTTAAGTTCTGGGAATGGTGGAACCCCTCCCCAAATCTAAGTTCCCCAATGCCAGCCAAGAGCCAACCTTGCAAGCAGACCTTTCTAAAGATAGCAGCCTCCCATCTGACCCATTAGCTCTTTTCTGCACAGCATCCCAGATAGGCTAGAGGAAAGACGGCACTTCCACACTTAAAAATTAATAAACATAATAGGACATCTCTCCTTTCCCCATAGAAAATGTTCACAGGATGCCTGTCCAGCACCCAATGCGAGACCAAGTACTTCAATATCAGAGTGGAATATGTACACATTTGGGAAATCTGGTGACAACTTTCACAGCCCCATTCCCCTTAACATCTGTACAGCCTTGTGCTAACGATGAGGAGCACAGGATTTAGAATCAGAGGACCTGGAGTCAAGTTCCACTGATACCACGAGTGTCTGTTCCATCTGGGCCACATGCCTAGTCTCTCTCATCCTGAACTTCCTCCCGTACAAAATGGGAATAATAATAAAACTTAACCTTGACACGTTATTATGAGGGGGAATAATGAGATGACAGATATGAAATACTTTGCAAATCATAATTGTTAAAGGACAGTACAAATGTCCATCTGTCATAATCGATACCCCCTTCCCCAAATACAGTTCTTTATTTTTTTTATTTTTTTGATAATAATATTTTTTTATTATGTTATGTTAGTCACCATGCAGTACATCCCTGGTTTTTGATGTAAAGTTCCATGATTCATCAGTTGCGTATAACACAGTTCTTTAGGCACCAAAAAGTATCAATGTTTGCCCTGTGACCATATTGCAGATGTGTAATTTAACTTTTCCCACTTGATGACATTTCCAAAATCACTTTTACCATTAAGTAGCTATGAGTCCAAAATATGAGAAATAATTTTTTTGAAAGAGGGGGAAGGGGCAGAGGGAGAGGGAGAGAGAATCCCAAGCAGACTCCATGCCCAGTGCGGATCCAATGTGGGGCTCTATCTCACGACCCTGAGATCCTGACCTGAGCCAAAATCAAGAGTCAGATGCTCAACTGACTGAGCCATTCAGGTGCCCCCAAAATATGAGAAATAATTGATTGCCATTAGCTGGATGACCAACGTTGTACAAGAGGAGGCAGATGTGGCTGTGATGACGCTGCCACGTGGCCACCTGTGTGGCCTCGTCTGCCCCCTCTGAAACTCAGCCTGGCTCTCAGAGAAGGGGAGGAAAAGAATCCTGCTCATTCATCTTCAGAGCATTCAACTTTTTCTCTTTTGAATATAGTGAAATACTTTTTAAAAATAAATGTTGGTGCTGATTATTGTCCTCATTGCACAGAGATCAAAGACCTGTGTGCACAGGACAGGAAGTGCCCTCCTGCCCTTGCCTTCTGGGCTGCTCATGGGTTCTCTTGCTGTAGATTCTGAGCCCAGGACAGGTGGCCCAGGTCCATGCTGGAGGCCACATTCTGGGGGAGGGGAGGGGGGTGCTCCCTGGCAACTCTTTGTTTTGGTCTCACAGGAACCTCAGAGAAGTGTATAGAGGCTATGAATGGAAAGTGGCTCACCCTCAGGGAATTCGAAGTTGAAGGAAACCGCTCACGATCCAAGAACTGGAAGATGAGCGTGAGATGTGGCGGATTCCCCCTAAAAGATCTGATTAAGGTATCCCAATGACAAACGGCTTAAATTCACCAGCTCCAAGCATTAGCAGAATATCCCAGTGTCCAGAAAACTGTCCTGATGCCCTTGCCCAGGTCACAATACATGTGTCACTTACTAACATTGCACTCAGAAGCATCTGGGCTGCTTTATATTAGAGCTTAATCCTCTAAATGCATGAGCTCTTATCCTTTTGAACGTAGGACAGTAAATTGTGGCCCTGATGGGTCCATGAATAATCGCCACTGTGTAATGTGGTCACAGGGAAGTAATTTAAATGGGTGGTGGGGGTCTTAGACTTTGGAGGCTAGAGGAAGGAGTCTGGACCCTTCCTTTAATCACGGAGGGATCATGGGAGGGTTTTGAGTTAGGGACTGACTCACACAGGTGAAACACTGCTTTAGAAGTATTAATCTGATCAGTGAATGCAAGATGGGTTGGAGGGTGGAGTGCTGGCAGCCATGAAGGCTTCACATGACCTCCACAGCCTCTGTGCCTGATCCAGTCCTCCCAGCCTGCAAGGCCCAGCTCAGACAGCACACTCTCCCTACACTTGTTTCCTGTGGCTGCTCTAACCAGTCTCTACAACTTGGCTTAAAACCATACAAATCCATTATCTAAACAGTTCTGGAGGCTAGAAGTCTGAAATCAGTTTCACTGGGTTCAAGTCAAGGTGTCGGCAGGGCTGGTTCTTTCTGGAGCCTTCCAGGGAGAATTTGTTCCTTGCCTTTTTCAGCTTCTGGAAGCTGCCTGCGTTCCTTGGCTTGAGGCCGTTCCTCGCATCACTCCAATGTTGTGTTCTGTCATTACATCTCCTACTCCTCACTCTGACCCTCCTGCCTCCCTGGCAAAAGGATGCTGGTCATTACGTTGGCCCCACACAGATAATCAGAATGATCTCCCCATTGCAAGATCCTTAATTTAATTACAACTGCAAAGTCCTTTTTACCACTTAAGTTAACATATTCAGAGGTCTGGGGTTTGGGATCTGACCATCTTGGGGGGCCATTATTCAGCCTACCATACTCACCCATCTCTGGATCCCAAAATACTCTAGGAGAGCACAGTTTACATTTCATCATCCTTACTCATCCTACTTGTCTCCCCAAAGTCCTAGACACATTTGTGTGCCCAGGGCCACTGATGGGGCCTGCCCCCTGCCCATCACTCCGCAGGTGTGTGCCAGTGGAGCGGCGTGGCAGGCGAGGTATAGAGACACAAGCTAGAGGGTTCTGGGGGGTGGAAAGAAAGCAGTGGGTATAGAAGATATTGTGAAGGAAAACCTGGCAAGGCTATGAGGAAAGCAAGAGAGGATGCAGTTTTTAAAGCTTAACTTAAATCTGAGTCTGGGTAAGAGAGAGGAGTGTGTTACAGATTTGGAGAGGGACATTATTTTCCATGAAGACACCTTGAATTTGCTTTGACGGGAGGACGTATCTGGAGGGCAGCTGGAAATACCAAGCTCACAGAGTAGAAACAGGGAGCCATCATAGCACTACTCTCATTTCTCTTTCAGAATAAGAGTCTACCAGACCCGCCCAGAAGAAGAAGAAGAAGAAGGGTAATTATCACATGACTTTCAGTCTATGTCTCACTCCCTTAGGATGGATAATAGCCATGTGTCACCTGGCAAAGCAAACAAGCCAAATCACATTCTCTCCCTTTCTTTTGTATCTTTCCTCTCCTTCACATGCACACACACGTTCACACGGACTCCTTCTTTAAGGGAACGTTCCTTTCCTTTATGGAGATACCACCTTAGAGAATAGAGAGATTGGAAGGATGATGTGACAGGGGTGAGACATTGCCGACCCGGAAGATCTTCTGCTTGGTGGAGAGGCCACTCCAGGGACATGGCTTTGAAGTTGGGTGTCTGCATGAAAGCATCAGGCCTCAGCAGAGGGGCTTTGCAAACCGCAGTTCCATCTATGGAGATGAATTCTCTTTCCTTCAAAGTCACATGTGAAGTTCATGGACCAGTGGTTTCCATGGTGCATGGATTCCAAGAAAGGAGATGGGATAGCTGGTGTCTTCCCTGGCCTCTCCAAGAGCCGGTATGAGAAAGAACCTGTGTGGTGCACAAAGGAGAAGGAAGAGCTTCCATTTTCTTAACTTCCAATAGAGGTGACCTTGGTCCATCTCTGCTGCAACAAAAAGTCATAGTGTTCCCAAAGCTGATTTCTGGGGCTACCTGCCCCACTGACTTTATGCTAGCAGCTCAGTCACGAGGGCCTGTATCCCCTGGGTTTTCTGGAGAAAGATACGTAATTTGCTCTGTTCCTTAAGAGCAAACATCTCTACCCAGTGCTAGGAAGTCAAGGGTAACTCAGTCTGGGTTAATCAACTGAATTGGCCATCTCCCATCCCTTCATCACAGATGCCATCTCTCAGGTCCCTCTGGGCTTACAACGCTTAAGATGTGACCACCTCCATTCTCAGAGCATCTCTCCAGAGGGTCCTTTCCTTCCCTCGCCTCTAGGCTTCTGTCCTACACCATCAAATGACAGGTGGTGCTATTGGCAGTTTCCCAGCTCATAAGATTCCTGCTAAACCCGATGGTGACAGCTGAAGTGTTCCAAGATAGTAAGACAATCATTTATTGGCTGCTAAGAATCCTCATCTCCTGAGTGACAGCTGTGTTCATTTGTCTGCGCACTTCCATATCCATTCAACAAACACCTGTGGAGCAAACACTAAGCACTAAGCATATGCGTGGCCAGTGGCAGTGCACAGGAGGCCAAAGCAATGGACCCAAGGGGCTGTTTCAACTTCACTGTCTAACGTGGGACAATAACTATAGGGGAGGGGTGGGGGGTTCTAGGCCGCTCTGAGAGGCAGGCGGTGACGTGGCTGCCTCCCAGGTCGCTGTGCTTTGGATCACACTGAGTGGCTTAACTGTGGCCTCACTTTCTTGGGCTGGAGGTAGAAGCTGAGTCAGCCATTGCTCCAGACTGAAGGAGGCCAAGTCATTCCATAGATATCCAAGGTCAATGCATGATTTTGGGATTCAGGAGGAAGTGGAGAGGTGCTTAGCTTCAGGAAGAAGAGGGACGGAACTGGGGACCTTAGACCCATTTTATTTTCAGGGCTAGGCTCTGGGTGAGCTGCAAAAGGCAGTGGGTTCTCTGGGACACTGGCATGGTCCAGGACTCTGGGGGCTGCGGTCGCTGGGGGCCGTGGGTATCCAGTCCTCGGCCTGATTCCCTCATTGCAGCTCCAACTCCATCCGTGGAATCCAGGACCAGGCTCCCTGCGTGGCCTCACAAAGGCCTGCCTTGAGTCGGACAGTCAGAGAATGGAGCTTGCATTGGGCCAAACTGTCAGTGACATACAATTTCATGCTTTTTCATTCTCCAGTTAGATATACAGACCCATAAATGCAGATATCAAGCAAAGGGAGGGCTGTGGTATGAATCCTTTACATAAACAAGTCTGCTCAGATATGTGGTTAATGAAAATCATATTCAATATTGTCACTCAATCTTTCTCTCTTTTCAGCAGACAATACCGGAGCCTAGCAGCAATGACTTTTTTGATCCTAATGACCGTTGTGTAAGTACTAACTCCCCCACTTGTGACCCCAGAATAATCCAAGCCTTGTCCCTCCACACATGACCTGTGTCGTTGCTTCGTTTCCCTGACGTGTGCTCACACTCAGTAGGAGCGTGTCACTGTGTGTGACGAGCAGAGGACAGCAGACGTATCACCCACACCAGGGAGATGATGTCTCTGCATGAAAGCTTCCTTTCCGTTTGCTCAGGGAAACCTTCCTGTTTCCTTACTTCCCCTCGAGAGTGAGTCTGGGAGGCAGAGCGCTAGACCAGTGGGGTCTCTAGAGCCAGGACTTAAAGTGGGAATAGCCGAGGCTGGCCTGCACATGATGGGTAAGGAGCAAATAAATCTGAGAGAATAGCAGCATTTTACAGAAGGTAATAAGGAAGGAAAGGAAGATCACAAACACCCGCTTCCAGATAGAGGCAGAACTACGGGGATTTGGAGCGTCCGCCAGAAGGAGCAGGCTGGGCCAATCTGGCAAGTCCGGGGGTGGACGGGGTGGACCCTGTCACCGGTCCTGCAGAGAAACGTACATAGGGCAAGAGGGTGCCGTAGAGAAATATCCGCAGGGTCCTTGATGGAGCCCCTGGAGCCCACCTCACGGGAGCCGTCAGGGGCTGAGCTGGCTAAGACGGAAACTATCAACACGTAGCAGATCACAGGCATTTGTGCTCAAACTGCTTGGCTAGCGCTTGACTATGTGTAGACCCTTCTGATGCCGCAAGCCCTGCGTGCTACGGTTGCCTGCACTGAAGTCTGCCAACGTCACAGACGGCCCCCCCCCAAGCTAAATCACACTTTGATTTCATCGCAACAATACGGGTGTTTTAGTCTAAATCACCCTTTCGCACAACTCCAGGGGGTGCTCTCACTATAAAATGATGTGCGGCTGTACTGATACAGGATGCTTATGGAGAGGGGATAGAAAAGGATTGCCATGCCCTCTGGTCCTCTAGCAGACGCATCGCCCAGCACGGTCTAGATGCAGCCACATGACTTCGATTCCTCTGCTGGAGGTGGGACTAGCGGAATAGCTCTCATCGCTGGGGTCTGCGCAACTTTGCTGATAACTGGAACGGACATAGGGTTATTTCTCACAGCTCGCAACCAAGCCCTCTGTGAAGATAAAAAGGCAACTCCTCTAACAAGAATGTCCTCACTCCTTTTCGTAACCTTTCTGTGACAGATTTCGTAGGCTGATAATGACTCTACTCACAGCTCCCAGGCTTTGCCGGGAGAAGTCCTGCTAGAGCTTGGGCTCCCGGCCTTGGCGGCACATGGCAACCCGCTGGAGGTGCCACCCACAGAGGTTCTGATGGTAGCGTTCTGGGGTGCTGCCCGGGGGTCAAGATTTTCCAAAGCTCCTCTGGCCATTTTTTGGGTTTTTTTTTTTTTTTAAGATGTTATTTATTTGACAGAGAGAGAGAGAGCCAGCGAGAGAGGGAACACAAGCAGGGGGAGCGGGAGAGGAAGAAGCAGGCTCCCAGCGGAGGAGCCTGATGTGGGGCTCGATTCCAGAACGCCAGGATCACGCCCTGAGCCGAAGGCAGACGCTTAACAACGGAGCCACCCAGGCGCCCCTCCTCTGGCCGTTTTGATGCACAGCCAAAGTTGTGGGCCCTGGTGGGATGGTGCTGTTCAGTCTGTAGTGTCCATCCGAATCTCCCGGGCTTCTGACTCAGTGAGTGAGGGATGGAGCCTGAGAATGTACACTTCCAACAAGATTCGTGGATGCTGTTCCTGCTCTTCCAGAAACCACTACCTTAGAAGCCGGAGGCCTCCACTAACGACTGCACCTTCAAACCATCTGGGGAATGTTTAAAACATACCGCCTCTGTCCTCCCCACCTCGGGGAAGCAAACAACCCAAATCACGTGCAATTAATTGAATCTCTGAGGATGGGGCCTTGGGCATCCGAATTTTTTAAAGCTCCCCAGGATCTACTGCAACAGGTAGAGAACCACTGCCAAGCAAAAGGACAAATTTCTTGCTAAAAAGATTAAAGAGATATACGTCGAGTCTGTGGGCTTCCTAGACGATGGACCGTCCTACACGGGATTGGCATGTTTATTCATTCTTTGTCAGGGCCTGTGTACAGTGCACTTTATAGAATGATGGTCCAGAAACCTCCACCCAGCAATGGTCAGCATCCATGAGTGTCATCTGTTATGGCAAAAAAGAAAAATGTTTACATGGCCCACACCAGGCCCATGTGGGGATGTATCCAGGGATGTCCCTTCCAGGCCATTCCTTAAGTTTTACCTTTCAATAAAGGGAGCACATGGGCAAGATACAAGAGCCTAGAATTTCCTCGTATGTGTAACTTTTGTGTCTCTTCTTCTTATATTGAATTTATCGATAAAAAGTATTTACAAATTGAGATATGTCCCAATTCACATCAGCTCATTGGGCGCAGGGATGATATTCTGACTGTTATGATTTAGAACCTAAAAAGCACGCTGCCGTGCTCTGACTAATAAGACAGTGTTGTAAGTAGGACATCAGCATCCTTGTGGCTGCAGACTTCCCAGAAGCACTGAGAAGGAGATGGGATATTTGAAAAATGGGATCAGCAGAACCAGTGATGAATTGGCTATCTGGAAAAAAAAAAAAAAGCAGAGGGTTAGAAAAAAATCCAAGAGAGTAGAATATCATGGAACAAAACATAAAGAGTGTTTCTGGAAGGAAGAAGTGGAAGGGTACTCCCTGTCACCTCCGCACTTCCTCAACACCACCAAGAGTCCCAACCACCCATCGCTGGGTTGGCCAGCCCCCGAATGTGTGCATTATTTCGTACCTAGATTGTTACAAGAGGATGGAAATCCTTCTTCCAACCCATGGTATAAACAGGATATTTTCATCTAGGTGTCGAGCTGCCACCCATTGGACGAAATGTTTCCCCACCACATGGTCTTCCTCAATTAGCTCTCTTGCTGCTCGGGTGGTCCCAGGAGAGGAACCAGGCGCTCATCCTTCTGGGCATTTCTGCAGCACAGACACACAACCTTCTTCCATAGAAATCGTAGTATCTAGGGATTCACATATTGCCACATAGATCAGCACACACACACACACACACACACCAGGGAAAAATGTGATTTCTTTTACCCATCAATGGGCTTATTCCTTGACCAAGTCTTATTTTAGTCTATTAATTCTATTGCTTTTAACATGTGTTTGCTACTCCATGATACTTAGATACAAACACTATCACAAATGTTTAACTTCACTAAAGGAAATTAAATCTGGCTTAAGATCGCACATATTGCGATTGGCAAGAAATCCAACATCAACCGATTTTGTGGGCCCCTCCACTTTCCTTATCTACAAAAACACCAGGCCTTCCATGTGCTCAGAAAACGAGAGTATGGCCTGGGCCTTCAGTCGTGATGGTCACTGTTACCACAGTCCCTGGCCGTTTGAGGATGGCACCTCCACACCTTACATGCCGAGCTCCATCATGAGACATCTTCTCCCAAGCGCCTAGAGCCAAAGATCTCTGTCCTCCCTGGCATCCACCTGGGCATCCGTGTCCCTATCTTTCCAACCCAGAGGTCCTGTCACAGGGCCAGGGGCCCTCCAGGCACAGATCTATAGTGCAGGAACTCCTCTCCAGGCCCTCCAAATCATGGGGAACTTATGGCCAAGAACATAGGAAGAGGTGATATGTCAGAAGTGTAATCTCTTATATTAAATCTTGGTAAATCACTCTTCAGTGAGTCAATGTAGATGATACAATGTAGACAACTAGATAAGACACAGTATTATATTCCCGAGCCAAGTTCTGCCAGCAAAATAATAAATTTCTCAGATTATCTTTAATTTGTCCTTTTTTTGTGGTTGTTGCCAGCTGTGTCCGAATCTCTGTCCTCATAAAGAAAACTTTAATGCTCTAATAGCCACTTCCTCCCAAACTCCGCTGTAGACCAGAATGTCCTCTCCCGAAATCTTCACTCAATGTTATTCCTTAATATTTTGAGGAGAGAAATCTACAAGTGTCACCTGGGTACAAGCAAAGGCCGTGCATTCTAGAGTCCCAATGTGTCGACCTTCTGGGGTCTCACTGATTCCAGCGATGTCTGCATTATCTCCCCTTCTAGCCAGGAAACTCAAATATATGTGAGGTGTGCCGTAGACCTGGAAAGCTGTTCTGCTGTGACTTTTGTCCGAGGTCCTTTCATGAGACATGCCACATCTGCCTTATAGATGCTGAGAGGTTAGTGAGCCCTGGCTTGCCCTTCCTTCCTTCCTCCCACCACGCGCCCTCGGCCTGCAGAGTTTGTCGCTGGTTGTATGTGTCTTGATGCAGAGGGAGCAGAGTCTTAAAGTATCAAGATCCAGGAATGTTCCAGAGTTGTTTAATGGTGCTAGCAGCAATAGATTAATGGGAAGCAAAAACTCTTCAAGTGTCACCCCCACATCCCCCACTTGGTTCCCAGACCCAGGCACGTTGATGGGGTGTTGACACCATACATTAGGTGCTGGTTTAAAGCATATACCACCTGCTATGGGAACACCAAAAAGTTGACAAATTCGGGACTGTGATGAGCCTTCAGATGGCCATGATGCTACATTTCCTTTTCCTTAAAATGTGTCTCTAGTCGGAGATGATGGTATGAGGGATAACATGGAGATCGATAAGACATTCTGTAAGTGATAGTATAGGCAGAATTGCTGTGGCCAGGGAGGATGGATCATTTCTATCAGGATTATGTCTGTCCCTATGAAGACAGAGCATTGCCCCTTGGTAATGGGAGAGTCTAATATAATCCACCTGCTCCCAGGTAGTTCTCAGGAAATAGTGTCGTCTTAGGGATTCTGCAGAAAGTTCTGCAGTTGGGCAATTCGCAAAGGCAGAAAACACGTCTGCTGTACTGCTGAGGCCATGTGCAGTCCCCATCCTCGCGCCACGGGTACTCGGGAACGGGCCCCTTGAGCAAGCACTGGAGTAGCCAAGGAGAGAGGCAAATGACATCTCTAGGAAGGATCACTGTATCCATTTGATTATCGAGAGCCTTCAGCACAGGGAGCCTGGCAGAGAAGAATGGAGAATGAATCTAGGCAGATGTCTGACACTACTCCGTTCATAGATTTCCTTTCCAAAAAAATTTTGCAGCACCAGTTCTAGGCCCAGGTATGGCCATGCCAGAGGAGAGGATGCCTGTAACTCTGTGCTCTGTGCTTCCTCAGCAAAATTGAGAAAAAAGAGCTGGTTTCCTTTTACTATGGTCTGATGGCTCATTGAGGCCCAAGACTCCAGTGCTGACGGTACCAATTTCCAATCCTCAATTTTAACAGGCAGGGCTCACAGTGGCTCAGATGAGAACTCTAAGTTTTGAGATGAATGAAAGACCATCACCCACCGTGTCAGCTCACAACAAACTGTCAGTCCTCTACCACTGTTCATGGGAGGGCATCTGGCAACTGTGCTCAAAGGGGGCTGTAGTGCAGAGCAGTGTCCCAGAGAGAAGTTGGATACAATGTGGAAACCACCAGTCATCCCTGAACAGAGGCCTTCAGCAGCTGAGTCACAGAGAACCTACCTTTGCTGACCTTATGCCCAACTTCCCAGGAACCCATGGAGCTGCATCTTCTGCAGGATAGAGGCTCTTCCACAAAGCCAACAAGGTCACCAGGTATCTGAGGTCCTAAGGAGGCGGATGGTGCCTAATGAACAGTTGGTGAGTTGAAATGTGAACCGGAAGTCTCCTCCTTTCTGTTGACTTGAGAGAAGACGCGAACAGTCTTGCAGGGGCTGGAGGGTGGGTGCCCAAGGGCGAACTGCAGTCCCCTGCTGTGCTTTGATCACATGATCTAACACTAAAATTTGTATTCCAAAGACAATTCCCATCCCATGTCTATTTCCTAGGCCACAGGTTTGGGAACCGTGCATTCTGTCCGAGCACATGTACGCTTCATTCTCTCCAAGCTGCTTTTCACTTAAAATCTCCTCTATCTTTTGCAGAAATGTGAATTTGTCCTCTTGAAGCTCTACTGCTTTTCGAAAAGCCTCTTTTCCGCCTTAAGACCACATTATGTAAGTAATGGAAACAGAGCCCAAACTGGCGTTGTCCAATTTGTGATATGGGTCCAGTGGGTGCACTTGTCATCATCGTCATCTTGTTGACGAATGTCTGGGTCGCTTACTCAGTCCTCGGCCGCGGAAGCTGTTACCGCAAAGTACTATGGACAGGGCAGCTCAAAGGGCAGATATTTATTTCTCCCAGCTCTGGAGGCTGGAAGCCTGAGATCGGGGTGCCAGTGTAGTCCTGCAGACTGCCAACTTCTTTTTGTACCTTCACATGGTGGAAAGAGAGGGAGAGAGCTCTCTGGGGTCGTTTTTATAAGGGCACTAATCCCATTCATGAGGCTTGTCCTCACAATCTAATCATCTCCCAAAGGCCCGACCTCCTAATACCGTCACACTGCGGGCTAGGATTGCAACATAGGAATTTGGGGAGGACACAAGCACTTGGTCTGTAACAGCAGGTAGACCTGGAACAGGGCTAACAGCCTGCCCTTTGGCACTTTTGTCAACAGAGTAGTGACGAGTCTCATGGCCCAAAGAAACCCATGTGGTTAAACAAAATCAAGAGAAAGCTGAATATGAAACTGTACCTCCTGGTGGGGGAGTTCGTGCAGGACATGCACCTCATCTTTCAGAACCACAGGGCTTTTTGCAAGGTGAGCGGTCCCCTCTGCATCCCTCGTTCTATCCGTTAAGCCTGCTGTCCATCCTCCTGTGTCAGCTGAATGTTGCACTTTCCCTCATCTTGTGGCAAGCCTACACAAGCGCGAATTCTGGAGGTATTCTAAAAGCCCTGTGGTCTAAGGTGGGGGAGTAGTAACAAACCAGGTCTCCTTGCAGACATTACCTTAGGAGCTCAGAGTTTACTCACTTCTAGATACTCCGTGTTCGTCCACGGAGAGCAGTGGACTGCAGACCTATTTCCTTCCACAAGAAATGGAAAGGCTTTTTTTTTTTTTTTCTGGACCTGGGTAGCTCTGTGTATGTGCCTGAAGTCTCCGCATTTGTCCCGAGTTCCTATCCTTACTCAGCCGGACGCCGAGAGAGACTGGAGGCCTAGGCATAGAGGACGCGCATGCGCAGTTTGCTGGTCCTGCCGCGCACCTGCTGTCTGGCCTCCAGGACTTCAGGATTGTGCGGACAGGGGCCTCCCCCTCACCCCTGGACATCTCCCTATCTCCACTGGTTCCCCGTGCTGCGGTCCGGATGCAGAGCAGGGGAGGTTGCTTACAGGCAGAACCCACAGGGCCACAGTGCTAGGAGGGCATCTCTACACGAGGCAGGCTTCCCAGATTGCTCCGCTGCTCCCGGTGCATTTTAAAGGCAACTCGTGTTTGTCTTCTCTAAAGGAAGCTACCAAATCACATTTCTCGAATTTCAAAATCTTGGATTTCTTTACCTTCGAATTTCTTAGTGCTTTATCAAAAGTAAACAAGGTTGATCTGAAGGGCTGAGGGAGAAAGGGGAACGCCACGAATTTGCCTTTAACATTTCTGTGCCGTTGTAGTGTTGCGAGTCGTAAGTGCTGTGTTTGAAAATCAAGCAATTAGTATTTTTTAAAAATTAACAATAAATTTCTGGTGAAGAATGAGACTATAATCCAACACTATGTTGCATCTTTGTCTTCCAGATAAGGAGAAATGATCAAGCTATCACAAGCCACATGATACTCCTAACTGTATTAACTCTCACTTAACACTTGGGATAGTCCGAAACGAAGCTCTGGATTATATGGAACATGGAGAGCCTAAGCTCAGTTGCTATGGCCGTTCTCACTTTTGTCTTTGCTTTTTCAGGACAACCAGAAATTCACCACGCCTGAACTTCAGCTCAAGGCCATATTTGAGAATACTTTCAGAAACACTTTTGCAATTCAGGAAACAAACCAGAATAGTTCTCAGTAGGAGCCCGTTCTTCCATAAAGTAGCCCTCCCCCGGCCCCCAACAGACCCTTCAGCAGCTCCGTGGTAAGGGGCTGTGGTCCCTCCCACCGACAATTCTGCCTGTTGCTGTACAAACAACTTTTTCAAAATTTTTTGTTGCCATTTTTGTTCATTTATTTTTCTAAATAAAATATAAAATTATCTTGTCGAGCTCTCTTATTGAATAATTTGGAGTGACATTTACAATAGAAAATACTGGATCTTTCTACAAAGGATCGCACCGCATGCTTCCGTTTATTTTAATCTTTTATTAGCCCCCTAACTTTTCTCTTCCTTTCCCCTCTCCACACAGGATTTACCCATTTCTTTCTTTCCTTTCCTTTTGGTTTTTAACACTCAAGCGGTTAATATTTTTTCTTGCTATTTGAATGTAAACTATCCCCCCAATGTATTTTATTATCAATTATTGACTCTTATAGAAAGCTATTATATACTGTGGTCACTGATTACCTTACTGAATACTGGATAACATCCTTTTTTTTAATAATAATATTTTTTATTATATTATGTTGGTCACCATACAGTACATCCCTGGTTTTAGAATAACATCCTTTTTGGCCTCATTCCCAGTGGCATCAGGAAGCTTGTAGTGGATGCAGAAACATAGCCAGTTTTCAGTTCATGGGGTCAACTGATGGACGTATTCCTCACTTGGGCACTAAAATCTCTGACAATTCTCGGTTCTGTCAGCAAATGGCTCTGCTATTTGCTGGTGACCTTGCACGTCCCCACATATACCACACAGGCGAGACTTCACTGCAGCTGATTTGATCCACGTCTTGGCAGATACCCCTGTGATCTTTCCAGGACACAGAGCATGGGATGCTTGTGAAGCACTGTGACAAGGCCATGTCCCATCTCCACCTTATCTCCCAGAAGTTAAAATGACCCACTCTCTCCTCACATTCCGAGTTCCGATGAGGCGTGAGGCTTTCTGCCTCTTTCTCTAGGGGTCCCTGCGGCTATGGCAGTGCTCCGTTTCAGCATGAACGCGTGCCCTAGCGCATGCCGCATCAAATGCCGTCCGCGTCCCCGCTTGTTCGGTGGCACCCCATGGGACAAAGGACATGGGGAGCCGGCACCTTTGCTCTTCTTGCTTTTGCTGTTTATGTGAGTAATAAACTGATCTAAAAAGGACGCTTATTTCTTTACCAGCCAAATCAGTCAGCCTTGCCTGACAGGTTCCCAGATGCAATATATTCTGGCTGGAGCACCTGACAAGAGGTTCAGAGCATGCACCACAGCCTTCAGGGAAATACCTCAACCTCAGCCGTCATTGCCTCCAGCTGCTTCCAAAGGGGAGCCTCCAACACACCGCTTTGCCATTCAACAATAAAATTTTGTTGTCGGGGTGGGTCATTTTGAAGATTAAATTAATTTACATATGTAAAGTGTTAAAAATCATGTCAGAGACACACGAATGTATCATTGTGGCTACACACAGTAGGGATTCTGTATTCAAAATGTTAGTTCAAGCAAAAGGAAGCAATTCTTGTTGTCTACTTAGCTAGTTGATGGATACTCAAACAGAGGCCATAAAAACCAAAACTGATATGGATCCTAGCCCTTCCCAAAGAGACCTTTGTCTATTTTCCAAGGTAATGATGCTCTGGGGGAAAAAAAAAGAAGAAGAAGAAGAAGAAGAAGAAGAAGAAGAAGAAGAAAAAGAAAGAAAGAAAGAAAGAAAGAAAGAAAGAAAGAAAGAGAGAGAGAGAGAGAAAGAAAGAAAGAAAGAAAGAAAGAAAGAAAGAAAGAAAGAAAGAAAGAAAGAAAGAAAGAAGAAAGAAAATTTGCATCACTGACCACGTCAAGTATTTTATTCCTGGAGATCTCTCCTATTATGTTGTCTATTTTTAAACCTTTATCTGCTGATAAAGTTATATTTTTCATTTAGATTTACCTTTTAAATTTGGTCTCCTTTTTGTTTGCTTTGTTGAATAAGGGGGAATCAGTAATGTGGCTTTATTCTTTCACAATTATCTAGAATGGGTTCTTTTTCAACCTACTCTTTTTATTTATGGCAGAAACAGTGTGTTCTCCAAATATCACATATATCCCCCTAACTTTTCCAGCCACTTGCATTAAGCATGGATAAATGACTAAGACACTGACCAATGGACTATGATCAGAAGTGGCATATGTCATTTGCAAGCTGATTCCCAGAAGGGCAGTGAGAATTCCGTGTAACCTCTCCTGCCACGTTGATTACGGAAGCCTTGTTTTGAGATGACAGAGCCTAGAGGTGGACCCCTCCTGGTACGTGTATTCACTACCACCCCAGGAGGGCTCCCATATCCACTGTGACTTTGAGTAAGCAAGAAGTAGACTTTATTGCCTAAGCCATTAAAACTCGCCCATAAACATAGCCCAGCAGGAACCGGCTAATGCATATTGAAAACAAGAGAGAAACACTTGCGAGAGTGAGTTTTTAGGATGCGCGACTGGGAAGGGTAGATTATTAAGACCGGGTAATGGAGACTCCGTTGATATGGAAGCGCTCTCCTCTGATCAGGGCATAAGGCACTGGCAAGAGCATCTGGGCTGGTCTAGGACTGAAGTGGCTCCTTGAAGCTTGGACAAAAGGATGGCTTTTAGCAAATGAGGTGGAGATGCCCCAAAATCCTTGGCATAGTACCAAAGAAGGGGTCAGAAGGCTCAGAGAGGTAGGAAGGTTCACATGGGTATATCACATGAAGACATGCCTGAAGACACGCTATATGGCTTGTCATCCAGAGGAGCCCAGAGAACATCCCCTTTACAGTAAGAAGAGCATTCTGTGGGAGTGCTGGCATTTTTGACGACCTCACTTTTGCCTATCCTCTGTAAACTGGAGTGGACACTAATCTACACCCAATCTCCCCATACCCCTCCTCCTAGTCATGGTCTGGAAGACCACAGAGATCATTCCTGCAAGCAACAAACAGCTTCTCCTGGGGCACCTGCGTGGTTCAGTTGGTTAAATGTCCAACCCTTGAGCTCAGCTCGGGTCTTGATCTCAGGGTCTCAGGGTTGTGCGTTCAAGCTCCGAGTTGGGCTTTCCTGCTGGGTGTGGAGACTACGAAAGAAAGAAAGAAAGAAAGAAAGAAAGAAAGAAAGAAAGAAAGAAAGAAAGAAAGAAAGAAAGAAAGAAAGAGAGAAAGAAAGAGAAACAACTTCTCTTTTAGCAATTATGAATGTTCAGGTTCTATCTCATATAACAGACAGCCCTCTTTAATGAAAAAGATGGATCTGGAATCTTTGAAATTTATTATTCTACTTTTGAATGATCCAGCAAACAACCAGATTTAATGTTTTGTAGAAATGTTGTTAAAGATTCATTTGCATACCAAGAATTCTGATTAGCACGTATCTCTCTTCCAACATGTATGTCCAGAGTAAAAGTGGTTCCAATATCCATGGGGTCTGTAAGGCATGAGGGGAAAACAGTAATTTGTACTTTAAAAAGTGGTAAATCTTAACATTTCACACAATTCACAGTCAGGATTGAGACATGTTGATTATCATTTCTCTCTACCTTTCCAAAGAAAAGAAAGAGCTATGGGACTGAGTTCTAGAAATCAAGGGTGGTAATTCTAGTTGTTCTTTTAATTCTCTATTTGGCATTATGGAAAGGCAAGAAGGAGGGGAGAACCTTAAACGTGTGTGCTTTGGTTTCTTCATGTATAAAACAGGCCTATCAACATCTGTTTTGCCTTACATCTCATGACTGTGGTGAAGTTAAAATAAGATTCTTTTTGCAAAATCCTTTGATAAACCACTACATACTCAGTGGCATTGAGGAAGTAGAAATTAGCTCAGTCTGAGATAGCAAAAATCTGCCCTGCCCTTTATGAGGCTGTAATAACAGATACGGAGAAAGCCAGCTGCAAGTTTAATGAGAAACATTCTCCTAAGAGCTTGCCACAGCTGTAAAATGTCCTAACAACCCTTCTTCGATTGACTAGTGCTTCCTCACTCACTGAGGAACTTCGTTGTCAAAATCCGCACACTATCAGAAACTTGCTGTTTGATATGATCTCAGCAAGTATAAAACATCTCACCCTTGCTTGGAGGGTCCAAGTTATTTTGCTAAAGAGATGAAATCTTGATTTCCAATCCAGGGGCACAGCTTCCAATATGGGATTTCCAAAGACAACATTCCACGTTTTCATAACTTTGTGGTTTTCCAGCAATAGGACCCTGGGTCCACTTCACAATCCAGACCTGATCTTTACACAGCTCTGGCTTGGTTTGAACCTCTCAAATCACTGCATCCTATAAATTATACCTCAACTCCACCCTTTCCTGAACTGTATAATGACTCTATGTCTTCGTTTCGTGCAATGTCCATATTTCTCTGGTGTATGTTCCTCTCCCTTGTTGCAATGAGTCAATAAATCTGTTGGAATACAGGCTTGTTTGTCCCTGGGAATCTTAAATTGATTGAATCAGGACACCTTGCTGGAGGACATCCTTCAAAATCTCAAACTTGACTTTCCCAGTGGTTGTTTGACTCCCTTTGTTTTGTGTGTGTGTGTGTGTGTGTGTGTGTGTGTGTGTGTTTGAGGGTAATTAGACAGCAGGACTTCTGAGCTTTTCAAGAATTTTGACCAGTTTGTTTTTCAGAGTCCATAGTCTCTCATGCTTCATTCCCCCTTCTGATTACAAACTGAGGGCTTCAGAGGGGAGGGGGGTGGGGGAATGGGATAGGCTGGTGATGGGTAGTAAGGAGGGCACGTATCGCATGGTGCACTGGGTGTTATATGCAACTAGTGAATCATCGAACTTTACATCAAAAACCAGGGATGTACTGTATGGTGACTAACATAATATAATAAAAATATTATTATGAAAAAAAAATAAATAAAAAATAAATAAATAAATAAATAAGAATTTTGACCAAATGATAACATTATTACCCAGGAGAAGAGTACTTAGCATTCTGTGCTCCATAAAAGATAAAGAGGTAGAAGAGAATGGGTGGGAAACACCACATAAATTCAAGAATTCAGTATTAAATAGGCATGAGTAGCTAATCAAAATGTTCTCATTTTATGAACATATTTCTACATCAAAATATGAGCACATATATTCAATCAACAGTGCTCATACTATTAAATATGAATTTATAATGATTTCTTTTGTCTTTGCACACGTCGTAGGAAAAGAAAATGCAGAGAATGGGATTTTAATATCACTGATTCATTTTCATGTGTTTGGTGCATAGAGTAAAATATATCAGGAAAAAGCAGCTCTGAATTCAGATTCCTAAAATCCTCAAACCCAAGACTTGCTCGCCATATCTGACACAATTTTTGGTGATGAGCGAGAAGCTTCCTGGTTCTCTTTTCCAACGTTTGTTTTCACTTAGTTGTCACTGATGTTTTCTGAATAAATGAATGAATTTCCTTGTTAATTGCCGCGTGTGTGACCCAGCAACATAGAATTCAAGGAACAGAGGTTTACAAAGCTGGCCAGGAAAGGCATGCTGGCTGAAGCAAGCTTCCTAAATTAGAGCCCAAACTGGTTAATAAGGCAATCAACCCACAACCTTTGACATTATTTTTTCTACCAAAAAATAATGTGAATCTCTACTGGACACACATCTATAAGCTAACATGTAACCTCACAAAGTCAGGCCCTAATTAGTAGTAAATAACAAATTCGGACATGTATCCTTTTGCTTTATTGCCTCAATTGCCAAGTGTGGATAATTTTTCTTCATCTCCTGATTGACCTTAATCTGCCACTCGGGGGAGAATATTACAACACATTTGATTAACAACTTACAACTTATAGAGGCTTGAACAATTAATAGGTTGGTAAGGTTAGAGGTAAACTGCAGAAACTAACACACTGTTATAACTTTCTAGATTGGTGGGGAAGTTAACTGCAAAGGTGGTATTCCTTTATTCCTCTATAGAAAGATAACCAGTTGTATATCTAATTTAGCTGTCTCCGTTGGACATTTCTTTTTCCCAACTATATGATTCTCTGTTTCTTAATGCTCCAGAGTCCCTTTGAGTCCTACTAATAATTCCAAGTGGTGACCTGAGGGCTCCTGGTCTCCTCGGCAGCCCTCCCTTCCACCCACTGCTGCTTTCTCTACAGAGCAATCAGAACATCAGTATGCAGCCAAGAAGCCAACAGAGAAGGGAATTCCTTAAGAAAACTATGAAAGACCAGGGAAGATCACGAAACGCCCAGCACTCCAGTCTGTTCTTTGAATTCAACACACCCCCTTGGTCAACACTGTTTTAGTTGCCATCACTAGGAGCTGAGAAAATTGGCCTGTTGGGCAAGTTAGCTGTATCTTGCTCTGTCTTTCCTAACACCTCGCTTTTCTATTTCCCATCCTTCCAACTAATCCCTATGCACTTCCTCTGCCTCTATTGCTTGCCCAGGACAACATTGGAAGGTGGATCCCAGAATGAGTATGTGGATCAGAGCCCTCTCCCCTCCTCCCTCTTTGCCCCCAGTCCCACTCAACCCCCTCGCCAACCCAGAACCTGTTGACATTGTTTCCATGAATAATAAATAGACTTCTAGTGCTCGAGACATTACACATTGGTTAAAAACAGATGGTGGAAACTCCCTAAAAAACAAATTTAGTTGTATTACTTATGAAAAATATAGCAAACAATTAAAATGAATCTTTTGTTGGAAAAAGTGTGCATTTTGACGTTATCTGATTTGCTAATCCCCCTAGTGCATATTTCCAAATTAGTTTTGTTCATAAAATCCATGGAAGAAAAACAGTGACTTCTTGATAAAAGTTATTAATCTTAAATCGTGGAAGGAGCCAAGATGCCCTTCAACAGAGGACTGGATTAAGAAGATGTGGTCCATATATACAATGGAATATTACTCAGCCATCAGAAAGAATGATTTCTCAACATTTGCAGCAACATGGACGGGACTGGAGGAGATTATGCTAAGTGAAATAAGTCAAGCAGAGAAACACAATTATCATATGGTTTCTCTCATCTATGGAACATAAGAACTAGGAAGATTGGTAGGAGAAGAAAGGGATAAAGAAAGGGGGCTAATCAGAAGGGGGAATGAACCATGAGAGACTACGGACTCTGAGAAACAAACTGAGGGCTTCAGAGGGGAGGGGGGTGGGGGAATGGGATAGGCTGGTGATGGGTAGTAAGGAGGGCACGTATTGCAGGGTACACTGGGTGTTATACGCAACTAATGAATCATCGAACTTTACATCAGAAACCAGGGATGTACGTATGTTGACTAACATAATATAATAAAAAAATATTATTATAAAAAAAGTTATTAATCCTGTAACAACACTGACAGATGTGTCTGATCGGTTTTTTTCCCTTTCTTCCTTCTGAAGGAAACACATCTGCTGAACTGAGACCCGAGCATCCAAGACAATGGTTCTGGCTCTGCCTTTCATTCTCCATACGACTTTGGAAAAGATTCTTAAACAGTTATGTGCTAGAGTTTTCTCATCTATAAAACAAAGGTAAAAATAGTTATTCTGCCTACTCCTCATTGATGTTTTAGAATTAGGAGATATTATTTCCAAAATTATTTTTGGAAAAGTTTGTGCATAAGCTAATGGCATGATGGAGAACACCTGTCAAAAAGACTTATTTGGGCTTTTTGGGCCTTTCCAAGTTTCCAATAACAATATATGTATCAAAGTAATCAAAAATTACCTTTTTTGTGATCTGCAGGTGATAAAGGTTAGTTAAGGCAGAAATTAGTACCTACATTGAAGACATCAGTATAAACAGATGTGTGGGCTTTTCTCTGACACCAGCTTTGTGGTGTTTTTCCCAATGATAAGTAGGTTATTCCAACACCAATCAATTCTCCAGCTCTTCAACACCAACTGGGTGTTGAACAATTCAATTCAGTTCTGACACTAACTACCCAGAGTTAGCACAGTCCCCCAATACTGCCCCCACTTCAGACACCAGCTACAAATGGGGTCTTCAAGCTACCCATGTTTCTGCCCAGCCAATTATAAATTTGGGGGTTCCCATGATGCCCCCTTAGGTCCAATAATTTGCTAGAATGACACATAGAACTCAGGAAAGTGCTCTCCTTATGGTTACAGTTTTATTATAAAGAATACAACTCAAGAACAGCCAAATGGAAGAGGTGGATAGGGTGAGGTGTGGTGTCGCGTGCCAGGGTTTCCACACCTTCTCCAGCATGCCACCCTCCCAGCACATCAATGTATTTACCAAGTCAGGGGCTCCCGACCCCACTGTTCAGGGATTTTTACCAAGGTTTCATTATATAAACATGATGAGCTAAATCATGGGCCATGGGTGATTGAACTTAATCTCCCACCTCTCTTTTCTCCCCAGAGGTCAAGGGATGGAACTGAAAGTTGTAACCCTCTAATTGTCATAGAGACACTCTTAACACTGGGGAAATTCCAAGGGTTTGGGGAGCTCTGTGCTAGGGATAAAGACCAAATGCTTATTTTTTATTATACCACAATAGGCATGATTTCGTGAAAGGAAGAACAAAAAAAACAAATATGCTAGTTTGTTTCTACTCTAATTTTTATATATGAACACACATATTCAGTGACTGGGACCTTGTCTCCCACATTTCCCAAAAAACAGAAATATGCTAGTTTGTTTCTACTCTAATTTTTATATATGAACACACATATTCAGTGACTGGGACCTTGTCTCCCACATTTCCCAAAATGGCACACGAGGTAAATACAGGGAACGTGTTCCCAGCGTTGACAGGACCGTTGGATGTAGAGAGCACTCAAAGTATGGCACATCAGGAAGCAGGAGCTCTGAATGCAGACGCCTGATGGTCTACAGCCCGAAGCTGGCAGTCCTCACCCTCCTCCTCTGGCCCTCTTCCTCGTGCTGAGCTCAGAGCTTCCGGGGGCCCTTCCTCCCCACTGGATTCACTACTGATCTCTGTACAGAGAAACAAAACCCCTTAGGGATCTCAACATGGGGCCAAGGAACCAGCAGGAAACCCCATCATAAGGGGACACCAGGAAAGACCTGGGTGCTGGGGCCAGTTCTGGCAAGAATGTCCCTGCTCCGCACGGTGCCATCTTCTTGCGGAATCCGGGGGCCTGCAGGTTAACGGTGCTCCAGTCACTCTCCCGGGATGCTTTGTAAGGACAGGTGATCACAGTAGCCAGCTCTGGTCATCTTGCTCCCCATTTTCTGGACACTCCCTCTCTTCTTCCCCTTGCAGCTCTCTCTCCCATTTCCCTGCCTCCGCTTCTCTTTCTCGCAGCTCATACCACCTCCTCCTCTCAGCTCAGAGTATTCCCTTCGGCACTTCCATGTCTGCTTTCTCTAACCTGACTCACATTTTGTCCCCTCATCTCCTCTTGCCATCTTGCTCTACACATCTCTTTAGTGCCCCCCTTTCAGTACCTTTCTGCTTCACCCCCAACTGTCCTCTGTCAGGCAAGAGCTTCGTCACTGAGCACCAGGGTCTCCCTATCCTGCATCCATCCTGTCCTCTCTGGGCTGACTCCTTCGCTGCGACACACGTGGTATCACCACATCAGACTCCCTCAGCCAACTTTATTGATTATTTCAGGTGCTGGGACGTATGCTGTTCCTGCTGGCTGGGCTTCTTGGTGAATTTTGAGGTGACAAGATGCAATTGTTTCTGTATATCCCCCAGACCCCCAGCACAAGATTGTACTAGATGTTCGTATCTGGAGAGCTCTGCCCCTAGAATAACGATCCAGATAGAACCCTCAGCTGTCTCCTTGTCGGCGCCCTGCTCCCCTCTCTCCCTGCTCCACCTGAGAGGGTCGCCCCTGTGCTGCCTCTCACCTCCTGCCTTGCTCTGTGTCAGGACCTCTGTGTCCTTCTCTTTCCATCTCTCCAGGGTTTGCCTTTTTACCCTGAAATCTACCTTTTTGTTTTTCCTCTTTGCTCTAGCCTGCTATTCTCAGTCACTCACTGGAAATTATCTTGGCTGAATTTTGTGTTTATCTTGTGTCCTTTTCAAAGGTGGCTTAGTACATGTCTACATAAATACACTTCTTAGAACTGTTTCCCTAGAACCTTCCATACAAATACATCAGTAGTGTAATGTTTGCCAACACATGTGACGAGCATTCAGGGTTCTGAAAATTTAGTGTTAGCGGGGATGACCCCCTGCGGCAGAAATTTCTGTGCGTTGACCACCCCCTGATGCTAAATATTCCATCATGTCTCCTCCCTTCCGGCCTCACTGACATCCAGCAACGTTCCGTTCACTCCCACTGAACACTCTGTCTTCAGGATTTTGTTTTGCCCCTCCCCTACTTTCTCTTTTATCAGCATTTTCTTTGTCCTCTATGTTTCTCTCTCCATATGATCTTTCTCACTATCCCTGGTGCAAACTGTCCTCCTCTGCCTCTGTTTCTCTCAGGCTTTCCCTGGACCCTCTCCCTGCCTCTAGACTCCCAGTCCTTGTCTTGTGTGTTGTCCTCATCTCAAAGGTTGCATCCCTCCATCACTCCAGGTCTCTCACTGGGCTTTGACCTGTGATCAGAGCCCCTTCCCCACCTCCACCTCTAGGGTCTTCTCCAGGATGCTGCTTACTGGCCAGTCTAACCATCATGCACATTATTTCCATGTTCCTGTGACACCTTCTGGTGAGGAGGATAAAGGTGTCTCCCTGACAAACCTCCACTAAATGGGAGAATTTTGTATCTCATGTTTATTTAGGTAAAACTGTGCTTGCTCCTATAACTCCCATTGGATGGACCAATCCATCCACCTGTCTATCCTCATCCTCCACTAAGGACTTCAGCTCCCCTTTCTCTCTTGCCTCCAGGGCAGCGCTAGGGTGACACAGGCAAGAGGCCTAAGGAGCCTGATTTAAGGAGGCACATACTCTTGGGTTCTCTTTAAATTTCATCCCCTAGGCCCTGTGGGTCTCACTGCGCATGTGTGACTCCCTCCCTCCTTGGAAAGGAGCCAGAGGCTGGGCTCGAGTGTATGGCCTCTCCTGTCTCCACGTAAGGAGCTATCCAGGGAACTGGTCATTTAAAACACAGGATTCAGTCATAGTTACCTTGTCTATCATCCAGCAGGCCACATACCTTCTCTGACTTCCTCTCCTTCGTTCTTAAAACTTTGGATTCATCGGGCGCCGAAGAGAGAGAAAAGTAAAGGAGAGACCAGAGCCAGTGACCAGGGAACGAACTAAGGAGTAGTTCGTAGACACTAAGGTCTGAGGTTGGCGACAAAGGTGAGCTGCTCCTTGTGCAGAAATACTCTTCCTTCTTCAAGACTCCACCCAAAATGCGACCAAGTCCTGCTCTGCCTCTTTTCCATCACATTAGACCTCATTTCCTTTCTCTCTCCTGCCATTTTCCACTAGGATCCAACCTCCAGGCATTGCTGCTTCTATCCTAGGAAAATATTTCTGCATCCTGGATTGCATTGTCTTCCATGTCCTTGTGTTTCCATCTCTCCTCGCTCCAGCCATCCTTTCTGCTCAGTCCTTGCTGCCTCCACCTTCCTGCCCAGCTCTCTTCCTCTACATCTTCCCACCTTCCACGTCAGGCTCCGTTCCTGTTCTCTCTGACTTTCTCGACACACGGAAATGAAAAGATACACTTTTTAGTTATACTAGTGTCTCCTGGCAGTGGGAGGAGGGGAGTGGGGAGTGAAATGGGGTTGCCTTTTGAGGTGATTGATAGGTTTTGAAAGTAGATACAGGAGATAGTTGCACACCATTATGACTGCAGATATCACTAAATGTTCAAAGTGGTTAATTTTATGTTACGTGAATTTTACCTCCATTAAAACACACACACAGACTCTGGGTTCACCCTTGCTCATCTGACTCCAGGCCGACTACAGACACACCATCTCCAGATTTCAGTGTCCCTACCTGCAAAACGGGCACATGAGCAATGCTAACCTCCAATGGCAGCCTGAGCACTAAACCTAAAACTGCCAGCACCCATGTTCAACCAGTGAGATGTTAATAACATGGCTATTTCTATTGTGTCTTTTAACCCTTTCTTCCCTGTCTTTCATTTCCTTCCTTCTCTCTAAAAATACCCACATCCTCCCCTCCATCTTTCTACCACTTCCTCTTTTCTCTGTCTGTGTGACTGGCTTTCTCCTTGAATATCTGGGCTCTTGCCCAGACCCTGCCATCATCAAGGGTCTTCTCTTTGATGTTGGCCAGGGGCCCAGAGTTCTTAGCCCTTAATAACTTCACACTGAAGGTCACCTCTGGAAATTCATAATTCACATTAAGATCCTTATTCCACCCTCTAGGCTATTGGACAGAAAGTCTCTCTTTGCCACTTTTGTCTTGGATTCAAACAGAATCAAGTTATTTTTGGAATCCATACAAAGTCACACTCATCTACCTGCCCCATGTCCCTCTGGATTCCCTCTCTAGCATCACAGTTGCCCTTCCTGAGTTCTGGCCTCTTTGTAACCAGGAAACAAATTCTGTATTCTATCATAATTACCTTGTTCACAACCTGGCCAAGTGTTGGGTGGTTTTTGTGTCTCTTCACTGTCACTTTCCTGGGGAAAATATTTGTCTTCAATTACTGAACAGAGAAAAAAATTAATTAGTGGTTGCAGGCAAATGATCAGGGACACCACCTCATAATTACTGCACCTGAATCCAGGTACTCAGTGGGGACTTCTGGACCCTGGGTCAGTTCATCTCAGTGACTCCTAACTTGGTGTCTTTTGTTCCTTTCCCCGGGATATCAAAGAGAAACACACACACACACACACACACACACACAAATCTTATAGGTGATGAGCCTGTCGTGTTTAAGGATTATGGAGCAGTGGGAAAGTTATAAATGGTAATTAATCACCCAACAAGATGGCCAGAGAGTAGTGAAAGCTTATCTCAATATAAATTCTTTTAAGTGGAATATCTCTGTGAACAGTACAAAGGAAGCGAGGGAATTCTTTGGGAGAAGAGCTAGGCTCTCAGAGAGATCCCTGGGTATGAAGGGGAAAGCCCACCTGCTCTGAAGATGCTGCTAGACAAGAGGAGGGTTGCAGCAGGGAGGGCGAATGCTTCCCAAAGGCGCAAAGCACAGGACACCTGGAGGAACAAGACAGACCTCCCAGGGACCCAGATCCCAGGAACAAGGGAAGGACACTCTGCAGCTCTGAGCAGGGAGCACAGATAGCGGAGCTGGAGGACCACCCCATAGGCCTGCCCCAGGGCTGGGGAGGCCACCAATCAGGGGAGGTGGGGACACCAGCCCAGCACCCCTGCCTGGAGGTGACCCAGCACACGTGGGAGGAAGGAAATAAACCACGAAGACTGGAGGGGTGGGGGAGGTGGGGGTGTCTGTGGGGAATCCAGGGAGGAGGAGACACCACGAGGCAGGGAACCTGCTGCTGCAGGGCCCATGGTGGGAGCTCCTCCTGGGGCAGGGCCTGCAGGGGGGACTTGCACAGGACGGTGGGAGCCATGGGTGCTTTGTCATCCCAGGACCTGGCCTCAGACCCTGGCAAAACCAGGTGGAAGATATGAGGAGAACAAAGAGAAAGGTGAAGGGGGCCTGTGTGGACAGGTGGTCCCATGGGGGCTCAGGGGGCTCTGAGCATGGGATGAAGGTAGGGACTGAGTGGCGGGAGAGGCTGCTGCACCCCAGGCCACAGCCCCCAGATTCTGGGCTTTGGGTCACTGACCCACAGCCCCCAGATTCTGGGCTTTGGGTCACTGACCCACAGCCTCCGTGGACAACAGAGTCTGGGAGGCGACAGCTGCCATCTCCCCAGGGCAGGTGGGTGGCAGCCAGTGTAGGTGCAGGACACCCCAGCTCGGGGAGTCCCGGAACCTAACACAGGTGATGTGGGCACTGAATCTGGAAGGGTGGGGGGTCCCTGCAGTGCATGGAGAGACTCAGAGCCCCTGAGATGTGGGCAGTACAGGCAACCGCCATTCCCTCTGTTCCCATGGCCTGGGACACCCTGGTTACAGATATAATGTTAACCTAAGGTATGTAAATTTATCTCAATAAAGCTTTTAAATATTATTCACTTGAAATTTGTGCCCAGGTATTTGATTCTCTCCACGCTTTTCTCTAACTCTGGTATTAATAGAGAAATTGTATCGCTCAGGAGCACCCAGGTGGTGCAGGGGTGAGCATCCCCCTCTGGGTTTCCGCTCAGGTCGAGATCTCCGGGTGGTGGGATCAAGCCCAGCAGCAGGCTCCTCGCTCAGCACAGAGTCTGCTTGAGTTTCTCTCTCCCTCTCTCTCGCTCCTCCCCCCTGCACCCTCTCTCTAGCTCTCTCCAAAATAAATAAATCTTAAAAAAAAAGAAAAGAAATTATATTGTTATTTTAGCCAATGTACTATTTTCACAAATGAATACACTCCCGACTTTATTTTCACTTCTTTTGACTTTTTTCCTTGCTTAAGAATTCTTGTGATTGGGGCGCCTGGGTGGCACAGCGGTTAAGCGTCTGCCTTCGGCTCAGGGCGTGATCCCGGCGTTATGGGATCGAGCCCCACATCAGGCTCCTCTGCTGGGAGCCTGCTTCTTCCTCTCCCGCTCCCCCTGCTTGTGTTCCCTCTCTCGCTGGCTGTCTCTATCTCTGTCGAATAAATAAATAAAATCTTTAAAAAAAAAAAAAGAATTCTTGTGATTTCCCTGTTTTTATGAAAATAAAATTCCAGTTCCTCAGTTTAGGGTGTCAGAGACCACACAGTCTGCCCGTGACCATCACGTCAGATCAGCCTTCCTTCCTCCCATGCCTTTCCACGCGCTGGCCCTCCTTCTAGGCTAGGTGAGCTCGCGGGACTTCTCGGTTCTTTGTTTGGACAGCTTTTTGTCAGACTGCCTCATATAAGGTTTTCTGTGTGAATCAGTGACAATCTGGTCATCTTAGAAAAATGTCACAACCTATCCAGGAACACTTCCTCTTTATCAGGTCCCTGTGACCCAGAATAAATCACACATTCCCAGAAGAAGAAAAAGGGCTGTAATTAAATCTCCATGAGGCCCTAGCTGAGTAATCATCTGACTGATGATTTTGATGGTGAGACCAGAGAACATGTTGGTTTTTATTAACAGTGACTCAGTCACACAGACAAGTACAGGTCCTGGGACAGGGTAAACATTTCATGAATACTTGTTAAACCAGCAAATGAGTAAATGAATAAATGAGAAGTAGACCAGGACCTAAAAGGGAGGGGAGGGTATTGATTACCATTTTTGAAGGCTCTATGAACATGAATTAAATCGGGATACTCCTTCAGATGAACCCTGCTGAACAGGACTTGCAGAAGTGACCTATCAAAGTTCTTCTCAAAGCAGCAGAGAATATTATATACCACTTTCCCTACCGGAACCAAGTTTCTATGGGCTTCTTGAGAATCCTTTTTAAAAAATGTACAATGGGAAAAGAATATACAATAATAGTTTCAAAGTTAATCCCTAGGAAGTGACGGCATAGAACATTCATCCCCCTTTCCCAGTGTAGACAGACTACTATTTTTCATGTAATATTTTAGAACTTCTTTTTTTTTTTAAATGATTTTATTTATTTATTTGACAGAGATAGAGACAGCCAGGGAGAGAGGGAACACAAGCAGGGGGAGTGGGAGAGGAAGAAGCAGGCTCATAGCAGAGGAGCCTGATGTGGGGCTCGATCCCGTAACGCCGGGATCACGCCCTGAGCCGAAGGCAGACGCTTAACCGCTGTGCCACCCAGGCGCCCCTATTTTAGAACTTCTACATATTTGATCAACTGCTTAAAGGAACCCTTCTACTTGACTTTTGAACTTTCATCCTGCGTGGGCTGTTTCAAGAGTGGACCTTACAGCAATTCTGTTGGCTACGCAGAAACCGCTGCCTCCCTCCAGGTGTGAGGAGTCCTGCAAGGGTTTCAGGAAGGAGGAGATGGTCCTGCCATTGCTAGAAGGAGCACAATCACAGGGCACAGAGATGGCTCCTCCTCTGTTTCCCCAGGAGGGCCCACCGATCAAATTTACTTGAATGACAAGACTCCAGAACCACCTTACAAAACATATATCTTTAAAGGACACAACAGCAAGGCAGAACAAATGGATTTATAATAGCGCAAAATCCCTGGGGATTTCATTTGACATAGTGGATTTTATAATGGCATACTGCCCCAATTCTCTTAATCATTTTAATGTGTTTAATTTTGTTATATTATATAAATTGCTATACATTTGCAAAGTTATCAGTTTCAATTCAGCCATATCATCATTCCCATCCACCTTACTGCAACATGTCTCACAGAAGACAGGAGCTTCAATTAGAACAGAAACATCGTTAGCGATGACTGCCTGCCCCGTTACCCTCAACCTTATAGGACGATTAGCTCACTTAAAAAGGTCTTTCCGTGAAGAGTATGGAAAGGCCATCAGCCAGTTAATGATACACTAAATTTTGAATCCAGGATACCACGCATAATTAGTGTGGGGCTGGGTTATCATGGGGAGATATAATAAACTTCACATACATTGTAGAACTCTTCCATGATCAAGGAGCAGTCTCTGAGGCTTTCAAGGAAAGGAAATGGCTTTATTATTGTGTTTGCTATCTCCACCTTATTTTGCTTGGTGATTCAAAAGAGCCTCATGGGAAATCTTCTTGTTCTGGACTAGTGGAAACATCCTAAGGAAAAAAATACAATAGAATGAACATCAAGATTGCAAGCTGCCCTTCCCACCCGACAAAATCACACAAACAAAACTAAAAACAAAGAGCAAGCAAACAGAAAAGTCTAAGCCCAGATGCTTCCCTTGTGAATTCTCTAAAATATACATTTAAGGAAGGCTATTACAATCTTACACAGATTCTGTCGGTGAATAAAAACAGGAGCACAGTCCAGCGTGCTAGAGTAGGACAGCGTGATCTTGATACAACGAAACTGACAAAGGCACTACAAAAATGAAAGCACAGATCTCTCTCTCTCATGGACACAGATGGAAAAATATCTTCCTTACAGAACATTAGCAAATCAAATCCAGCAATAGATAAAAAGGGTAATGCATCATGACTAAGCAGGACTTAGTGTGGGAATGCAAGAATTCTTTAATGTTTAAAAGTCAAGGTATACGTATCACCACATTGACAAATTGAAGGAGAAAACTATGAAATAATTTCAATAGACTCAGAAAAAGCACTTGATAAAATTCAACATCTCTTCACTTTTTTGACTCTCAGAAAGCTAAAAGAAGAAAGAAATTTTCTTAATCATGGGGCACCTGGGTAGCCCAGTCGTTAAGCGTCTGCCTTCAGCTCAGGGCGTGATCCCAGCGTTCTGGGATCGAGCCCACATCAGGCTTCTCCCCTGGGAGCCTGCTTCTTCCTCTCCCACTCCCCCTGCTTGTGTTCCCTCTCTCGCTGGCTGTCACTGTCAAATAAATAAATAAAATCTTTTAAAAAAATTTCTTAATCTAATAAAGGGTATGCACCCAAAAAACCAAAAAGAAAAAAACAAAAACCTAAAAAACCAACAACTATGTCTAACATCATACCAAAAGGTGATTAAGTACTTTCTCACTCAATCTGAGAATAAGATAAAATGTGCACTGTCACCATTTCTATTTAACATTTACTGGAAATTTTAGCCAATGCAATAAGGTGAGAAAATCAATTTTTAAAATAAACCCAATAGGGGAGAAATAGAACCACTATTATTTGCAGCTGATTGTGTACTTAGAAAATCTAAAAGAATTCATAGATAAATTTTGGAATTAATTAGTAATTGAACAAGGTAATTGGACTCAAGATCAATAGGCAAAAATAAATTGTATCTCTATATACGTATAGCAAACAAGTTGAAACACGGATAGAGAACAGTATCGTTTCTAAAAGCATCGAAAACCATCAATAATGACAAAGCCAACAAAAGATGTCAAGAACACTACACTGAAAATCACAAAACATTCACTCAGAGAATTTAAAGAAAGCCAAAATAAATGCAAAGGTATACCATGCTTATGGATTTGAAGACTAAATAGTGTTAACATGTAAGTTCTCCCCAGTTGCCCCACAGGTCCAATATAGTTTCAATAAAATGCAAGTAGAGGTGGACAGTAGGCCTCCTGGTTCCAGTGCTCTGGACACTGCCACCATCAACACCGGCACCACCAATGCAAGAGAAGAAATGTCTCAAGCAGGACTGCTCTCTGGACGCTTCTCTGTGTGAGCATGTCCTATAACCTGGGGAGGTCTCAGAAGGATCCATCTCAAGGATTACATCCATTGAAAGCCCTCCTTTCATAGTGACAACCGGGCAACGTGGCTTCACGGCTGGTCTTCAAAGGGAAGAGATGGAATTGAGGTTGATGCTATCCCCCATTGCTGAGCTCCGCATGATGGCCATGCATAGCTTGGCCTCTACCTACAACCAGACAGGCTTGAAGGGTGTCTTTAGAAGTTTTATGGATGGTCTCTAACCCCAGGGAGAACATAAAGTTCTGGAGCTTCCTGACCCTCAGGAACAGGGTGTCCCCAACCATGGCGGGAGCTGGTGCTGCCCACGGAGCTAGGGCTGGTGTTGCAGCTTGGCTGGGGACCCCACTTCCTGCAGTAACTGTGCAGCAGGTCAGCGTGTGCCAAGGGAGGGGGATGGGACAGGGCTAGCTCCTCCCCCAACCATAAGCCTGGAGGTGGCCTGTTGGTTTCGTTTCCTTTTTTAACTATTTTCTGATCCCTTCTCATATTTGAATTCTGAGTGTCACTGAGGGACACTACTGAGGTGTCATGCTAGTTTTTCTTGCTTTTTGGTAAGAGAATGAATTCATTATACCTCTGGGGCTGTTACTGGTTAGCTGCCCCAACAAAACCTGGCGGGACCTGCTCTGCTCCTCACACCAGCCCACTCTGTGGTGGTCTGTTCAAGAGGCAGAGCCTTCCTCTCAACGCACTGGTTATATGGAGGGCTTCAAGTGGAACGCTGGTCATAACCTCCCTGTCTGTGATGTTCCCGTCAAAGAGAAAATCTGCTGGAATAGATTTCTGAGGAGTAGAGAGCTCCATAAAATGTCGGTTTCAGGTAAGCTTGTTGTGGAAATAGATAAACTGATTTTAAAATATAAATGGAAATGCCAAAGGCCAAGCTTAGTCACGATTATCTTGAAAAAGAATAATAATTTTAACTTGCTATACATTTATAGTAATTAAGACAATGCAATATGGGCACAAAGATTTTTTCCATTTACACTCTGCCATCATTCAACGAAGTATTTGAAGTGTCTTTATTTTTTTTAACAATCTCTTTTTTTAAAGATTTTATTTATTTATTTATTTGCGAGAGAGCACAAGCAGGATGAGGGGCAGAGGGAGAAGCAGACTCCCCACTGAGCAGGGAGCCTGATGCGAGGCTGGATCCTGGCATTCCAGGATCATGACCTCAGATGCTTAACTAACTGAGCCACCCAGGTGCCGTAAACTGTCTTTAAAATACTTAAAAGGTATAAGTAGAAGTTAAACGTAAATTGGAATGAAAATAAAAAGAGGGGGGACATGACATAACATCAGGATCTGAGAGTTTTGGTGGGACCGTGGCTCTGATGCGGTGGTCTGTAGACCCCACATTGAGAAGGGTTTCTATACACTGTAACAAGCAAACACAAGGAGAAAATAAGAAAATGATCCCATTTAAAATTACATCAAAAAAGAATAAAAGAACTAGGAATAAATTTAACCAAAGAGGTGAAAGACCTGTACTCTGAAAACTATAAAACAGTGATGAAAGAAATTGAAGATGTTACAAATAAATGGAATATATGCTATGCTCATGGATTGGAAGAACTATTATTATTAAAATGTACATTCTACCCAAAGTAATCTACAGACACTGTAATCCTTATCAAAATACCAACAAAATCTTTCACCTAACTAGAAAAAATAATCCTAAAATTTGTGTGGAACTGCAAAAGACCCAAACAGCAAAAGCAATCTCGAAAACGAAGAAGAAAGCTAGAGGTATCACACTCCCAGATTTCAAACTATCCTACAAGCTATAGTAACCAAAACAGAATGGTATTGGCACAAAAAAGAGACACAGATCAATGGAACAGAACAGAGAGCCCAGGAATAAACCCACACATAGATGGTCAGTTAATTTATGGTAAAGGAGGCAAGAATATACAATGGGGGAAAGAAAGTCTCTTCAATAAATGGTGCTGAGAAAACTAGACAGATACATGCAAAAGAATAAAACTGGACCACTTTCTTACACCACACACAAAAATAAACTCAAAATGGATTAAAAACCTAAATGTAAGACCTAAAACCATAAAACCCCTAAAAGAGAACATAAGCAGTAAACTCTTGGACATTGGTCTTAGCAATATTATTTTTGGATCTGTCTCCTCGGGCAAAGGCAACAAAAGCAAAAATAAACAACCAGGACTACATCAAACCAAAAACTTTAGCTCAGCGAGGGAAACCATCAACAAAATGAAAAGGCAATTTACTGAATGGAAGAAGGTATTTGCAAATGCCATCTCCAATAAGGTTAATATCCAAAATACATAAAGAGCTCATACAACTCAACACCAAAAACCAAACAACCCCATTTAAAAATGGGCAGAGGACCTGAATAGACGTTTTTCCAAAGAAGACATACAGAGGGTCAATAGACACATGAAAAGACGCTCATCAGGGAAATGCAAATCGAAACTACAATGAGCTATCACCTCACACCTGTTGGAATGGTCAATATCAAAAAGACAAGAAGTAAGAGTTGGAGAGGATGTGAAGAGAAAGAAAACCTCACGCACTGTTGGTGGGAGTACAAACTGGTGCAGCCACTGTGGGAAACAATATAGAGGTCTCTCGAACAATTTAAAATAGAAATACCACATGATCCAGCAATTCCACTTCCAATTCATTTACCTGAAGAAAACAAAAGCACGAGTTCAGGAAGATAAATGCCCCCTTATGTTCATTGCAGCATTATTTACAGCAGCCAAGATGTGAAGATGTGGAAGCAAACTCAGTGTCCATCAGTGGATGACTGGGTAAGGAAGATGTGGTGTACATACGCATAATGGAATGTATACAATGGAATATCACTCAGCCATAAAAAAGAAGGAAATCTTGCCATTTTCAGCAACATGGATGGACCTAGAAGGTATTACATTGAGTAAAATAAGTCAGAGAAAGACAAGTCCCATACGATTTCACTTATATGTGGAAACTAAAAAACAAAACAAAACAAAACCAAAAACAAAAAACAAAAAAACCAAAGCTGCTTTCTACAGTGGCTGGACCGCCTTGCAGAAACAAATGAACAAGCAAAATAAAACAGAAACAGACTCACAAACACAGAAAACAAACTGGTGGTTGCCAGGGAGGAGGTGGGTGTGGAGGCAGGAGCAAAATAGGTGAAAGGGATTAAGAAGTAAAAACTTCCACGGGGATGTACTGTATGGTGACTAACATAATATAATAAAAAATCATTTAAAAAAAAAGAAGTAAAAACTTCCAGGTATAAAATAACTAAGTCATGAGGATGAAAAGTACAACATAGAGAATATAGACAATAATATTGTAATAACCTTGTAAGGTGACAGATGGGAACCACACTTCCCATGGTGAGCATTTCATAATGTATAAAAATGTCAAATCACTATGTTGTACACCTGAAACTAATATAGTATTGTATGTCGATTATAATTAAAAAATAAATACTTTTTAAATAATTTTAAAAAAGAAAATGAAAAGACAACCATAGAATGGGGAAAAAATATTTGCAAATCATATATCTGATAAGGGGTTAATATTCAGAATATATAAAGAACTTCTGAAGCATAACAACAACCAAAACCCACAAAGAACTCAGTTCAACATGGGCAAACAAGTAAACATTTCTCCAAAGAAGATACACAAATTGTCAATAAGCCCAAGAAAAGATGATTGACATCATTAATCCTTATGAGAACGTACATCAAAACCACATTGAGATACCACTTCACACCTGCTAGGATGGCTGTAATAAACATTTTTAAAAGAAACAAAACCCACACACAGACAGTAACAAGTCTTGGTGAGGATGTGGAGAGACTGGAACCCTGGATCATTGCTGATGAAATTGTAAGGTGGTCCAGCCACTGTGGAAAACAGCTGAGGCTCAAAGAATCAAAGGCAGAAAACCACGTGACCTAGCAATTCCACTCCTGAAATGAGGCCCCTCAGAGCCAAGCAATGGGTGGGGGGGGGGGGGGGGGGAGTGGTATCTGAAGTTGCAGATACTAGTTCATTCTTTTGACCCAGTTGGTAAATAATCACTGTTCCGAGCCCCTTCAAGGGCCCTCCTTCACCACCTGCTGCCCTAAGCCAGCCCACCGCTCCCTAACTCCCCGGCCCCCCAAGACCTCCCAAATGAGCAACTTGATGCCAAAGGGTCCTTTAGGAACCTGCCCCAGGCTTCTAGGGCTATTGTTCTCAACAGGGGGTACAGAGCAGAACGAAAGCAAAGAACCTACTGTGGTGGTTTTATTCTAATTTTAGCAGGTGAGACTTCATTTTAAATTTGCATTCCAGTTCCCCACCCCGTTCTTTCTGTACCCTTTTCCTCTCTCTAGCGTCTCTAGAAAGTCTACACTGCCCTCTCGTGGCAGAATCTTGCTATTGCAAGTCCCCATAACCGCGATCTTGTACTTTTTGCTCTGAATTCATCCTGTTGTCCGTTCCGGAAAAATAGAACTCTGTTCTCAACCCTCTAACCAAATAGCTCAATATCGAGGTTAGAAGTGCCATTATGTCCTTCTAGATAAGAATGAAGTGACATAAGGAATTAGTGCATGAGATGGTTTTCCTGACCTAGACAGTGAAGTCTTCGTTTAAATTGTGAGGGAGGCCCTGTGTCTTTGACTTTCCCCCCAACCCTTCCCGTGTTGTCCATTTTCCTAGGTTCTTGGACTCTTTGTTGGGTTTAGGGCTCCCCAAGGACAAGGTATCCCTGGCCTCTGGATATCCCCCTTCGGCTGAAATGCTCTGAAGTGAGCCCCCTTCTGAGGACTCACTCAGCGAGCGAGGGGTGTCTGAAGGGTCAGAGCAGTGAGATGGTTTCTGGAAACCCAACTGGACAGCCTCCATCATAGCCCAGAGCCTGTTGGCCTCCACTGGCTTGCCCTACAGGTTCTCCGCTCCGAGTGCTTCCTGAAAGTAGAATCTCACTGGTTACTTGAACAGAGAAGAAAGGGTATTAAGGTGTATACAACAGAGTATTAAGGTGAGAATAACCACAGAAGACAGTTGTCTTCTAAGGGGAGACATGAAGTGAGTTGTATTAAGTGGACGCCATCATGGGGGCTTCATCCCTGTAGCGTCCCAAGTATTTTCTAGTAGGAGTTAATGCAGAGCATCTGACCATTGCTCTGGGGATCATATGTGGTGGAGAAGTGGCTCCACATCAGAGGTGACATAACAAGGGCCCTCTTGACCAGGGGGAGCCCTCTCTGTGAAATATGCAGGAGATGGAAGAACCAAACACTTTGTATATTCATGAGGTGGTCCCTACAGAGAACAGGGTGGGTCTTCTCAGACTGATAACCACAACTAAGATGGCATCATAGCTCCGGGCCCAGGAAATACCGTTTAATTAGAGCGTCTGCCAGGGACAAGCAAGTATCTGGGGTGGGTGTAACGGTGTCTGGAGCTAACCTGTTTTCCTGCCGTACGAAGAGGAAAGCAGCCTCCATAAACAAAAGAACTTCAAGTCCCAAATCCTGAAAGTTAAAATCCTGAGTAACTAAGAAATTTTTAATCTGTTTCTCCCCAGCACAAATATTAAAAATGCTTTATAAATCCTAAATGTTTTACAGGACAAATACTGTCACTTCTTTCAAGTGTTTATTATCCGTACTCTTCCCATAGGGCGTTTTGGAAGAGTGTTAACTTGAACCACAGTGTTCCATCGACCTGTCCCCTGCTAAGTGCCCTTAGGTCTTACCTTCCTCACCTGCATGGCATGAGGCTTTTCCCGAACAGCTAACTTCAGAACAATCCATGGAGGGGTGAATATGTTGCATTCATGTGAGTATTTTTAAAAAAATAATAAAAAACAGCTTCACACAAATATAAAATGAGCATGTATCAATGGTTTTATTCAATTTGTTGATTAATGAGGGATCCAGAAAGATATTAAAACTGGTTCAAAGGAGATTTGGAAAAAGTGAGATTTATGTCAGTCAAGTAAAAGAAATGCTGAAATGAATTTGTTAGTATGTACAAAACTGGTTTCTATCCTTCTGGGCAAGAAATTATCTGAGATCATCTCTTCTACCAGACAGGAAGCACTCGCCCCTCTGCCAGACAAAATTCATTTTGCATTACTATGGCCAAGACTCATTTACAAAACTTTCCGATAAGTATCATGAATGGTATTATCAGTTTTCTGCCAGTTAACCTCTACCTCTTACAGCTATAAAATAAAATTTCAACCAAAGTTGCATAACCAGCACAGCACTAAAAGAATAACCAGCGATCTCATTTTTCTTGACCATGTATGAAATAAGGTGTGTACATTTGATGTGGTAAGGAGCTGAGGCATGTTGGTCCCCGGCCTCTGGCTGTGAGCATTTCCTTCCTCCTTTGTTCATATAAATGCCAAACTCGTTTATGAATTCTGAGCCCGCTACGACATTGTCTTTGTGTCAGGTATATTTATACCAGTTGTGGGGCCACTGAGGTCCCACTGAGCCAGGCTGGCATTCCAGAGGGCTCACTATGCAGCTGGCCTTTCTAGAGACACATGAGGGTGGGCCTGGAGCAAACTTGTTCTATAAAGGACCAGATAGTAAATTTTAGGCTTTACAAACTGAGAAGCTCTTTTCAGCAGCTACTCAGTCCCTGTAGCACCAAGCAGTTATAGACAACACACAACAAATCATGTGGCTGTGTTTGGGTGCCTGGGTGGCTCAGTCGTTGGAGCGTCTGACTCTTGATTTCGGCTCAGGTCATGATCTCAAGGTCCTGGGATCGAGTCCTGCATTGGGCTCTGTGCTCAGCGGGGAGTCTGATTGAGGATTTTCTCTCTCTCCCTTTCCCTCTGTGCCTCCCGCCACTAGCACTCTCTCTCCCTTTAAAATAAAAATAAATAAATTTTTTTTAAAAACATCATGTGGCTATGTTTCAATAAAACTTTCAAAACAGGCAGTGGGCTGGGTTTGGCACATGGTTCCATGGTTGGTCAATCCCTAGTGTATTAGTCTGCTCGGGCGGCCATAACAAAATACCGTCAGCCAGGTGGCTTGGTCAACACATATTTATTGCCTCACAGTCTCAGAGGCTGGAAGTCCACGATCAAGGTGCCAGTAAGTTTGGTTTCTGGTGAGAGGTCTCTTCCTGGCTTATAGATGGCCACCTTCTCACTGTGTCCTTACATGGCCTTTCTTGTGTACAGGCATGGAGATAGAGAGAAAGAGATCTCTAGTGTCTCTTCCTATTCTTAAAAGGCCACCAGCCCTATCAACTTTAGGCCCCACCTTCATGATTTCATTAAACCTTATATCCTCCTTTGCTTCCTGCCTCCAAATACAGTCACGTTGGGGATTAGGGCTTCAACATATCAATTCAGTTCATAAGCCTGGTATAGAGAATATAAGAGCCTTCATTCATTCATTCAATAGATAGTAGTTGTGGGGGCGCCTGGGTGGCTCAGTCAGTTAAACATCTGCCTTTGGCTCAAGTCATGATCCCAGCGTCCTGGGATTGAGGCCCACGTCAGGTTCCTGGCTTAGCAGGGAGCCTGCTTCTCTCTCCCTGCTGCTCATGCTCTCTCTTTCTCTCTCTCTCAAATAAATAAATAAATAAACTCTTTTAATAAATAAATAAATATTTTTTGTGTTCGCAAGTAAACCATCCCTAGACAGATCCAATCCCTGTCCTTGCCAAGCTCTGATGTGGCAGAAGAGGCACAGCTTAAACAAGGAATTCTATTTCTCAAACTGAGGGCCTCAGAGGGGAGGGGGGCGGGGGAATGGGATAGGCTGGTGATGGGTAGTAAGGAGGGCACGTATTGCATGGTGCACTGCGTGTTATACACAACTAATGAATCATCGAACTTTACATCGGAAACCAGGGATGTACTGTATGGTGACTAATATAATATAATAAAAAAATATTATTATAAGAAAATAAATAAATAAATAAATAAATAAATAAATAAATAAACAAGGAATTTTAATAAAACACAAAGAATTAGCAAGCCAAACAAACATAGTCCAATGAGAAAATGACATTTAAGGTTAAACACAACTGTTCATTAAGCTGCCGAGTTTGAACTCCTTGACATCCAAGCAGAAATGTCCTATCTACCCAGCAGAGAGGGTAGATGTATTGAGTTGAGAACTCAGAAAGCAGATCTGGGCTGCAGACATTTGGAAGTCATTGGAACCGTGGGAGCGGTTGAGGTTGCCTAGGAGAGCAAGAGGCACAAGGAGAGCAGTATGAGTGTCTACACCAGTGGTTCTCAAACCTGAGCAAGCATCAGAGTTATCTAGAGAGATTCTTAAAACACAGATTGCTAGGTCCAACCCACAGAGGTTCTGCCCCAGTAGGTCAGGGGTGGGGCAAAAAAATTTGCATCTCTACCATGTTCTCAAAGAAGAAGTTACATCTAGAATATAGTTTGATTTTAGAAAAAGAGCATTCAATTATAAACTGAGTGTAACCAGGAAAGAGAGCTCCTTGTACCTTTCAGAGAAATTAAAACATCTAAGAAAAGTCCAAGATCTGACTCCAGCTATTAGGTCAAGAAATAAACCTAGACTAAAAAAAATCATCACCACTACCACCACCACGATCACCAATACCACCAACACCACCACCAACAACACCATCACTACTACCACCAACAACACCATCACTACTACCACCAACACCATCACTAACACCACCAACAACACCATCACTACCACTGACAACACCACCATCACTACTACCACCACCAACACCATCACTACCACCAACAACACCACCATCACTACTACCACCACCACCACCACCAGCACCACCAACACCATCAACACCACCATCACTACTACCACCAACACCACCATCACTACCACCAATACCATCACTAACACCACCAACAACAACACCATCACTAACACCAACAACAACAACACCATCACTAACATCAACACCAACAAAAACAACACCAACAACACCATCACCACCTTCACCACCAACAACACTAACACCAACACCAGCACCACCACCACCATCAACAACACAAACAATAACAACACCAGCACCACCACCACCACCATTATCATCATTGTGGTGAATCCCAAGTCCATTTCTCTAACATTAGTCATCTTGGACCATCTATTGCAGGACAATAAATACTTTCCATATTGCTGGGTATCTCTTTGGCCTCCATGTCAATAATTCTGTTAAATATATATTTATTTATTTTAGAGAGAGAGAGAGAAAGTGGGGTGAGGGGCAGAGGGAGAGGGAGAGAGAGTCTTAAGCAGATGCCACACTGCGCATAGAGCCCAGCATGGGGCTCAATCTCACAACCCTGAGATCACGACCTGAGCCAAAACCAAGAGTCGGACACTTAACCGACTGTGCCACCCAAAGGCCCCTCCATGTAAATAGTTTTTAAAGAAGCAATCTCAATAGGTACTGATCAATGAGACAGAAGCTGTTATAGCACAAGAGATCTAAAGGTAGACATCCTCCATCCCTTGAGCCGGACTTAGCCCTTGAGTTAATTTCATCACCACTAAGGTGAGTGTGGCTCTTGTCATTGGTGCTCCAGCCCAGAGAACAATGTTGCTCCAACAGGCCCTGGAAGAGAAGATCTCAAAATTTAGTGGAAAGGTTACCAGCAAGGACTTTGGCATCAGCCAGCCCTGGATTTGATTTCTAGATCTGTCATTTACTTTCAGAGACCTAGGGCCCATTCCTTTCTGTGTTTGTTTCCTTATATTAAAATAGGAATAATTCTAGGGTTTTTCTGAGAATTAAGTTTAAAAATATGTGAAAAGAGCAGAATTCTTGGCCTGTGGTAAGTACTCAATAAATAGTATTTTTGGTCACTATTTTTATTTCCACTGTTGTTTGTTTGGAGAAGAAATGAAAAGTTGAAGAATGTTTAATCAGCTCGTAAAGCTGTCAAAGGGTTTTAATAGCTTGCTACAAAGTGATAAAACAGAAATTCTGCCAACCTCAGGCAAGAGGCTTAAGAGAGTCACACAGGAAATTGAATGGCCTTCATACTGTTGTATAATGAAAACTCATCAAGAGAAAGGAACACTTAACAAATCCTTTCCCACCGCAGCCCAGGCGAACAATTAACAAAACAGGAAAATGCAAAGGCAGCTATAGCAAAGAATGCTAAAGAGAAGCCGAGAACCACGCAATAGGAAAAAAACAATCATTCCCAAATTTATAAATAATGGGCAGCATGTCATTTCGCAGAGAGCACTGGAGCGAAACCCTCTTCATCACAGCTGGAAAACGGTTTGATATCATTGGAGCTGCCGTCGGTACAGAAGCTGAAGTGTTCCCTCCCGTGAGTCACGGCGTGTCCTGTCCGAGGAAGTAGCTGCCTGGGGCAGCACAGGGCAGGACAGCTCTGCACGGAACACACAAACAGAATTAGCTAAATCAGGACTCGACCAGAGGGAAATCCCGGTGGGACCGGAGAAGTGACATTTCAGAGCCCTGCTCAGGTGAGTTTTCCCTCAAGAAGAGGAATCAAAAGTTCATCTTTGGGTTTTTCCACATCCATAAGCCTTTTTTTTGTCTTTCTGAGGTCTTGAGTTGGAGAACCCTCTGGGTCGTCCTGAAGACAGTCTTGCTGACCATCAACACCAGCAAGCACTGCAGTCAAAGCTGCAGAACCTTTTCAACATGATTCCGCAGGACGGCTTCTACACTGGCCTCTCTTCCCGTTTAGACTGTTCCTTGTAAGAAGAGACTCTTTTTTTACAGTGAGGAAGAAAATGACTTCACAGAAGTCACTTTGCCTTCTGAGACGTGGAAGGTTGTTGAGGAGGGGTGAGGAGGCGGGAATCCAATGTAACCCCACCCATTATAAAAAGAAGATTTGTAGGGTTTTCCCTGCTGCAACACGATGCTCCAGGATGCCAAATAGAGAGATGTCCTTTGGGGCAAGGGAACACATTAATGAGTCTGGGACTATGGAAAGAAGGTCTCCAAGCTTAAGCTGGGTGGACCCAAAAAGAGATGGATTGGAGAAAAACACTTTGTTTCTAAAGAAGCAGCTGATAGGAAAAGAAAGCAATAGGGCACGAACCCTGCAAGCTGGACCTCTGGGCAGAGAGACAAACAGGAAGATGCTCCCAGGGTCAGGACCTGACAGAACTCCCCTCCACTGCCTCAAACGCTCAGTAAGTTTGGTGTAAGTGGCGTCATGGAAGGTTTTCAGCAGGGCAATGTGGGAGACCTACAGAATGCCTACGGAAGAAAAAGAGCAGAGACACAGGATTAAAAGGCAACAGGAAAACTATAAACCTTCCAGGAATATCCAGAGGTTTACCTTTAATGGAATAATGGCTCAAGCTAATGATAATTCATGTATTCTTTCATTCGACCAATATTGATGGAGCACTGCCCTTGTGCCAAGTATGGTGCAACTGGCAGTTCATGAGAGCCAACTGTGCTCCTTTCTTCCCAGCTCATTTACTGATGTCATGGTGGTAGCTTTAAATTGGCCATGGTAAGAATGTTTACACATAGGAATCAGCAAATGTTACAAATCAGGGTCTTGTTGTTTTGGAGGGTTTGGAATCTTTTTTTTTTCCCAGAGAGGTGGTCTACCTGTATACCACTGGCCAGCCACTAGTTTGTGGAAGACAGCAGCAAACTAAAGAGCCAAGGTCATAACCCTTGCAGAGCATGTGTTTCAAGGAGGAAGAGATCAAAGAATGAATTGATTGGTCAATTGATTAGTCAATTGATTAACAAGCTATTTTCAGATGGTGAATAAGGCTACGAGGACAATCAAACAGGGTGATTTGACAGGCTATGGGGGTTGGGAAGGCTTCTTTAAGGAGGCAACACTTGAGCTGTAACATAAATTTGCATGTACAAAATCATCCCAATAGAGTGGAGTCATCCATAGAGGAAGGGACTCTGATACATACCTTCCGTTTCTTTTTGATGTGCTGTTTCGGTGTTTACAATGAGACTGTCATATATAATATTCTGTTAGGTCGCCTATAAAATTACCACCAATAATTCACTAGTGTCCTCGGCTAGGACACACCTCCTTAGGCACGCAGTGAACCCCATTCTTTCTTCAATACTCAACCCAGCAATTCTACCCTCCACCTACTGCATCCCCAGGTCTCCCACTATACTGGGTCCCTCCTAGCAGCATAAAAACACAATTTTTTCTCCCGTTCTAAAAATGCCCTTTTCTGTCCCATTACCCCCTCCAGCTACTGCTCTATTTCTCGTCCTGCCTTTACAGCAAAATGCTCCAAAGAGAGGTTTCTATTCATTCTCTCCACATCCTGTCCTCCCTTCTCTCCTGACCCAGTGCAATAAGGCTCTCACCCCACCAGGCACCAGCACTGCTCTTGTCAAGGTCAGGAGCAAACTTTATGTTGCCAAATTCTTAATCTAACCTAAACTCCTGGCACTGTTGGACAAAACCAGTCACCCCCCTCCCCCGCTATTTACACGAGTTTTGTGCTGGACTTCCAAGACTTGACCCTTTCCTGGATTTCCTCCTGCCTCGCCTATTGCTTTTCCCCAGTCTCTTGCTGGTTCTTCCCCATAAATGAGGACATGCCTCAGGGTTCAATTCTTAGACTTCTTCCCTTTCCTGACTGTGCTCATTTCTCCAAGATCTCACCCAGCCTCACAGCTTCTGATACCATCTAGGAGCTGAGGATTCTCAAAGCCTATCACCTGAGCTTATTTGAACATGTGTTGCCTACTTAACATCTCTGCCTGGAGCTAGAGTGATCCTTTACGGTGTAAGTCTTTGTAACACCTTCGCTTAAAACCCTCCAAGGTTTCCCACCTTGCTCAGAGAAAAAGCCAACCGGTCTACAGGGCCCCCTCCCTGAATTTCTGTGACCCGCCCTTGATTCATCCTAAGATCTGCTTATAATACAAGAGGTTTTGTGAGGAGTAGGAGAGACCCATGACCCTATGCTAGTTCAGGGTCCCCCAGAGGCAGGCGAAAGAAGCCATCTATGTCACCCCAAATATGCCTCTTTAACATAAAATTTATTTTAAGCCGAAGGCAATTAAGAAGCTGCAAACAAGAAAAGCTTTCTGTCCCCTCCCCCTTTTGGCCTAAAGGCCAGATAGGCATTCTCCTTGTACTAGAGATGGACTTAGCCGCTCTAGAGGAATCTGCAAATGAACCTGACCCCATCAGTGACCTCCCATATATTTACCTTCCCACGGCAAGCCCCCTTGGGAGCCTAAAACTGCTTTCCTTCGTCCAGTAATTTCTCTGCAAGTTTTTGTTCTTTTTGAAGATGTTAATAAACCAGGATTCTGAGCCACAGCTTTGGGTTACTTGTTATAGAGGTTTTTCCTACGTGGTGTATACTGCAGGAGTCCACTGTTTTCCCCTTGTTAATCTCTTTGTTAAAGAGCCCCAGCCAAAAACCTAAGATAGGTAGAGGTGGGGTTCTGACTCCCCTACAAGGACTGGTGCAAGGACTTGGGGACAGGTGATTTACTTGTGAGACAGACCAAGACACAAATGTGACAAAGAGGGTGAGACAGAGGAAGGAGAAAGGACAGCCAATGGCCCAGTCCCTAGGAAAAGGGCATCTGGGGCTCCAACCCAAGGGGAACTCTGAGAATTGTCCCCTGCCATTCAGCACCAGCCCCCAAGGGACGAGCGTCCCTGTGCTTGCTCCCATCCCCACTGGTTGGGGTATTCCTGGGGGCAATGACTGCTGGGAATTCCCAAGTCCTCTGCCTGTAGCCCAGTCAGCTCCCAAAGTGCAGAGGAATCTGTCGGGCAGAGAAGGGAGAGACCTGGCATATGGGGAAGAAGCCATGAGTGCTGGAAACTTCCACAGCCTCTGTGGGGGAAGACAAGGGCGCATTGCGGTCCACTATGAGCCCTGCCCCCCCACACACACACATACACACCTTAGACTGGCTGGAAGCTATGGATATTGCCAGAACATCTGAAAACTTGATTTAAATAATATTCACAGTAATTTCCTTTAGAACCAGAATATTCCTCTCGCCACATGGTTTCTGTCATGTTTTTGTCTCCTACACCCTTTACTCTTTCTTCCGTACGTTCTCTTTCTCGGCTGTCTCATTATTTCTTTATCCCACCTGACCCTTCCCTCCCCTAAATGGAAGACTCTCAATGTATGAAGGACCTCTTCTTCTGCCTCCTTCAAGTCCTCCTTCAAGCCGGACGTCTATGCAGCTCCTCCCAGAAGGTTTCTCCTGCAGCCTTCTCAAAGTCGGCGCCATTGCCTGCTCTTCATCTCACTTATTGTTTCTGCTTGAATTCCTGTTGTAACGTCTTGACGGTAGGTTGAAATGGCCCCCAGCCCCTTCCCACGGGCATCTCGGAGTCCTCATGCAACTGGTGCGAGTTTGCTCAGCTCTGCTCCCAGGACGGGCGCCCCCGCTGTACTCTCTGCTACATCGTGCCTGCGTAATGGTGATACCACGATCCTCGATTCCTCCAAGCGGGAAAAACTGTCCCTTGAAAGCCGTTTTCCGTCGCCCAAGAGGTGAGGTCTGAACATACTTTTGTACCAGACCAGTCCTTTCATTTGGGAAAACCGACCTCTACGGTCTTTTGTGGTAGGCAGAATTTTGGCTCCCCTGACCTTCTCCCTCTGATGTCACACCCATGGTTATGTTACTTTGCAGAGCAAAAGGGACTTTGTGGCTGTAATTAAGGCTATTAATCAGCTGCTCTTAAAATAGGGAGATTATCCTGCATTATCCAGGAGAACCCAACGTAATCACATAAGCCCTTGAAATCAGAAGAGGAAGGCAGAGAGAAGCTGAGCATGAGAAAGACACACTACACCATTGTTGGCCTTGAAGATGGAGGTACGGCCCACAAGTCCAGGAATGCACGTGGCCTCTGGAAGTGGAGAAGCACCTCCAGCTGACAGCCAGCGGGAACGTGGGGCCCTTACTCCTGCAACCACGAGGAATTGCATTCTGCCCACAAACTGAATGAGCTGGGAAGCGGTTTCTTTGCAGAACCTTCCAATGAGAATGCAGCCAGCTGACCAATGTCTTAATTTTGGTCTCCTGAGACCCTAAACTAACAACCAGTTGAGCCCAGCTGGGACTTCTGACCAAAAGGACTATGCAATAATAACTGCATGCTGTTTAAAGCTGCTAAATTTATGGTAATTTGTTAGAAAATAAAATAAAATAAAATAAAATAAAATAAAATAAAATAAAATAAATATATAAATATATAAATATATAAATAAAAATAAAAAATAAAAATTGTGGTAATTTGTTACGGCAGCAATGGGAGACTAGCCCAATGCCTCCAACTAGACAGTTTTAAGGAGGTATTTGTGAAACTGTGGCTCTGTGGATCTGTCACTAAATGTCACTAAAAGTGTGGCAGGAGCCTCGCCTCTGTGACGTGGTCCTTCTAGAGAGGTCTTTCTTTGCTGACTACAGACTGGATCAACCCTGTGCCAAGGCACCATTTGGTCAACAAGAGAATCCTCTCCTACCCTGTTACTCTTGAAGGCTTAACCAAGATATCTCTCTGCTTCACCCCTTCCCTTGGTGAAGGGGGAGCTCTTCCTTAGAATATGATATGGGGGCCATGGAGCGGGGAGAATATAATTTAAACTTCCCATCACTTCTTGGTGCTGCTGAGGCCAGACACCTGATGTATTATCAGGGTTCTCCAGAGAAATAGAGCCAATAGGATCGAGAGAGAGAGAGAGAGAGAGAGTTTAAGGAATTCCTATGCAATTATGGGGGCTGGCAAATCCAAACTCCACAGGGTGCACTGGCAGTCTAAAGACCCAGAGAAGAGCAATGTTTCCATTCAAGTTCAAAGGCTGTCTGCTGGAAGAATTCCTTCTTGCTTAGGGTTTAGTCAATCTCGAGTTCTATTGGGCCTTCAACTGATTAGATGAGGCCCACCTACATTGCAGAAGGCTATCTCCTTTCCTCAAAGTTTGCCAATTTAAATGTTAATCTCATCCAAAAATATCTTCATGGAAACATCCAGGATAATGTTTAACCAAACACCTAGGCACATGGCCTAGCCAAGTTGACACATAAAATTAATCATCGTACCTGGGTAGACTAGTTGACCGGTTGGTTTGTTTAGGAATGTGTTTATTTTCTATAACAAATAAGCATGTTTAAAACATGAATTACAATACTGCATATAATTACAGGGATAAATAGAGAGAGAAGTTAAAAGTATTATAAGCTTATGGAATGCTAAATAAACACTAGAGTCAGAATAGTTATTATTAGTGGAGAGAGGAAGGTAATCCAGGAGCTTCAACTTACTAGCAGCATTTAATTTTTAAACTGAGTGTTTGTTGTATTTTTCTTTATACATTTGCATATAGTTGAGTTATTACATAATTATGTTTTAAAAATAAATTATTCAGAACATTTTTTAAAAGAAGAATAATGGGGAGATCAGACTTATTGTATCTAAAAACACATTATAAAGCATCAGTAATTAAAATAGTTTGGTGTCAGTGCAGAAATGGACTGATCCCTGAAACAGACCAGAAAGTCCAGAAGTAGCCCCCAAATGCCTAAGGAATAGAGCCTATGGTGAGGGTGCATTTCAGATTAGTGGGGTGAAATAGAGGATTTGATGAATTGTCTCAGGGTTTGTAGCTACCTTTTGTCCTTACTCCTAAAATAAATTTATAAAGACAGTCTTTTTAATGAAAATTTAAACCATAAAAGAAGGAAACATGGGTGAATTTAGTTATGTCTTTGGCATGAAAAAGGCCTTTGTATGAGGTGCCTGGCTGGCTCAGCTGGAAGAGCATGCGACTCTTGATCTCAGGGTTGTGGGTTCAAGCCCCATGTTGGGCATAGAGATTACTTAAAAATAGGGCACCTGGGTGGCTCAGTTGGTTAAGCCACTGCCTTCAGCTCAGGTTATGATCCTGGAGTCCCGGGATCGAGTCCCAGGATCAAGTCCCGCATCAGGCTCCCTGATCAGCAAGGAGTCTTCTTCTCCCTTTGACCCTCCCCCCTCTCGTGCTCTCTCTCATTCTCTCTCTCAAATAAATAAATAAAAATCTTTAGAAAGAGAGAGATTACTTAAAAATAAAATCTTAAAAAAAAAAGAAAGAGAGAAAAAGGCCTTCGTAGCATAGCATATCCAGACACCATAAATGGGAAGATTTTTTTTAATTTTTGTATAAATAAAAAAATGTAAATTTCTGCAAGGGCATAGACAAACCAGGAGACAGTATTTATGGCTGTATGGCTACTTTCCTTAAATCCACTGAGGTCACAATAGTCAACAACATAAGAAATAACCCAATAGAGAAAAAAGAATGGGTAGAGGAAATGAACAGTTGATGGGGAAAAAAAGCATTAAAAATGCACCACTTTATCCATATATACAATGGAATATTACTCAGCTATCAAAAAGAACGATTTCTCGACATTTGCTGCAACATGGACGGCACTGGAGGAGATTATGCTAAGTGAAATAAGTCAAGCAGAGAAAGACAATTATCATATGATTTCCCTCATCTATGGAACATAAGAACTAGGAAGATTGGTAGGAGAAGAAAGGGATAAAGAAAGGGGGGGTAATCAGAAGGGAGAATGAAGCATGAGAGACTATGGACTCTGAGAAACAAACTGAGGGCTTCAGAGGGGAGAGGGTGGGGGAATGGGATAGGCTGGTGATGGGTAGTAAGGAGGGCACATATTGCATGGTGCACTGGGTGTTATACGCAACTAATGAATCATCGAACTTTACATCAAAAACCAGGGATGTACTGTATGGTGACTACCATAATATAATTTTAAAAATTATTATAAAAAATAAAAAAATTAAAAAATAAATTTAAGAGTCTAAAAAATGCACCACTTTATTAATAACTAAAGAAATACAAATGAAAAAACAACTAGATGTCAATTTTATCAAATCAGATTTGTAAAACTTAAATACTTTATGGGTGAGGCTATGGGGAGGAAGACAGTGAGAGAGGTAAATAAGACAAGCTTTTTGCAGAGTAATTTTGCAATAGCTGTCAAAAAACGTCAGTGCACACCTTTTGATTCAGTTCCAATTCTTGGGGTGTGCTCCCCAGAGTCCACTGAGAGGTGGTGTAGAAATGTTCTGCATCACTGATTAGAACAGCAAAAACATGGAAAGAGCTAAGTATCCATCAATAGGGTAGAAGGTAATGCTATGCACCAGTCTAAAGAATGGGGTGGATCTCTGCGTCAATATGGAAATTGCCCTAAGATATATTATTAAGTAATGAAAGCGAAGTATACAGCATTTCATTGCATAATCCAATTTGTGGCTTTTTAAGAATCACATTTACTGAAATATACATAACCACTTGTGAAAGAACATGTTTTTCTTGTATACCCTTTTGCAATTCTTATTTTTAACAACATAAATGTAATGCTTTTGTTTAAAAAAAAAAAACCTAATTTTTCAATGAGAAAAAATCACTGATATGGAGCAATATTACCATTAAGTGAAAAAAAATCAGGTCATAAAACAGCATGCATAATTATAATCCCATTTTTCCCTATACATCTGTAATTATTCCCACATACACTTGTGTGTGTAAAAAGCCATCTGGAAGAATTTAGCCAAAATGTTAATTGGGAAAATGTCCAGAAGCAATGATTTTCCCTTCGCTTCTTTGAATTTTCTGTTGTTCTACAGCAGGATTTCTCAATCTTAGCCCTAGTGACACTAGTTACATTTGCGGCCAGATTATTCTTTATTGTGGGGGCCGTCCGGTGTCTTCTTGGATGTTTTGTAACATCATTGACCTCTACTCACTAGATGTCAATAGCATCCTCCAATTGTGACAAACAAGGTATGTCCAGACATTGCCAAATGTCTTCTGGGGAGCAAAATCATGACCCCTACTCCCAACCACTGGATTTACAGTAAACATGATTTATTTATGTAATCAAAAAGTTAAATACGGATAGATTGGATCAAAATACATATCATAGGTAGATAACAGATAGATGAGAGAGAGAGAGATTAGATAGATAGATAGATGATAGATAGATAGATAGATAGATAGATAGATAGATAGATAGATGATAGATGATAGATAGATGATAGATAGATAGATGATAGATAGATAGATAGATAGATAGATAGATAGATAGATAGATAGATAGACGATAGATAGGTAATAGATAGATATGGGAGAAAGCATGGGATATATACAAACACACAGTACAACCACTGGGAGGCAGATTAGTTGTGAAAGCCCCAGGATATGAGCAGCTGAAGAGACCACTCCACTGAGATTTTCTTCTGACCTTTTTCTAGGCTCCTCTATGATGGGGATAACATGAGTAACTGTTCCCCAAACTCACCAGAAGGGAGTCACTGAATGAGCAAGTGCCCACAATACTGCCCTTTGGAGGCTTTGCCTATATTCGCCATGATGCTGCCTGGATAAAAATATTTCTGATACACCTCTTTGACGTATATGTCATCTTCAGACTAGATAACATATACCTTTTAATAATTTCAGAGAGGGTCAATATTTCTCTTTTTTTTTAAGCGAAGCTGCTTATAAGAACTAGAGAGATTTAATTTTGGATGCAAGTCTGATGAATAAATTGTATACTCAAATTAAACAATTTTGTGCAAAATAAGCTGTGAGAATAGTTTTAAGTAGATGTTTGTTGTTGTGTATGTGTCTCCCCCCAAAGATATGTTGAAGTCCTAATCCCTAGTATCTCAGAATGTGACCTTATTTGGAAACAGGGTCATTGCAGGTTAGTTAAAATGAGGCCAGACTCTAGTAGGCTGGGCCCTTAATGCAATATGACTGGCGTCCTTGTAAAGGAAGGGAACATCTTGTGAACATAGACACACACAGAGAGTAAACGATGTGAAGACACATGGGTGCAGACAGCCATGTGCCTGGAGATGCGGGGCATCTCCAAGCCAAGGAACTCCAAGGATTACCAGCAAACACCAGAAGCTAGAAGACGCAAGGAAGGATTCTCCCTTATGGCTGTCAGAGAGAACAGCACCCGGCCAACATCTTGATTTTGGATGTCTAGTTTCCAGAATCATCAGACAATAAATTTCTGTTGTTTCAAGCCTCCTAGTCTGGGGTACTTTGTCATGGCTGCCCCAGGAACTATTATGGTTGTTGACCTTCCTCACAACGCCCAGATTGTCACGTCTGCCGCTAACCGCGTATTACAGGGGAAGGGTCCTACTCCAATGCCAGGTCGGACCCTGGCTGGCTTAGCCAATCAGATCTTCCATTTCCTCACCCGTGAGTCACTGTTAAGGGATGGATGTGTATCTTAAGTTGGGCCAGCGTGACTTTCAGGATTCTCCCTTAAAATGGTGGGATCTCCAGGGAAGGATGTGAACCACCAGTTGGGAACCAAAAACCATGCAATCCAAGCTACATCTGGTAACAGCCACCTTCGGAAGCAGCCAACAGGGGATGTGAGGGCGATCTGGCTGCGACATCTGTCACCCCATTGATCGCCAGGGTTGATTTGGCTGATCTGGCTGGCTAGGCGGGTGTCCCCTTCCTCCCTCACCGCTCCATGTGCGTCCCTCCTGAAGCTGCACGCTCGGTCGAAGAGGACAACCTTCCCCCATAGAGGAGGACCGTTCTTCAGTCAAGGGTATACGAGTAGCTGCGCTCCCCTGCTAGAACCTCCAAACAAGCTCTCAAGCAGCCAACAGGTGAGCAGCAGAGCAGAGGAATGCAAACACCCTGGGTCCTTGGAGAATCTTCAAAGCCCTGGATCAGTCTGCCCTGAAATACACCAACCTTACAGCTAAAGGCTTTATGGTTTAAGACTTGCATTTTGCATTTCTTGCAACCCAAAACTTCCTAGCTGGCAGACCAGCATCACAAGGCATATACACCACTTCTAGCCAGTGCAAGGGGCTTTCAAAGGACCTCTTGGAGAGCTCAACAGGAAGGACACAGGGCTGGAGCCACACCTGCAGAGTCTAAAAGCTGGAGGCTGTGGCTAGAACTCACCTTGTGAGTTGTAGGAAGCTGACAGCTGAAGGAAGAGATGGGGCTATCTGTGGTGGGAATCAAGATATTCCATCACACTTACTGTTTTGACTTTCATGTTTAGGACTACAACTTATTATTGTAGAGGGTGTGAGGTAGGGGGGTCAAGATTAGTTTGTTACAAATGATGTTTAATTGACCCACATCACTTATTGAAAAAAATATTGTAGAGCCTGATGGACAAGGATGGGATATTCATCTCCCAACAGCCAGAGGTGGGCTTGCTGAAAGGAGGTCTTGTCGAGGGAGGCTCTGCCCAAGAGACCCACATGGAAGTACAGCAGGCGAATGAATTAGAAAGCAGAGAAGGGAGTCTTTCACTGGTAATCAGTTGGCCAGCAAGAGAAGACATCACCCACTTCAACGGAACTGCAGAGGCAAGATACCCAAAAATGGTAGAATCCTTGGCAAGCCCCCCAAAAATGTTCCCTGAGAAAATAATCTAGCACCTGGACACCCACCACATCCAGAGAACACCAGCATGAAATTACAATGGAAGGGGTCAAGCAAAGCCTTTCCTGCCCCTTCCTCTCCTGCCACGGCAGCCCTGCAGAAACTGAAAAGAGCAGATGGTAAAAGAGGAAAATGAGTGATTAGGAAAGAAAAGCAATCAGATCGCTATCCTGTTGGTCCTCAGACTGAGTCAGGCCGCAGCTAATGGCCGGGAGAGGATTTAAGTGCGATGAAATAACAAATATTAGAACAGATGAGACTTGTTTAATTATTAGAGAGTCTTTTCTTGTGACTAAAGGGCCTGGAAAAAATATGGGTCCTCCCCAGATTTTAAGCAGTTTTAACAGACAGTCATACCTGTATCCTGTGCCATTAACCCTAGGCAGAGAGGCTATGTGTTGCCAATACTTGCAGCTCTGGCTGAGGCCTTCTATCTGGCCGGGGAGGGCGCCCAAACCTCAAGCAAGGCCAACCAGAAATGCTGCAGAGCTCAAGGGCCTGGAAGCAGTCCTCAACCAAGGAGGGGCAGGAGGCTGTGGGGTCAGGACACAGCTTCCTGGCCCCCCAGTTGGGGTAGCTCTGCGCTCTCTGGCCTGAACACTTCCTCATCATTGGCTGGTTCGCTTTCCTATCTCACTTCCTCATTCCACCTACGCATGGGTCCTGGGATTGCCTCTGTAAAAACTACCTGCTCTCAAATTCATGTCTTCGGGTTTGCTTCTGGGGACATCCAAACCAAGACACCAGGAAAAGAGGAGATGATTTCAACAAGCGGGTTGGAGAAAAAAGATTGGCTTCTTGCTGCTTGTCCATGCAAGACATCAATCACACTGGTAATGGGGGTTTGATTCATCATGAAGTTTCCTGCCTAAAACCTGGGGACAGGAGGCAGTGGGGTTTTCCATTCTCTTCTGCATGCTCATCACATCTCGAAACTGAATCTACGTAGAGTCAGATGCTAATCACATAACTCTTCTGACTTCTTCCTGCCTAGTGAACTTTCCACTTCCTCCCATGGTGCCCTTGGAGTGAGATGAGTTATACATGGGGCAGAGCTCATGTGATGCACCATTCATAAAGTTGGGGTTGATGGCCGATCTATGTCAGGGTGGCTAGCTCCCAACAGCCCAATAGCCTTGCTTACTGTATTTTTCCGTCTTCTAACCAAAGTGTAATTTACATGCAGTAAAATTCAAACATTTTCATCTGTAGTTCTGACACTTCTTTTTTGCTTTTTAAATAAAGTTATTGAGAAGTATAATTCATAGATTAAAAGTATAAAACATAAATATAGAACTAGACAAGCTGCCACAAAGTGGACAAACTTTTAACAAGTTCATATAACTACCACCAAAATCAAGACATTCCATCGCACTTGCTGTTTTGACTTTCATGTTTAGGACTACAATTTATTATTGTAGAGGGTGTGAGGTAGGGGGTCAAGATTAGTTTGTTACAAATGATGTTTAATTGACCCGCATCACTTATTGAAAAAAATATTGTTCCTATGACTTGCCATGGAGCGAGCGAGTCCAAATACCATATATGTGAGGGCAGTTTCTTGTTTCTTGACTCTCTTTGTTATCCCATCAACCTATTTGTCCATTTTTGCACCACTACCATGTTGTCTTAATGACTGTAGCTTTACGATAACTCAAAATCAGGTAGTATAAGTCCTCCAGCTTTGTTTGTACTCAGAATTCCTTTGGCTATTATAAATCATTTGAATTTCCATATACATTTCAGAATCATTTTCTCAATTACCACAAAGTAACCAGGTAGGATTTTTTACTGAAATTGCCCTGAATTTATAGGTGAATTTAGGAAGGACTGACAAATTAAGTTCTTAACAATACTCAATCTTCCAGTCCATAAACAAGGTAGAGAGCTTCGCTAATTTTGTCCTTCTTCTTTTTAAAATATTTTGTTTATTTATTTGAAAGAGAGAGAGTGAGTGAGGGGAGGGACATAGAAAGATGCAAACTCCCCTCTGAGCAGGGATCCCAATGCAGGGCTTTGTCCCGGGGCCCTGAGATCATGAACCAACCGACAGAGACACCTAGGCGCCCCTATTTTGTCTTTCTTTAAATTCTCTCAGTAATGTTCAAAGTATTTGCTACAGAAATATTGAACATCTTTCATTAGATTTATTCCTGGCTACTTGATATTTTTCCATATTTCCTTTTTTTAAAAGTTTTATTTATTTATTTATTTGAAGACAGCAGGGGCAGAGGGAGAGAATCTTTCAAGCAGACTCCACACTGGGCACAGAGCCTGCCGTGGGGTTCAAACTCACGACCCGGAGATCATGACCTGAGCTGAAACCAAGAGTCAGACACTCAACTGACTGAGCCACCCAGGCGCAGCCCCCCAGTACTTTCTCAGGGCCAGGACTAGAGTAAGGCAAGAGAAGAGAATGAAAGGGAATACTTCCTTTAATCTTTCACGCCAGATGCCACCCTAGCCTCCTCCTCGTCCCAGCCTTGGCTGCTCTACATGATATTTCTTTAAAATTTTTATTTTTACTAATTTGTTTCTAATATGCAAGAATTCAGTTGATTCTTATATACAGACTTTGTAATAACAACTTTGGGCCATCCATGTCATGACTCCCGCCTATCAAAGCTCGGTGACATGCAGATGAGGAAGGAACTACCCCATAGACTAAAAAAGAATGGAGTGTCTGTGTTTTCAGGGATCGTAGGCTGTCCCCCAAAGCTCTCGATTGCATCCCTCCACTTCTGAGTCACTTACCAGGCTCCCAGAGCATCATGGGCAACTGGGAATCCAGGAAGTGGAACCGGAAATCAGAGCGAGGTAAATAACTGCAGAAGGACTAGTACCAGAAGGACCCCCACTTCTGTAAGTCCACAGAAGCCAGGAGTTCTTCCACCATCTTCCCATCTACCACCTCTTTCCCTTTGTTTTCCCATGTTTTATACCCACTGCAAAGGGCATATGAGGTGATTCACAGAACTGCCTACAATTTGGCAAGATGAAATTAATATACATAAAGAATTGGAAGGGAAAATGGGGACATGGACATAAAATGAAATCAGGCAGAGGTGAGCAAAACTATAGGCAAAAATAAATAGGTCAGAGCCAGGGAGCGTCAAAGACAGTGCCAGGGCCAGAATCAGGAGGAGATTTTAGAGCAAACTCAGTGATCTGCCTTACAACTCAGGAGTCAGAATTTATTTTGACCACCAACACCTCTTGCCTGGATGACTGCGTTAGCCTCCTATCTGTCCTCCCAGCTTCCAACTCTGCCCCCTACCCACAGTCTACTGTCAAAATAATAACCAGAGTGATCTTTTGAAAACACAAATCAACCCCAGAATAGGAAAAAAATATCTGTAAATCATATATGTGATAAGAGTCCTGTATCCAGAATATTTAAAGAACACTTACAACTCATCTATTCAAAGGACAAATAACCCAATTTTAAAATGGGCAAAGAATTTGAATAAACTTTTCTCCAAAGAAGATACACAAATGCCCAATGAGCACATGAAAACTTGCTCCGCATCATTAGCCATCAGGGAAATGCAAATAATTCCGTGGTGGATTATCACTTCACCTCCTCTGGGATGGCTGTAATCAAAACACCAGACAACAGGTACAGGAGTGCATGTGGAAGAATTGGAACCTCATATTTTCAGGTGGGAGCTTAAAATGGCACGATGGCTTTGCGGAACCATTTGGCAGCTCCTCAAAGAGTAAGCGTAGAGTTTTCACATGGCCCAACGATCTTTTTTTTTAAGATTTTATTTATTTATTTGTCAGAGAGAGAGAGCACAAGCAGGGGAAGCAGCAGGCAGGGGAGAAGCAGGCTCCCCACTGAGCAAGGAGCCCAATGCAGGACCCAATCCCAGGACCCTGGGATCATGACCCAAGCCAAAGGCAGATGCTTCACTGACTGAGCCACCCAGGCGCCCCTGGCCCAACGGTCTTATTCTATGGGTATCACTCAAGATCACTGGAATACTGTAAAGCAGTTGAAGTGAAAAACTGCTATGGGCAATAACATGGGTGAGTCTCACTCATGTATTGTTGTGCCAGAGAAGCCAGAACAAATAAGTACAAATTGTATGTCTCCATTTATACAATGGTCAAAAACAGGCAAACTAATGTTTCAGCCCATATCAAAAGTAGGGGAAGAGACTGGAAGTCTTTGGGCCTTGGAGATGACAAGAAACAGGGCCTCACTCAACACTTGGGCTATGGACCTTTCTTTGGCTCTTGATTGAGTCTCTATTTTGAAGTCAGCTTCAGTCTCTGCAAATATCTTTCTCTGCTGGACAGAAACCACGGCCCCTGGCCCCCTCTGGACACACGCATTTCCAACCCCTCTGGGACAAGACCTCCCTTCCCCTTACTTTCCATCCAAAAAATGACCCCTGCCTAGCCTGGCAAACAGCAACCTAGGTAGATCCTACTGGAACCCAATTTCTGGAGTTGGGCATTGGAAAGAGGTCTCTCCCAAAGGGATGTGCTTCCAAAAGACAGAATGGGTGCCAGAGAGACAATTTCAGAAACGTCCTTGTCATTCAGGGGAGCACCTCTCTACTTGCTGTATGGGATATATTAATAAACCCAATCACATCTTCAAAAAAAACTATGTCTGTGTCATTCAGGCTTCACCTTTCCTGGAATTCACTCAACTGATGATTTCTGTACTTTCCAGGCTGATAGTTTATGTCTCTGATCTCTCCTCGATTAGTCTTCACACTGAGAAGATGCCCCCAGCCTTGCAGGCTGCTGGGAAACACTCTCATGAGGGCACCCAAAATGAACGGACACTTCTTGCTGTGGGGACTGACTCCTCTAGGTGCCCGGTGGTGTTCTCCACCTTCAGGAAATCGACAGACTGAACAACAATGCTTGCTTTGTCAATTTGGCAATGCCAACTACATTTCAAGTGTTTATACCTTTGGCCCAGAATTTCTGCTTTCTTACTCATAGAAACACTTTCACAACTATGCAAAAACATATATGCGGGGTTGTTTACATAAAGGAAAAATTGCGTTAGAAGGGGTTGAATTTCAAATATCTGTCAGTAGGAAACTTATGAAATAAATGATGATTCATAGACACAATGGAACGCTACACAATTGTTAAGTTAGAGCGATCCTAATACTGAAAGGAGTTTAAGATGCGTTAAGTCTAAAAAGCAAGTTGCCAAACAAGATTTATGGCCCAGTGATAGAGAGGAGGGCGAAAATGATAGCACTATCTATGTTAGCAGGTACAGAGGAGAAAAATCCCAGCAGCAGACACCAAAGTGGTAACCACAGTTTTCTGGCATTGGGGGAGGGGGAACGGGAGGTATGGATTTATGAGGGACTTTCATCTTCGAAAGTAGACATTTCTGTAATATTTGATTTTTAAAACAAAATGTAATTCTTTAAGAACTAGAACATAAAATACTGATTTCTTTTTTAAGAAAGTGCCTTGCAAGCTGGGGACAGTGTGACAGATGTTTGATTGCCTTTCAGACAGATGTCTTGCGTTCACAAGGTTGTTTAAGAATGCAGACTTATCTCCTTGCTCACTGACCCATAACACAACAGACTAAATGTTTGACATGGGAAAATTCTCTGGGACAAAAGAGCTTATTCAAGCAGTCCTAACAGCCATGAGCTATCTCATAATCAGCAGAGAGACAGACCTCACCCCGTCCTGTGCTGGGGGTGGGGAGAAGCCAGGCAGGGGCTGCTCTGGGCTGGGAAGGTGACGGGCTCCATTCTCCCAATAGCAGCTCCGGTGGCCTTGGCGTGGCTGAAAATGAAACAGTGGGGGCCTGCTGGGGAGCGGCAGGGCTGGTCTGAATGCTGGGGAGCCCAGGGCGGAGGCCTCAGGAGGAGATCCAGGAAGCCTTTGCAGGAGGAAGGAAGTCATGCACTTCGGAGGCTGGAGATGCACAGAGAAAAGGCACAGGGTGGGACACGTGTGGAGGCGGCTGGTGGGGAATCGCTCACCGTTGAAAAGAAGACCTATTTCAGGCAGACCGGAGCGGGGCCTGCAGCTTGAGCTTCACTGGCGTGGGGCAGGTGATCTCTGAACCAGATGGTAGTAATAATAAACCCCTGATTCCCAAGTTGCCTTCGTCTTTTCCAGGTACGTTCCCACCTAATCCTTGTCTTATTTGATCATCACCACCTCCGAGGGATGGATGCAGGGCAACTACCCTCCGTATGGACAAAGAAACCGAGGGTCGCACTCAGGGTGCACGGCCCCCTCCCCCCTCAGGGTGTGGTGCGCCCACCCAAGACCTATGTCACCGCACAGTCCCCGTGAGCCTGTCTGTCTGAGTCCATTTCGACTCACATGGATCCTCTACCACATATTTTATTGTTATTTTAAGGCATTTGCTTGTGTGATAGCCTCTCTTTGTGCGAGGAGCTAGGAAAGAGCTATGTCCATGTCTCTCAATGCGGGCGTACCCGCTGCCCCCTTCCTTCTTCACGGCAGCTGGGCGGGCAGGGTACTGGTTTCCCACCCGTCTTAGTTCCACTGAAGTTCATCAGAAATTTGCTTGCACATTTCATCAGGAATGCTGATTTCTTCCCAGAAGAAAATTATAAATTTCATCACACACAAAAAAGTTCTGTCCCAGACCAGTTTGGGAACAATTTTTCTTTTTCAGTCTATTGGGATAAAGATTACCCCAGGTGCTAATTAAAGAGCCAAAGGTGTTCCTGGAGGGGAGGGGAGGGGAGGGGAGGGGAGGGGAGGGGAGGGGATTGACTCCTCCAAATCCTGGGTTTGTCCAAGAGACCCTGCTCCTCAAAGGTGATCCTCTTCTAAACTGTCTGCCGCACGAGGCACTGAACACTTGGCTACTGGTCACACCAAGAAGACAGGCCCTGGGTGAGTGTGGCTGCCTCCCCACAAAGCCCCCCCAAGGGCAAGGTGGGGAAGGGAGTTTGAACATGGGATGGAAAGAGTCTCCCTTCCTTTGCCAGGGTGACCACTCCAATTTGGGTGTAGCCTATCTTATTGAAAGTTTGGGGAGACTAAAAGGCCCACCCCACCGCAGTGACAAAGAATGGTCCCTTGGCCATTCTGCCAGCAGCTCACTCTACCCTCCCCACTCACCCTCTTTGTTGATGCCCAGAACCCCACCCCCACTCCAACTCCAAAAATATGCCTCCCTACTTTATTATGAAGAGCAATGTGCTCAGGACTTCCGACCACCAACCTGGACCCCACAGGGCTTTTTCATTTTCAAAGACTCATTCTGGATAATGGGCTCTTCTGATAATGGGGCACCTCTCCCAAGTCTGCCCTCTTTTGGGGCCCCTCCCACTCTTGAGAAAGGAGGCGGGAAGTGGGTGGATACTTTGCTGCATACCCACCGCCTCCTTCTCTGAGGTGCTGTTTTCTCCAGGTAGGGCCTTGAGGTTTGGGATTTGCAGGGGGAAGGGACCCTTTGATATGAATGAAGCCACCAGCCCCTGCACTCAATGGTTGTCCCCTCCCATCTTGCAACACACTGAGAATTCATCTCAACGAAGGCTCAGGGACAGATGCCAACTGCAAAACAAAGAACAGAGCAGATGCCAAAGAGGTTTCAGAACGTCCCCCCAGGACCCACCTCGGCCCCCCAGCATCTGGACACATCAGAGAGGCACCCTCATATGGATCCTGCTATGGAAGTGAAGAGGAGAAAACGGAATAAATGGAGCATAACTGGACTATGAGGGAGGAGGGTAGCAGAGGTGGTGGGTTTCTGGAATTGGCTAATGTATCTACCATGCAGCAGAAAGGGGGATGAGGACAAAGTCGAATGGTAGAATAATTAAACCCTGTTTTAAATTCACACACTTGGATCTATCACTTTGAAATAGGGTTTGCTGCTCCATGTTAGATATTTTCATTTATATCTTTATTAAGCACCTAATATCATTTATGAGGATAAAACATGAGAAACCGGCAGAATGCCCAATTACACGCATACCATCTGTGTGCCCAGCACAGGTGCCGGGGAGCCCACATGAAGAGCCCTGAGACGGGGAGCAGAGGAACGTACCCCAAGACAGGGACCCCTGAGCAAAGCGATCCTGTGTCATGCCTATAACCTGCCAACAATAGACACTTCGGTCAAAAAATAAACAAACAGAAGTAAGAGAGTGATGAAAACATTGAGCAGAAGTTTAGGGAAAAAACAGCTTGAGGCGCTTGGGTGTTCCAGGAGAAGGGAGAAGGTACAAAGGTGTGGGAGTTCAGAAGTTTCAGGTGAACCTCCCTGGGCCTGGACCTGGAAGTCCAAGAGGTGGACCGGTGGAAGCCAGACTGGAGAAGTTAATATAACAACAGGCAGGAAAAGACAGGGCCTGGGGAGGAGGGGAGGGAAGGAGAGGAGAGAAGGAGAGAGGGTCTGGGAGGGTTGGGAGAAAAAGTCAGTCGGATCCGTGTGAGAAAGGAGTCAGAAAGAGGGTGGGAAGAGTAACACCTGGGTAGGTGATGGGGCCACATCTCTGGATGGGGACCAAAGTCTGAGGCACAGTCCCAAATGATGCCCTGGCTTCTGTGGGTGGGGTTGGGGTGAGCTTTCCTCATTGGGGTTCCGGAACACACTCCAAAGTGCCTCAGAACCACCCTTGGGCCCTTGGAGTAACAGAAAGGACACCCCGGATCCCACTCCGGGCAGTGAAGTCATCTCCCCAAGTTGCAAAGGAACTTGCCCCCGCCCCTCTCCTGGTATTAAGTGGAAAAGCCCAGGCCAAGGCGACAGGACATCTCCATCCGCTGCAGAGGGGCCAACATGGTGCAGGCCATCCCCCCGGGCTCCCAGCTCTGGAGGGCCACGCTACTGAGCTCTGGGTCCACCCAGGGCCCAGCTCCGCCCATGGGGGCAGAGAAGGGGTTGAAGGGCAGAGAGGCACCCGGGTTGGCTGACACTCAAAACTCCGGCTGCCTTTCAGCTTGCTGGGGGCCCGGCTCTGTGGTGATAACAGCTACCGTTTACCAGGCCCCGAGCCAGGGCCTCAGAGCAACCTGGCTTCACACCACAGAGACTGGGGCTACAATTACTAATCCTTAATTACCGTTCGCTGTTGTCATTTTCATCGTGACTCCTCAGGCCATCCCATGTACCTCCCACCCTCCTTGCCCCCTGGTCTCCCTGTCTGGGGCCCATGGTCACTTGCTCCGCACCCCAGACCACCGCGATGGCCCCACTCTGGAGCCCACACTCTGAGTCTTTACAAAAAAAAAAAAAAAAAAAAAAAAAAACTCCTTTGGGTTCCTGGGCCTTTTTCTTCTCCTGGGGGTTGTTTACCTTTCTCTCCCATGGCGCCCTGCACAGTTCAGGCTCTTCATGGGCATCTGGAAGGATCTATTTCATGAAGGGAAGAAACTAGCCCTTCGTCTGAATAGGGGTCCCCAGAAGGGAGATGTGGTAGCCTCTGCCCCCCAAACTGGGGAGCTGACCCCTCAGTGGCTATTATGTCCAAACCATAGGCCTCTGTCACAGCCCTCCCGTGATGGGATGGCATACCTCCTCCGGCCAACAGCCCCCCAGGGGGTAGATCCCACCACAGCCTGAAGACCCCGGCAGCAACAATGCACTCTTTAGACTCTTCTAGAAGAAAGCTGCTTGTCCTCCAGTCTCCGACCCCATCCTGACCTGAACACCTACACACAGATAGAGGCTCGCCTGCCTCCTCCGAAGCCTCCAGGGATCTCAAGAGTCTTGCTGAGGAGCGAACAGCGCTTGCACCGAGCAGGCCTTACCCAGCGGTCTCAGGTAGGCCCCTGGGGCCCTTGCCACAGCCCTGGTGCCCACAACCCCTGGGGTAGCCCTGCCCCGCCCTCCAGCTCCCACTGAGAACAGCTCTGCCCAGCCCGATGTACCCCAGCATCCTCAGCAGGGCCTCTGCTGCCATCCCTGGCCATCCCCCAAGCCCCTGCTCCCGCTCCCCGCCCCCAACTAGGAATACACCGGCGCTCCCTCCCAGGGCCCTCCCACTCTCCCTGCGAGGCCTGCCTGCCCAGCTGTCTGTGCAGAGAGCCGCAGCTGCCTCCGGGAACCCAGCCTGCTGAGCCAGTCCTAGTTCAGGCCCGGGGTCCTCGCACCCCACCCTTTCTGCTGTAAGCAGCCACGGGCGTCCCATGGAGCCGTGAGGCATGTGTGGCCCACTGCCCAGGGGAGACAGAAAGCACCTTCTCAGAACACAGCAGCTCCTAATTTCTAGAACTGCAGAGTCATTCGGGAAATGAGAAACAGGGTGTTATGTGTCTGATAGTGAAGATAGGGGTTTAGAGGGGTTGCAGGTGATGGGGGGTGGGTCAGAAAGGATGGCAGTTATACTACTTTTTCTAAAGAAGATTCCAGAAGCCAGCCTGTACAGTAGGATAAGTGTGGTTGGGAGGTGAGAGCCCTGCCAAGAGAGGTTCCCCCCGCCCCGACACCCAAGAACACCCCCTCCCGTGCAGCTCTCCTCCATCAGCTGGTGCCCAGCCCAGCCCCAGTAGGCCGCAGCTTGAGAGGCCCTGGATGCGCAGTCCTTGGCCTCTGCCCTGCCGTGGCTGTCGGGCACCGGAGCTGGGGCCTGGCCACTTCCTCAGACTCGGGCAAGTGGGCGTGGCCTTGTGCCGCCTTGTCATGCCCTCTGGCTTCTCACCAAGGCCATCCAGTCCACCAGCCTTCGTGCCCCAGCCCAGTGACACCACTGCCCTCTTCCCCTGCCAAGCACCTCCCCGTGGGCCGCCTGGGGTCTGCCGACAGAGGGCAGGTCCACTCACAGAAAGGGTCATGTTCCTGGGCACCTGCATTCCACCCCTACACTCCCCCCCACACACAGAGGCACATCAGATGTGGGGGGGCACACCGCCCCCACCAGACCCTGCCACCCCTACACCTGGGAGAGGTGGCTAGGTCACAGGGAGCTGCCCCCTGCGAGGAGTAGAGAAGGGACTGCCCTGATTCACCTTCCAAGATTCTGACCCACAGTGTCCCAGGCTGTGAGGCCTGAAGCCAGGCTTGTAGAACAGATGGTCAAAACCTCGGAAGGCCCCTCCTCGGGGCTCTTTCTGCACAAAGGGAAACAGCCCCACACTGTCACAGAGCACAGGCCGGTCACCACCCGGTACTCACTTCAGACTGTCTCCAGGCTGTCCTTGTTCCTCTGGGAAGGGCCCGAACAATCCCTGCCCCAGGGGGATTCCCTCCCCCTTCTCTGCGGTGGACTGGCCATGGTGTCTCACAGCCAGACACGGATGACAAGGGGACACCTCTGCCTTCCCTGTGAACCTGGCTGAGATGAGCACAGGGTGACCTTGAAGGGGGGAATCAGACAGAGGGGATGGCCTCAGCTCCTGGGGAGAGGTTTTTGGGGGGTGGGGAGAGCAAGCAGGAGAGGGGACCAACCACACGCTCAGGAGTTCAGACCTTTGTCACACCAGCTGGCAGAGTTTCCATCCTCTCCCCCACAAACCTCCTTCCTAATTCTCTGCCCCATACAGGGAGTTTGGGGAACATTCCCAACCAACTACAGCCTAAGAGTGCATGGCAGGGTATACAGCTGATGTCAGTTAATGGTGAAGAGAAGCAGCTCTGGAGTCAGACGGGATCCTAGTCCAGCCACTCACTAGCCGAGAGATCCAGTCACTTGAGCTCTCTGAGCCTCAGTTTCCTTATCTGTAAAATGGTGACAATATCAGTGACCCTCTGCAGGGCTGGTCAGAGGACTGAAAGAAATTCTAGATCGTGCACTTCACACAGGCTTGGCACCTGCGAGGACCTCACCTGACTTTAGCCCAGCTGTTCCGACGAGGAGCCGTAGCTGCAGAACAGTGGGCTCTTCACACCCTCGTCTTGGAGAGCCCGCCTCTCTGGGCAGGGCTGGGGGTCAGGGCCCCAGCGATGACTGCTTGCAGGGACACTGAGGGAATGCTTCTTCCCCAAAGCTGCCTTACTTCCCCTCCCTTCGTTGGCCTCAGCATTGAAATTGCGCTACAGGGGCCCAGGCAGCATCTCGGAGGGCAGGACTCTGCACAAAACTGCTGGTACTGTCAAATAAAGAAATAAAATCTTTTCAGCAGCCCCTGGGTGGCTCAGTCAGTGAAGCGTCTGCTTTCAGCTCAGGTCATGATCCCAGGGTCCCGGGATGGAGCCCCACGTCAGGCTCCTTGCTCAGTGGGGAGTCTGCTTCTCTCTCTCCCTCTGCCATTCCCCCTGCTTGTGCTCTCTCTCTCTCACTATCTCTCTCTCTGTCTCTCTGTCAAATAAATAAATGAAATATTAAAAAAAAAAAACCTGCTGGTAGAGCAGGTTGGGGTGCAAGGGGCCAGCACAGGCCCGTGTAGGGGTGGGTTTGGGAGTGGGGCAACTAGAGGACAGGCCTGATGGGGGGGCCCTGATGGTTCAGCTCCCACCCCCAGCCCCATGAGGCCCAGCACCCCAAGATGTAGCCTTCCTCGGGCTCCCGCATCAGCACTTCCTGGCCTTAGTGTTTGCATTTGTGAAGTCGGTACTATCTCTCCAGGTTGTGGTTAAGATCAAATGAGACAACGCGAACAAAAACCCGCCTCTCTGCGCCAGGCACGGTTTCTGTGTCCGTGTGCTCGCGCTGCCGTAGCAAGGGGTCCCAGACAGGTGGCTTAAAGCACAGAGAGTTATTTCTCATAATTCTAGAGGCTGGGAGTCCGAGATCAAGGTGTCAGCAGGGTTGGTCTCTTCCGAGGCCTCTCTCCTGGGCTTGTATTGGGCATCTTCTCGCTGTGTTGGAAGAGCTGTGTGTCAGTTAGGACCGTGTTCGGCTACTGAAAACTAGAGTCATAAGGGCTTAAACAAAGAAGGGGTCTTTTGTTGTTGTTGTTGTTAATCTCGCACAGAAAAACAAGTTTGAGTTGGCAGTCAAAGGTTGGTGCTACTTCAGGGGGTCAGCCAGACTCCCTCTCCCCTCCTCCTCCAGCACACTTAGCACCTGGCTTTCATCCTCATGGTTGAAAGATGGCTGCTGTGCCTCCAGGCATCTAATCTGTCTTCTAGGAAGGGAGAAAGGGGATAGGGTGAAGTCAGCAGTCAGAGGTAAAGGGCTGACGAACATACCAGATGAGTCATTTCCTTTTTTAATGTCTCCCCGCTGACTTCCACCTCTCATTCCATTGAGCAGAACTGGGTCAACATGGCCACCACTAGCGCCAAAAGATCCTGGGAAGTATTTCACCCGCGTACAAGGCAACCCCCCACCCCAGTCGGGGTTCTACTGCTAGGAAGAAAGGGAAACTAGACATTGGGTAGGTGTCCAGCACACTGGTCTTGGCAGAACTCAGTACCGCGAGGGTGGCTGATGCAGCAGACCCCCGGTGAGGCCAGAACTGGAGCCAAGGGCCCGGCCCAGGACCACCCCGCACCAGCAGCCACGGCTCCAGGAGAGGGCAGAGCCTGGGGCTGCGGGCCTGGGGGACCTGCGTGCCTGGGCAAGCCCGGGCTAGGTAGAGTTTCTTCCCCTTCTCTAACAGTGTGTCCTTCCCTCCCCTTTACACACGGGGCCCCTGGGAGCCAGCGTCCACAGCCCCCACTCTACAGACCGCCGCTCTTATCTCTCACACACACTCGCCACAGGGTCTCCCTGATGCCGTGAGCGTGGCGGCACACATGGGTGGGGGATGGAGACCGCCCCTCATCGCTGCTTCTCGAAGGTCTTCCCCCTCCACTCTGCCAAAGAAGGGCTGCGAAGCTGGGGGGCAGGGGCTGTATGCTAGTTTTATGGTGATTCCTAGGGAGCCACGGCCAGCCTGCGCCTGCTGCGGTCTTTCGTGGACCGGCCACGCGAGTTTCCACCAATTCCCGAGGCTGGGACACACAAGCAAGGTGTTATGCTGGAAAGGGGTGAAGGCAGTTATGGAGAGAGAGGAACCCCAAATTAGTATTTCCATGGATGATGCTGCTGGATACGTGGGCCGCCAGGCTCTGACAGCTGTGTGAAGGACGGCTCTTGCTGCCATCAGCTCAGGCTGAGCCGTTCATGACAGGGCCTTAGGGGCTCGCGCTCATCACACCTGCGTATGGAAGCCCTCCAGGTGCCTTCCTGCCCACGCTCAGCTGTGCTTCATTCTCCAGAAAGTTGCAGCGGACCTGCCGTTCAGGAGACATCACGGACGCAAGGGCTTGCATTTGCAATGGTCTCGGAAACTGTGAAAGCCGGAGTTGGTGGCCCAGGAGAGAAGACCCCAGAGTGGAGAGAGATGAGAAGACTGGACACCGGACAGGGCCTTCTCGGGGGAGGGACTGTGTTAATGGGCTGGGGCCGCCACGATAAGCACCACAGACAGGGCAGTGTGAACAACAGAAATTTATTTCCCCACAGTCCTGGAGGCTACAAGTCCAAGATCAAGTTGGCAGCTTGGTTGCTTCGGAGGACTCTCTCCTTGGCTTGTAGCTAGCCATCTTCTCCCCGTGTCCCCCACATGAGTTTCCATCTGTGGGGGTCTGCGTCCCAGTCTCCTCTTCTTACAAGGACTCCGGTCATAATGCATTAGGGCCCACTCTCATTTTAACATAATTACCTCTTTAAAGATCCTGTCTCCAAAGACAGTCACATTCTGAGGCCCTGGGGGCTAGAACTTCAACATGAACTTGGGGGGACACAGTTCAGCCCACAAGAAAAACCATCCTGGGGACATCTGATGTGGGCGGGGATGGGCCCTGCCTGGCAAAGTGGTGGGGGACACTGAAGGGGCTGCCTAGCTCCCCAGCCCCCACTACTGCCACCACCATCAGGCTGGCCATCTCCTCCCTCCTCCCCACCCACAACTCCCATGGTGCCACACTGCTGCTTACCTCTCAAACCAGCCCCAGCGCCTTCTAAGGCAAGATTAGCTTTTCAAACAACTTCTAAGGCTTGATGACAGCACCTGCTCTTTGCTTGTGGTGACTAATGGGGGAACTTCAGGCAAGGTCAGGAAGGAGGCTGGCACAGGGTACAGTGGGTGAAGATAGGGTTTTCTGGTTGCCCCTCCCCCAAGGCTCCAGGAAGGTGCCTGTCCAGGCCTCTGCCCGGGTTGGGTTTGTCCTGCCTGCTGGCCCAGGCAGCGTTCTGACCTGCCCCTGGCCACAGTGCCAGAGCCTGCAAATCTGGAAGGGGAATGAGGAAGCAAAAGAGGAAGCCGTATCAAGAAGTATAGGGGGAAAGGGCAGGGGCTTCCCCCTTCCCTCTTGCCCGGCCCTGCAGGACTGGAGAGCCCACAGGGGAGACCACATCCCTGCTGGGAGCTACACCCCTTGCCCAGCCTAGCCCCAGGTGACCTGTTCTGCCTGCGGTGACCCAGGCAAAGCACGCTGTTCCTGCACACACTCATGCTTTCTGAAATTCGAGGAGGCCAGGGGGGTGGGGGTGGGGGGTTCCTGCACAGCCCAGGCCCAGCTGGTCGGGCTAATTTTAGGTTTTTCCCCAGCCTGCCCGAGGCCCACTAATCTCCATCCGCCCAGAGAATGCACATTGATCAGATGGTGCCTTCACTCATGGTGTCCCCCACACCCACCCTGCAAGAGAGCCCCTTCCTCGATCTTGTTTCAAGCCCTCTTTTACCTGTCCCTGTTCCACCCCTCCAAAGAAAGCTGGCCTGACCACCACTTCCAGAGAGAGCTCTCCTCCCCCAGCACCTGGGGCATTTGTGGACTGAAGGTGCAGTGGAGCCCTGTGCTCCCAGCACTGTCTTAGTACCACGCCCAAAATAAGCACTAGGTAAGTACGGTTGGAATGAATGAATGAATGAATGAATGACCACTTTATTACACAGCAGCATCGTGTGTCTCACAGAGGTTAGGTCCAAAGTCAGCATATAAGATCTAAAGAGCTCAAAGTTTAAATCACCCTTGAAACTCCATCTGGAAGGTGTAAATCCCCTGCAAAACCTAAGGAGAGGGACCTAGTCCTTCTCCGTCCTCCCCCCGGACTCCCAGATGTCTGGCCAAGAAGCGGGGCTGACAGGTGCTTTGCAGGGATTGTCAGGGTTTATCCAACACGCCCCCCAAAGAACCCACATCTAGAAATCTTAAAAATAAGAGGCTCTCTATTGTCTCTCATTCTCCTCCAGGGGCTGCTCCTGCGTTGCCGTGGCAACCAGGCCAGGGTCTGGTAGCTCCTCGGAAGGTCCAAGAGACTGAGGATGAAGACAGTGAGAGGCACAGAGGTGGCCCCAAGGCAGACAGCAGAGACTGGACGCCCAGAGCGAACAGCCAGTACGCCCAAGTCTTAAAGAACCCTGCAGCATAGGGGAAACGCTTTCCAACTTCAGGCATGAAAAGGGAAGTGCCCTAGGCTGGAGCCCAAAACTACCAGCCAGGAGGGGACGGCTGTTCCTCTTAGCTCATCTTTCCCCTAGAGCCCAGTGGGTTTTCCCCACCTTTTTATTTGACAATTTCCAAACATAGAGAAAAATGGGAAGAATACACGACCACTCAAGAAGTCTCCATCTGGATGTAACAATTGCTAATCTTCTGCCCAAGTCTCCATCTACCTATCTATATTCGAAACAAATTGAGAGTGAGGTGTAGACATGGAGACGCAGGCGCCCTAATTGCTTTAGCGGCCTCTCCAAAGAGTTGTCTACTCTCCTGCATAACCGCAAAACCAAGTGCAACAACTATTTGAATTAAAACAAGAGCTTGGGGCTCCCGGATGGCACAATCGGTTAAGCATCCGACTCTTTGTGGTTTCAGCTCAAGTCACGATCTCAGGGTCATGAGATCAAGCCCCACGTTGGGCTCTGCACTCAGCATGGAGTCCACCTAAGATTCTCTCTCCCTCTGCCCCTCCCCCCATACATGCTCGCTCTCTCTCTCAAATAAATAAATACGTCTTTAAAAAAAAAAAAAAACTTGTAACGAATATTTTTTCCAAAGTAAAGAAGCTTTGCATGACTAGAAAAATAAGGGAGGGTCAGTGATTGTAGAGTAAAATCATACCAACCCAAGCCTGGATTTGTCCTCTAAAACTTCTAAATTGGGTTCTCATCACAGAAGAACAAGTAAGCCTTTCAGCTCTGCCAAACATCTACCCAGGGAGCCTCTCGGTATATATTTAACAGCAAGCCTGCAAGTCATGTATTTATACTTCCCGAAATAATGTTTTGTGAAACTGGGGTTATTCTACAAACATAGGCCAGTCCCATAGTAGGTGCTTAACCAGTCCGAGCACTAGAATTGGTTATGGACTCCAGGGAGGTAAAGATCAGAATCACCGGAGTCCCTGACTCCTGACATGCCAGGGACTGTGCTTAACCCCTTCCAAACACAATCTCGTTTAATCCTCACGAACCCCTGCGGCTGAATCCTAGTATAATCCCCAATGTAGAGATAAGGAAACTGAGGCTCAGAGAGGTGAACAGAAGTCACACAACCAGTGAGTAGCAGAGGCAGCTTCTGAACTGGCCGCTCAGGAGCCAAGTCCCAGATTTTCAGCCACTGAGCGCCAGAAATGGGATGTAGGGCAAAGGAGACTGTGTGGGTTCCCATGCAGACGGGTGTGGGTGGCAGTGAGGGAGCAGACCATGGACGTTCGGGTGGTTGGAGCTGCTGTGTCACCATTGCTATGGTCTTGCATCCTACAGAGCGAGGGACGCAGTTTCCTCTGTGAGCCTTCTCTCCATAAATACTCCGTAAACACAAGCAGGTATGAAGAAATGCAACTTTATTATCTCCCAAGCAAATGTCCAGGTGACAGAGTGCAGGGGAGTGCCTCGACCCACCCATTCGCATCCCCTCGACAACTGCAGGGGTGCGCTCAGGTTGTATCCTGAGATCCTGCATCGTGTCCCGGGGGAATGGTTTTTCCGCAGCAGATGACCACAGATAGATACCCCACATTCCTCTGTAACATGCAGGACAGCTGGGTGGGTTATAAGGGAGGCCAGAAAGGGAGCAGAGATGGTGACACTTGGGATGAGAGAAGGAGAGGCTGCCCCAACAGATTCCATCATTTGTTCAATTTATTCAGGGTTCACAAAATATGAAGATGGAAACAAAGAGGAGATCTTCGTTCTTTTCCTCAAAGAGCCAAACAAAGCCTTTTTTTTTTCTTTTGAACAAGACCTTTGTACGTGAGGAATGGGCGAGTAGCAGAGTACACGATTAGTTTAAAAAATATTAATGAGAACTTGAACTTTCACCTTAGTCTGTGCTCCATCTGCCGGGGGAAATTTTAGGATTTATTTTGGAGGTTAAATTAAGAAAAATATCTAGGTGCCATTCAACTTCTATGGAGGAAAAAAACAGCCTTGCAAATCAAGCTATTGCCTTGAGAAAGATGTTCTAAATTACATGATCTCCCCCTACCCTACCTCCAGCTTAGCTTTTAACAAAATGTGTTCTCCCCATCCTGTGTAGAAGCGAGGGAAGAGCTGGCCCCTCCAGCCCAGGAAAAAGCAAGCAGCCTAAGCAGAGCAGGGAAGGGGATACAAAGCATCCCAATGTATGTCCCAATCGGTGGGAGGTGGCTAGGATATAAACAAGAGCAAGGTGAGGGGAGAGGGGACCCCTTCTCCTCCACCAGCCCTACCCGACCCCCGTTCCCTACTTCCTGCTCAGGTCTCTGGGGAGTGGCTATCTGTACCTGCCTGGGATGCAGCCACACCTGTGTCCACCTGAGGGTCCGGCAAAGCACACCTTACATTTGAGCTCTGGCAAGCCACGCTTGGACCCTGGGGACATGGGCTGGACTAAGAAGGAGCTGCAGTCTAGATGGGGAGATTCGCAGAGGAGGTCAACGTAGCAAGGGAGTTAGGGCACAAGCGAACTGCTAGGGGAACCAAGTGCAAGCTCCAGGCTGACCACAGAGGGGCCCTCTGCCCCAGTGGGAGCCAGGTAGGACAAGTCAGAGGTGCGATGCCGCTGGGAGCGTTGCGGGGCCACGGCATGGTCTGTGGATGCAGCAGCCAGTGTTCAATGTCATCGTTCCTTGCTCTGCAGAGCTGGCCTGGGGACAGGTGGGCATACTTGCGTAGAAGCCACGGAGCCAGGTCCCAGAACAAAAGCAACCCAGACCCTGGCCCCAGGGCTTTTGACCTTCGGTATCACAAGAGCACCTCTGATGTAATGAGACTGTCGCAAATGAGGATCAGTGGAGGCAGGGCCTCGAGGGAAACTCACCATGAGAACAGGTGGTGATGGGTCTCAGGGCCCAGGTTCAACACAAGGGGTTAGTGACCCCAATTCCCCCTGGAGTGGCCTTCGGAGACCACGGCTGAGCACGAGACTGTACACTGACCATTTGGGAGGCCCGGAGTGGGGGGGCTTTTCTGCCGTCTGAACTAAAAGCGGAGCAAGGGCATCATACCCAGCAAGAACAAGGAGGCCTTCTTCTGCGCCGGGCCTTTTCCCAGCAGCAACTCCCTTGTGGCAGGGGCAGGAGCAGCGGCAGCCAAAATGAGTTGGATTGAAGTCTCCATCCACTTACTGTCCCCCTGACGTTGGGAATCCTGTGCCATGCAGAGTGCTCGTCTCCAGGTCCTGGCCCCTTTTGTCCCTCTGCTGTCCAAGATCCTGAGCCTCTCTCCTATTACAGACAAATCCCCAAGTGCCCGTAGCTCTGTGGTCCAGTGTGATTGACTGCAGAGGGGGTTGGCTATCCAGCTACTGGGAGAGGCCATCACATGCCAACGGTCCCCCCTCCTGAGTCTCAACACAGGAGTGAGCGCCTGTGTGTCACCCAGCCTTCCCCACCCCAAAGAGGGACACCTGCAGCTTCGGGTCTTCTTTCCCCCAATCAGTATCTGCCAGCCTGAGCTCTTGCCCACAGCCACTGCCGCCACACCTACATCCAGAAGCCTTCCCACACTGAAGGCAGGGGGGCCAAGCATACACAGGGCTTTCCTTCCTTCCTTTGCCTATGATGCCCTCTTTCCTCTTCCTACCCAGATTCGCCTGGCAAATGCTTAGAGATGCAACTTAGGCACGCTGGCTATAGAGAGCCATCTCCGAATCCCTAGAATGAGTTTCATTTCTCCAGTACCCTACACAGACCTTGCTCCTAATGTTTCATTGATTCCTCTAACAAATACTTAAGTACCTACTATGCACCTGTTCTAGGTCCCGGGGATGCAGCAGTGAACAAAAGAACCAAAAAAAAAAAAAAAATCCCTGCCTTTATGGAGGCTACACTCTTAAGTGTGTGGGAGGAAGACAAAAAAATAAATAAGTAAGTAAACTACATGGCATATCAGATTTGAAGTTCTGTAAAGATAAACAAAGCAGCAAAGGGGACGAGGCATGGAGAGATCAATTATGTGTGTGTCTCTCTCACTGCATGGTCCCAGAGGATAGGCATTTGGTTGTGTTTCCCTTCTGCCTTACCAGGAACCCTACTGAGTGGTCCTTTCCACCAGGGCTGCCACGTGTGTGGCCATTTACCCCTCAAGAGCCCTGAGATCCCTGGGAGTCTAAACATGTGCCTCCCCCTCCCCAAATCACCCAACCGGGCTTCAAGGAGTGAGGGCCCAAGATAGTCAAAAAGGGGCCCCCACAGGATCCCAGGACAACCCAAGAAACCTCAGCCAACTCAGGACTTCTTGAAACCAATTCTGGGGACTGAGCCAATGTCATTTCTGTGAGCCCTGAAGGAGGAGGACTTCAGGCAAAGAATTGATCAAAATTCTGATTTTCAACAAACCTATGAATCACAATGAAGTATTAACAGCCAGATGACTAGCAGACAGCCCCGCCCAGGTAACTTCATAGGAACCATAGTCCACTTGGAGATGCTGGCTCTGGACATGGGGAAAAGAAATCAGCTTTAATGCTGTTTTCTAGAAGTTTCTTTTTCATGGTTTATTTTTTTTTAATCAATTATACTAGAAATGGGTATCATTTCCTTCCAGGCTGCAGCTTAGATAGGCAGCCTGTGTTTCAGGAGACACCTACCCAATCCCTACCCCCGATTTTCCCATGGGCCATCCCTGACCCAAGGTGGCCTAATCACTTTCTCCTAAGGATGTGGAAGCGAGTCCCTTGGCCTAGAGGTGCTGCTGCTTTTTGGGAGCTAGCTCGGGGGCAGTGCAGCTAGGAGGTGACATAAAGTTTGTGTCAGTGCCACATGTAAGGCAAAACTCCACAAGCTGTCAAGGGGACCATGAAGCAAGTGTGCAAAGGGGTGGGGCTGTGAGAGAGAGACAGAGACCGAGAGATGGAGAGGTGGGGAGAGGCAGAGAGAGGGAGTGAGAGAGGGGCTGGGTCTAATCATCCGACACAATGTGCTCTGATACGTGAGCAGTAGAGACATGCCCAGAAGAGGGGCACGTGGCTCTGCTTGAGGACACCAGACAGGTAAATCTTCCTGGCAGAGAGGCAATGCCCAAGGTGAGCACTGAGGATGAGTAAGAGTGAGGCAGGGAGGAAAGAAGCAGAAAAGGGAGTTTCAGTCCACGCGTATCAAAATTCAGAGGCATGAGGCATCATGGCGTGTACTGGGAAGCCCAGTGAGTCTGGAATGACTACACAGGGAGTAAGACTGAAGAAATAGCAGGAACTGAGACCTGAGGGCACATACGTCATCCTGAAGAACTTGGCCTTGGTGGCCATCCATGCGGCGATGTTCACGGGACAGCTAGAGATGAAATGCGTAGGTGATGGAATGATTCATTAAACCTTAGAAGCAGTATGAGGACTAAAGACAGATATCAAAACATTGGCAACACAGAGGTCATAGAAATTCTAACATGGATGAGAAATGAGACAGAGTGTGGGAGAAAAAGCACTACGCTGAGCACAGAACCCTGAGGAGCAAGACTCGGGTCTCAAGACCCTGAACCTCCATCAAGGAGTCTCAGAAGAACTGGTGAATGAGTAGAAGGAGTGCCAGGTGAGAAAGAGGCTATCTTGGAAGCCAACGAAGTCAGAAGTCCTAAGAATGAGATTGTGGCCACCAGGTCGAATCAACAAAGCAGTCCAAGAAGATAAGGAAGGACATGGATCCAGTGGGCTTGATCATCTGGAACTGGGAACTTCTGGAAACAGTTGTAGAAGTAGATGCACAGATGGGGAGCAATAAGTGGTGGGGGCCTTCCACCCACTGAGGATGGCTCTTTCACTAAGCTCAGGGCAAAAGGAAAGGAAAGAGGGAGTACAAGATCAAAGGACGGTGCTTTGGGGGTGGAGGAAAGTTTGAGCATGTTTCCAGGTGGAGGGGAACCGGGGAGAGGTTGAAGGCACCACAGGGTGATAGGAGTGGATGGAGCAAGTCCTGGAGGCGCCAGAGGGAACAGAATCAAGTGGAGGGGATGGACTGGACCCTTAGAAGGAACACCTAATCCCCAGAGACAAGGGTGGGTGGGTGGGTCTGTGTAAACACAAGGGAAAGCAGGATTACCAAGCTGTACCTGCATTCCATCCAGGGTAAACAGTGGAGGAATATTACTAAGAGCTTACCTGAGGATCCTGACCCTTTCCACAGGGAGTCCAAAAAAACTTTCTAATTCCAAATCAACCCCAGGAATAAGGAAGGATCAGAGTTTGGCTCAGAAAACAGGCAGTTTGTATCAGCTATTTCGGGCATGGAGTAGTTCGAGGTGATAACAAGGTCCAGGATTTGGATGTGGTCTGGTGATGAAATGGAGCAGAAGTAAGAGTCATCAGAATTGAGGAGATCAAAGAAATCTGCAGCTAGGCTCTGGAATAGGTATATCAGGTAAGAATGATATTTAACTGCAAGCAACAGAAAATGACTACAGTGGCTTACAGGAACAAGGGGGTATACATAATACAAAGACAGAAATTGACAGATGTTAATTAATGATAGTTCAATAACCTTTTGATGACAGGGTGACCTCCATCATCCATTTCCTCATGGTTCAAAGATGGCTGCCTCTGCTCCAGCCATCACATTTGCAATCAAGAAGGGAAGAAGGAGAAAAGGTGGTACCAACCATAACAATAACAGGTGTTCCCAGTTATTAGGAAAGCAAAAGCATTTCCAGAAAACACTGCCTCAACCCGAGGAGACCCCTGCCTAGCTCTCCTTGAGCTAACAGAGTCACATGGTCTCTCCCAGATGCAAGAGAACCAGAACTGGAAATGAGACTTCCGTGAAAGATTTACATCCTGAGGCTGGGCACACTGCTGCATAGAACTAGATTCAAGGAAGAAGAAGGGACTGGTATTGGTTAGGCCAGCATGCAACCCATGGCAGCGATCCTTGTCCTGCTCCAGAGGGTTAGGACTCAGGCCAGTGAGGGATGGGATGGGGAGGAGAGTAACAGGAAGGTGGCCAAAGGCCAGAGCCTCAGGGTCCTTGGACTCCAGGCCCAAGTTTACACTGTGCTCAAAGGGGGGCTCTTTTTTGGAGGTTTTTGCAGGATTTTGAGCAGGTGTGTGACAGGTAGAGCTGCACTCAGGGAGACGGAAGAGCCAGCCTTGGTCAGATGTAGTGGAGAGGCAGAGGGGGACTACATCACCAGTTCAGGTGGGAGCAGTGGCTGCCCAGCCTCTCATACCCCCTTGAGGCCTCTGGGCACCACAGACATGTGAACTGGACAACCCAGGCAGATGTGTTAGTCTGCTCTGTTCACAAGAGGAAGTCAAGGTCCTGTGGCACACCATGAGAGGAGGTTCAGGTCAGATCAGCCCTCTGCAGGCCTCATTGTCCCATCCCTCCAGCCTCCTCCACATGTGCTATGGTCCTCACCACGGTCCTCTCATTTGATGCTGGGCCTCTTATCCAGCTACCCGGAGGATCTTGTCACGGTATTCAGGTTCCATGCCTCAGCAATACTGAGTAAGAGCTTCCAGGTTTCCTGCCCCTACCCCCTCCCCAGGGACCTCTGGTCCCACTAGAAAAATAGACACAGGGGCGCCTGGGTGGCACAGCGGTTAAGCGTCTGCCTTCGGCTCAGGGCGTGATCCCGGCATTATGGGATCGAGCCCCACATCAGGCTCTTCCGCTATGAGCCTGCTTCTTCCTCTCCCACTCCCCCTGCTTGTGTTCCCTCTCTCACTGGCTGTTTCTATCTCTGTCGAATAAATAAATAAAATCTTTAAAAAAAAAGAAAAGAAAAGAAAAATAGACACAGCACACAGAGGAATAGACTATAGGTAAGACACTTGCTTTGTGGGGCCAAGAAGGCTGGGAGGGCAAAGCTGACCCCATTTCAAACCTGGGTGACCCAACCTGCAGGCCATGACAGTCCAGGGGATTTGGGAAGAAGTTGTACCCCAGTGTGTGGCCTGGATGTCAGGCTTCGTCTCAGATTGGCCTGACAGCAAGAAGATGAGGCCTTCCTACTGAGCTCCCCATCCCTCAGTCCTATATCCATTTCACCAAACGTGCCCTACATCCTCTAGCCACAGGACCTTTGCACAAGCTGTCAGTCTGCCTGGAAGGCTCCTCCTCACACTGTTTTCCAAGTTAACTCCCACTCTTTCTTTTGACCCTGGCTTAAATATCACTTCCCTAAGAATGCCTCTCCTGACCCTTTGCCTGATCAGTTCTTTCCCTGGTTTCCCTCATATGAACATGTGATTCTGTATTGGTTAAACTAATTACCATCAGTGACTCAGTCAAATCTGAGGTCTCTGTGAGCAAGCACAACAGAGGTTGTTTTCCCTTAACTGGAAAGTTCAGTGTGGGGTGGGTAGCCCTCCTCGATCCTGTAGCTACACCCTTTGGAACACATGGTGCCCAAGGTCATCAAAGCAGAACAAAGAGAGTTGAAAGAAACATACCAGCTCTCAAAGTCTTTCTGTAGAGGCCCCACGCAACACTGCAGTTCAAGGCCTTGACCAGAATTAATCATACAGCCCCACCCGATCTAAACTGTAAAGGGGCTGCAAAAAGGAGGGGAATACACAGAATATTTGGGGAGCACTGTCTCTGCACAGCTTTTCCTGAGAACCCTTTGTTGCAGGTGTCATTTTACATCTATCTGCAAGGTTCTTAGATGACTTCTGTGTCTCTTGCTAGGCTGTGAACCCCATAAAGGCAGGAACTGTGTGTGTGTTGGCTTACGGTCGGTCTTCAGTGTGCCTGTACATAGTAGCTGCTCACTCAATAGGACCAACCTGAACAATCAGTCAGTCAATCAATCAACGGAACAAACAGACAATGGGCAGGGCAGCTGAGAGTCCACCCCTGGAGACACAGAGCATCAGCTCAGAGGGGTGAAGTTGAGTTAGGGATCAGAGCGGCAGCTCGTTTTGACAGGGAAGAGCAAGAAGAGCTGATAAGGAGAGGTGTGAGTGGATTCTCCCAGCATCTTCTAGCTCCCTAAATCCGATTCTGCTAATCTACTTGCTGCGCTGTGGCCCCTGGCTGCCTGGGGCGAGTAGAGAAGCAAGGAGCTGTGGGAGAGAAGGGAAGGCCGCCTAGCCTTCACCGACACCCACTCCTTCCCCTCCGACCTACCACTGCCGAGCATTGTGTAGCGGCCGCAGAATGGGTAGCATCTATAATTAGGTGCCGTGCAAAGGGGAAGCAGTCGCAAAAAAGCAGTTTTAGCTCAGTTAGCAGTCTGGCTAACTTAAAGGGGAGGCTCTGTGTTCCAGGACAGATGGCTTAGAAACTGGTCGCTGACTACTGGCAGGCAGGGCAGAAGAAACTGCTCAGGAACACAAAGCCTTCAAAGCTCCCACGAGGCAGCAGACTCTAGAACAATCTAAACTCAGCTCTGCCTCTTATCAGCTCTGTGGTTCTGGCCACATTACCCAGCTTCCCTGTAGACTTCTTTGTCATCAATTCTAACATGTACTTTTTTTTCTTCGCATTTTAACACCTCTGAAATTAGGATGCAATTTGCAATCAGTGACAGATCGCAATATAGTTGATTGCGATTTTTTTAATGTACATGAAGCAATGGTGAGCCTTACCACCAAGGTGTGCTGGATTTGATGAAATATGGTATTTCCCTTTTATTTTTGGATCAGCAATCATATAGGTAAAGCCTCTGGCATGGGACCTGAACATAATAGAGACTCAAGAAAAAAATTGCTATTTTAACCCTATTACTTCAAGATACTAAAAACGTATTTAGAGTCTCTGTGATTTGTTTGACTCCTAGTCTCAGACTCTGTATGGGCCTTAGGAGGTGTCCTTGCTGATGTTCTCTGGCTTTGCAGGTGAGACTAGAATTAAAGGCTAGAAGATGGGGAGGAAGGGAAGGGCAGAGGGAATTTAGCAAGAGGAAAAATGAAAGATGAAATATTAGTTGATCACCTCATTGGAAACTTACAAAGGCAATTGAAATGTAGGAGATGCTGGTTCCAAGCCTGGGAAAGGCAAATGATGAAGCCTAAGGACTGATTCATCGAGGAGCAAAGAACATCCAGAACAAATCATCTGTAGCCTCAGAGAACCAGACCTGAAAGAATCAAAAAAGTTGTAAGTTGAAAACATACAACTTTTTCTTTTCTTTTTTCCTTTTAATTGAAAAAAATAGAGACCGTTGCTTGATGCAAAGCTCCCTATTGATTTTTAAAGAAATGGAAGAACACTGTTAGGTACCTGGCAGTAGTTCTGGAAAAAAATGCTTCATTTTACCTCTGGCTTAGAATACAGCTGCTTCCCCCACTTATTGTCCACCCCCCCCCCCACACACACACACAAGTGATTTGCTCAATTTGGATTATAGCAATTTTGTTAAATTCCGTTAGTGTGTGAATATCCGTGTGTTTATACTTGAGTTTAATATTTGAATGTTTAGATTGGTTTTTGAAATGCTTTTTGTAAAAGGATTTCATTACTTAATGGAGTAGGGTAATATTTACAGTAAGATCAACGTTTGATCTGTATTGATCTGGAAAAGTTCTGCCGGATGTCAAGTGTTTATGGTTTTGCAGGTCCCAGTTATAAGAATCAGGGAAGGACATTTAAAATATCAAGATAAATAAGCTCACCACGAAATTTGTGTGAGTAGTGACTCAGGATGTTCATTATTGGGCGGAGAATTATTAATGAATTATTCTAGGGGTAGAATTGCCAATTGTTATGTTACCTTGATGGCTGAACAGAGCTCATTTGAAAATGCTCAGTTTTGTATACAATTCACCATAGGATTATGTAAGTGTGGCCAATTCTGCTCAAGGAAAGTATAAAGTTGTATGTATGACAGAATTATATTCAGAAAATACGGATCATACAAAAATGCAGAACTGAGTTTTTGATCATAAGATAACTTGGCAAGTAACAACATGTTTATAAATAATGTCTATGATGTAATTTGTTCTTTAATTTAATCAAGATGCCTTTTCTTTAGAGATAATTTTTGTCAAAACAGTCAGTGATGGAACTTACATTTGAAATGCTGAGTTGGAAATTGGGCTGTTTAAATGTAATTTTAATTGAAAACATTCCATAGTGTTAGGGTTAAGTTGCTTGGTAATTTTGATCGGGGCACACAATGATTATTAGCAAACTCAAAGGGATCCTATGTTTTTAGCAGTATCTCATCTACCCATCACCTGGCCTGTGTTCTGGAATGGTTTGTGGTGAAATCACCATAAAATGGGCCTGGCCAACTGGACCCTTGGGATCAACCCGGGCTTACAAACAGACAATAGACACTTAACACAGATATTACACTGTTGATATTTTATATTTTTTTGAAAGTAATTTTTATCTCTTAACTTGAAACTTGTTTACTGCTTAGTCAGTACCTACCCCTCTGCTGGTTCTAGAAATGGCTGGAAATGGATTTGCACGACACTGGGGGTGGCTGGGAGAGTGTGCAGCGGATTTGGAACTGGTATAGCTGGATGCACTGGGCTGTGTGGAAGCTGCACCCAGACTGTGACTATACACATGGATCCTCAGCCTGGAAGAAATCAAGCTTCAGTTTGATAAATTTGATCTGGGCCATCTCCAGCACATTTTATGTACCTTATGTACTGTTCCTCAGACACTGTGGCAGTACAAGTAACATCTTCTGCATGATCCGGAAATAGCTGGAGATATTGCAGCTCCTTCTTGGGGGTCCTGCTGGCAAGTGGAGGCCAAGTGCCTCGTCCATTAGTCGCAGCAACCCGGGCATGTGCCATAGAGTGCTGTCACCCAGATGGTGCCTGGACTGGGAAGAGCCTGTCTTCTGAGCCGTTCTAGGTCTAAACAATCCTTTCTGGAAGGAGTGGGATTAAGCCACAGTGGTTGGCAGCTTCCCCGGGCTCTCTTCCACTGTAGCAGAGTCTCGAGAAGGCTGAATTCCAGCCAAGACTGCTGCTTGAGTGTCGGCCTGGATGGTTCTGATCCCTGGATCCTTCTTCTTCCAGAAGGTAACCCACAGCTCACACTGGCAGAGGTCACTGATTGCCCTTCCGTGGGAGGTCAGGGATGCCTCTACTGGCTGGGGTTTGTCCCACCTGGCACCCTCAACTCATTTTTGGGGGGATAGGTAATGAACTGGGCAGAAGAGAGTGGGTTAATAGAGCTCTGCATCTTCTTGCCTTCCTGACCAGCCCAGCATGCACTGCCTGGGTGGCGGGTTTCCTATGTAGGTATTATAGGCTGCCTCCTGCCGTACCTCCCTCACAAGTGCACACACTCATGCTTATTCTCACACATGCTCATTCACCTGTGTGCATTTCACACTCACACATCCTCGCCGCCAAATGGGCAAACCACCCAAGGGAACCATGCATGGCACATTCCTCAGCTTGATAGGTGTTCTTTTGCATCTATCCCCTGCCAGCCCCCCAAGGATGGTATCATTCGCCAGGACTTAAGACCCAACTTTCCACCCTAAAACCCCGGGCAGAGAGGATCTGGCTACCTATGGGATCGCAGATAACTATCATCTTTGTCATGACAGATTGGAGGATGTCAAAGAGCCTTCTGAACTCTGGTCCACACCAGTATGGACAGACAGACAGCACAGATGAGTCCCTGCAACTGGGGTGCCCCACTGCTGCCACGAGTGTGCCCACGAGATCCTCAACTGCTATCCATAACCACCTAACTGCAAACCCTTGGCTGGCATCCCCTCCCCCAAATACCTATTCAAAATACTCGAGGTTAACTTGATCAGGTTTCTGTAATCAAAGAGCACACCCTTATCACACCAGGAATAATAAAAATTTTCTGTTTACTATATCCCAAAACTCACTTTTCCATTACCACCTTGTCAACAGACCTCCTCAAAATGACAGGAATATTATTTGGACCCCAAATTGAGCAAAAATTCCTCAGGAAACCATGGACTTGCTCTCTTCTGCCCTCATCCAAGGCTATCCTAACTCAGCCCACCCACGTCTGCCTGATGTAGAAGCCTCCCAACCATGTATACGGGGCCACTATGTCGGTAGGAAACTTCTGCTCTTACGCCTATTTTTCATAGACTCTAGTTCTGTGTGAAGCCAATTCATGTCCTGGGGCCTTATGGCTTGGAGAGACAAGCTTAGTGGAAGCAAGCATTGGTGGGCCTTGAAGGCTGACTTCTGTGGCTTGAAACGACTCTAAGAGATAGGCAAACTTAGCCCTGGCCACTTAGAGTGGGCACTTGACTTTCAATGATTGGCATTTTCAAACAACTAGCCTAGGTAACCACTCGACGAAAGTCTTGTCATACCATCCCAGACCATTGGAGCCAGCTGAGGGCACCCTAACTTGGGAAAAATCCTCTATTCTGAAAAAAAATTGTAGCTAAGCATCCTTAGAACCACCAGCATGATCAGACACTAGCAACAGACTGTTGCGTTCAGCAGCCCCTGGACCAGGTCCTGCATCATTCTGTAGGGACTTCAGGGTGCAGAGGATAGGGGAGGCCTGCTCTGCCATTATAACCTTTCCAGCATGTTCCCTGGGGAAAAGTCAGAGCACAGGTATGATTGCTGTCAGGACGCCAACCCAGAAGGACCCAGATGTCTGGTCTTCTGGCAGAACGGGCTGCAAAGTCAAGGTGAGGCCCAGAAAGACCCTGAAGCCTTCTTTACCCATCTCAGATGCCAGAGGCCCCTGGAAAACCAGACTCTGTGATGGTCTTGGCCTCTTGAATTGCTGGTGTTATGGACGGCGTCATCAACACGATGAGCATGACCTCCTGGACCAGAGTCTTGCTTCCAGCCGTCATAGCCCTACTCATCAAGGGCAGGTTCCAATCCACTGGACCTCAGTTGGCACCCCAATTCTGGAGGCATAGTTTAAGGCCTAATATGTGCCCAACCCATTTCATTGTCCCTCGCTTTTGTTTAAAAAAAAAAAAAAAAAGTGAGCCAGACCCCAGAGAGGTCCTACCATTGCCACACACAGGGCTGATTTTCAGCCAGAATCCATTCTGCTCAGTAGGTGCTTGCGCAGTTCTAGTTGTTAATTTTTTTTAACATGACCACTGGCTACACGTCAGTCAAGATGACCTATTCTCTTACCCTGCCTCTGATGAGTTTTCTGACTCTGTCAGTCTTCATATGACCCAGAACACACTTTGCACAGGAAGCACAGATTTCCAACACCATGCAATGCCCCTCAGTCCCAGGCACCGCACTCCGCCCAAGGACAGCTCAGAGAATGTGCAAGGGCCCTGAGAATTCTCAGGGACTTCCTGGTTATCACTGGCCCCAGGGACCTCACTCCAGACCTGCTTGCTTCACTCAGGGGAATCAGATATCTGGCACATCAGAGGAAAACCTACCACAGATGTCTAGAGCCTTCAGGCTAAAGAGAGATAATTCCAGAATGGTGGCATCATCTGGACCTCTCACCCTTCTCTGCAACCTGCCCTTGCTGAGGTTGGGAAGGCCACTTTCTGATTGCTATAAAGTTGCCAGGGTGGCAGATCCTGTCACATGCTGCCTTCAAACACCCCTGACGGTGCACATTCTATCCAGGAAAGTGGAGCCTTCTCTGCCTGCCCCCACTTCCCCAACAAGAAGAGGAATGAGAGGGGTCAGGGCTGGTTAAAGTCTTACATGTTATTTTATTCTTTTTTTTTTTTTATTTTTTTGGACAGTCTTATTCCCTGGACTTTCCCTCTTTGGGCTTCTGCTCTCCCCAGCTTAGGGAGCTGTCCCCTGGCATTTCTGACTTTCAGGCTCACCCTTGGCCTTCATACTGGCCACTCTGACAGCTCCCCAGAACTGAGTGGCACCTGCACTCTGCCCGGCACCTGTCTGGGCGGGGATGTCAGCTGCCTCAATATCATTCCCTCTTTCCTTTAAAGGCGTAACATGGTGTGTCTACCCCTGGCTCAGCTCAGGAGCATGTCAGACCTATTTCTTTCTGTCCCCCTTCCACAACTCCACCAGGACCCAAGGTATCTGGGGCCACATGTCCTTCTCTCAGTTCACTCATGTCTTGAGCTGTTGAAAGGGCGGATGCCCCCAGGGTTAAGTCACGGGGGGGCTGCACAGAGCCTCGGGGCACAGGTGGTGTTGTCTCAGCAGGACGGTCAGGGTAATGAACAAAGGAAGGTCCTCCCTGGAGCTGTGACAGGCAAAATTCACCTAATAATTAAGAAGATACTTTTATTCTGGCTATTGTGCTAAAAAGCACATTAGTGAGGAACATCTCAAAGCAAAGGAAGGGGGCCTGGAATTTTATAGAGGCAGGTAAACAAGGGGGTCATCTAGGAGTCTTATGGGAGTCACAAGAAAAGATGGAGATGAGACCTCTCTTGGAAACACTCAGGGCAGTGTGGTCTTTGTGGTTACCTGTTTTTCCATTTCCAAAACACAAAAGTGGAGGGGAGGGGATTTCTTAAGCATCATGGCTGAGGTTGCACAGGGCTCAGATGAAGTTCAACATTGTCATAACCACCTTTCATTCGAGATGAATGTTGTCACTGAATAACTCAGAGGTAGTCATAAACCTCCTGAGTGGGATAAAGCAAGGCCTAGGAAATAGTCCCTCCAGGATTCTGGCTGGTGTCATTCCTGCAAAACTGGTGAGCCATCTCTTGAGAGGTGGGGCAAAGGTCAGTGGTTTTCAGATCCTAGGCATCAGACATCTTCAAAGAGGGATACCCCAAATGGGGAAATAATGCTATAGAAGATGTATTAGAGTAAGGAGCCAGTTGAACCTTGAGAATTAACCAGTCCAGTGGATTCCAGAGGTCCACAGAGGGAAATCTAACAATATCACTGAGTTACTTGACGCTGAGATAGCCATGCTCTTGGTGGTGTTATCCATGGTCTGCAAAAGCATGTGTGACCCAAGCATTTTGTCGGACTTCTCTAGCGGCCCAGCAGCAGCTTGTCCAGGGAGAATTTCAGCCCAGGCACGGTCTGCTGCGGTGCTGAGTCCCTTGAGGTTAATGCCGATTATGGGGCTTCAGCTTGCAGAACTTCTTCAGATTCTAGGGGAAAGGCCAGCTGCAAGGCAACTGAGTGTGCTTCGGTGACAATCACTCTAGTCTGCCGCTGACTGCTAGTACTTTCGGGAAAGCATCAGAGAAAAACAAAAAACCGATCCGCACATGACAAAATAAAATGGCTGGGGATAACATGTTACTGACAAGTTCCTATTTTTAAAAAAAATTTTAAGATTTTATTTATTTGAGAGAGAGACCACAAGCAGGGGGAGCAGCAGGCAGAGGAAGAGGGAGAAGCAGACTTCCCACTGAGCAGGGAACCCAATGCGAGACTTGATCCCAAGACCCTGAGATCATGACCTGAGCCGAAGGCAGTCAGATGCTTAACCGGCTGAGCCACCCAGGCGTCCCCACTGACAATTTTCTAAGGTGTAATATCTCTTGGGAGTTCACAACAGAAACAGTACAACTGACAAGGACACTGGGTCGTTTAGATGGCACACAAACCAATATAATAAACTCGATCCACAAAACCTTGTAGACAAAATAACTATTAACACAATGACTAACTCTGTTTTCAAAGAGGAGCAGATATTGTATCTAATTTATAAAAATGGAGGAACACAATCTTCACAGAGGAAAAAAAATCTCCAGCTATAACATCAAATAATCCTCACATAGTATTCCGTGAATTTACTGAACATATAGATAGAATACACTAGGAATATATAAAGAATATCAAGTAAAGAGACTCTGGAAATCTGGAATAAGTTCTAAACATTTGCATATGAATGTAAGTCCACAGGTAAGTGACATGAGTTCCAGGGGAAAACTGCCCCCCTAGGAGATGCTAGATTCAAATTAAGGAAGTCGAAAGTGAGTTACCATTTGGAGAAACTGCTGACGTTCTGACTGACAACATCTACAAGGTCAGCTATGGCAGCGGCAGCACCAAGAAACGTCAGGGCCAGTGAGGGCATCGATGAAGCTCTGGGAATTCCCCACACGACGCACAGTTCTGGAAATCTGAACGGTTAACTACATATTACCTATTTAACCTGGGACAGGCTAAGCAGCATCTCTTCCCACATGACTCATCAATAGCAGCCGTTATTAGATAAACCCAATTATTTCCTAGCATTTCTCTTCTCACAAAATGAAAGAACAAATCATTTGTGGTTTTTCCTTTGGGAAATCTCAAAGACAGTTTTAGGTGCAAAATGTATCACTCAGGATCAATTTGGGGAAAGCAAAACATCAAAAGTTGTCAGGAGATTTGAATACCTGAATAAGGCAGGATCTCGCATTCCTGGGAAATAATACTTGGCTGCTTACTTAAAGTGACAGTAAAGGATTTAAAACAGAAACATAAAGGGTAACACGGTTGTAAAGAATCGTAGCTCTTTCTCAAGTGAGAAAATTTTATTCCTTTAAATAATCAAGGACGTCAGAAAATTAGCATGAACCATAGAAGATTATTCTGGTAAATGCACAATCTTTGTTATGTAGGCAAACTACCGGAAGATAAAGAATAATCTAACAACCTCGCATTCGTTTCCCATCACTGCTTTAACAAATTACAGCAAATTAAAGAGCTTAAAACAACATAAATTTATTATCTTATAGTTCTAGAGGTCAGAAGTCCACAAGCAGTCTCAAAGTTAAGATGTCAGCAAAGCCACTTCCTTCTGGAGACTTTAGGAGACAGCCTATTTCCTTGCCTGTTCCACCATCGAGAGGCCCTTTTCACTCCTGGCTCTCAGCCCCTTGCTCCATCTTCCAATGTCCTTTTGCTTCCATTATTACACGGCCTTTTTCTCATTCTGACTCTCCTGCCTCCCTCTTATAAAGAACTTGTGATTACACTGAGCCCACCAGGTGATCCGGATAATCTCCCCCATCTCAAGGTCCTTAATTTAATCTGCAAAATTCCTTTTGCCATGTAGAATAGTATATTCACGGGTTCCAGGGGATTGAGCTGTGGCCATCATTAGGGGGCCCATTGTTCAATCTACCACAAATCTCTTAGGAAGGACAGACCAATAATTTTCTCATTTTATTTTATTTTATTTCATTTCATTTCATTTTAAAAGATTTTATTTATTTATTTGAGTGAGAGAGAATTCAAGAGGGGGGAGGGGCAGAAGGCAAGGGAAAAGCAGACTGCCTGTTGAACAGGAGGCCCGATGTGGGACTTGATCCCAGGACACCGAGATCATGACCTGAGCAGAAGGCAGATGCTTAACTGACTGAGCCACCCAGGCACCCCAATTTTCTCACTTTAACAGAGAGGAAACCAAGTCTAGCTTGCCATCAACCTATTGGATGCTAAAGCTCTTTTTGAAAATCTTACAAATAAGTCCATCAAAACTTAGCTGGCTTTAACCGTGACAGATAAAATTCTCTTTTCTAGAACCTTCTATAACTTTCAATATCCATTCCAGTTATATCCTAGCGCTTTCTTCTTTCTCATTCTGGAACATCCAGCCGTTTTACTTTAGGACAAAACCACTCTTCTTCCTTAACAAAACGCATCCTGCATACCTCATTCCCCAGGAAATCCCCCCCATTTCACTCAGCCATTCTTTCCCTGGACCTCTCTCCTCCTTTTTCTCTATTGAGAAGAGGGAGCCCTCCCTCAGTGTTCCCTTAAAGCCTCTTCCCAATGGGGCTTCAAGGTGTCTGTGATACTTTCTCCTTCCTGCACCTTCAGCTTCTTCGTAGTGGTTCCTTCCTATCTGCATTGAAATCTGCTCATCTCTGCTCCCCTCGGGCCCTCTCTTGACCAGCCCTTCCTCTCCACCTCCCTGTCTTGAAGGTACTGCCTACCCTTATTACTTCCTTATCTCCCATTCACACCTTAAACCCACCGCCATCAGCAGGCCTCTTCGCCCATCCCTCCACTGGTACAATTCTCTCCAAGGTCACCAAGAGCCTCTCCCCTTGCCACATCCAACCCATACCTTCCAGCCTTGTACCACTCGATTCCACCGTAGCTCTGGACTGTCGCTGGTGTCTCTCTTGGAAGGTGCTTGTTATGGTTTTCCTCCTGTCCTCTGATAGCTCCTAGATGGTGTTCATCTGAGAAAACAGCACTACTCGCTAACCAGGTGCTCATGTCAAAAGCCTACTTTTCATCCTACAGTCTCCCCATCTATATCCACCAAGTCGCCTGTACCACCTTCTAAAAACTTTTTTTTTTTCTAATTGATTCATTCCCCTCTAGGGCCCCTGCCACCATCTTGGCTGAGGCCCCATTTTCCCTCGCCAGGATGAGAACAGCCTCCTACTGATCCCCCTACCTCCAGGCTGGCCTTCCTCCCATCTGCAGCTTACAGAGGGTCAGTGTGCTGTTTCTAAATCTAAAGTACACATCTGAGCTCATCATTCCATGGCTTAAAGTCTCAATGCCCACTCCTCCCAACTGACCCCCACTGCCTTCCTGTTGAAACCCAGCCTACTTAGCATGGGTGGTATCACTCTTTGTCATTGGACCTTTGCTTATCTTTCCAACCTTATCTGGTGCCAACTCCCCTCCTCAAATCCTGGCATTTGTAACAACATGGATGGAACTTAAGGCCCCACTGCTAAGTTAAATAGAGAAAGGCAAATACTGTATATTCTCACTTTTATGCAGAATCTTAAAAAGTTGAACCCGTAGAAATAGAGAGTAGAATGATGGTTGCCAGGGCTTTGGACGGGGGAAATGGGGACATGGTCAAAAGATACAAACTCCCAACTATAAGACAAATAAGATCTGAGGATCTAACGTGAAGCATTGTGACTGTAATTAACAATACTGTGTTATATATATACTTGAAAGTTTTTAAGCAACTAGGTCTTAAATGTTGTCACCACGCACACACACAAATCGTTAGGCGAGGTAAAAGATATATTAATTAACTGTATTGTGGGAACCATTTTGCAATATATACCTGTAACTAATCATCACATGGTACTCCTTAAACTTACATATGCTATGTGTCAATAATTTCTCAATAAAGCTGAGGAAAAAACAGCAATAAAAAAATTTCTCTTCTCAAACTCTTAGCTCTATATCCGAGCTATTCCCATGTGCTTCCCCAAATTCACCGTACTTTCCTGCTTTTATGATATTTGCATGATTTTCCTGAACGTTTACCTCCATCTTCAATGGTCTAAATCTTATTCACGCTCCATGTCTCTGTCTTCTGTGATTGCCTGTTTACTTGTGTGTCTCTCCTGGACTACAAGATCATTGAGAGCAGGGACCATGCATCATTCAACGTCTCATTGCCACTGCTTATGCTCAGTAATTATGTGCTTTCAAGAAGGATTTGTTGAATAAATAAGGTTTCCATGAGATTTAGAGCAGGTTTGGTGGGTATGAGGGAGTGGAGAGGGTGGGTGGATGGGAGGAGAAGTTACCCAGGAAAGTTACAGACTTCAAGCTTCAAAGATAGAGTCTGACCACTGCAGAGACCAGGCCAACCAAGTGGTTGCTGAAGTGGAAAGGAAGTGAAGGTCACCAGGGAGGATGATACGAGGGAACTATGATCCAGCATAATAGATGAGTGGCACTAGCGTTGCCCAGGAGAAGTCAGGCACTGGGTGGGGTGGGGAGGAAGCTGTGAGTCAGGCTTCAAAGTCCTTTCACAGATGGTGTGATGAAGGCAGGGAGGTGCCTTCATCTTATGGCCCAGCTTCAACGGAGGAGAGGAAAGGAAATGAAAGTGACAAGACGTCTACATAGGGCCATCACTGATTGGTTTTCCTTGAGCATGAGGACCCCACCTTAGGACCCTGAGATCCGTGGATGCCACACAAGAAGTGGGGGAGCGGGAGGTGTGGGGCTCTGCGAAGGGGGTTTCAAGATGAAGGGCAGAGGAATCTCCCAGAAAGAGGTTATGCCTACAAAGAAATATATTAGTAGAAAGGGCTTTCCAGAAGGCTCTATGGAAGGACTGAGAAGGTGTCTCCCAGCACAAATTCAAGCAGTCAAAAACATGACTCCTTCCACCTGGGCTTCAGAATTTGTTACAAATCCTGGCTCCAGAAATTTCTGCTGTCTTGCCTCTGCTGTGGCTTTATCCCAGTTAAGAGATTAATCTGGAATCCCGATCTGACCCTTAAAACAAAGGAATCAAACCCCTGCATATGGGATTATCCACCCCCATGCATTCTTTTATTCTGTGGGAAATTGGGTCCTCAGTTGTTTTTGTGGACTGTCAGTACACTAAAGGCCTCCCTCTCCCTTTGGGACTACAGCGAAAAAGAACTCTTGGCTTTAAAAAAACCCAAAAACCCACACACAAAAAATCGCTGTGGGGGTAAAGTCCTTATTGAACAAAGTTTCAAACTTAGATAAAACTTGCAGTCCACACACTTGAGACTGCAGGGCACCTCCCTTCCACCATGGGTTCCTCCCTTCTACCGTTACCAGAGCAAAGCAAAGAGACAGCTCCAGGAACCAGCCACTCCCCAAGGCCAGGGCTTGCTCTGGATTTCTTGTCGGCTTCTGTCTCTCTGAGCAGAGACAGCCCCTAGACAGTTATGGTTTTTCTAATGAGCTTCTAATATGCTGGCATAAAGTGCCCTTGGTTGGGGTGTACTTTACTTTTAACATTTGCCGTTTTTCGTATCTATTCACTAGCAAGGTTAGTCTAGTTTTCTTTGTGCGTGCGTGTATTAGATTAACTGAGGTTTTGGTATCACGGCTATTACCAAAAGTAAGACTAATCAGCGTCCTCCCCATCCCACCCCCAACTTGTTTGAAAGGTAGGATCATGGATCCCACCCTAGGCCAATGGCATCAGTAACCACATTTCGACAAGATCTCCCGGGAATGCACATGGACGTTACAGTTTGAAAAGCTGCCCCAGGCCTTGCATTTACTGGGAACTGCTCCTCACGTAACCTCAGTGCAAGCAAACTGGCTCTCCCACCAGCACCTCCTTCTTTCCAGCTCATCTCCCCTCCTCTGCTGATTCCAATAATCCTTCTGTCCGTCATTCTGTTGATTCTAGCACGTTTATGGGGTCTCTCCTCTACCACTGTCCCCACTCCTCTACCCCACTTTGCTCACTCCCCTCTCATCCGGCTTGGATTCAACAGCTGGTCATTGTCATTATTATACATATACATACCTCTCCTTCTTTTCCCTTTCTCTCTCCATGGAGTTATCTCACAAAAATAACCCTGGTGGAATCCTACTCCCCACCTTCTTGTGTCTGCACCTGCCCAGCAAAATGTGGCTGGTGAAAACACAGAATAACCCTGCTGACTGATCCTTCTTTACACCTTCTCGTCTTCTCTCAAGTTTCCAACACCTCCTCCCTCTCCACACTCCAACCTGATGACCTTGCTTCCTGTTTCCCTGAGAAAATAGAAGCTCTCAGAAGGACAAGTCGACACGTTCTGGCACCTCGTCCATCCAGCTCCCTGCCTCTATGCCCACACTCTGCCTGCCCTCTGTTACTGTCAGTGAACACCGGCCTTCCTGGTACCCGAGGCAGACCTTCTCTTCTTGCTCACTCAACGACAGCTCTCCAGAAAATGCCACATACCTGCATTATCAACTTTTTCTTTACTACTAAATCATTCCCATTGGCATGCAAATTGGCTTCCATTCTAGAAACAAAACAGAATGAAATAAAACAAAACAAAACAAAAAATCTGTTTTGACCCTACATTCCCCTCCAACTATCACCCTAATTCTCTGCTCCCCTTTAGGGCAAAACTTCATGAAAAAGTTGTCCTGGTCTCTTTCTGGAGCCCCACTCTTTCTAGGTCTCATTCTTTCTAGAGACCACTTCAAACAGGCTTTCCCACCCACCTCTGTTTCAATGATGCTTACCACGGCTTACCACGGCCACTAGTTACCTCTGTGGTGCTGACACCAATGTCCAATCATCAACACTAGCCTTATTTGAACTATTAGCTGCATTTGGTGGCATGAATCCACCCTCCATACCTGGTCTTCCAGCACATGATGCTTTCCTAGGTCTCCCCCTGCCACCCTGGCTCCTTTCCTCAGAATCTTTTGCTGGTTCCTTGTTATCTTCCTGACTGACCTCTCAATATTGGGGGTCTCAGGCTCATCCCCAGCCCTTGCACTTCACGAACATTCAGTCCCTAAATGATCTCATTGAGTCCTGAGATTTAACCTATTCTGCAGACTCCCATAATTCTATCTCCAGCCTGGACCTCTCCCCCAAGCCCCAGACTTCTACATCGGGCTTCCTACTTGGGTGTCTAACAGGCCGCTCCAACTTAATATGGCCCCAGGTGTATTCTTGAGTTCCTCCCTTCCCGTCTGCTTCTGTTTAAATCTTCCTCATTTCACCAACTGTATCTTCCAGTTGCTTGAGAAAACAAAACCAAAAAACTTTAGAAATCAGCAAAAATCTGTCAGCTCTACCTTTTAAATGTATGTAGAACCTGTGACCACTTCTTTACTCTTCCACGGCTACCACCCAGGGCTGAGCCTGTCTTCTCTTGACAGGATTATTTCAAAAGCCTTCTAACCAGTCTCTTGGCCAAACCCTCAGGCCCGTCAGGCTGGTCTTTACAGCCTTTTGAAAGTTCAGCCCATGGCCTTTCTCTGCTGGAAACCCTCCAAATAGCCTCCCATCTCATGCAGAGCAAAAACCAAAGTCCTCGCTTTGTTCTATTTGGCCCCCATTCTCTCCTCCTCTTTCCGCCTCTCCCCTCCCTCAGTGTGCTTGCCTTGTTGGGCTCCCTGATGTCCCATCTCAGGGCCTTCATCCTTGCTGTTCCCTCTGCCTTTCCATACACAAAGCTCACAGCGTGCTTTTCTCATGCAGCGGCTCTGTGTAGGAGCGCTATAAATAACAGTATCTTCCCTTCTCTCCCCTCCTTAGCTTGTGTTGCTTGTCTCCATAGCACCGGAAACCATCCAATGACATATATGTGTTGGTTTATTTGGTGGTTTGTCTCAGAGCAGGGACTGTTTTGTTTTGTTCACTGCCCCGCCGCCTAGAATAGCGGCACACAGTAGATGCTCAAAAACACCCGTTAGATTACAAATTAAAAACAAAGCAACAGAGCGAAACAAGAATATACACGCATGGCATTTCTACGTAGCGGACTCTGCTGTCAGAGCTTTGCGATGCATTATGTCGTTCATCCTCACAAGCCGGGGGTACTGTATTATCATACCGCATATGCGTGTGTAAAGGAACCCAGGCATAGGGACGGGAAATAATCCATGGAGAACACATAGTAGAGCTGGAGTTTAAATCCAGGCTGTTGAATCGTATTAATCTGGATCATTCCATCACTTTCTGCACTCTCTCTCAGAGGATGCTAAATGAGTTATCTGTCCCTCGCAAGTATCAAAGAATCGATCTCCACAAAGTCGGCCTCTGGCTTTTAGAAAAAATAAAGCTCTGTAAACAGTTGAGGAAGTCGTAGTAGGAAGCGGGTGTGGAATTCCTCCAGGAAGAGTGCTGAGACAGCCGAGAAAGGCTGAGCACCAGCATTTAAGTGGCAGGTGAAAGGAGCCCCGTCCTCGGTCCCCTGCAGCTAAGCCTTTCTCAGCGTCCCCTCCTGCCTCGGCCTAGGTGCGGACTCCGGTGTCCCGAGTCCGCCCGGCCGCTGGGGCGCGCCCGAGGCCGAAGGGGGCGTTGCGGCACCGCCCGACGTCGCGCCCTCGGCGGCTGCGCAGTGCGTACGTCAAAGCCGGGCTCGGGCCGGGAGCGGGGAGCGGCGCGGCCTGGGAGAGACTGATCCACCAGGAGCCGGCGAAGGCGAAGGCGGCGCCTGGTCCCGCAGCAGCAGCCGCAGCCGCAGCCCGAGCGAGTGAGCGCAGCAGTGCGGCGGCCGCCGCGGGAGCCCCTGGGCCGCCGTCCGCCCGCGCAGCCGCCGCCGCCGCCGCGGGAGCCCGTCGCCGGGAGCAGGAGCGGGCGGAAGACAACGGAGGGGCCGAGTGCCCGAGCCGCGCCGCAGGGACCGAGCGAGCAGCCCGAGGCGGCGGCGGCCGAGGACGGGGACGGCGACGACGCGGAGGCGGAGAGGGAGCCGCCCGGCCCAGCCCCGTGAGTGACCCCCGACCCGGCCTTGCTCCCGGCGCGGACGCCCGCCCGGCTTCCGCCTGCCCCCGCTCGTCACCGGCCCTGGGCTGCCTCCATTTTCTCGGGTGGCGGAGGCGGCGGGCCCCCGTGGCCCGCCCTCCCCGCTCGGCTCGCCTCGGCCCGGCCTGGGCCCCTCGCGGAGCCTTCCCTTCCTTGCCCCCGCCGGCGCAGCGGCCAGCGGCCTGCGGCCCGGTCTCTGGGAGCCCGGTGCTCCCCTGCCACCCTTCCGCGGTTGTCTGGCAGGGCTGGCGGGTGGGGGCGTCCGCGGCCGGAGTCGGGTGGGCAGGGAGGTGCGGGCCGGGACAGCTGTCACTCCCACCGCACACGGGCTCTGGCCACCTCGCTCCTGGCCCCTGGTAAACTTCCTGTTATGGGGAGGCAGGCAGCATCTTTTGTGATCTTCATTTGGGGAAAATGCCTAACTGATTTCTGGTTAGGAATTGTGCGGCCGGAGCGTTCCCGAGTTCGGTTGAACCAAGCCTAGCAGCGCTGCACTGCGTGCAGGCGCCGTGGTCGGTCCGCGCCGGAGGGATTCAAAGGTGAACGGGGCCCACGGTCCCCTCCCCCGGGGAGCTTACGCTCTGGTATGGGAGATAAGACCAGTACACAAATAACCTCGATACCAGGAAAGAGGTGATAAGTCCTGTGAAAGAACTACAAAGTGCTAGAAAGGCACCCAGGGATGACCGGACTGATCGATCACTTCCGCCTAGCAGAAATCTGGAAGGCTTCCTGGGCGAGGCGATGGCTAGCTGGGTCTTGAAGGCCAGATGGGGTTTGGGAGAGGACGGATGGGGAAGAGACGTTATGTGGAGGGGCAGCAAACTAGAGGACAAAGATAAAAAGGCATAGTCTAGAAATAGTGGATAATTCAGTTGCCTGTAGCCATGTTGGGGAGTTAAAGGGTAGGCTAAAGAGGTATTGGGGGCCAGATCCTTGAATACTGTAGAGGAGCTGTTTGAGTGGCATTCTAAGGTAAACTTAGAGCTCATTGCTCAGTGACTCATGAGCCCGGAAATGTAAGCTAGGAGATATTAAAGGCGGTCTTGTGAAAGAAAGAGAAGGAGGCCCAGTAAAGAGTTGATATTCTGTGCCTTGAATATAATGCAGTTTGAGACCGATTTTGACAGCTACAAATAAATTCATGTCCAGGCTAAGCAGAGTACCTTTTGCAAAAAGCTTCATTTAGATATCATGCTCTTAAGAGGTAATGGAAAGATGTGTGTAAAATAAGCTCTTCTGCACATAAGGTAATTCTGTTGGTGCGTTTCACTAAAATGCATCAGAACTTCTTCCACGGTGTCTTAGGTAGGTAGCTATACTTTGGAATTACTGAGCTGATCATAACGTCTTTGAAATGGCATTTTGTAAAGCAATCTAATTTGATGATTTTTAAAATCAGATTGCTACTAATGTTCTAGGATGGCAAGTTGGCCATGGAACCTTTTTATAGAAAGGTAAACATTATTTTTAGTTATGAAAATATAGAGTGAGAAGTGAAAATCTAGCTTGATTCTGTACATTTTTTCCCCAAATTACTAGCGGATAATTAGCTTTATTTAAAGTCTAGAGTATGTGATTTGTGGAAGCAGCTTAGAACCCATGTTTCATAAACACTTGTTTGTTTATATGACAAGTGAATGTCAACTTCTTTCAGTTAAAAGAACTTGTAAAATGCAAGAGGTACTGGAAACTTTTTTTAAATTATCTTCTGTAATTTTACCACTTAGATTTGGTTGCTGTTAACATTTTTGCCATATTTCCTTTTCAGTCTTTTTATGCTTATTTTTTCCTTGCATGATGAGATAAAAATTGCATATATCTGTAAATTTTATTAAAATTTTTTTCATTAAGTATCTTTATGTAAAAATATTTTTACCCAAGTAAGGGAAGTCTTAAATGTATTCTTTTTTTCTGATAAGGTTACAATATTAATCTCAGATAACATGCAGTAGTCATGCTTAATAACTGCTACTGTGGGCAGAACTTTTTCTAAAGGTGTCTTGTTTGAAGTATATTTATTATTTGTAGGATTTAGATCCTATTGCTTATTGAAGAAAGGCTTTATTATTTGGGGTGTGTGTTATCATCAGATAGGGAAGATGTCACACATCTCTGCTGAATGAGTGGATGTACTTTTTAAAAAGATTTTCTTATCTGGTGTAATACCTCCCATACACGGTAATATACCTTCCCATCCCACCTTACCCTCACTTGTCCCCAACTCAAAAATAGTCTTTATACTAGGGCTATCTATATAGGTTAACTACTTTTTGATCTTGACATCACAAAGTTTCAGGCTATGTGTAGTTTTTCTGTTGGTATTTCTTTAGTAAAATATAGAATTTGGTGAAATGATTTGCTGCTATAACAAAAGGGACCTTTTTTTTTTTTTCCATTTCAAGACAGTTGACTTTAGTTCATTAGCATTTCAGACTACAAGTTCTTGCTTAAACCAGTTTTTTTCCCCTTTGGCTTTACGTTCTAAAATGTATTAAGGAGGTCTCTGTTTCTGTTTCTAATGGCATATAAAGTGAGATGCTGAGTTAGATTGCATACATTTTCATAAAGTTAGTATAAAAGAATAGTTAGGAAAGTCTAATGTAGATATGGGCTTTGGCTTTATAATTTGGTTTTATTTGAATCTTTATATTGCAAATGTATATACCACAAAGCATCCTTTATTACTTTTGAATATTTACTAAAGTTTTTTCTTTGATCAACTCTTGTAGTTTACAGATTTCTGTAATTACTGCCTTGCTTTCCCTAGAGTCTTTTCCAGGAGGGATTGATTATCGATCATTCACAGTGTTGCTGTCTGTCATAAAAATACAGACATGAATCCACGTCCACCTGCAGCACACAAAATATAAAATCCAGTATAGGGTAGAATTTCACTTCGGGTAGTGTCTTTTGGTTACCTTTTTGGTGGTGTTTCTATTTTACAAATCCACTTTCTCCTTTTCCATTGCTCCTTTTAATTAGGAATTTTATTTTATGGATGTTGTCTGGTGTTCTAGAAATAGGAATGTGATAGGTGGATTGGTGAGGATAACAGCAAAATGTTGGTAAAACTTTGCTGTGTTATAAAATTGTGGGAAAGAAGATCAAATCTCTAAACCTCTAGGTTTGATTGCTTGAGACTTGTTTTATTATTTCTAAAGGTGTAAAGATCTTGTATTTGTATGAATTCAGATCAAGCCAAGTAGTCTAAAAATTGCATTAACAATTTAGTCATCAGTTTGTAGTTTGGTTTTTACTGGAAAGAAGAATGGTGTTGGGGCCACCCTTAATTACAGAAGGAACTGAGCTGTATGAGAGTTCTTCCTCTGTTGTCTCATCATTCTAATGCAACTGGACCCTAGTCATTGCCTTTATCAGTCCAGAGTATGATGGCAGAGCAAAGTGAGGCAAACATTTCTACTACCAGCAATTGTGGAGTAGACCAGTCTGGCAGTAAATGTTAAATGTTTGTCCCGCTTCTGTTTCTCAGGCCTTTCTTTGATTGTGAGAAGAGTTATTACAGGATGGGTGACAGATGCTAGACTGATAGTGATGAAATGAAGGTTAACAGGTTGTTGCCATTAGCATTTTGTTTTGGGATTTGTGTGTGTGCATGTGTGCGTGTATGTGCAGGTATCATTCTCTACCTTACTGAGCCTCCTGGCTCCACTGTGCTTTTAGAAGGGGTGAGGGGGTGGTAGAATTGTGGTTTGTTAGCAACTGTGATGGTAAGCTGGCAGAGGAAGGAAGAATGGCATGCAGAAAATTGCAAGAGGTCAGTCAGGTGTGAAGTGGCCCCAAAGGAGGGAGGTAAAGACTGTCCTGGCCATTTATGTAGGCAGTGTCCAGCACATACCTGTTCACATGATACAATGTGTCTAACTTGAGATTTTGATACTCAGAGTACAGTGTTGTAGGTTTGGGGTTGCTTGTTTATACGTATAGCCACATTTTCATATGCATGGTTACAAAGACTGAGAAAAATCTACTTAACCAATATTTAGTAGCAGTCTGGTTTTATATGATAATTATTCCTTGTGAACATTATCCAGCAGATCACTTGTTGATGACTAAGGAAGTATGATAATGTTAAAACATCACAACACTTTGATTATTTTGATAAAATGTTCAAGAAACAGGGGCGCCTGGGTGGCACAGCGGTTAAGCGTCTGCCTTCGGCTCAGGGCGTGATCCCAGCGTTATGGGATCGAGCCCCACATCGGGCTCCTCCGCTATGAGCCTGCTTCTTCCTCTCCCACTGCCCCTGCCTGTGTTCCCTCTCTCGCTGGCTGTCTCTATCTCTGTCGAATAAATAAATAAAATCTTTAAAAAAAAAAAGTTCAAGAAACAAAATATACCTTTTGTAGCTTCCTCTTAAGTTGCTACTTTATAACTTTGTCTAATGAACTGTAGCTTGGTCTCATACAAGGTACTGTGAACATGTTACTCATGGTTCTTTCCCTCCACAGTGGATTATGTATCAGCTGTATTTGGGCACAAAGAAGAAATAGCATGAATACATTTCTTTTTACATGTCTGTAGTTAAGGCCCACTCTGGGATTTATTGAATTCTGAGAGGTAGTATTACTAGTGCTTAAAAGCACTAGCAGACTCCCTGCAGCCAGACTCCCTGGGTTGGTGCACCCTCACTTGTCCTGTGGGCGCTATAACTTTAGGCAAGTTCCTCCACTTCACTGTGACATACACCGTATCTGAGAAAACTGTAGGGGATTAAATTAGTTACTACATCTAAAGTGCTCAGAGCAGGGCCTGGCACATACCAAGTGCTGGACGTAGTAAGTTTTGTGATGGTGCTGATGCCAGACTGTTTCAAGGGAGAAAAAAGGTGAGAATTCTAGAGACCCTCTGGTTGGAATGGTTCTTTCTGCACAGACCCACCATTACTAGAGCAGTGAGTGAGGAACCTTGAGCTGTAACTGGTGGGGCTTTCTTCGAAGTAGAGTCACCTGCTCAGGGTCGTATGACTTATTAGCCATGGGACTGATCCTAGAGCCTGCCCCTCTTCATTCTTTATCTAGTTTGCTTGAAAGAAATTAAGTTTTATACTTTATGCAGTAATTCTTTTTTGAACCTTTACACTAACATTTACAAAGATTGTTTTCACATATTAAATGCTCTTTGGCGCATAATCCTTTTTTAAAGGTGTTTATTCATCTTTATTATTGTGATGTAGCCGGCAAGTTTCTTAGGGGTTGTGGTATGAAGTTAAAGGTTGAAATAGACAAAGAACCAAAATAGACTGAAAGGGAAAATTACCATTTGAGTACCATGGAGTGTTGGACAGACCTCTAAGTTAGGTAGTATTGTCCTCTAGCATCATTCCAGATGGGAAATGAAAGTGAAGGGCCTTGTCCCAAGGTCACACAGGCATTGCACAGTTGAGCTGAGATTTGAACCCAGATTTGCCTCACTTCAAAATGTGTTCTCCCTGGATTACGGCATTAAGTTTTATTTTGCTTTATAGGGTCTTGATTTTTTGCTGACCATTTTTGATTCAGTACTTCAGAACTAAGCTTTGTAAATAAAGCTTAATGAGGATTTTAATAGATTTCCAGACAGTAACCACGTTATAGGACAAAATGAGATGGTTTGTTCTACACGCCTGGTGGTTTAGAGTCGTAATTTGATTAGTAGTTTCTAGTTTTAGTTAGCCCAGTGGGTAGTGTTTATTTTTCATAGTAGTCTTGTAGAGAAGATGGGAGGCCTTTGTTACAGTGGGCAACACAGAAGCCTGGGAATTGGAAGGCCTAGGCTGGGTCCTGACTCAGTGACTAATCATTTCACTCTAGGCAAGTCACTCCACCTCTTTGGGCTTCAGTCATGCCATTTTTATGCTAAGGGGACCAGACTGAAAATCCCTGGCCTTTTTTGCTCTTATTTTCAGTGATCCTGTGTGTAGACTTTCTGACTTGTCTTTTTTCCCCTTGTACTAGGTATCTCTCCTTTTGCCGGTGGCCTTTAAGTCCATTTCTTTATGAGGGCTTTATGGCATGTAACCATGCTTTAACAACTGTTCTCTTCTGGTTGGCCAGGTGCCTGGTCTTAGTTCACAGTGTGGTAGCTCTCTGCTTCAGGTAATGTAACAGCACAATATGTATTTTCAAATTTTCTACTTTTGTACTTAGTAATAAATGGTTAAGAACTAAATGTTATCTGCTTGCAAAGTACAAGCTTAGGAAGTCAAGTTAATGATTAACAAATCGTCAAGCTTTACATCAAATTTCATTGTCAGCTTCTAAGTATATATGCTGTGAAGTTCTGAGAACTCTATGTTTTGGGAAAAGGAAAAATAGTACCAAAGGCAACAAGAGTAGAAAAGTGAAAAGGACCAAAATGTAGAATCAGATTTGAGGATGTGAAGAACATGCTTCAGGTAGTATTCTTTGGCTGTAATTGATACTGATCGTCTAATAAGGGTGGTATGCTGGTTTGGATTATAGGATCGTTTCCAGCCCGGGGTTCTTTTTTTTTTTTTTTTAAAGATTTTATTTATTTATCTGACAGAGATAGAGACAGCCAGCGAGAGGGGGAACACAAGCAGGGGGAGTAGGAGAGGAAGAAGCAGGCTCATAGCGGAGGAGCCTGATGTGGGGCTCGATCCCATAACGCCGGGATCACGCCCTGAGCCGAAGGCAGACGCTTAACCGCTGTGCCACCCAGGCGCCCCCCAGCCCAGGGTTCTATCACCGATAAGAGATGGCAGCTATTTGCCACCCCTGAGTGTTCATAACTCCTAAATATCTATTATGGATTAATTTGTTCCACAAGCAGTTTTTATAGCCCATTATGTGGAGTCCTGTTCTATATGCCAGTTGCAAAGAGGTCCTAGTCTAGGTAAACAACTCTTCCCCTCTCTGCTGGCATGTTACCAGCCAGTTCATTTACTTCTGAATTCTCCAGGCAGGGGGATGGAACTCAGGTCACTAACATGACCTTTGCAGATCTTTTGGCTGTTTATAGTATAGTTTTATTCTCTATTCATCCTGTGCTTATGTGTGAGTTTTAGGTTTTTCTTATGTATGTAAGTTTTGTACAATAGATTGTAATTTATTTGAATTGCAGATTTTTAAAATCTTTTTTGATATATCTTCTCTTCCCTCTTCCCCCATCTTGTGTTTTCCGATTATAATACGTTGTTTCTGTAAATGCTTATTAAATGATAGAGCTGTGTAATATTCTGATAAAACTGCTCAGCAGAGATGAAATATTAACCAAAATACCATTTTCTGTGTATTTTATTTATCTCTCCTATATTTGTGTTTATTTGAAGGTTTACATACTATAATAACTGAAGTTTATTAGGATCTCCCTTTTCCAGATAAGCTCACTTAAAACATGTTTCACAAATTCTGTTTTGTAGAACATTAGTCTTATGAGAGATTAGTTGTTGATGAGAGAAGTTTCAGAATGAAATTTAAGTTTGGGAAAACACTGGGTTAAAAACTGTTAATCAGATTTTAATTTTTGGTAGTGATTGTGTTATTGTTTTTCTTCAGAGTTTGTCAGAGTTTTTAATAATGTACATTGTGGCTGTCCAGGAAGGAAATATAATGTGCAGTATTTCTCAATTTGCCAAGTTCATTTGAACACCCCCTCCCCCCAGGAAATACACAAAGTCTTAAAGGAGGGTTCTACTAGAATACAGTTTGAGAAACCTTATTTACATACTTTTTACATATCCATACATAGTATGGAATTCAAAGCATTTACTTTTTGATTGGGATGATTACTTTGGAATCCAACTAAGGTTGGAATAATTTATTTTCAGTTTTGTTAAGGAAAAGAATGCACACTTTAGATAAGTGACTTTTCAGGCCTTTTTTTTTTTCTTTTTTTAAATTCAACCCACGGTGAGAAGTTACATTTTTGATCAGTGACCCAGCACCATACATAAACACACTCAAAACTGAGAAAGAAGTTTCACGAAACAATACTTAGGCCTTCCTGTATACGATGCATTTGAATACTTTTCGTCCTGCTTTATTTTTTAATGTATGTTATGAGCGACTAAAACAATGTACCTTGTAATTTGAGAAACATTGAGAGAGTACATGAATTTATAAATGCCTAAGATGCTATTGGGAGAAGCCCTGGAGAGATTGTTAGAAAACTAAAGCTCAGCATAGAGATAAGAAGAGGGGCCCTAGCGTTGGAATTCCTGCATTTAGATTCTGGTGGTGTTTTGTTGGGCGGTTGTTTAATGCCCATTCTGCCTCAGCTTTCTCATCTGTCAAATAACTAGGGTAGAACCGGCACATAAAGTGGTGGAGAGAATTCGGTGAGAACTGTTTTACGTAACACAACTGATACGCTCTAAGTGCCCAGTCCATTTTAGCTTTTGTGATAACTGGAGCTCTAAGACTCTCTGCTGTACCATACACGTTTTCAAAAATATTTTAAGCCTTTGAAAGTGTTGAAGCGGCCTTCAGTGAACCTGGACTCTTTTGATCTGTAGCTAGATGTATCACTTGTTGTGATATCAGCCTTCTGGAATAGTTTTAAAATAGTCAAAAGGACCCACTTAACATTGTTTTGCCTCATGGTTGCAAATGGACTCACAATTGCTGAGCTTTATGCCATATTATTGTATATTTTTAAACCATTCTCTTTTAACAATATCTTAAATTTAGAATAATCTTGCTTTAATAACGTCATCAAATGCAAGTATTTACATACCTTCATCAGTGATTAATTTAGCATTCTGATAGTTTTAATTCACTAAAAGAAGAACAAGGCAAGGCAAAAGTTGCTATTGTTTTATGCTCATTTCAGCAGTTTTTAAATTACCCCATCCTCAGTGTTTTATTTTGCTATTGGGAGTTTAATTTTATATCCTGATCTAAGAAAAGGGACATTTAGAGGGGATTAACCACGGTGGGGGCCAGATCTAGTTTGTAGACTGTTCACTGTTGTCCTGAGCGTAGCTAGCCACGTCCTACGTTTATGTCACCTACTGAGGCATTGGCATTGTCTATCCCTGATTAAATGTTTCTCTGTTTGTCTCTTTTATTGCCCATTTTCCTCAGTGGGGCCTGGGGTTGCTGAAATGAAAGGTTCCGATCGTCATTGTGGAGGTATACCAGTTCAGTGTGAAGGGAGCATAAAGATTCTCTACTTGTGTAAGCAAGAAACATGAAGTAAAAAGAATAAAAAATCGCTAACATAGCATATATATGTTATTTGCTGGTATAAAGTTGAAGACCCCTCTCTATCTTAATTTCATTTAATCTTGTAATAACCCTATCTTCATTCCCATATTTTCAGGTGAGTAGATGGAGAAAAAAGCAGCTAGGTAATTGGCCTGAAGTCAGACACCTAGATTTGAAACCCTGGTCCCGGAGTGTAACCCACCAAACTCTGTTGCTTCCACTCCACCATAAGGTACTGGAATGTAGAATCATCCTGGAACATAGGAGATTTCTATTACAGAAACATGAGGTCAAGTTTTCTGGTAGGATGTGTGAGATCCTAGGACACTGAGAGAATGTTCACATTACTGATTTGCTGTCAGTGACCTTTGAGCAGCTGTGAAGAGAGGGAGCTGTGCAGGAAGATTAGAGGTGCTAATGGACTGTTTTTCCAAAGAAGGGAAAGGTGGAATCCACAAATCATAGAGACTGAAATTGATGTGGATTGCTGAGACATATTCCAGAAGGGAGTGAGTCCTTAGCAAAGTGTTGATTTCTAGAAGCTCCTAAATATAGTTTATTAACTATTTCCTTTTGTAATAGAATTCTACATGTCTTAGATAAGGATGTAGGCAGGATACAAGTATCTGTAAAGATTCATAATTTCATTCATACTTGAGATTATCTGAAAAATGTTCAAGTGTGTAAGTCGGAATATTTTCTAGGACTTGAAGTCATTTTGATGTTTTTACAAGATTATTTTACTTATGTTCATTGCACTAGAATATAAGCTGTATTATATGCTTTTCCTAAGTGCTATATAGCAAATTAGTCACAGATTCAATGGCCCACATCCCTGTGCCTTGCCTTCTCAAGTAGGCAAGAAGGAAGTAGAACTGGTAACCTCTTCCTGGTATGTGCACACAGCACAGTAAATACTTTCTAGCTTTGTATTGTTAAAATTATTCATCCCTGTTCTTTACAATTGGTCATAACCCATTTGTTTACTCAACAGCTAGTCTTGCTCTTATTCCTCAACACTACATAGTGTGTGATTGAAAGCTATGTTGATGGGAAGAGGGCTGGACAATAGAGTGCATTCGTTCTGCACACAAGGTAAAACCTCACGGGGGGGGGGGGGGTGAGGGTGAGGCAAGGAAGACAGAGGAGTCTGCTTAGCATAGTATATACTGTATACAAACACCCCATAGGTATATGGAAAGGGCCAAACTGTCTTCTACAGAGGCTTTGTTGTTGTTGAAAGGAGGAAGGAATAAGAAATAGAAGGAGCGGGGCACCTGGGTAGCGCAGTCATTAAGCGTCTGCCTTCGGCTCAGGGTGTGATCCCGGCGTTCTGGGATCGAGTCCCACATCAGGCTCCTCAGCTGGGAGCCTGCTTCTTCCTCTCCCTCTCCCCCTGCTGTGTTCCCTCTTTCGCTGGCTGTCTCTCTGTCATATAAATAAATAAAATCTTTAAAAAAAAAAAAGAAATAGAAGGAGCAAGACAGAGGAGTACATCCAGAAAGAATTGACCAGAGAAAACTGAATCTAAATGAGCGTGTTATGTACAACTTTGAAAGATCTAATGATAAAAAACTGGTTGCTTTTCAGAACTGTCTTAAGAAGTGGAGCACTTGTGGGGCACCTGGGTGGCTCAGTGGATTAAGCATCTGGCTCTTGGTTTCAGCTCAGGTTGTGATCTCAGGGTTGTGAGATTGAACCCCGTGTGGGGCTCCAAGCTCAGCATAGCGTCTGCTTCTCTCTCTCTCTCTCTAATAAATTTTTAAAAAAAGAAGTGGGGCACTTGAATAGATTATTAATCATGGAATGTATTGGATACAGATTATAGGCCATGGCCTACCAACCAAAAAAGTGAGTGGAGCTCTGGACCTGGATGATATAGAAATTACAAGTTCTCTTTAAAAATTTAAAGAGACTTTTTCAGTAAATGACTTCATTTATTCTAGATCCTAGAATACCAAAAGATAACAAAGTCATGTTTCAAAACTAGCGAACACCCTTAGAAACCTGATAGAATATAAGAACAGCAACCTGATAAGACATTACAGAGGAAGAATACTATGTTTCAGCTTCATTTATGGAGGCAGTCATGAAAATTCTAAGTAAAACATCAGCAAATAATTAAATAGGAAATTCTCTTAATTAAAGAGGGCAAATAACACGTAACACTTGGTATTTACTGTGTGCCTGGCGTTGTTCTAATTATCTCAATCCTCCCAACAAAAAGGTGTTATTAGAATTATTATTACCCTCATTTTACAGCTGATAGAATTTAGATCAAGAGGTAAAATAATCTACCCCAGGATAAATTGGTGGTAAGTCACAGAGCCTGGGGTTTCAGACCCTTGGGGTCTGGCAGCAGTGCATATGGTCCCCTTGTGCTGTACCATCTCAGTATGTGCCAAGATGACAATGCTGATTTACCAGTTCTTGATTAATGAGCTCTTTAAAAGCTGGTAGGAGATAAGAGTATGTGCCTTAAACCAACAGCAACAGCCTACCAATGGGAAAACTCTGGTAGAATTCCCCCTTGAAATAAGAAAGTGACATAGGCATGCCCGGTAACACTTCTGATATTCGATACCATCCTGGCCGGTACAAGAAAACATCAAATAAAATGTGTAATTGTTAGGGGGGAAATGGGGGAAAATAGCAATATGTGCAGATGTTACAATCTTAAACCTAGGAAAACCAGGAGTCAGCTAAAAAACTGAAAGTAAGAGTTCACTAAGATAGCCATATACCACATATAGATATTTAAAAATTGGTAGCATTTTTTTCTTTCTAGCAATATTCAGTTATAAAAATATTAGAAGAAAAATCTCATTATACAAAAAATGAAACCTCAGGTGGGGGGGGATCTATATGAAATGGTTTGGGATCTCTATGAAGAAAACTAGAAACTTAGTGGAAAAAAGACCTAGTAAGAATGGAGAGTTACCATGTACTTTTTTTTTTTTTTTAAGATTTTATTTATTTATTTGACAGAGAGACAGCCAGCGAGAGAGGGAACACAAGCAGGGGTGTGGGAGAGGAAGAAGCAGGCTCCCAGCAGAACAGGGAGCCTGATGCGGGGCTCGGTCCCAGGACCCTGGGATCACACACTGAGCCAAAGGCGGAAGCTTAACGACTAAGCCACCCAGGCGCCCCGTAGAGTTACTGTGCTCTTGAATGTGAAGACTGAGTGAATGTTAGGAAGCAAGAAAATTTCCTAAGTTAGCGTACTGTTGGCCAGAGAGTAAAGGCAGATTTTTTAAAAGTTAACTTAGGAAGCTCAGTAAAAAGTATGTATGTGCCTACTACATGAGTGAGATCACACATCACTGGGAAAAGAGGAAGGATTATTTAGCAGATTTTTAGATAATTGGTTATCTATTCTTTGGGAAAATCAGTTTTGATAAGTAAGTTACTCTTTATAAAAATTAATTTGATGAAAGAATGAGTTTTAAAACATAAATTAGAAGAACGTTTATATGAATATTTGTCAGACCTTTGGATGAGGAAGCAGGCTTATTTCCATTGCTATCAAGTGATCAAAAGGAAAAAAAAAAACCTGAGATAAATAGATGGAAAAAATTGTGCATGATGATAAACAGAGGGTTAATATTTAGTTCAGTATAGCCAAAGCTCATACAAACTGGCAACTACTATTTATTAGTAAATGCTAACCTGGATGTTTATTACGTTAGATTTTTAAGTCACACTGTAATTTTATAATAAAGAAGGTAAATGTTTTGCCGAAGGGTTTTGGTATATACCTCTTCTAAATGGCAAAACTGGAGTTCAAACCTGGGTCTGATAAGAGCTTATCCTCTTAGCCCTTGAAGCATGCTGTTTTTCAAACATGTCAAAGGCGAAAACACTGGATAAATGAACAGTGAATTCAGGTAGTTGCTAAATAAAATACAAATAACAATGGGGATGTTAAATAGAGGTTTTTTGGGTGTGTGTTTTTTTTTTTTAGGTGGTAATGCTTATGTTAGTAGGGATGCATTGAGAGGGGGATAAGGCAATTCCATTTACTGCCCATTTGGCCTTTCTGGAAAATATTTTGGCTCAGTATATATCCAGGTTCTTAAGATGTTCGTTTCATGTAAGCCAGGGGAAAATAAAATGACATGTATTTATTTTTCATCCTTACTACAAGTGATCTCCAATGTCTTAAAAAAAAAAAAAATCCAGCTATTTTATTGGTTGTGGTGATGGCTGCACAATTCTGTGAACTATTGAAACTACTGAATTGTATACGTTAAGTAAGGGAATGGTATGGTATGTAAATTATATGTCAATAAAGCTGTGATTTTTAAATTAGCTGTTTTAGCTATTGAGTGGAAGAAGAAAATGGGAGTTTGCTTCTCTGAATCATTGAACTGTGAAAGATGTTCAGACAAATTCGATTCTTCCAGTTGGTGCTCCACTGACTGTTGCAGTGCTGTTTGATGCTGCATCGTGAACCTGAAGGTGAAAGTAGTGCTCAGGGTATCCTAGTCGTCAGAGCAGAGAGAGCTGGTAGCCCAGTGAAGTCGTCTCTTAGCAGGGAACTCAGAAGTTTCAGAGCTTCAGGTTTATCAAAGTCATTCTTAAGATCATGTGCTTGGATTTTAGGAGACACCTTACACCTCATCTTTATTTAAAACTCTTGTGTAGGGGTGCCTGGGTGGCTCAGCCATTAAGTGTCTGCCTTCGGCTCAGGTCGTGATCCCAGGGTCCTGGGATCAAGCTCCGCATTGGGCTCCCTGCTCGGCGGGAGGCTTGCTTCTCCCTTTCACACTCCATCACTTGTGTTCCCTCTCTCGCTGTCTCTCTCTGTCAAATAAATAAATAAAATCTTTAAAAAATAAAAATTAAAAAATAAAACTCTTGTGTGCACACAAACACACTCTCTCACTGTTGATTTTCCTTTAGTATCCTACCTTGTGGCAACTATATGAAGATCACTCTTGTTTTCTAGGGGCATACACGAAATGTGCTTTTTGTAATTTTCAAATACAAGGATACGTAAGTTAGGGTTAAACAGCTCAGAGGTTGAGGCAGGGAAACAGAGGGGCGGGAGTACGGTGAGGTGGGGGGAGCTCACGCTGAGATATACTGGGCTCTTGCGGAAGTTTTATCAGCCTGTTCTGATCCCTTCAGCCGTGAGAGCGCGGTGGGATGAATCAGAATAGTATTTCGCCTTGTAGGGGTATTGGCAACTTGTTGACAACCTGGCCTGGAGCAAAGAGTATTTGGTATGAAGTGAAGAGTTACAGTTACTCTGTGACACAGGCATATTCCTCTATAAACCCAGTGAATTGTAGATGTTAAATGATTTGAAATATCAAATATTGCCAGGAGAGACTTATTTTCATCACCACTAATAAATATTTATGTACAGGTGACTCTGCTAGGCTCTGCTCTAAGTGGAGGGTGCTTTGTCCTTAATCAGAGGAAATGAAATAGCAAAGTTGGCTTGTCATGGTGGGGGGGGGGGATAGCCACAGTTTAGTATGAGTGACCTAAAGCCCTGTTTGCCAGGGAAAGTCCCAGTTTATGCCTCTTGTCCCTGCATAATAATTCATTGCATCCCCCGGCCATTCCCCAAATTGTCCTGGTTAGGATGATAAATTATGTCATCTAACATTAGCCATTGTGAAACTAGCTGTTTCTTGACCCTCTCCCCTCAGTTATTGATCTTTTCAGGCACAAGGCTGTCTGTCAGATCCTCAAGTAGCTTGGTTTTGAGGCACTAGTTCTAGAGCCCTAGCAGCTGCCTGGTCCCTCTGGAACCAAGAGGATTTTTCACTGGATTGCCTTGACTTTTCTCTCTGAATGAGAGCTGTGATGTTCTAACTCTGAAATGTTCTGCTTTGCTTCAAGTCGGACGCCGAGACTCTCTAAATGTAAACACCTTGTTTTTGCCCAGATTCCCTCTTCCACCCTCCCTCCACTTCTCAGGAACTACTAAAGAAGAAGAGAAGGTATGGCGTGCCAGTTGTTAAGTGGTTGTTCTTGGGTGCCATAAAACTTCAGGGAGGTGATACACCACTATTCGTACACTTGTATTTATGTAATTTTTTAATCTTTATACTTTCTTTTCCATATTTCTTCCAAGTTTTAGAGCAATGGTATCCAAAGGGAAAAGTCAGGAGTTTCACAAGATCATCTTGAGAGTTCAGTGTAGGATGGCTAGGGAGAAAATGGCATTTAATTTGCGTTTGCTTGAATAATCTCTAACTTTATTCTCAATTTGTAAAAGTAAACAGACACGCCTATTTTCACATTGTTATTTTTTTCCTGTTTCTTCCTCTGATTTAATGACACATTTCAGATCTTCAGCTCCAAATGCAGGTATGCAGGGTACATACAAGAATAAAAGACAGTGCCAGTGTCAGCGTCCACGAGGCAGGTTTGACCCTTTAAAAGGTTAAGCGGAAAAATGTCTGAGTTCTGCCATTGTTAGAGCTGCCTTTCTGGGACACGGGACTGGAGCAGGGATAGCTTGCAGGTAGCCCCCGTGTTACTTGGAACTCTTGTTTTTTCCAACAAGGTGGGGATTTAGTGAAAGCTTATCTCTGGAGGAGTCAAACACTGAAAGTGTGGGAAAGGGCAGCAGTGCGCCTGGGTCTTCCCCAACAGTCGGAACCAGAACCACAGACTCCATTATAATTATCCATGTGCTACTGCATTTCTCTGCTTACTCACACTCTCCGTGCACACCAGCCTTTTCCACCTGATAGAAAGCCTGGCCACCTGCATCCCGTAAATGTGCTTTCCTGGAGCTTCAGTCCTACAATAGTGACTTTAAGGAGAGATCTACCTTCCCCTCTAGGTTACTTTGCTAGGGCCAGCAGGAGTGTGGTTCTTACAGGACTGTGGCGCCTCCCACTGTAGCTATGTTAATGGTTGGGGGGGTGGGAACAGTTGCCAGAAGGAGCCAGTTCTGGGGGCAGCGTAGAATAACCCTACAACCTTCCCAACTGTGAGGATTGTTGGGGTTCTCCTCCTGTCTGATTTGTTTAGGTGTCCAAAAATAAGTTCAGATGAACCTCTGGGTTATTTGCCCTGAGGCCACATATTCCTTCCTATTTTCATTTTGTCCTTTATCTCTCACTTTGGCCTGAAAAGCAGGCTACTTTTTAGCTCCTCTGCCCATAGATCCCTCAAGGCCCAGAGGACTCTGAAGGACTGGATCACAGAAATCTCAAAGGAATTCCACCCTGACTAAAAGCTATTGGGCTGATAGTCACTCAGCAATCCCAGAGATTCGCAAGGAGGGATTGGAATGTTTGCTACCCAGGGGTGGAGTGTTCTGCTTTGTTAATCTGCTTTTAGTCTAAAGTACCAGTATTTGATTGGGTGGCACTTTGGTTTCTCATCATTTGTAGTTTGTTAACATTTGCCTTGTGCTCTTTGCCTGTCACCCTCCCACCCCACCCTTTCCCCAACTCATATTCTTACTGTTTTTTCAAATTTCTGAGAAGAGATTGGAATAGAATATAGAATAGAATTTTTCAAGCACAATTCAGCCACTTTAATTTATGAATGGTATTTTTTACACTAGTTGAATGGAATACATTTCATGTAACTGATTAAAAAGCATTTTTCTCTAGGGGCGCCTGGGTGGCTCAGTCGTTAAGCATCTGCCTTCGGCTCAGGGACTAACTAGGCCTTGGGCACTGGAGTAGGAGCTGCTTGAGACGGAGTCGTGCTGACCACCTCTCACGTTACAGAGGAGGCCAGAGCCATTGTTACCACAGTTTGGAATTATTTGACTGAAGAAAAATGATAGAAGTGCCTTATTTTACTGTACCCCATACATGTTGATTGCCTTGATCCACTTTCCCTGTTTGACTTAATTTAGTAATCTCTCCGAGACAGATGTCCCCTTAGTAGGGTCACCTGTTTTCACCTAACAGGAGAATTGATCATGCAGTATTTAACAAATATATCATGGTGGTAAGGTTAAAAGCCATACCCTCGTGCTAAAATTAGCTATTCTTTCATGTTCGTTGCTTTCCGGTTGAGGGAAATGGAAAAAGTTAGGGTTATGTTTCCTTCTCTTTTCTTCCCCCTTATGTCCCCTCCCCCTCTCCCCACCTCACCCCAAAGAATTACATAAGGAGCAAAGGAAAAATAAGGAAAGGCAAAAAGAATGATTCCCAGGGCAGGGTAAGGACACAAATAAGTGCATTGCTTTGACACTAGCTAGTTGGGGACCATACCTGTGGCTCTGAGTTGTAGTGGCCAGAACGAAGAAGAAAACAGGAACAATCGCAAGACTGTTCATGAGATAAAAAACAATTCAGCCACTTAGGAGAAATGTAATCTTTCTGTTGGATATCCTGTGGATCCTTTATTAATATAGGCTCTGAGTCCTCAGTACATTTCTGTCAATTCTCTACAGTACCTGTGAAAGTTAAGTACCCGAGTTCAAGTTTAAGCTATCTTAGTATAAAAACATAGAGAATAATATTAGGCCTGAGTGCAGTTCAGTTAAATCATTACTTTTCTGATATTCTGGAGCTTTGGAAGTGGCCCTCTGTAAATTGTTCCTACCACTGAACTTTTTATTAAAATTGGGTACCAGAGAAGTCCAAAGTTAGAATTTTCTAGTAACCATTCTGCTTTAACAGCTAGCTGAGCTGGCCAGCAGCACCTGTATCGGCCTTTGGAAATTAAAGAGCTTAGCCAGGACTTGATTTCAAATCTAGTTGTATAAATTGACTTGGAGTCCAGGTCAGTATTTTCCTCAAAAAATAGTTCTGTGTTTAACATGGCAGACATGTTTAATGTCATGAAGTAGTAGTTTAAAATTTTTTGTTGAATTTCCGACACCGAAGTGCAGTATAAAAAGCTGATAGGAATGAGGTATTTGGGCTCAAGAGATGGACCCTCCCCTGCTTTCCTTGGACCTCAGAGCAAGGTTTCAAAGCTGCTGTCAGATTCATGGCTAATGTCACTTTAGTCTGGAAAAATTTCAAAGCCTGCGTCGTCAATCTCCCACTGGAACAAGCTCGCCCTCTGCACCCCCCGGCCCACAGGAGCACCTGTGGGAAGCCTAGTTTTCATTAACATTAACTTCCTATTTGAACCACTAAGATTCTGACAGGTTGGCAGTATGGTTAGCAGTAATCCAGGCATTTAGGAAACAAAGTTAAAAAACAAAAAGGTAGGGGCGCCTGGGTGGCACAGCAGTTAAGCGTCTGCCTTCGGCTCAGGGCGTGATCCCGGCGTTATGGGATCGAGCCCCACATCAGGCTCCTCCGCTATGAGCCTGCTTCTTCCTCTCCCACTCCCCCTGCTTGTGTTCCCTCTCTCGCTGGCTGTCTCTATCTCTGTCGAATAAATAAATAAAATCTTAACAAACAAACAAACAAAAAATCCAAAAAGGTAGCTTTTTGAGGCCTGTGTAGAAATAATCTTCGTATTTTTTTTTTTGCAGATTATAGAGCACTTTCACAAATACTACAGTCACCACATTCACTTGAGTTAGTAGATTCTTTTGCTGAAATAGTAAAGGAAACATGGAATCCCATATTCAGAACTTTTGTAGAAGAAAATATGTTTTCAGTGTTAAGTAATTGCATCGGTTGTAGCTCTTTCTGACTATTTTGGAGCCTCTACCTAAACCTTAACTTTTTGGACTTCTTTGGATATAAGATGTTTTTGTTGTGTATTTTAGATACAGCTTTCAGATTAAAAAGCAAGTTTTCCATTGTGACTATATTGTGATGTCAATACTCACCTGGAAAGCACCACTCCATCAAGTGTGGAATGTTCTTTGGGCAATAAAAGAAGGCATGTGATTATTCTGTAAACAGCCCTTGAGTTTACAGTGAGTTTTTTTACCTTCTGCCTTCCTCTTCACCTGATACTTTATTACCCACCAGAGCTTGATAAAATTACAAAATAATTTTTGTTTTCTCACCATAATTCAGGTTGTTGCATAAAGCTCTCCAGTCAATTGTAATACATTTTCTGACTGTTAATCCAAATTTATCCTGTCTACAAAACACAGCTCAAGAAACATCTCCTCAGTTGAAGTCCGAGGTCCTCAGCACACTGTGCTGTGTCTGTCCTCTGAACTTGCTCCTAATATCACTTATTTGGGTTTTTTCATACAGGGTCTTGTGGCATGCATTAGTCTCCATAGATTTCAGTCTTTCTGTGCGTGTGCCTTGTCTCCCCAGTTGTATTCGAAGGCCTGGAATAACAACTAGTGAATGTGTACCACAGGGTGAGGGGTGGAAAGGATGTGTTGACTGGCTAGGAGAAATCCTCTTTGAGTAAAATGTTTTACACAATCCTCTAAAAGGCCCTGGAACTTTGTATGCTGTGATTCTAAATACTTCTGCTGGAAAAGCCTATTTACACTAAATACCACTATACGGTGGCCTCTGAGCAGTTTAAAAAGGAAACAGACCTTCAAATCTCCAACTATGGTGCTTCAGCACAGGCTGGTTTTGTGGCATGTTTGTGCTTTCATGGGCATTTAGCCAGAACAGAAATAGCAGTGCTGGACCTTGAAAGAAAGTGATTTTCCAGGTTTATATCTGATCCTCTAGATATAAGTTTGAAGGTTGTAAATTTTCTTTTTTTTTTTTTTTAAAGATTTTATTTATTGAGAGAGAGACCGCGTGCACACATATGCCTGGGGGGAGAGGGGCAGAAGGAGAGGGAGAGAGACAATCCCAAGCAGACTTCTCGCTGAGCATGGAGCCTAACATGGAGCTCGATCCCACGACCCTGAGATCATGACCTGAGCCAAAATCAAAAGTCAGACAGTCAAACAACTGAGCCACACAGGCACCCCTGAAGGTTGTAAATTTTCAAAAGGAAATTGTTTTTTCAAAATATGGTTCTTGGGGCGCCTGGGTGGCACAGCGGTTAAGCGTCTGCCTTCGGCTCAGGGCATGATCCTGGCGTTATGGGATCGAGCCCCACATCAGGCTCCTCCGCTATGAGCCTGCTTCTTCCTCTCCCACTCCCCCTGCTTGTGTTCCCTCTCTCGCTGGCTGTGTCTATCTCTGTCAAATAAATAAATAAAATCTTAAAAAAAAAAAATATATGGTTCTTCATCAGAATAACTAAAAAGAAAAAATAAAAATCATTTCACCACTCTCAGGTGTACCCTTTTAGAACCACAGCATTTCTTTTACTTTTTCAATCTATCTTGACACAAAAATAATTTTCTAAAAGGGTTTTTTTTTCATATTTGAACTTTGTTTCCAATTTTCTCACTTGCTTACAGCTCCAGTTTTGAATTACACATTCTTTTTAGGGAATTACCATCTTTTTAAAAGAGAAGGATTGGCTATTTGCTTTTGTTATTTACTATAAAACATGGGTGAAACCATGATGTTTGCCCATGATCATATGGACTGTGTTTACACAACCCTGCCACAAAGTGAGCAGTAAATTTAACTAGAAGGAAAATGGATATATGATTTCATGCTTGAAGCCTGATGGTTTCACATTTTAAAACGTGGACATTGATTAACCTTTTGTATTATTAAAATACAGTATTGATTTGTAAAGAAGTAGTTGTAAAGTTCACATTTTCTGGAACTAAATCTTAAACTATAACAGTGTCGCTCTTAATTCCTTAAGGCCATCTGTAAATGAATCCATGTAGATAAAATTAAAGATGGCACATCATATTGATAAAAGGCCTTTAACATATTGATGAAATCAGTTAATTATTCATGTATTACAGATGTTTTTCAATAAGGCTTTATAGTATGTAACTGTAATTTCAAGTCTTAAACTAAGTCATAAAATCTTTTTGCCTTATGATAATTGGAAAAGTTCAACATTGTGAATAAGTTAGCTGTCATTAGTAAAAGAGCTACTCAGATTGATTCTAAGTCTGTTTTACAAACTGCAGGTTCCATCCTATCAGTTGTTTGTGAAATCAGCTTAGCATTTTAAGAGGGAGGAAGGGAATAGGGGCCTAGGATAAAATAGAATAGAAAAGATCACTGTAATTTTAGTTGGGAAGGATAAGTACTGATTGGTGGTTGTGTGTGTGTGTGTGTGTGTGTGAGATACTTAATTTTTATGTATGAATATATGTGTGTCATAAGATCAGAAATCTGTAAGCTGTCACTGCTAGTGGTAATGCAGTTAGGTGGCCTGGTGGCTTTGTAGTCGTTTAAATGGCTGTACACACAATACAGATTGATGGCATGCTTTAATTGGAAAGCTTCAGTATTGTACTGTTAACAGGGAGTAAAGGAAGACCTGTGTGACTCGCTGATCAGATTCATAGTTGACAGGAACCTGGTAGGGAAAGCTAATAAGACACTGGATAATAGACAAAAGATCCAAGAAAAAATTTGAAATGCCCTACTGTATACTGAATCTAAAATAGAAACAATTTAATAGGAATAGTTGTTCAGTCCTGCAGTTATGTCCCAAAATGCAGAAGTAAACAACAGGTGAAGATGTGGCTCCCTGTAGCACACGTGGAGAAGACTTTCGTCAATTAAACTGCTCAGTAAAAAGCAGCCATGTTTGTGACTATCAAAGTTCTTGATGGAGTCTAAGACTACATTTATGAAATATACAAATGAGTAGTCTTGGCTGGTCAGATCACATATGGAATACAGGATTCAATTTGAAACACTACACTCTTAAGGACAGTGACAAGCTGGAATGCCTGGAGAATAACGGGGAGTCCTCTGAGTCAGCTCCCCCACAGTTCAACTTTATCTGAACAGAACCCAAATTGAATAAATTGTATAGGAATTTGGTTACCAACTATGCTCAGTGTAGTGCAGATTGAAGGGGGATCCATGGCTTTTGCACACTCACAGCTCACAGGCTTGTGTGGTGATGGTAATTTACATAACAACATGACTGAGTAGGCTCCTCATAAGCTTTGAGTTTCTTCTACACGAATCTCTCACTTTCCTCTTACCCTAGTCCTGGATGCGTCAGTGCTTAGGACATGAGGAGACATGTCTACTGCAAAATATTCCTACCTGATGCTCGCTGAAATTGCTACCGCGGTTTGATGGCATGTTGTCAGTTTACTTCTAATCCTAGTGTTTGCCTCTGGCTTGCTTAGATTGGGATAAAGTCTAGGAACAAGAAATTGGTCATATCATGTTGGAATCCATGTCTAAAAGGCATGTCTATAGATTCATCTTAAAAATATTCTCAAATCATACACCTATAATTTTGAAAAATGTATCAAATTTAGTATTTAACATTGTACTTATTTAACATGTTAAATTTTAGTAGCTCTATATGAAGAATGTATTCTGTGCTGCCCCCCTTCCAAATAACTTAATTAGTTAGTGATTAACTGGAGAAAGGTCATGGATTCATGTTATAGTGGATTTCTTGATTGACTTTCCCACAACTAAGCAGCGTTAAACTGGATAATATAGTGAGGTTTATTAAATTCGATTCTCCTAGAACATTATTTCAGAAAAGGATATTCATTGTTTAATTGTAAATAATGTCTGATACCGATAAATATGAAATCTTGCATTCATATTCAGCATGTAGTTACAAGCCCAGTAAAAAATCTGGAATTCAGGGGCACCTGGGTGGCACAGTGGTTAAGCGTCTGCCTTCGGCTCAGGGCATGATCCCGGAGTTATGGGATCGAGCCCCACATCAGGCTCCTCCGCTATGAGCCTGCTTCTTCCTTTCCCACTCCCCCTCCTTGTGTTCCCTCTCTCGCTGGCTGTCTCTATCTCTGTCGAATAAATAAATAAAATCTTTAAAAAAAAAAAAAAGAAAATCTGGAATTCATAAAGAAAAAGGTTACAGATAAAGCTATAAGAAAGTGATCTGTACATTAAGTTTAAGAAGTTGAAATGCAAATGGCAAAGTAGGACAACATATTTGCAAAAAAACAACAGCCAAAGAGATAATATTCATAATTATACAGTATCTTACAAATCAGTAAGAAGACATACTCCAAACCCCGTAGACTAATGGGCAGTAGAGACGTACAATTTTACTAAGGAAATGCAGGTGGAAAATAGGCATGAAAATATGTTCATTGTTACCAGTGATCAGCAATTCAAATAAAAAAAAAGAATTGCAAGGATGAGAAGGGTAGGGAGAGGAGGAGATCAAGAAAATAGCATTTTTTTATCTGACAGGCAGAAATCAAAAGGATTTCTAGAGCCTACTGTTGGTTAGCTGGTGCACTGTTGATGGCAGTGTAAATTGGCTTACACTTTTGGTACAAGTTAAGAATCTTCATGTTTTGACTCTCGGACTGCTGCCTTACCTGAGTCACTCAGAATCTCCTTGGCTTCTTTTACTGTGGTGTCTGGCATCCAGAACTGCACAGAACATCTGTGGTCTTTTTGTGGCCAGAGCAGCCCGTTGATTGGTCATTCTTCATGAGAAATTGCTCTGTAAGGTGGGCAGGTCAGGGATCATTTCTTTGGTGTTTTTAAAGATGAAGAACTGACACGTTCAGTGACGGTCCTGAGTCAGATACATCTGGCTGGTAGAGAGAAGACAAGGAGTTTATCTTCACTCATTTTTATGACTTCCAGGGACAACTGGCCTGGTACCTTAACACAAAGTAAAGCTGGGCAGATCCTGCACAGAAGGGAAGGGACATCCGGTCACCCATTAGAGATAAGACCCAAAGCTGTGACCTGATTATTTCTGCTGAAGAAGTTGTAAAACAGCCCGTCCTTTAGAGAAATGCTGCAGTGACCCCCTGCTGACTCAGAAAAGAACTGTGTTGATCCAACAATCTCAGCTATGTAGCGTGTATTTAAAAGACATTGTCAAAGGTGTATTTTGCATGGAATTATTGATATAAAATACTAAGTTTTGCCAAACTGTGTTCATACAGAAGTTGAAACATGAAAACATGTACCTTAATTTTTTAAATTCAACTTTAAGCTGATTTAGAATTTGATATTCATTTAGTCACAACTAGAAGAAAAACATTTTTAAGAGTACTCCTGTTCATGGCTTCTTGCTTTAGTCCTGAGCAAGCCACCTTTTAAATGACATTTGAAAACTGCTCCTGGGACCAATCTTCAACTGGGGTAAAGAGCAAATATATATATAAAGAGCACACTTTTTTCTGCAGAAGTGAAGTTAGTACCTGTGTGTGTGTGTGTATTGAAGTAATGGAGCTCTGATCCATGATACATTTTTAACTCCTAAGAGTTACTTAGCTGTGTGTTCAATTTAGTTAAAGTACTTCCAACTCTGTCTTTAAAGTAAATTGTAGAACTGTTTGAGTGGGTGTTTATATATGTTGCACCTTGCTCCAGAATGGATTTAAGGTAGCTTGAAATATTCTCTTGTACCAAATTATCATAACTTTAGTCTTGAAAGTCCATAATGACTGCATGGCACACTTAAATTACCACAGTAAAACTTGACACTAGTAATACGATTCTCTCGGTAAGTGTTTGAAATTTAACATGAGGTTCCTGTTTGTAAAATTAACACATAGCTTTTTTTTTTTTTTAATACGAGCTGGTACTTTAAAACAAGTTCTTGTAAAATTACTCTTGTCTATAAATCATTTACTAAAGCAAAGGCCTCTCCTGTAAGCATGCATCTCTTGCTTTGTTACTCAAATATGGAATAAACTTTATCATTGGAGATATTTCATAAGCATTCATAATTTGACATTCTCCTGTTTAGTGTGAATAAAAGAAACTCAAGGATTAACAGAAAGCCAATTTTAGAAGAACACAAAAGTGAAATTATTTCTAAGCATCACTTTTACTAAGCCCATTTCAGTAAGTACTCATTCTGTAATTCACTTAAAACAAAAGGGTGGAGAGGCTCAGGGTCGCTCAGACCTCTACGTGTGTTTGGGAGTCTTACTGGAAACTAGAAAGGTGTATACAGTTTTCATAGTCTAGCTCTCTATTTAGTGCATTTCTGATGTTTAATAGAAAAGGAGTTTCAATTGTCAGTAATGAGCAGTAAAAATCCTTTCCAAAGTGTATGAAACAGAGGTATGGGCCACTTTTTGTTTTGTGTGTTTTTGGCGGGTAGGGGTATTCTTTTCATATTTATTTAACTCAGTAATTTTAGAAATTGATCAAAATTTTAAAAATCGATATTTTTTCAAAAGTCACTTAGTGAATATTTCTCGATACTCTGATAATTTAATACTGTTATGTTGTATATTTTTGTAATACTTTATCTGTATGTAAGATGAAAAGACAGATAAATACAAAGAGAGTTTGGAGGTAAGAGACTTGCCTTGAATCCTGATCCACACTCATTATGGGACCTCAGGGCCAGCCTTTTCTGTGAATCTAAAGATGTATAGGAAGTATTTACCACAGGAGTTCGAGAAGGTGGGAAGGGATAGTTTCGTGGATAGAAAGTGTTTATAGTAAAAATACAAAAACACTAGTTTAAAGGAATATAAGCACCCCCTATGTTTATTGCAACATTATTTACAATAACCAAATTACGGAAGCAGCCCAAGTGTCCCTCAATAGATGAATGGATAAAGAAGATGTGGCGTCTATATACAATGGAATATTACTCGGCCGTAAAAAAAGAATGAAATCCTTCCATTTGCAACAACATGGGTGGAGCTAGAGAGTATAATGCTAAGTGAAATAAGCCAGTCAGAGAAAGACAAATACCATATGATTTCACTCATATGTGGAATTTAAGAAACAAAACAAATGAACAAAGAAAAACAGAGAGAGACAAACCAAAAAATAGACTCTTAACTGTAGAGAACCAACAGATGGTTACCAGAGGGGAGGTGGGTGGGGAAATGGGTGAAATAGGTGAAGGGGATTAAGGGGACACTTATTTTGAAAAATACACAAAACTGTTGAATCGCTGTATTGTACACCTGAAACTACCATAACACTGCGTGTTAACTAAACTAAAAAAAAAAAAAAAAGCCTGTAGACATTGGATTAGAGAATATACATCATAGTGTAATGCACAAGGGATCAGTACTGTTAAGTTCATTCTCGTTTAACATTAATAAAAGCAGTCCATGTGAAAGAAGTTGTGAAGATCCAATAGAGGATAGTTCTACAAATTGTGCCTCGGTCTTGGGAACCCAGCAGAATTCCATGTTGGTTAACTTCCTGAATCCATTGCACTTTAATCAGAATTTTGCCATGTTTATATTCTTGGACAAATTGGAGCTACTCAGCAAGTAGGGGTCCAGCTTTGTGCATAGCAGCAGGTAAATTATAGGTGCTTTCCTCAGGTTTCCTGCTCCGTTCACCTACAAAACCATTTAGGTGGTGGCCCTTAGCCCCTTTCTGGCTGGGTTTCAAATTAAAACTTTCTAGTTAACTCCTGTTTGTTTATGTATCAGTCATTTCTGTGGCCTTCTTTGTTTTTGTTTTGAGAAGTGTTTTTCAGTGCCCATCAATAAATGTATCTGGAGTCTTGTACAAAGCGTATAACATGATGGCTAATACTCAGTTTTCCCCCCACAGGACTCCCTGAGTCGTGGGGGGTGATACATATGTAAATAACAATAGCACAGCATCATCAAGGTTTTAAAAGCTTAGGAGTGTGAGGAGGGAGGTGACTTGCACTGTAGGGTCTTCCTGGAGGGCCTGGCATTTAGACATGGGGTGGAGATGGGCTGGGTTTTGGACAAGTAGAGAAGGGTGCTCCCAAGGAGGGGCCACCCATGGTGGTATTGCTGTAGTTTTCCAAGAATTATTTCCAGGAGGGGCACTGGAAGTCAGCTATTGAAGGACTTGCCCATGTACTTATTCCTATGTAGATGTGCTTCCTCTTCCTATCTGCTGTAAACAGAAAAATTTGTTTATGAATACCTACAGTGGACAAAATGAACACATGTAGATTGGAACAGTGAAGAGAGAGCACTGTGAGGCTCGGTAGAGGAGAATGGGTTGTTTTTATGTCAGGAACATGGATTAAGGTAGTCTTTTGTAGTTACCCATAAATTTAACTTTGGACATTTTGGCAAATAAGGGGACAAAGCCAAATGCAGAAGACATACCAGTTAAAAGAAACATACCAATTCTTCAGAATAGGAACTTTTCCTTATTACTAATTTTTTTAATTATGAAAATGTTCAAGCATATACAAAGAGACTCTAATATAATGAATTTCCAGCTTCAACAGTTGTTAATAATTTGCTAGCCTTGTTTTGTCTATTCCCCCCTCCCCACCTTACTCTGAGGGGCATTAGGATATTTCAAAGCAAATCCCAAATTACTTGTATGTCTAAGGGCATTTTTTTCTTTCCTACTATAGTCCATTGTAATACCTGACAGAATTAAGAGTGATTCCTTGATTATCTGTCCAGTGTATAATTTTTCTGATTTCTGGGATATCTTTTTGACAGTTGGTTTATTTGTTTTGTTTTGTTTTTTAAGATTTTATTTATTCATTCGACAGAGAGACAGCCAGCGAGAGAGGGAACACAAGCAGGGGGCATGGGAGAGGAAGAAGCAGGCTCCCAGCGGAGGAGCCTGACACGGGGCTCGATCCCAGAACGCAGGGATCATGCCCTGAGCCGAAGGCAGACGCTTGACGACTGAGCCACCCAGGCACCCCAGACAGTTGGTTTATTTGAATCAGGGTCCAGAGAAGATCCATACATTTGACTATGTCTTGTGGGTCTCTTACTTAATATTCTCTGCTCCTCACCCCACCCTGCCTTGTGCTATTTAATATGTTGGAGAAACCCAGTTATTTGACTTGTCCCTTGTTCTGGGCTTGACTTACTGCTTCCTAGTGATGTTGTTTAAATTGTTCTTTATCCCTGGTTTCCTATAGACTGGGGGCTCTAGAAACTTGATTAGATTCAGAATTTTTGTTTTATAGTGGGGGAAAGGAGATCAAAATATTTATAGATGGAGTTTTGTATTTCCTATTGCATTATATCATGAAACAGATTGATGTCTGGTTGTCCTATTTTTAGCAATAGATCAGTGTCTTCCAAGTTGTCAGTTCCAGTGTATCCACTGTGAAGTTCTCCATCACCCTTTTACCTAGGATTTTAATGGCCATTGATGATTGTTGCCTAGATCCTAGATTCATCAGGGATTACAAAATGGTAATTTTCTGCTTTTCTTCCTATGTTTATTAGCTGTGTGAATCTTTACTATAGAGAATTTTTCCTTGTCACCTATTTGGTTACCCTCAAACACAGGCTGTATAGAAAAGACAGGGTAAATGTGCTGTTCCCTTCCTTTATTTACCAATTTGTGGAATATTGAGTTGTTGCTCTCATAAACTCCAAACTTCATGCATTTTAATGTTTTACTTATTAACTATATTAAATATACTTATTATTAAATATGTACTAATTTATATATTATGTATATGCAAATATTTAATTTGTGTGTCAATTCAGTGTGGTTATTTTTCTTTTTTATGCCCAAATCGTGTCTCTTAGGCCTGTGGGAGCCTTTCAGAATGACTCCTGTGTCTTTTTTGTCATGAACCCGTTCATCTTTGCTTCCTGAAGTAATTAACATGTCCCAGTAATTAACATGTCCCAGGCTCATCTTGTTTGTATATTTTGTGCTCCTGCCTGGAGACCTGGTTCCTTTTATGAGAAACGATCATGTATTAATTTTTTAAAATAACTCTTTTATCAAGAAAAAACAGTATTACAAGCGCATTGTAAATACTTAACCTTAAAAATTTAGTATACAACTCATATTCTCACTACCTGTTACTAATCTTTGGTATTTCTTTCTCTTAGCATATGTATCTGCACATGTAGATCACACATGGGATTACTTTATACACACACACACAGTATGTATGTATATTTGCACTTTTGTGTCTAAAGTGTCTTCAGTTAAGAGGAATTGTGGGCATTTTTTCATGTCAGTGGAAATCTTCAGAAGCATTTATTTTAGATGACCTTACAGTGTTCATTTATATTTGCTGAAGATTTTTGTTGTTTTCTCCATTTTCCACTTTTGAAAATAATAATTTAGTTGCCATCATGGCACATAAATCTTAAAGAATTAAGGAAGCAGGTCAAAGAACCAGAGAGAAACATTTTTAAGCCTACTGATATGTAATGAACATATTCATTATAATACGAAAGATACTGGATAACCTAATAGTGCATAGGAGTTGTTTGAAGTCCCAGCTCTTCCACTTTACTAACTAGCTTCATGATATTTGAACAAATTATCCAGTATTTTTGAGTCTTAGTTTACTCGTCTATAGAACAGAAAAAAAATAAAACTTCTCTTAGGAATGAAGGATCAAGAGAGTTCCACTCTTTCCTTGAGGATCAAAAGAAATAGTTCATTCATTCTACAGATATTCTACAAGTATGTACCAGGTACTCTTCCAGTTTTTGGGTCTGCAATAATGAATGAGTGAAACCAGTGAGTCCTTGTTTTCATAGGACTTTTTTAACCGAAAGGAGCAGATAGACATATGTCAGTTTATGGTGATAAGTGCTGGGAGAGCCTTGAAGCAAGATAAGGAGATGAGAGTGGGGGAGAGGTGCTATTTTGGACACAGTGGTCGGGAAAGGCCCTATTGATAGGGTGTCATGTGAATGGAAGTGTGAGTAAAATGAGGGAGAGAGCCATGGTGGTTTGAGCTAAGAGCTCTCCATAAACAGTATGGGGAATTTACTTAGGCCTGGCCCAGGAATTCAAGCCAGAGAGTGTGCCTAAAGTCTAGCATGTAAGAGATGAAAACAGAGAGGAGCGGATCCCGAGGAGCCTTAAGTGCCTTGGTCAGGAGTTTGGATTTTATTCTGAATGAAATGGGAAGTCATCAGGAGAGGTATCGAACAGAGAAGTGAACAGTGCTTTGTAATCTGTGAAGTGTCATATGAGCGATCTTATTTTAATTACTGCCACTGTTAACCACTACTACAGCCTTCTGGTTTACCATCTAGGCTGTACAAGAGTGTCAGTTTGGCTCCTGCATAGTATCCAGCGTTGAACATCCTTGGCCCCGGAAGTCTAGTCAAGGTATATTAATTGCAAAAGTCACTCCAAAGTCTTGTATCTCTTGGGCACTTAATTTTGGTTTTGACATAGTTAATGATGCGCTATGTATTTGGTGGCTTTGGTAATTAACCAAAGGTTCAGTTGCTTCTTCAAGCTATTCATGCTTTATTTTAATGGAGCTAAGTCACTGCATCTTATTTACAGCTAAGAAGGGCGTGTATCCTTTCCATCCAAAAGGCGAATCAAAACTTTTAAGATGCAGGTTTAAAAAGAAAAACAAGATCACTCATTTTATATTGCCATTCAGTCTGTGTAAATGCCTTTTTTCTTTTTTTTTTTACCCATTTTTCATTTTGGAAATAGTCACAAATCAGATTTGAGAAGGAAAAAACCCCGCATAACTCTCCTGTATTACTATTTTTTCAGATTTGACCTTATGCAGATGCTGCACTAAACGCATTTCAGCACGTGTAATTTAATTCTCCTGCTAAGTTGTGAGGTAGCTGTCGTTGTTCTCATTTTAGAGTTGAGGAAAAGGGGCTTAGAAAATTCTAAGTAGGGGCGCCTGGGTGGCTCAGTCGTTAAGTATCTGCCTTCGGCTCAGGTCACGATCCCAGCATTCTGGGATCGAGCCCTGCATTGGGCTCCCTGCTCAGCGGGAAGCCTGCTTCTCCCTTTCCCACTCCCCCTGCTTGTGTTCCCTCTCTCACCGCCTCTCTCTGTGTCAAAGAAATAAAATAAATCTTAAAAAAAAAAAAAAAAAAAGTCTAAGTAAGCTAAGACATGGTGAGATCAGGATTTGAACTCAGGTTATCTTTAAAGCCATGTAATTAACCACTATGCTTTATGTAATTGCCCTGCACAGCTGTTTGGATAGTCTAGCACCTCACACAATATCTGGCATATTGTGTATATTCGGTATTTGTTTGGATTCAAGAACATCAGCCCTAGAAGCAGGACATGAGGCCTCAGAGCCAGCTATCTAAAAATGGGTTCAGGTGTGTACTACATTTCACACTTTCCATGACTGCTTAATTAAGTACTTTAATAGTCTTTGTGTGTAACAGTCTTATTATTGTATGTGAGGGGTTTTGTTGTTTGTAGTTTTTGCTTTGACCATGAAGTTTATGAGTCAGATCTAACAGATATGTTAGTGTAGAGTCCTATGAACTCAACTGTCTAGGAATGTGTTGTCATTCAGCACTTTTCCTTATTGTCTCTACATACTTACACCCACATCCATACACACCAGAGTGTTGCCTTCCTTAGAGCAGGCACCCTTAAGGCCTTTAGTTTTTGGCATATAGTGAGTGTGTAGTTAGTATGTGAATGGTTGAATGTCCTAATGAGTGGCTTATGGACCATTTGACTACTTTTCAGTATTTATCAGTACATAGGTGAGTAGAATTAGTTACAGTTAGGAGGGGGTTGCACAAGCCAGAAGCAGCCAGATTGCCTAGGAAGGGCAGTGCCCAGCAGTGCTCACTCTAATGATGTTAGACTTTTATTTTCCCCATGGGTGTTCTGTATGTTCTCCAGGACTTTTGGGGTGGAGCCTTGTGCTCTTAGGAGTATTCACATAACAGAGCAGTAATTTGCAGTTTTTGTTTTTGTAAGATATTAAGTGACCATTTCTAGTATCATCTGGTCTCCTTCTGTTTTGAAGAAGAGAGTAGACTCCCAGTACAAAAGACCACAGTTACAGAGCAAGTAGTGAAAAGGAGAATATATACCAAACTGTTAATACCTGTTGTCTCTGTAGGCTTTGCCGGTGACTTTCACTGTCTACCTTGTGTCATCCTTTAATGTTCGAATTTTGCATAATGAATAATGACACCATTTCTTAAAAACTAGAAGTTTAACTCTCAGTGATAGATACAGGTGCAGAAGTAGATAGAAGGACTTTCATTATTCTGACCCCCAGCCCAATTTCCCCCTCTCACCCCCAAGGATATAGAAGCTTGCTGAAGGCCTTGCTTATGTGAACAATAGCACAAAAGTGTTTTTGCTTTTTTGGGTTTCTTGGTGATTTCAGTGGTCCCGATCATGTGACCCAAATTTCCCCAAAACATCCCTTAAGGGTGATACGGGTCCCCTTTACAACCACTGCCCTATGTGGAGGGTAGCGAAGGTCTACATTTGGTGTCTGTAGCATAGAGAGATTGAGAAAATAGAATTGACTGAAATTGTGAACTGATTATATGTGGAAGTGGAAAGAGTCTGGTATGATGACCAGGTTTTGTGACTGGATGAACAACGGATTCATTCTCTGTGAAGTAGAACTTAAAAAAAGAAGTAGGACTTGGGGATGAGGTTTGAGTTGCCTGGAGGACATTGATAGAGAGCAGTAGTTGGAGATGTAGGCCAATTGGTTGGGGCAGGAGACGGATTTCAGATTATTGAAACCATGGGTAGGGGCGCCTGGGTGGCTCACCCGAGTCAGTCAAGCATCTGGCTCTTGGTTTTGGCTTAGGTCATGATCTCACGGTCGTGGGATTGAGCCCCACATTGGGCTCGGCGCTCAGCACAGAGTCTCTTACATATTCTCTCAGTCTGCCTCCCACTTATGCACACGTGCGCGCACTCTCTCTCTCTCTCTCTGATATATAAATTCTTTTAAAAAAAAAAGAAAAGAAAGAAACCATGGGTAGATGAGGTCAATTAGAATATAGAGTAAGAACACAGCCAAGGGTGGAACCCGAAAGGACATCAATGTTGGAGCAAAGATGAGTCATTGAATTGAATGCAGAAAGAAAGGGCATTTGGAGAGAAAGGAAAACAGCTAAGGGAGAGCAGTGCATGGCAGCTAAGGGGTGTGCAGTGCTCAGTATTCACGCAGATTCCTTTCATGCAGCTTTAGCATGCACTTCCATAAATGTTGGTTTTAATATGAAACTAGTATATTTAATTATTCGTCACCCCCACCGTCCACCCAGTCCCTCAAATTTTCAAGTTAAATTTCCCGTCCAAGGCTTCTTTATCTTTGGGGTTCAAGCATACAGCATGGTTCACCATCAGTAGCAAGCGTACCTCTAGTTTGAGAATTGTAGGTATGGGTTTCCATAGCCCTCTAGAATCCTAACTAGGATTCTAACTAGTGGTTGGTTTTCTCCCAATTGCATTAATAATTTTGGCTCAGCCCAAAGAATCCTGCTGAGGTATATTATGAACCAAAAAAACTTTTTTTGATGGAATGGAGGAAATTGGTTGTATTTGAAAGCTAAACGGATTTTTTTTATTATAATATATATTTTTGTCCTTTCTTTCATGAACTCCAGTTACGTCCAAAACAGAGTTTAGGCAGTTTTAAAACAGTATTAAGAAATAGTTTGAATATACGGAAAAGTTGAGTAACAATGAAAACCCACATACCCACCATCTAGATTTAAAAATTAAGGCTTTTACCATATCTGCAAACATGGTACTCTGGCTTAGAAAGAGTTGGCATATTCTGGGAACAGAAAGGACATCAGTGTGGCTGGATCTCTGTGATAAAGGCCGGGGCACTGGGCCATGACTTGGAAATGGGTAAAGCCTTAGGATGGCCATGGTAGGAATTTGAATTTTATTATAAGGGCAGTGCAGAATTATTGAAGGGCCTTCATTAGTGGGCTTTTGTTACTAATCCCTAAAACTCCGTCGAATACTTGTAATGAAATACTGCTGATGGTAAAGAAGGAAAGGGGGAACCGGGAAAGGCAGGCAGGTCATTACGGTGAAAGGTGTCTTTTAACATCTTAATCCTTGTTTACCATTGCTACTTCAGCCTGGGTATCTCCATACCCTTGGGATTGTCAGTTCCAAAACTCAGACATATGCCTGAGTATGTTTCACATCCTTCAAGGATCTTGCTGAGGAGTGTGCACTTCTTGTTTTGAGTACTTGTTACTAATTGTGTTTCCTCAAAATACAGTCTTACTAGTTTATATGTTCTGCAAAATTTTGGCTCCATAGTATACTAATTAAAAGGAATGATTGTGTCATGCTTCCTCTTTCCCTCACAGAAGCACTTTATATGGGTTCTCTTTGACAGCTGTACTTTCTGCTATGACGAGTATTTGGTTTATGGTAGAACCTTTTAAAACCCCCTTTGCCCTGGAAAGTCACTTCTTCCACCATTGAGCCAGAGCTGAAAATATCTCTGTTGCATAGCACCATAACACTTCCTGCAAAATACCATTAAACATTCCCACCCTCCACCCAGCATTGATTTGTAGCATCGTTGCAATTATTTGCAGAGTACAAATAGGAAAGATTGTATTTTCAGAGGATTTATCGTGATTGTGAATTCACTGTGTTTATGGAAAAGCAACCTGCGTTACCCCCTCAAAAATAAAAAGTAATGGGAAAGAATGATCCAGAATTTGTGGATGTCTATGTCTGTGAACATAGCTTGTGTACCTAGCCAGGTAATCAGATAATGTAATAGCCTTGGGATAACTCAGCTATAATTGATCTGAACTTCTCGTCATAGAAAACATATTTAGATATAATTTTATGCATCTTTGGATTTTGAGAACCTGTGTTTGAGGACATTTTTCCTTGGTCCTGTGATCAAGCAGATTTACAAGCTGATAGAAAGATGATCTTTGGGTGTAAAGATTGGTCAGAACATATCATATCAAAACATGTCAAGAAATAACACACTTGTTCATGATTTAATTGTAGGCTTAACATTAGTGTTAATTTGCATGCTATTTCCCCCTGTGTGTTTATAAACAGATATGCAGGTCACTGTATCTCAAACTTAAGAGAAAAAACTTTCAAATACTTCATTCAAGTGAAGTCTTAGGCAAAGTTCAAAAGAACTGTTAATGATGCTGTGCAGTGGAGATATTTTATGTTGACATGGGGAAAAAACTTTGGCGGAGGTGGGCAGTGGGCCCCAGGGACAGTTAAATATAGGAGTTTGGAAGTCACGGTTTGAAAACCACTGACCTAAGTGATCTGTAAGATTCTTCTCAAAAATGTTATCTTTTGGTATCTTACATGAGGTTGTTTAATGTCTGTGAACATAACTTCTTTCAGTTTATTTAGTAAAAGTAATTATAAGTTCTGACACGTTCCCAAGTTACTTCCATTGTTTGTCTTGTTTGTAACTTTGTTTTTTCATGGTGACTTCTTGGAATAGTTGATGTCCTCCTTTTACATGATGTAATATTGTGGTTTATATGGTTGAAATATTGTTTTCTGCTACCCACAAAAAATTAAGAACTTCCAGAAGCTCATTATCCCCAGGGTCTTATTCAATGAGTTCCTTCGTAGGAGATAGTCTTACCCAGGCAGAAAGAGTACACATTGAAACTGTCACTTAAGGAACTTGAGGATCTGCTGGGAGATTTGCCCAAGGCTCGGTCCAAGATTCCCTCCAACTCTGAGACCCTAACAGACTGAAGAGAAGGGGGTGTGTGCCCAATGGGCGCTTGGGAGGAAACAGTGTAAACACTGGCCAAGGTGCATCTGGAGAGACCTAGAGAGTGAGCCTGTTGCTAGTGCTGTTTGGCTGAGCTCCTTACCTCGCTTTTTGCCTCAGTTTCCTCAACTGTAAAATACAGGTATCTCTTAATTAGAGGTTATAGTGTGGTGATTAAGGACACTTTGGATCAAGACAGACCTGAGCTGGTTTTATTGCTTAGTACCTTGAGTCAGTTTCTTGACCTCATTAAAGTTTGCTTGTAAATGGGAGTAATAATGTCCCTCAGAGAATTGTTTAAAAAGATCCCATAAGATGAGGAATTAAAGTGCTTAGTGTGGGCCTGGCAGTACTAGTTGCCCTGCTCATCAGCACCAGCATGTTCCTCCTTAAATGGGTGGTTAGGAGAGCAGGTGATAAAAAAGGTATCTTGAAAAGTACAAAGTGTTCTGTCATTCTAAGATATCTCTGCATTATCATTTCCCTTGTATATTTGTGGGTTTCCCAGTTCATGCTCATTTTGAAAGTCTTGTCATAAAATGACTTTCTCAAACACTGATTTTCTTCCCACATTAGGATTTAAAAAGTATGTCTTCTGTTGACCCCACTTTTCTCACTTCTGTGTTGTGCTGTGTCCGCAGGTAAAGTAGGCAGAGCGCAGCGAGGCGTCTGTCGCTGCCGCCATGCCGTTCCCGTTCGGGAAGTCTCACAAATCGCCAGCAGACATTGTGAAGAACCTGAAGGAGAGCATGGCCGTTCTGGAAAAGCAAGACATTTCTGACAAAAAAGCAGAAAAGGTATGCATTTGGCTTTATTTTATATTTTCAATCTTTTGATTAGGAGCAAATGTAAGGCAGAGTATGAGGTGATTTTAAAAGATCAATAAATCCCAATTTGGGATTTTTAAAATAGAATCCTAAAGTGGTATTTGCTGCTGCTTAAACGCCACATGCTTTCTTCTGTACTGCCATCTAGCAAATCGATTTCCAACTTTTTCCTCGGTTTTTCATTTTAGGTTTTCAAGTTTATTTAAATTTGGGGTTTGTTTTTGTTTTTGTTTTTGTTTTTGTTTTGTTTTCATCGTTGATGTGGTTTATCTGATTCCTGAAATCACTGTTGCCACTGGTGGTCTTCTTGGAGAGGCATCTCTCCCGGTTTCCTTTCCTCCTTTCCGTGTTCCCTTTATCCATGACGAGTATCTCCCTCTACGCAGTCACCATAGTCTAAAACTTGGCTTTCATCCCAATCTGTCTCCTTCTTTAAGTTGTGATCTTTCATGAAATAGTATCAACCCCTACTTCCTAAGGGATTTATGAATTGATCCTGACTTCCGTTCCCACTTGATGAAGACCCCCATGACCTTTCTTAAGGACCTTAGCAGTAGCTTGGTCCTTAATACTCTTTCTAAAATACCTCCCCTTCTTTAAACCTTCCGTGCAGACTCCTGCCATGGCACACAAGACCCTTCATGACCTGGTCTCTGCTTCTCTAGGTGATTTTCAGCCCTTCTTCCCCTTAGTTCTGTGTGCTCTAACAATCTCAGCTGGCCTCTGTTAGAGCAGCTAAAGCAAATAATCACCTATACTGTTTTTAATGCCTTTGTCTTATTCACCCCCTCCGTTTCTACCTCAGCCCCATTCATCTTTCAGAACCACTTTATACCTTTCTTTTTCCTAGATCGCTTCCCAGAGTACTCCCTTTCCTACTTCACCCTTGCCCCCTAAAACAAATCTCTACCTTTTGGCCACCTCCTTTGGAAATGCCAGCACTGCCACCATCTTGAACATGATTTTATTTGTGTCAGGTTTTTGTCTCCCTTAGAACATGAGCTCTTTGACCCATGTATTATTTCTGGTCCACTTGTGTCCTCCACAGTACCTGACTCCCATGGGCTGGATACCTACTATTGTTTGAATGAGCACTCATTGGAATGACATTTTCCACCCTGGTTTATTTTAGAAGGTTGTTTCCTGTCTTGGGTTATTGAATATTAGACTGCTTAACATCTTTTTAAGTCTAAGACTCTGTGGTTTACCTGTGTTCCTGTGAAGAAAAGAAATTCATATTCATGGGATTAAGCTTTGTGAAAGGCTATTCAGTTAGTAGATCTTGCATGGAAATTCTAGATAGTTTCTCGAAGTCCCATAGTAAGATATAGGTAAATGTCAATGATATGATAAAACTTTTTTTTAAAAAGTCTGATGTAACAGATAATAACTAGATTCCCATCTTTGTGTTTGCATTCAGTCTGCTGTCATATGTTATTTTGGTTGAAGTATATAAAGAAAATCTGGCCTCATACAGATGTATAGGTGGGAAAGGGAAGTGTATTTTAAGAAAAGCCTTTCAGATAATTTTGCATATTTTTTTATACCAAACCAAAATTCAACAATTGATAGTTCCTTGGTTGTAACAGAATCTGAAAGTATGTGAATAAGCTTTTCATACTCTGCATTTTTAAAAGATCTTTTATCCATGCATGATTTTGTAACATTCATTGATCATTTACACAGTATTGGATCCCTGGCATATACACATCTTCCAAATGCTGACACTTTATACGATATAAAAAATTCACATTTTTAAGTATTACCGCTAATCCCATCAGAAAAGTCTAAGTATTGGAAAGTGGTCGGACTTATGCATGTTACATTCAAAATTGAAATTTGGTAACAAATACTGTTGGGTGTTTTCCCTAAAACTGACGGATTTACTTCATTCATTTTCAAGAATATGTCTGCCAGATATCCAAGCCTGAATGATTTGTCAGTTTTCTTTCAAGTAAAAATGATTTGCCATTAAAAAAGTGGCTTGTTCAGCTCATAGCTCAAACAATCATACAAGTACTTTCCTTAAGACAGCCAGTTATATTTCAGTAAGGGGCAGAAAGTGTTTTATGCACACTCCCCATTTATCACACCAAATGTTAAAAAGACGTATGTGTACTCAAAGATCAAAATTTATAATAAAATGAATATTTTGTTCCTGCTTCCTCATGACATTCTTAAGTGAAACTGACTTTTTTGTTGTTCTTAACTGAGTGCATGATAATGAAGATGACAATGATGGCTAGTACAGTTTCCTGTCCGTGTCTTGACTCAGTCTAGGGGGTCAGTGCCATCAGTGCAAATGGCAGTATAGCAGAAAAAGGCAAATAATGTGTTGGTATTGATTGAAAATAGTTTTGACCTCATGATTCCCTTGAAAGGGTCTTAAAGGTCCCCAGAGGTCCACGCTTTGAAATCTATGGTAGTTAACAGAAGGTGTATGTGTGTATAGGTGGGTTGCGTTGGGTAAGGAGAGTATCCTAATTTAGATGGGTTATATGAGGAAGCCTCATTGAGGAGGTGGCATTGGAGATGAGTTTTATAATTACAGAAAGCCAAGTTTAAGGTTGCCCGTGTGGCTCAGTTGGTTAAACGTTAGACTCTTGGTTTCGGCTCAGGTCATGATCTCAGGGTTGTGGGATCAAGCCCCACTCTCTCATGCTCTCTCTCTCTCTCTCCCCCAAATAAATAAATATATAAATCTTTAGAAAGCAAGTTTAGTCTCTGTTGGAATCCATATCATCTATTTTACTAAATCAGTGGTTTTCAACCAGGGGCAATTTCCCATTTATGGGACATTTGGCAGTGTCTAGAGACATCATTGGTTTTAACGCTGGAGGGAGGGCTGCAACTGGCATCTAGTTAGTAAAGGCCAGAGATGCTGCTAAACATGGGACAGCCCCCCACAGCAAGGAATTACCTGGCCCAAAATGTCAGTAAGCATGAGAACTCATGCTTTAAACCTTAGCAAGAATAGACTTCCTGTTATTAGAATAAACAAAGCAAAGAAAAATAGTTGAATTTATGAAAAATAAATTTCCCAAAGGAAAGGGACAACTCCAAAAGGCAATCCATGCAAATTACTTGTTCTAAAATAAATTAAGAAGAGGGAGGAGGACCCTGAAATTTCTGACTCACCTTGTTATCAAGATGCAAAAGGAAGTAGCAACTGATGCAGATGGTAAAGAGGGAACTGAGACCTAAAAAACAATGGAAAGATGAAAATCTGATCACTCAATTAAAAACCATGAAAAACAACTTTGACCTCATACTTAAGACTGAAAACTTGAGGGTAGTCCCATTAAAACCAGAGTGCTTGCTATGACTTACTTAGCATTGTTCTGGAAATTTAGCCAGTGCATAAAGAAATGATTTAGAAATAAAAAATACAGCTACTGCAAATAAATAAGGAAAATTACATTGTTGGGATATTCATATATCTGTATAAAACACAAGTAAACCAATGTGAAAATGGGAGTTCACAAGGGCAGCTAAATCAGTAGAAAATTTTAGCATCCCTAAATACGAATCAGAACTATCTAGAAATTGTAATTTTTAAAGAAAGTATTTCATTTACAATAGCAACAAAAAAAAATATAAGATGTCTGGGAATACTTTCATCAGGCAGTATAAAGAACCTGTTTGAAGAAAACCATAAAACCTTGTTCAGAGGCACCAAAGAATACCTGCCTGGTCCATGTTTTCAGCTGGCAAATAGTTAAGATGCCATTTCTTATCAAATTAATTTTTAAACTTACAGCAATTCAGATCACAGTAGGATCTTTTTGTAACCTAAAAAATTATTCTGAAGTTCTAGAAAAATAAAATAGCTACAGAGTTGTGGCGGGTTTGAAAGAATATAAATTCTACTTTATTTTGAAGCAGAACACACACTTCACACATCCACTCACAGTCTTTCCAACCATAGTTAATGAAACTCGGTCCTTCCGGCTTTTCAGGCCAAAAGTCTTGCGTCATCAATGAGTCCTTTCACATTTCCTAAATTCATTTCATGAGCAAATCCATTCACTTTATCTGGGGGGGGAAATATTTAAAAGCCAGAATCTAACCATGTCTCCCATTTTGCTAGTTACCCCTCCGGTCTGAGCTACCGTTATCTCTGCTGTGGATTACTACAGTATCCTTTTAACTCTCTCTCTCTTTCCTTCCTCTATAGTGGTTCTTCCAAACAGGAGTCAAATAATATTTCCCTTAAAGTCACAGTCCTTACAAGGGTCTGAACTAAGTTCTACAGGCCAAATCCTTGCCTTAGGCCTGTTTTTGTAAGGCTCGTGAACTAAGAATGGTTTTTACATTTTCAAAGGAGTGGTTTAAAAAGCAAAGAAGAATATGCAACAGAGATCTTAATGTGGCCTGCGAAGCTTAAAATACTTACTGTCTACCCTTTAGCAGAAAAATATATGATGACCCTTGCCCTGGACAGTCAGGCCTGTGGTTTCAGTGGTCCCTTTTCCAGGTGCTCCCCCCCACACACACATTGGCTTCCTTGGCTTCCTTTCTTCATACACTCCAGTCATGCTTTTGCCTTTAAGCCTTTGCATTTGGCTGTTTCTTTTGCCTAGAATGTTCTACCTCAGCTCTCTGCTTGGCTTACTCCCTTATCACCTTCACGTCTTTGCTCAAATGTCACTTTTCACCCAACCCCCTATTCAAAATACAACTCTTCTGTCTGGCATTCCTCTTCCTTTTGATCTTGCTCTATTTTCCTTTGTAGCACTTAACATTTTTAATATACTAATGATGTTTGTTTATTCTTTCTTCCCCCTGTTAGACTATAAACCTTCCAAAGACAGAGCTCAATAACTATTTGCATTTATTGAAAGCACAGTTAACTTGAAATGCTGTTACCTTGTGGCTCTTCTGAACTCTTAATTCCTACTGAATAGGATAAAACAGGTGTTACTGAGAATATATAACAATTTGTATTTTGAATTTGTGACTAATAAGGGTGTGTAATAGCCAGATATCTTCTAGATTTTTATGATGTTGGCCAAGTATCACATTGCCTTTCTGTGCTACCACACATAGAAGCAGTGAGATAAATGACCTTTCTCAAGAGATCTACCCTATTGGTCTTTAGTGTCTTCCATATAGTTTTATGTTTATTAATTATCTTCCCCTGTAGTTCAGGATGCTCAGAGGACATTTTTAATGATTGGATGAATAATTATACCCAGTGGACATGATTAGTGGATCACTCAGAGCTTCTAGGCAGGGTTGTAGTGATCTGTTGTAAGATACTGCCCTCAACTCTAAGCTGTTGATTTGTTGTTATTGATTTATATGAAGAGAATTAAAGGGCTTATTAGCAGAGTTTGTGAATGACAAATATTGTAGAAGGGTAGTACACTCTGTATGTAACTAAATCAGGCACCAGAGGAGGGTTTATTAGCCAGGGGTGGTGGAGCAGAGGTTGAAGGAAGGGCATGTTCTTAACTGATAAAATGTAATACAGAAAAAAATATAGCTTTGTATTAGAATCTTTAAAAAAATTTTTTTAAAAAACCAGAGCTAGATGCCAAAGGAAAAAATAAAACAGAATCACTAAAAATACTTGATTAAACCAAAAGAAGGCAGAAAAAGAGGAAAAGGGGGGATATTAAAGAACAGATGGGATAAATGGAAAACAAACAGCAAGATGATAGACTCAAATATACCATATCAGTAATCACATTAAATATAAATGGTCTGAATACCTCAATTAAAAGGCAGAGATCCGTAGATTGAATGAAAAAGTCCTAACTTTATGTGCCTATAAGAAATGAACTTTAAAGATAATGACAGAGGGGTGCCTGGGTGGCTCAGTCACTTGAGCCTCCGACTCTTGATTTCGGCTCAGGTCATGATCTTAGGGTCATGGGATCGAGCCCCACATCAGGCTCCATGCTCAGTGTGGAGTCTGCTTGGGATGCACGCTCTCTCTCTCTCTTTCCCTCTGCCCCCCCCCATGCTCCTGCTCTCTAAATAAATAAATATTTCAAAAATAAATAAATAAAGATAATGGCACAATTAGGTTACAGGGATGGAAAAAGATATACCATAGTAATACTTGTCAAAAAAAAAAAAAGCTGGAGTACCTTTATTAATATCAGGCAAAAGTAGATTTCAGAGCAAAGAATATTACCAGGGATAAATCATTTCATGATAAAATATAGGTCAGTTAATCCAAGGAACATAACAATCCTAAATATTTATGCATCTAGTAACAGAGCCTTAAAGCAAAGTAAAGCAAAAACATAAAATTGCAAGGTGAGTCAGTCAAATACACAGTTATAGTTGGAGATTTCAGTACCCCAATCTCAATACTTGATAGAACAATTAAGTAGAAAATCACCAAGGATTTTCTAGTAGACCAGAAAGATACGATCAACCAACTTGACCTTACTGATATTTATAGAACCCTCTATCCAACCACAGCAGAGCAGAACACTCCTACCTCCTTTTGACATACGGCACATTTTTAGTAAATGTGGACCATATTTTGGGCCTTAAAAGAAGTTCCAGTACCTTTAAATGGATAAATTTATATAACATATGTTCTGTGGCTACAGTAGAATTAAATTAGACATCAGTAATAGCATTGGAAAAATTCCAAAATATTTGGAAACTAAACATACTTCTGAATAATTCATGGATCAAATAAATTAGAAAGTTATTTGAGTGGAATAAAAACAAAAACACAACATTGGAATTAGTGTGATGTTGCTAAAACATTAGTTGGGGAAATTTTATGGCACTAAATGCAAATATTAGAAGAAAGGTCTTAGTGCCCACCTTAAGAAACCAGAAAAAGAAGAGCAAATCAAACGGAGTAAGAAGAAACAAAGATCAAAGCAGAAATCTGTTAAATAAAAATCAGGAAAAAAATCAAAAACTTGTTCTTTGAGAAGTTGAATAAAATTGATAAACTCTAGCTAGGACTGATGAGGAGAAAACACAAATCACCAGTATCATCATTGAAGGAGTTGACATCACTACAGATTCTACAGATATTAAAAAAGTAATAAGTTGGGGGGGGGAATATTGTGAACAACTTCATGCCAATGAATTTGACAACTTAGATGAAATGGGCAGATTCTTTGAAAGACATAATTTGCCCAGTCTCACTCAAGAAAAAAAATGGATAACTTTAATGGTCCTATATCCATTAAAGTAATTTGAAATTTAGTTAGTAATTTTCTCCCACAGAAAAATGTAGGCATAGATGGTTTCACTAAAGATTTCTACCAAACATTTAAGGAAGAAATAACACAATTTCTACATAAACTTTTCCAGAAAATTTAAGAAAAAAAATAGTTCTTAACGCATCCTGTGAGGCCAGGATTATCCTGATACCAAACCAAAGACATTACAAGAAAACTATAGACTAATATCCCTTATGAACATAGATGCACAGGTTATAAACTAATAGGGCCATACGTCATGACCAAGTCATGTATTATTTCTAGAACCCATGGCTAGTTTAACATTCAAAAATCAATCAATGTAATTCGTTGTATTCACAAACTACACGTCAGTAGATGAAAAGAAAGAAGAAAAAAAACCGATCCTGATAAAACTCTAAGCAAATTAGAAATAGAACAACCTAACAAGGGGCATCTACAAGAACCCTACAGCTAGCACTATATACATAATGATGAAAGGCTGAATCATATATCTCCAAGATCAAGAATAAGAAAGGGGGAAAAACAAAAGAAAAGGGGATGTTCACTTTTTACCACTTCTATTCAACCTTGTTCTTGGAGTTTCTAGCCTGCGCAGGCAGGCAAGAAAAAAATAAAAGGCATGAAAAGGAAGAAGTAAAACTGTCTTTGTTTGTGGATGACATGATCATCTACGTACAAAAGCTGAAGGAATTTACAAAAAACCTATTAGAATATTACATAAGTTCAGCAAGGTCACAGGTTACAACATCAGTATACAAAGAACAGTTGTATTTCTGTATAGTAGCAATGAAAAGCCCAAAATTGAAATTGAAAAAAAATTATTTGGGATAGTATCAAAAAAATATGAGATATTTAGGGATAATCTTTCTGAAAACTACGAAATCTTGCTAAGTTGAAAGACCTAAATAAGTGAGAGATATACCTGTTCATGGGTTGGAAGATGCAACATTATTAAAATGTCGGTTCCTGAAATTCTGATTTGTAGATTCATTGCAATTCTAGCAGACTTTTTTGTAGAAATTAACAAACTGGCTCTGAAATTTATATGGAAATGCAAAGGACCTACAATCAAAACAAATTGGAACAAAAACAAAGTTGGAGGGTTCACACCACCTGATTTCAAGAATTCTAAAGTTACAATAATCAAAACAGTGTGGCATCGGCATAAAGAAGTACACATAGGCCAGTGGAATAGAACAGAATTAGAAATAAACCTACATGTCTATGGAAAATTTCTAACAAAGAAGCAAATGCAATTCGAAAGGGTAGTTGTTTCAACAATTGGTGCTGAAACAATTTGATAGCCGCATATGCAAAAGAAAAAATGTTGAGCCCACAACTCATGCCGGGTACAAAATTTATCTCAAAATGGATCATACAACTAAATGTAAAACCTAAAATTATAAAGCTTCTAAAAGAAAATAGAAAATCTTTGTGACCTTGGGCTAGGCAAAGAATTCTTAGATATGATACCAAAAGCATACTGTATTAAAAGAAAAAATTAATAAATTGGAATTCATCAACACTAAAACTTTCTGCTCATCAAAAGACACTTAAAAGAATGAAAAAGCCACAGAATGAGGGAAAATCTTTGCAAAGCGTATATCTGATAAAAGATTGCATCCAGAATATACAAAGAACTCTGAAAACCTAACAATATGAAAACAAACAATCCAGTAAAACATGGGCAAGAAGTCCGAATATACTCACCAAAGAAAATACACAGTCAGATAAGCACTTGAAAAGATATTAATCATTAGGGAATTGCAAAGTAAAACTATGAGGAGATTGAACACCATTAGAATGGCAAAAATTGAAAACTCAGGCTAGACCAAATGTTGACGATTATGCAAAACATCTGGAACTGCTGGTGGGACTGTAAGATGAGAAACCACTACCAAAAACAGTTTAACCATTTCTTAAAAACTAATTTTGTATCTAGCATCCCATTCCTGGGTATTTACCCAAGAGAACAAGAAGTATATGTCCACACCAAGACTTGTACATAACTATTCATAGCAACATTATCTGTAATAGTGTAAAATAGGAAATAGTCCAAGTGTGTGAATAAACCAGTTTCAGTACATCGATAGAAAGGAATACTACTCAGCAATAAAAAAGAAGGAATTGTTGCTGTACACAACAACATGATTGAATCTCAAAATAATTATGTTGAGTGAAAGAAACCAGCCTATAAAGAGTACATAATGTATGGTTCTATTTCTGCAAAACTCTATGGATACCCATAATGACAGAAAGCAGGTCGGTGGTTGCTTTGGGATTGGCAGGAATGTGGAGGGTTAGAGTGGGGTTGGCAAAGTAGGGGACTTCGGAGGACTCTTAGTGGTGATGGATATGTTTAATGTCTTGATGGGTTCATGGGTGTATACATAAGTCCAGACTTACCAAATTGTACACTTTAAAATCTGTGGTTTCTTGTATGTCAATTATAATTCAATAAAGAGAGTAAGAAAAGACTATCCATGGGTCAGCTGGGATAGAGGTGGCTTACAAGCCACATACATTTGCCCTGAGAATAGATCGTAGCACCCAATAGAAGCACCCAAAAGGACTACTGAAAGCCTAGGTGGCAATAATAGAAATACAGTATTTAAATTCAAAGTGATCGTCTTTTGCTGTATATAGACCAGTCCATACTTGAATGCGTTGAGAGAGGAGTGACCAGCTGTCACAGAAATGGAGAACTCTGCCATGAGGAATAATTGAATGAACTGGAGATCTGAAGTAGAGAAAGAATAAAATGTGAGCCCTAGGCTCCTAGTAAAATGTTTTTAGGGGATCATCTTATATGAGGAAAGGGAAGGTTCCAGATGGTGGCGGAAGATAGAATTAAAACCTGTAAGTGGAAGTAAAACAGGAGTCCAATTTCATCTTGCTATTAGGAAAAATAATAGGTGGAAATTGGCTTCTCTGAGAGAGAGGAGATTTCTGTCTCTGGATATATATTTGGCACCGCTGAGAGCCCACTTAGGTCTTGTAGAAGGAATACAAACTTTGCATGGTTGACACATCCTTATGTTGAAACAACACCGTATTTTGCAAGGTGCCTTCATAGAAAATAGGCATCTATCTTATTTTGAGGTATAATAGTTGCCTGTTATTATTCTCATGATCCATATAAAGAAAGCTATTGTTTCTAATATAACCCATTAACCCATGTATTGGAGTCAGAGGTGGAATTCACTCCCAGCTCTGCCAAACTCATGGTGAATCTGTGCCTGTTTCTGCTTTACTCATTATATCCACGGGCATTTTCTCGTTCATTTCTTGTGATCTTGTAGACGAAATGATAAATAAAACATTTGAATGTTTATTCCCTTGTTTGTAATATTGGTATTTTTACTTGTTTTACATGGTACACAGCTGCCATATTAAGAATTGTATATAATACAAATAGATTAGTCCCTTAGGAACCATGCCACACCTTTTTAAAAGAATTTAAAAACTACTTTCCCTATACTTTTAGGGGGAAAAATGGTTTATCTCACCATCCTTATTTTTAGGTAACTGGGGCATGGGGGTGGAGTGGGATGGGATGGAATTTGTTCTTTCATTGCTAACAGCCACATGAATCTGTATATGTAATGACTATTTACACACTCTTTGCCCACTGCATGCTGTATAAAGAAGGTTCGACTGCCTTGTTCAGCTTATACTTGGGTCCCTTCATTGCTGTGAATGCTTGTTTTCCAGTGTTGAATGGCTATATTCACTCGTTTCATGAGAGGAATAAGTTTGCTCTATGTTGGCATATTTAAGAGGGGCGAAGGGAGTAGCCTTTCCTAGCATGGCCATTTAACAGTGACTCATGGTTACTCAACTTGTTTAGAGTAGTCTTTGACACCAGAAGGTTATTAATAGGTTGTTCTTAGTCCATGATCTTTCAGCTTAGACTACTCAGACATTTTCTTTAGTAGAGAGGTGCGTGCGTGTGTGTGTATAGGAGTTTTGTTTTTTTAATTAACACAAAAATTATGTGAAAATAGAATTGCTTTTGTCAGATATTTGGCACCAACAATATTTTTCTGTTTACTTTTAGATTGCATCTCACATCTTATATCTTAATTTACTTTGATTTAAAAACTTTATTTTTTCGGGGCGCCTGGGTGGCACAGTGGTTAAGCGTCTGCCTTCGGCTCAGGGCGTGATCCCGGCGTTATGGGATCGAGCCCCACATCAGGCTCCTCTGCTATGAGCCTGCTTCTTCCTCTCCCACTCCCCCTGCTCGTGTTCCCTCTCTCGCTGGCTGTCTCTATCTCTGTCAAATAAATAAATAAAATCTTTAAAAAAATAAAAAAAATAAAAAAAAACTTTATTTTTTCAATGAGGTCATGTAATAGATACCTTTTTGAGAATGAATTGATATTTAAGGCATTAAATATAGATTGGTCCATATGTAGAGGACAAGTGTTTACAATGATTCTTTTGTAAACCAGAGGGGGGTATAAGGAAATTAAAAAAAGAAAAATATAAGACAGTGGGTGCCTGAGTGGCTCAGTCAGTTAAGTGTCTGACTCTTGGTTTTGGTTCGGGTCATGATCTCAGGGTCCTGAGATTGAGCCCCACATTGGGCTCTGTGCTCAGTGGGGAGTCTGCTTCCTCCCTCTCTCTCTCTCTCTCTCTCTGCCCCTCCCCTTGCTCGTATTTGTGCATGTGTGCACTCTCTAGCTCTAAAATAAATAAATCTTTAAAGAAAAATATAAAACAAAATAATAAATGATTTAAGCCTCCCTCCTCCCCCCACCAAAAAATCTGAGCTCTTTGAGGTATTTCTCAATAATAATAACTAGTCACATGTAAATTATAATAAATTTGATTATATAAACTAATGGTGAACAGAAGCATGGAAAATTCTGCTTAATAGATCATTTCAAAATTGTTCCTGAAAAAGATGGCTTTATAAACAATGATTCCCATGTGAATTGTTTCCTTATGCCAAGTTTCATGTGCATGGTGGTTGGAAGGACAGGCTCTTGCAAAAGATGACTTTGTTACCTCCGTTGTCATCTTTTGCAAAAGATTCCCAACTTGATTGAATCCACAGACATTTTAGTGCCCTCATCTCTGTGGGCAGACAGACGGGCACATGGATCAAATTTTGTCTGTTCTTAAGGAGTTTATAATCTACTAAAAGAAAGATATATAAATAATATAATGTGATATAGAGAGACTTGGAGATATGAATGAAATTCTATGGGAGCCAGCAGAATAAAACAGTACTACCTGTGTCAGAGACAGGTACAGATACAGCAGTAAGTTTGAAGTGACATTTGAACTGGATTTTAAGGTGTTTCCAGGCAAAGAATGAGAGGGAATGGAATGTGAAACTGTTTATGGTATGTCCAGAACATGGTGACAAGTTCAGGGTGACATTGTAGGGGTGACTGGATAGAGGGGAATGGTGGGAAGTGAGGCCACAGGGGGAGATTGTGGTAGATTGAAAAAGGCCTTACGTACACTCTAAAGATGGACTGAGGGAGCTGCAGAAATCTTTGTGGTGGTAGTTTTGCTTTGTTTTAAATCTATTTTTAAATAATTATTCATTCCTAGGAAGTCGCAAAAAAGTATACAGGGTATACAGTGGTAAAATGGCATATAACTGTATCCAGTATCAAGACTAGGAAATTGACATTGATATGGTCCACAGCCCTTGTTCACATTTCATCAGTTTTATATGTGTGCTCATGCGCGTGTGTCGCTGTGTGGTTTCTTTGTAACCACCACCACAATTAAGACAGAACTGTTCCATCACCACAAGGCCCCCCTTGCTATCTCTTTATAGCCACACCCATCTCCTCTCCCCCTTTCCCTAACCCTTGCTGGCAACCACATATCTGTTCTCCAAATCTATAATTTTGTTATTTAAAGAATATCTTATAAATAGAATCAAACAGTGTATAACCTTTTGAGACTGGCTTTTTTTCACTCAGCTTAATTCCCATAAGATCAATGCAAGTAGTTGTGAGTAGTGATAATTCCTTTTGATTGCTGAGTTTTACTAGTCCATTCTGTGGACGTACCCCAGTGTGTTTAATCAGTCACCTGTTGAAGGACATCTAGGCTGTTTCCGGTTTTTGGCTATTACAAATAAAGCTACTGTGGACATTTTTGTACAGGTTTTGTCTGAGCGTAGGCTTTCATTCCTCTGGGATAAATGCCCAAGAGTACAATTCTTGGGTCATAAGATAACCGCATGTTTAGTTTGCAAGAAACCACCAGAGTCTTCCAGAGTTGCCGTGCCACTTTTCATTCCCACTAGCAATGTTTCAAGTCAGAGATGGGGTGAGATTGGAAATGTGTTGGTGAAGATGGACGTAATGGTAGAAGATGAACTTCGTGAGAGAATGCTGGTGCCAAAGAAAGCTGAAGGATGAGGAGAAGCAAGACATGTGACTAGATTTCTGAAGGAGAATTGAGAGGATTTGATAGTTGTATACAGCTAACTCTAGGGTCACATACCCTTTGGCCTATTTTCTGCCCACCACATATTTTCCAGTGCACAAGTCAGTAAACTACAGCCCAGGACCACCCATTATCTGCTTTAATAAATAAAGTTTTATTGGAACACAGCCATGTCCATTCGTTGACATATGGTCTGTGGCTGCTTTCCTGCTACAGTGGCAGAGTTGACTAGTTGTGACAGAGACTATATGACCCACAAAAAGTTTGCTGCCTACTTATTTAGAGAAACTTTGATATTTCCGATGGGATAGATTAAAGCAGGGATTCTTATTTTGGTTAGAAATGGGGGCCAGGGAAAGCGTATGTTGGTATATGTGGTTTTTTGCTTTTAAACTTAATGTTCCAAAGGCGTGCTCTAGATAGCAAAGCCAACCATGGTTTCAGGTGCTCCTTCTTCATTTGTCCGTTTTTTTAGTTTTACTTTATCCTCATTTGTATGTTGGGATTCTATATAAGATTTTTATTTTGAAAAACGGTGATGGATGGAAGTAGGGAGCAGGATATCAGTGGCCCCAAAAGGATTTAAAAACCACTTGGGGCATCTGGGTGGTACAGTTGGTTAAGCACCTGACTCTTGGTTTCGGCTCAGGTCTACATCTCAGAGTTGTGAGATCGAGCCCTGTGTTGGGCTCCACAAAGAGTCTGCTCCGCCTCCCCCAACCGACCACACTCACACGTGCTCTCTCTCTCTCTCAAATAAATAAATAAATCTTTAAAAACACACACACTTATTTGGATGATCTCTGATGTTCCTTTCAACATTTAAGATGCTCTGATTCCATACTTGCAGTGTCGCTTCACATCTAACATTTCAATTCATAATTCATTTTCTCTGAGAAAATGGGTTGGTCTCTCTCCTCCTGACTGATTTAAGAAATGTTGCCTTGGGGCACCTGGCTGGCTCAAGTCAGGAGAGCATGCGACTGTTTTGTTTTTTGTTTTTTGTTTTTTTAATATTTTATTTATGTGGGAGAGAGACAAGGAGCATGAGCAGGGGGAGGGGCAAAGGGAGAGGGAGAAGTAGACTCCCCTAGAGCAGGGAGCCCAACGCGGGGCTTGATCCCAGGACCCTGAGATCATGACCTGAGCCTAAGGCAGAGGCTTAACAGACTTAGCCACCCAGGCGCCCTGAGCGTGGGACTCTTGATCTTGGGGTTGTAAGTTTGAGCCCAATGTTGGATGTAGAGATTAATTAAAAATAAAATCTTCTTTAAAAAGAAAGAAATGTTTCCTTCATGTTCCTGGCTCACAACCTTCGTCATCAGATTCTTCCTCCTTACTTCAGCATCTATTGGCCAAAGCCCTGTTCATTTGAAGTCATTTGGTGGGGGAAGAGGAGGCTGACATCTGCAACTCCTCTCTCTTTTCCTAAACACTCTGTAGGTAACAAGGGGATGCAAGGCATCTGGGGGAGGTATGTGAGAGAGCTGTGCTCCTTTCATTATGCCTAATAGTTGTGATTGATTTCTATATATATATCTTTATATTTAAAGCTCCTCCTCATTCCACTACCATATGAAGTGACTCCTGTTGACATGGTAGGATATCCTTACAGAGTCTCATTCATATGTTCCCCCTCCCTCTCTCTCCTGGGCAAGTAAGTAAATGAATGTGGGATCATACTATTCTGTAACCTGGTTTATCTTTCCTTTTAATGTTAACATCTTGCCATGTCAGTATAGATCTACTTCGTTATCTTTAAAGCTTGCCGTGGTCTTCCATTTTATGGGCACATTGTAATTTAATCAGTTCAGTGGGATAACTTCTCATCTAATTCTTTGCTATTATAAATCACACTGCTTATACTTAAATCTTTGTGTAATTATCTATTTCCCTAGGGTAAATTCCTAGAAGTATAATGTGTGATTTACAGAGAGTGCATCTTTTAAAGCTTTTTGATACATTTTGTCAAATTGCCATCCAGTTTGTTGTACCAATTTCTTTTTCACCCACCAGACTTCTTTTAGAAGTCTTTACCTCTGGGGCGCCTGGGTGGCACAGCGGTTAAGCGTCTGCCTTCGGCTCAGGGCGTGATCCTGGTGTTATGGGATCGAGCCCCACATCAGGCTGCTCCGCGATGAGCCTGCTTCTTCCTCTCCCACTCCCCCTACTTGTGTTCCCTCTCTCGCTGGCTGTCTCTATCTCTGTCGAATAAATAAATAAAAAAAAAAAAACCTTTAAAAAAAAAATAAAAAAAAAAAAGAAGAAGTCTTTACCTCTGGTGGGAGGGAAAAAATATTGTACTACTTTGACTTAATTATTATTATGAAGTAGAATATCTTTTTTAAAGGGTTTTTTTGCCCTTTAATTTCTAAATCAGTATTACTTTAAACGTATTACTTTTGCTGTGTTTATCTTTAAGTGTACTTTATATTTAAAGTTAGGCTTAGCTAGTAACTGTACTAAAAACTGAAGGTGAGAGAGTGGGCAGACCCAGTCTTCTACCCCACAACCCTGTGCCTGCATCTGTGAGGAACCACCTTATCACCTTTCACTCCTACTATGAGGCCACTTTGAGATCTGCCGAGTAGATAGGCCTTGTTGGGTCCAGAGGAGGAGTGGGTGGAAAGGACTATGAGTACGTCAGGAACATGGTCTAGAAGCACTAATGGGTAAGTGAGTATCTCCTTTCGTCTTCTAAAATTGTATTTTCGAATCTCTACTTTGTGTCTGAGTGGTTGCCACTAAGGATGGTAAAATAGTACAGTGATGGATACTGAGGGAGCATTGGGCTTAAGGCAAGAGATTTAACTCAGAACCTTCTGAGTTTTTGGAGATCTTGATATAAGCGATTTTTACTAGTGTTTGGCTTACTAATTTCTTATTTTCCCACTTTGCTGTATTTTTTAATGAGAAAACTAGCAGTGGAAAGGCTCCCAGCCATAGTTCTAATTGAAGAAGTTATTATATGGATATACACTTAAAAATTTGAAGTCACTCCTATGTCCTCACGCTGGAAGGGAAAGAGATATAGTTCTGATAGTGTGACTAGTGAAGTGAGTGTGAGATAGGAACTTTGGAATATTGGTTACTACTTAAGTTGATCCTGTAACTTAAATCATGTAATTTAAAAATATCTCTTGGAGATATTAATTAAAAATAAAGTTTGTTACCAGTCAGTTGTACGTGGAAGTCAGTGAGGCTTCTGGCATAGGATTAATATGCCTGGCCCCCAGCAGTTAGCAAGAGTGCTTCTCACCTTGGAGCCCTCACCCTGAGAAGCTCTGTCAGGCCCCAAATTCTTCCCTCTGTGACTCTGCTCCGCTGAGTATCCCCAGATTCCCATCGTGTGTGGCTCAGAAAGCCTCAAGAAAACAACTAAGAACTTAGAGTTGTGTGCTTCTTACCTAGACAGAGCACCAGCACGATCCACGGCAGCATGACGAGTGAGGCATGAGCCACATCGTTTTCCAGTCAAGGGAGTGGCTGCTCATGAGGGGGCTCATTCTTGCACGTGCTTCTCTTCATGACCATGTATTTGTAAAACAATCGGCTGCTCTTAGTAGTCCGTGCCCATGAAACTTAATATGACACTCACTGGCCACCCAAGGGTAGCATCTGTGTCCCAGAACACTGTGTTCAACTGATGAAATGTCTTAGACAATTGAGTCAATTAGCAAAATCATGAAGTCAGACGATGTGTAAGTCACCATCATAGACATTGGAGCGGGGAGGGACTAAAAAAGTATAAGCAAGCCTTTTCCAAAGCCCTGTAATAAGTTAGGGAAATGAGAGGTAGAGATGAGAAGATCTGACCCTACAAGGCTGGGGGCTGAAACAGGGTAGCAACTGCTGTGGCATCAGAGGGAAGACAGCGGGGGAAGTGAGGGAGGGCTTTGTGGGTGTGGGGGCTCCAAGAGTGGAGAGGGGTAATGTGAGCACTCAGGGTCGCTTGAGGAGAGACAAAGATGTCAGGGCAAGAGAGTGAAGAGAGAGGATGGGGCAGTAGATAATTGGGAGAGCCTGTATTTGGAATTTGAGATCTTAAGGTATGGAATGTGCACCTTCCACGAGGCCACACAACTGGCAAAATTGCACATGGGGGACTGGAGGCAAGGGACCCTTTCTCCAGCACACATACATAGAGCCATCAGCCTTGGAGCTCGGGAGGGATGCCTCTCACCTGTGAAGAAAAAGCAAAATAAGAGAGTGGGTGAACTTTTTAGACTTATAAGATGGTTGCAAAAAGAGTACCTTTCCCCCAGCTTCCCCTAACGTTAACATTTTTCATAACCAGTCTAATGATCAGAATCAGGAAACTGACATTTATATGATAATATTAACTAATCCATGGGTCTTTTTCAGATTTCATCAGTTGTCCTACTCATGTCCTTTTTCTGGCCCAGGATCCAGTTCAGGATGACACATTGCATTAAATTGTCACATCTCCTTACTCTCCTTTAATCTGGAACAGTGTCCCAGTCTTCCATTGACTCCCATGACCTTGACACTTTTTGAAAAGTACTGGCCAGTTATTTTGTAGACTGTTCCTTAGTTTGGGTTTGGCTGATGTTTCCTCATGATTCAATGCAGGTGATGCCTTTTTGGCAAGAAAATCACAGAAGTAACACTGTACCGTTGGCGGTGCCAGGAGGCATGTGAGGTCAATGGTCCCGTTACTATTCACTTACTTCTGTCACATGGTTATGATGGTGTCTGCATGTGAAAGTACTATTTTTCCTTTTGTCATTAATAAGTCTCTTGCGGGGATTGGCACCTTTTTAAAAAGTCCCCCAAGTGCTTCTCATGTGTGTCCAGGGTTGAGTTGGAGGATGGCGAAAGTGCGTCAAGGTGGATGGAGAAGTTGAGGATGTTTTCATTATGAAGTCTTATCTCAGCATGGAAGGAGTGAAGCTAGATGTTCAGATAGGGAGCAGAGAGAGAGAGACACTGAAGTCTCTTGAGGAAAGTGGAGCAATTTTGAACCATCTGCTACTGAGAGTGACTGGTTAGAAATAATCCAGTTTGAAGAAATGTTTCTGACCGGATTGAAGGCCGTCGAACAGCATGAATTTTAGCAAACTAAGTGTACATAGGTTTCCAGCACTTTCTCTGCACAGAGTGCTCAGAACCCTGGGAGCGGAAGTAGAGAAAGTTTCAGTGAAGGACATCCAACATTGTTTAGGGGAACAAGAGACTTGTTGCTGTGGGCACGCGCAGCGCTGAAACATGCAGTCTTAGCGGGACAGGTAACATGGTCATTAAGGAGCCCAGTGGGTTAGGTGACACGATGGTCTCCGCAGCTTGAAAGGGTATATAGTGCTTGGAGAGGTGGTTAAGTGTGACTCGCTTACTCGGTAGGTGTGAAGGGACAGACAGGGAGGTGCAGTAAGGAGGATGTGGTCAGAGAGGCAGAGAACATGTTGACTTAATGCCAGCAGGCCAAAGATGGGGGACTAGGCGGGCTCCCTGATGTGAACGCTGATGAAGGACGCCAAGCCAAACCGACACAAGAACGGACAAGTTTATTCTGTCTACTATCTTCATTCAGTAAGCGTGTGCCGCATCACCTTTTCTGGTGAAATACTTCTTAAGGTTTTCTGATCATTTTTTTTTTTAAGATTTTGAGAGAGAGAGAGAGAGATCACGAGCAGGGGAAGGGGCAGAGGGAGAAGGAGAGGGAGAAGCAAGACTCCCCGCTGAGCAGGGAGCCCAGTGTAGGACTCCATCCCAGGACCCTGGGATCATGACCTGAGCCAAAGGCGAACGCTTAACCAACTGAGCAACCCGGGTGCCCAAGGTTTTCTGATCATCTTTTAGTAAAATTTGGACATCTTTCTTTTTTTTTTTTTAAGGTTTGTTTAATCAGCTTGCAATTAATCCATGTAATGGGGAACAGAAATCACAGAAATAGTTGAAATATGCATAAAATTAAAAGTCATCAATTGAAATATGAACTTAATCTCTCTCATGTATCAGGACTGCTAACAAATAAGAAGGTTGATGAGTTTTGTTTTTTTTATATCCTGCTGCTGGTTATCCTCTGTAGATGGAAACTAACCATGGATGTAAAAGTAAAATGTAAATTGTAAAACATACACATCTGAAGTAGAGCGAGTGAAAAACAAAAGTATTCCTCTTCCCTGTCCTCCTAGGCAGACTACGCTTGGCTTGGGGTGTCTTCTTCCAGACTGTTGTCTGTGAGAACACAGGGATTTGTGTTCATTGCTCACTGCTGTAGCTCTGTCAGGTAGATTGCCTTTCTTGGATGCACTACACTTTTTAGGAATTCCTTGCCTTCCTGGTGTGATAACATCGTATTTCCCTACATCCAGTTTTCATTGGGATTTTTTTTTCCGGTATCCTGGTGATCAAGAGTACCAATTTTTAGCCATTCATCAAGCATGTATGGCACACCTGCCAGTGCTGGGTTCCTGGTGGAGCAGAAGGGAACACATTAATTGGAAATCACAAGGAAGGGGCGCCTGGGTGGCTCAGTCGTTAAGCATCTGCCTCCGGCTCAGGGCCTGATCCCGGGGTCCTGGGATCAAGCCCCGCATCGGGCTCCCTGCTCTGCTGGGAGCCTGCTTCTTCCTCTCCCATTCCCCCTGCTTGTGCTCCCTCTCTCGCTGGCTGTCTCTCTCTCTGTCAAATAAATAAATAAAATCTTTAAAAAAAAGGAAAGAAATCACAAGGAAAAGCAGAATTCCATACAACTGTGAGAAAAGAAGCTGCTGCTGGTGGTAAATGTATGGTAGAGCTTAGCAAGAAAGACTCCTGAGGAAGTGATCATTGAGCTGAGAGACGAGGAGAGAATGTGAGTTGGCCAAGAGGTGGGGGCAGGGCCTGGGCCTAGGAAACCACATGTGCAGGGATCCCGAAAGGATACCAGTGTGACCAGAGGAGGGGCGTATAGATGCTGAGGGAGGAACTGTAGAGTAAGGTCAGACAGGGACGGTCAGACCGTGCAGGGTCTTACGGGCCATGTTAAGAAATTTTCTCCATCCCAAGAGCAATAGGTAATGGGAGCATTTTTGAAGCAGAAGTCATGACAATTGTATTTGTGTTAAGAAAGGATCATTCTAGTTGTGATATGGAGAATGGATTGTAGGGAATTCAAGGAAATCAGTCAGTGGGCTACTTATAGTAGTCCAGGCAAGAATTGTGGGGACTCTGACTTGGGCGGGGGTGGGGGTGTGGGGATAAATGGATGGATTTGGGAGACAGGGTGATGAATTAGATATTGGGGCAGGGTGAGAAAGAGGGAAGGGTTGAGGATGGCTTCCGAGTTTCCAACATGTATAAGAGCATCAGTAGTGGTATCAGTCCCTGAAATAGAGAACAAGGCGAAGAATATCAGGCAAGATCATGAATTCTGTTTTCAGTTGTGTTAGGTTTGAGGTACCTTGAGACATTCAAGTGGAGACATTTCAAATAGGCTGCTGACTGTACTAGTAAGAGAACTGGATTAGAGATAGGAATCTGTGAGGTATCTGCATTGAGGTGTTAATTAAAGCTGTGGGTGTGGATGACATCACTTTGGGAGAGATGATAGAATGAGAAGAATAGGCCTTGTAGCCTGTCTTGAGGAATTCCCAATATTTAAATGGCCTCGGCAAGAGGAATGAGCCAAGAAGGAGGCAAAGGAGCAACCAGAGAGACAGGCAGGAAAAATTAGGGTGGTGATGAGTCACAGAGGACAAGGGAGGAGCAGTTTTAAAAGAAGGGTGTAATCAACACCTTCAGATGCTGCCAAGAGCTAACATGTACTAAAGACAGAGAATTGTATTTCCTGGCAGGCAGGTCTTTGGTGACTGGCTAAAAGCTGTAAAGTACTAGGTGGAGAAGCCCCATGGGATTGGGCTGGGAGGGACCAGGAAGGAGATGTGGACTGTAGCGCACACAGGTGGACGCTTTTTAGACGCTTGCTTACTGGTGGGCAGTAGCTGGGAGGGGCTGTGGGGTTGGCCAAGGGAGAGCTTATTTGATTTTGTTAATGGGAGTCTTGATCATATTTAAAACCGATTGGGGGAACAAATCAAGGGAGAGGGGGTTGGCTGTATGAGAAGGAGGTGAGAAAACAGACGAGTGAGTTCCTCAGAAAGCCAGAGGGTGAGTGGAAACCAGGAGGATCCGCATAAGCAGACCAGTACAGTGGTTAGCAGTTATGGGATGCCACTGGTGTCCTCCCCCTCCAACCCATAATAAAGGTGACAGTGTCGTCTTCTGAGAGGGAAGAAGAGGGCTTTACATGTGGGTCCAGGTTGCCTTTCATCTAAGAAATACCATTAATTGCTTTCTATTTCCTTCTCTCCTCCCTGTTTTTTTTTTTAATAGCTTTATTGAGATAACTCACACATACTGTTCACCCATTTAAAGTGTACATTTCGGTGGTTTTTAGTTGATTCACAGATAATGTGCAACTGTAACCACAGTCCGTTTTAGAACATGTCATCACTTCCAAAGAAACCTCATACCTTTTAGCTATCACCCCCCTCCCTTCTTATTCATCTTTTGCTGTCAGAGAAAGCATAGAATATGGTCTGAATTCAAATCTAGAATGATACCATGATTTCAAAGAAGAGCATATGTAAAGCTGAGGCATATAAAGGTTGCCAAGAGCCTCAGCACTATGATGTGGCCAGAGTCACACAGGGGGCTGAGCCTGCTACTTAGGGTCACTGGTGTAAAATCAACAGATAATACACTCAGGAAATGCACACAGTGCCAGGCTCTTCCCTGTCAGAGAAAATCATCTTAAGAATAAAGATTCATAAAATAAAATTACAGAAATAACACATATAATTAGTTTGTAAGAGAACATTTTCTGTTGATAAATGATTTTATGTACTGGCCCCCAAAAAGTACATTTTGGGGTACTTAAACATGGTATGTGGGATGATGAGCTCATGTCAGAAATCTAAGGCATTCACAGAATAGGGCAGTAAAGCTGACTGGAGAAGGTAAAGATTCTGCCGACTGCTGATACTGAAGAAGTTCTTCATAGGATTATTAGGATGATTTTAAACATTTAATGGAAAAGAAAGTCATAGTCAGTAGAAATCAGCATAGGCTTAGGAAAAAGTTATACCAAATTAATTTCATTGTCTTATATTCAGGAAATGTGAAAGAAATAGTATACAGCTGACCCTTGAACAACACAGGGGTAAGGGGCGCCGACCCCCCACACAGTCAAAAATCCCCATAAAACTTTTGACTCCCCCAGAACTTAACTACTAGTAGCCTACTGCTGACCGTAGCCTTGCTGATAACATAAACAGTTAACACATTTTGTATGTTATATATATTGTATACCGTATTCTTACAATAAAGTCAGCTAGAGGAAAGAAAATGTTATTAAGAAAATCATAAGGAAGAGCAAATACGTTTATAGTACTGTCCTATAAAAAAACACGTGTATAAGTGAACTAGCACAGTTCAGACCCTTGTTGTTCAAGGGTCAAATGTTATCTTATTTTATCCAAGTATTTAACGATAAAGCCCTTTGAATATGATTTGGAAATAAGTTTATATGTCCGAGGCTGAGCTACCATGCCCAAAGATTATTAGTAGATCATTAATGAAAAGAGAATGATGATTCAAAGGCATAATGGTTCTGTTCAGAGTTCTTTCCTTTTCGGTGTTTTGGTTAATGACTGAGGCCGTGGGAGGTATACCTATCAGATTTGCAGATGATGCAGATGTGAGCGTGATAGCTGGTCTTTTGGATGTCCTTCAGAATTCAGAAATACCTCCACAGTGTCCAATGATGGGCTGTTAATGAGGTTAAATTGAATAGTGAGAAGAGTTAAACCCTTCATTGCAGTGTCACTCAAAGACCTGGCTTCAAATGAATTATGTGATTTAATTGCAGGAATTCTTAATGGTATAGCCTCCGGCTTCGTTAACATTTGTGACATTTATAGGGAAGTCATGGTCTCGTGTCTTCTGCATCATTCCATCCTAGATGGGATTGGAACATTAGCTCTACCTTTCTTAAAAGAATAAAGAAGCTGACAGGAGGTTCTCTGGAGAAGACAAGAGATGGGCAGCCTACGTGGAAAGAGCCCCACGGCTGCTCCCTGACTTGGGGTGTGTTCCTCACGTGCATGGGCTTAGCAGTACTCCGCTGAGAAGCAGTGTGTCTTTGCACACACCTCTCCTCTCTGGTGCCCTGCGGATTCCCAGCTCTCTCTCCTCAACTCCTGGAGACTGCTTGTTGTGCCTGCCTTTCCCCCCTCCCTGCGCTGTGGCCTGGAAACTCCAGGCCATCAGCTGGGGCAGTTGTGAGTTTCGCTTCATTTGTTCCCCTTCTCGCAAGGGTCACCGTCCTGTGCTGTCTGAAGTTCAGTGTTTAAAACTTATTGTTTCATATAATTTCTCCTATTTTTTCATCTTTTTCATGGGGAGGGTAGATCTGGCTCTTGTTCCTCTGTCTTAGCCGGAAGTGGAAGCTCTTTGGTGATTATTTATTGCTAACATTTTAGCTCGACATTCAAAGCTGCCTTCTGCTGTCATTCCCTTGTTCCCTCCACACCTTTCCTCATACAGACTCTGTGCTTCTCCCCCCTCTCATCCCCACCTCATGCCATTCCTTTCCCTCAGTCTCCTTTTCCCTCGTTCTTGCTTGTCAGTGGCTCTCCGTTCTCGGGGTCGGCTCAAGGGGGCCTCTTCCATGTCGTTTCCCTCCTGTGGAAGGCAGAATTGAACCTTCTCTCCCTGTTCTGTTTCTACCTAATAACATTGTTTTAAGCATTCAAGCGTACATGTCGCGAATCTGCTGGCCTTCCCTCTGGAACGCGTGTGTCAGTCCTCACACGTGTGCATACACTCCCAGTGCTCGGCTCCCGAGGGCAGGGACGGGGCTCACCCACCTGCGTGTCTTTTACGTAGCTTTATGGATATATAATATAGAGAGAAGGTATGTAACCATGGACATATGTCACAGGTTTTTTTAAAGAAGTTGTTTTTCTACTCTCCCCCAAAATCAGGCCACAGAAGAAGTTTCCAAAAACCTGGTTGCCATGAAAGAAATCCTGTATGGCACGAATGAAAAAGAGCCACAGACAGAGGCAGTGGCGCAGCTCGCCCAGGAGCTGTACAACAGCGGGCTCCTCAGCACCCTGGTGGCTGACTTACAGCTCATTGACTTTGAGGTAAGAAAGCAATTTCGTATTTTTCAAAAACAGTACCTCCTTCATGGTCCTTTTCCATGTGTTCTCTCCTTTGAAAGATCCTAAGAGTCCCATCAGGCTCTTGGCTCAGGGGTTCCTGACATGTAAGCGTGCCCGGGCTGCCTGCCTCATTAGCGGAGCCGGGCAGGAGCTCAGGGCTGCCCCAGGCTTAGGCCAGGTCTCCTCCTGTTTCACCACACTGTATATGAAGTGTCTTAGGTATCCGTTGTGCCCTTTTGTTTACATTATATTTAATAAATAGCTGCTATTTTACATAATTCACTGGCCTTGGGTTCTCAAGGAGTCAACAATCTAAAGAAGACCATAGAATGTTAGAGGTAGGGAGATCTTAGGGGATATCCAGTTGTGTTTTGGTTTTGGGTTTTTTTGTTTTTATTTTTTTAACCTGCCGAGAACTCATTGCAGCAGAGATCATAAGTTCTGTTTGCTTGGCACTACTTTTAAATGCTGAAATTAGGAAAACAGTTAAATAGCAGGAGACTTTATATGCAGTTTTGAATTTCTGGCTTCCCGTGAAAACTTTGACTCTGGTAACATTGAGCCTGTAGGCCTACATGGCCCCTCAGCTGGCACAGAGCAGCCGCCATGCCATGGCACGCTGCAGACATCAGCTTGCTTTTCTGTCTCAGGGCCTCCCTTACCCAACTGTGTCTCCTGCCTGGCCCTGGTAAGCATTTGATATTATTGCCCAAGCTTATACAGCTGAATCGTGCCATGTTAGATATTTGGTGAATTTAACAGTGAGCATAATGGTCCTTGATACCAGTCGGAAAGGTAGTCTGGAAAGCATATATGGTAATGAAGGGCTCTAGAGGAGTTATGAGTAGGTTTCTCTGAGTCTTTGTCATGGGTTTGCTTTGTTTTAAGCCCAGTGTTCATCACCCTGAGTGATCAATTAGATGCCTTCGCAGGTGCTTGAAAAATCAGGGGAGAGAATGGCAGACGGATAATCACATTCAATTTTGGAGAATGATGGGAGGGTGTGGTTCATAGGTTACTTGAATATAATATTGATAATAATGGACAATAAAAATTTACTTCTCTCCTGTAGAACAGATAAAAATGATATTTCCATTTATAGAGATGATTTCATGTATTTTTAATAACATATCCAATTCCACCAACAGCAATTTCTGTTTCCTCTGCGAAGTTGGGAATGCACTGGAATGTCCAGTTCCTTCTGCTTTGTCCACCCATCTCATTCCCCGACCTGGACACTGAATTTAATATTCATTTGAAACTTAAATTTAAGAGCAGTGTGTGCCTTTGAGATGTGTTCTTAGAGATTGCCAGTGCTCCTCCTGGCCTACTGCAGGCCCCGGGACGATCTCTGGCGCTGGAAGGCTAGCATTTCACTTACTTCCCTTCAGGCTTGTCAGCCTCATACCGGGTGGCCATTCTGAAAAATCTCGTGGGCCTGTTTTCCATGTGCTAATTTCTCGTGCAGTTTTCCAGTTATAAGGTTCGCTGTACAGCAGTCATGTCCTTCTGTTTTGTTTAGTAAAGTACAGGTGTAGAATTCTGGTCTCTGAACTGCTACATCATGTGGTACTTAGAGCCTTCATTATTAATCTATATAAAAATCTCTCTGAAGTAGACCTAGCTTAATAGGGGGAAATGTCTACTTGCAATGAAAGCTCAGCCGTTTACAGGACTCTTTCAGTTTTATTATACTAGCAGAATGCAGCTTCTCTTCCTTCCGTCAGTATAAAAGGAAATTATATGTATTGTTTACAACACGAGCATTTTATTTGTTTCGTTCCATATGGCTGGGAATCAGATCCCTGAACCTTGTAAGCATATAGCAAGGTTTTAGTTCTCATGTCTGAGTCCACATGATACTAAGGGTTAGAAATGGTTGAAATTATATGTAGTAAGATTTCACTTTGTAGACATATTGCTCATGTTAAAAATAGTATACTATTGAAACTTAGAATTTGGGATTATAAATAAGAAAATTTAATATCTGTGAACATTTCAAAGTCAGATAATCAGTCATAATTACAGATATACAATGCCTTAATTTGAGTTTACTCGGGAGGGTGGATGGGCTTTTTGGTGGTTAGTCGGGTAAACATTTTAATGATTGTATTCCTAATAGGGCAAAAAAGACGTGGCTCAAATTTTCAACAATATTCTCAGAAGACAAATTGGTACAAGAACTCCTACTGTTGAATACATCTGCACTCAACAGAATATTTTGTTCATGTTATTGAAAGGGTATGTACAATGTAACAAAATTTATATTCTCAGTTGAAAAATAAAAAGGAAAGATGGTCTTGGGCAAAGACAGGATGGTAAATGTGGGAAAGTATTTTCTCTGTAGTTCAGTCAGCTCGTTTTTCCATACATCTTAAACACATTTCCCTCCTTAAAATTCAGCCAGTGAGCTAAACTGAATTTGAAAATACCCATGGGAGTTTAAAGGTGGGTGAATCATGAGCCCTTAAATTCTCAAATCCTGCACTACTGAAGGAAAAAAGTCATCTGTGGTCTTACTTCTAGTCTCTAGAAATTTTAAAAGTTTAAATGAACTCTTACTTAAAAGATGTGTTTAGAGACGTCTTCTTTGGACAGACATGCACACCATGAGGCAGTAGAAGCTGCCGAGGAAGCGGAGCTGGATCCGTCAACAAAGAACATGGTTATGAAGTCTGCCCTTTGCTTTTCACCTGTGTGTGTCCGCTCACTAACCCATTTAGTTGGTAATTCACTGCGCATCTTCCTGGGATTAACGACTGGACTAATAAGGCATTTATGGTAGTTTGTTAGTATCAAAAAACAAACAAAAACCAAAAAAGCCTAAAAACTTCAAAACAAAAGAAAAATCTTCGTCTCCCTCAGTAGTGAGCCTCCCTGATCGGCAAGATCACCTCCTGTCATTTCACACAAGAGGTGTTTGCCAGCCCTGGGTCTGGGGTGCATCTGTTTGTCCCAGCATTGGTGCTGTTCTGTTAAATTGGCGGACAGGCGTTTTACTGGCATGCCTGTTGGCGTGAATCAGCTTGCTCTCCTACCCCTCGCTTTATAGCCTCCCTCCCTCTGATTCATATCTCTGTGGTTTAACACTTCCCCCAAGTTCAAACTTGTTTAGACAAAGCATGAGTCAGTGCATGTGTTTGATGCCAGCATTCTGTTTCCTTCTTTCTATTTCTAAATATCTATGTTGCTGCTTCAGATGTTGCCATACAGAACTTTTGGCATCTAATTTTTTGTTGTTACCAACCCAGAGTTGCGTGTGTAAACATGAGTGAGTAGTCTGAAATTTTGGTGTTCTTAGAGCACTTTCCAGATGCCTTTGTGTATTTTTAAACGGAGTATTTCCTTTTCCATAGAAAGCAGTGGTTATTACAATCCATAAATTAGTTTGCCTGCTTTTTTGCTTGAAAGTAGCCAGAGGTATGATATAAACATTGTTAGACATCATGTCTAAATTTGAAAGTCAGAAATTTAAGGTAGAGTTCAAGGAAAAATTGAAAGCTCGCACGTGAGCGGGCCAGAGCAGAAAACTCAGGGAGGAGAAGAACAGAAGCCTGGAGAATGCAGCTGGTATTAGTCTCCACCAGTGCCCATCTCCCCATCCTTTTTAGCCCTTAGAGTAGAAAATGTGCAGAAAGCTGGAAGGAAGAAAATAACCAGCCTTTTCCTACCCCTCCCCCAGCTCTAACCGTCACTAACCTTCTGTCACTCATACTTCATAGCCCTTGCCACCTCCTTTCCCTCGTTACACACAGCGCTGTTTCAGTATGCATCCCTGGGATCTTTTACATAATACATCCAAGGATTTGTTTTTACCATAGTCATGATATCATTTACAAACCCAACATTATCTTATACTCAGTCTTCAGATGCCCTGGACTTTGACCTTTCACACACAAAATGCCATTTTTCAGTTACTTTGTTTAAATCCAGTTCCAAGCAGGGTCCACAAACTGAATTTGGTCAATATGATTCTTATGCCTTCTTTTTTTTTTTTTTTTTAATACCATTTACTTGTTGAAGCAACTGGCATTTGTTCTATAGAAAGTTACGTATTATGAATTTTGCATCCCTGTGATTTCATTTAGTGTGTTCCTTTGTCCTCTGTTCTTTTAAATTGGTGAGTAAGTCATTATGAACTCAAGTCTGGGGGTTTTTTAAAATACATTTGATGTGTTTCAGTCCATTGCAGTCATTATGTCCAGATTTTTATATCCACATTGTGTCATCATTGGGCCATTGGGAAACTCCTTCAAGTTGGTGCCCATGTCCTTTTGGCAAGACCCCATTAGTCTTTGATAGCTTCCTTGCTTTCTGGCACAAGATGTCCCTCACTCATTTCGTACGGGTTCCTGCCCCAGACCTGGAAACAGTCATTTCTGCAAGGAGCCTTGTGAGCTACCTTTTAAGATTTCTGTACCTTAGTTCATGAGTTTAGACAACTCTCCTACAACGTGACCACCTGCATAGGCTGGAAGTACTTTGGTGTTAGACACCAGGGGGACTTACGCTGCTGGTGTCAGTGTGCATTGGAACATAATCTCATTGCTAGTGTTCAACTGCATCTGGAGGCAGTAGTTCTTTCTCTGGTGACTTGAATGTTAATGTGTTTTCCACTCTAGTGCTAGCAGGTTGTACAGCATAACTGTTTGCCCTGTACTCAATGGTTTACGGCTTAATCATTTAAGACAAGCTTGACAAACCACCATCAAAACCTGCCCAACTTGTTGTACCAAACTGTGTCTTACTCTTGTCTTTCTAGTCTCCTACTTATTAAATAGAGTGAAGGTGAATTGTACGATCAGCCATTTTGTGAGCAGACATTGTCATCACCGAAGCACCAGTCAGCATTCTAGTTGCTGGGCCACACGTGATACAGAGGAGTCATTTGGATTTTCTTGAGGCTCTGTGATGCACCCGTGTACAACAGAGGGATACCACTGCTAGAGAACAATTACTACTGTAGGATTTCAGGGGATAAAATGTGGGTTTAGTCAATGAGGCAAGCGTTAGTAGAAGAGGTGAGACTAATGATTGGTGTTCCAGAGGGTTTGGAATTTGCATAGTTAGAAAAAAGGAGAGTGGGTCCAGGGACAGGAATGAACATAACAATGGGCACCAATAAGGAGATAGAGTGAGTGCTTAATGGCAGAGTGAGAGATGACGTACCGTAGGAAAAGATCTCATGAGGGGAAGCCTGGACATTAAGCCCAGAAGTTTGTGTTTATTTGATTGGCAACTAGAAATAATTTTAACTCCAAAGCTGGAAATTCTATTGATACCCTTTTCTGTTGGGTCAGTTGGTTAAGACATAGCTTAAACAAAGATGCTGGTTAGGGAGCGCTTGCCCTTTTCTAGGTGTGAGTTAGTGCAACAGTGGGGATGGCTGAAAGGAAATGAAACTAAAATATTTCAGAGAAGTCTTAAAAAGAATGGGTGGTGACACCAAAGATGGGACGGTTGGGATGTGCTGAAGGGGGGGGGGAGATATAAACTGTTCTGTCCAATGCAGTACCTACTAACCACAGTCCAGCATTTTGTTTTAAATCAATTTAAATTAAATAACATTTAGAATTCAATCCCTCAGTCATGCTAGCCAAATTTCAAGTGCTCAGTAGCCACGTGTGGCTAGTAGTAACTACCACAGTGGACAGCACAGGTATAGAACACTTAAGTTATCAGATGAGAAAGTTCTGGAAGACCTGTTTTAGACCCGGGTATCTGAAACAAAATCGTGGCGCCAAATTACAGAAATGAGGAAGCAGGGGAGGGTGCCTATTTTGCAGAAGGAGATGAGATCTGAATTTAGATATGTAGTGCTTATGGTAGACCTTTAACTGAAGTTGTCCAGAGGCAACAGAAAATGCCTAACTAGAGTTCAGGAGCAGACCTGAGTAGGGGAATTGTGAAGTCATGGTGGGAGCCATGAATTGTACGGGCGATCACTAGCAGGCCGGCAGCCACGGAGGAACGCCCTCGGCCAGGCAAGAAATAGGAACAGTCCGAGGGGTAGAAAAGAGAACTGAGAGAGCTTTTTCTTTCCTTTTTCAAAGACAAAGATGCAAAGGTCGGCACTGTTGGGACACTAAGGAGTGGAATTTATGTTGTGAGAGAAGTTTCTTTTAGCCAGGAAGAGGCCTTTTGCAAGTAGAATGTTGGGAAATGCGACGAATGCAGGAGGGCCGACGAGCCGGTACGTGGGAAAGACACGAGGCCGGTGCATGCGGCCCGGAAGGCGGTGGAGGGGCCGAGGCCAGTCTCCGAGGCGAGGCACCCGTCAGAAGGGAGCGGGCAGCAGGGCTGAGAGGAAAATGGGGCTCCTTTCTGACTGAGATGGGACACAGCATGTGTGCGTGACTAATGCCAGGGCTTCCCCAGCACCCACTGCGAGTCCTCCAGGCTCTCCTGACAAGCACTCTCAGGATCAGGCTTTCAACTTTGTAGGGTACACATTGCCAAGAGTCTTGAAGGTTCTGTTTTGAGTATTGAATTGAACAATGACGTTAAATGCTGTGTATTTGATAGACCTGTTTAGATACTGTAAGTTTAGGAAACCATTTTGTTTCATAATGGCTTTTGATTCAGCTTTTGGTTTTTCTGAAGTCTTGAGAGCACCACACGTAAATCTAACCCCTATTTGGAGGTGTGACCCTGAATACTCTCCTCAAATCTTTTAGCTTAAATAACGAATGTTATTTATTTATTTATTGTTATTTTTCTTTGGTTTGAAGCAGTTGTCACGAGCTAATGTGTGTGCGCCCTCTAGAGTAAATTCACCTGAGCCCATACCCTCCTCTGAGACAGATGCCTTTTGTAACCAGCTCTGGTCATTAGGACACATCTGAAACTTCCTATTCTAAAAATTTGAACCGTTTGGTGTTAGAGGAGTTTTAAAACAGCAATCATGGTTTGTTTGTCTTTTCTTTTTGTAGGTATGAGTCTCCAGAAATAGCTCTAAATTGTGGAATAATGTTGAGAGAATGCATCAGACATGAGCCACTTGCAAAAATCATTTTGTGGTCAGAACAATTTTACGATTTCTTCAGATATGTCGAAATGTCAACATTTGACATAGCTTCAGATGCATTTGCCACATTCAAGGTAACATAAAACTATAGAATTCTAAATACATTTGTAAGTCTGATTAACTGGTTCGCTGTTTCTTCCTGAATCTCTGAGCTCCAAGTCTATACACGGCTGCCCTCTAGCGGGAAGAGAGAAGATATGTTTTACGTGTGTCGGTGTGACTTAGTGGATGCAGTAGAGTCGTGGTTTAAAAGTGTGGAATAGTTAGATTATAATCTCTATGTAAAAGTCTGGTCAGTATGGTCAAAAGTACACTTTTCTATTAAATTACCCATCAGGTGTGGTATATTGATATACAGTACAACTAAGAAACAGGGTTTTCTCCTGTGTTGGAACATACTATAGCAGTTTCTTTGGTTAAACACCAGACAAAGTAGTTGTCTTCTGTAAAGGGCCATGCTGATTTGGAATAGGCATGTCTTTAAATACTAGAACCACAATCAGGACAGAGATTTCCACGTTGTGGGCAGGCCCAAGGGAGCAATGGACTTAATTCTCCTACCTCATTTTCATGCCAAAGCTTATTTATCAGATGCTTGGTGGAAGGGGAGCAGAATCACCTGCACTATCCAAATTATTATGTAGCCTCCCTTCCCTGTATACCGTATCTCCCTGTTGTGTATTTGTGTAAATTAAATACACATGTGATATGGTACCACTGTACCACATGCGCACTTTTGTTTTGAATTGCAAGGTTCTGTGCTGTTTATGGTATATAAAGCAGTAATATTTTTTAGTGTTCTTCACAATGAAAGTAAGCTTTTAGATGTTACATTCCCTTATATAAAATGTCTGACCTCATAAGTGAATATATATATTGCTACTTTAATGTAATTGGAATTTAATATACTAACCTGCAGGCTACTTTGCTCAGAAACTATGAACACTGTTTTAGTGAGAAGTAGCCACTTTTCTCATGAGGGTTCGGTTTTATGAAGTTAAAGAGCCCTTGAGATAATGAGTACACGCCTTGGTCTCTGGGTAAACTAATGTCCCTCACAGTGAAGGAACACCCTTAAAACAGGATGAAAACCTGAGGACCTGGCCATTAGGGTTTCACATAGAACGAGAATAAGGTAATAGTGTGAGAGGTGCCCAAGGATTTATTTCCCTAAAACCATTAAAGAGATTATCAGAAGCCTTAGGTAAGCTCTCATATTTTTGTGTCAACGTACCAAGCAAAATGAATCGAATTTGGGGTTATAACAGAGCAACAAACGTGATGTCTTTTGTGTCACTGCAGTTTTGGGGTAGGACTCATACTTAGGATCTGTTGGTGGAAGGGGGTGCCCCGTTCAGAAGCAGCAGGCTTGTGATGGAGGGAGGTGCGGTAGCTCCACGCGTTGGGGAGAGAGCCTGTGTGGAAAGCAGGCCATGAGCTGAGAGCAGCCACGGCAGGAGAGGCAGGTGGGGGAAGAGGAGGGGAGCGGCGGCAGACGGGGAGCCCGACCCAGGAGGGCGCTCGCTGCCATGCTTCTGGCACAGGCGGCACAGCTGGCCAGTAGGCGAGAGAGATGTGTGAACACTGTGCCAGAAATGTGATTCGCAGTATCTGACAGTCTGGATTGACCCTGCTGATAATTCCATTATCAGCCCTCAGTTAGGGCTGCTGCTTTGAGTTACATTCTCACTAAGGAGAAAGCAGCAGTGATGGAATCACTGGGTAAAGCAACCCTGTCAGGTCACGTTAGCCGGAGAGGGAGAGACTGGGCAGCGCCTGGCAGGTAGGTCTACCTGAGGAAGGGAAACTTTCCAGCACCGTGCAGAATGTGAAGGGTGGACTCTGGAAGAGACCGCGCTGAGAAGCTGCCCTGGCTTGTGTGTCTCAGCCGCTCCCGATCACACGGAAAGGGAGGCGCTCTTTAAAGAGGCCCCTGAACAGAGAGCTCTCCAAGAAACAAAACCAAGTAGGGCCCAAAACCAAGACAGCGTGGGGGAGAGAGAGAGACACAGACCTATCAGGCAGACCTTTCCTCCCCACCTGTCCCAGGAGGAACCCGGGTCAGAGTGGTGACAGTCTCATAGCTTCACGCCAGACGTGCTGACTGGGACGGAGACCTCTCCTCTCGTGGTTTGCTGGTGTCCTCTTTGAGAGACTATTTGTGTCATAGAAAAAGGAGGATAGATCCGTGGCTTGCGCTGTCCTTGAAGAATGTGAGAGAAGAGTTTTCTCTCCACAAAATGCACTCTGCACATAAAAACTTTCAAACAAATGCAGCTCATCCATAAACCTGAATTTAAAGTCTGTGGAATGGGTGCTGAGTCTTAAAAGGAAATTAAAACTACCTGCTCCAGGGGCACCTGACTGGCTCAGTCGGAAGAGTGTGTGACTCTTGATTTTGGGGTCGTGAGTTCAGGGCCCACGTTGGGTGTAGAGATTACTTAAATAAATAAATATTTTTTAAAAATCTACCTGCTCTAAATGTGTGCAAGATTTGTAGCTTGAATGAACGTGTACTAAGATAGTAAATTAGTAGCCCAGTGTTGTTCGTGTTTTCATTTTTGAGGACTTAAGGAGATGGGGAGGGGCATCAGAAGGCCAACAAATATATTTCCAATTTTTCCAGAGTAAAAGAAGGTAGATTCCCCAGAGAGGCTGGTGGAGCTTGGAGCTCGATGTTATACCTGTGTAAGGTTCTAGAAAGTATTTCTAAAGAGATGATTTCTGAGCATTTTGGAAAGGAAACCGTGTACCCACAGCCAGCATGGATTCACGAAGAGTAAGTTCAGTCATATTAATCTCATAGATGCCAGTAGATGAGGGGACTAAGAGTGTGTGGCTGCCTGGGTTCATTTCCCACCTCTGCTGTGGATTTCATCTTAAGCTCTTCATCTGTTAGGATGGAGGTAATAACACTAGTGTGTCAGGGTGACATACATAGCTGTTCCTTTATGACCGTGAGGATATACTCGATGTTGAATAATCATACAGATCTGTTTTCACGGAATCAGTGAAAAGATAGGAGCTCGAGTCTCAGTGTAGTGATCTACAGCTAATTGAATGCCATATCCATAAGGTGCTAGAGAATGGATTGCCATCACCCTGGAGAGAAATTTCTAGTGGATATCCACTGGGCTTTTTCTCAGCCCAGCTGAACATTGTTAATGACTTAGATAGATAAAGGGTGACAAGGCCTACTTATCAAATGTGTGGGTGATAGCTGTGAAGGGAAAGATAGCAGACAATGGTGATCCTAATATAAGGCTTCGTAGAGATCCGGAGAGGCCAGAATGGAACAGGACGATGACTGAAGTCTTCCACTTGAGGACCCAACTCTGTAATTAAGGGATGTGGGAATAAGGCATAACAATATAGTTAATACTAAATATAACAATTACTAAGTGTAATAGTTACTAAAATGTAGGCAGTTTCACATCCGACTCAACCATCTCCTTTACAGAAAAGGAAACTGGAGTCTAGAAATGTTGGGTGAAGTGAGGCTATAAATGGGGAAGCCAGAATTTGAACCCAGGCAGTCTGCCTCCAGAGCCCACTCTGAGGAAGCAAAATTCTGAATACATCCTGTAACATTAAACAGTGTGATGCTGCTGCCCCAGAGCCACATGTGACCACACAGTGTGTGACCTAAGGAGCTGATGATGGTCTCACCCACTATAAGCCATTAAGGTAACAACACATAAATGTGTTCCGTTCCAGGCGCTACACTTTAAGAGGCACATAGACAAATAGATGACTTTCAGAAGACAGTAGATGGTGAGGGGGACTCAGAACCTGTCATGCGAGGAGTGGTTAAAGGAACTTGGACGTATTTAGCCTGGAGAAGAGAAGACTCGGTAGGGACTTGCCGTGAGAGCACTACATGTATGTGAAGTGGGTCCTGTAGAAAGTGGGTTGAACGTATTTCTGTTGGCTCTGACAGTTTCTGGAAATCACCTGGGGATAGGTTTGACTCTAGCACAGGGAGAACTTTCTAACCCTCAAGAGCTCCAAACACACATTTGGAAGAATTGAGTCTTGTCCTGGGACACGGTCAAGCATTAAGGAGGAAAATGAGCCACACAACTTGCCAAGGCTCTGTGAAATCGAGCCCTGGGGTCTGTGGCATTTCTTCAGGGACCCCAGGGCCATCTTTGCCACATGGTGTTTGAGGCCCCACCTTACTGACTTTTAGGAATCTTTTTAAATTCAGCATACCCTAAAAGTTGGCTGCTCAATCTGCTGGGCTTGGGAGATGACCCCTGCCTTTCTCCCAGTCCTGCCAGGGCCTTGGATATACTAGAATTTAGATAGGGAGGAAATCAGAGATCCCTCTCCTTCTCCCCACTGCTAGCTGACCCAGCACCTTGTGCTCTGGGACCAGTGGCACCCTGGAAATTTTGCTGGTTGCTGACCACTGACTGCATGACCTTTTCCCTTTGTCTTCTCTGTTGATTTCTGTCCCCCACCGTGGCTTGAACTCTCCGGAGCTCTTGGCTCTAGCCCCTAGGCTGAGGTTCCTTCTCATCGCTCAGTAGGAAGAGGCTCTGCCCAAGTCCCCACCTCCTCTTTTCCCTGCTTTAGAGTATGCCTTTTTCAGTGCGCGCTCAGCAGTTGCTCCTTTCCTGCCAACGTGTCACTCCTCTCCAGGCCCTGGTGTGGCCCGTCTTGACAAGGAGCTTTCGTCCTGCGGTGCACTGGGGTCCAGCTCCTACTCCAGCAGTCTCAGAGCGCCCCTTCAGTCTCTCCAACCCCAAGACCATTGACAGTGGTTTCCTCAGTTTCCTTGTCTCTTAAAACCAAATGGTAATAGAATCTTTCCTAGACGGGGAGATGTTAGAGGTCCCCCTTCTCCTGTGTGGCCCAGCTGTGAGGCTCTTGCTCCTATTTGAGATCTGTCCTTCAGAGTGCTTTCCTCACTCAAAACTTCAGTAAAAATCTGTTGCACCACATATTTAGGACTTGCTTTCTAGAGCAGCATTTTCTACCTACCCGTCCCTAATAGCAACCCCAGTTGAGAGCCATTGTCTTTAGGACCCCCGCCATCGGCATTCTCTCTGTCAGATTATGGCAGAGCAGTGAACACTGGGTTCCTTTCACTGTACTTCCTTACATTGGTCTCCAGAATGACTTAGCCACAAAAAAAAAAAAAAAGTAGAAATGACACTTAGTTTTGCATGGATCCTGACACGAATCCCTTAATTCGCTTATTCATTTGTCCATTCAGCTCACTCCACAAGCCTGAGTGCCAGCCCTGTGCCAGGCACGGCTCTGTAGGCGCTGAGGCTCAGCAGTGAGCCAGACAAACCCCCACCCTTGAGGCTCCTGTGGGGGGAGGGAGGGGGGACACCGCCATAAACAGATGACGGTAGCATCCTTCATATATTCCTTTCAAGGTCTGTGTACCTCTCTCCCTAATAGCTGACCCCCGTGGCCAGTATGCTAAGATAATATAAATTCTCCTTTCCCTCCCCCGCCATCTCCTGCCCCATATGGGGAAGCTTCGTAGCATTTCTTTTCCAGCTTCTTAAGGGTGCTCAAAGTTCAGGTTTTCTCATTTTGTCAATTTAATCCCCGGGGGAGGGGGGTGGTATTTGGGAAAAAATTAGGTAGGTCTTTCCTGGGCATACAGTGCATACCCTATCCAGCAGTTTGAACACCTGTAAATCTTTGGGGTGGTTAGAAGCCTTCTTAAAACCATACTTTGAAGATTGCTTGATGTGATGTTTTCCCAAACCTGTTCCCTGATTTTGTTGGTTCATTCATTTATTTATTAAATATTAAGCTCTTACTATGTGCTGGGCACTGCGTGGGTGCTGGGGATTCAAAGATTAGTAAAAACAGACATGGCCATTATATTTATAGAACTTACAGTCTAGCATGAGAGAGACGGTAATCAGATAATCCCACAGACATAAAGATGACTTTGTCCATGCTTCAGTGCTAGTGATCAGTCTGGAAGGCTTCTCTATAGCAGTGATGTGGGAGCAAGGTTTGAAGGTGGTAGTTAGCTAGGCCGAGGAGAAAGCCTGTGTGAGGAAGGCCTCTCAGGGAAGGGCAGTTACACAGGAGGCAACAGAATAGCTCCCTGCAGGATCTCTCGAGACCTGCGAGATCCCCACGCGGAAACTGGAGCTGTAGCACTTTCCATGTGCGTTTGACCGTGGAACGTTTCCTAGAGCATTTCTCAGGACCAGCATTACACTTGGACGTACTTCAGGAAACACTAGGTCATCATGCCCTGGGCCACTCAAACATAAACAGCTAAGAAAACAAGGAGAGTTGTTCAGAGAATGGGGATTATTGGCACGACACTCTCCAGTGGGCGGCTCTAAAGGAATTGTATTCACTAAGTCACCAAGTAGCAGCTGACCGTTTCGTTGTCACGGGTTCCCATTCTCTTTCCTACCTGGTGAGACAAAGGCTAGTTTGTTGCTAACTTCCAGGTCCTTAAAGGCAGGGATCACATCTTTTGTCTTTGTAGCCCCAGCACCTAGAACTTTACCTGGCACATAGTAGATATTTTCTGAATGAATGACCCTTGAGTTGTATCCTGGGAGAGCCATATGGTGAAGCATAAGCTCTCGTGTGTAATCATGCGGAACTGGACTCTAGGACATTCTGTGTTGGAGTCTACATTTTTGCAGCATTAGTCTGCTTACTTAGGAGCTAATGTTTATAACGTGGGTTTTTTAAAAAACATTCTGTTCCTGAAAAAAAGATTGCATTAGATATGAAACTGAATGTAACAGAATTTAGGAGGAAGAAAATGGAACCTCCAGCACTTTTTCTAATGAAAGAAATTCCCTCTTTCTCCACCAGGAGCAGTATTCTATTTGACATTTTACTACAGTGGTTTACTTTTATTTCACTTTATTGCTTTATTCCCTTTCTTTGATTTTATATTTCTTTGAATTTATATGTTGGTTTTTAAATTTTTCCGTCTAAGATCTGTAGATCTGTGACTAATCACAATCATTACAATCACAGTTTCAAATTATTAATGATTTGATTCGCTCTTACCTAGAATCAGCATTTTCAATATAATTCATGTTCAGATGTTTTTAAGTATAGTGATTTTTAACAGTCTTTATCAGGTAAAATGGCGTGGCATGTTTTAGGATTCTCTTTTCTAAAAGAACTTGAATGCAGAACAACTGTAAAATAGTGTATTTTCTTTCTTTAGGATTTACTTACGAGACATAAATTGCTCAGTGCAGAATTTTTGGAACAACATTATGATAAAGTAAGTATATGAAATACTACCTTAAAATTTTAAGTTTGGGGACACCTGGGTGGCCCAGTTAGTTAAGCATCCGACTCTTCATTTCAGCTCAGGTCACGATCTCAGGGTCATGGGATCGAGCCCCGAGTCAGGCTCTGTCCGTGCTCTGTGTGGAGCCTGCTTAAGATTCTCTCTCTCCCTCTCTCCCTCTCTCCCTCTCTCCCTGTCTCCCTCTCCCTCTCTCCCTCTCTCCCTCTCCCTCTCTCCCTCTGCCCTGTTCATGCATGTGCCTTCTTTCTCTCTCTCAAATATATACATAAATAATAAAATCATAAGTTTTGTACCAGAAATGAAATATTTAAGTTAGATTTTTATACCAGATACTTATTTTGTATACGTAATGGTTTTAAATGGTGCTCTAAACATTTCTTTACTGATATGAGGTATAGAGTGTTAACGTGGTCAGCAGCAGAATTTTATCTTTTTGACTGACACACTACCCTTTGCATTTTTTCTTGCTTTAGGGGAGGAAATAAAAGTGTTTTGTTGCTGAATGACAATATACAGTTAAGATAAAAAGAAAATTATCATCAGACTTAACTCTTCCTCCCTTTCCATCAGTCGCTGACATTCCTGCTGCTTCCAGGAGAGGGAAGGTGGGGCAGTGACCTTGAGGGTGAGAAGAGCACTAGACTGGGATGGAGGGGGGCTCTGCTCCTGCCCTGTGCCTGCCTCCTGGTGGCCATGACCAAGGCTGTTACCCCGGGGGACTCAGACATCGGTCCTCCTTATAAAGTGAGGACAGTGGACTAGCCCAGCAATAAGGTCCCTTCCAGGTTGAGCCCGTGTCACACTTCCTGGTACTAAACTCCCAGAAGTGCGTAAACAATTCTGAGTGCCCTGGATCGGCACAGCAGCCCTCAGGCCACAGTGTCAGGGGCTCTGCTCCCCACCGTGCCCCTGAGCACTTCCTTATGCCAGACTAGTTTAACTACCCTGCTGTCCACACCCTATGGGTGTGCTTAGAGAAGTTAGGATAATAACAGCCCACTTAAGGGGTACCTGGGTGGCTCAGTCATTAAGCGTCTGCCTTCGGCTCAGGGCGTGATCCTGGCGTTATGGGATCGAGCCCCACATCAGGCTCCTCCGCTGGGAGCCTGCTTCTTCCTCTCCCACTCCCCCTGCTTGTGTTCCCTCTCTTTCTGGCTGTCTCTCTCTGTCAAATAAATAAATAAAATCTTAAAAAAAAAATAGCAGCCCACTTAAAATTCCTGTCTAACCCATGAGATTTGGCGTAGGTTTTCATTCTTCACTGGTCATTTGAATTTTTGAAATCCTAGGCACACACTGTTAATACTTGTCATTCACTTTGCTGTTCAACTAAATTGTAAGATTCTCAGAGGCAAAATCTGTGCTTTCGAACTCTTTTGTGCTCCTCTCTCCCTCCCACTCGGTAACCTCTATCATGCAGTGTTGCTCACATAGGAAGGCCCGCATAGAAAGCCTCATGACACTGCTGGGCATCGCTTGTTTTAAATTTTCCGTGTGGATGTGGTACGTTTCTTTGTGTGTGCGTTGGTTTAAAATGGGAGCACGGTCATCTCAGGGGTGCCTTTCCATAGCAGTTAGAAGCATGGGCTTCCACACCAGGCTGCCCGGAGTCTGGCTTCAAGTCCTGGCCCCACCTTGGGCCGCTGCCTCCATTCACCCTCTGCCTTCAGAATCCTCAGCCCTAAAAGAAGCCTCATAATAGCACTGTCAACGGTTGTCATGGGTTGTTGTGAGGATTACTGAGAAGGTGTGTGTCGCTCGCATGACAGCAGCGCCTAGAACACCGTATGCAGCTAGTAAACATCGGCACGTTGTTTGTGCTACTGCCTGGTCTCCGAGATTCTCTAACTGAACATACCAGTATCTTAGTTTAAAGCCCACTGAAGATACAAACTAACAGTGACATCAGTTTAGTTTTGTAGTAAAATATTTTCCTACATGTTATTAATGGGTGTCATTGGTTAGCAGAATTTCAGGAAAATCTATGTGAGGCAGCTAACAGAAGTGTGTAGGCCGTGTGGTCAGATCTGAGCGAGCGAGAAGGCGAGCAAGGAGCTTAGGGATGCGATGACACAAAACTATGTCATCTGAAGTCCTGTCCACTTGGGCCCTGAGCTTTCTAATAATAACCAGACGCATAGAGGGAAACAGAATCTGTTAAAAAATCACAACATCTGTAAAACAAAACACATTTCTCCCGTTGGCGTTCTCAGGGGAATTCAGTCAGAGTGGCAGGTAGTGGACGCAGCCCTTGAGGTGACTGAAATGCCGAACTGAAGTGTAGTTAGTTCCCCGAGAGCAGATCTTCGAGGAGCCCCGGCGGTGCCTGTCCTCACGCGATATTCCTAACCCAGGGAGGAGATCCGACATCCGCGGGGGAGCACATGGACTGCACGCGCGCTCTTCAGCCAGTCCTCCGTCAGGATAATCTCTTGCACCTAAGCTCAGCCTAAGAAGTAGGCAGCAGAAAATCTTAACCTGCGTCTTCTGTCAAGAACTTGGGGGGGGTACCTGTTCGTGTTACCGATTAAAGGCGGGTCCAGTTGTTCGGATCGTTGGTTTGATGATCCTTTGAGGAGAAGGTTGGGTTAACATCCTTCTCTGAAGAAGAAGTAGTCTGCCATCCCACCTCTGGCTAGAGATACGCGTATGTTCGGGGTTAGCTCTAAAGCAAGAGTCAGAAAACCTTCTCTGTAACAGGCCAGGTAGTAAATACTCGAGGCTTCCTGGCCATGCAGTCTCTCTCGACTCTCCTGTCTTGTGCTGAGAAAGCAGCCATAAACAATACATAAACAGACTTACTTACAGTACATAAATGAGCGTGGCTGTGTTCCCGCAAAGCTTTATTTCTAAAAGCGGGTGGCAGGCTCGACTGGGCCCACGGGCTGCACTTGGCTAACGCCTGCTCTGCATCACAGATGAATGGCTGGTAAGCACCGTGGTGAAGCACAGGCACAAACAGTTTCAGCAGGTGTGGCCTCGGCCCCTGTGCGTCCCTCGTTTCCATTTCCTACCTCCTGCTTTTGATGGGCTTCTTCCCATGCCAGTGACGCGGCGCTCGGTAGTGAGCACCGGTGTGTAAATCCGGTGGACACGTGTCACTTCCTAAGTGTGTCACATTGTGCATTCTCCAGTCTTCACCCATGCTGTGTTCTTCCCTCTTTATCTCTGAAGAATTTTGCTCCTCCCCTTTTCTAAAGGAAATTGCTGCCGTTATTCAAGATTGAGCCCAGGTCCCAACTTCTCTAGGACACCTACCTATTTGACAGTGCTGAATTTCTCCCCACCTATTTTAATTTTAATGATTTTCTCCCTTGCTTGATGCATTGAAAGAACAGGTAACTTTTCTGTTTGTGGTTGTTCCTTAGGCTCACTGAATTGTAAAAAATAAGAATTTTCTAACACCAAGAATGAGAGCTGACTCCACTTTGAGAAACAGTGTTTCTCACTGTGTTTTGTGCATATGGAGTTTGGATGACAGAAGAGGACCAGATTTAAGCCAAATGGGCCTGGCTAGCCTGGGTGAGGGTCGGTCCCAGGAGCCCTCCTCCTGGAGGTCATCCTCGGGCACTCCTAAGGATCTCTGAGCACCACTGAGGAAGGCTGTGTGAGACAGAAGGGCAGCAGGTGGTCTTTGTGGTGGTAGAAGTTCGTGCTCAAGGGCGCCTGGGTGGGTAGTCGGTAAGCATCTGACTTTGGCTCAGGTCATGGTCTCAGTGTCCTGGGATCGAGCCCCATGACTGGCTTCCTGCTCAGCAGGGAGTCTGCTTATCACTCTCCCTCTCCCACTGCCCCCCTCCCTGCTCATGCTCTCTCACTCTCTCTCCAGTAAGTAAAATCTTAAAAAAAAAAAAAAAAAAGTTTGTGTTCAAGCTTTTTAATGTTCTCTACCAATATTTAAAATATAATATCTGAAACATGTTTTCTTATCTTTTAGTTCTTCAGTGAATATGAGAAGTTACTTCATTCAGAAAATTATGTGACAAAAAGACAGTCACTCAAGGTATGACTGATTATTTTATATGGTTTACTTCTCTTCACCCTGTGTTTGAAACTTGTATTTGGGGAAAAGGAGATATGCTGGTGTGGGTCTTAGACCTTTGAGAGGAAAATACATTTGTCCATGGTCCAGATTGTTGTGGAAAAGAAGGAGTTCAGCAGTGGTCCACACAGGGCACTGCCCACCTGCCTGGAGGTAGGGATACCAAAATGGAATATACAGAATTGTGAAAAAGTCTGTATGCTATTAGCAATGCTCTTAGCATTGCTATATTTTACATTTGGAAGCCTATTTTTGAAACTTAGAATTATCTCAACCAGAAGAAGGCCCAGTAGCTGTTGTGCCCCCCAGCACAGCGCAGGCTTTTTGGCGCGGGGGGGTGTGAAGGGGATGTGCGCAGTGAAACCTCGAACCACAGGCAGTTCTGGCTGCTTTGTCTCAACCTGGGATATGAATGGTTCCATTTGAAATTTACATTTAAGATTTAAAACTCTGGAACAGGGTTTGGCAGACTGTAACTCATGCAGTGGGGGACCAGTCATAGCCACAGTTTGGAAATGTGTCGCTGCCGAAAGGTCCGATCAGCCCGGGGCACTTCCCACTCATTGCTGCTGTTCAGGCCTCGCCTCCCAGCCTGGCCCGTAGTCCAGCATCCGGGATCCTGAACCTCCTCCCTTCTCCAGGGGTGCTGGCTGGCGATGGCCACTGATCAGACCAGTCTTTTCATCTTTGCGTGGGGGGTGGGGGGGAGCGGGTGGTACCTCTGGCGGCTGTTTAAGGGCATTTTCTTCCCTGCACATCAGTGTGATGTCATATGTATTTGTAAGATTCATGATGTAGTGTAGGCTCCCCTGTGGATCTCAACACTGTAAAGTGGCCCCACACCAGCAGCCCCTTTCTGCCCGAGGGCCAAGGACACCCTGTCCTGCCAGCATCACACAGACGTGAGCAGCTGGATGGAGCCAGCGTCTTCCAAGGCCAAAGATGCCAGGCAGGATTACCTAGGGTAGTAGCTTCCAGGGTCAAGACCTCTTCATAGGAGAGAGAGCAGGGTAGTTTATTGGCAAACCAGTAGACTTTGACCAAATTCTGAATTTTGGGGCTGCTTAGATAAGAAGGGCTTTCAAGACCTTTCTGCCACTTACAAATTGCCAACATGAGAAGGAAGGTTAAGACTGCCATTTGCAAGCCCTTAGTCATGGACACGTCTTGGGCCAGTCTTCGGCTCCTGCAGTTTCATAACACCTCATGAACGCATGGAGCAGTCTTGAGGACCGGTAGTACTTTAAAAATGGGTTTTAATTTGTACTCCTTTTTTTTGCAGCTACATTGGCATTTATTATTCTTATAGTCATTTTATCAGCAAATGTATATTCCCTGTGCAAGACCTCAGACTTTTATGTCTAAAGAAATTTAACGAATTACCAGTTACCCTCCTGCAGATAACTAGACTGATAACCTCCAGATAACCAAATGAGCCATGTTCAGTATTTCTTTGGTTTCTGTGAGAGAAAATGAACACCAGTAAAGCTATAAACCTTCACATACTTAATAGTAACTTTGAGTCTTCATAAGAGTAAAGACTTGCTGCTGCTTATCTTGAAAGTTGTATATTTTGTGATGCAGATTGATGTGAAGCCGAGCTTGAGCTTCTGAATTCTTCCTATAATTTCTTTATCAATCCTAAGTAGAATAGATTTATTCTCCTGCACATCAGGTTATTTTTGATTTCATATGATGACATGTTGCTTATCTAGAGATCAGTTGTCTGGCAAGTTCCAAGTATCTAGAACATAGCCAGGAATCCAGAAAGGAATTAACGAAAGCAGTTAATCCAGAATAACTGTATTCATGCATTTTGCTTCCCTCAGACCTCACCCCATGTCTCTGTTCAGACTCAAGTCTGACGTGCTTTGCACATACATATCCATGCTTTTACTCCTCACTGCACTCTCGTGAGATGTTGGAACTGGGGCACAGGGCAAATTAAATAATGTGTTCAAGGTTGCATAGCTCACAGGGAGCGGGGGGGCAGCATTTGAACCCAGGCAGGCTGGTGCCAGGGCCGGGCTCTCTACCACACTGCTTCTGCCTCTATCCACAAGGACTGCAGCTCGACCCCTAGCCCACAGCAGGCATGCTAGGCCCGCACTAGGAATCGGCCCACTGTCAGACAACACGAAGGGGTGACTGCTGGTTTCGGAAAAAGATGAGAGCAGGCAGTGACCATTTGAAAACCAAGGACTGATGTGGTATGACGGACTCCTTAGAACTCAGTGAGCCCTGGAGACAGGCTTTTTCTAGCTTAATTGATATCATTAGTGTTGATGAGGAGTCATTAAGAAAAAATTGGAGTGTCTTCAGGATACTTTGCAGAAGAAAGAACAGAGAAATATTCATTCTTGTAAACCTTCCTGAATCAGGATGAAAGCATAACTCGAAGGCTAAAGGGTAAGTGTATGCAAGCTTTGGACCTGGAACCTTCTGTCCTGGGAAGTCCAGATAAATAATTTTTCAATTAAGCTAAGATTTGTAGTTAAACAAGAATAATCAGTAACTTACCTTCTGACCATTTTCTTTGATAGTTTTTTTTTTTTTTTTTTTTTTTTAATGAGATCTGGTAAATGCATATTTAAAGAGTAGGCTCTGACAGTTTCAGATTCGGGGCCCATGTGCCTTGGAATATGTCAAGAGCGAGAGCAGTGTTGGACTGCCCATAGGCTTCCCCCAAAAGAAAGGCCTAAGTGTTTAAGTGGCAAGTAGTGGACACTCAGTAATGTTTCAATTAGAATTTCAGTTCAGCTCATCAGTCTTTTGAGTACCTGCTAATATTCTTTGCTTAACAATGATGATTTTAAAGTGAATTATTTTTTTAAACTTTGGTTTTACTTGAAATCTTGATGAGTTAATTGTTTAAATGTCTTCTCAGCTTCTCGGTGAACTACTCTTAGACAGACACAACTTCACAATTATGACAAAGTACATCAGTAAACCAGAGAACCTCAAGTTAATGATGAATCTCCTACGGGACAAGAGTCGTAACATCCAGTTTGAGGCCTTCCACGTCTTTAAGGTAGAGTATTAGAGCCATAGACAGTATTTCCCTCCAGAGTTGTTACCTCATTTCGTTTACCGGTGGTTGAAATATTATGCACCTCATTTGGTGATCTAAGCGACCCAACAGTCAGTATTCATCTTTGTGTAGTATAACATTTAAATAAAAATGGACCCAGAAACAGGGTATATCATCTGGACTGGAGACAAGAAAAGTGTGTATTATAGAGGAGCGCCATTTATCTTTGGCACAGAATATTATTAATCACAAAGTAAATCCATTTCTTGATGCTTTTCTTGGAGGGTTTAGTACTTAAAATCCATTCTGGCTTTCTGTGCCCAGAAATAATTTCTGCCCATATTATTCTAAAATCAGTCTATATTTAATACCGGCTACTGAATTCCAGAGCATGAGTGAATGTGTCAGTCCTCTTGACTGAAACATATAATTCTCCCCCCTCTCTTGCGCGCGCGCACGCGCAGACACACGCACACACGGACACACACACACACACACACACACACACAGAGCTGTTGTCAAATGAGATCTTCCAAAGCAGATGCCCCTGCAGTGTGACTTGACCATGTGCCGCCCGGCTCTGCTGACTGCAGCGCGGCCGCCGGGGTCTCGTTCTTCCCTGTGACTGACGCCGGTTTCTCTCCCTGCAGGTGTTTGTAGCCAATCCCAACAAGACGCAGCCCATCCTAGACATCCTCCTCAAGAACCAGACCAAACTCATAGAGTTCCTCAGCAAGTTTCAGAATGACAGGACCGAGGACGAACAATTTAACGATGAGAAGACCTATTTAGTTAAACAGATCAGGGATTTGAAGAGACCAGCTCAGCAAGAAGCCTAATTTCCAATCAACATCTAAAATAGTAAATCCAAATTCAGCATTTGCTGTTAGCTATTCAGCATCAGGCGCTCTTATCGGTTCATGAGGAACTTTACTGCTAACCTGCTGTTAAGTGAACGGTTTTTCATTTTACCTTTTTTGTTTTTTTTAGTCCAAGTTGGAGAACGTAGCTGCTGCTTTCTTGCACACTAGAGCACACGTGGACTTTCTCTTGATCTTTGTGTCGTTTCAGAGTTCGAGGACTCTGTTTGCTGTAGGAGTTCTGAACGTGGCTAGTTCCCGAAGGCAGATGTGTAGATGGTGGTGTGGTTTAGGGGAGAAGGGGATTGCAGTTATCAGATTAAACCTGCGTGTTTGCATTGATCTCTGTGCAAGATCTGAGCGTGGATTCGTGGTAAGGGCGTACGCCTTCACTAAAGGAAGATGGAGCAGAGCTGTATTTGAAATCAGAGGGCAACTGTATCCAAGATGTGAGCTTTTTGGGTGGATAAAGTTGACGTGCGAATAAATTGATAGCGACTTCTCAAAGGTGTGAAGCTTCATAAGGTCATAAGGAAAATGTAAATATGCTTTTCACAGCTTTCTAGAATTTTTTGACATTTGATTTTCTTGAGACTTGTAAACCTGGATATGTTGAAGGGTATTTGTTAATTTTACTTTTTGGAAGGTATTTTAAACCAGTAGAGCTAACGGTGACACCTTGCGTTTGATTTCAACAATGCTTACAGGTTTCTTTTGTATATAATTCTTAGAATGCTCATTTCTTTTAAATGATTTAATTTGTACAGCAGAGGAATGTTACTGTATTAGTATGTAACTATTACCTAATATTGAGTTTTTGCAAAAAAAAAAAAATGAATGCTCATATGTAATTGAAATACTTCCGATCACATGAAAATGCTGATTTAACATTTAAGTATCACAGCATTAAAAGAAAAAATGGAAACCAATCCTTTGTATTCAGTTACCTACTGGGGAGCCGTCAGTCGGCTTCGCTTTCCTGCGCGATGTTGGCCTTATTCATTTAAATGAGTCATGAGTTTGCCAGATACGGATGATCCCGATTATGCTAAATTACTGCTGATTCTCCTTGTGGGGGAAACCTCTTAGAGCACCTTTTCCTTCTTAGAGTAAGTAATCCAGTACCATAGTTGTGAAACTGAATAATTAAAACTTTGGCTTCTCTTAGGAAAAGAAGAGTCCCTAGTCTAGGTGTCCTATGGGGAAATTTATTTTTTTTAATGTCCTGTTCCTTAATGCTGCAGATGATCAGTATTTATGAAGTCACTGATTTTGCACCACTTTTTGTTACTGTGACCACGGCAGAACAACGTCTCCTAGAACATATCTGTGTAAAGTTACTAGAATGGTATCTGTTCATCTTAGTGATACAGAGATCACAACTAACAACAAATCAGTTTGCCAGTTCAAATTCAGCATGGCCGTAGCTGATTAAGAAATTTATATAATTACTCTTTGCTAGCCTCTCTCACTAATTGAATTATTTATCAGCCAGCAAAATGAGACTCCCAATGGATGTTTTAAGCATGAGGTTTTCAGACCTCCTAGGAATACCAGTGGGAAAAACAGCTCCAGGAAACATAGATGTGTTTTTATTCCATCTCATTAAAAAGGCAGCCTACGTTATAATTGGTTTTTCTGAGGCTGTCTTTTCCAAAATCCGTGTAAAATAATTCATGTTTTTTCTATCGGAAGTAAGGAAAGCAATCCAAGCTCCTCAAAATGAAAATACCCACGATGTTTAGGAAGGGAACGGCAGACTTGACCGTGTGAAGCGTTCTGGTTCTTGTGGTCTCGTGCTTGGTATCTGGGTTTAGCGTGAAAACATTAGTTAACACCAAGTGGAAGAAAGGTTTCCTTGCCAAGCTGGTTCTTCGAACTTCGAACAACCAAGCGCTTCCACTTGGGCGGTGGCCTCGCAGCACTAGCGCCTCGTGTGGAGGCAGTGGGGGTGCAGCCTGTCAAAACCCTTATGCCACGGATGCACTGGGATCTGGGCAGTTAAGACTTGTTTTGTTTTTGTTTTTTAACAAAAATGTGAAAACATTCAAAGTTGAAAAGTTGCATTTGAAGTTATGATCATTTAATATATCCATATTACCAAAACTATTATACTGGAAGTGGTTTCTTTTTGTGTTATAAAGGCTTAATTTTACTTAAGTCAGTTACAGTTACTCAATGTGATTTTTAACCCTTAAAAAAAAAGGTGGAGATGTATACAATTGTTAACAATGCCATGAAAGCATTTCTTTTCTCCTGAGGAAACGTAAATTTCTTATCAGACTATCTGGCTGGCCCTGTAATTTAAATTAAAATAAAATTTTGGAGAAACAGCATTGTCTGTTTTTATGGTGTCTTACAGATTGTTGCATCTGTGTCTCCGTGAACGGCGCTCTCAGGAGACGCACCAGCACAAATCTTGTCGCAGACTAACCGGAAACAGCACACACACTTCTCCGAGTCTTTTTTCCTATTCAAGGTTTTATTTTTGGAGTGAAATGCGACTTTCCCTTACGTGCTGGGGCTCCCAGCTCCCTGGCCCTGCCTCTCACAGTTCAGTATTGTCACCTGTTGTTTGATGGCTTTTTTAGACCCCAGCATTTGGGAGCGGATCCTTCAGCCATGGCTCTGTGACCCTTTATTGTGAACGTTCGAGGGTAAAACTCGACCACTGGGCAGGAGGGTTATAAAGGACAGGGTGAGATTACAGTGAAGGCAAGGGAGCCGCAGAAGCGCCAGAGCGACCGTCTGCCCCCGGGCCACCTGGGCTGTGGGGCGCACGGTCCCTGTGCTTGCTTCTCATTTTAACCTTGGTCGGTGAATGGGACCGCCGTTCTCTGTGGGGATGGCATGGGACGTGTTCTTGCCCAGGCACTTCACGTGAACAACATCCTATTTATTTCTTCCAGGTAGTTCAGTCTGTCATCTCCAAAGGTGACAGGGTCCCATAAGGTCAGAACTCGTGACTTTGTCCTCTGATGAGACGGAAGAAGTGGCCACGCTGAGGGTTTGGCCTCATGGGTTAGCACACATTCCACTTCCTACCAGTCACCACCCAGGTGTCCCCTCCCCATGGCAAGAAAGACTGAGTGTCGGGCTGCTCAGAGTTAATGTGTAGCTCTTACCTGCCTCCTCTATTTATATATTTTATTTGTAAGGACTATAGACAATCGTGACTATAAAAGCTTTTGGGGGACTCAGTGCTCAATACCTTGTTCGTTCAGGAGACTAGAGCCACTCTGAGATAATGAATGAGTAATCCCCTCCTGAGAATTTGCCAGAAATGCCCCCAGATACACTTCACTTCAGCTACTGCTTGGTTTACAAGGAGTATTCTCCCCCCAGCTGTTTGTGTCCTTACGGCAACTTTCAGAGCCTGATACCCTCTCTCTCTGACCATCCTGTTTCTAGAAGGTGTGAAGGACAAGGTAAGACGCCCCACACTACAATCTCAGAGCTCGCAGAAGCCGACCCCACGGAAACCCCTCCCTCAGGAGCCGTCTGAGCACATCTCTGTCGTGACAGGACCGTCAGCTTCCGCCCGTCAGTGCTTCTGGTCAAGCCGCATTCCTCGCAGGCCCTGAGGACCCACGACATAGTCAACAGGGACAGGAGCCTTCAAGCCCGCTCTCACAGAGATTCTGCCTGCCCGAGTGCACGCTGACCGAAGCCGTGGTGACCTTTGCGCCAAGCCATATCGCTTCCCAGCTGGCGTGAGGCCTTTGTGTTGTGTGTGTTCCTCGGTGACCTCTAAGGCCCCGCTGGTGTTTGGTTGCCCGTGTGACCGGGTGGGAACTGACGAGAAGGTGGAGCGCCTGCCCCGAGACCTTGTGCCTGGCGCGTCCCTGGGGATCTAGGTCCCCAAGTACAGCGACCACCAGGTTTCTAGGCAGGAGGTCGTGTCCTCTGTAATTTGTGGAATACTATTTTCTAGGTCGCACTTCAGGAAGGATAGACACCAGAGATTTGGGGGGAAGATTTATATTTCTCAACATTCTCTACAAGATGAGCTTTAGCTCCTTGGTAATAAATTTTTACCACCTAAGTACTTGGTGTTCTGTGGAGATAACATGGTCCCGTTGTGTTTTTCAGCACCTGGGTCTTCTGTTTGGTGGAGATTCAGCAGGGACAGTGGACAACGCTGTGGGAGGAGCCTCAGGGCTCCTTCCCTCGGGAAGCTTCCACATGAGGCCGCACCGCCAGCTGGCTCCCTCTCCTTCCTCCCTGGTGGGCAGCCACATACTCCACACTTGAGAGACATTTGCGTCTCCCCACCTTACAAAGTCTCACCTGTGTGGAGAAGGCAGCGAGGGCCCCCTCCTGCCAGCCCTACTCCTAACCCAGATAGTACCTTCTCGTGCTCAACTGAATTCTCCGTGTGGTCCCGAGCTCTCGCCCAGCCTTCAGGCAGCCCCAGCTCCGACCTCTCCCCAGTGAGGACGAGGTGGGTGGAGTAGAATTGGTGCCCACCACCCCCAACACGAAGACATTAAGAGGACCCGGCAGGGCCCCAGCCCATCTCTTAGCACCCACTTCTGCCTCTCGAAGCTGTTTATTGTAGCCCAGGGCACCAGAAAGGTGGCAGTTAAATGTCCCCAGAAGCAGCCCTCACCTGACCCCAGCTGGGATGGGTGCTTCCCAGCAGAACTGAGCTCCAAAACCATGAAGCTAATGGTTTCCTGACATATCTTTTATCAGATTCTTTCCATCCCCTGGCTCCCGTCCCACTCTGTACCAGGGCTTCCTGGGCTCGAGTCCCAAATAAATGACTAGCGCTTGAACCCTTGTCCCAGGCTCTGCTTCTGGGGAGACCCAAACTAAGACATGCTTGTTCTGTTCCTTCTCCTAATCGAGAGGCCTGAACAGCCACACCTGTGGTCGGCCGTGTCACACACGGGGCCTCTCGCAGAAGAGGCGGCCACGCTTGCTGCCTGCCCTTCAGACACACACCTCCTGTCCCTCTGCCTCGGTATTTAGGAGAGGCTCCGGCCACAGCGTGTGTGTCAAAGCCTGACACCGGGTACCTGTGGCGCAGGACAGGCCGCAGACCCAGGCCTGCCGGCCCGCAGGCCCCAGTCAGCTGAAGCCTCCAGACACTTGTCTTTCAAAAACAGCTAGACAGGCCATGCCGATGCTCCAGAATGATTCTTCACAGTCGTCAGAAGTTCTAGCAAAACTTTCGAAAGCTCCTGATTTCCTCATGCTCTATCTCCTTCCCAAAGACTTTTTTGAAAAGTGTAGTATGTATAACCCTACGAAATGACTGCACAGTTGGGAACCCGGGCCAGAATTAGCCAATGTCTGGGTCTAGCTAGAAATTCACGACGGGGCCAGGGTCGTGTGCAGCTGGGCTCAGAGACCCTCCCAGCCAGAGGACCTCCTGCCTGCAGGGCCTCCTGCAGCCTCCCCCGCCCCTGCACTCAATTTTAATTTTTAAAAAATCCACTGGGTGGCAGCAGAGCTCCTCGTTTCCAGCAGCCAGGGACCTGGGGGGTGGGGGGGTGGGGGGGTGAACGGGCATTGCAGGAGCAGAGCAGAGCTGCACCTGGAGACCCCGTGGTGCTGAGTGTCCCCCTGCCCCAGCTTCCCGAGTGCCCTTTGAAGCAAAAGAAGAAGAGGGCAGTCAAGAGAGGAAAGCAAGGAGCCAGAGGGAGGGATAGATGCTCGATACAGATGCCATGTGTGACAGAGAGAAGTATGAAGGGTAGAATTTAGCGGGTGGGTATATGGTTGCTTCGTTTTGAAGCAGCTTTACCATTTAGAAGAATTTTAGGTTTACAGAAAAAAATGCAAAGATAGTAAAGAGAGTTTCCATATTCCCCACACCTGGTTTCTCCTATTACTAACATCCTAAATTAATACGGTATATTTGTCATAATTCATGGACCAATACTGATGTGTTATTATTAATACTCGAAAGTATTATTAGTACTTCAAGTCCACATTTTACTCAGCTTTCCTTCGTTTTTCCTCGATGTCCTTCCCCCGGGCCTGATATCTCCCAGGACCCTACGTGACATTGACTTGGTCATTGCGTCTCCTTCAGCTCCTCAGACTCCCCTTGTTTGCCACGAGGGGCATTTTGGAGAATCTCCCGCAGGTGGAATCTGAATGTTTTCAGCTGATGAGAATGAGACTCTGGGTTTGGGGAGGAAGACCACCCAGATAGAGTGCCGTCCTCATTACAGCTTATCCAGGTGCACGCAGCCCCCCGACTTATCATCCCTCGATGTTGCCCTTGATCATCTGGCAGAAACGGTGTTGTCAGGCTTCTCTGCCCTAGAGCTGCTCTTTCGTTTTCCCTCTTTCAATTCCGTCCTCAGGAAGAAGTTGCGATGTCAGCCCACCCTCCCGGAGTGGGGGTCAGGCTCCCCTTCCTTGGAAGCAAGTAGCAAGTATCTACATGGATTATTTGGAATTTTTCTGCATGAGAGATCTGTCTCTTCTCCCCATGATATCCTTTCCCCCTGTCAACTTCCCTTGCAGAATTTTCTGTCTGCTTGAAATGTTTCGTTAGAAAATGGTGGAAACAAAATTAAATGATCCAAAACATGGCAGGGGGGAGGGGGACATAGGCCCGCAGACACTGCTGAGCCCCAGGTGAAGGGCCCCGAGTTTCTGAGGAGCCCAGACAGCACGCAGAGCACCTTCTCCGGAGTTCGCTCTCCCACTGCCTCATGGATGTGGGGTAGCAATCCCCGATGTGCGGGCCCAAGCCGGAACTCACCTGCCAGGGCCCCCCAGTTTCCGAGTTCCTGCCTCATCTCCCACCCCCTCCTCCCATCCTGTCCAGGGCAAATCCTGCGTGTTCTGCCTTGAAGTGCGTTGGTCGCAAGGCTGCAAATGCGACGTCCTTGCAACGATTATAACAAGCCTTCTAAAATCCTGAGAGCTCTTTTCCCCTCTTAGGAAACAGACTTAGAAATTCAGTTGTGTGATGATGCAATAGAGAATCAGTCTTGATTTCATGTGTATTTTGTGGTAACTGGCAGGTAAATATTTGCTGACCTTCTCCATCTAAGTCCTCCTAAAGCACCCACGTCAACGGATCCCCATTCTTTCAAGTTTCTTGGTTAATTGCCAACAATCCCCATAATATTGGCTGAGTGATTACCAAGTGCTTTACAAGGATGAACTCAATCCTCATGACACTCAGGTGGGTAGGTCCTCTAGGATCCCGACTTTCCAGATGCGGAAACAGAGGCCCAGGGAGAGTCAGCCACTTGGCCGCGGCCACAGAGCCGTAGGGCAGCAAAGCCGGAAGGGGACTCCGCAGGCAGGATCTCTTTCCTTTAGTCTGACCCTCCACACCCTCTTCCAACTGCCTGTCTTCTTCCAAAACTCATCAACAAGCAGATAGTGGAGGCCCAGTTGTCACCAGCTAGATCCCAAAACCTAACCTAAGCTCACCTGCTTGTTCGTACCCATCCTTCTTTCTCCCACATTTTTCCTTAAGCTCTTCTGTCCAGCTTCTCTCTTCACGCGGGCAAAACACCCGACAGGCATAGCATCGCACGATGGGAACCGAAGCTACCCTTCAAGCTGTAACAGCCCAGAAGAGCTGGGGCTCCCCGACTGCCCGCCAGTCCGAGCTCCACCGCTGCCTGACGCCTGATCAGAGGGACGGCGGACTGACTCGCGGACTGACCCATTACCTTTGTCTCATTATAATACTAAACTCCCCGCCCCAGGGGGAGGAGCACAAGTGTATGAACCCGGTGTGTTTGCTTAAGGCTCCCGGGCCACCTGAAGCCTCCTGCGTACATGAAGATACCGCCCCCCTTTCTAAATACTCGTCCTAACCCTAAACAAGAGAAACCCATTCACTCTTGCTGCATGATTCCCCTGGATCTCTTTATCCGCTGCGAATAAAGTTTCTTTAAAGTCAGTTTCTACCCGTGACTCACCAAAGAGCAAACTCAAGGTGGTTCGGTCACTCAGGGAACAGCGGCAAAGGGGGGGGGGGGGGTCTCTGAATCGCACCCGTTCTGTCTGTTCAGCTGTTTACACGAAATGCGCGAGAGGGGCGGCTATTGGTCTAGCACCCACCATCCTCAGAGGCTGGAGCCCTGTGCGGCCCGAGGGGCTCCCAGCCCCCAGGTGCTGTCTGGTATCAAACGGTGATGTCCTTGCCGCTCACCCAGGAGGGTTGATAAAAAGCTGGTCCTGACCCAGAGGGTGTGGGATGGGGCCTGAGATTCTGCTTTTCTAACCAGCTCCCAGGGTGCTGCGGCCAAAGGGCCACACCTGGAGAAGCCAGAGAGGGCAGGTGACGTCGGGTGCAGGTAGCCCGGACTCAGCCCCGTGTCATCCGGCTTCCGTGCAGGTGAATAAGGAGCCGCCCCAGGCAAGCTTATCCTCCGGGATGACAGCAGCTGCCGGCCCGGGAGGGTGCGGCTGTGATGTCAGGTCTCAGAGCGCTCTGTGAGGACACCCACGATGGCCAGGGCCACCGGAGAGACCTGGGGGGCGGGGCGTAGTGTGGACCAGTCTGGAGACCAGAGGACGGGGTCAGGCCTGGACCCAGCACCCAGAGGCCTCCCAGAGAGGGTGTGGGTCTAAGCTGGGCTCCCAGTTCGCTGTTCGTCCCTCTCCCGTAGAGCACACCTTATGTTTCTGGGTCTGTCCCTGTCCCCCCTGAGCTTGAGCTTCTGCCGATCGGGTAGATCAGAGGCTGGGCATCAAGCAAGCTCAGCTGAGAGCAGCACCCCAACAGGGGAGCCCGCCGCACCCCTCTAGGGGCACCATCATTCCCGTCATATCCGGGTTGGCGTATTTAATCTGACCCGTTTCTAGCGGATGGCAGGGAAGCATCCTGGGGACCGGTGCCCACAAAACACCAGCAGGGCTGCTGCTCAGCGATCCAATGAAAAAGCAGAACCCGCATGGGCTGGTCGCTTCGGTCCTTCCCGGAGGCAGGACAGGTGCTCAGATGTGCTGAAGAGGGAGGTGCTGCACTCCTCACCCCACCCCCAACCCCACCCCCCACCCCCCCACCCCCCCACCCCCCCCGCTTGCTGGGAGCGGAGCAGCCACAACCCCTGTGCTGTTGAGGCCCTGACGCCCTTAGACATGGCCAAGTTCTGAGGACCGCTGGGCGTTCGGCCTCCCATGGGACCTTCCCAGAGGGCCTCTGCCCCGAAGGCCTGTCACTGCCCAGGAACAAGGCGGGGGGGGGGGGCATTCCCAAGCTGCCACTGGGGTGCTCTGAGTGTGGCTGGCAGAGGCCTCACGGGCTCACACGGTGGCAGTGATCTCTGGGTCCTAGTCCTAAATGCAGGCAGACGAGGCGTGAGGCAGGAGCCTGGGTTCCTCCAGGCCTGGTGGTGATCCTGGAGGTCTATTCATCCTCATCCCATAGCAGCCTGTTTGGGGGCCGTGCGGAGGGGACGCCAACAGCTGAGGCCCTCGGGGAGCCTGGGAAAGCCCTGGAGGTGTTTCTAGGAGAGCAGGCTGCTGGCTAACGGTGGCGTCCCAAGAGGGCTGGGGACATCTGGCAGCTTTCAGGAGTTCCTCTCCAACTCATGGCAATGCTAGGTGCAGGCTGGGGGACCTGGGAGCCTGGATGAACTAGGTGCTAAGATGACTGAGGTTCTGGTGGGCGAGCTGAGGGGAGCTTCTGTGGGGAGCTGAGGCAGCCTCCAGAGCCCAGGGGTGCTGCCTGGTCCGGGTAAGAGCAGTCCTGCCATGGATGGGGAGACTTTGCAAGGACAAGGGGAAATCAGGCAGATCCCGGAAAGTGGAGAGGGTTCGTGGGACAGACTGGAGTCCGGAAGAGCCCCAAACAGAAGAACAGTTCACTTGGCCCAGAAATTCCCTGAGTTTGGCCAAGAAAATAGGGTAGAGGACGGTAAGTAGAAGGAAAGAGGATAATCCCAATCACTCGTGGGGTGGTCGGATTCTGGGACTCTTCCAGAATCTAAACACAGACCTTTCACCCTTCCTAAAAATTTACTCAAATTGGATATAGACCCAACTGTAAAAAGCAAAATTATGAAACTCCCAGAGGATAACATAGGAGAATTGACCTTGGATATGGTGATGACCTTTTCAATACAACCAAAGGCACAACCCACGAAAGACATGACTGATAACCAGAACTTCATTAAAACTAAAAACTTCTGCTCTGCAAAGACATTATCAAGAGAAAAAGAAGCAAGGCACAGACTAGGAGAAAGTATTTGCAAAAGACACATCTGACAAAGTACTATTATCTGAACTTCACACAGAACTCTTAAGACTCAACAATAGGAAAACAGCCCAATTTAAAATGGGCCAAAACTTTATTAAGACTCTTCACCAAAGAAGATATTCCAATGGCAAAGACGCATATGAGAAGATGCCCCACATCGTCTATCATCAGAGAAATACACATTAAAACAGCAATGCAATACCACTGCATACCTATTAAAACGGCCAAGATTTTTAGGGCAGTGAAAAAAACTGATGTTTACCTATCATTATACATTTGCCCAAACCCATAGAAGGTACACCCCCAGGAGGGAAGCCTGGCGTAAACTACGGGCTTTGGATGATGATGACACATCACCGTCAGTTTGTCACCTGTAACAAATGTCTCTCTCTGTTGGGGGTGTTGATGGTGGGGGACGCTGTGCATGAGTGGGAGCAGATGGTATATGGGAAATCTCTGTACTTTCCTCTCAATTTTACTGTGACTCCAAGATGGCTCTAAAAAAACAAGAAAGTCAGAATACCTGGGTGGCTCAATCAGTTAAGCGTCTGCCTTTGGCTCAGGTCATGATCCCAGGGTTGTGGGATCGAGTCCTGTGTCGGGCTCCTTGCTCAGCTGGGATTTGGCTTCTGCCTCTGCCTGCTGCTCCCCCTGCTTGTGCTCTCTCTTTCTCTCTGGCAAATAAGTACGTAAGAGCTTAAAAAAAAAAAGTCTTGGGGTGCCTGGGTGGCTTAGTCAGGCTCTGCACTCAGCAGACAGCCTGCTTGAGGTTTTCTCTCTCTGCCCCTCCCCGCACCCCTCCCCCGCTCATGCACATGCTGTCTCTCTCTCTGTGTCTCTCAAATGAATAAATAAATCATAAAAGAAAAGAAAGTCTTTTTAAAAACCCGAGGACCATTAATAAAGAGCTGGAAACCACCAACTCTTGGACTTAAAATAGGACTTAAAAACAGAAAAGGACGTATCAAAGGGAAATCTAAACGTTCAGATCAAGTGGAGCCACCGGCCAGCATTTATGAGAACCTTTGAGTCTTTAGAAGATGCATGAAAACACAGCCACGTACCTGCAACCAGGACAACCTTCAAAATACATCAGAAAGAAAAAAGAACAGCTTTGGACGATACTACAGATGCTTTGGGTGAAGATGATGATCTTCAGGGAGGCACGAAGTTGCTTTCGCGAGAAGCCAAAGAAGGGAATGGGGGAGTAAGTGAACAGATTAAACAAAGGGAAATGTTAGAAAACTCTGAAGGAAATCAGATCACGCCTCCAGGCGACCGCTTGCTAAGGAGGAGTAAGGGGGTGGTGGTCTCGGAGGAGACAGCCTGGAGGGTGGGCCTGGGGACCAGGTACAAGGAACACAGCAAAAAACGGACACTCCTAGACGAATCGAAAGGACTCCTAAGGAAACTGATCAGTGCCCCCCCTCCCGTCAAAACGTTATTTCAAAACACTTTAAAGGAAATCAGATGTACGCAACATCGGCTGAGGAAGATGAAATAATCCTCCTAGTAAAGTCTTCAAACTTCGAAAGCTTCACTGATGTTAGGAAAACACAGAAAGGGAGAGACAATAGCACCAGCAGATATTTCAAGTCCCTCCTGATTTACAGCCAGACAGATGAAGGCTCACCGAAGCTCCAAGCTAAGGGAATTGGCCCTTTAACGTGAGAGGAGACTCTCTCCAAAGCAGATGGCAGGACCAGCCGCGCTGGACTGTTCCAGAGCACAAGCCAAGATTCCATCAGGCAAATTCCCAAGGATCCTGGGCCGTTACTGAAGCCAGCGTACTTCCCATGAACGAAGACTCGTGTCGATGGCTGAGAGCTCTGGTGGCTGGGAAAAAAATCCCTTGAACGCTTAAGGAAAGAACATTCATACACCAGACAAAAATTATTGGGAAGGATGTACGCACTTTAAGGAGTACCCTCACACCCCTGATGTTGCACGCGGACATTTGGCAGGGGCCAGGAGGACGGCTGGAGAGCGCTGCCCAATAAAATGCAGGAAGCCCCTTAAACCGACTATCTCCTCAGCCTGGTGATTGACCATGAGCCTCGACGGGGTGAGTCATGTTGACCGCGTGTCTCTGACATGATGTGGTAAAGAATGGCACTTGACCTCTGGTCTTCCTCCCCCAAACCCCTAACCCCCATCTGATCATAACAAGCACATCAGACAAATTCCTTAGCGGGACGCTCTACAGACTGTCTCAAAACCGTCAAGGTCATCAAAAACAAGGGAAGTCTGAGAAACTGTCACAGCCAAGGGGAGCCTAAGGAAATGGAATGACTAAATGTCATGTGGGATCGTGGGTGACATCCTGGAACAGAAAAGGCACGTTAGGTAAAAACTAGGGAAATCTGAATAAAGCATGAGCCGTAGCTAATAATAATATATCCATACGGATTCGTGATGGTAATAAAAGTATCATCCGCATATGAGATGTTAATTTTGAGGGAAATTGGGTGTGGGGCATATGGGAACCCCTCTGTCCTATATTTGCAGTTTTTTGTAAATCTAAAATTGTTCTAAAACAATGAAGTTAATTTTTTTAAGATTATTTATTTATTTATTTGACAGAGAGACAGCCAGCGAGAGAGGGAACACAAGCAGGGGGAGTGGGAGAGGGAGAAGCAGGCTCCCAGCGGAGGAGCCCGATGCGGGACTCAATCCCAGAACGCCGGGATCACGCCCTGAGCTGAAGGCAGACGCTTAACGACTGCGCCACCCAGGCGCCCCTGAAGTTAATTCTTTTTTATAGTTACTGAGGGTACAGGAGATGCGAATAACGTTACCAACGAACCTGCAGTAATTGACATTCGTTGGACGTAAAAACCCAAAATGCACAAAACACCGCATTTTTTGTCCAGATCAACTATAGACAGGACCACCGAGTAAGGCTCAACACATCTGAAAGAAAAGGGATTTAAATTATTTAAAGTACGTTCTCTGAACACAATGGAAATAAATTAGAAATCAGTTACATAAAGAAAGCCCTCACATCCCCAAATACGTGGGAATTAAAGAACACTTTTCACAATAATCCTATGTCGAAAGAGAAAGAAAGAAAGAAAGAAAGAAAGAAAGAAAGAAAGAAAGAAAGAAAGAAAGAAAAAGAAAAAAAGAAAAAAAGAAAGGAAGGAAGAAAGAAATCACAAGGGAAATAAGAAAGTATTTTAATATAAATGAAAATAAAAACCTAAACATATCAGACGTCATCCCAACCTCTTCATCCAAGTAACTTGATCTAGTCCCATGACTTTAAATTCTGTCTGTGAGCTGTTGAGTCCCACATATTTATCTCCAGCCCAACCCGCTTGCTGGGCTCCGTATCCGGCTGTTACTGGATGACTCCGGCATGCTCCAGGAGCATCTCAAACCCAGATAGCTAAGAAATAGATACTCCTCCCATCCCCCACCATCCATCCCTTTCCTTAGGCCCCACACCCAGGAATCATCCTTGGGAATTCTCTTTCCTCCCCACCTCCTCACGTGTCCAGTCTCTCTCCACATTCTTCTGACTCTACTTCCAACCCAGCTTGAATCCCCCCACTTCTGTCCCTCTCCCAGAATAGAAAGCCCGTCTTTACGAACATTTCTTACAGTAAGTCATTTGTGTCAACCGCCATACTTGGATTCTTTCACATTTCATTCTAAAGATAACATTAATCCACATGCAGGAGTCCGCTAGGGCTGCCCTAGCAAGTACCGAAGATTGTGTCCCTTAGACCACAGAAAACTACTTTCTCACAATGCGGCAGGCCAGAAATCCAAGATCAAGTCTTGTCAGGGTTGGTTCCAATGGAGGCCTCTCACCTTGGCTGGTAGGGGGCCCTCTTCTCCCCGTGTCTTCGCCTGGTCTTCCCTCTGTGTGCCTGGGTCCTATGGTCCTCTGCTTATGAGGACTTCGGCCCTATGGGATTAGGACCCACCCCAATGACCACATCAACTTAATTACCTCTTCAAAGGTCCTGTTCCCGAACACCATCACATCCTGAGGTACTGGGCATTCGGACTTCAACTTATGAAGGGGGGCACCATGTTGCCCAGAACACTATGTGTTATTAATTCCTAGACTGGCTCTTTTATATCGACAGCAATAATTACAGCCAAAAAAAAGTTGTCAGGAAGCCCGCCGGAAAGACAGCTCCAGGCCAAAAGAGAAATGCCGCCCACACGGGGGCCAAAGCTCCAACATCCACATTCCCCAAACAAGTACCAGTTTCTGGGCCTGCAGACCCCACTTCCTCACATGACAAACAGGACTTCACTCGTTCTTGGGGGTCAAACAACCGCGTTGTGAAGCACGGGTACGGGACGCGCAAGGCAACGAGGACGCATATATTCCATTTTGCTCCTAATTCAATATTCTCCTGTATAAAAAATACAGGATTTGACAAGAGTGGGTAATAACTAGCATACCCATCTTCCGCGCTGACTCCTCCTTCGCCTGCCCCTCCCCGGCACCTCCTCCGAGAAGCCCGCCCTGAACCCTAGCCCCTGCTGGCCACCCCCACCCCCCTCTCTGTTCCTGCTTTATTTTCTTCAAATTATTTATTTCCCTTGGAGATAATTACATTTATTTACTTGATTATTTTTGTCTCCTTTCACTAGAACACACAATGCAAGGGAACAGTAGGGCGTTTGTCTGTCTCTATCTCGGTTTCCGTTTGAACTCCACAGCCTGGCCCCTAAGACAGCTTGCATCAGCAGGTTTTGGGTGAATAAATAAATAGCTGCCACATTTTCAAGAGTCGATTTGGCTTTAGAGTGACTTTTTCATGCTCCTCTTCCAAAGTGTATTTTTGCTGAATCCAAAATGTTGAAAATCGTTTGCCTGCCTTCGCGGGAGGTGACTCAAAAGTCTGGCAAGGAAAGTAAATCCCGCGAGGCGACGTTCGGATGGAATTGGAAGGTGGCAGAAGCGCCACTCTGGGAGCGACCACCAGGGGGCGCCACCGAATCGGCGCAGCAGGCGGCGGAGGCGGCAGCTCCCTACCGGGGGACAGTGCCCCCAGGAAAAGGGCTTGCGGCCAAGGTACTCCCTTCACGAGAGCACCCGCGAACACACAATTCCTGGGAATTCCCTCTATGACCTATGTAAAGAAAGGCACAAAATTTTACTGGGGGCCATAAAGCTTCCAGTAAATGGAGGGAGAAACTGTATTCTTGCATCGGAATACGGAGTCTCCCCCAAATTAAAGCAACAGCAACAAAAATCCCCTTAGGTTTTGGCAGACAACTAGAAAATGCATTCTAAAATTTGTCTTGAGAAGCCAATACATTACAAATGTCACGAACTTAACAAAAAAAAAGTACCGACTAATGATTTTGATGTTCTCTATATATAACAGTGCTAGAAGGAAATATTGGTGAATATATAAGTTTAAGGAGGAGTCTTTCTAAGTGCACAGGCAGGGAAGAAAGCATAATGGGGAATGTGATGGATTTACATATCAAAACAGTCCATGAATCCAATAAAGAGGCAGATGTCAAATGGAAAAATACCAGCGACTTCTGGTGGACAGAACTGATATTCTGAATGTACAAAGGGGTCTTCTCTGTTTTTTATGAGATAAACGCAGGAATGGAAAAACGGGGAAAGGACACAGGCAGGGCCTCACAGAGTGGGGTCTGTGGCCCCCTGGCTAGGGCTGTGCGGTTTATTCCGAATGAACCTGGAATTCCAAGCAGAGGCCGGGCGGGGTCTGATTTACGGTTGAAAGTGCGCCCTCTGGCGGCTGTGGGGAGAACAGCCCTCGCGGGGCCCCGGGGGGAAACCCTGCCAAGGTCCAGGTGAGAAACCAGGGAGATGCTCCAGGTGAGAAGACGGCGGGGACCAAGGCGGGAGAAGCCGTCTTACTGGATAGACTTTGGAGACAGAGCCCAGGGATCGTACCGATAGATTCAGTGCGAGGTGGGAGGCCACAAGGCAGGAAGGATGACTTCAAGCTTTGACCTCAGCTGCTAGAAGGGAGCTGTCCTCGCTGAGGTGCGGAAAGCTGGGGAGAAGCAGGTTTGGAAGAGAAAGTGCTTTGGTGGCGGGAGTGTGAAGAGTCACAGCGTTTCTGGAGGGAAGGTTGTCAACGTGTGTCAAAATATTTTGGAAGACACAGACCATTTTAAGCCAGCAGACCCACTGCAGCAATGTATCTTGGGAAAATAGCAAGCTAGGAATCAAGAGAGCGTATTGCAGACAAGTATCCTCTTGGCTGCTCTGCTCGTAAGAGCAAACGTTTGGGAAAACAAATATTCGTCAATCAATAAAACATGGCACATGGAAGAACAGAATTCTACACACCCTTAAAAATATCATCTGCATTTGGTGACGTGGAAAGGTGCAGGACATTTAGTTAAGGGAAAAATAGCAGATTAGAAAACTGTATAATTCCATTCGTGACAAAATAAACTTTGTGAGTGTACATATGCACGTAGATCAAACCTGGGGGAGTACACACCCATTGCATATCACAGCTGAAGTGTAATTATGAACAAGGTTGCTGTTGCGGGTCAAATCGTGTCCCCCACAATTCATATGTTGAAGTCCTAAGCCTTACAGTACCTAAGACTTTGACCTTATTTGAAAATACAGCCATTGCTGATGTATTTAGTTAAGATGAGGTCATTAGGGCGGGATAATAGGTGTCCTTATAAAAAGGGGAAAGGGGAAATTCGGACACAGACACACACGGAGACCACCATGTGAAGATGAAGGCCGGGATCAGGGTGATGCTTCTACACACCAAAGAGCACCAAAGATGACCCGTAAACCCGGCAGAAGCCAGGGGACAGGCCTGGGAGAGACTGCGCCTCGCAGCCTCAGAAGGAGCTATTTATGGCAACACCGAGATCTGAACTTCTAACCCCCAGAATTGTGAGACTGTGCGTTTCAGCTGTTCGAGCTACTCGGCGTGTGGGGCTCCGCTATGGCAGCCCTAGCTAACCAATACAGCTGCCTTTCTTTCCTTTCCTTTATTACTATTATTATTATTTATTTATTTATTTGTTTGTTTATTTATTTATTTATTTAGAGAGAGGGCGCGCTTCCGTGTGCGTGCGTGGTGGGGGAGGGGCGGGGGGCCGGAGAGAATCAAGCAGACTCCTGCCCAGCGGGGAGCACCAGGCGGACTCAGTCTCACCATCCTGAGATCATGACCTGAGCCAAAATCAAGAGTTAATCACTTATGGGGCGCCTGGGTGGCTCAGTCGATAAGCGTCTGCCTTCGGCTCAGGGCGTGATCCCGGCGTTCTGGGATCGAGCCCCACATCAGGCTCCTCCGCTATGAGCCTGCTTCTTCCTCTCCCACTCCCCCTGCTTGTGTTCCCTCTCTCACTGGCTGTCTCTATCTCTGTCGAATAAATAAATAAAATCTTGAAAAAAAAAAAAGAGTTAATCACTTAACCAACTGAGAGCCACCGGGTGCCCCAACACAGCTGACTTTCTTACTGTCTGAAATTTCTGCAATATGCGCTTATTTAATTTATCCTCAGAAAAACAAAGTATTTCCATTTTAAATGAATTTGTATTAAAAATTAAGTCTCTGATATAGTGTGATATAATGGGTAAAAACAACTTGCTCCTAAATCTATTTCAAATCTGTATTCCTGTTGATATTTTTATTTTCTGAGCTGTATTCTGGAAAATTCAAATAAAATAAGGTTACTCTTTTTTTTTTAATGATTTAAATTAAAGAAAAGAGTCCCCCTGCTGCCGAGGCTGTAGGAAGGTAGGAAGAAAGCAGCAGTAGTAGCAGCGCTGGTGGGTGGGAAGCAGGACGCCCTTGTGAAGAGTAACGAGGATGTCCGGTTCGGCGTTGTTTATACTAGGGAAAAACTGGAAGCCACCCAAACAGCCAGCAGCAGCAAGTATTTGAGTTCCAATAAGTACCTCCAGGTTCTGTGCTGTTTGTTATCTTGTCGAAGCCTTAATATTAGGATTTAATCATCATTACCTATGAAATAGTTTGACCTGTCTTCCCTAATTTGAACACGAGAAAAAGAAAGTTCATCTTCAGTCGGAATAAAAAAAAAAAATAGTTGGGAAAAGAAGAACAGAATACACATGAAGAAAAGAGAAGGAAATTAATTTTATTTTTAAAGGCAGAAATAGGGGCACCTGGGTGGCTCAGTCGGTTAAGCGTCTGACTCTTGGTTTCGGCTCAGGTCATGGTTTGTGGGTTGTGAGGTTGAGTCCTGTGCCAGGCTCCATGCTTAGCAGGGAGTCTGCTTAAGACTCTCTCTCCCTCCGACCCTCCCTCCACTTGCACACTCTCTGCCTCTCTCTCTCCCTTTCTCTCTCTCTCTAAAAAAAAAAAAAACCTTAAAAAAATAAAAAATAAAGGCCGAATAAAGTAATTAGCAAACAGGAAAAAAGCAGAATTCATAAACCCAACAGGTAGTTCTTTTTAAAAATACATAATTAGCAATTATCTCACACTTTTAATTATTTTAATGAAAAAATTGACAAGATATTATAATATCAAGGTATATGTTTTTACTTATCAAATTAAGGTTACATTTTCCATGACTTCACTAAATGTTAGTAAGAGCAAGGAGTAGCTACTTTTCTCAAGTATGGCTGATGATAAATTGAGAAAAACATTTCCAGAGAGGAACCAGGTGACATGTATAAAAATGAGAGGGGGACAAAGATCTGCACACACGGACGTTCGTGAATATGAGAGAACTGTTAATCGTACCATGTATATTTGTTTTATATTGCTGCGGGAACATTATCGTAAATTTAGTGGCAATACAATTCATCATCTCAGAGCTCTGTCAGTCAACAGTCTAGGTGGGCTCTGCTCTTTCCTCTGCTCCTGGGCCCACAAGGTCAAAAGCAACGTGCAGGCCAGCTCGAGCTACAAACCTGGGGGGGCGGGGGTGAGGGCAGGGGAAGGCACTTCCAGGCTCGTTCAGGTTGTTGGCAGAATTCAGTTCTGTGTGTGGTGGTTGGACCGAGGTCTCTGTCCTCTTGCCCTCAGCTGGGAGCCTCTCCTCCTTTCTTGTCACGATGCATTTGCCTCATCTTCGCCCAGCAACACCACTCCTGTCCTTCCATGCTTCGAATCTGAGTTCTCCTTCTGCCACACCTGTCTCACTCCAGCCAGAGAAGGTTCTCTGCTTCTAAGGGCTCATGCGGTGAGACTGGGACCCTGCAGATAATCCAGGGTGGGTGCAGTACCTTAGTTATCTCTGCAAAGTTTCCTGCAGCACGTAAGGTGACAACATCCCATGCGGAAGGTGGGCAAGGTGGTAGGGGTGGATTCTACCTACCTCGTGAGAAAACGCTGCACTTATTTTAAGAAAAAAAAGGCGACGTATTCATCAGGGTTCCTCAACGTTGGCGCTATTGACATTTTAGTCTGGATAACTCTTTGTTGCGGGGACTGTCCTGTGCCTTATAGATTCAGCAGCAACCCCAGCCTCTACCCACCAGAGGCCAACAGCCCCTCCCCCACACAAGCTGTGACAACCAAAAATGTCTGCAAATGTTGCCAGATGTTCCCTGAAGGTCAAAATTGCCCCCAGTGAAGAACACTCCCATACTGGGGACGCCTGGCTGGCTGAGCCAGTGGGGCATGAGGTCCCTGATCTCAGGGTTGTAAGTTTGAGCCCCGTATTAGGTGAAGAGACTACTTAAAAAATAAGACTTTGGGGTGCCTGGGTAGCTGAGTCAGTTAAGCATCTGACTCTTGATTTCAGCTCAGGTCATGATCTCAGAGTTGTGAGATCCAGCCCCGTGCTGGGCTCCGAGCTGAGGGTACTTGAGGATTTTTTCTCTCCCTCGCCCTCTCCCCTGGCTTGCACTCTCTGTCTCTCAAATAAATAAAATGAATCTTAAAACAAAATAATAAAATCTTTTTAAAAATAAAATAAAATATAATATAAAAGAACACCCACATACTCTACACACACAAATACACACCAAATGGGGTCCTGGTTCTGTAGAAAACACAGCACCCGCACATACCAAGACAGAGCAAAAAAACACTGGATAAAAAATAACAAAGTATTGACATTGTTATTGGGGTTTTGTCATAATAGTTGTTTTATTTTCTTATTCATTTCTATGCTTTTGAAGTGTGAATAGCTATCGCTTCTAAGCATTATTTGACAAAGCAATTTCTCCTCGAATGGATTTTCAGACAGGAAGTCTGTCTCTATTCTTGGGAGCCAGTCTACCTGATGGCACTTCACTGTTCTTGTGTCCTGTCGAATATTTGTCTCTCTACTTGTAACTGAAATTATATTTTTCTCATTTATTTGTCAGACTTTGGTGTCAGAATATATCATCGAGGCCTAAAATTAATGGAAGCATCCATAGGATTAGCTGTTTCTTCATTATGAGAGAACGATCTAGTTAAGTGTTCTGGCTGTTCAGACCATTTTTTGAGACAATTGCTTTGAGAACTTTCTTCAGTAGTTTCCCTGATGATAGGGTATTACGATATTCTACTTCTTCTTTGGTTCGTGTTGGCCATTTACACTTTCCTATAAACTCATCCACTTCAAAATATTTATATTTATTAGATATGACTGTATATAAAATAATTTATAATATCCACTTTATCTATAATTATATTTTCTCACTGAATTAATATTATTATCTCTTATTTATTAATTAGATTTTCTATAGATTTGTCTCTTTCTACCGATTTTTTTCAGAAGAACTATCTTTTCATATACTTTGCAGGTATAGCAATTATGGAAAACCTTATGGAGGTTCCTCAGAAAATAAAAAATAGAACTATCATATGACTGAACAATCCCACTATGGGTAAGTATCCTAAGGAAATGAAATCGGTGTCTCAAAAAGATAATCTGCAAGGCCATGTTCAGCACAGCGTCATTCACAATAGCCAAGACATGGAAACAAGCTAGGTGTCCATCGGTGGATTAATGGATAAAGAAAACTCTGTATAGCGTGGAATACTGTTCAGCCATAAAATGAAGAAAACCTTGACATTTGTGACATCGATGAACCTGGAGGACATCACGCTTAGCGAAATAAAGCAGACAGAGAAAGACAAAGACTGTATGATCTCATTTACATCTGGAATCTGAAACAGTCAGACTCATAGAACCAAAGAGTAGAATGATGGTGACCACAGGTTGGGGGCTGGGGAAGTGGTGAGATGCTGGTCAAAGGTACAAGCTTTCAGTTCTAAGATGAGTAAGTCCTAGGGCTCTAACGTGCTGCATGGTGACTAGTTACTAATACTGTGCGGTATACAGTAAGTTTGCTAATATAGTAGGTTTTAAATGTTCTCATCACACAGACACAAAATGGCAACAACGTAAAGCGGTGGGTGCGTTCATCAGCCTGGTTGTGGTGAGCCTTTCACAATGCACACATATATCAAATCATCACCTTGTACACCTGCAGCACAGACAATTTTCGTTAGTCAATTGTACCTCAGTAAAGCTGGGGAGGAGAAAAAAGATGTTTTAGAAAAAAGAGCAAAATATACATACTTATCAGTTCTCCCATTTTTCCATTTTTCCATTAATTTACTTCCTTCTCTTTTCTTCAGGTGTGTTTTGTCGTTCCCTCCCTAGGTGCGTGGTGTCAATCCTCAAGTCATTTACATTATTTTTATTTTTTATGTTATGAGTTCTTTTCTTTTTAAGTTTTATTTATTTTTTTAGCCATGTCTACACCCAACGTGGGGCTCAAACTCACAACCCCGAGATCTAGAGTCACGTGCTCCTCTGACTGCCAGGCGCCCCTGAATTCTTTTTTTTAATACTATGGACTCTTAGTGTTTTGTGATGAATTCTTTCTGTAGGAATGACTGACTCCCTGCTTCTCTCGCTCCTACTACTTTAGTGGTAGAAATTTCCTGAGCTCATTGCTGCCGAGTTAAAAGGACTACATTTCTCAGCCTTACTTCTATCAGGAATAACTAGGATTTTTCCTAGTTGACAGCTGCCTCTTTATTTCATACATGGTCTTTTCAGATATGTAAACGTTTCAAATTTTCCATCATGACTTCTTGCCTGGTACATTTAGAAAGTCTCCACGCATATGATTTCTCTCATCTATGGAACATAAGAACTAGAATGATCAGTAGGGGAAGAAAGGGATAAAGAAAGGGGGGGTAATCAGAAGGGGGAATGAAACATGAGAGACTATGGACTATGAGAAACAAACTGAGGGCTTCAGAGGGGAGAGGGTTGGGGGAATGGGATAGGCTGGTGATGGGTAGTAAGGAGGGCACATATTGCATGGTGCACTGGGTGTTATACACAACTAATGAATCATCGAGCCTTACATCGAAAACCGGGGATGTACTGTATGGTGACTAACATAATATAATAAAAAATCATTATTAATAAAAAAATAAATAAATAAATAAATAAATAAAAAGGAAAAAAAAAAAGAAAGTCTCCACGCTATAGTCCCTGGTATCTTCGTCGGCTAAATTTCAATATGGTGTTTGTTATGCTGAAAACCATACTCATCATTCTTTTTTTCTTTTAAAGTTCTTGGCAATTGCAGTGACAAAGTTTAGGATCGCATTCCTGCTTGCCTGCGAAAACCTATCAGGATTTTAATTGGCTTTGCCTTGATTTGGAGAACCCACATTTCGTCATCTTCCTGTCCAAGAAGATGGCTTGTCTCTCCATTTTACGTAAGCTTTATGCCTTCCATAAAATATTGTGCCTTTCTTTCCACAGGTCATAAAGTTTATTCCCAGGAATGTTACCTCTGGAGTTGCTCTCTTGAAGGGAATGTCTTCTCCATGATCTTGCTGATGGCCTGCGTCATAGCGGCTGGGCTGGTGTGACGCTGTGCGGAAAGCCTTTTAGTGGGGCCACTGCAGGCCAGTCTCGGCTCCCAGCAGTCCCAATACTGGGACAGTGTGAGAAGCTCATTGGAGGAGGTCCTGGAGTTGGGAGGTGGTGGGGAAGGAGATTCAGTCCCAAGGGGTGTATGCCACAGTCCAGACACTATACCACCTCTCTCCAAAGAAACACTTGCCATCAGAAGATTTTCACAGCAGGAATCCAGCTTTGAGGGTCATGCCTAAGACCACGTGTGCAGCAAGAGGCTAATTGAAAGGACTGGTGGAAGGTTCTGAGTGGAAAACAAAGAGCTCTGTCTTCCACACCTTCGTCAGGGTGGTGCTTGTGAGACACAAGCTCGCTGCTGAGAAAGCCTCGCCTTCTCGTCTGTGAAGTGAAAAGGACACACTGAAAAGGAAACCCAGTCCCCAGCAGGTGCCCAGCAGGAATGGGGGGCACATTTGCTGAGGACGCGTGGAAGAACGAAACACTGTTCGTAAGAGCCCCAAACTGGAAACAGCCCAAGTGCCTAGGAACCGCAGACTGGATACGCACACCGGGGGGCACAGCAAAACACCACGCACTTGAGATCGAACCAGCCCTCAGGACCCTCAGCCAAGACGACCCTCACAATCATGATGTTAAGGATGCCGGACAGGAAACAGTACACACCGTGAGATTCCTGCAGATGAAATTTTTAAAAATAGGCAAAGCTCCTCACTGGGTAGGAAATGGGGATACTGTTTGCTCTTGGGTCAGGAGTGGCGACAAAGGGGGATGCGGATGCTCTGTTGCTTGATCTGGGTGCTAGTTACATGTGTGTGAATATTTTGTTTTGTTTTGTAAACATTCACTGAGCTGCACGCTTATAACTTTAGGATATTTCTGTGTATATGTTACATTTCAATAAGATGTACTCACCACCGCCCCCCAAAAAAACTATCTGAAGCAGCAGTTCTCAAATTTTTTAGGCTCGGGGCCCCTTTAAACTCTTGAAAACATCAAGGAGCCTAAAGATCTTTTGTTTACAGGGGAAATACATATAATGATATTTAACATATTGACAATTGAAACTGATACATATATGGGATATTTATTAAGTCGTACAAAAATAACAGTATAAACCTATTACATGTTAATATAATAACATTTTTATTTTTTAAAACTGTATTTTCCAAAGCAAAACAAATCATAAGAATAGTGGAGCCACTTTACATTTTTGGAAATATCTTTAATATCTAGCTTAACAGAAGAGAGCTGGATTCTATTTTCTTCTGTTTCCGATCTGTTATGATAGCACATGTCGTGTAACTTCTCAATTACTCCACTGTATTCTCATGAGAGAATGAGATTGAAAAAGGCAAATAATATCTTAATATTATTAGAAAAATAGCTTTGACCTCCAAATTCTCAGAAAAAGTTGTTGGGGTGCCCAGGGGTCCCCAAAACACACTTCGAGAACTACTGATCTAAGAAGATAAAAATTTTTTGAGGGGGGACGGGTCCAAGCTCTTACAACGTTAAGCCAAACTTACGTGCACATCATTGCTCCCTTATGAGAATTTTCCAGTGGTGAATAAACTACCAAGAATGTTTCACCTGTTCTTCCTTCACAGATGGCACAATGATCACCAGGCCAGCTTTATCTGTGTATTCTCCGTAGTGTGCTGAAAGAGCCCAGGCAAAGACCTTGGTCTAGGGTTCTCTTTTCTGGCCTGCTGAGGGTCCTGACCTTGCACATTGACCTCTCCACTAAAATGTCACCACCTTGACGATTTCGATGGCATGGATAAATTCCTCCAAAGGTGCAATTCACCAAAACTGACATAAGAAGAAATAGAAAATCTTTATAGCACTATATTTGTTAAAGAAATTGAATTCATAATTAAAAGCTTACCCATAATAAAGATTCCAGACCCCCATGCCTTTATTGGTGAATTATATCAAATATTTTAAGGAAGTAATAGCATCAATCTCACTTAAACTTTCTCAGAAAAAAAAGGAGGATGGAAGACTCCCTAATTCATTGTATGAAGTCAGCATAACCCTGATACCAAAAACTGGCATTACAAGAAAAGAGAGACTAATAGCCCTCATGAACATAGATAAAAAAGCAAAACAAATAACAACCAAAAAAAATTAACAAAATATCAACCAGTTGACTCCAGTAATATATGAAAAGTGATTATGACCAAGTAAGGTTTATCCCAGGAATGCAAGGCTCTTTTAATATTCAAGGATCAATTAATACAATTTCTAATAAAAGATGAAACTCATATGGTCGCTTCTGTAGGTGAAGAAAATGTATTTGACCTAATGCAATACCCGTTCATAATTAAAACTCTCAGCAAACTAGGAAAAAAAGAGAATTTCCTCAATACAATTCAGGATGTTACAGGTCGAATTGTGTCCTCCAAAAAGATGTGTTGAAATTCTAACAACCTGTACATGCGACTATATTTGGAAAAAGGGTTTTTTCATATATAATCAAGTTAAGATGAGGTCGTCATGGTGGGCCCTAATCCAATATGATGGGTGTTCTTATAAGAAGAGGAAAGTGTCATGTGAAAACAGAGACACAGGCAGAAGAAAGACATGTGATGATGGAGGCAAAGATCTGAGTGATGTGTCTTTAAGTCAAATAATGCCAGGGTCGCCCACAAATACTAGAAGCTGGAAGAGGGAAGGAAGGATTCTCTCCTATAGGGATAATAAGAGAAAGCATAACCCTACTGAAACTTTGATTTTATTTATTTATTTATTTATTTGAGAGAGAGAGTGTGCACACATACACAAACATGTGTAGGGGGAGGGGCAGAGGGAGGGACTCTTCAAGCAGACTGAGCTCGGAGCCCAACATGGGACTCAATCCCACAACCCACAACCCATGAGATCATGACCTGAGCCGAAACCAAGAGTCAGATGCTTAACCGACTTGGCCGCCCAGGTGCCCCTGAAACCTTGATTTGAGACGTAGAACTTACAGCACTTTGAAACAATAAATTTCTTGTTTTCTGCCACCGAAGTTGTGGTGTCAGCCTGTACGTCAGCCCTGGTAAACTAATACAAAGGGCATCTATGAAAAACCTACAACTAAATTACATTCATGGTGAAAGACTGAACGTTTTTCCTCCTAAGACGAGAAACAAAATGAGGCCGTCTACCCTTAACACTTTTTTTCAACACTACCAGAGTCCTAACCAATAAGGCTAGGGAAAAAAGTAATAATTGGCATAAAGATTGAGAAAAAGGAGTAAAACTGCCTTTGTTCTCAGATGGCATGAATATATATTAGAAAGCCCAAGGAGGGGCGCCTGGGTGGCACAGCGGTTAAGCGTCTGCCTTCAGCTCAGGGCGTGATCCCGGCGTTATGGGATCGAGCCCCACATCAGGCTCCTCCACTATGAGCCTGCTTCTTCCTCTCCCACTCCCCCTGCTTGTGTTCCCTCTCTCGCTGGCTGTCTCTATCCTGTCGAATAAATAAATAAAATCTTTAAAAAAAAAAAAAAAAAGAAAGCCCAAGGAATCTGTAAAAAATACTGCAACAAGTAAGTATATTAAATTTACAAAGTACAAGATCAATTTTCCAAAATCAACTGTACGTCTATATCCTACCAGTAAAGAATTGGAAGATGACATAAATAATAAATACAATAGCATCAAAAACATAAAACACTTAGGCACAAATCTAACAAGAGATGCATAAGACCTCTGCACCGAAATCTGCAAAAATTGGTGAGAAGAATTAAAGAGAAGCTAAACAAACAGAGAGATATGCCATGTTCCTGGATTGAAATTCAATATTGTTAAGACATCAGTTTTCCCCAAACTGATCTCTAGATTTAACTCAAACTCAATTTACATTTAACAGGTTTTGTTTTGTAGAAATTGACAAGCCAATTCTAAAGGATATATGGATCTAGAAGGGCCAAAATAATCTTTAAAAAGAAGAAAAAGATTTACACTGCCTGATTTTAAGACTTACTAGACGTTTACAGCAATCAAGGGGCGCCTGGGTAGCGCAGTCGTTAAGCATCTGCCTTTGGCTCAGGGCGTGATCCTGGCGTTCTGGGATCGAGCCCCACGTCAGGCTCCTCTGCTGGGAGCCTGCTTCTTCCTCTCTCACTCCCCTGCTGTGTTCCCTCTCTCGCTGGCTATCTCTCTGTCACATAAATAAATAAAATTTTTTTTAAAAAGTTTACAGCAGTCAAGATAGTGTGAATTGGCATAAGGTTAGAAAAAAATAGAAAAATGTAACAGAACAGAGTCCAGAAATCAGCCAACATATAAATTGTCAACCGATTTTGACAAAAGTGCCAAGGCAATTCAATGGAAAATGGAGTTTCCATTTCATTAGCGAATGATCCTGGAATATCTGGATAACCATATAGGAAACAAAACAAAACCAAACCCTAACTCCTACCCTACACTATACATTAAAAAAAAACAACTAAAAATAGGTCGTAGACCTATATGTAAAGCCTAAAATTACAAAGCCTCTAGAAGAAAACATACTAAATAAAATATCTTCAAAATTTCAGAGTGGGCAAAGATATTTTAGACAAAACACTGAAAGTGCTAACCATAAAATTAAAAATTGATACATTAAACTGTATCAAAACTACAAACTTCTGCTCATCATAAGACAAAATTAAGAAAATGAACAATCTAACAGGAAATATTCACAATAAATATATACAACGAAAGGCTTGTATACAAAATATGCAATGAACTCTTACAAATCAATAATAAAAAAGACAATGTAACCTCTAAAATGACCAAAAGACCTGAACAGACATTTCACAAAAGAAGATATACAAATGGTCAATACCATAAAACCGTAAGAAAAGGTGCTCAACATCATTAATCATCCGGGAAATGCAAATTAAAACCACAATAAGGGGGCGCCTGGGTGGCTCACTCGGTTAAGCGACCCACTCTTGATTTTGGCTCAGGTGATGATCTCAAGGTTGTGAGATTGAGCCCCCTGTCAACTCTGCTCTGGGTGTGAAGCCTGCTTAAGATTTCTCTCTCCCTCTCCCTCTCCTCGGCCCCTCCCCTCTCTCTCACTAAAAACAAAAACAAAACAAAAAAACCCACAATAAGATACAACTTGTTTTATCAGCTATGATTACTAGAATGAGACTGACTGACAGCACCAAAGGTAGGTGAAATTGTGGGGCAACTGGAACTCTCATGCATTGCTCGTGGGAGTATAAAATGATCAAATTCCACTCCCAGGCAGTAGTATACCGAGGGGGCGGGGACGGGGTGGTGGGAGTGGTCTGCCGTAGATCAGGCAGCAAGGGGGTGCAATATCTGTGGAGAATTTAAACACAATAATAAAACCAAACCAACTAAACATCGGTTCACTTTATATTATCGCCATGCATTCTAAACAACGTCACGTGATAAAATACACTATCTGCTGGAGTGGACCGTTCCCACCCCACCTTTGTGATGCTATTCACTCAAGAAAAATGACAGCAAATGTCAACAAAAAATGCTACGTACAGAAGTGTTCAGGGCAGCTTTATTCATTATAGCCAAAGTCCGAAAGCAACCCCAATGTCCATGACCAGGAGAATGGACAGACAATTGCAGTATATTAACAAGGTGGAATATTACTCAGCCATAAAAAAAGAGCAAAGCATTGTGGGTAAATTTCATAAACATTATGAGAATTTGGCAGGTGGAAGGTTGAACCTGATTAGGTCCTTGGTTGCCAAGTTGCATCTTAGGGCTTTCTATCTTCTGCCACAAGGATTAACACAATGCTTGACATGCAGGGGCCCTTGGCAAACACTTACTGAATGGAGGAATGTATGTTGGGGATGCTGGGTGGGAATCTAACCAAGGGCTGGGACTTAACTTCTCCAAACAGCAAGATTCAACTAGGAGTTCTTGGAGCTGGTTAACAAGAGGCCATAGCCCCTTCCTCTCTGGTTCTTGTCCCAACCAAATTCATCTGCCTCCAAACCATCTTCTTCCACCTTCCCTTTCCCTCTCCGTTTCCCAGGGTGGTGGCCTTAGCATCGGTTAAATCTTCCTTCTCAGGCTGTCTGTCCTCCAGGCTGATAGGTTCATGCAAGCTCTGAACCAGGATGACGGAGTCTGGGATGTGGGCACCTCGGGTTCAAGGTAGCCACACAAGAGCGGACAAGTAGGAGGGATCGGTGGAGAACTTCCCACTATCCTCAACAAGCTCTCAGACTCCCCTGCCTTCCCCAGTCAACTCAAATGCAGAACCAAAAGCTGGTGTTCAGGCCAAGGCCATGTGGGCTGCTGGGTGTTGTCCCCAGTCCAGTCTGGACCAGGGACAGCAAGGAAAGACCCAGGGTTTGGGTGCCAAGAGCCACTCCAATAACACAAGCCCCTGGTCCTACATGGTAGCAGTGATGCTTTGCAGGGGCAGAGTCTTGACTAGAACCCAAGCCTCCAGTCACCACCACCACCCCCCCACCCCCGCAGATCTTCCTGCCACACTAGGCCCTCCTGGATAGGGGAGAAACGGGCAACAGGGCTGGTCACTCACTAACGGAGGCTGCAGGCTGCCCTCATTTCTCTACTCCCAGCATCCTCAGCATGCATTCCCAGAGACCCTCAGGAAGATTCTACAGGAATGAAAAATGAAGGAAAAAGGATGATGGACTATGAAAGAGATGTGGATGGGTGAAGGATGCAGGCAGTCAGGCAACCGGCCTTGAAGCCTCCTCCTGGGCGCAGAAGGGGTAGGAGGACGGAGCAGCAAGAGCAGGTGCCGTGTGGGCACCAGGGCTTCAAAGAGGAGGGTATGAAGTGGGGGAGGGAAGATGGGGAATTTGTCTAGAAGCTGTATTTGCCGGACAAACACTGTTTTAACAATTACAGTGTTATGGGGACGCTGGTCTTGGAGAGGAAGCTGGAAGGGATAAGGCTGCGAAAGGGGCTGAGTCCATGCCTGATTGGATGGACGGATGGACGGACGGATGGACGGATGGACGGACGGATGGACGGATGGATGGATGGATGGAGTGAGCGAGCGAGCGAGAGTGTGTGAGCAAACCTCAGCCCTCCCACGGTCGGAGCGGCACGCCCCGCAGGGGTCACTGCGCGCCCCGGGGGCGGGACGGGGGCGCAGGCGCGGCGGGCGCGGCGGGCGCGGAGGCCCTCCGGGGGGGGCGGAGCGGGGCGGACTAGAGGCGGGGTTAGGGAAAGGGACTGGAACACCAGCCAAACTTCCGGTGCCTGCAGAGCGCGGAGCGGCTGCCGCACAGATAGAGGCTGCACGGGCAGAGGCTGCAGGGCGGACGCGCAGCAGGGCGCAGCCATGGTCAAGATCAGCTTCCAGCCCGCCGTGGCCGGCATCAAGGGCGACAAGGCCGATAAGGCGTCGGCGTCGGCCGCCGCGCCGGCCCCGGCCGCCGAGATCCTGCTGACGCCCGCTCAGGTAAGAGGGGCCGGGGGGCTCAGGCTGGAGTCTGGGGGCGAGGCGCGCCCCGCCGGCCCCGGGAACTGTTCGAGGCGTATCGGGGCCCCGGAGCCGTGACCGGAGGGAGTGAGGGTCCGGAATGGGCCCCCCAACCCAAAGTGGGGAGGGGGCTTGGGTCCTCTCCAATCCTCCTCTCCTAAAAGCGGCAGCCGAAAGCAAAAGTCCGGGGAGTGGGAGGGGTCCGAATCGCTGGTCCCCGAGTGGGGAAGCACTCAAGGTCTCTTCCAAAAGTGGAGGGGCCCTAAGCGGCTGGCCCCAAAACTGGGGAAGGGGCCGGTAGGAGGAAGTTGGAGGAATGCTGGTGGGGGGTATGCGTCTGTTTCTAATCAAGGGGGAGGGGCCGAGAGTCGAGCCCCAGGTGGGGGATGGGAGGAGGGTGGGATGTTGTTTCCCCAAAGTAGAGAGGTGGGTCAGGATTGGTGGGGAATGGCTGGGGGGTGGGGGGGAAAGGGTCTGGTGCCAACGAAGGGGGAGGGGCCGTTGATTTCGTCCCAAACGTGGGGCTGCGAGGGGCGGGGAGTGTGCTGCAGGTCTGCACCTGAATTGGTGGACCAGAAAGTGAAGAAATGGAAATAAACCAGAACCGGCCCGGCTGCATGTCTGGGATTCGAGGTTTGAGGTTCGAGGTTCGAGGTTATAAGGCGAGGCGCCCAGACCTCACCCCACCCCCTGCCGTCTAGACCTCCCGGCTCTCGCTCTGGGCTGCCCCCCTCCATCCCGTGGGGAGGCTCCCCCACTGCCCGGGTGCCCTCCCGCATCCCGGAGGCTCTTTGTGGGGGCGGGCCTCGGTGCACCCCGCCCCCTCGGGCGTCCTCCCCCTCCTCCCCCTTCCCTCCGGCGGAGGGGAGAGAAGGCATTTCCGCCAGTGGAAAACTGTCTGAGCTGCGTGGAGTCTGACCCGGAGAGGGCAGGACGCGTGGCGGGCGGGGAGGGGAGGGAGAGCTGGTCCAGCCAGGCTGTATTTTTGCTCCGGCAAAGGTGTCCACGTAGCCGTAGTCTCCGGCGGTCTTGGGGTGCACCAAGCGGTCGCATCTAGACTGCACCTCCAAAGTCTTTGTCCACTCCCCTTCTCTGCCCGCTTCTGGCTTCTGATGAATCTTCCTCAGCGCCAAGGTCCCTCCCCAAGTTTTGTGGCTCAGATTCAGCCTTGCCCGGAGTATTACCCGCGGCCTGCAGGGGAAGACTTGGGTCCTGGGCGGCGAAAGAGAGGACACTTGAGAGGGGCCTCAGAGGTGGGTGTCAGATCCTGAGCAAAGACCCTGAGTGAGGAATGCACAGAGAAGCCGCAGGCCAGCTCCCCTGCCCGGTGTGGTCACTGCATCATCCAGGACCACCTGGGTTGGGTTAGGGCGTTGCTATGCACCCCCAACCAGAGCAACTCCATCCTCATCCCATGTGTAGCCGGGCAGGAGGCATTCCATATTTGAACACCCTGGTCTGCAGCTTTAAAAGTTTGCAAGGGTCTCTTCAAGCTTCCTTCTTCCCTTCACCAGGGAACCAGCTTCCTCTGTTCCTCTCAGCCCCCGGACAGAGCAGGGCTGGGACCTTGCCCCTTTCTTCTCCCAGGGCCTGCAGCCCAGCTCAGGCCAGGAATTCAGGCCCTGCCTCTGAGGGCTGTTAGGGTTCCAGCAGAAGGGAGGACCAACCAGACAGTAGGATGTAATTCAAAGTCTGAGAAGGCCCACCAAATTTCACAGGAGTAGCACATTCTCCAGCCGCGGGCTGCTGGTGGTGTGGGGCTGGATGGCGACGCCGGCGTCACCTGGGTAGTAACTGATACCCAGCTTCTGGCGCTGAAATCCAGCGTCCTCTCCTCCCCCTCACCCAGCGTGAAATGGAAATATCAACATCTTCCTGGTGCTGTTTGTAATGGCGGGGAGCCTGCGAGCCTCCTCTCCCAAACCTTGTTAGTGGCTCAGGGTCCCCTGTGTCCCCTGTGTCTTGATTTGGCACGGAGGAGTGCGGGGGGGCCCAGGAGGAGGATGAAAATCCTGGCACCTCTAGGACAGAGCTGCATATCAGTAACCGATCATAGCTCCCCAGGGCCCTGAGGTGATACAGAGGGGCTTTGGACTTAGGTGTTGGTTCTGCCCGGCACCTGCTGGAATTGGAGCAGGAGAGGAGAGTTCACTGCTCTGGGCCCGTTGTGCCCTCACCTGGCCAAGGCGCACATCCCCACTCCTCCACCCCACCCCTACCCACCCACCGCGGTCGGGAGTGGATGGAGCCCCCCTCTCCTGCCTCTGGCAGGGAGCACAGCAGGTGCCCAGCGTTCATAGGGCAGAGGGCCACCATTGAGTAGGGCACAAAGCAGAAGGTGGGTGGGACAGGCAGGCCAACTGGGAGGCCCAGCCTTCTCCTTTATCAAGACAGAGCATTTGAGGTTTGCCCCATGCTGATGGGGACGGCAGAGGAAAGCTTATTAGAAGGTGTCTTCTGGCTGAGGGCTACCTGATCACCCTCTTTCGTTACTGAACTGGACTCAAAAATCAGATAGAAAGCCCTGGAAGGACCACTCGGTGAAGAAATGAGTTTGTGAACGCTCTCAGCCCTGAGCTCCCCTGTGGCTGTTCGATGAAAACGTCCACCTGCGCGCCGCCCCAGGGGGCCGGGGCGAGACAGCGGCAGCACCTTCACGGCAGGGCTCCCTCCGGCTTCTGAGCAAAAACTCAAATACAAGGAGGATTCTGTCCCCGGACCTGCTGCTGGAAGGAAGTGCCTCAGTGGGCCGGGAAGGGATGGGGGTGGGGGCCCAGCTGGGCCTCCAGCTGCCCACCCTCCCCTTGGCGCTTCCCTCTGAGGTAATGAGAAGCCTGTGCTGATGGGCGACTGGCGGGGAGCCAGCCTGGAAAGTGGGCTGGCCGGGAAGCATCCCCTCTTAGCACGCGCTGGCTAGATCATTCTTCCCCTTTGGAGGCCTAGCGGCCAGCCCTGCACCTCTCCGCCCAGCTCCGCTCTCCCCTCGATCTGCCTGTGCCTGAGTGCACACGCGCGCGCACACACACACGCAGCCAGGTGTAGGCATGTGCAGACAGGACAGGGCTCGGGGGCTGCGGATGGGCTTTGGGGGCTGCAAGAGGAGAGAGACATGTTCAATACCATCCTTTCTTCAGCACCGGCTAATTTTCTCCTTGGCTTTGCCTTTGATTAATGGCTCCTGCGTTGCCCCCTCCCCCAGCCTGCATACCTGGGGATCAGATTTCATTTTCTGAGTCCTGGCCTCAGGCTCTTGGCGGGAAGGAGCTGGGTCTCCCGGTGTGGTTGGGGGGGGGGGGGTCCCCTGCCAGCCGGGAGGGCGGACCTGGCCGGACCTGGCCGGGCATGGAGTGCTCCTGCCCCAGTACCCGCTGGCCCTGCCGGCCTTGCTGAGGGTCCTGCCCCGGGGGCCGGGTGGGGGGCTTCGGGTGGTCCGGTCCCAGGCCTGCCCGAGGGACTTGGGCTTTAGGCTTTTGCATACATCATGGTGGTTTTTCCCTTCCCTTTCTATTTCCCTCTCTTTTCGCTTTTCTGGGCCGGTCCTTGCCTGTTTCAAGGCTGTCAGCAGACTGCCAGGGAGGCTGAGTTCCTCTTAGAAAAAAAATGTTTATGGTAAAGTCATGGAAGTGCAGCCCGGCTACCCGCCCCCCCCAACACACACAACTCAACTCTCCAAGTTCTCTGTCCCCCAGGAGAGCTCTTCCAGCAGCCAGCTTTGCTCTTCCTCCTTTGGAGCCTTTGTTCTCTGGAGTCTCGTCTTGACTGTCAGGAACCGAATAGACGCAGAGCAGGGGGTTGTGTGGGAGTTCTCAGGGCTCCGCGCGCTGAGCCCAAGCCGCTGAGCCACACGACAGGAATGGGGTTCCATGACCCCCTGTCATTAACCCAGCTGCCTGTACATTGAACCCAGTTCTGTGTGCTCCGATGCCCACTCACCCTACGCCCACTCGGTCTGTCTGTCTGTCTCTCACACACAACACATCGGTGACCTTGAATGTGGTCTGCAGCCTGGGAAAGCAAGATGCTGAGGGGGAATGAAGCTGAGGAGGGCCAGGCAAGAGCCCCTCCCCCTCCAGCTGCCAGCCTGGGCCGCAGCAAGTGCAATTCTGGCCCCCCGCCAGCCTCCTCCCCTAGCAGCCTGCAATTGTAGTTTAATCTGCTTGCAGTTAATTTGGACATTGTTACCGAGGAACTGTAGCTGGGGGGCTCTCCAGGAGCCATGGGAGTCCGCTGAGTTAATGCTCCAGTTGGCCGGGTTCCCCTTGACCGCCGTGGCCCTGGCTTTGCTAAACCATTTAATGAGCGCCATTGCGGGCCTCAGTGCAGCGGGCAGGGGAGGCCCAGGCCCGTCTTGGTCCCCGGACGGCTGGCTCACGTGCCCCACACGAGTGCACAGCGAGGCACTTTGCTCAGAAAGCCCAGTTGCCTTGGAAACAGTAGGCAGTGTTTTTCTACTTTCTAAATGGAAGCCCCCCCAAAGGCCTGGCTGCTCCATGTGGGGGGTGGCATTTCCCTGGGTCTCCAGCATGACAGGTGAAGCAGCTGGGGGGTCTCAGGAAGCAGGCTTCTCCACGGTTCTGGGTGAGCCAGACAGCCAGGAATCCCCAGGTTCTCTGTTGTATTGTGTGGGGCCCCGTAAGCAATGGCAGCTTCTGGGCAGATTCAGGGGCCCTCCCTCCTGTGTGGGGCTTGGTGTCTGAAGTCCCTTTTGTCTGAAAGCAGGGACATCCACGGCTCCCAGTCTGCCTTCTGGCAAGCTCTGGTCCTGCTTTCCCTTCCAGCCTGCTGCTCAGCCATGACACTTGTGAGGTCCCGGCCCTGCAGGCGGAAGGGGCACGGGCTGGGGAGGGCAGCTGAGCCTCAGGTATGCACTAGGGGGTTGTCAGTCGTGGTGGGATCGGGAGCGGTGTGTTAGCCCCAGACATGTGAGGGGTATGTCCACTGCACATCTAGGAAAGGTGGGGGATCCTCAGCCTGCCCGGTGATCCCCTCAGAGTAAGCACGCAGGGTGGTACCCAGGGGGCCCCCTGGAGGCCATTTTCTCCTCAGCCACGTAGCCACCACCATGCTCACTCCTCCCCAGGCCCTTCAAAACACCTCCCCAGCCAGAAGCCGAAAGGCCGCTTTAAAACCCGGAGGCCTCCGTGTCTGTGGACTTCATCCGTGGAGCTGGCCCAGAGGCTCCTTCACTTGTGGCCCATTGACTTTGTTTTGTTTTGTTGTTTTTAAAAGCAGCTCTCCCAAGCTTGCCTCTCTGGTTTTCCTGAGCAAAAGCGTGGCCAGTGTGTAGCCTCAGCAGCTGTCCAGGGCCTCGGCCCTGCAAAGGAGAGGCTCAGCTGAGAAAAATCTGCTATTTTTATCTAGCACTTCATCCTTGACAAAGGGCTTTCAGGTTCTTTGTCTCTTTTAATCCTTGCGTCTTCACATTTCCAGAGAGAAGCTGTGGAGGGGAAGGGGGAAGGTGGCAATGCTCCCCTCACGGGGATCCCAGTCCCTGCTGGGGCCCCTCTCCACTTCCGGTCACTGCTCACCCCACTGCATATGAATGTCCCACTTCCCCCGCTGGTGCAGGCAGCCTGGCCTGTCTCCCAGGTCAGCCATGGTTCTTTGGGACCCACTCAATACTCTGGAGGAGCAGAAAGGCCAGCACCTCATCTGCAGGAGCCCCTGGGGAGCTTGCTCTTTGTGGGCCCCCCTGTGGCAGCAGCTGTCCCTGTGGGACCTTGGTTAGGGAACCCCAGGGCACCCCAGGGTGTGAGCCAACGCTAGCCAGGTGGGTGGTCTCACGAACTTGCCTCTCTGGTCTTGGTCACAGGCCCCCCCAGCAGGGCTGAGGTGGTGGGAGCCCCAGCGCTCAGCTACTGAGTTTGGGGCAATGGGTTTGGCCTCCCACCCCTGCCAGGCAAGCTCCCTGGAGGGCAGACTGGGGTGTTGGGGAGCAGGCTGGGCCGGGGCACTTCTCTGTCCCGTGGTGCAGAGGCTGGGCACTAGCTGGTTTGGTGACAGATGTGCCCAGGGAGGGGGAGGGGCCTCCAGGTGCTTTTGTCCTTTTCCTGGGTGTGGCTGAGTGGGAGAGCCCCAAGCAGGGAGGCGTTTGCCCCTCTGATGGTACTCCCCATTGCTTCCTGAGACCTGGGCCCCATACCCTGAATTCTCTAAGCCAGGGGCCCTCAGGGGTTGGGACCTGAGCAGCCCAACAGGCCCCATGCCCCACCCCCACTAGGCCAGGCTCCCCTGTGCTGTGCTGAGAGATAAGGGCCTATCTGTCCGAGGTACCTGGGACCTGAGCTGCGTCCCCAGCCCCCAGGGTAAAGGGAGAGGGGACACATGGCACAAAGGGGGCTAAGCCAGCAGTTCATGGCATACGTGGAGTGAGAAGCTTCTGGCATCCAGGCTGGCGCTCCTTGCCTTCCCCCACACTGCCTCAGCTCCTGGAGGTTGAGGGGGGTAGTCTTTGGGACCGGACTCTGCCCTCACCCTGACTGTATCTGGACCCCATGGAGAGAGATTGAATGGGGACAGTGGAGGCAGAGGCAGGCCTGGGCTTCTGCAACAGCTCCCAGGAGGGGTTCGGGCCTGGGTTCGGGCAGGGGTGTGGGGGGTAGACATGAGACATGACATGAGAGATGGCCAAGGACATGGAGCTCCTGAAAAGCCTGAATCATGACACGGTCAAGCAGTGTTACTAAGTTCTACACACACACCTTGGTCCACCAGCCCAGACATGTGTGGCCTGGAAGAAGGTCAGCTTAACTTGCTGCTTCTTGGCTGCCCTGAGGCGACGGTCCTGAGCCCAGCTGGCTCCCCAGAGCGGGTTTTTTCCGGAAGCCTCCTGCCTTGGCCTCCCTGATGGCAGCTGCTGCCACCGTAGCCACGTTTCCCTCCTGGCAGAAGTGCCCTGGCTTCCGGAAGCCTCCACACTTCATCCTTGAGGCTCCACTCCTGACAGCCTGTGTGACACTGCTGGCCAGTTGCCAGTGTGGGGCCGAAGCTCACCCCCCCCCCCCCGCTGGCTGCGCTGTGCCCAGCAGGGATCACAGGCTCAGGGCTGCCTGGCCAGAAGGACACCAGCACCATACCCAGACCCCGTGGGCCTCCTGGAACCTCCGTCTCCCTCAGCCAGTGACCACTCCCTGCCACAGCCTTCTTGGTGGAACCTAGAAACCACCTCCCACTGCCCCGGTTCTGGTCCACCCTGTGCACTACCGCGTTTGGGTGGATCCGAAGCCTTCCCTGGCTCCCCATTGCCCAGAGCAGCAGTTCCCAGCCTGCCCAGTGCACCCCAATTCCTACAGGTTCCTGGGTCTGGTGCAATTATGAAGGCCATGTCTGTGCTTCCCCCATTCTGTGTTTAAGAGAGAATACTGTGGTCACAGCTGGGGTAATGAAGAGGACTAATGGCCTGGGTAATCCAGATGGGCCTGCTTGATCCCAGGGCGTCATTCTGTTTGGCTTCGATGTGGGTCTCAGTTTTTCTTTACCTGGGAAGAAACTGGGGAGGCCCGGGCAAGGCATTCCTTCCAAATGGTGCTGCGTGTGTCCCCAGCACTGCCCCTCCCTCTCCCCCTCATTCATCCCCCGCCTCCAGCTTGTCCCAAGGCTCAGTCCTGGCCAGCACAGTGAAGTCGGCAATTCGCACTTCGGGAGAGGGGCGGGAGGATCCCGGGAGGGACGGGACCACCACCTGGCTGAGCTGCACCGCGATCCACAGGAGGAGCGGCCCCCGCCACAGCGCTACAAGAAGGGGGGCTCTGTGGGCGGCGCGTGCTACCTGTCGATGGGCCTGGTCGTGTTGCTTATGGGCCTCGTGTTCGCCTCCGTCTACATCTACAGATACTTCTTCCTTGCACAGGTGAGGCCAGGTGGGAGGGAGGCATGGCGCTCAGGGAAAGGGGGTGTTTACAGGGGACTGCAGGGAGGTGGTGGGAGTGGCAGTGTGGGCCGTGAGAGCCAGGTGAGAGGGGCAGCAGGTGACCTGCCCCCGGGTGGGAGTGGGTGCCCAGCCAAGCCCAGAAACCCTGCGTCCTCCCGCCAGGGGGCCTCCTTGGGCACGTGCCAGCCCATGCAGCCCCTTGCCTGGTCCAGGAGATGGGAACAGAGCCCGGTCCTCTGACCCCCACAGACCCTGGTAGACTGTCCTCACCTGTTTGCAGACACCTGAGGCCCAACAGGGAACTCTCCCAGGAGCACAGTGAGCAGTGGGGGAGCTGGAACTGGAATCTGTGACCCCTTCCCACACTGTCACCCTGAAGTCTTATCACCAGAAACTCAGATCCAACAGAAATTGGATCTCTATGATCCCTCCAGAGCCGGACCCTATGCCCAAGGGTCATGCTTTAAGGACTTGCGTTCCTTGGACGTTTATTTGGATTCTAAAACAAAGAAGGTAGACGGTGGGTTAAGGGACAGATTCACTACCACCCTTTCCTGCAAGGGGCGGCCTCCACCCATGGTAGCATCCCGGGTTATGTCCTCACACCGGCAGTCAGGGCCTGCAGCTGGGCGGGAGAACCGGTCAGGGTCACCGTGACCTTGTGATCAGTCCAGACCTGGGGATGGAGCCGGTGCCACCAAGGTGGTTCAATTAGAGCTCAAAAGAATAACCCTAAGTACAACACCGGGAATTTCAGCCCCAGACACAGAGGCTGGGAATTGCCAGTCATTTACGACCCATGTGACCTCTCCCCACCCTCAAGCAATGGTTTTTAACTTTGTTACTTTGTTTTTTCCATGATGGAAATTACTGAAGAGTTTTTGTATTCCATGTGACTTTCCCCTGGAAACCTCAGCTCCCACGCACCTGCCGACTTCCCTTTTGTTTGGCATGCCCCCCCAGCTCCTCCCCATCTTCCCCCTCCACGACCAGCTCCCCATATGTTCTCGGTTCTCGCTCCCCCCCCCCCCCGCCGCAGGCCCTTCCTGAGGACCCGAGGACCCTCCTGCTCTAGGTCCGTGTTCCCTCTGTTCCCAGCCCCAACTTGTGCTCTCCTGGGGCTCCTCACCCCACTGCTTGCTGGGGAATGGGGACATGTCAGAGCAGCCTCCGAGTCTGTGCCCTGGACAGCGTGATTCATGTGTGATGATTCAGCCCCCTGGGAGAGCTGACACGAAAACAGAGGAAGGGCCATCCCGATGGCAGGCCAGTAGTCTGCCCACGGATCTGGGGAGGCCCCTGGAGAGGGACAGGTGGGCACACTGGTCCATGGGCTCAGCTACTTGGCTTCAGTCATGTCACACTGCCTCCCCCACCCTGGATAAGGGGGCGATTCGACTGGCTGTTCACATAGGGGCCCAGGGTTTGTCAGGATTGCTCAATGGGCACAAGGTCCCGGGAAGGTGGTGGGACTTGTGTGAGATTGGACACGGAGCTGGCTACCTCTCAAAGACTCTCCTGCCTCCCGGGTACCCCACAGGTCCCATCCTGTTCAATTCGGGGCTCCTGTGTTTGCCCCTGAGAGCCAAGGAGGTTGTCCACCAAGGACCCAGCAGAGCCGGCTCACCCGCCCTCTCCCTGACTCCCCATGTTTCTCAGTTTCTTCATCTGTGAAATGGGACTCATTGGCCCACCCTTCCCGCTTGCTGAGGCCCTGGGGTCCTGGCACGGTGAGGTTGGCGGGGTAGGCAGGGTGTCTGCACTAAGGGCACTGTGTGACCAATCTCTCTGTCTCTCCTCCCCCCTTGCTCAGCTGGCCCGAGACAATTTCTTCCACTGCGGGGTTCTGTACGAGGACTCCCTGTCCTCCCAGGTCCGGACACGGATGGAGCTGGAGGAGGACGTGAAGATCTACCTCGAAGAGAACTACGAGCGCATCAACGTGCCAGTGCCCCAGTTTGGCGGCGGTGACCCCGCAGACATCATTCATGACTTCCAGCGGGTGAGGCCGGCCGGGGCTGGGGCAGGAGTGGTGGAAGGGTGTCCTGAGGACCCAGAGCCCCCCTTCCATCAGGGGTCATGTGAAAGGAGAGCAGGAGCGAAAGGAGAAGGCCAGTGGCCCTAGTCCCTCCTTTGAGTATGTACCGTGTAACGGCAAGTATGGGCAGGAGACGGTGGCTTAGTTGCTCGGGATTTTAAGGACACTGCTTTCGTTACGGAGGCAGTGCTTCTCACTGAACGCAAGCTAGCCATGATGGATCTTCCCCTCGGCCACCTGCCCACGGCAGACGCTGGCCACCATGGGCAAGGCTAGTGTTCCTGTTCACTGGGTATCTTGCGTTGACGTTTTCTGGAGGTGTGGCACGCCCACCGTCAAGGGCATGGAGTGCACAGCTTAGTGGATTATCCCAGAGGCTACACGCAGTGCCATCCAGATCAAGATTTGGAATTTTGCGGGCGCCCCAGAAGGTTCCCTTGTGCCCCTCCCCCCAGCCTGTGCCCCCTCCCCAGTGGTAACCATCGTTTGCACTTCTTTTTCTTCCCCCTAAGATTTTATTGATTTATTTGAGAGAGAGCACAAGCAGGAGTGGGGGGAGGCAGTGGGAGAGGGGGAAGCAGATTCCCTGCTGAGCAGGGAGCCCACAGGGCTCGATCCCAAGACCCCAGGATCATGACCTGAGTGGAAGGCAGCCGCTTAACCCTTCAAACACGCCCACCCCTTGCACTTCCGCTGCCAGCGACAGTTTTGCGGCCGGTGAAATGCAGGCTCCCCAGCTGTCTGTCCCCCGTGCTCACTTCCCAGAGCTTCCTACGGATTCTCCAGTGCGATCCCTTCGCTCTGTATCCTGGACGTTCTTGTCACCGCAGCCCGCAGGGAGCCAGGGCTGGAGCATCTCCTGCCAAGGGTCCAGGCTGTCCGCAGGGATGACAGGACCTCGCAGGGGTGATAAAATGCACACTTGGAACGTTACTGTCTTCCCCAAACCCCAGCTCTGTGACCGCAGCAGAAGAACCCTCATAATAGCTGAGGCGCTGGACGCTTGGTGTTTTTCATGTAGCGAGTGGAAGCTTCCACAAACACGGGCGAGGCGAGGAGCAGGAATTGGGGGGATCACACTGGCATGGCAGGGCTGGTGCCTCTGCTGGCTGGAGGCCTCCTGGCCTGCAGAGCCTGACATGGCCCCTCCTCCCGCTCAGGGGCTCACCGCCTACCATGACATCTCCCTGGACAAGTGCTATGTTATCGAGCTCAACACCACCATCGTGCTGCCCCCCCGAAACTTCTGGGAGCTCCTCATGAATGTGAAGGTGAGCAGCACCCCTCACGGCATCTTGCCGCCCCCCCCCGGTGGGTGCCAGGCCTGGGGCAAGGGAGGTTCCTGCGTTGGGGGTGTTGCTGTCAGCTGGGCCCAGCACCCCAGGTTGGTCCTCCGTCCTCCATCTTCCTTCTCCCACATCCAGGTCAACGGCCCCCTTTTCTTCTCCTTATTGTGCTGTGGCTCCCTCTCTTGCGAAGAGTCCCGGGACCAGCTTCCTCAGCCCCCTAGGCCATGCCCCACGTGGCAGTGCAGGGAACCCCCCCCCCCCCGAGCAGCACTCCCCCTTGGGCGGGAGACCAGACTCCCCCACATGCAGCATTGGGGCGCAACCAGAAACTGCTTGGGAGCATTCAGAGGACGAGCCATGGAGGCCGTGGATGGGGGAGGTGGGCGGGCGGGGACCGCGAGTGAGCAGCACGGGGGCGAGGGGAACGTGGGGCGGGCAGGGGAGCGCGAGGCGGGAGAGCCCTGCTTGCTGACCCGGCGCTGCGGCTGCTGCCTTCGCAGAGAGGGACCTACCTCCCGCAGACGTACATCATCCAGGAGGAGATGGTGGTGACGGAGCACGTCAGCGACAAGGAGGCCCTGGGCTCCTTCATCTACCACCTGTGCAGTGGGAAGGACACCTACCGGCTGCGGCGCCGGGCCACCCGGAGGCGTGAGTGGCCGGCTCCACCCGTCTGGGCCCCTGCCCTGAGCTCTAGGTCCCGGCCATCGTCCAGCCCTGCCTGGCCTGGGAGCTGGAGACCAGCCGTCAGGGAGCTCAGATCGTAGCAGTAATAGCAGCTCATGGTAACGAAGCACTTCCCACGGGCCAGGCTCTGGTTCACGCTCTTTACGTCCTTCTAAGAGTGTGTAAGTTGTCGTCATCCTCATCGTTGTTCTTGCTGCCCCTTGAAAGATGAGGAAACGGAGGGACAGAGAGGTTAAGTAACGCCCCCAAGGTCACAGAGCGGGGAAGGTGGCAGAGCCGGGCAGTCTGGCTCCAGCTCTTGAGCTCTCTCACCCCGTCAGTGCACTGCCTCTGGGTGAGTCTGGGTGTCAACTCCTGAGCCACCCCCCTGCCCCCACCCTCAGGGTCCTGAGGTCCCGCTCAGGTTCCAAGGCTGGTAGCCTCTGTGGCCCAGCCAGCACCGGCCAGGACACAGTCCTCACTGAGATTCTCTCTTCCCTCCCAGGGATCAACAAGCGAGGGGCCAAGAACTGCAACGCCATCCGCCACTTCGAGAACACCTTCGTGGTGGAGACCCTCATCTGTGGGGTGGTGTGACGGCCTCCCCCTCCAGGCCCCACCCCTGCCCTCTTCCTTGTTTCTCTTCCGGCCACTCTGGCCCTCCTCCCTGCCCTCGCTTAGCTTGTACTTTGGACACCTTTCCATAGATGTGACGTGTCTCCTGGTTCCTTTCCAGCCCTGCCCGCCTCCCCGTACCAGAGCCGTGACCTCTCGAGGCCCCACCTCTTCTGAGCTCCCGGGTCTGGGGGACAGGAGGGCGCCCTGGGGTGGTTTCCGTGACCACCGTCCTGCAGTCAGGTCCGCTTGGGCCAGCCCACAGCTGCACTGGCAGCCCAGGGGAAGGGCTGGGCAGAGGGGCTGGGCTCAGGGGGGTCCTGGGCGAGGGGACAGGAAGGATGTGGTATGGGGTTCAGAAATGTCTGCACAGTTGGGAAAGTCCCAAAAGGCTTGTTCCTTGGACAGTCCTGTGTCCAGATTCCCAGATCTGGGCTAAGGATGGGGGAGTGTGCCCAGGGATGGGCCCACCCAGAGCACAAGGGAAGGTGGAGTCCTAGGGGCTCCCCCCAGGACTCCTGTCAGTGCCTTCAGCCCACCAGTGGGAGCCTGCAATGAGGGGTGAGGACAAGTCTGTCAAGCACAATCGTTCTCTGAGTGGAACCAAAGAAGGGAGGAGCCAGGATCCCCCTGGCCCCCCAGGAGCACAAGCATGGGGTCCTGCGGCCATGGCCACAGGCATGGAACAGAGGGGGGCCGCTCCCACCCTGTCGGCGGGCAGCCCTGCGGGGCTGAGCGCTGAGCAGAGCCGAGGGGGTGGGCTCGTTGCTTTCTCCAAGCTTGGAGCTGTTTTAGAAGATAATGTGGGGGAAAGGGAGAGCCACCTGGTACTTGTACACCCTGCCGCCTCCTCGTTCTGAGATTCCGTCCCCCTCGGCGTTGGGGGAACGCAGCCTTTTTTCCTCTTCCTTCTCACTTTTGCATGTTTTTACTGATCATTCAATATGCTAACCGTCCTCAGCCCTGAGCCTTGAAGAGGAGGTTCCGACGCCTCCGGTCAGACTTAGATGAAACTCTTAAATGCTTTGTATATTTTCTCAACTAGATCCCTTTTCAGAAGTGTCTGTAGAATAAAAATCTTTGACTTCTGACTTGGACTTGGGAGCAGCGGGGAGGGGTGGACGGGGTGGGGGGCAGAGGTGGGGCCGTGTCCCCTCAGTCCTCACACGTCGCTGAGCCAGGTGAATTCACATATTACAGGAAGGAGGAGGAAGGGGCTTGGAGACCGGAAATAACTTGCCCAAGGTCATGCTGCTTTCAAGTGCCCATAAACCATCCCGTTTAGTTCCGCACGGAAGATGACATCATTATTGCTTGTCCTTAAGTACAAGGACGATGTAGTGTTCTGCACAGTTTCGAGGCAATTAGTAACCATCCCAGTGGATCTGAGCTGAGGTTGGCATGAGTCACAGGGTCGCATTCTGCAGGGAAGGAGGCAGTGGGAGAGCCAGCCCAGAGCCTTGGCCAGCTGGACCCCGGAGGCAGGACCTGGGGCGAGTGTGGGTGCCTACGCCCTTGCGGCTGGTCTGGCTCACTAATCCTGTGAGGGACATAAATGACTCAGGTTAGTGCAGACACACCTTGTTCTCAAAGGCAGTCTTGCCCAGACGTCAGTCTACATGCAATGCAATCACAAAACGCCGATAGGATTTATTGTTTGACTTGACACAGTTCTTTTGGGAAAGTCAATGTGGGGAATGGTCTGGTAAATCCTCAGAAGGGGAAAGAACAGTCTCCAGGTTTTAAGCATCATAAACTACCATAATTAAGGAGTTACATGTAGCAAAGGAGGTCGATAGGACAATGGAGGGCCTGGAAATTGTGTTAAATATAAGGAAATTTAATGGGGTACGTATAGGTTCCTTTTAGCGGAACAGCTGGCTAGTCATTTTGACAAAAATTAACCTGGATCCTACTTCCCTGTCACGATATTAATTCTGGATAGATGAAAGTTTTTTCAGTATGAAATGAAGCCATAAAAGTACTTAAATGATTTGAAAGAACCTTAGAGGAGGGAAAACCTAGGCATGATACCCACCAGTTACGACTTGACTGTGGAAACCGAATTGATGTACAGCCAAACACCATGAAGTCACAAGATTTACAAGAGGGGCAAACTGGGCGAGATGTTTTTGAAACTGAGGACATAAAAAGGGCTATTTTCCTCAATATGCAACGTTCTTATAAATCATGAAACATGAACAACCCAATAGGTAAATAGGCAAAGACCATGAGCAGGCCGTGCAGAGCAAGGGAAATACAAGTGGATCATTGCTTAAACGTGTAAAGATGTGTAATTGCAGTTACATAGAAAATGCAAATCAAAATTAGGAAGACGTATGACTGCCAATACCTCTGATTTCCTCGTGGGCACCTCTCCATCTGCCGCTAGCAAACCACCACCCAGACTTAATGGCCTCACACAGCAGTTTACTATTTCTCCTGGTTCCCAGGGCTGGCTGAGTTTGGCCAGTTCTCCGGAGCTGCTCACTCCTGCTTAGCATTCAGCCGGGAGCTTGGTTGGGCTCCCCATCCAAGGTGCCCCTCCCTTCCCACGCCTCACTCAGCTCGGCTTCTAATCAATACCCTGGCCTGCCTTAGAGTTTGGCAACCAAGCCCCAAGCGAGAGGAAGCCAGAGGCTTCAGTCCTCTTAAGGCCTGGAATCCAAAGTCCCAGAATGTTCTTTCATTGCATTGATGGTCAAAGCAGGTCACAAAAGCAGCCCTGACTTAAGTGGAAGGGAAGTAGACTACCTCTAGATGGGGGGAGAAGCGTTCCGTGCTCAGGGATGCAGGGAACATATGCTCCCGTGTTCAGAGACACCCCCCGCCCACATCATTCCAGCCCCTCCCCTCTGTACCCCCTTCCCTCCATATCCTGTGAGGGACATTAAAGACACATCAATTCTTAGGTCTAAAGACAACCATGAAAATATGTCAATTTTCTTTATATTGATTAGCCAATCCAGGCCAATTAATAACGCCTCTTCTGAGTTTCTCTGCTTTGCTTTGTAATTCTATCACATACCTATGAACTCTAGCGTAGTTTGACTTGGATTTGAACATATAAAAATAGTCATAAAATACACGTCTTATTCTCTGACTTGTCTCCTCCCACAGCCTTTTATTTCTAAGATTCATCCATGTTAATGCCTATATTATTTAACTCATTTGTGTGGCCGTGTATCAATCTATTATGTGAATATGCAATTTAATTACCTACCCATCCTCCTAACAATGAGAATTTGGGTTCTTTCCAATTTCATACTGTTACAACAATACTTTAAAGAACATCTCTTTTACAAGGCGTCTGGTGCACCTGTCCAAGGGTTTCTCTTATTTACACCTGAAAGTGGAATATTGGGTCACAAATAAGCAAAAGTTCAACCCACAAAATTCTGCCATGTTGTTTTGTATAAGGAATCAAACCAATTTACATTCCCACCTGTGCAGCATAGGTGTTCTCCTTGTTCCGCATCCTTGCCAACACTTAATGTTAACAACCTTCAGAACCTTTTTTTTTTTTTTTGCCAGTGGACTGAGGGTAAAATGGTATTTCATGATGGTTTTCATTTTCGCCTTCCCGATTACTAGGAAAGTGGGACAAGTTTCATATGTGTATTAGACCCTCAAATTTCCTTTTCTATAAAATGCCTGTTTGTGTTCTTGAGGCACCTGAGTGGCTCAGTTGGTTAAGCGTCTGACTCTTGATTTCAGTTCAGGTCATGATCTCAGGGTTCTGGGATCAAGCGCCATGCTAAGCAGGGAGTCTGTTTGAAGATTCTCTCCCTCTGCCCCTCCCCTGCCCCATGCATGCAGTCTCTCTCACACACACACACACGAATAATTAAATCTGTAAAAATAGATAAAATGCCTTTTTTGTGTTCTTTGGCCTATTTTTCTATTGGATGCTTTGTTTTCTTCTTATTCACTTGTAGGTGATCTTTATGTATTTTGCCACTGGTGTATGGCAAATAACTTACCCAAATTTATGACTTGTCTTTCTCACTTTCTTTGTTGTTTCTTTGATAACAGAAACTATTGGTTTTAATGTAGTCAAATTCATCCATCTTTTTCTTTATGATTATGGCTTTTTGCATCTTGTTTCAGAAACCCTTCCTATCCCAACATTGAAGAGATACTATCTTATGTTTTCTTCTAATCCTCAAGGATTATTTTAGAATCTTTCTAATGTGTTGTATATTACATTTAAACATTCCCTGGAAATTATTCCCTGGTATGGTGTGAGGTAGGGATAACCATTTGTTCTGTTTTCATTGTTTTCCTTTCCCCACTGAGCTGCAGTGTGTGTCTACAATGATCAAGTTTCCATATGTGTAGGTCTGTTTCTGGGCTTTCTGCTCTGTCCTATTAGGTCTATCCTTTGGATCATAATCACACTTTTAAAAAGTCCAGATATGTGGTAGTGCAAGTCTCCTACCTTGATTTTCCCCAGCGCCATGCCTATTCTCAGCCCTTTGTTTTCATATGCATTTTAGAAACAATTTATCAAGTTCTGTGAAATGTTCTGTTCAGGTTTTAATGGACGTATATTGAATCTATATATCCACTTGAGGAGAATTGAGGTTGTTATGATACGAAGTGTCCTGATCCATGAACATGGCACTTTAAAAATTTATTTGGATCTTCAATTTCTTCCAATACAACTTTATACTTTTCTCAGAAGTCTTGCTGATCTTTCATTAGATTGATTCCTGAGTCTCATATTTGTAGTTACAGTAATTATACCTCTTTGTCCCTAATGTACAGAAATGTAATTTATTTTCGAGTATTGATCCAGTGAACTTGCCGAGCTGTCTTCCTTATTCTAAGACGTTATCTGAGGATTCTTTTGTATTTTCTACATAAGCCCTCTATTAGTTATGAATAGGTTTTGTTTCTCTCATTCAAATAATTAAAACATTTCTTTTTCTTATCCTGCCTCACTGAGTAGGAGCTCTGGTATCATGGTAATGGTCATAAATCTTATTTTTTCTTGATTCTTAAAGGGAATCCATCTTGAGCACTGTTTTAGCTATAGATATTGGGAGAATGCTCTTTTTGAAGTTAATTTAAGAAGTTGTCCTCAATTCCTAGTTTGCATTTTTAATCAGGATGTATGTTGAATTCTTTCATCAAATGTTTTTTTCTGCACTTACCAATATGATCATGTATTTTTCCTCTTTTAATTTGTTAATGTGGTGTATAACATTAATAACTGATTTAGGGATAATGTATTGTCCTGTTACTACACTATTGGATTCTGTTTGCTCATATTTCATTTAGGAGTTATTGATATATGTTTATTAGTAAGGCTGACCTGTAATTTTCCTTTCTCATGCTCTCCTTGTCAGGCTCTCATGTTAATGGATCACTGGTCTCATAGAATGAGTTGGGGAGATTGTTTTTATGGTTTTGTTTTGTTTCTGTTTAATAATACCCAGTCTTCTCAAGTGTGGACAAGCCCTCTTGTATCAATCATGGCAGTAAAATTGGTTTGACAAGAATCAAATTTTAAAATTCCAGAAATTTCACGGCTAGGATGTTACCACATGGATATACTCAAACAAGTATACAAAAAATATCTCTACAGGGTATTTATTATTGTAATAGCAAGAAACCGAAAGCAAAAGTCCCTCAACTGGGGACTTACTTTTTTAAAAAGTGCAGTGTTTTTTTTTTTTTATTATAAAGAATGAGGTAGATCTATTTGTGCTGAGGTGTGAAGTTCTCCAAGATCTATAATTAGGGTTAAACAGATGGCAGAGCCAGAATATATGTCCCATTAGTGAATTTTCTAAAAGATAGCTCTATGGATGTTCATATACTATTTCTGGAAGGATACTCAAAGCCAAGTAACACCAGTTACCTCTGGATAACAGGGACGGCAGGGAGGTGTAGGACTTTCTATTCTTCTATGTCATGAAGATATATTCTTTTTATAATCCAAGCGTGTGTGAGTGTATATACACACAGGCACACTCTGCAGCTGGGGGGGGGGCCTGCTGGTTGAGGAGATGCCCTCACTGTCAGCCAACTGCACACAGTCCCACCGTCTCCCCTCTGGCTCTCCAGGTCTGTCCCCCTCCTAGAAAGCAATCCCTGTATTAGGCCCAGGTCTGGCCTGAAGAAGAGAGTGGTTGGAAATGTTAAGTTGACACATATAGGAAGCTCTGTAACCTCGTGCAAGTGTTACTATGGAAACCAGAGCCTGGGCGGTCTCCATGGAAACCTTTCTCAGCCTTCTGCCTGAAGGAGTTACCACCCACTGGTGTTGAAGTCTTACTTCGCAGGGACCTCAGAGCTTCAATAAATGCTTAGGGAGAAAATGGTGGACAAGTCCCTGCCCACCCCAGGGATGTCAGGTGGGCTCTGGGCACCCCTCGCTGCCTGCCCAGGAAGGAGAATGAGTCCATCGCCAAGGGGGGCATAACACATATGACACCCGAGGAGTGTAGGCAGGGTCCCCAGAGTGGACATGGGGCCCATGTCTGGAGGGTGCGGGGCATCTGGACTCCTGTGCTGGCCGCTGGTGGGCTGTATGGCCGTGGAGGGCTGATGCCACCTCGGGGCTCTGGCCGGCCCCTCTGTAGAATTGCAGAGCTTGAACTAAGTCATTCCGAACATGGGTTGCATGTGACCTGGCAGCGTGGGGCTCAGAGGAGGGAGACCAGACAATGACCAGTCAGCCACCCTGGGGACTCATCTGAGCTTTGAAGAGCCATGAGGAGGAATGGCAGGCTGAGGGAAAAGGCAACGGGGAAGGGAAGTACACCCTCCAGGGGCCCGAGGACTCCCTGTGGTGCGATACAGCCCTTGGCCTTCCTGGGACCGAGTTCCTTAAGGGGTCCTGGGGCCTGGAAGGAGGCTCGAAGACCAGGACTTGGGGCTCCAGGGAGGGGCGGTGCTGCCCCAGGACAGTGGGTCTAGAGCACCGGTGACGCCCTGACGCTGCTGTCCACCACTGGCGTCTCATCCTCTCCACGTGCCACCCACGTTCCAGCAACAGAGCTGGAGACACCGGAGCAGATGAAGGTCATGGTGCCAGCCTTCCACCCCAGAGACATAGAGTCCTGTCGCTGGAAGCTGACACGTCCTGTCTGGGCCGGCCCTGCAGGAGGACTGCTGAGAAGAGGGATGGCAGGGAGGAAATGGGGCGGGGGCTGTGACTTTGACCAGCACCTTGTCCAGCACTCACTGAGCAGGGGCCCACTAGGTCCAAGTGTATGCCTAGGGCTTTCACTGATTTATTTTGCTCATTTCTTGCATGATCCCTGGGTGAGTATGAATTCCACAGCCAAAAACCTTTTTGCAGGCAAAAGGTTTGCAAAAAGGTATTATGATTTTCCTATAATAATCTATTTTTGGTTTTTTGTTTGTTTTGTTTTTTTGAAGATTTTATGCATTTATTTGAGACAGAGAGAGAGAGAGAGCACAAGCAGGAGGAGGGGCAGCGGCAGAGGGAGAAGCAGGCTCCCCGCTGAGCCGGGAGCCCGATGTGGGACTCCATCCCAGGACCCTGGGATCACAACCTGAGCCGACTAAGCCACCCAGGCACCCCTATAATTATTTTGTACAACAATCTCCTTTTCAAATCCCCATTCATCCTGGTGGCAGAAGATGTAATTTTGGTCATTTGGGGTAAACTCGGCCATTATTTCACTTTCAATGAAGGGTTCGCCGTTTCAGTAAATATTAATTTTGCCCCCCCCACACACACACAGAGGGCCCAGCTTTAGAACCTTGTTCCTGTATTTGGGGTCTTCCCACCAACACAATCTGATGGAAACAGAGGCTCTCTCCTTGTATAATTGCTAGAAATGCGCTGGATGGGAACAGCGAAGATCACATCAGCCAGCATCTGTGGGCAGGGAGGTGGTGGCATCGTCTCCATGGTCCCATTGCCTGCTTTCAACCATGGATACCGTGTCGCCTCACAATTACTGATTACTGCAGCAGTTTCCCCAGCCTTCCCGGGATTCTCTGAGCCACCCAGCCCCCTGTCGATAAATCCCTTTCTGCTCAATTAGCCAGAATTCTTCCTGCTGCTTGTGTCCCAGCAAGAGAGCCTTGCAGGATATTATCTGAAAACAACTTCATTCTTTCTTCCCCACTTCCTTTTCAAGCCTGCTCAGTGGGGTTTGTTCTCCCCCTCACCTTGGGTGAAATCTAAGGATGATTTCTTGTTTTTTGGGGTCAATCCTAGAGAAGAAAAATTCCTTGGGTCACTTTTACAACAAAAATTCGATTTCGGTAATTACAGAGTTTAGTTATGAAAAATAACCCAGATTCTAAAGTTCATTTGAAGCAGAAGCCATTCCCCTCCACCATCTGAAAATTGCGCCCCGTGGGCAGCCTGCAGCGGGCGAAGGAGATCTTGGCCAGCCTCTTCTCTTCTCCCCTGCCTGCTGCTCCCACGCTCCCCCTCCCTCACAGGCTGCTGGGGCGGGGAGGGGGGCTTGGCGCAGCAGCACCTGTGTTGGCGGGTACCTGTGGGAGTCTTTGACCCCACCCCCATCCTCACCTCTCACTGCATCTCAGGGCAGGTGAACGCACTGCTGGCTCAGATCTCCTTGGGCTGGAGCTAAGCAACCCAGACCAGCTACCGGAACATTCCCACATCCTTTGTTGCCAGCGGCTCCCAGAGCGTGGGCCTTTCCTGGCACAGCCAACCCTCCTGGCTCTTTGCTCCCAGCAGACAGCTCTAGCCACAGCCTGTCACCAAAGCTTCCTCAGGATCCTCTCGCACCCTGGGTTCTCGCGCCGCCCCCCGCCCCCAAACACGAGGGCACACGTATCAAGCTCTCCAGCAGTCAAAAGACAGAAGCATGGCTCATGGGATTCTGATCGTTCTCTCCCTAGAAATGTTCTGCCCTGTTAGCAAGCTGGAGTGGGGGATGCGCACAAGTTGGTTTGGGGTCACCTCCTTGGCAAGTCCTTTATTTCGGTATGTGCGCCAGTGGGCACAATCCTTCTCTTTTCTCAGATCCCCAAGGACCACTAACAGGTCTCCCTGGAGCTAACGTTGCGTGATGGGGGGGGCGGGCAGGAGGACCCAGGTCCCCCTCCAGGACCTCACTTAACCGCTCTGACTTCTTTTTCTCTCAGCCTGTGGGGCCTTCATGGACATTTGAATGGCAGGTGTAGGGAGGGGGAGGCTCAGGCCTTGCAGGCTCCCCTGGGGGCATCCCAGGCAGGTCTCTAGCTGAGGAGGGCTGGAGCTGTGGATCTGAACTGACGCCAGCTCTTTGCACCCCCCGCCGGGCTGGGCTGGGAATTCAGGGAGCACATGAGGAAGAATGTTCTGATGCCCCAGGCTCCTGGAAACTGAGAACCAAACTGCATCCCAGACATGAAAGGAAGTCTGCGCAGTCTCATCTCCGGGAGGACGCTCAGAGGTCCGGATGACGCCCTACATGTCAACACTGGCCATACAGCCCTGGGCGATGGCCATAAGAGAGCGGACCCTGCGCCCCCGGAACTGGGTTTGAACCCACTGCCACCACTTACTGGCTGTGTGATGGCTTTGGTTCTCTGTTGCCACATAAATAAACACTGCAAAACCTGTGGCTGCAATTAGCAAGCATTTGCTCAAGGTTTTACAGTTTGGGCAGGGCTCTGTGGGGACAGCTTGTCTCGCCTTATTGTCGTCAGCTGAGTGGGCTTTATGGCGGCAAGAAGATCTGCTAAGAGAGCTTCACAGCAGCTCGGAGCACGGCTGGGCCAGTCGATTTCCTCCAAATGGGCCTCTGCACGTGACCGCCTGGGCTTCCCCACATCTCAGGGGCTGGGTTCCAACCGGGAGGAAGCAGAAGCTTCCAGGCCTTCTTAACACCTGGGTTTGAGGCCCCCGGCACACCATTTTTTCATTCTATTGGTCACAGCAGTTCTGGGCAGAAAGAGGGGACATGAGCTCCGCCTCCTGAGGGGAGGGGAGGTGTGCACGGACAGGGAGGGGTGCAACTGTTCGGGGAGTCTTCAGGTGGCGGCCACGGTGGTAACAGTGAACCTGAGCAAGCTACTTAAGCTCTCCTCGTCTCAGTTTCCCCTTCTGTAAACTGAGGATAACAATATCTATCCCCACTTGGCTGTCGATGGGATTAAAGAAGCTCTCGGTTGAGCTCATAACAGTTGGAAGAATGTCTAAGAACAGCTGGGAGCTCCAAAGAGCTAGAGGAGTATGAGGCAATCCTGCACACACACAACATCCGGGGGATGGTGGCAAAGGTTCCCATAGTCCTTTGGGCATCTGCCTCTGACATCTCTCCCTGTCTCCTTCCTGCCTCTAGTGTCCTCACCCGAGATTCCCCGCCCCCCCCTCAACCCCTTCATTCCCTTCTCCCTGGAGACGTGCCAGCAAAGGGCCCGCAGGTCAGGGCTTTGCTCCTGGAGTGTCTTAGGCCCCACCAGATGGGGCGTTGAGGGTATCCATTTCCACGGTCTGGGACGCACCCCCCATCCTGCCGGTCGATGCTGCTAACGTTGCCTCCGCCCACAGACGTGAAGCTATTCCCACCGGCTCCCACTACCTGGGAGTGATTTATGGTTATAAACTGGAGCTGACCTCCTGGGGGCCTCCAATCTTCCCTCGGTGGTAAAATAGCTTTGTAGGGAAAGGGTGAGGTGGGAGAAGAGAAAGAAGTGGGGACACCCGGCTTTGAAGAGGACCAGCCCTGACCTCACCCTCTGCCAGGGCAGCTGCGCAAAGGCGAAAGTTCACAGTTCATCCGCGTCCCCAGGCCGCCACAGGCTCCAGGTTCCAGTGTGCGGGAGCCCTGGCTACGACTTTCTGTGGGAAGCAGGGGGCGCAGGGACCCATCCCGGGGGACCCTCAGGCCTCTCTGGACTGAGGGTGTTGGAAGCAGGGGGCAGCGATGTGACGGAAATTAGGGAATTGTAATTTGGAAATGGGGCAGCCCTAACCAGTCCGGGGAGCAAAAGTCCTTTCTTCCCATTTCACAAGAGACTGAAAAACCTGATTCTCTGGGTGTTCAGAACTGTCCAGCTGAGGAGGGCAGGGCAGGCGGGGGCTGTGGAGACTGGGGGACTTGTTGTCTGGGGGTAGAGGGGGCGAGGTGCATCCTGTTTCAGCAGTGCCCCCTTCTCCCAGGTGTCACGGGACGTCCTAGCCCCTGACAACCCAGGTGTGCCCACCCTCCATGCCCACTGTGTGGATGGAGCCCCCGTGCCCACCCAGGTCGTTCCTGCCCCACGAGAACCCCTCACGACAGAGCTGCCCCACACAGCCTGCCTGGCTGGCTCCAGAGACCCCCAGCAGGCCTGAGCTCCCCATTCTAGCCCATGGTTACCCAGGAGACTGCTGTCGCCGAGGATCCCCGGGCCAGACTTTGCTGAGCAGAGATTGTGCCTCTGAGACCAGGAAAGTTTCCAGTTGGAGCTTCTCCGACTCTGTCTTTGTGTTGTTGCCTGTTGTCGTCGGTAATAAAACTTGCATTTACCAGAACTGGGGCAAACCCTAGGTGGAAAGAACAGTATTTTGGTGACTTGTACCGAGTCCCAGGGCTTGGGTGGCCCTCCTCGGGTGGCTTGGAGCCCAGGGAATTCGACGCCCTGGATTAGGAGAGCTGTCTTCCACCAGTTTCGTAGGGTGGCCATGTGCCGGGGTTGTGGGGGGAGCAAGGGAACCAGGTGAAAACATTCCGCACTGCTTGTCCTCGGGAGGCTGGAGCCATGAGGAAACCCCACCACTACCTCCACTCCTGTCTCCTCACAGAGAGAGTCGTCGGTTTTCCTAGCGGTTAAGAGAAGTTTCTTGGCACACCATTCAGCTTACCCCGGCTACAGGCTGGGCTGGAAGCAAAAACGAAATGTGAGGAGGTTATATCAGTTGTTCATTCAACAAATGGTTTGGAGCCCTACTGTGTGCTGGGCGCTGTCCGGGGAATGGGGACAGACGAGCAGGACACTGGCCGTGCCCTCTGGGAGCACACAGACCTGCCAGCCAGCCTCCTGGCCCGGGCACACCGCCACTTAGCCCGAGACACAAACACAAGCTTCCGGGCTCCGCGGAGAGCCCGCAGTGTGGCGGCCCCAGGCACAGGTGTGGGCGTGGTGGGTGAACAAGAACAGGGCTTGTCCTTCCAGAGCGCATGTCTAGTGGGACAGAACAAACAGGAAGTGATGGGACAGTGTGCCGTGTTGTGAGGGGGAGCCTGGGATGTTGCGGGGGGGAGTTATGTGTTGGGTTCATATTAAATGTCATCCAGTGCCATCGAGGCTCAATGTCTCATTGTGTTGTGACTCCCCCGTATCCCTCTTTTCACCGCTCTTTTTGACCTTGGCCGACTCCCATCAGACTACAGAAGCCTTGATCATCCTGCACAGGGAGATGGTGACCGAGCCCCCCCACACACAGCCACCAAGGGCCACCCTCTCCTCACCCGGCTTTGAGGCCAACGGATGGAACCCAGCTCCTTGGGTTTCGTGACTTCTGGCTCCGGCACAGAGAGGAGGCTGGGGTTTGAGCAGGATATGGTGACCTGAGCAGAGCACATGGTGAGAACAAATCCTCCCTCCTCCCTTCAGCTGTGGGCCGGGGCTGAGCAGATCCTGGTTCTTTCCAGATGTTCTGCCATCCATCTGCTTCCCAACCCTCCAAATCCTTTGGCAAAATTTCAAACCAGCTGTTTATCTTTGTATCTCCACCACCACGCCCAAGTGCTCTGTTTTCGAATTTCTCTACTACGGTCAAGAAAACAAGCGTCGGAAGAGTTCACGCCTTCTTTCAGCTTAATGCAATGTTTGCTGAGCAACCTTTTTAAGACCGCTCTGGATCCCACAGAGAGGAGCTCATTCTGCCTTTTCTTGTTGTGGGAGCCAAGGACTTGGTTCTCACTAGAGACAGCGGGCCTTCCCTCAGACCGGTGACTGCCCCAGCCCCGGTTATCTCTTTGTGCAAACGGCAGTCAAGCCTGGTCTCCGCTTCAGTTGGAGGCTGGAGCCTCGCTGGTCTGGAAAAGGACAGTGGTCGCTCTAGCTTTATCCCACCCCACACTCTCAAGTCCCCTCCGCATCAGACACGCCCGTGTGCTACTTTGGACCCCTCTCACTTATCTTTGGGCCATTGGCCACCAGCCCCAGCCACCACGGAGACCACCGCCTGTGTATGCACGTGGACCGGCTTCACCCACACACAACCCAGGCCCTCTGGCCCAGGCTGTGCACTTCTCGCCTCTGGGGTTTCCCTGGACATTAGGGCACCACACCCACGCTAGCTTAGCCTGAAGTCCAAGCAGTGAGCAACTGCAAGGGGACCAACGTGGGAGGGAGCCCGTGGACAAATTCCTCTCATTTTCTCCTCTGAAGGACTGTGCTGAGGACCAGTGATTAATACAGCTTCTCAGAGGAGGGTCCCACAAGACTGAGCCCCCAGCTGGGTTTGTTCCCAAGCCACGGCCAGCTCCGTGGACCTGGCTTGTCCTTCAGCACTCCCCTTTCCCTTTCTCCTGCTCCCTGGGGTCACCCTTCCTAACACAGGAGTGTCACTTGAGCCTTTACTTCCTGCCTTGCTGTCCAAGGAACCCAAACCAAGTCCTCTTGATTTCCCTTCCAGAATTCCTCTTCCATTCCCCTGGATGCTCTTGGTGCCACAAGGGGTTTCCCACTTGCCCCCGCTGAGATGGGCACATGACCTAGGCTGGCTGATCACCCCTCAGCCCCCTGGCCACAGAAATGGGCTCAAGAATAGCCATGTGACCCCCTCTGCATTTTCCCAGGACACCAGCAGCCTCGTGCACTAACGAAGTCATTGCCTCCCTTCTCTGCCTGCGATGGGTTCGTTGTCTTTCAGCCCAGACCAGCTGGACTCCAGCTCCCAGGAAGCCCTTCTTCCTCAGCTCTGCTGCTTCATTCAGGGACATCCAGAATCGCCACCGCCCCGGGCTCTCCAGCCCCCTGGCCGCAGTCAGCAGGTGCCACCTTGCTCTCTCACCCGGTTGTTGGAATCCACCGCTGTCCCGCAGGTGGGCGTGGGACCATTCCTGGGGGGGCGGGCACTCCTCTGCAGCCACCCAGAGAGGATTAATGGGCCAAAATGCAGAGGGCAGTGCTTCTACTTAGAAAAAGTCCAGGCCGTTCAACACGAGGTGAACACACTGTCCAGGTTCGCCCAAGACTCGCCCAGCTTCTGCACTGAGCGTCCTGCGTCCCAGGAAACCCCCATCAGGGACAGACTGGCACAGCTGGTCACCCTGCCCGACGGGCGGGAGCGTGTGAAGGGTGCTCCTTCTAAAGTGAGGGCAGCCCGATGCCGTTCAGTTGTTCACGTGACACAATTTATTGAGCTCCTACTCTCGGTCTGCACGCGGCTCAGTCTTGGGAATCCAGGTATGAATAAGACCAGGTTTCTGCTCTCACGAGCTTATGGTTCTGCGTCGAGGTCAGGAAATGTCTTCTGCAAAGAGCCCCACTGGAAATATTTGTGGCTCTGCAGACCCTACAGTCTCTGTCGTAACTACTCGGCTCTGTGGTTGTAGCTCGTAAGCGGCCACAGAGACTACAAATGGGAGTGACTTCCAGCAAGACCGCAGGTAGCGGCCCCAGGCTTAGGGGCAGGGACAGATGCACTGAGCCTCAGAATGCCTGTCAGGCCCCTGCTGAAGGCAGCAGCTCCATAGGTGACCGTGTCACGCACCGCGTGGCCCCATGGCGCCCCTGCCGTAGTTGACTGGATCAGCAGTGAGCGCCTGACCCACAGGCGCCCGGGCCTCAGAAAGCCGGCGATCGACACAGGTGGACGGGCCAGCAGAGAGAGGGGCCGCTAGGAGGGGTGGGGCTGGCAGGAGACAGAGCTGAAAGGCTGGAAGGGGAGAGCGGAGTCAGTAAACATTCTGGAAACTTCCAGCCCTCCCAAGAACTGAGCCCTGTTCCAGGCCCCATGAGGCCCGCCCAGGGAGGTCTTGCTGTGGGTCTGTCCCGGCCTTGCAGAGGAGCTGAGAGTCCTGTTGTCTTTATTTCCACATACATCTTTACAATGAAGCAGCTTGCTTTCCTGCCTTCCCGGCTTCCTTATTCAACAACACAGTAATTTTTAGTCAATTTATAAAATTGTGTAGTTACCATCATCATCTGTTTTTCTTGAAGTAATCTGAGTGAGTTCCCTGCAACCAAAGACCCTCACGCACCTCAATTCCATGTGAGAAGCCAGAATACCGTGAGGACATAGAGGAAGGGCCTCACTGGGGCTTAGGGGTCAGGGAAGGCTTTCCAGAGAGATGTATGTCGAAGCCGAGGCCTGAGGACAGTGAGAATGGCCTGGAGATGTGGGGAAGCGGGAGATTCCCGTCACCTCCTTTACCCTCAGGTGGCAGCCGCCAGGTGCCACACCTGGACCAGGCAGCCCCTACGCTGGTCATAGTGGAGCCAGAACACTTCACCAGATGCCGCTCACAAGCACCCAGTGAACTCGGAGCAGCCTCCCTGTTCCTACACATCCCCCTGGGGAGACCATTCCGGTCTCTGTGGACAGGGCCCTTGGAGGTGTCCCCAGCCCCCACATCAGGCTTCTGCCTCCTGGACCCCAGGAAAGGGAAGAATCTGTGCCTCCCCCTGGGGGTAATCTATGGCCACCCCAGAGGGTTTCCATCCAAGAAAAGACCCTAATCGGTGTTTCCCAAGGATTATCAAAAAGGGCTTACCCTTGTAGCTCTGAGGCTTGTGGAAAGGGTCTGTCCATATGACACCCCCTTCCTATCCTCCATCAGAGAGGGAATCTCCTAGTCTCACTTGCACCCTGGGGGGCCCCCCCATCCCCTCTCCCCACAACCAGCCTTTGTCCTTCTGGAGCAGGAAACCTCATTCCCCAACAGGAGGGCTCTTCGTTGCCCGCAAGAGAAACCAGCGTGAGCTAACCCAAGAAAATAAGAGGAGCTCCAAGTTGCAGAGGAGTTGCTGAGGGCACCCCTGCAGGTGACTGCAGCCACCTGGGGCCTCCCTCGACTTCCCTCCAGGAGAGAGAACGGATGGTAGTGTGATGCTGGGGGTGATCCCCAGCCCTGGGCCCTTGGGTCGCTCAGCCATGGCGGGGAAGCAGGCATTAGCCCAGACACTGTCCCTAGGGCAATGCCACCCCCATCTGCTTCCATAGCCCACCAGAAGAGTCTGGATTTGCTTCACCTACCCAGACCTGGGTTTCTCCAGGAACCCTGGGCACATGCCATCCGGGCCCAAAACTAAGGCGACCCTGAATATGAGGGATCTCCCACTTGGCCATTAAGAAGATGCGCACACAGTTTGCTTGGGGGGCGCAGTTGGTGAAGCGTCTGCCTTCAGCTCAGGTCATGATCTCGGGGTCCTGGGATCGAGCCCCGTGTTGGGCTCCACACTCAGCAGGAAGTCTGCTTGTCCCCCTCTCTCTGCTCCTCCCTCTGCTCATGCTCTCTCGCTCTCAAATAAATAAATAAAATCTTTTTCTTTAAAAAAAAAAAAGAAGAAGCACACACAAAAGAAATTATTTTTCCAAATGAGAAGATGCAACTTGAATATACTATGAGGCTATGCATGCAACTGTTTAAATGTCTCTTGTAGTAGTTCATGTGTGTGTGTTTGTAAATATCGATTTGAGGGGCGCCTGGGTGGCGCAGTTGTTAAGCGTCTGCCTTCGGCTCAGGGCGTGGTCCCGGCGTTCCGGGATCGAGCCCCACATCAGGCTTCTCCGCTAGGAGCCTACTTCTTCCTCTCCCACTCCCCTGCTTGTGTTCCCTCTCGCTGGCTATCTCTCTCTGTCTAATAAGTAAATAAATCTTTAAAAAAATATATCTATTTGAATTCCATAGGAGGTAAATAATAAATACATTAATTTGGAAATGTTGCTTGTTTCTACTTTCACATTTTATGGGACATTTCTATCTCAACTTTTCACCAGGGTCTCCGAGGTCTACGTCTTCGTCATCCCTGGGACCACAGTTTAAGTCACCAGGGACTTGCAGGGCCTACGACCTCCCCTCAAGTCTCAGTTACTCAAATTCGGCACTTTTTGAATCCCTATGTGACGCTATCACCAGAAATTTTATCCCAAGGCACAGGTGCCCTTTCCCATGTTGGGGGCTTACGGTTGTTCTTTGAACTTCAAGAGAAGTGGGACTTTATTTGTAAGTGGTGATATGAGACTTACCAGTCACCCCAGCATTACTATCACCTCTACCACGGGCGGCCAAGGCTCCCTCACCCAGCTGGGATGAAGGGCTTGGGCCAGGACCCTGGCTTTCTGTTATCTTCAGCAGGTGCTATGGGCACCCCAGATCCAGGGGGAGCCAAGCCTCCAATCGCCCCTACTTTGTAGGAAGGGCTGGGGCCACGGTGGCGTCTGCAGCTGTCAATCCCCAGGTATTTGAGGGCTCTGCTGTGTGCCCAGCCTGAACCAGGCACACGGGAATGGAAAGAAGATGTGAGCCCTCGCTGTGACAAGTAGGAAGGACCATCTCTATTTAGAACTCCTCGCCTGGTGCAGAGTGCCATGGAGGGCCAAACAGGGCGGAACAGACAGGGAGAGAGTAAGTCTGTTCCCCCCAGGGGCCGATCGGCCGGAGGCTAGCAGGTGGGCTTGCGCTAACCTCTGCTGGGGAGCAGAGGGGTCACCCTGGGATGGTGCAGGATCTGTGAGGAACCCGAGGGGATTGGGGAGGACGGGCCAGGGCTCAGAGACCCAGAGTGCTGCCCAGGAAAGAGTATTTCTTTCCCTGGGAATCAGAAAGCAGGGGTCACTCGTGCCTCCGTTTTATGTTTCCACACCTGTGAAGCAGTTCGCTTTGAAGGCAAGTCCTGGACACACCTATAGCTGGCCCCAAGTTCTCAGCTTTATGGGGTCATCCTCCCTTTACTCTCCAAACAGAAGGGTTTGTGATTTCATCCCACGTCAGTGGGACCCTGGCACTCCCCACCACAGTTCTAGAAGTCTCAGGGGAAACTGTATGATTCTCCATCTTAACCCTGGTCCTACAAGTCTGTGGGTCTGACCCCACATGAGAAATCTCCCTGCTTCCTTTGTCCCATAAAGGACAACTGTCACAAGGCTGCTGAGTGTGGGGGACTTTATGGAAAGCCAAGCATAGTGGAGACAGATTATAATGCACAGAAATTTAAAATGCACCTGAGCCCCATCCTCTGACAAGGGACCTCTCACTTGCCTCGTGCAGCCCCCTCTCCAGGTTTGCTGATTCCAGATGCCCCACAGCCTTGGGAATCAGCACAGCACCTCACTTGTGCAGGCTTTTTGTCACAACTTTAAATGCTAAATGTTGGGGGGTGGGGGAGGAAAGGATATCCCTAAAAGTGTCTCCCCTTTGCTCTCTTGTTGGAATTACAGCTTTCTCCCAGTTTCACTGTAAATATCCCAAGACAGAAAAACCATATGGCCAAGCACTTATATGAGGAGCAATGACTCTTAGGAGCAGACGATGAAGGAGGACAGATGGCCTGGGTTGAGTGGGGAGCAGTGAGCAGGGGAAGGGGGCACTGGAGGAGGGAGTGAGGAGTAGGGAAACAATTCACCATCCTGCCAAAGACTGGATCGCTGGCATGCTTTACGGCGTGACAATAATGTGCCCCTAAACTTTTACATACGTCTAGGCAAGGTCATCCCCTGAGAGTGGAACTCATTACATCAACACATTGGAGGAACAGTAATAAAAATAAAACATCGTACACAGCATGATGATAGTGATGTAGCTGGTATGACTCACTTCACCGACTTAGATCACAAATAGGTTTACCCTTTTTTTTTTCTTGTCCAAATTCACTGGGCAGGGGGTGGCCCCAATGTCCCCAAACCCAAGGGACCTCCTTAGCCCAAAGAAGCAGGGTCCCAAGAGCCCACGGCTACTGTTGCCCCCTGCTGTCACTAGGTGTCACTGTTGAAGCTCGCTCGCACAGAGGATGCCGCTGCCCCAAGCCTGGGATGCCCTTGGTGATCTCGTTTCAGGTTTGTTTATGGCTCTTTAAGGCCCCTCCCCCCCCCCCCCCCCCCCAGCCATCATTTCCTAAATCACCATCCTGGGGGCAGGGTGGTTGGGTGGAAAGGGACCTCACGCATCAGCCACATGCCACGCAGGCCTCAGACCTCCCCCTTTGAAATGAGAACAGCATGCCAGCCTCCCCCCTTTACTCAACGTGATTTATTCGAGGGCCTCACTGTTCTTCCCAGCCACGGCTCCTTGGGTCACCCCTAGCACACCTGAACAGGTATGTCTGACTCTGCCTCTCAGAGATCAGGGGTGCGGATATGGGGGTGTCCTTGCTATCAGAACTCCCCCAGAGAGCCCCACCCTACAATGCTGCACACCAGCCAGGGCATTCCGGCGTCTGCTAAGCCCCACTGCCCACAACCCCAAGAGGAAAAGGATGGCACTCCGATGGCCCACATTTGCATAACCAAGAGGGCACACAAGTGACCCTTCTCCAGAGCGAGAACATCTGTTTCCAGGTATTCTGCCTAAACCAGGAGTCCTTAACATGAAGGTCAGGCGTCACACTCAGAGGAGTCATGAACTGGCTGGGGAAAACCATTACACACTTATTTTCACTAATTGCTAATTGAAATTAGCATTTCCTTCCATCGTGCGAGCAGGCATCACACCACAGTCGTGTCGACGGTCCCCGGGACTTTGCCGCCAACAGAAGTCACAACCAGTTTCACACCACTCACATCACACAGTTGCTGCAGAAATCTCAAAATATTATCTCAGCTCAGCCCATCACAAATTCAAAATTCTGATAGCTATTAAGCATGGTACCAGACCTTCCTATGCAAGGCCTGAATACAGAAGCACGCTGTGGCCATAGCACAATTTTTAAATTTCGGTAACTGTTATTTCAATACATTAGGTTTCTTTCGTGATTCTACACATTTTACATTATGCATTTAAAACTGCTAGACTGGGGGCCCCTGGATGGCTTAGTCGGTTGAGTATCCGACTCTTGATTTGTCTCGGGTCGTGATGTCAGGGTCGTGGGATCAAGCCCCGCATCGGGATCCGCATTGAGTGGGAAGCCTGCTTGAGATGCTTTCTCTCCGTCTCCCTCTGCTCCTCCCCCTGCTTGCGTGCTCCCTCGCTCTCTCTCAAATAAATAAATAAATCTTCAAAAAGAAGTAATAAAACTGCTATTCTGGAGAAAGCCCACAAGCCTCTCCAGACTGCAGGAGGAACCCATGGTACAAAATTGATTGGAGACGTATGACCTACACTGACAGCAACTGGCCACCACTTCCTCTTTTTTTTAAAAAAGAACTTAACCACAATCCTAATTCTAATTCAATTCTAATTAGAAGTAATTTCAATTCTAATTCTAAATAAATTCTATTTATTGAGCCCTCGCCAGTGCCAGGCACTTCGCATGGGTTGCTGCATCCTGGGCAGAGCTGAAGTATGGCACACTGCGTGGGGTCACCCGGCCACGGACACACGTGGTCAGGGCTGGAGCCAGGAGTTAGCCTTGACCTTTTGACCCAGCTCTTGAGCTCTCCTCATTCTCAGTCTGGCTGTCACCACGGTCTTGGGAGCCCGGGTTGAGTGTAGCTCAGGGCCATGGCCAGCTCCGGCCAAGGTGGGGAGGTGGTCTCAGGGAGTCCAGGGCTCGGCCCATGGGGGTGGCCGTGGCCGGCTTTGATCCCACAGACACCAAGCAACCTTCAGTCCCCCAGGGTCACCCTGGCTCCCTGCCTCTTGCAGGCTTGGATAAGCCTGACTGGGACCCCGGTGACAGCCTTGAGGGGGAACAGAGCCCACACTGTGACAACCACACACTCCTTGGCTGACAGCCAGCTGCCGGCTGCTAAGCCTCCCATCCCTGCTTGCACGTCTGCTCATGATGGGCATCGCACGACTTTCCATCATTTAATACAGATTTTCTGGGTCACACATGCCCTCTGCCATCCTTCTGACCCTCTCTCGTCTCCCTTCCTCCTTCCTCCCTTTCTGGGCTTTCCCAAATACTTTCCTTTCTGCAGGGGATTTTGGTAAATAACACTTTCTCGATCTCAAAAACAACTCTTTGGTACGTTGGGTCCCGTCTTAGTTCCGGCTGCTGTGACCTAACACCATAGGCTGGGGGCTCCAAAAACAAGCATTCATTTCTCCACAGGTCTGGAGGCTAGAAATCCAAGAGCAGGGCGCCAGCATGGTCGGGTTCTGTGGAGACCCCCTGTCTCTTCCCGGACTAGGATTGCTCGCTGTGTCCTCATGTGGCAGGAGGGGCAAGTTGCTCTCTGGGGTCTCTTTCATCGGCTTCTAAGGGCCCCACCCTCACGACCTAGTCACCTCCCAAAGGCCCCACCTCCTAAAATACCATCCTATTGGAGGCAAGGATTTCAACATATGAATTCTGGGGCGGGGGCGGGGGCGGGGGTGCGGACACAAACATTCAGTCCGTAACAGGCCCCAAGTCCCCTACCTGAGGGAGGTGGGAGCCCTGGGGAGATGATGTGCACACCCCTTGGAATCAAACCACTCATTCACGTCACTGAGTCACTGACGCTGCGGCCTTCTCGGCTGATCTCCGGCATCATCCAGTTCCCAAAGCCGAGGACCATCGGTTGGGCACGGAAAGCCCACTTCGCAGGCCCACCGCCCTCGGCCTGCCCCCTCGGGGTGGGGCCCCACCCTGAACGCACTCCATGCCCTTGGAAACTCTCCAAGGCACTTCAAGGCAAAGACGCTGGGTCTGACTTCTCTAAAGGCCCCCCACTTGGGCACCAAGGTCCCCGGCTCTCTCTGCTCCCAGGGACTTTCTCCATCTGCCCATTTTGCTTTCCTTCCTAGAATGAGGCCACTCACTCTGCCCTCTGTGGCTTCCCACCCTGACTCAGACTCGGCCTCTCTACCTCTCGGGGCCAGCCACATACGCAGCCCCAACCCCTCCTCCCGGAGTAGGCCCAGCCGAGTGGCGTGAGCTGCTGACCCAGCGTTCTGCCTGCTCTCCTCCGGGTGGACCGCGTGGGGTGCACCCAGGCCCCCTTCAAGGAGGACTCGCTGCCCAGCTGCTCCGAGGCCCTCAGTGCAGGGAGTCCATTTTTCGGCTGGGTTCTCCTCCCCAGGTATTCCCGGGTCTCCTCCTGCCAAGTTCCCCGCATGCTTCCTGACTGGGCCTTTCTGCCACGGCCCGCTCGGCGGCACTGGGTTCCCGTCTGTGAGAGCTCGGCTCCGCGGCCTCAAGTCCATGCCTAAGGCTACGGAAACCGGAGGAAAAGCACCGCAAAGGGGCCCGTATCTGCCCCCGGAGGTGGCCACACCCAGAGCCCGGAGCCCAGCAGCCCTTGCGGAGGGCGAGGTCTCCCCGCCGACCCGGTGCCAGGCTTCTAGTTCATAAGGCCTCCCTGCCCTGCGGGGAAACCCCAGCACCCACTGACAGAGCTGCGGTTTGACCCCGAACCTCCCACACGATCCCTGGGTTCCTGGACACAGTCTGCTCCCCAAGTCAGAACGCACCACCCCTGAGAAGCGGCTTGGAGCCTGGGGTCTTTGATCCCGGGACCATGTGCCTTTAGCCCAGTCCGGCCTCATGCCTGCGCATCGCTCCTGAGCCCGCGTGGCCTCCACCGGACGCACACAGGGCTGTGGCCGTCACCGGGCCGGAAGCACCGCCCAAGCTGTCCCTAGAGAAGAGGTCTCTCACCGGGGGGCGCGCTTTGTGGGGTTGGCGTGACTGTCGGCGCCCCCCGGAACCCCGACTCGACGGCTTCCCCCCACACGGAGCGTCGTGGTGGCGTTTGCTCCAGCGACGGCCCCCAGAACAAAGGCTGTCTGAGGCCTCCAGGTGAACTCGGGGCCCCTCCAGCAAAGCAGGCTTTGAAGTGACAGCGCTTCACATCTGCTTCCAAGACTTCAAAGTGCAGAGGCCACGCTTGGGCGGTCGCTCACGAGCAAGGGGCCTGGGGCCCCTCCCGCGGCGGCTTTGTGTGGAGGGTACACCTTGCAGGCTCTTGGCAGGGAGGGGATGGGACGCTCAGGCTCAAACTGGGCAGGGGGGCGTCCGTTTGTCCTGCTTCAAGCTCCACGAGTCCCCCGCGCCCTGCCATCCACAGTCCCTCAAATGCCTGCTCACGGTTGTGCGTGCGTCCTGGGCTCCCTCGGGAAGCCAGCTGCGGGTGGGAGAAGGAGAGAGGGGGCTATGATGGTAGTTTCGGAGGGTGCTTCCCCCCCAGAATGCCACCCTTCTGGGTCTTGAGCCCCTGCCCCTTCAGCAGCGGGGTTCCCACGGTGGCCTCGGCTGCCTCTCCTTGGCCCTGGGAGGCCGCTGTCCACGGCACAGGGATCAAGGGAGGGCAGCCCCGTGTGGGCATCGCCACCGTCTCCACGTGCTACCTGAGTGAAGACACGTGTGTCCCTACCTCGAGACTGCTCCGCACACCGGGCTGTCCTCGCGGATCTAGTCACTAAATCCTTTGTAGCCTCAGCTGCTACTCTCCACAGGCACCTGCCGGCCCTCAGCCATTTCAACATCTTTGCAACTAGTGTTTATTTGTGGCCACCTGCTACGGGGCAAATGTCATCGGTACCCACAGCAGCTATACAGCGTTAATATCCTGTCAGCTTCACGGGGTCCCCAGAGAGCGTCGCAAGAGCACTGTGCAGTTCATGGACTAGCATTCTGCCTGTCAAGTACTCCCCAGGGGCCGATATCCCAAAGGAGGGTCAGTCCGGCCCTGGAGGGGACTCGGCCCAGATGGGAGGTGGCTCCTGGGTCAGCAGGAGATGGCTGTGGTATTGGTCTTCTTGGCCTGCCATACAAAATACCATAGACTTTAACAACGGGAATGTATCTCACTGTTCTGGAGGCTGGACCCCCAGGATCGAGGTGTGCCAGCGGGGTTGACGTCTGCTGAGGGCTCTCTCCTTGGGTTGCAAACGGCTGCCTTCTCCCTGTGTCCTCACACGGCCTTCCTCAGTGCATGCTGGGGGACAGAGAAAAAGCAAACACTCTGGGGGCTCTTCCGTAAGGACACCAATCCCTTTGTGAGGGCTCCAAGCTCAGGACCTCATCTAAAACGAAGTATCTCCCACAGGCCCCATTTCCAAATACCATCGTACTGGGGGTTAGGACTTCAACATATGGGCTTGGGGGAGGGGGGAGACACACAGCAACGGTCAAGAGCAAGGATGTCCCCAGCCAGCCCTCGGCACCCAGGCCCTACCTGGGCTGTGCTTGAGATTGTGAGGAATCCAGGAGAAAGGTGGCCCGGGCCAGCACCTAGGAGCTCACATTCTCCAGGGCTCTGGGTGGGGAGGCAGGATTCACATGTGAGGAGCCATGAAGGAAAACTCAGACGGAACCCAGGAGAGTCAGACTCATGCCACAGGTGGTCGGTGAAGGGAGGGGTTACAGTGAAGGCCTCTGGGGGGCTGGCCCTGTGTCTTTAGCCTCTGGGGCGTGAGCAGATCTCCTATGCTGGGCCACGCGATGTCTGTAAATGAGCTCGGCCTTTGGAAGCAGCTGCAGTATCATGCTGGTAGTGGGACAAGATGCAGGGAGAGGGTGAGGCGGACTCAGTCCTGGAGGGACCACAGCTGGGCCTGTGGGGTCTCTGCGGCCCGGCTGCTATCACCAGGAACCAAGCACCCAAGCGAGTGTGGGAAGCCACGCCACAGCAATGCAGGGTCAGGCCCTGCTCCGCTCCCGGGACAGGCCTCAGCGCAGCCCCCAGGCTCTCGCACTCAGCGTCCGTGCGGCTGCTCCAGCCTGAGCCCTCTTTGGCCCCTTCGGCCAAGGCGGTGGGGTCACCAGGCGAGGGCCTTCAGCGGCCAGCTCTTCCCTAGAGCCAGGGCTGCCTGCGTGCTGCCCGAGATCATGTCACACAGCATCACAGGAATCCATTTATTTGGCAAATCTGATTAATCAAATCATATTCCCAATGAATTATGCTAGTTTCACACATGTACCTAGAACTGGTATGTCTCTGGTTTTTCCAGACTGGGAGGAAAAACACGGTCACATTTACGGCCAAATAATGTCCCCAGGCCTCCTTTACCAACGGGCATTTCAGCCATTGCCACACTAAGCTCAGAGTTCTCCAACTCATTGGCTACCACTTGCTAGCGGGAGTGGGCCCCTGGAGGCCACAGCCCCTGGGCCTAACCCTGGTCCTGCCCTCTGCCCCTTCTGTGCCTGCTGGGCCGGCCTGCTGGGCCCAGAGTGTAGACCCTCCTGCAGAGCAGCCCGGCCTGCGGTCCTGGACCTGATCCCGCTCCCACAGACCCCAGTGGGGCCTCTGAAACTCGCAGGCCAGGATGGGTCCGCATGGACAGAGAGAAGAGGCCTGGGTCCTCCCCCAGTGTGTTGGGAGCAGCCGGGGCGTCTCCAAGGCTCACCCACCAGCCCACAGCTGCCGCATCGACCTGAGACTGCTAGCCCCCTCCAAGGACCCACATTGCTCACGGACCTCCCCGCCCCTCCCACCTTCTCTGTTACCCAGCTCAGGCAGGGTCAGGCTGCCCACAAGACAAAATTTTATGTTTATGAACATCACAGGGGGTGATGGGGGTGCTCAGGGCCCTGCCATCTCCTTTCTCTTAGGAAGCCTGTGTGGCCCCAAGTACACCAGGAGACGTAGATGCCACGTGATGCAGAGAGAAAATTGGAGGCGAGGACTGACTGCGCACACGCATGGGCTCTGACCCCCATCCGGCACAGGTGTCCTACTGGATACGACAACCTGGCTTCCTCAGGGCCTCTGTGCAGGATGGCCACAGCACTGTAGGCTCCTGGAGGCCCAGTCTGCAGGGTGGGAGCCTCTGATCCTGGTTGGGACCACTCCTCCACACCCGCTTTCACCTCTGCATCGACACTTGCTTCCTCACCGTTCCCCGCACCTGCCCACTGAGCTGCCTTTGGCCTGCCTTGGATGGCTCTTGGTTGAGCTGGGGAGTCTCGAGCAGGAAACAGCTCTGCCCTCCATCCTTCCTCCCCGCCTCCCCCCACCCCCTCACCGAGCCCTGTAGCTGCAAGCCAGGGGTAATCGCCTGATCTCTGCCTCTGCGTCCTCCGGTCAGGGCTTTATCTAGATCACCCCCTTCCCCGCCACCCTGCCACCCTACCTTCCGTCCACCACTTGGCGGTGCGAGCCTCTTTCCCTACAGGTAGAAAGTGGTTCTTTTCTTCCCCAAGACCTCCCCGTTTTTCACACGAAGTCTCATCTCTTACATCTCATCCCACTCACTCCGTCTTGCGAAACCACCCCACAATTTATCCTTGTCATCATTTACTCTCTGAAGCAGCTTGAGTCATCGGGAGGCTTTCGGCTCTCACTCCAGAACCTCCTCAAGACCGTCCAAGGAGCCCCATGCAAACCGTGATGCGACTGTTCACAGTCTCCGACCAGGAACTGCCAGGAGCTGTGTGCCATCCAGATGGTTCCTCCGACCCCTGGCTGGCTCATTTTCTCCCTCCCAGGCCCTGGAGAGGGACAGTCCTGTGGGCAGTGCCACCCGGCCAGCCACCCAGATAGGACTCGGGTGGGTGAGACAAGCACATGTTCCTGGTTCTCCTCTGGCGGAGCCCAGTCAAGCCTGGTTCTTTCTCCTCATTCTCAGTGAACAGCCTCATGAACAATCTCCTGGTCTGTTCAAGGTAGCAAGCTGGTCACGTTCAGGAATTTCCCCTCTCCTAGCCTTGTCTCCACCGCCTCTCTTCCCCCTGGGCCAGTGCTGAAGCTCTGTGTAGTGGACACCATGATGCCACTGGGGGGTGGCCGTCCACTTCCAGCCCTTGGCCTGTCTCTTTCCTTCCCCAGGTGTCACCAGCGCCCTTCCACTCTGTCCCCACTGCCTCCACCAAGCCTCTATAGCTTCGCCACAGCCTCGTTCACACCAGCTTCCCTCATTCTTCTGCAGCCTTCTCATGGGCACAGGAAGGTTTGGTTGGCTTTCTGGGCCTTTCTTCCCCATTGCAAACTTGGGGCTCTCTCTATGTTTTTGCTCTGCCCCCATCACCCCCACTTGCTGTGAAGTTATTGGCCACCAGAGCCTGAGAAGGGACCTGGAGGAGCAAGTCTGCTCTATCCTGGGATCCCCAAACATCCCTACCCCTCTGTCTCTGCCCAGAACATTTTTCACTGCGACCAACCCTCTTGGTTCTCTCTCCTAACTCCTCTCTTTTCCTTTCCAGAATCTTCTATTCTAACAGAGGATGGGGGAAGCTGGGAAACAGCCTTGCTCAGATGGTCTCTTTCTTTTCAATTCTTCTGCCTCATGCTTTTTGAGCTTAGAAATAAAGAATTCACCTGGTTCTTGGGTCCTTCAGAGATTCCCAAATACCGGGTGATCTATGCTGAGTTGCCTGGGTGCAGGGGAAAGGTCTTTGGGGCGCAACGAGCAAAGACGGTGTTCAGCGAGCGTCAAAAGGGGAAAGCACACCAGCAGATGTGCCACGTTTGTCCACCATATCAGAAACCTCGGAACAGGATATCTGCTACCAGAATTTGGAGCTGGGGTTTCCTTCCTCTGCGTAGTTCTTTCTCTCCTTAGCCCCTGCTGATCATGGTATCTTGGAGGACCAGCTGGACCCTGGAAGGCCGGTGGGCCATGATGCCCGTGCGGAACTCCTTGACGACAAAGTAGTAGCAGAAGACGTCTAGGCAGCAGTTCACGTTGGAGAAACACATGGACAACTGCAAGAACAAGCTGATGTTCTGCTTAGCCCTGCACTCCCCAATAAAGCCATTCCGCACCAGGAACTGCAAGAAGAAACCCAGGTGGACCGGAAGAAAGGAGACCACAAAGACAGCCAGACTGGCCGCAATTGTCCAGATGCAGGCCTTCTGCTGGACCCAGTCGCGGGTGAGGTCTCGACGGCCGACCAGGATGTGAATGCTCCTGGAGGAACAGAAACCCATGACAGCCATGGGAAGAAGGAAGCCGAACACCTCAAGGGGGAAGAAGACCTTGGCACTCCAGGTGCCGTCGGACATGTTGTGGAAGCACGTGTACTTTTCCACCTTCCCGTGGAAGCTGTAGATGGGGACGCTCCCGGCCCATACCAGGACCCAGATGGTGCAGCAGATCCCCAAGATCTTCCCGGGGGACCGGAGGTGGCTGACCAGGAACGGGTACTGGATGGCCAGGAATCTATCCAGACTAATGAAAGAGATGGTGAAGACGCTCCCGTACATGCTGACGAAGTAGAAACACTCCACCAGCGTGCAGAGCGCGGGCGGGGGCGCGCGCGCTTGGGACAGCGTCATCTTGAACGGGAGGGACAGCACCAGCAGCAGGTCGAAGACGGCCAGGTTGATCATGTAGATGGAGGTGGCGGCGTAATCCGGCCCCCTCTTCTTCAGGAAGGCGCTGAAGCCTCGGATGGCCAGCGCGTTGAGGAGGAGGCCCAGGACGAAGGTGGGGACATGGACGGCCAGCTGCACGGTTTTCATCAGCTCATCCACGTCCCTGAAGGAGCAGTCCTGGCTCCTGTTCAGCGGCTGGCTCATGTTCTCTCCTGCAACACCAAGAGATGACATGAAGGCCCTCTTGCTCTCTGCAAGCGATGGGTCCAAATGGCTGTGTCACGCAGCCACTCGTGCCCGCTAAAGAGCAACTAGAAAAAGCAAGGAAGCAAATCGCCTCGAATCCTGCTGCCCAGACAGAACCGCTGTTACCTTTTTGTGCAGTTCGTTCCAGACTCTCTCTCTCGCACACACACCCACACACACGCACACACGTGTGCACGCGTGACTTTCTCTTTTACAGAAATGGAATTGGGTGTGAACGTCTGTCCCTTTTTTCAGTCAGAACTCCTGTTGGAAGTAGTAACAGTGGCACAAAGCCTGGCCCAGAATGGCTTAAGCAAAGGACAGAATTTCACACCACTGAAAGCATAACTAGGGCAGGGCCGACCCGAGCTATAGCTTGATCAGGAATTCAAATGCTGCTTCCGGGACCCACACCCTCTTTGCACGCTGTCCCTCTCCACCACCCACATCCGGGAAGGTTGCCCGAAGGGCTGGTCGCACATCACATTCCCCTGGACACGGTGACTCGTTGTTCACTGGTTCAGGGAGGGACAGTTGACCCACTTAAAGGTGTTGAAAAGCTCTTACTTGGGTTTCTAGAAAGGGGCTTGGGGCTGTCTCAGTGGTACTTGAAGCCGGAAAGACATAAGGACTGGAGGTGCTGCAGCCCTTTGCTACCCTGGGGACAAGTCAGGGCTTCCAATCAGGCCAAAGACGAGGGTCCAGGGCAGGCCCTGGCCAGGTCTCACTTCAGAGCTGTATCTGGGGGTGTGGAGGGTGGGTGCATGCCCCTGGGGATCTCTATACCGTCGTAGGTGGCTGTCTTGGTTGGGGCTGCCGTAACCAAATGCCACAGACTGTGTAGCCTATGAACAACAGAAATTCCTTTCTCGCAACTCTGGAGGCTGGACGTCGGAGATCAGGGAGCCAGCGCGGTTGGGGGAGGTGCTGACTGCCAACTTCTCTTTGCGACCTTGCATGGCAGAAAGAGAACAAGAGGGCTCTCTGGGGTCTCTTTTCTAAGAGCACGAGGTCTCCCCCATCCTGACAATCACCTCCCAAAGGCCCCACCTCCTAATACTACCACCTTGATGGGGGGGGGGGGTTAGGTCTCTGCATATGAATTTGGGAAGGGGGGTGAGACACAAACATTCAGTCCTTAACAGTGGCCCCGGAGCAGATCAAACCCAGGAGACATTTGACCCAGTCCTCCAGAACCAGTGCCGTTGGACAGAAAATTCAAAGATGACCCAGACTCCATTCAGGCACCCCTCCTTTCTCACGCCCCCCCGTCAAACGACGCAGATTTGCTGACGTGGCGGGTCTTCCGTGCCAGGCCCAGGAGCACACAGGGTCGCTGCACAGGAGAGGTCAGTCACACTGGCCCACAGCCGCTCACTGCACCTCTCCCACCCTCGGGGACTTCCTGGCAGCGGGGGTGGAGGCCAAAAATGTAGACACGGTGGAGAGAAAGTGCCAACATGGCCTTTTACCGAGAATCCTGCGCCAGCAACCAATGCAGTAATTTGCTGGGCCTCTGTTATTCTACTAGTTTTTTTTTTAATTGAAAAAGTATCCTATGCATTCAATAAGATATTCAGACAGTACCAAAAAAAAGGACAGAAGCCTCCGTTGTACCCCAGGGCCTCGGTTGTCCTTTCCAGAGACGACCACAGTTAATAGTTCTGTGCATACTTTTTCCAGGAATCTTCCAAGGATATGCATATATATATATACACACATATAAATGCATATATATATATGCTGTTTCTTTATCATATATATATGATCATATATATATATGTATATATATATATGACGTTTCTTTAAATTTGGAAAATATTGCACCCACAGCTCTGTCCCTCGCTTTTTCACTTTACAACATTTCTTGGAAGTTGTTCCACATTAGTATCTATGAATTGGCTTTTTCTTCTTAATGGCACCTTACATGCCGTTGTGTGGAGATACCACAACCCATTTAACCAACAGCCTATTGACGAACATTCAGGTTTCGTAGGGTTTTACTGGGAAACAAAAACTTCCACGCGAGCATCCCTGTGACTGACGTCTTCGCTGCACAGACGTCATTAAGAGAATCCCCATTCTGCTACTGTTTCTCATCAGTATAGCTCCCTTGAAAGCCTTTGGAAAGGAAGGATTTGGGCATTTTTAAGACCCTATATTTAGGTATTTTTAAGACCTTATAATGCCATTCCCAAACCCTCCCTAACTGCTAGCAAAAAAGGAATCTGTTTTTATATCCTCTACGGAGAGATATGTGTTAAACATCTCACACACATTCCTCGAGTTGGTGGCTTTCCTGTGTTAACTGTTCTCAGGGGTTGATGTCACAAAAGATCTTGGAAAATGTATTTCCTACATTCAAACCTTTAGGCCCCCACGGTCCGTGTGAACGGCGCCCCCTGGCGTTGTGCAGCCTGCCGCCCCCGCGTGACTGCTCCTACCCGAGGATGCCTGCAGAAAACACAGGCTGGCAGCCCGCTTCCTCCGGACTGAAAAAAGATCCACAGGCCTACCTCAAAAAAACTAGCTAGAGAAGCTTGGAGCCAGCAAGAGAAATTTCAAAACTGATGAGAAAAGCAAGTACAAACTCAATCCAGGTCTCACCGGAAAGTGTGGCAACACCAAACAGGAAGGCTCAGTTGGTTCAAGGAAGTCACCTCGGCAGCAGAAATAGCAATAAATCAAGAACCAGAAAAGGACCATAAATACAGGTTGGTGTTTAAAGAGATTTAACACGACTGCAAAAAAGGGAACCCGGGCGTCCGTGTGGGGCTGGGCCACGCTCAGGCTCACTGCACAGACAGATCTACCACATCCCCGGCGGCTCGGGGACTAGAACCAAAGGGCCAACAGCAGCAAAAAAAAAAAAAAAAAAAAAGAAGAAAAGAAAAAAGAAAAAAAAAATCAGTGATTCTCAAAGGCAAACCCGAACCCAAGCCCAACATACGGCTGAGTTGAACACACCAATGAAAAAGGAAGGGAGGCAATGGTGGGACGGATGCTGGGGCCTGTCTGGCTCGACCGTACCAGGTGGGCGTGTGGGAAAAAGACACAGCTCAGCCCTTGGTGCTCTCCAGCGGGACCATCCTAAAGGTCACATTTGAATGACTGACAGACTTCAAATGGGAACTTTTCCAAAGGGAATCTTTGAAGTCAGAGAGGGCACTCTGTGCACTGGCAAAAAGAAGTTAGCTTGAAAAAGAAATACTTCCAGCTAATAGCAGAGTAAGCAGAGAATCTGAAAAATTAATCCTCTGAATTCCCTCTGAAAGTTCGAGGAAAGCATCTTTTTAAAAATCTTCTTTAAAAAAAAAAAAAAGAATAGTGTCTGGAATAAGATAAAAGGGCTCCAGGCTGCAGTGAGAGATAAGAGTCATTTTTCTCAGAGACGGGTTGCCGGTGAAAGCCAGTCCCCTTGCGGTGGGAGCCAGCAGCCTCCCCACACTTGACTTGTTGCTGGGAGCCATTGATAGCTCCTGAGCGGGCCAACCCGGGGATACACACCAACGGATCGGCCACCCTGGGGGGAGTGGGGGGCTGGGAAGCAGTTGCTAAGACAGGATTCGACGCTGGAGAGATTTCTTAGGACAAATGCCTGTGTAGGACACAGGGGAGAGCAGGTCTGACATCTGTGCAGAGAGAGAGAGGGAAGGAAGCTTCTGGTGGGAAGAGAGTCAGCGCGCAGGGCAGCTCTGAGAACGTGTTGGCCCGGCCACTGGGGAGTCTCTACGCACAGCTTGTCTGGTGCAGGAGACCCAAGTCAAGAAGAGTCACCCAGGACCAGTCCCTCCTCCAGGCTCAGTGATCGGCTGGAAGCAGCCCAAGGACACTGTGGCCCCAGTGCCAACATCCCGATGGGGCCGAAGGGGCAGAGCTGGGCCGTCCCCTGTGCTCCCGGGAGGCAGCCAGTTCTCCTGACGGGCAGCTGGAGCAGCCACCACCTAACAGCCACCATCCTAACGCTGCCATTTACATCAGAAGTGTGTATGTGACAGGCAGTAGTGGGGACATTCCCAGTTACCATTCCCCACAGGACCATCTATAGCTGTTACTTTTCTTCGGCAGGGATGGTGGGTCCTATTGCCTCACTGGGAGCCCTGTCTCCAGCCTCATACCAGGAGGGAAATAGAACTGAATGGGGAGAGGTCATGGGTCAAGCCAATCGGGCCTGTGAATAGATCTGAAGGGCCCAAGATGACCTTTGTTAGTCACTGGCAGCGAGGTGCCTGAGAGGTGGGGCTGAATCGAACAATGGAGAAGGTGAGAACTTGGATGAAGGAGCTGAGTTTCATGCAAAATTTATGGAGAAAGAGCCCCTCCCAGATGATCTGCTCACATCTTTATTTTTTTTTAAGATTTTATTAATTTATTTGAGAGAGAGAGCATGAGCAGGGGGAGGGCAGAGGGAGAGGGAGAAGCAGGCTCCCCACTGAGCAGGGGCTCTGACATGGGACTCTGACATGGGACTCCATCCCAGGACCCTGGGATCATGACCTGAGCCCAAGGCAGGCGCTTAACTGACCGAGCCACCCAGGCAACCCCGCTCACATCTTTGAATGACGTTAATATGGAGCCCTACAAACATCGTGAATAAACAAAACAGATTCTTTGGAAACTTCTCTGAAAAACTGATCAACAACAGAAGACGTTTGAGGGAAAAAATTTGGACACAAGACTTTCCTACCCGACTGGGTTTCTCTGAAGGTGTGAAGATCCTAGAAAGCCACCCTCGATAGGTGGGGCTTCCGGAAAGAAATGGATTCCAAGAGGCAAACATTTAGACCTCCAGGAGATAATAACAATGAAGAATAAAAACACAGTTACAATGAAGATAGTTACAGACGAAAAACTGAAAGAAAAACACCGTACAAGAGTACAAGGGATCACTTAAAAAAGATAAGTACCTTAGATCAATTCACAATGAAGGAAGAATATCCTTGAGGTGTGGGGGACAGGGGTGTGGTGAGCAATAGGACGTGGGCTAAACAAATACTTCATAAAAGGAAATTAAAGTTATTGTTCCAGGTTTTTTTTCACTTTGATAATTACAGAAAGTGTAAGAACTTTTTTTAAACCTTGAAGTTACTAACCACTATTAAAAACAGGATGCCTATCTTCAAAATCACCAAAGAAGATAAAAACAAACAAACAAATCGGACCCTACAGCAAAGGAGTAAATAGATTCGAAAAAGGAACCTGAGTATAGGAATGACAATAAACGTGGAAACTTCACACTTTCCTTTATTAACTAACATTTTTTAGTTCCATTATGAGATACAATTCTTTGTTGCTTATCTTAAAGGTCACAGAGAATGACAGAGAAATGGTCCAAGTAAAAGTCCCATGGGATACCTGGGGGGCTCAGTCGGTGAAGCATCTGCCTTCCGCTCGGGTCATGATCCCAGGGTCCTGGGATCGAGTCCCGCATTGCCTGCCGCTCCCCCTGCTTCTGCTCTCTCTCTCTCTCTTTCTCTCTGACAAGTAAATAAATAAAATCTTAAAACAAATTCATAGCTCTTGAAGATGGGTTTAAACACAGAAGGAATCCACTTTTTTCTCAAGTATCTGAGAAACAGTTACCAAAATGAATTATCTGCCTACCAAGAACAAAGTCTTCCATTAAAAAAAAAAAAAAAAAAAAAGCAGAAATGATGTTGGTTATAGTGACCACAATATGTAGAAACCTTCTTTTCAACAAAAATGCCCTTTTGTTAAAACATTTTAACATCAAGTAATATACCAGGGAAAGAAAAAATACAGATACATCAGATGAATGGTGTTCTTTCTTTATGAAGAGTTTAAAAAATATATAATACCAAGACCCTCAGGAGACAAACAGGCGAAAGACAGTTCCCAGAAGAGGATTTACAAAGAGATAAAACTTTTGCTCATCATTTCAACAAAGAAGCGGGTGAGGCTTCTGTGAAACAGTCATCAATATGCCGGCTTATATACACAGCTTCTAGATTTGATAACTTGGAGTACAAGGCAGAGAAACCTTATTAATCTTTCATCCAGTGATTAAAAATTTACTTAAGTAAATCAGGAAAAGGAAAGAAAAGTTATGTACAGAAAATATGTTTACTTAAACATTTTTTCTGATAGCAAAAACACACATGCATTAAAATGCCAACCAGAGCTCGATTTCACGATGGTAAATCTACTCAATGGAAAATTTTTGTCTGATTATGTTATGTTTATGCTGACTATGTTAAGTAAAAAACCCACAAACTACAGAACGATACATTCAGAATGATTCAATTATGATTTTTAAAAAACCCCCACACATAGGGGGAAAAAAACCTAGAAAAAAATTTCCGTATGCCCAACATTGGTTACCTTCTAACAGATGGTGGGTGCTTATTCAATCTTTTAAATCTCCCTTTCCATCTCTCTCTCTGTATATATTTTTCTCATTAATGATGATATGAAAACAATTTTTTTTAAGTTGTAGTAAATGCTGGGAGAAAAGGAGAAAAATTAGAATAGCTTTTGACTTTCCCTTACAAGAAGAAAATTCTGGGTGTGTGTTTGAGGCATGGCAGGGGCGGGAGTGAGGTTCACATAAAATTTAAAGGACTGCATTGGACTAACCCGGGCTCAGCTGATGGTAGCAGTGTTGCCGGGTCAAAGATCAACATTTCAACAGGCAGCATCTCAGGGACGTGGGGACAATGCACGACGGAATTGGAAGTGACAGATGAGAGAGCAAATGCCACCTCAGAGAGGAGCAGTGGTAACAAGAATGTGATCTGTGATTAAAAAAAAAAAAAAGACTTTCATCTGTCCACGGGTCAGCCATCCCTCATAATAATTGTGCATAACATAAGGGGTGAAGTCCGACACAAAAGGCATTCGAAATGCAGATTAACCATGGAGAGGGGGTCAAAGAAGGGAAGATATTTACATAAATCCTCCCAAAGCTTGGACAGCTATTAAGAGAAACAAATGTCAGAGTTAAAACTTAAAGATTTTCTAAATTGGATATTCAATTATCTTGCCTATTATAATGGGACGCAAGGAAGAGTAAATTCGCAACAGAAACTACACGTGAAAAAAACGGCCATGTCTCTATGTAGATAGCAGCGGGGTAACCCAATGGAGGGTTACACGAATGTTAACAATTATATAATAGAATCACAATACTCCCCAACAATGATAACACTCCCTCTAAAAGGGGCATTCATTTAAAAAGCCCAAACCTAATTTTTTTTTTGCCAATAAGAAACTGAGAGAGAACAAAAAGGTATAGACAGAGTAAGATGATTGGGCAATCTGGTTTGTCGGGCACACAGAACTCTAGGGGACAAAAAGAATATGACAAAGTAATTTTTTTTTCGTAAACAAGAGAGTAACACAGAGACTTTACAGAGGTAAAAGTTACAATGAATAATTAAAACAGAAAACACTTAATTTCTGTTCCAGTGCCCATAGCAAAGAAATACATAATGGGAACTTGCCAGGAATGCAAAAAGAAGTAGAAATAGAAACATAATTGCAGGTAGAGACCTTCACGCTCCCTTCTCGGAGTATCATCGATCAAGCAGACAGAGAAATTTCGAGCTCCGGATAGCCCAATTAACGAGGCAGATCAGTGAGGACTAAATCATAAATCAAGGGAATACATTTTCTTTGGGAGAAGACAAGGATCTTTCACCAAATGGATCCCATTCCTGGGCCCAGCCCGGTACTCGAGACAATGGCACGTCTGCCCTTTCTGTCTCACACCACAAAGAAAGTGCCCCATGACATTAATAATATATAACGGGTACTTGTATGCATTCTCTTACGTGGTCTCTCAAATAATGTGTGCGTCAGAGATAAAATCAGAAATGCATTACTGAAATATTGGAAAAGAATAAATATTTATAAACAAAACCCAGAGGCAGTCACAGCTTACAGGGAAATGGGAGTTCTTACGTATTCTCACAAACAGGAAAGATGGTGAGAAACAAGGGGAACCAGGCTATTCTTAGAGGATCTAGAAGAGGAACATGGGGTGACAGTGGCCCTTCCACTGCTCTGATCACCTGCGCCCTGGGGGCAGCCTCTCTGCTCAGGCTGCATGTGGAGAGGCTAGGGAGCCTCAGCCCAGGAGAATATGTGGAAAGGACTAGAGTTGCTCACGGTCTATAGAAGAATAGACCTTTTAGCATCCCCCACTGCTCAAGACATGCTACACTGGATGACTCCACAGAATGGGCACCAGTGCCGTAGAGATGGACCTGCCTTGCTAACAGAATATGTGACAGCAGAGCAGCCTTGCTGTGTAGTGAGCTCTCTGTCACCAGAGGTATGTAAGCAAAGGCAGGCCATCCATTTATCCAGAATGTTGTCAGAGGAATTCATACATACAGAAGGATTTTTTTTTTCAACCCTGAAATGGAATCTTCTGTCAATATATTAATATTTTCTAGCGTTTAGTGAAGAGGAGAGAACATAATCTGGGTGTGAAGAGGGACGGGCCTGGGAGTCCCGAGGCCTCAGCTCCTGGCTCTCTCTGGCTGTGGGGCCTCCCCCTGGGTTCTGGTTTCTCCCAGCGAGCCGGGAGCCAGGGGCCTCACCGAGCTGGCTCTCTTCCTGCTAAAGGGCCAGGCCCTGGGCTCTGATTCCTGCAGCTGTCTAGGCCCGTGTGCCAGCAGGGGCAGCCCCAGGGGTGTTCCACAGGCAGCAGCACCTACACCCAGCTGTGTGGCTCAGCCCAAGCCAACCCTCCTTCCAGCAGCAGACACTTTCCAGAAACACCAGCCACAGTGAGCAGGGAACTTTAGGAGGTTTGCGGGCTGAAAAGGATCCCCACCCCCTCTCTTTTTGCTGCCAAACTCCTCATCCACAAGGAGCACTGAGGTGTGAGCCATCTAAGAGAAGGGAGGGCCAGCGGTAGCTGAGCGGAGCTGGTGCAGCCTGGGGGATGTAACTGGGGGAGGAACACTCCCCTGGACCAGTGTTGCCTGCGATTCCCGTCTCCGCTGGGGGTGCAGTGCTGAATCCCACAGTTAGAACATAAATATTTACTTGGATGCAGTGACCTGCCATCAGCACCAAAGTGTAAATCAATCTATCCGTCTACACCTGAGCTGGGCTTCCGGGAGACATGATGCAAAAAGGACACAGAGGGGACAGAGCACATAGAATCTCCCAGACTCCAAAATTCTGCTGAAGCTGCACCCTGAGCCTTGCGGGTTGGGTTGGGGTTGGGGGAGTGGGGGGCTCAGTTCAGGCACTCGAGATGTGGCCGTCGCCATGCTAAGTACTCTGCGGTGGGGACTCGGTATATTCCTGGAATGTTGTTATAATCATGCCCATTTTACAGATAAGGACAGTGAGGCTCAGAGAAGCTAGTCTACCCAAGAGCAAACTGGTGGTGAGGGGCCTCACTGGCACTCACACTGAGTCTCTCCTGTATCTTCCCACCCCCACCCCAGGATCAGCATCACCAGCAGGAGCATCCAATATATCCAGGAGCTCCCTGCGCCCCCTTCCCCACTTTCTGGCATGCCCAGTTCCACTTAACATCTCTTCCTTCTCCTCAGACTCTCATCTCCCCTCCTAAGAACCTCATCCCTCCTTCAAATGCCTACTTCCCTGATCCACCTGCATCACCTGAGGTGGTTCCCCTACGGTGGCCAAGTGCGGCCAGTTGTCAGTGTGCCATAGGAGTACACATGGGGAATAATCCAGTTCTAATACGTAAGAGCCGTCAAAGCTGCCCATTTTCTTTTTAAAAAGATTTTATTTATTTATCTGACAGAGAGACAGCCAGCGAGAGAGGGAACACAAGCAGGGGGAGTGGGAGAGGGAGAAACAGGCTCCCAGCGGAGGAGCACGCTGCGGGGCTCAATCCCAGAACGCTGGGATCACGCCCTGAGCCAAAGGCAGATGCTTAACGACTGAGCCACCCAGGCGCCCCAAAGCTGCCCATTTGCTTCCTGCACAATCAAGCACTTCCATCACTTACTGCTCTCAAGAGCCCCATGAGGGAAAAACCATCATTGCTCCCATTCTCCAGAGAGGTACATCGAGGCCAGGGACGTTTACACAACTGGTAAGTGGCTGGCCCGGGCTCCCAAGCCCAGCTGCCTGGAGCCTGTGGCTCGGCGGCTGTTGGGTGATTCCTGCCAGTGTGTCATCTTGGGCGGTGGGTGATTTCCAGGCCGGGTTCCGGGACAGCGGGCCCGCAGGAGGTGATGGCACGCAAGCCGAGCTCCCCTGGGGAAGGCTCCTGGGCTACTACCGTGAGGGTTCCCCACCCCAGCAAGAAGCTGCAACCCTGAGTCAGATCAAGAGGAAATTGAGGGTTCGTAGAACATGTCACTAAGATCAGGAGCCAACCAGTCCTCTGCCTGCTGTTGCTATTTTCACGGAGACTCGTGGGGCCTGCTGGGCTGCTGGCGCTCCGGCCATCGGGGACACTGGGTCTGGGCAGGTCTGGACAGAACCCAGACCACGGAGGCCCCACTGGCCTCAGGAAAGTTACCTGCCATCCGGGAAAGCCAGGTCAGTCCGTGGCTCTGTGCCTCGGTTTTTGTAAGTGGCCCCCCCGGGGGGGGCTGTTACCTGCTTGGGGTCCAGGGCAGCTGAGTGAGCTGCGAGATGTCATTTGTCCTCCCGGGTTGGTCACCAGCTCGCTCCGGAGAGAGCCACTTCCCTCTCTGGGGCTCAGCTTCCTCATCACTGAAATTAGGGGGTGGGACCAAGATGAGAAAAGTGCCTCTTCTCTCGGTTTGGAGAGGGGCCTTGCAGGGGTCCCTCCCCACCGAGTAGAACAAGAATGGGGCAGGGGGGCATGCTTCAAGGAAGAAGGTCTCCCTCCTGTCACCTCTCATGCTCACTCAGCTTCCAAAAAGAGGGTGGGGGCCGTGGGGGTGCAAAGAGCACGGGGTGTTCGCAGAGGTGTTAAGAAGCCCGTGGAAAAGTCGGGCATCACCCAGAGACAGCCAGTATCGGGGGACAGCCAGTATCCAGCCCATCGGGGCTTTAGGATGCAGGACTGCTGCCCACATGCCGGAGGGGTATAGGGACCAGGAGACCCCATGAGTGACCAAAGCATGGGCTATTTTTACAGGCCGGGCTTGCTGTGACTCTCGGTATCTACAGGAATAGAAAGTCCCCGAAGTGGGTCTGGGTAATTTATCTCAGCATATGGTCATTTCTGCAGAAATAGCAGCTGTGTGTGACTGTGGAGAGGTCACCTGGCCCTCCAGAGCATGGGCTCCCCATCCTTGGGTGAAGGGATTGACAGAACCGACTGTGACACCCTTTTAAGTTGTCACTATGACTCCAATCATGCCTGTGCTTTGCTACAGGCAGAACCAAGTTCACTGTCCGCTGCAGGCCCCCAGCAGGCCTGGGAGGGCTCAGCACTGAGGGGCCCACGGACACGAGTCTCCACTCCGCCCCTCCTCGAAGGGAGCCTCCCCCACCTCCCAATCTGGCTATCTTCTCCTTTGTAATGAATATTTCTGTCGTATTGCTCTTGTTTCTTATCTAAAACTTGGAGTACATGCACCTGGTTCAAATACATCGGTAAACACACAGGAAGACCACCCCCACCCCGCGCACCCTCCCCCCACCTCCCGCAATCCAGTGTCCACCCACCCCTCAGGGTACCACTGACGACAGCATCTTCCAGAGTGTCTGGACCAACAAACGTCCACATGTGTTCTTATTTTCACCCTCTTTTAACACAAAAGGTTGAGTTCTACGTGGGCCGTTCTGCACACAAGCCACCTCTCACCCTCCCTCTCTTGAACAGCTTTGCTGATGACCCTCATCAAGGGCGGAATGGTGACACCCCCGCAGGAGAGCATGTGGGCCAGAGAGACGCTCCTACGGGGTAGGCCAGGCAGGGACTTGCCCAAGGCCCCACGTATGGCTCTGGGCTGCCCCTCCAGCTCCGCTCCTCACCCTGCTCCCGCCCGGCCCTGGGGAGTCACAAATATGAACTTTTTTCTTTCTTCTCTAACCTCCCAGAACCAGGCCCTCTGGTCTTGCCCACCCTCTCATCTTCCAGAACAAACCAGAGGCTCTGGGAGCCTGGGGGGATGGAGGGAGGGGGTCCTGCCTGCCCACCAGCTGAGAAGCCCAGAGTAGGGGGCTCCTGCGTCCCACTTGACCAATGTCCTGAGCGGCATCTGAGCTCCACGAGCCACTTCCGTGTAGGGCGAGGAACAAGCCACTTTGACTGGGTTTGCTAAAGAGCGGGGGACTCACTACACCGCCTTCTGTTGTTGCTTTAATTTGCTCCCTTAGTGATTAAGGTTCTCCCTGCACTCGTTGGGGCATCTCCTCCAGGCTTGCCCACTGGGGGCATCGCAGGGCGTCAGAGCTGGGCCAGAGACGTGCAGGATGTCCCCAACCCCACCACGGGGGAGCTGCTCAGGGACCAGGGACAAGGGATGAAGTGGGGACAGAAGATGCTAGAAGCACAGAGAAGTGCAGACAGGAGGAGGGAGAAACACGATGTCTTGGGTGAGAGCCAGGAGTCTCTGTGCAGCTGAAGCCTGGGTATGTCGGGGACCAGCAGGAGCTGAGGCTGGAGGGCTGGCCAGACCGGAGATGGGCAGGGGTGCTCAGAGGACCAAGGGAACAAATGCAATGGACTGGAAGTCATCCCATCAAAGAGAAAGTTCTGGAACGGTGTAATGCTTTTCTTCTCACACCCATTCAAATCAGGACCAGCCCCGGTGGGATGGGAGTTCAGGGACTGGACACAGGACAGACTCCCTCAGGTGCCAGGGTCAGGGTTGGGGGAGGGCAACAGCAGAAACAGGAAGGAATCGGGATGGGACGGGCGTGTCTGAGAGAAGGGTCGCCATCATCGGAGGCAGCCTGATGCCAGTGAGAGCCATGCCCTCTGGAGCTGTTCTGTAAACTTGGCTCGTCACCTAACTTCCATAAATTGCAGCCACACATTCCTTCAATTAACAAGTATCTGTTTATCACTGTCTGTCCCAGGCCGTGGGGACCCAGACAGACAGCAGCACCTCTCTCAAAAACTCCTTTCAGGAGCTGGTCTGACAGGGGTGTGAAGGCACCCGGCAAGTGGCCGGTACTTGATGGCACTGAGTCCCCCAGCTCCCCTGACATTATGTCAGCCTTAAGTGTCTTTGGGAAAAAAGCAACATAAAGAACAGGACCTTCCTCTTTGCCGAGGGTGGGGTCCCAGAAATAAGAGGAGGCCTCAACAGAGAAACTGAGGCTGGAAAGGCAGGGAGAGGGCGATGGGTCCCGCCCCTCTGTGCCCTCCCGCCCTCTGAGCCAAACCTCCGGGCTCTCCACGGTTCTGTCCCCAAGCCCGCCCTATGCCTTCAGCCTGCAAGACTCCACGGGAGCAGAAATGAGGCGCTTTCCTGGGGCCTGAACCAAGTCCCCGACGCCCCCCCCCATGCCGCCCCCTAGTTGCTCCAAAAGACAGCGGGACCCTAATAGTCACCCGTAGACACTGAAAACATTCAGCCTCCTTGAAAGTGGGTGCGGGGCTGCTGACAGCATCCACGTCAAGGCAAGGTGGAGTAAAACGCCAGGGGGGGAAGGGGGGGACAGCAACCCTTTAGACCTCACCCCTTCCCCTCGCACACGCCCCCTCCGGCTCTCGCTGGAAATGTAGCGGTGAGGTTAAGGCATAAAGCTCTGGACTCTCAGACAGCTGGGTGTGGGCTTTCCTTCCGTCCCCGCCACCGCCACTTCAGGAAGTCGTTTTCGGAGCTCCCCGCTCCCCATATCGTCCTGCCCGCGGCCGTGTATGGCCCTGATGCGGCCCGAAGTCCCCCTGAGCAAAAGCGGTCTTCAAGCCAGAGGTGGGTCTTGCACAGCATGCAGAGGGGGCCCTTCCCCGTGAAGGTTGTAAAGACCACGGGCTTCTGGAAAAGATGGACATACAAAGCTTCCCCTCCTGCTGAACTCGGGAGAGGTTCTGTGACTTATATCGGAAAGACCCCCCACTTCCAGGGAGCCTCGGAGCCTCTCAGAGCTCTAAGTAGAGCCCCCCCCCCCAGGTTGACACAAGGGCTTCTTTAGTCTAGGCTTGCCCATGCCCTGAGGGGGTGGAAGGAACTTCCAGGATGTTCCTCTGCTCCCACCTGGCAAGCAGGGCCCCCTGCCGCTCCTGCCTGGGCCCTGGGCTCCTTGGCACCTGTCAGAGGCCACAGCTGGGGGTTGCACTTGAATGCTTCCTAGGGACGTGTGGGGGGTTGGGAAGGGTGGATCCTTCTGAAATATTTTTCTCTTCATGTTTCCTTTTGCAGCAAGGGTACTAAGTCTCTAGCCCACGTGTCCTTCGGGTGTGTAATATTCTCCTTCACACTTCCGTTATTAAATGTCTACCGAATTTTTTGTGAGCATTTTCTCCCCACGCCACCTTCCCCCCCCCCACATGCACACATATTTATATTTGTTTTGCTGCCTGGCAATTGTCCATTCGGGTGTAAGAGGACGTCCTTTTGTTCCCATAAACTGTCTTGGGCACTTCAATAATGTGTGTATCTTCACTCCGCCACAGTTAAACTACGGTATTCATTTCCTTCCTGGAAATCTTTGATTTTTTTATTTAAATCCTAAGTTGGAGGATAAAAAAAGGCTTCTCCAATACCAAGCACCTGGCAGGTCAGAGCTGGGGGGGAGGGGTCCCAGGCACCCCAACTCCTCTCTAGGGGTGAAGGCAACACTCCCATTCTCATGCAAAAGCCCTTTGCCCCGAGGGCCTCCTGCCCCCAGACATGGAGTCCTCCACCTCGGCTGACTCATTGTCATGGAATACCGGCCCTTCCTGCCCAGTTGGGCTCAGTCTCCACCTCTACCACCCCAGCCCTGCAAGGAGACCTCATTAATGACAGTGACAGCACCTTCCACCATTGAAAATATCAAGAGTCCTAAGGATCAGTCAGCAGGAGGCTCACTTTATAAATAAAATCAGTTCCTTCTCCAAACCGCCTACGAGGTGTAGCTGATCATTAGCCCCATTTACAGATGGGGAAGCTGGGGTGCAGCACGGTCCAGGCAGGAACCCACAGGCGCCGCAGGAGCACAGAGCAGAGCTGGGGTCGGAAAGGGTCGCACTGAAAATGGCGGTCGTGGAGTCCAGGACCCCTTTCCTGGCACGAGGTCGGCCCCACCCCCGCTCCCCACATCCTCGACAGCTTTGCCTCCAACTTGAGAGAGAAAATCTGGCTAGTCAGGCCTGAACCTCGGACTCCTTGTCCTCAAACCAGTGCCACCTGCGCCCCACCAACAACTCCAAGGTGTTTCCGCGGCTTAGGGGAATTCACCCCCACCTGCAGCCCATCCCACCTGTCTCCTCAGGGGACCGTCCTCCCTCCCCCCAGCTGTCACTGCTGTTGACAAGGGGTGTCCGCAGGGCACAGAAAACGTCAGCAGGTGTCACAGGAACAGAAATTCATCCCCTACTTGTTGATTTGAAGGTAGAAAATTATTCGTGTATTGGGTGGGTACTTGTTCTAAAGTGACCAGAAGGCTTCATTTATGCATTAAATCATTTTAGAACTGCAGAGACTTCTGTAAAAGTACATTAAATTCTGTTACATGAGGCACGGGTTGTTGTATGAAGACAAAGCTATTATGGAAGGGAAAGTTTTCAGTATTCATCAGAATAATTCGATCTACACCTCTTCTAAATACAGAGCACATGAGTGTGAAAATGCACTAGATGAAAGGTCCCCAGACTCGTGCAAATGCCCTCAGAGTTCCCAACTCCAGAAGATGGCAACGACCAGGACAGTCTCCACCGGGGGCCAAAGGTCCAGCATCTTCCAGCTGCCCAGATGTGTGTGCAGCCTGGCTCTCTTGCTGACTCCTGCCCGCCAGCCTGATCCAGGACTCTGCACACCATTCCTTGATCCCACCTCTTTCTGGCTCCCTGCCAAAAAGTCCATCTGGTACCAACCCGAGCACTGCCTCCCAGTGCTCCCCCCACCGCAAGGCCTCAGTTTCCTTATCTCTACGATGGGCATAGTTGAGCTGCAGGCAGGGCTTCCCGGTCTCGCTCTCAAGAATTCTCTGCCTCTGAGGTCACGAGGACCTCAGAAATCCTAAAGCAACCGAGGCAGGCAGATTCCAGAAGCCTGGGTAGGGCTCTCCCCTGTTCCCTGGCAGCAATGAAGGAAAAGCAGCACTACTATTATCCTGCTGCCCCCAGCCCACCCCCTTCCCCTCCCCCTTGCCTTGCCCCTTTCCCCTCCCTGCTGCCCTCCAGCCCTGCCTTCTGCTGGCCCCCGCCCTGGGCCCCCCAGCTCGCCCAGTCAAGCTCCCACCTCTCACCAGCTGGCCCTCTTCTCCCCTGGAAGCCCACAGGGCCCCCTGTCCCCACAGGCTCCTTGGAGTCCCCTGCTGCCCTCACCCTGTCGGCCTCCCTGCCCTGTCCTGGTCCTGCCTCCCCCCTTTCAGCGTGGCCTCCCTCTCTGCTCTTCACTCTGCCTTTGCCCTGGGCCTCCCTCTGGCCCTGGGCTGGCCTCCAGCCACCTGGCCAGACTGCTCAGCTGCCCCTACTCCCCTCCCACCCAGTCACCTCCTCCCCGCATCTCCCCACCCTTGGGCCAGCCTGCAAACCAGCCCAGGGAGCTGACATCCCCACCAGGGGGCACCTGGATCTCTGGGAGCTCTGTGAGTCGGGCACCTGCTGGGCACAGGGAGCAGCATGTGCCTGGCCTCTGCGGGGCAGCCCTGTGGGCCCTCCAGTGCTCCAGGAAGCCCTCGTCTCCCCAGTGAGTTCTCAGCCACGTGGGGGTCTGGCCCGGGTCAGCCGGTGGGTGCCCCTCCTCGGGATCAGGCCACAGGCCCAAGAAACATGACAAACTGCTCTGTGTCCACACTTGGGCCCCTCCATGCTCTCAGAGTTCCCACTGGGAGGGGATGGCTGGGCTCAGTGGACTCAGGGTACCTTTCCCTGCAGGGCTGTTCTTTCCCTGGGGCCAAGCGCTGTCCCCATTGTTCAGAAGGAGCAACGGTGCCCTGTGCCTGGTACTTACCCCATCCCCGAAGCCAGCCTCCCCAGGAGACAGCGACCAGGGCTCCCTTTGGCAGAGCAAAGGTGGGGGAGGCTGTGGCAGCGGGAGGAGGGGTGGAGCCCTGCTAGAAGGTGCTGGGCCATGGAGGCTTGCAGGGAGGGGGAGGAAGGGCTGTCTGGGTACTTCAGGGGAAGCATTACCAGGTCTTCCCTATCCAAGCTTGGCCTCAGAAGTCCCTGACTTTGGTTTCTGAGGTCATGCCTACAGCCACGCTAAAGCATCCAGCGCCCCCAGAGGGGCTCTGCTCAGCCCGTCCTGTTCCCACCCACCTTGCCTGCCCATGTTGCCCCCGGGGTCAGACGCTTTCCTTGTCCACCTCGTAATCTCCCTTTCAGTGCCAACAGCTCATGTACTCTCCCGGGGCACTGGCCTCGGGACTGGGGCCACCTGTTAAGGGAGACCCTTCGCCACCCTGGCTATTTCTCCTCTGAACCATTTTACACAAAAGGCTGATTGCCTTCCTCCTCTGATGACAGAACTCGGTGGCTTCTAACCCAGCCCTGACTCTAGAATCGCAAAACCTCAGTTTTCTAAAGGCCCAGGACCTCTCTGCACTTCTCTCACCGAAAGCCGTGCAACAGTCTCGAGTTCAATGTTTTTTCCCCAGCCCCTCTCTCAGCAATTTCCAATCCTCCCATCCCACCCCACCCCCCCACTCCCCAGCTTCACTGGATTTTTCTGCCCCAGGACCTCAGGGAGGTAGGTCTGGAGACCAAACTGAGGTGACCCACAGCTCTTCACAGCCTGAATCTTCCACTGAAAGCCCCAGCCCCACATCCTGGTGGCGGGAAGGTGGACACCGGCCAAACGCAGCAGGACCACCCAGGCTCGGCCGGTCTGAGGCTGGTGAGCAAAGTCCCCAGACTTGCCCATATCCTTGGGCCCCAACCAATGCACTCAGCGAGGATACTTCAGGGCAAGAGGCAGCTTCCTGTCAGGAGACCCCAATGCTACCTGGGCTGGGGTGAGGGTGACCAACTATCCTGGGTGCCCAGGGCTATGGGGACTTCCAGGACAGTCCCTGACAAACATGGCGGAGCTGGCCACCACAGGTCAGTGAGGAAGCTTTGGGGACTGGCCCTGTCCTCAGTCTGCGGGTTTCTGTCCCCACAGGGTCCCTGCTTCTAGCTGCCTGTATCCAGGATGGCCTGACGCTCTTTGGCTGCCAGGAGGCCCATGGGTCCCTCCTTCCCTCTGCCTGGACAGATGAGCACACGCGGGAGCCCTCCCTGCAGAGACTCCGGGGTCTGAGAGCAAATGCCTGGGGTGGGACAGGAGCTCTTCCTCTTGCCCTCACGGATGGCTGGAAGGCACCACAGGGCACCACGTTTCCGAGAAAAGCCTCCCAGCGCCACCACAAAGGGGCTGTGTGTTACCTGGGGCTCGACTTGGTCGTCAGCCTGTGGGAATGTCTGGAACATACCAGAGAAGCGGCTTCAGGTTGCATGAAGTGGGGCTGCGGAGACTAAAGTGTGGGGTCCCTGGGACAGGCAGCCTCTCCCCCCTCCAGCTCAGCTACTTGTGGGGACGAGGGGCCCAGGCGGTGAAGGCTGATGGGACTCCACATGTCTGCTCATTATTTTCTCTGTCCGGAAGTCTGTCCTTCTTAACGGGCTCCTAGCAGCCCGCAAATGGGGAGCATACCGCGTTGCCATAAAAGGGGGCTTTGCCCAATTATTCAGTCCCTGTGTCCAGAATACATGTGCCGAGTGTTGTAGTCTTTCCTCAGAACTTCACGGGCTCACAGCCAGAATTATGTACACCCACCCTGAGGTGCGCACACACCCATGACACACGTGGGCATTTACCCCCCTCACACACATACACACCCAGGGACGTACCCTAACCTAGAAACACACACACACTTATCAAAGATACAGGTGCAGAGACACAAGGACCAACCCCCCCCACACACACCCTCAAGGACACACACACACACAGAGCTAATGCTCTCAGATGGCACAGCCCTGAACCACACTTAGATCCTATGGAGCTCTGTCACTGCACAGCTGACCCACGGCCTCCTGTCCCTCCGCACGACCACAGTCCTGGTGTCCCAAGCATCCCATGCCCAGAGCCCTTAGCAGGAGAAAAGGTGGCAGATCCTTCAAGAGACACCCAGAGAGGACGGAGCCAGGGGGAAATTTGGCCTGCGCCAGTGACAGCGACAGGAAGATTCACCTTCCTGCCATGTGGCTCAATTCAGTTTACTCATGGCGGCCCACGGGCCAGGGGAAAGCCCCCCGACCTCCGACCACCTCAGGATGCAGTTGGAGAATTTGAACATATCCCTGCAGGTTGCATTCCAAAAGTCTTTTGGTTCTCGAAGAGTCCCAAACCCAATCAAAACAACTAAAGAACGACTCTTATGGAGGATTAATATGAGAAATGAACAATGCCGTGCTTACGAAAGTGAGACATTTGGTTAATTATGATGTATCTTGCGTGAAAAAAATTGTATTTGACTTTCAGCAACACAGAACAATACATAAGCTACGCCATAGCTTTAAGGGAATAAACTTGGATGGAATTTTTTGCAAGGATTACAGCGATGCGAATAAACAAGCAGTTGATAGTGAGAAACAGGAAAGAAAATGCAAGTGATGGGACGAAATTCTGTTTCCCTAGACTTCTGCAAAATGGGCCAATAAAAATTACATCTGGCTAGCCAGGGGAATAAGGTCACCATCTGCAGCGTTCAGAGATGCCCTCTTTGTAGAAGCAGAAGGAGTCCGGCTTATCGAGTGTGATGCTGAGGACACACTCTTGCTAATTTGCCATTTTGGAAACTTCCAGCTTTACATGATATGTTGCAATTCCCTGACAAAGTTGACGGCCTGCCGTGTGCACGCCATTGGGAATACACAGATGAATAAAACTTTCTTTAGACTCTAAGGCTTCTTGGAGGAGATGGTGCCTGAGCTGGGGGTGGAGGAGACATAGAAGGAAACATGGAGACCAGGGGACCAGAATGAAACAAGGATATGGTTAGTAGAACCAACAGCGGCTCTGAGCTGCTGACACTGGGACTAGGTGGGTCATGGGGGAATTCACAAGGAGATGCAGCATGGGCTTCAGGACTAGGCTGGGGGCGGGGAAGCAGTTCCACTTTCGACTCAAGGGTTTGGGGTACCCCAAAATGCCACCCACTCTCCACGGAGATATAGAAGGGGGAGCGATCAGGGTAAGTATGATGGAGGAAGCTTGCGGGTTTGTAGGAAATAATTCATAGTGTAAGAAAAAAATCAAGAAGCTAACTCCAGGGAAGAGAACTAGTAAACGGGTTGGTGGAAAGATTGGAACTCATGAAGACAGAAAGGTCAGAGGCACGACCTACAAGTCACAAAAGACAAAGGAAGGGTCAAGGCAAAGGGCTAGCCAACATGCGAAGGAGCCTGGAAGGTGAGGCGGGGCCGGTACTAAATCTTGGGAGGGGAAATCAAGAACATTTATTGACGGCGATGCCTTTAGAGACCCTACCCACCCAGAGCACCCAGGAAAGCATCCAGTAGTAGGTTTCAGCTTATGGAAATCCACTGTCTATAAAAACTTTGAGTCCAGCATGATCCCGAAAGATAAATTGGCCAAAGCTTGTCAAAACACAAAATGAATTACTGGAACCTTATTTACCAGCCAAGCTACCCTGGGCTTATTAGGTGGCTTGGCTGGAGCCTAAGTGGTAAGTAATCAATATTTATGATGATTCCTTTTATATAAGTAGTAACTCTTTGGTCTGAACTGAGCCAGATCTCCTAGGCCAAAAAATGTTTCCCTGTTTTCCTTTTGCCTCTCTAGTCTCCCAAGTCTATTAATAAATTTTAAAACACGTATTAATAAATTAAACACAAATTTAACACTTTTTTAAAAGATCGTATTTATTTATTTGGCAGAGAGAGAGCCAGAGAGCACAAGCAGGGGAAACAGTAGAGGGAGTGGGAGAAGTAGGCTCCCCACTGAGCAGGGGGCCTGATGCGGAGCTCAAACCCAGGACCCTGTGATCATGACCTGAGCCGAAGGCAGACGCTTAACCAACTGAGCCACCCAGGCACCCAAATTTAACAAATTTTAAATTGGGTTCCTTGAATAAGATGGCCCTGATTCTAGGTTGGGGCTTACGACATAGACCGGAAACATTAAATAAAAACATAGTACATAATAATTTGTAATTTTTTGCGTGTGGTTCTGGGTAACAATGTGAGCCATTGAAAAGTCTTGCCCTGGCTTGTTCAAAAAAAAAAAAAAAAAAAGCATCATGTGGCAAAAGTCCTCAGGTAGGAGAACATCAATGCTAATTTCTCAGAATCTGCAAACTATGTAGCAGTTTGAAATCTCCAAATAAAACAGAGAATTGACCAGATGTTTGAATCCTTTAAAATTTGTTGAGTCATTTCTCATATTAATAATGGGGGCGGGGGGGGGGTCATGTAACACGTCACATAAAAAGCTGGCCAGGCAAGGACCTTCTGAACAGCCACTTGGGGAATGAGGCTCTCGGGATGGGCTTCATATGGGATTGGTTTTCTTTACAATAGACCACGTAATGCTGCTTACTCCTTCTAAAATATGTAAGAAGTACAATCAAAGCTCTCTTTCTATAACCAGATGACCAAAAGATGGTTGAGCCAGTCCTGCATACCTGAGCCTTTTGCCCCATTTTTCTATGAAATGGTTTGAACAAGTATTTATATTGCTTTGGAAACTATTCGCTATTTCCTGAGGGCATCTCATCTGAGGGAAGGAAAGGTGGGGCAGCTTAGCTGGTGCTGGGGATACTGGAATCAGGAGGAGAATAAGCGAAGATTCTAGATACTCTTTTGGCTTAATTCTACCAGCTCTGGAAACTATGAAACTCTGCAGAATCCCGAGCAGTAGGCAAAGGGGAGGGCTTGGAGGAGGTCTGGGCCCTTATACCCAGCCACCCACCATGGCACAGGGTAGCCATAAGCTCTTCATAGGATCTCATGCCCTTGTTTCTTTTCATTCCTCTTGAGCCAACGAAGGGCACCATTTTGGTTGGAGGAAATATGGCCTCCAAGTCCAATCGTTTGTTCACGAGAACCTTGATTTCAGCTGCATCTCTTCCGGGTCTCGGTAAACAACTTCCAGTTAAAGCATGAGGGCCCGACCTTTCTTAAGAGTTCATTAAATGTTGCCCCCAAATAGTACTTAGGAAGGAAAGTGGGCTACAACATGGCTCCCATCTCACCACCTGAGGTTGGAAGCATTGTGCATCTTGGAAGCTTGTCTTAAGAGGACAAGTGTGCAAGATGGACAGTGATGGACCAGCTAACAATGAGCCCTTTCTTAGCCCTGGGGGCCTGGCTGAGCCTCTGAGAACCCAGTGCTTACTACTGCCCCGGGCAGGAGCCTGGGGTGCTCTGGGTGACAGAGTCCCTTTCCCATGGATCCAAGGAGTTGGGTCATTAGTTTCCTGACTTGGGAGAACATTGCCCAGCTCTGTCCTTGTCAACCTGTCTGAGATGCTGATGCCCAGGGGAGCAGAAGGTGTCCCAGGTCATAGCGAGAGGGGAAGGTCCACAGGTCTGAGGTGATTGGGACCCTGGGCATAACAAGCACCAAATGTTTCCCAGAGAAGTTTCCAAACCAAAAAGAGGACAAATGCTCTAGGGTGATCTTCACAGAAGTGGTCCACTTCTGTTGTCCTATGAAGACTGTCGCCTCCAGGCTACCCAGCTCCCCAGGGTCACAGAAATCTGGACTTCAGGGAAGGGAGGTGTGTCTGGGGAAGGGTTACCACTCCCCCCACTCCACCCCCAGACAGCTCCCTAGACTGCCATCCCCACCCAGCAGCACTCAGAGCTATGTCCAGCAGGCCCAGGGTCAAAGTGTCCTGCTGGGCTCCAGAAAGAGCCAGTCCCCCTACCCTTGATCTACGGGGCACCCCAGATTCCTGCCACATGGGGCCTGGAGGATGCAGATGGCTGGGGGAGCTAGAGCCTCCCAGGAGCAGATTCTTTGGCCTGTGCCTGGACCAGGGCCCAGCAGAGGCTCCACTCAGGGTAGGACTGACCCCCAGAGAAGATGGTGGGCTCAGGAAGGGTCTTATGGAGGGGTCTTCCCAGCCTGTCCATCTCCCCACCAGCCCTTGGCATTAGAATTTAGAGCTCAAGGATGGGGTTTCCTGGCAGGCCTCATTCACTTTATAACCATCTGCAAACTAGAGGCCATGAGAGGAATCTGGGCTCCCCTGGCCTATGAATCCTAGAGAAGAGGCATCAGTCAGAGGGTCTGTCTTCAGAGCATGAACTTTCACCCCACGGGAAGGCCATTATCAAGACTGAAGTCTAGGGACTAGAAGGAAGTATAATTCTGGACGCTGCCACACCAGGCTGTGCCCCCCTCGGGGAGGTTCTTGGGGGTCGTCCCTCCCCGTACTTGGCCAATACTCACCTTCCTCGGGGGACGTGCCGCTGCTTTGTGGCCACCACAGTTCAGGCTGTCTGGCCCATCCGGACAGACAGAAGAGTATAAACATGGGTGCCCCCCATTTCTGGCTGGTCCAGCCTTTTCCTAGTTCTGTCCTGGGTGGGAAACAGGAGTAGCCCTGGCTGCACTGGGGCCTGTAGGGAAGGGAGTTAAGGACGGTGTGGAGGCCACGAGGCCCAGGAGGCTCAGAAAAGCTCCCCGCCCCCCAGACTTCACCTCTAGCTGGAACTCCCTCCCACAACACCCAGGAGCCTCGGGCTGCCCCCAGGGAGGCTGCGGGAACAGTCCTGACCCAGGAGGACGCTGATGGCCAGTTACAACTACAGAGCCAAGCAGCTGCCCTCTGAGGGCCCAGGACCCACAGTGAGCAGGGTGTTTGCTTGGCAAAGGGTCCCAGCGCCACCCCCTGGGCCTCCATGGCCCAGCACCTTCTAGCAGGGCTCCACCCCTCCTCCCACTGCCACAGCCTCCCTCTGCCAAAGGGAGCCCTGGTCGCTGTCTCCTGGGGAGGCTGGCTTCGGGATGGGGTAAGTACCAGGCACAGGGCACCGTTGCTCCTTCTGAACAATGGGGACAGCGCTTGGCCCCAGGGAAAGAACAGCCCTGCAGGGGAAGGTACCCTGAGTCCACTGAGCCCAGCCACCCCCTCCCAGTGGGAACTCTGAGAGCATGGAGGGGCCCAAGTGTGGACACAGAGCAGTTTGTCATGTTTCTTGGGCCTATGGCCCGATCCCGAGGAGGGGCGCCCACCGGCTGACCCGGGCCAGACCCCCATGTGGCTGAGAACTCACTGGGGGAGATGAGGGCTTCCTGGAGCACTGGAGGGCCCACAGGGCTGCCCCGCAGAGGCCAGGCACATGCTGCTCCCTGTGCCCAGCAGGTGCCCGACTCACAGAGCTCCCAGAGATCCAGGTGCCCCCTGGTGGGGATGTCAGGTCCCTGGGCTGGTTTGCAGGCTGGCCCAAGGGTGGGGAGATGCGGGGAGGAGGTGACTGGGTGGGAGGGGAGTAGGGGCAGCTGAGCAGTCTGGCCAGGTGGCTGGAGGCCAGCCCAGGGCCAGAGGGAGGTCCAGGGCAAAGGCAGAGTGAAGAGCAGAGAGGGAGGCCACGCTGAAAGGGGGGAGGCAGGACCAGGACAGGGCAGGGAGGCCGACAGGGTGAGGGCAGCAGGGGACTCCAAGGAGCCTGTGGGGACAGGGGGCCCTGTGGGCTTCCAGGGGAGGAGAGGGCCAGCTGGTGAGAGGTGGGAGCTTGACTGGGCGAGCTGGGGGGCCCAGGGCGGGGGCCAGCAGAAGGCAGGGCTGGAGGGCAGCAGGGAGGGGAAAGGGGCAAGGCAAGGGGGAGGGGAAGGGGGTGGGCTGGGGGCAGCAGGATAATAGTAGTGCTGCTTTTCCTTCATTGCTGCCAGGGAACAGGGGAGAGCCCTACCCAGGCTTCTGGAATCTGCCTGCCTCGGTTGCTTTAGGATTTCTGAGGTCCTCATGACCTCAGAGGCAGAGAATTCTTGAGAGCGAGACCGGGAAGCCCTGCCTACAGCTCAACTCTGCCCATCGTAGAGATGAGGAAAGAGGCCCTGCGTGGGGGGCCCTGGGACGCAGTGCTCCGGCTGGAACCAGGTGTGTTTGTCCCAGGGCAGAGCCCCTCTACAACCTGAACCAGCCCGTGTGAGGCCCCATCCAGGGCACCAGGGGACAGCATCCTGGCTGGTTCCCTCCAGGGACACTGTCTGAGAGCCTGGCTGGCTGGCGTTCAGGCGTGGCCCCACCATCCTGCGCACACCCTCCGTCCCCCAGGAGCCCCTCCATGGGGGGATCAAGAGGCTCGGCCACTCCCTGAGCTTAGGCGCCTGTAAGATGTCTGGACTCAGGAATTCCCTGCGAAGGACAAGGGAGCCATGTTTGTCTCTGGGCATCCCTGGCCCGGGAAGATGGGGGTCAAGGCAACAGAGGCGACAGCGGAGTCAGGAAGCAAGAGCTTGGAGAGCTGCCCCTTGGGCTCTGTGCAGGGACGTGGTGAGCTGGGCAGGGGGTGCCCCAGGCTGCCCCCTTTTCCCCACCTTCCTCCCCCAGGCCCAGTAGTAAGGACAACTGAGAAGAAACCTCTCCGCTAGGACCTCTTCTGTCATCTGTCACTCACACAGTAACATCCCTGTGCTACCAGGGTTCCAGGACGGACCTCGAGAAGCCTTAAGGACAGTGATGGACATTACCGGAGACTGGACCCCGGGCAGGGGCAACCCTGATGGAGCAAGGGTGAATCAACTTCTCTCCCACCTGTGACCAAATGGTTTTTCCTAGAACTTCTGTGAGCTTAACAACCGGGACTAGGGAACCCCGTTTTAGGGGATCTAGTGGACTCCTCGCAAGAGCAGCTGACCCTCAAGTCTCTCCTGTAGATCTTTCCTTGTCTCCTAGCAAATGCCCAAGGAATCCGGACCCCCTCCGGCCACCCCCGGGGCACGTGCCCCTCCACACCCCGTGGCTCTGAGCTGCTGTGCAACAATTCTCAAGGCCCCAGGGCCACCATCTTTCCTCTGCCAGCTCTTCGCTGACCTCCCCACCCCTCCTGACCTCACTGACCTCATTATAAGGGCTCTTCGCCAACACCCCAAGATGCCAGCAGGTCATGGAGAGGGAGCCCCGTGCCTGCCTCCTCTGTGCCCACAGAGGGAGCAGAGCCCCAAGGGGAGGGTATGACCAGAGCCCCAGGGAGGGTGTAGGGATCCGAAAGCGAGCTTGGTGGTCTTGCTCCCCCTGCCCAGGTAGAGACAAGGGCAATCTGTCGAGCCTCCCAGAGATCCCAGCAGCCCAGCCTGGCATGGAGCACCTGTCTGACTCCCGCACACCAAAGGGGGGCTGGGAAACTAGGAGGTGCCTCATCCTATCAGCCCCGGGGGCTCTAACCAGGGGCCTTGGCGGAACCCTGAGCTCATGAGGGGGGAGGACGTCGGGCGTCCAAGCTGGAAGGCATGGGGACAGGTTAACGCAGCCTGTGGGAGCGGATGGCCACGTGGGGCCAGGGCGCCTCTGCGGATGTCACTCAGCATGGATCAAAGAAGTCCCAAGGACTGGAGGCTGGCCGGCCCCGCACTCGCCACACAGCCTCACCCCCACGCTCATGCAATCCTGGGGACAGAGCAGAATCCCGAGTTAACCAAGACTGGGGTCCTCAAAACAAAAGTTAAGTCCTGGAAAAAATGAAGACGCTAGGGTCGCGTCACACCTGAGTTTCTGAGGGATGTGTCCCGGCCTCACGAGCCTGAAGACTCGGATCCCCAGGGGGAAACCCCACAAGTTTGGAGGCAAAGGAAAGAAAGCTTGCAGAGGGTCTAGGAGGGGACACGGTTCCCGTAACCACTGTGGTTAGCTCAGAGGGAAACATCCACAGCCCACAGCCGAGATGACTGTGCCACGGCACGAGAGTTCCTCCTCAGAGCAAGAGTGAGAATGCCGTGCGTGAGTCGGGGCCCCGAGAATGACTCAGCGCCGCGTGATGTCAGCCAAGACGGTCAGACTCTCGGGAGTGGGAAGAACATACCCGAATGCTCTTCGGGCTTGCCCATCACGACTCCTCAGGAACAGGCCACTGCCTCAAAGAGGACACAGAAGGCCCACGGCCTGCGGTCACACAGGGACTCCTTCTAGAGGCCCCGCTGGCGACAGGCACGGCCTCGGCCTGCTTCAGCGCTGAAGTAAGACTGCATCCCAACCACAGTGCGGAAGGCAGATACCCGCACAGATAAGATGCTCCCAGAGCCTCCCCCCAGGTCCTGGCCTCGCTGCTGGTGCCTGCACCGCTTCCTCCACCAGCCTCGAAGGGAAGGAGGGTGCCTGCTGCCTCAGGCCCCGGGCTCTCCTTTGTGGTCACTGATCCTAGTCAAAGGCAAGCAGAGAACACCAAAGAGCCCGAGGCTCAGGTGATCTGTGCAAAACACAGTGGGGATAGAGAGGAGGGCCCTGCACAACACATGGTGAGGGGGGATGTGATTGGGTGGGTGGGATTTGAGAGGGAGAGCCAGAGGGGGAGTGGGTTCGGGGCAGCAGGAGCCGGAGTCTGGAGGTTTCTAGGGGGTGGATCGGAGAGAGGATTCCAGGTATTTGCTGTGCAAGGAGCAGGTCCTCCCAGACTAGTGACTCAGTTTCCTCAACAAACCAAGGACATGAGAAGAAAGTGGGGGAGGGGGGCGCCTGGGTGGCTCAGTCGTTAAGCATCTGCCTTCGGCTCAGGGCGTGATCCCGGTGTTCTGCGGGCTCAGGCGTTCTGGGATCGAGCCCCACATCAGGTTCTTCCACTATGAGCCTGCTTCTTCCTCTCCCACTCCCCCTGCTTGTGTTCCCTCTTCGCTGGCTGTCTATCTCTGTCAAATAAATAAATAAAATCTTAAAAAAAAAAAAAAGGGAGGGAGAGGGGGAGGGAAACTGTTTGAGAATGCAACGCATTTCCCTCCAAAGGTGCCCTCATTTGAGTCCTGACCTGGTTCCAATAAACCAATCGCAAAAAGACACTTTTGAGACCATTGGGGGGAAATCTGAGTATGAACTGGGTGGTAGATGATATTAAAGACTGACTTTTGATTTTGTTTCCTATGATGATGGCACATGGTGGCTGCATTAAAACATGTCCTTAACAGGGGTGCCTGGGTCGCTCGGTCAGTGAAGCATCCGACTCTTGATTTTGGCTCAGGTCACGATCTCAGGGTCGTGGCTGCGCGCAGAGTGGGGAGTCTGCTTGAGACTCTCTTCCTCTCCCTCTGTCTGCCCCCTCAAATAAATAAATAAATCTTTAAAAAAAAAAAAGTGTCCTTCCCCTGGGTGGCTCATTCGGGGAAGCGTCCACCTTCAGCTCAGGTCATGATCTCGGGGTCCTGGGATCGAGTCCCGCATTGGGCTCCTTGCTCAGCGGGGAGCCTGCTTCTCCCTCTGCCTGTCACTCCCCCTGCTTGTGCTCTCTCTCTCTTTTTCTCTTTCTCTGACAAATAAATAAAATCTTTGAAAAAAAAAAGTGTCCTTAACAGAAGAGACGCACCCTGAAGTATCGGGCTGAGATGTCCTGAGGTCAGTGGGAGGGGGTGAAGGGATGAAATCCATGGAAAGTCTGGTGGGAGTTGACTGTGGTGGCAGCTGGGCACAGTGTCCCTGGGGAAGCAGGGTGAGGCCAGGCTGCTGACCACCCCTGGACCAGGCTGCAGCTGGGGTGGGGCAGGGGGGGACTTTCTGTTCTGGCACCGACACAAGCAAATGGGACTGGCCCCCCAGGACCTTGGGGACCTCCTGGGCCAGTCAGGGCCGTGGCAGGTGGGTGTTCTGTGTGGTTCTTTAGGACTCTACTGGAGGTCTTTGAGACGCGCTCCCAAACTAAACACGTCTGTCAGCGGTTTTAGCGAACCCCACAAAGAAAATATGAACCGACACAAGTTCCTGCTTAACTGCGGTTGACCTAACCTACGCCAACTTTCCCATCGTTGATTTTGGTGTATTCAACTTTCCAGCAGCCTCATCACCTTTGGCCACCAGACAGCCCAACACCCTCTGCCCCCATCACACGCCCAATCCGGAGAGGGCCATTTGCTGTCAAATGGCCACTTTGAACTATAGCCTCGAGCAACTGCCTGGCGGCCAACAGCCGGTAGTGCGTCTGCCCCCTTGGTCTGCACCGCCACTGGTCATGGGACTATTTCACACAGGTTAGTCTGTATTGTTTCATGACTGTGAATGGAAAAGTGAAAGCATTGTCACCAGCAGTAGGAAACAACAATGCAGGGAGATGGAAGTCACGAGGTGTGCAGAAGCAGCCAACCTTGAACCTCAGCCAGCCGTACCTGGGACGCGAGCCAGGCGTGCTCCAGGGTGAACGGCAAGAACACAGCCCCGGAGCTCGAGCAGTCCTGGAAGACTGCATCAAAGTCGCAAGGTGTGATTAGGGATTTTCTTGTATTTTCAGCTTAGGGGCAACAGGACCCATTCCACAGGAGCCTCCCCCTTTCCCCCTCACACCAAGTCTGTGGCTGGATCTGATGTCTTCAGGGGTTTTTTGGTTTTTTTAGCTCGTTGTACTATTAACAATTTATTTGAAGAGTCTCATAGAAAGAGTAATTCATACTTTTTTTTCTGCTTTCCCTTTTCGGTACTCCATTTAAGAGAGAAAACCCCTTTTTTCCCCCAATTCTGAGTTTTGTCCTTTTATCTCTTCTTTCCCACTTTTATTTCTTCTGCTCTTTCCATTCCTCTTCCTCCCTTTTCTCTTGTTCTTCTCCTTTCCCCTACCCGAGCCAAAACTCTCATAACAAAAGTGGCACAGGTAACAACACCTTCCCTTCTTCGCATGAATTGAAATTTTCTCATATCTAAATAGAGACTTAACGACATTTGAAATAGGTTTTCATTATTACTCATCCCATCAAAGAGGTAATGTGTATATTTTAAAAACACATCTTCACATGTAATCAAAGAACTGAAAATGAAAATGAGGTGTTTTTTTTTTTTTCATGTTAAATTGGCAGAGATTTGTTAAATGGCAATTCTTAGTGCTGGCAGAAGTCTAGGGAGAAGGACCTTCTCAGGAGGTTTCTAGAAGGCAATTTGGAAACATGTATCCAGACCCTTAAAAATAGCCTACTCTTTGACCCTGGGGGAACATAAATGCTGATCAGTTCCACTTTGTGCCAGATGCAGCTTGGAATGGCCTGGAAGCTAAGAAGCGAGAGTTGGAAAGAACGTTTCCCCCTTTCTTTGGGCCCTGAGAAGATTAAATTGGGCATAGAGGGGGTTACTGGACTTCAGGTAGAGACGACATGGTCAAAGCTGAGTCCTCTATGGGGCAGTAGGCATTAGGGGAAGCCTGGGGGAGAGCAGCTTGGGTGCCAGGAGCCTGAACACCTGCTGACCACCTTTGATGTTTGAGTTGGAATACCCTCCTATTATCCCCAGGCCTTCAGGAACATACAATTAATGGGTACAGCCTGGCCTTAGCTGTGAAATCTAGAAGTCAGCCGGATTCTCATGCTCCTGGAGCTCTAGATAAGATGGGTTCTACTGCACCTCAAGGGTCTGGGGAAGGGGCAAAGCCCTCCCTGGGATGTCCTGTTCCATGGACTGGAGATGGCCAAAGCCCTTCCAGCTTTTCTGCAAGTTCCCAGGGCAAGCATGGCTGACACCTCCATGACCCCCCTCTGGCCATCATGTCTGTTAGCCTCTTCCCAGAGATCCCCCAAGACTCCCCGCCCACAGGCAGTCATCAGTGTCCTGGATATTTCTGAAGTTTGGGGGCTACATGGAGATGGGGAGGATTCATGTCACGGAAACACAAATTTTGGCTTCTCAGTCAAGCATTTCCCGAGCTAAAATGGCCAGAGCCACTCGGTCCCTAAGGGACATCCGCAGGCCTGCTTCCACACAGGCCACAGCCTCTTTTTGGCAGGCTCCTACCCCACTGCTTTCCTGGCCCTTCTCTGTCTCTTGAGCTCCCGAGTTGTGGCCCAGGTTCATGCCGACACTTCCATACTCGGGCCCCACCTTCTGTCCTAACAGTCGTCAAGACATGTCCCTGGCTAAGAGGACTCTTGGTGCCAGTTGTGATAGTGATGTTTTCATCCTGTTTTAATTGAGCCTTGGGGAATTTGGGTGATGCCTGGGCCCACCCTTGGGTTGCAGCAGCTCAGGGAGAATGGACACCTCAGGGAAGCTTGTTCTGAGATGGCCAGACGTGAGGAAGAAGAGACACTGGTAGCAACCAGGAAGGTTCTGTGGATCATGGAGCATTACTCAGGACTTCTGAGGTGGGCAGGATAGCGTCCTCCCCACAAAGATATCCCCGTACTAATTCCCAGAACCTGTGAATGTGTTGCGTCACATGGCAAGGGGAATCAAGGTTACAGATGAAATTAAGGTTACTAATCAGGTACCCTAAAAATGGGGGATTGGTCTGTATTATCCAGGTGAGCCCAATAATCACAAGAATCCTTAAAAGCAGAAGAGGGAGACAGAAGAGAAAGTCAGAGGAGTACAATGTGAGAAGGACCCAACCCTTTGTTGCTGGCTTTGAAGATGGAGGGAGGGGCCATGAGCCAAGGACCTCAGGCAGATCAGCCTTTGGAAGCTAGACCAGGCGAGGAGATAGGTTCTCCCCCTGGAACCTCTAGAAGGAATGCAGCCCCGCCAACAGCTTGGTTTCCACCCAGTAAGACCTGTGTTGAACTTCTAACTACAGAGCTGTAAGATAATAAATTGGTAGTGTTTTAAGTCACTGAATATGAGGTTGTTTGTCACAGCAGCCATAGGAAACTGACACAGCTTCGTAGGCACATCAGAGAAGAGAACTAGTAAAGGTCTGTTTATCTTGGGTCTCGGGACTGCAATGAGGGCATTGAAGGCAGGATCACCCAGGAAGCTATAGAGGTGAGATACATCCAGGCTACGCATGCCCAGTGTAGACACCGTCAAAGACCACAAGCGTGAGTGAGTTTGAATCCACACACGAGCAGAAGAGAGGGCTGACGGTCTAGCTGGTCTCCTGGAGCCACCTGCCCTCGGAGGATTCCTAAGGCGGGTCCTCATTCTTGGAGGCTCAGAGATCTGAGGGACGGGCCTCGTGGAGCTCACGTTAGCCAAGCTCATTCTGAGAACGACAGCTCCCAAAGCTGCAGGCCTGAGGGCTTCTGATGAGCAGGCCTTGTCTCATTTGAGCCAAGATCCCCAGGAAGCGAAATCATAACCAGAAGGCTTCTGAGCAAGTTCTGTGACTTGAATATTTCACAGCCATTGCTCCACAGCCGGACAGTCGTGTCCACAGTAGCTGCCCCTAGCATCAGGTCCGCTGTGTGCACCCTTGGGCCTGGTCCCCCCCAGCCACTTCCCCCACAGAGTGTAGAGGGAGCTGCCAATGGCCCCTCCATGACAGTCCCTTTTCAGTGCTCTCACAATGACAACCAAGCCCTTGTTCTGGCCCGGGAACCATTCTGGCTCCTGAAGGGGTCTTGGCTTAGCGCCCTTATGGGCCATTATCTGTGGATTTTAAACCTTAGCTCTCAGACAACAGTCTTTCCTTTTTTCCACATCATTGGCAGAAGCCTAGTTTCTGTGCGCTGTCAACATTGCCCAATTTATTTGTTCTTGAGACCAAAAAAAAAAAAAAAAATCCTCAGAGACTGGTGTGAAAGTGAACAGCCTGGGCACCCACACAGCTCTGGGGGCCCCGGAGGCCACCTCTGTCCCCGTGCCAGCAGGCTGCGAATGCCAGCCTCACCTCTGTTCCGTGGAGGCCCCACAGTGTGGGCCACCTAGCACGTCTCACCCAAGTTGCTCCTGCTTTGTCAGTTTGGAAGCCTCTTTGGCTTGAAGACTAGTGCCTCCCTCTCCATTTTCCTCTCAAAATCTGTAAACCTCAGATCCTCTGTAGTTTCTGGGCTCTTTGTCGTATTCGGCATCCTTTTCAACGTCCCAACAGAAAGCCAACCATGAGATCTCCTCTGGCCCCTCGCCTTTCACCACTATGTGGCCGTATGACCTTCAAGGTAAGGTCATACTCTAAGCCTCCTTCTTGTATTCCACAACTATTTATCGAGCACTAATTAAGTGCCAGGTAGTGACTTAGAAAAGTTGCTGGAGATACAGGAGTAAACAAACCAAACCAAACCAAACCAACCAACCAACAAAAATCCCAGCCCTCCGGAAGCTTACAACCCAGTGAGAGAAGACAGACTATAACTAACTAACATCATACGAGGCCAGGCCGTGACAGGTGCCAGGGAGACAATTAAAGCAGAGAAGAGTGATGGGGGTTGAAATTTGAAACATGATAGCCAGGAAAGTCTTATGAGAAGGTGAGCAAAAACCTGAGGAAGCCGGCTTCGGTTCCCTGTTTGTAGGGTGAGCCCAATAACAATGGCATTTACCTCATCAGTCGCCATGAGGATCAATTAAGTTAATACACACAGGGTTACCACCCGGCCTGTTGTAAGTGCTTCCCAGATATTAGATGTTTTTATAATCATTACTTATTATTATTTTATTTAAAAATGCTTTTTTGAAGACATGAGTGTGTTTCCAGCATTCAGTTTAGTTTGTGTTGGGAATTCAAAGATGGCCACGTGACATGCACACCAAAATCACAACACAGACAGCACTCATCAGCTCCTGCCCTCTGACTCCCTGAGCCAGGAATCCTCCAGAACCATTCCTCATCAAACAATTGGAATCAGCACGCGAAAAGAAACCAATGCGTCATCCCTTGAAGCAGTTGGGGACAGAGTCATCTTTTGAACTCCCCCCACTCTCCTTCCCCATTTACTGTGTGACAGTAATTTCCTCTGTCACGAAGAGCTGGCATTCCATCTCTTTCATCCTTCCTGTGAAATGATCATCTCCATCGGCTTTGAGTGGCAAAGAAAAGAATAATTCATAGTCCACTATTGACATTATGTAAGACAATCCAAACCAACCTAGATGCTGTTAGTTGTCTAATTGCTCTGTGTTATTTTGTTAGGGGTCACCTAGTAAAAAGATCTTAACTTCCTACTTTTTGTGTTTCCCTGATGGGACCACAGGTCTGAGTCATTGTTATGGGCATGTGTGACAGGGGGATCGGATGTTCTTGGAAAGGAAAGCGGCTTTCACACAGACTCCTTGTTCTTCCCGCATAATTGTGAAATTTCCACAATATAAACATAAGCTTTTCTTCATTGCACTCTTTCTCGAGCCTGTTCGAGGCAGTCCTAGTGCCCAAATAGAGCAGCGCATTAGTCGTATCACAACTCAGGGGCCTAGTAAACATTAGCTCAATGGAAATCCTGGAACTGTAAAGCAAAACCAAATATAATTCAAGTGTACAGAATGATTATACTTACCTTTTACGGACCAGATGTCCATAAAAAGGACACACAGGAAAATGCGGCCAGAAAAGATTGCACCTATGTCTTCAAGCCGGACACTCTCTAATTTTCCTAAGAAGGGAGTCCCAATGCCTGTCAGTGGGAAGCCTTGTCCTAGAATTCATCTGGAAGCTGGGTTTTATTATGAACTTTTAATTTTTTTAAATATCTAACTTCCAAAAATTTGAAAGACAAATACCCATTTACCCTTTACCAATTTTTTCTAGCTACACATATCTATATATAGCCACACCTTTTTTAGCTGAGTGCTTTGAAAGTAAGTTACAGACATAAGATCACTTTCACCCCTAAGTACTTAGCCTGCTTCTACAAAAAGAAGGACAATTCTCTTACATAACCAAAATACCATCATCACACACAAGAAATGTAGCAGGGACACAATCATATTATGTAATAGACAGTCCTTATTCAAATTTCCCCAATTATCTCCTAAATGTCCTTTATATCCTTTTTGAAAAAATTATTCTCTTGAATCCGATTAAGGTTTACACACTGTTTAATGTATTTTCATGTAGCGCTGTCCTCCCACCATTTTTGGTCTTTCATGACACTGACATTCTCTGAGTCTTATGGACTTTTCCCCAATCTCTGTTTGCATAATTGCTTCCTCGTGCTGTAATTCAGATTAACTACGTTGGGTAAGATGCTACTGGAGGTGATGCTATGTCCTTCCCTAACAGATCACACCAGGAGCCGCAGAGTGTTAGTCTGTCCCACTATTTATGAATCTGATTTTGATCATTTGGTTAAGGTGAGGTCTGGCCAATCTCTCCCCTGTCGTTAATACATAATCTGCAAAAAGATTCTTGCATACAGTGTGACCATCTCGCCCCCAACAGCGCTTCCCTCAATGGCTTCAGCATCTGATGATATTGACTGAATCCGTTACTATGGGAGTCTGCAGGAAGGCGATTGTCCAATTCCATTATTCCTTCTTTATTTATTAGCTGCCATTCCTCTGTGAAGACAAGCTGCAACCTGCGTCTCTGTCATCAATCCCATTTAAAACAGCAGGAAAACCTCTGCTGGAAGGCCGATTAAGCGCAATGCGCTACGTGGTCTCCAGTTCCTTCTCCTCTTGCTTCTTTCCCTCCAACTGCTCTGCGCGTATTGAGTGCTTCGCGCCCAGCGCGGTATAAAGTGCTTTAGATATTTTACACCCTTTAATTAATCCCCAACCACCTGGGGGCTAGGTGGGAGCGACTCACCTTGCGGGTGAGGACGCTGAAACAGAGAGAGGTCACTCGCCCCAGGTCATCTAGTAAGTGACCTGAGACTTGGAACCCAGACACATTTGCCCAAAAAGGCTATCTGCTTGCCCGGCCACTTTCCTAAACCACTGTTACATCTATCCCTCTTTGTATACATACACAGCAATTCAGCCAGTAGCAGCCTTTGATTTTTGTGGATTCCTAGAGAACTCTTTATCTTCCCCTTGAGTATTAGCCGTGCACAGCAAAAAAGCCAGAGAAATAAAAAGTGTGACCATGGGATCATGGATCATTTTCCTTTTCCTCTTCATACGTATCTGTACTCCCCAAGTTTTCTACAGTGCACATGCATTGATGGTCTGGTCAAATTTTTAGTTGTCAGATTCAGAAAGGCTCTTCCTAGGAGCCATCTGTCCCCGCTGGAGCCAGGCTCATGGATTGGACACGTGGACGCATGCCTGGGCTTACGTGCTAGTAAGTGGCCTTTTAGTGACATAAGTGATTCGTGCTACGCCAAACCAATGGGGGGAAAGCATCCAGTTCCACGGAGGGTCCATTTTCCCAGAGTCCTAATCACAGCCTGGCTTTGTGCAAGATTGCAGGCAACCATCAAGGACAGAGAAAGACTAGGCCTTGGACCTCAAACTGTTTACAAAGTAACAGCAAGACAAGGAAGCACACAAGAAACACTTTTGGAGAAGGACAAGATAAGAAATGCTTGGCAGCAGAATAGAACAGTGGCCATCGTCCCTGAAGGTCAGATACAGGGAAAGTTACTGAGGCTTCAACACATTTCTAGAGGGAAATCAAAATCACAGACCAGAAAGTCATTACTCTGAGTTTGTAAGATTCTGGGCCTTGATAACTTTCTCACGTTTCTTATTTTTGTTACTCCACGTCTGTTTCCCTATAGTCTTCAGCAGAGGGGGAGAAATGCCTTTAAGAAGGAAGAAAAGAAGAATTAATAGGAAGATAGAATCGCGATACTAAACAGTAGAATTTGAACAACAAGAAGCCGCCACGAGGCAACTCTTCACACGTCAAGAGCTTGGAAGTCAATTGCTTCCATCCTCACAAGAAAAAGACCTGAACAAACTGAAAATCAACAGCTTTTCTTAGATCCATTGGTGGATTGAGGGCATAGGGCAAACCACCAGCCTGAAATCTTGAGGGGAGGGATACAGAGAAACGTGACTTACCGGGAGCAGAAGCTGCCATCGGAGCCCACAATCTGTAGGAAACACTCGAACAGTCTGATGAACTGCCGGAGGCTGAGTGTGGACTAGCCTGACAGCTGAAACGCCTGGAGTCCCACACTTCCCTGGGCTTGACTCCCAGGAGCCCCACCAGGCTCTCACTGTGAAGGTTCGGGAAAAAATCTCCATGCGTCAACCAAGGGGAGGGAAAAGTTACCGGTTTCCAGCACACTCAGGGGGCATGTAACCATTTTGAAAGGCCGGAGCGTTTTGTTCTTTTTCTAAAAAGGCGTGAATCCAGAGAAACTGCGTTACCAGAGCCTTATCTTCCCTGGGGGAAGGGCAAGGAGACCACGCCAACTCCTCCAGCCTTCCAGTCTCTGCTTTCAGACCCTGAGTGTTCTTGCAGGCTGTCCACCCCTTCCTGCAGAGCCCTTGACGCATTCATCATAGTCCTTTTCAAAGAACTGACGATTCCAAAATCCTTGTCATAGCTGAGTCTGGTTCGGAAGCTTGCTTTGTCTCTTTGGACTATTTTGTTGCCTTTCAGCCTGGCTTGTAATGCTTTGTTGAAGGTCAGATGTGTGTGGTAATAGGACCTGAGCTAATCAGGCTTTCAGCGTGCGGTTTTACGTTAATCTGATGAGGATCTAGGCTGTGTTTAAAGTTTCCTGTAGTTTTTGGTGCCAGAGACTTCAGTTTCCTCTAGTTTTCTGATTTTTGGTTTCTTTTTTTTCCTCTTCTGTTGCTTTGGGTTTCCCTAAGAACTTCATCTTAAATAGTCTGTGTCTTGCAGCTCTCTCAGTCATAATCCACTTTTATTATACTGGAGTCTGTTGATGTGGTGGTAAGCATAGTGGATTGAATAATATCCCCCCAAAATTCATGTTCACTTGGAACCTTAGAATGTGACCTTATTTGGAAATAGGATCTTGGGTGCCTGGGCAGCTCAGTCATTAAGCATCTGCCTTTGCCTCAGGTCGTAATCCTGGGGTCCTGGGGTCCTGGGGTCCTGGGATCGAGCCCCCTCTGCTCAGCAGGGAGCCTGCCTCTCCCTCTTGCACACCCCTGCTTGTGCTCCCTCTCTCACTGTCTCTCTCTCTGTCAAATAAATAAAAATAAAATCTTAAAAAAAGAAAAAGGGAATAGGATCTTTTGAAGATGTGATTAGTTACATTAACATTAGGTCATACTGGATTCGGGTGGACCCTAAATCCAATGATTGATGTCCTCCTAAGAAGAGAGGACACAGGGATCCATGCAGACACACACAGAAAGAAAAGCAATAAAGATGTTGTTGAACTGGACAGCACCATCTATCAACTGGATCCAATGGGCATTTACAGAATATTTCACCCAACAACATAATACACGTTCTCCTCAAGCTCACCATGGAACAGTCACCAAGACAGACCACATTTGGGGCCGTAAAACAGATCTAAACAAGTAGAATAGAAATCATATAAATTATGTTCTCAGACCACAGTGAAATTAAACTAGAAGTCAATAACAGAAAGATAGCTGCAAAATCCCCAAATATTTGGAGATTAAGCAACACATTTTTAAATGACATACGAATCAAAGAAGTCTCAAAAAATTGTTTTGAAAATATCGTAAATGAAAATGAAACTAAAACTTATCAAAATTTGTGGGATGCAGCAAAAGCAGTGCTTAGAGGAAAATTTATAGTATTGAATGCACATATTAGAAAAGAAGAAAGATCTAAAATTAATAACCTCAGCTTCTACCTAGAGAAACTAGAGAAAGAAGAGTAATAGAAACCCAAAACAAGCGGAACAAAACAATGGCAAAAATTGGAGTAAAAGTCAATAATATTGAAAACAGGAAATCAACAAAACCAAAAACTGGTTCTTTGGGGGAAAAAAAGACAATGAAATTGATAAACCTCTAGCCAAGCTAGCTAAAGAGAGAAGACACAAATTACTAATATCAGAAAAGAAAGAGGGGTAGTCACTACTGATCCAATGAACATGGAAAGGATAATATAAGACTATTACAAACAAGTCTACACCCACCAATTTGATAATTTAGATGAGATGAACCAATTCCTAAAACACACAGTCTACAGGCGCCTGGGCGGCTCAGTCAGTTAAGCATCTGACTCTTGATTTCAGCTCAGGTCATGATCTCGGGGTCCTGAGATCCAGCCCCCATTGGACCCTGCACTCAGCACAGAATCTGCTTGAGATTCTCTCTCTCCCTCTCCCTCTGCCCCTCCCCTGCTTGTGCTCTCTAAATATAAATAAACAAACAAACAAATAAATAAAATCTTTTTTTTTTTAAAGCACAATCTACCAAAACTCACATAAGGAGAAATAGATCATCTGAATAAATCTATCCAAAGAAATTGAATCAAAAGCCCTTCAAAACAAGAAAGTAACAGGCCCAGATGGTTTCACTGGTGAATTCTACCAAACATTTAAGGAAGAAAAATGATCTGACAGAGAAAAATGCTGCAAGAATTAATGGTGACTGGGAAAGGCATTTATTTTATAAACCAAAACAGTTATGAAGAGCTTTCCAATGCATACACCAAGCGTAGATTGATAGTTGAGAGAACGTGTTAGCTAGAGAACTTTAAAAAAAAACAACTTATCCTTTATAATGCAACACATAATGCAGATATAAATGAGAATATTAAGCAGCATAACAGAGATTAAATTTTATCACAATTCTAATCTTTATAAAATTGTTTGGTGTACTTGCATTTGTAACATTAAACTAAATATCCATTAAGATGGACTATCCAATTTTTAGTTATACAATTCAATTATACATTTACACTATGAATCAGTCAAGTCAAAGCCTAGTTTGGGGATTCTTTATATCTCAAAATTTTGCAAGGTTGAAAAGTTCCAAACTCATGTCAAACAAAATCCGTGACATATTTGATAAGGGACCGATATTCAGAATATACACAGACCTCCGAAAACTCAAAAACAAAAAAACAAACAACCTGATTCAAAAACGGTCAAACAACTTGCATAGACATTTCTTCAAAAAAGATATACAAACGGCACATGGAAAGATACTCCACATCACTAACCATTAAGGAAATGCAATCAAAACCACAGTGAATCCAGGGGCACCTGGCTGGCTTAGAAGGCAGAGCATACAACTCTTGATCTCAGGGTTGTGAGTTCGAGCCCCACGTTCCGCACAGATTACTTAAAAATAAAATCTTAAACGTACACACACACACACACACACACTGAGTCCAGAGAGGACGTCAGAGGGCTAACAGACATGACAAGATACTCAGCATCGCTCATCATCAGGGAAATGCAAATCAAAACTGCCGTGACATATCACCTCACACCTGTCAGAGTGGCTAAAACCAAAAACACAAGAAACAAGTGTTGGTGAGGATGGGGAGAAAAAGGAGCCCTCTTGCACAATTGGTGGGAATGCAAACTGGTGCAGCCACTGCAGAAAACAGTGTAGGGGTTCCTCCAAAAATTAAAACTAGAAATACCCTATGATCCAGGAATTGCACTACTAGGTATTTACCCAAAGAACATAAAAACACTAATTCAAAAGGATTACGCACCCCTATTGCAACATTATTTATGATAGCCAAATTATGGAAGCAGCCCACGTGTCCATTGGTAGATGAATGGATAAAGAAGATGTGGTGTCTATGTACGATGGAATAGTACTCAGCCACAAAAAAAGAACGAAATCCTGCCATTTGCAACAACATGGATGGAGCTGGAGTGAAATCAGTCAGTCAGAGAAAAACAAATGCCATACGATTTCACTCATAGGTGGAATTTAACAAACAAAACAAGTGAGCAAAGGAGAAAAAAAAGAGTGAGAGAGACAAACCAAGAAACAGACTCTTAACTATAGAGAACAAACAGATGGTTACAAGAGGGGAGGTGTGTGGAGGGTTGGGGGAACTAGGTGAAGGGGATTAAGAGGACGCTTACCATGATGAACAGAGTAATGTATAGAATTGTTGAACCATTATATTTTACACCTGAAACTAATTAACACTGTATGTTAACTATACTAGAATTAAAATTAAAAACCTTTCAAAAAGAGGGAAAAAAACACAGAAGAAACCATTAGAATAGCTATTGCAGATTAATTAGCTAACAGGAAATAACAAGTGTGGATGTGGATGTAAAGAAATTGGAACTCTGTGCATTACTAGCAGGAATGTAAAATGGTGTCACCACTATTGCAAACAGTATGGCAGTTTCTCAAAGAGTTAAAAATAGAATTTCCATATCATCCAACAATTATATTTCTGGAATTGAAAAGAACTGAAAGCAGAGATATAATAAATACTTGTATGCCATGTTTATAGCAGCATTATGAACAATAGCCCAAAGGTAGAAGCAACCTGTCCATCTATAAATGAGTGGATAAACAGAGTGTGTATATATGTGTGTGTGTGTGTATATAGTATATATGTATATATATGTATACATATATGCATTTCATATACAATGAAATATTATCCAGCCTTAAAAAAGGAAGGACATTCTGATATATACTACGACATGGGTGAATCTTGAAAACATTATGCTAAGTGGAATAAGGCAGTCACCAAAAGACAAATACTGTGTGATTACAGTTATATGAGGTACCTAGAGTGGCCAGATTCACAGAAACAGGATGTAGAATGGTGGTTGCCAGGACCTGGGTTGGAGGAAGGAACAGGAGTTAATGTTTAATGAGCACGGAGTTTCAGTCTTGCAAGGTAAAAAAGAGTTCTGGACATGGACGGTAGTGATGGTTCACGACAATGAAAATGAGTTTAATGCCATTGCACTATACCCTTAGAAATGGTTAAGATGGTAAATTTTATGTTATGTATATTCTATCACAATTTTAAAAATAAATAATAATAATAATTCATGATAGAGTACCCATATTAATTATTGTCCAAACTGGGACACTTTGGACTGTGGAAGGAGATGCTTTTTAACAACTAGACCTGGACCACAGGAGTAACCTGACTGTTCTGGGACGCCCAGGTACCCCCCACATATCCTGCTTCAACCTCAGTTGAAAAATACCTACCGATCTCAGTTGAAAGCGAGCGTCTCTTTAGTCTGGCAGATGTTCAGTAGAGTAACAGGGGCTCTCACAATTAACAATGCCGAGAAATAATTATCCCTGCTTCGTAACCTCAAACTTTCAAAATTTGGCCGTGAAACTTTAATTTATTTATTTTTAAAGATTTATTTATTTATTTTGCGAGAGAGAGCGAGAGCGCATGCGTGTGAGCCAAGGGAGGGGCCGAGGGAGAGGGAGAGAAATCCTCAAGCCGACTCCCTCCCGGACTGAGCGCTGAGCGCAGAGCCCGACTTGGGGCTCCATTGGATCCCAGGGTCCTGAGATCACGACTTGAGCCGAAATCAAGAGGTGGACACTTAACCCCCTGAGCCATCCAGGCACCCCTGGCTATGAAAATTTTAAAATAAAATTGCCACGATAATTTTTACATATATTTCAGATTTGTGGTTTGTTTTTTTTTTTTAATATTTTATTTATTTATTTGATGGAGAGAGAGACAGCCAGCGAGAGAGGGAACACAAGCAGGGGGAGTGGGAGAGGAAGAAGCAGGCTCACAGCGGAGAAGCCTGATGTGGGGCTCAATCCCAGAACGCCGGGATCACACCCTGAGCCAAAGGCAGATGCTTAATGACTAAGCCACCCAGGCACCCTCAGATTTGTGGTTTTATCCTAGAAATCCTTCCTACTTTGGGACTCTCACCTTTGGTCAGTATGGGTATGCAGGACCCACATTTCCTTCCTGCCTCTATCCCGTCCTTCCTCCCCTCAATTCCATCTCAATCCCAACCATCCTTCAAGGTAGATAACCAAACATGCCCCCCTCATCTGTCCAGCCTTGCCTGGTCCATGAGGTGGGATTCCTCCACTTCACACCTCACTGGTATTCTACGTGGCATGAGGATTACATGAGATAAGACCTCGATTATTGAATGAATGTTATGAACATCTGCTCGGCCGCCAACCCTGAAAAATAGCCATAATTAAAATAATTAACAACCATAAGGAAAACTACCTGGAATCTCTCCTCTTCAAACTCCTTGGGTTTCCAGGAGTTTGTGGGGAGCTCGAGGCTGAGGCTTGGTGAAAGAATCCAGTTTGATTCTTGGCCGCGGGGCGGGGGGGGGGGGGGGACAACATCCCTCTGACTATTTTTCATATACAGGAAGTGGTAATTCTCACCCTCCCTGGTCTTGGGCTCTGACTCATTGCGTCCCCCAGCCCCTGGGGGCCTGGCCTCCTTGCCCCTAAGACCCTAAGCAACACAGTAAGGTGTCTGGCTGAAAAACTCCCCCAGTGGGGAGCTGACTGGTCCTGCGAAGTGCTACTCCCCCATTCATGTGGTTTTGTTACGAGGCCTGGATACCTCAGGCCAGGCCAAGTTACCTTGATCACACCGATGGTTGCAGATTCAAAACCAGTCCTAAAGGTCACCTGTCTCATGAAGTACTTCACACCCCTCCCCCACAAGTTAATAATATCACCTCTGTGCTCCTGCACTCCCATAGTACATTGTGCGACTATATGCAGTAAAGATTCCATTTGAGGTTTCTTGCAAATGTTCAGCTAACATCATGCCTCATGTATACCAGGATTCCTCTCTTATAGCCGGGGATCCCCAGGATCACCAACTTAAAAGACAACAAAGATGCGTCTTAAAGGGAAATGGAAGCCTTACGTAGCCTCATGAAACCAAAGGGCAACATGATGACAGCATATAACGTACATCTCGAGCTTGGCCCACTTCACACCCAGTACGATGGCTATCACCAAAAACAAGGAAAATAAAAGGTGTCGGCAAGGATGTGGAGAAGCTGGAACCTTTTATACATTGCTGGTGAGACTGGAAAATGGGGCAGCTGCTTGGAAAACAGTCTGGCGGCTCCTTGAAGGGTTAAGCATAGAGTTACCATATGGTGCAGCCTCTCCACTCCTATGGATACGCCCAAAAGAATAAAAAACAGGTGTTCAGACTGGTGTAAGATCTATGTAAGAATGTTCACAGCAACACCGTCCGTAGTGGCCAAAATGTGGAAGCATCCGGATAAACCTGGTACATCCAGTCATAAGGAAGCAATGAAGTCCCGATACATTTGCAACACGGACAAACCTTGCAAACGTTAAGGCAAGTGAAAGAAGCCAGACATCAAGGGCACACACGTATGATTCCATTTATAGGGAATGTCAAGAACGGACAAATCCATAAAGACAGAAAGCAGCTTAGTGATTGCCAGGGGCCGGAAGGAAAGGGGAAATGGGGAGTGACTGCTTCATGCGTATGAAGTTTCCTTTTGGGGTGATGAAAATGTGGTTATACAGCATTGTGAATATGTTGAAAGCGACTAAGTATATACTGTAAAATGGCTAGTGTTGAGTTTTATGTGATGTGAATTTTATCTCAATTTTTTAAGTGTGTATTTCAACCGAGGCGGTGTTGGTCACAGAAACTGCCTCTCTCCTTGCAATAGTTAATCTTAATCCCCCGGGGTCAGCGCCCCATCTCCAGAGCCACCCACATCCCAAGAGAGACCAGAGGACTGGAGGCCAGGGAGGGAGAGGTCAGCCTGCTGCATGACCTTCACCCTAATTTGGCTTCCATCCTACTGTTTTCCCATCACTCTCAGAGTCTGGGGATCATGCAAACCCCAGGAAGACCAGGTATTTCCAATGCCCTGGCATCTAAGGTATCATGGGGGCCTCCCTAATTCTCAGCACCAGTTAACAAAAGCCAACACTGAACGGATTCCAGGTGAAGTTAGAACGTCCTCAAACAGGAGGAAATGACAGTGAGCACTGGAGGTCTATTTAAATGGGTAACAAAGTTCAGGGTAATATGCCAAAAGGGAAATGTACTCTACTGTCTTTGTATAAGAAAAAAGAGAAAATGAGAATACATGTGTGTCATTTTCATGAAAAGAAACAGGAAGTATAACAGAAACGAACGAAAAGAGTTAACCATATCGGTGGGAGGGAACAATGTGGACCAAATAGGGGTGGTGGCGAGACTTCCCTTATATACCTTTTTATGTCATTTTAACTTTGAGCCATATAAATGTTTTATGTGTGCAAAAAATAAAATTAAATTTTGCAAGGATGAGATAAGGCAAAGCTACCATAGAGTGCAAACAGGAACAAAACAAATTGATTCTTTATCAGACTGGTAAGCACACAGAGCAGGGAATGAATTCGAGCGCTCAGACTGTACATCCCTAATGGGATCTGTTCTAAGACCAAAATCAACTGAAAAAAAAAACCTTACATTTTACTTGATAAATGTACTATTAGTAATACCATTGGTCTTGTAATTCTGAAACTCTTTTATGCATAATATAGTATTAAGGAAATACATATTTTACTGTAAGAGAAAAAAAACACTAGTAATAAGTAAAAGAAGTTAAAGAAAAACCCTACGATGTTAAATCTGAGGCGGAAATATCAGTTTGAACTCATGATTGTTTGAAATATGAGTTTCCAGGGGCACCTGGCTGGCTCAGTCCCTTAAGCATCTGCTTTCAGCTCAGGTCATGATCCCAGGGTCCTGGGATCAAGCCCCGCGTTGGGCTCCCTGCTTCACAGAGAGCCTGCTTCTCCCTCTGCCCCTCCCCCTACACTCATTTTCTCGCTCTCTCTCTCTCAAATAAATAAATAAAAAATCTTGAAAAACGAGTTTCCAGTTCCTGTTCACACTGACAGACCTAGAAGCAGGAACACTCCTGTACCAATGAACACACACATCACACATTCTTTTTTTTTTTTAAGATTTTATTTATTTATTTGACAGAGAGAGAACAAGAAGGGAGAGCGGCAGGCAGAGGGAGAGGGAGAGGGAGAAGCAGGCCCCCCCGCTAAGCGGACAACCCCATGCAGGGCTTGATCCCAGGACCCTGGGATCATGACCTGAGCCAAAGGCAGACGCTTAACCGACTGAGCCAGCCAGGCGCCCCTGTGTTCTTGTTTTCAAGTTGTCATTCGCCACGAAGGGAGCCAGGACTCCTTGCAGAAATAGTTAATTCTAGGTCTGGGACTAAAAATGTACAGCGTGAGCCCAGAATATCTTGTGGTGCCAAAGATAAATTGTGATCCCGTGCAAGGGCTGCAGGAGCTGAAGGACTCGCGCTGCTCCATGCGGGACTACGTGAACACCAAAATGGATAATGATGGTGTCAGGTTATCACACATTTTTTTAAAAATCCATGAATCCGCAGTGATTTTTAGGAAAAGAGCTGGGGGACATTCCAGCTCGTCAAGGTGGAGGAAGAAAAGAATGAACCACCACCACTTTCAACCCCCCTTGTGGTATTTGATTCAGGCAAGCCTGGCTGCTGATGGCTCAGCCTCCGGGCCACTCAGTCGAGGCCAGGCCTCCGTGAGGATCCCACGAACTACTTCGTAATCGCAAAGGAGGAAATGGAGACCATCACTCAGCATCACCAAGAGGGCACAACCTGACATTATCTTCTCTCTGATGTGATTCAAGTAGCAGGACGCACTATCACCTAGGTCGTACTCTTGCCCAACGTAGTAAACCCGAATGTAGCCATGAGTAAATAACCAGATTAATTCGGATGGGGGACATCCCACACGCCAACTGGCCAGGACTCTTCAAAAGAGCCAAGGTCACCAGAAAAACCAATAGGCACAGCAATGACACAAAGGTGACAGACCATCTGAGATCCTGGGAGACTGAGGAGATATAACCAAATATCATACGGGAAACGCGCCTGGATTCCGGATAGCAGAAAAAAAATCCAACTGGAAATGACATTTGGGGGACAATGGTAGAGATTTGAATACAGATGGCACATTGGATGTTATTGTGGTTGTGAAAATGGTATTGTGGTTTTGTGGCACAACATCCTTAGTCGGAGATGCTGAGATATTTAGAAGTGAAGCATCAAGATGTCAGCAACTTGCTTGCAAATGGTTCAGCAAAATAAAAGCATGTAAAACACACAGAGAAAGGGGACGAGAAAGAGAAAGCAAATATGACAAAATGCTAACAGCTGGAGAATCTAGGGGAAGGTGTGGGGGGGGATTTAATGTAGTCTTTTTTCAACTTTTCTGTAGGTTTGACAATTTCAAAATAAAATGTCGGCGTGGGGCCAACTGCAGTGTGGACAGAGCGGGTTGTAATAGAACTTGCTGCCGCACCGAGGCAGGCTGCCGCCCACACAGGGAGTTCAGAACGGCTCCCTAAATTGCACTGGACTCACCCTCCTTTGAAGTCTTCCTGAAGGCAGCCAGAAGGGTGTATAGTTCACGTTCCCTGACCCCCTTGCCCCATTCAGCACCCACCATTCACAGACGCTCTGAACCCAACACCCTTTGGAAAAGTTTAATGAATGGAAAACACAGCTGGCAAGCACCAGACAAGTGGAGAGGAAGAGTCTCCCAACGCCGAAAGCACTGGGATGGGCATTCCACACCCGCGCCAGGTTCCGGGACCTGGGAGGCTTCTGGCTGGGTCCAGCCCTGTGTTCAGGTAGGGGGGGGGGTTCTCCTTTCTTGTCATCTAGGACACCTGGGGCTATTCCCGAGAGGACCTCAGACTCTGCTGGGGAAGCCTTTCTATTTCTTTCCAGCACCCTGGTTCAACATCGCATTTGCTCATTCATTTACTCATTTATTCAATTATTTGACAAGTGTTTCTTGAGCACCAGTCCCTGTTTGGGAGCATTGGGGACACCCCCAGAGAACAAGCAGCTGTGGTTTCTCTTCTCTAGGCAAACTGCAACCATGACAAGGGCCACGGAGGGAGGGACAAGGAGCCAACAGAGCTGGTAGGGGGAAAACTGCTGAGGTGACATTTTAGTGACAGTAAGAAAAACAATCTGGGGCTCTGGGGCTGGGATGGGCTTGGGGGACAAAAAGGAGGAAGGGGTCAGGGGACGCTCCCAGGGTTCTGACTTGTATAAATGGCTAGATGGTTGTAGCCTCAAAGGGACATCCTGGAAAAGGCCAGCAGTGAAGGGGGGTGACCAACATCCACGCAGCCCACTGCACGACAGTCAGGCACATAGAGGGGAGGCATGGCCGAGCCGCGGACCCGTGAGTCATCACGGAGGCTGTGTGGCCGGAGCCTGCCCCGCTCCTCCGGAAACCTCCCCCACCACTGCCAGACGGACACACGTGAAAATCTTCAGTCCTGTGCAGTCTTCTTTGAGTTCGCTCATCTTTGTTCTCAGAAGCAGACTCTGGGCAGCATCTCCTATCCTGACGGCCAGGCTCCTCTGGCTTGCTGGCTGCAAGGATGCCTTTCCTTCCTCCCCTGGAAGCGAGGGTGGTGGGGATGTGAAGGAGGGAAACAGCTTGGGGAACACACGTACTTACACTCTCTGTCACACACACACACACACACTCGTGTGCACCATTCTGTTTCTCAGGATTTGCTCACCCGCAGGTGTCTGATTCACTCTGTAAAGCTTGGGGATCATTATATTTACCCAAATTTAGAGGAGGGAAGACTCAGTATTTATGCGGAGAACGGGACCCGTCTCTGCTAGACTCCTGCCCCCTGGTTTCCTAAATACAAGAAATTCTTGGTGCAAGCACATTTCACGGGGAACAAGATGAGGGGACCTTCTCACTTGCAGGTGGACATGGAGCAAAATGGACAAAATCGGGCACATGTGGAAGAGTCTCAGGAGCGCAAACCCCCAGGAATTCTTAGAAGATGTGCGTTGGGACGTGTAGTCATTTCCTGGGGCTCCTGCAATGAATGACCATCAACTTCGTAGCTCACAACCACAGCAACTGAATGTCTTGCCACTCGGATGGCTGCAAGTCCAAATTCAGGGTGTCGGCAGGGCCACACTCCCTGTGGAAGCTCTAGGGGAGATCCTGCTCCCGCGTCTCCCAGCTTCGGGGGCTCCGGGCGTTCGCTGGCTGATGGCTGCAGCACTCCAGTCTCTGCTTCTACGTTCACACCGCCTTCTCCTCTTCTGTCTGGGTGTCTCTCCTCTGTGTGCCTCTCGTGAGGACACCTGTCATTGGATTTCGGGCCCGTCCAGGTAATGAACCCATAGACAGATCTCCACATCTCCAGGTCCTCAGCTGAGTCTGCAAAGAGCCTTTTTCCAAATTAGGTCACGTTTACAGGTCCCACGAACTCTAATGTGGACGTATCTTTTGGGGGCCACCATTCAACTCACTACAGGATGAGACTCTCACGGGACACGGGGGATGGGAGGTAGCGGTTAAGCTTGCTTGCTTTCTTTCTTTCTTTCTTTCTTTCTGGCATGGTACTGGCAGCTTGTGGTCAGGGCCACTCATACCAGAACTGCGCTGAGAAACCCATCACTCCCTCGGGCTCTCGCCACTTCTCAAGAAGAAAACAGAAGGCATTCTGGGAAATGCTGCTGGGCCCCAAACCCCTTCCCAGCTATGCAAATGCTACCCCCTCTTCAGGGCCCATTTCCAAGCACCCCCCCCAATTTTGCCAGTCACCCCAGGCCCCAGCTAGCTCATCTTCCAGTGGACTCTATGACCTTGGGTCTTGCTCTTGTTTGACCCCCTGGACAGCATTTGCTGGCTACCCACTTTATGCAGGACCCAGGCTTCCGAGAAAACCCATTTGGCCTTAACCCTGCTAATGGCTTTGGCATGCTAGCCTTGGGCTCTGTTCTGTGAAGCCCCAGATTTCCTGAGGGATGAACAGGAGAGTCAAAGGTCAGTACAAGAAACTAAAATCCCCTGAGCTGAAATCACTCTCAGAGATCATCTTTAAACCACCCAAGAGCCAGGTCTTGAGGCTCTCAAGCAAAACTCCGTTTGTTCCCTTGCTCTCTGTAGGTAGGATATTCCTTGCCCTGGGGCAGATCTAGTTTGAAAATGGAGGTAAAGGGAGGGAAGAGGGATTTTCCTCTTTTCTCTTTTCATTTCCAGATCTCACAGTTGGCTTTCCTACATTATGGGCATGCGCATGGCAACACCTGTGTATTCTTCTCATGACCTTGACCCAGACTCCCTGAGGGCAGAAGGTGGGCCCCTAATCTCCCCCCTTAAATGGGCCAAAGAACAGTTTGTGCAAGGCTGGGCAGAGCAGATGTGGATAAAGTCACTGAGGCAAAGCAGGGAGGGAGGGGGAGGATGCTCACACCTGTGGCTCTCACTAATCCACGTGACTCTAAGATACTTTCCCAAACAGAGATTGCTCCCACCAAGAGGAATTCTGGGATGAGCTGGGAATAGAGGGCTTTCTCTTCACCTCATTGTCCAGGTCCAGTGCCTTTCCAGAGAGTCAGATGCCGGTGCCTGACACAGAGGTCGACACATAGTAGACGCTCATCAAATGTTGACCATTCCAGAGAATTCTCAGGTCTGCCAATCTCAGTCAGGGCCCTGGGGCTCCCTGTATCAGTCAGCGTTCTCCAGAAAAAGAGAACCAATAGGATGGGGACAGAGAGAGAGATTTGTTTTGAGGGATTAGCTCACAGGATTCTGGGGGCTGGCAAATCCAGCATCAACAGGGTAAGCTGGAGACCCAGGGAAGAGGGGAGGCTGCAGTTTGAGTCCAAAGGCATTCTGCTGACAAATTCCCCCCGCTCTCGAAGGAGGTCAGTCTTAAGGCCTTCGGCTGATTGGATGAGGCCCACTCACATTATAGCAAACGGTCTGTTTTACACACATCTACTGATCTAAATGTTAAGCCTATCTAAAAAATACATTCACAAAAACATCTAGAAGAATATTTGACCAAATATATGGGTGCCATGGCCCAGCCAAGCTGACACATAAAATTAACCATCGCACTCCCCAACACCTGCCCCGCCAAGGCCTTCTGGGGATGGCTGATGGTTCTCCCTCTCATTCTCTCTGCCTCTCCCCTCCAGGAGGGGCTGCCCCTGAGGCTCTCCCCTGCCCTGTTCTACCCAAAGAGGTCCGGGTACCTGAACTCCTCTTCCCGGGACCTTCCTCTTTCCAACCAGGCAGTTCCCAATACTTTGGCAGCTCCCAGAATTGCATTCTCCCCCAAAAGTCCCTCTAGATGGAATCAAGGGTTGGTGGCTGTGCCTGGGTGCCTCTCCCTGCCCCCTCCTCCTGTTCCTCCCTCCCCACGCATCACTGCCAGCCTGGACCAGCAGGAAGCAAATTAGTCCTTGCCCTCCACCCCAGGGCAAGGACTGAGTCCCTGGGGGCAGTTGAGCTGAGTCAACGAGGAGATATCTTTGGTGGAATTGGAGGAAAGGGAACAGGACACACAGGAGGGAGCTTGTGGCTGCGTCTCGTTTCCTCCCACGGACTCATCCACAGTCATCAGCAGTTCCGGGAGGGGAAAGGGGCGAGGGGTGTGCTTTGGAGACAGAGCTCCAACTTTGCACCCAGCTCTTCCTGAACCCTTAGCCCTGCCCCTGGGGACTCCTCGGGGCCTCCTGGACCAAAAGCCACGAGGATCCGAGAAGTGGCACTGTTGATCTTTCCCTCTCCCCTGACGCGCCAATCGCGGTCCTCCGGGACCGCAGCCCGACAGCGCCACGTGGTGGTCGGCGTCCCTCAGCCCGCGCCGGAAATCGGCGCGCAGGCCAGGGCCCCCGTGTGCGAGGGCAGAGTTTATGCTGCGCGTGACTTGGCCCCTGCGATTCCAGAAATCCCCCGTGCACACCTCTATAATTAATCCTTCTTACCGCGGCAGGACTCCGCTTGATCCCCCCTTTTTATTTCAAGAGTAGTGTATATTCGTCATAAAAAACATTGGTAAACAAACAAAATCCCACATAGACCGTTGCTGGATTAAAACAAAACAAAACAAAACAAAACACAGCACATCCTGTTAAATTTGGATTTCGGATAAACAATGAATAATTGCGTGGGACTTGCTTGTTCTAAAAAATTATTCGCAGTTTATCTGAAATTCAAATTTAACTGGGTGTCCTATTTTTTTTATTTGCTAAACCTGGCACCTCTATATCCATAACCCAGTTACAGTCAAGTTAACACATTGAAGAGTATTTATGAAGCTTTAAAAAAAAAAAAAAAAAACCCTGTATGTACATTGTTTTACCCAAAAAACAGAGAGAGGCTCATAAGGTAGACTGTTCTACAACCTAATTTTTCTATTTAACCACGACCCAAAGAAGTCTCTTCATACCATCGAATGCTCTCTTATAGCCTCGTTTTCCGTGCCAGCATACTATAAGACTCTTAGACATCTGGACATCCTTATAGTTTCCTGATCCCCTTCTTTGTTTTGAGGACCCAACTGCCCTGGCCCTTCCCTGGTTCCCAGGAATTCACCACTGGCTCACTCTCCTCTGCCCTTGCGGTAGGAACCAGTGTGAATTCGGCAACACAGGTAAGCAACAAGTGTGCCCTTCCTCAGAGAAACATTGTGACTCAGGCTCAGGAATTAGCCTCTGGGGTCAAAGTCCTCCCTGCTACGGTGCCAGGGCCTTGGATAGGGCCTGGAGCTGCTCCACGGCAGCCTCCTTGATTGCATCGCGGGGCTGGTGATCAGGCAGGGTTATGGGGAGCATTAGTCTTTCTCTTCCTCACAAGATGGCAGCCTCCAGGTGGGCAAGAAATTTCCATGTCTGTCACGGTCACCATCATATCCTGATAGAATACACTTCATACTTGCACGTCCCAGGCACTTGAAAAAATATGTTGACCAAATGAACAAATTTCAGATGCTTTCCCACGGGAGGAAAGAGTGTGACTGTTCACTCCGGGGGAGATCGTGCAAGGCTGTTAGGATCTGTTATAAGAGAAACTGAGGCGTCTTAAAAACGTTAAGCGTTTATTTGAGCAAAAAATCAACTCACATTGGGCAGTGCTAACCTGGAAGTGGTGGGGGGCACTTAGCTGGTCAAAGCCACAGGGAAGATGGACAAAGTGCAGAAGCAGAGAAAGGAAATTATTTGATTGAATGTAGTTGAAAGCCTCGTTGGCTGTTCGTGATTGGTTGTCCTTAACATTTTGATTTCTCCACCCTGGGGCATTTACGGGCTTAGGTTTCGGTTTGCTGGCATAGGCTGCCACAGCACTAGAGACACATCAGTCCAATGGCTTCCTTGTTGAATCAATTGAACAGATCGGACCTGTGTTCTAACCACAGGTTCCTGAGCAGTCCGATTAGCCTACCTGGCCTCTCCCCCAAAATAACACAGCTCCCACACTTGCAGCTCCGGTAACTCAGTCAGTAGCTTTGTGAGCTCCTTCTGCAACAGAAACAGGAAGTCTGTCCAATGCCTGGGTGGGCTTCCGGTGAGACAGGCCAGACTAGGATCCTTGCTCTGCCGCTTTCTGGCTGTGTGACTTCCTAGTAGTTTCTTATAGCTGCAAATGACCACACCCTTAGCATCTTAAAACAACACAAATTTGCTATCTCCCGTTGGACTAAAATGCAGCTGTTGTTGAGTGCTGTGTTCCTTTCTGAAAGCTCAGGGGGAAATCCATTTCTCCTATAGACTGAATGCTTGTGGTCCTCAAAAAGTCACATGTTGAAATCCCAAACCCAAATGTGATGGTATTTGGAGGCGGGGCCTTTGGAGGTGATTAGGTCTTGCGGGTGATTGGGATGGGTGTCCTTACGAAAGAGACCGCAGGGAGCTCAGCCACCCCTTCCACCGTGTGAGGACACGGCAAGATGATGACTCTCTCTGTACCAGGAAATGGGTTCTTGCCAGGCACCTTGATCTTGGACTTCCAAGCCTCCAGAACTATGAGAAATACATTTTCATGGTTTCTGAGCACCCCCAGCATGTGATATTTCGTTATAGCGGCCCAAGACGACTAAGACAGTTCTCTTGCCTTTTCCAGCCTCCACATGCGGCCCACATTCCTTGGCACATGGCCTCTCTCCTCCATCCTTAAAGCCAACTCTCTGGCATTCTAGAGTCACATCTCCCTCTGACTCATCCCTTCTGCCTCCCTTTTAGGACCTTTTAATTATATTGAGCCTACCGGGATATTTTGGATTATCCAAAATAATCTCCCTATTTTAAAGTGAGGGACTGGCAACCATGATTCCATCTGAAACTTTAACTCACTTTTGCCAGGTAACCTAACAAAGTCACAAGTTACAGGGATTAGGACGTGGGCAGCACCTTAGGGTGGCCATTATGCTGTCCACCATGACCTAGAGTAATTATATGACTTCCAAGATTCCACTTTTCTTTTTTTTAAATTCAGCTAATTGACATATAGTGTATTATTAGTTTCAGAAGTAGAGTTCAGTGATTCATCAGATGCGTATAACACCCAGTGCTCATTACATCATGTGCCCTACCTTAATGCCCATCACCCACTTACCCCATCCTCTTATCCCCCTCCCCTCCAGCAGCCCTCAGTTTGTTTCTTATAGTTAAGAGTCTCTTATGGTTTGTCTCCCTCTCTGATTTTGTCATTTTATTTTTCCCTCCCTTCCCCTATGCTCCTCTGTTTTGTTTCTTAAATTCCACATATGAGATCATATGATAATTGTCTTTCTCTGATTTATTTGGCTTAGCATAATAGCCTCTAGCTCTATCCACATTGTTGTAAATGGCAAGATTTCAATTCTTTGATGGCAGAATAATATTCCATTGTACATATACGTCACATCTTCTTCATCCATTCATCTGTCGATGGACATCTGGGCTCTTTCCACAGTTTGGCTATTGTGGACATTGCTGCTATAAATATTGGGGTGCCAATGCCCCTTTGGATCACTGCATTTGTATCCTTTGGGTTAATACCTAGTAGTGGAATTGCTGGGTCATAGGTTAGCTCTATTTTTAATTTTGGGGGGAACCTCCATACTTTTTTCTAGAGTGACTGTACCAGCTTGCATTCCCACCAGCAGTGTAAGAGGGTTCCCCTTTCTCCTCATTCTCATCAATATTTGTTGTTTCCCGACTTGTTAATTTTAGCCATTGTGACTGGTGTGAGGTGGCCTTTCATTGTGGTTTTGATTTATGCTTCCCTGATGCCGAATGATGTTGAGCATTTTTTCGGTTTCCATTAGCGACTCCATTTCTCTATAAAATGGAGCTCCTGCAATGGTTGGAGCGGGGCTTAGGGATGGTTATTATGTGAGTCATCTAATGCTGTGTAACAAATTACCCCAAAACTTAGTGCCATAAAACAATGTCATTATCTCACACCCTTCTGAGGGTCAGGAATTAGTGAGTAGCTTGTCTGATTAGTCTAGGGTGGGTCTTTCACAAGGTGGTAGTCAAGGTATCAGCCAAGGGTCCGGTCATCTGAAAGGTTGCCTAGGGCTGAAAGCTTCCAAGATGGCCCCCTCTGTGGCTGTCGGCAGGAGGCCTCTCAGTTCCTCACATGTGGACCCCTCCACAGGCCTGCTTGAGCGTCCTCACAATGTGGCAGCTGGCTCTCCTAGAGAGAGCAATCCAAGAGAGCCAAACAGAAGCTACAATGTGTTTTTTTCCAACCTAGCCATATACATGTATTACCTATTTAAAACAATTAAATGATTTTTTAATATGAATAAAATCACGCATAACATTATTCTGTTTGGTCCACTTCAGAAGTTTCCAAGCATTACTTGCACAATCCTTTCCTCAAATGAAATTTTACCGGGAATCTCAATATGGCAACCAGACGCAAGAGCTAGTGATGCAAACGGGTGCAAGGCCTGGCACACGCCTCTGACACCTATTTACAAACTTCTGCATTCAATCTGGTATCTGAGGAGGACCTTTCTGACCTTTCAAGGTTGGCAAGAAGGGCTTTTATGAGGTTTGAAGTAGTAAATCCTTTCTTCTCAATATCCCTCATCATGAAAACATTTTATTTTATAAATATTTTAGTCAGAAAGTTATCCAACTTCAAAGGAAGGAAGGAAGGGTTAGTCGTTTGGTTAGAACAGAAATTCCCAAACTTTTCTCACTGTGTCCTTATAACTGTGTGCCCAAAGGCTTTACCACCTGAGAGCCTAAAACAAGCAGGGGAGGGGATGTTTGTTCCGGGTGATTCCCTCTCCCCCTTCCTCACCCAACCCTCCCCTTCCTTCCCTCTTTCTTCACGCCATATCAGTCAGGATTAGCCTCCAGAAGCCAGAATGTCGGAGGGTTAGCCCCACCTCAACCCCAGGATGCTGTGCTCCTTACTGCACCCGGCAATTTGCAGCCAGTCGGGCCTGGTTTAGATCCCAGACCTACCACTCACTAACTGATTGAGTTTGGCCACCTTACTTAACCCCTCTGAGCCTTGGTTTCTGCATCTAGAACTTGGAGACAGTGCCCTATCCATTGCCGGGTTGCAGTAAAGATGACATATGTTCACACCCAGCACACGGAAGGACCTCAATTAATGGGGGCAATTATTACTAGATGCAAAGGAGAGTCTGTTAAAAAGTCCCTTAATATCTACTTACCCCTTCTTCCTTTTCATAATAGAAGGATTAACTGGGTGCCTGGCCACCCAAGTGGAGGCCACAACTCCCAGCCTCTCCTACAGCCAAGGTGGTCACATGGCTAGTTCTGGCCAATGGAATGTGAGTGGAATTGATGTATTCAACTTCTGAATCATGCCGTAGAAAGGATTCCCCTCCCTCCAGTCTTCATATCCTCTGTCTGGGGTGGAAGAGTCCTGGGCCAGCTGCCCTGGAGGCAGGAAAGGAGGCCACCTGTGGAGGGGGCAGAGCCTTTCCAGCACCCTGGATTGCTGACCTCAGAAGAAAAAAATGTCATTTCTAAGCCAATATATCCTTGGATCTCCTTGTTACATCAACTTAGATGAAGCATGAAGGAGTTCAAAGTTGTCGAGGAGGAAAGATGTTCCCTTCTTCCCTGCTGGGTTCTTTAGTTGGTTTAACAATTAAATTGACATATGGGGCGCCTGGGTGGCACAGCGGTTAAGCATCTGCCTTCGGCTCAGGGCTTGATCCCGGTGTTCTGGGATCGAGCCCCACATCAGGCTCCTCTGCTATGAGCCTGCTTCTTCCTCTCCCACTCCCCCTGCTTGTGTTCCCTCTCTCGCTGGCTGTCTCTATCTCTGTCGAATAAATAAATAAAACCTTTAAAAAAAAACAATTAAATTGACATAAAACATATTAACAGGAGAAGAAAATTAATTTTGTACGTATGGGAGCCCCATAGAAATAGGAGACTCAAAGACAGTCAGGCAATCGAGGCTCACGTGCCATCCTGAGCTGAGGAACGGGACAGGGGTCTGGGTCTCCAAAGGGAGGATGACAATTCACAGGAAGATGGGAAGAGTAGCTGTTTGGTAATCAGATGTCAGCCCTGCCAGGCAGGTAAGTCTCTTTGATTAAAAAAAAAAAAATTTCTCTCTGGTAATAGCTCTTTTTCTGGGCCAGGCCCCTTATGTAGATACTTTTCAGTAGTTACGAGAGAGGTAAAAAAAAAGCTTTTCCTGAGTCTTTTGGGTCTTGATTGCCTTCAGCTCAAAATACTCCACATGCTAAAGTGACATGTTTTGGGGTGATGTATTCTGCTCCCCTCCAGTGTGTGTGCTTGGGAGTCTTAGAATTCAGTTTTCAACACTAGTACATCCAGCCCCCACCTTTAGGGACACTTCTGCCATAAGTCTCTCTCCCTCCAGAAAAAAAAAAAAAAAAACCCTGGAAGGGTTGCCGGGGATGTCTGGGCTCCAGCCTCATCCCTGCTCTGTAAGGTCACACTGAAGCCGGTAGCCCTGGACCCCCCTGCTCCCCTCCCCGTGCTGCGTCTTCACTGTGCCCAGGGGCGTGGCCTCTGTGGGACCCTTTGTCAGTGGCACCTCAGTCTTAACCTTCTGATGAAGGACAGTCCACCATGTCAGACAGCGAAATACGAGGGTCCTCTGGTAACTGTCTGACTCGGTGACAGAGGGTAAGGAAGAGAGCATCACCCCCCACCTCCTCCCCCCAGCAGTCTTGGGCTGCTTTTGCCCCCAATTAAGGGGGACAGAGCAGGAGACGGAAGCACCCTTCCCTCCTTACGATTCAGTTCAAATCTACGTTTTGGGAGCCTGGGACCTCTAGTCCTTCCTAACTGGTCCTCCCCAGTTCAGAACTTGATAAATCTGGTTTAGAAAATGCAGGACAAGCCCAGGCAGGGCATCCTTCCTCCCATGATAATCCAAATCTTAAGATTCCCACACACAGGGGCACCTGGGTGGCTCAGTTGGTTAAGCATCTGCCTTCGGCTCAGGTCATGATATTGGGGTCCTGGGACTGAGCCCTGTGGGCTCTCTGCTCAGTGGAGAGTCTGCTTCCCCCCCACCCCCGCACTTGTGCTCACTCTCTCAAATAAATAAATAAATAAAATAAGAATAAATAAATAAAACCTTAAGAAGGAAAGAAAGAAAGAAAGAAAGAAAGAAAGAAAGAAAGAAAGAAAGAAAGAAAGAGAGACTCCCGCACTCAGGTCTGCCTGTGGAAAGGTGAACGGACACCTGTGTGGCGGGTTGGCAGGTCTGATTCATCCTGGATGAAACTAGCATCAATTTATAAGGCAGTGACCCAGCACCCTAGGGAAAGGTCACCCATGAGTTCCCGACTCTGAGCTTTCCGATTTGCTGAGGAAGGGGGAAAGGGCTGGAGATGTTCTTACCAACACTATCCAGATGGAAGGCGAGCTGAGTCTCCGGTCCAAGGCTGAAAAACCAGGACAGGGAAAGAGTCCCCCAATACTGTCCACCCTGCTTCTGCAATGCTGTGGGGATCTTCCGCCTTTACTCCGTCTTCCCAAATTCCCTGGCCCGAGGGGTCCTGGAGCTTTCAGCACAATCCCAGCTCGGGGGTTTCTGGTTGACAGCTTGCTGTCAGAGTCTTTAATTTTTATATTTTAAAAAATCATTTTAAACAACTTAATAAGCTCTTTTAAAAAAAATTAACCAGAAAAAAATTTTCCCCGCCATTGAATTCCATCCCCTGTGGCTGTCTTGACTACCTCTGTCCCACCTTCCCAGGGCAGAGGAGGAGTTTTTGTGCTTTTTTATTCGGGTTCTGCTAAAGATCTTTCTGGCAGTTTGGTGCCCTGTGAGGTATCTATTGGTCTCTGCCTCCAGTTCCCGAAACCCTTGTCATTTCTTACATGGTAGGAGCACTGGGAGCATATTTTGTTCTAATATTTGGTCGCTGACCCTGTCCCTGACATGGAGCTCCTAAATCTGGTGGAATTTCCTGGGTGATAGGACTGGCTTTTGCTCTAATGAGGTGACTCTGCGTGGGCTCCTGGATGGGGTCCGGTCACCAGAAAGACCAATCCATGATTAAAAGTTTGGGATTTTCAGCCCCATCCCCCATCCTCTAGAGAAGGGCGAGGGGCTGGAGATGGAGTTAATACTGGATCATGCCTACAGGAGAGAGCCTCCATAAAATCCCAACAGTGCTGGGGTTCGGAGAGCTCCCAGGTTGGTGAACACGCGGAATTCCGTTCAGGGAGAGTGGTGTGCCCAGAGTGGGGTGAAAGCTCCGTGCCCCTTCCCACACACCTTGCTCTGCGCATCTCCTCCACCTGGATGTTCACCTGTGTCTTCTAGGTCCTTTTACTTTTTTTCAAAGATTTTGAGAGAGAGAGCACACAAGCAGGGGGAGGGTCAGAGGAAGAGGGAGAAGCAGACTCCGGGCTGAGCAGGGAGCCCGCTGCAGGGCACGATCCCAGGACCCTGAGATCATGACCCGAGCCGAAGGCAGACACTTCTTCGATTGAGCCACCCAGGCGCCCTATCCTTTTATGATAAACTGGTCGAAAGTACGTAAGCTGTTTTCCTGAGTTCTGTGAGCCATTCACAGCAAATCAGTTGAACCTGAGGAGGGGACTGTGGGAACCTCAGATTTCCAGCCAAACGCTCGGAAGGACAGGTAACAATCTGGACTTGCAATTGGGCATCTGAAGGTGGGGGCAGTCTTGTGGGACACCACCCTTGATCCGTGGCATCTGATGCTATCTCTAGGAAGATTGTGTCAGAATTGAAGTGTAGGATTCCCAGCTGGTGTCACAGAATTGCTTGGTTAGGGGGAAAAACACACATATTTGGTGACCAGAAGTGTCAGAGTGCAGTTCTGTGTCAGAAGCAAAGGAGAAATACAGGAGGAAAAGACTGGATTTTTCAAATACATACCCATAGAAGACCCGAGCCAACCCCGAACCATCTCCTGTAGCCCCAGCAGTTCAGGCTAGAGCCAGGACTCTGGCTCCCAGATCCTCCAGAGAGCAGCTGGGCCCAGCCCGAGCAAGGCCTGCCTCCCGGGCTCAGCCACCCAGAACCAGGTCTCGGTGCCTCACCGCTTTTCAACTGTCCCAGGTGCAGCGAGCATCCGGGCCCACTGCTTTTTATTATTTTTCCCACTGCTTTTTAAGTTTCTGCGAAGTTCGGGAAAATCTCTTTTACTTGGAGGCTTGGGCATAATGATCCATCCCCAAGATAAAAGGATTTGCCCTTTTGACACCAAAGACGGACAAAATGACAAGAGAAACCAAACAGCTGGTGTTGCAGCGGCGCGAGGCAGCGACTTCCCTATGTCGGAAGATTTCCAAAAAGTAGAGGGCGGAGGCCTTTGGTCAGGACAGAAAGAGGTAGGGCGCAGGGGTATTGTGACATGCTCCGGGGAAGGGCAGCTTGTCCCGCAGCCAACGGAGGCCCGGGCCTAGAGGGGCAAGAGCGCCGGACCGGACATGGAGCCTGGGGCCGGGCCGTCCAGGGCCTCGCAGGACAGGATGGCCGAGTCGCAGCAAGAGGCTCGGGCCCAGTGCATCGAGGGCCACGGCCAGGTACTGCTGTTCGGCGAGCTCTGGAAGCGGGATGAGTGCTGCCTGACCCTGCAGGACGTTCTGGAGCAGGTCCCAGATGATCATTCCGCCGGGCCCTCGTCCACCCGAGGCACGAGCGGCCACAGCAGCTCGGGCAACTGCTCCACGCGGCGGCCCAAGCGTCCCTGCGACAGCTTGCGGAGCGGCGCCGACTGCCCGGCCGCCAAGTCCAGGCGCTGCGCCCCGAAGAGACCGCGCGATAGGTGCAAGGCTGCGGACCCGTGCGAGAGCGTGAAGGCTCCGGCTCCGTCTGAGACCTCCCGCTGCGAGGAGGCGGAGGACCCGGAGGCGGGGTGCTGGATTCCCTGCCCAAGACCGGCGCCGCCCGAGCGCAGCGCCCGGCTGCTCCTGGTGCTGTGCCGCGCGTCGGCGCTGTGCTCCAACCTGCCGCGGCTGCAGCTGCTCCTGCAGCAGGTGCACGCGCGGGACCGCCGACCGCCCGCCGCGCTCGTCGGCATCATCGTGCAGCCGCGGCCGGAAGAGGAGGCCGAGGCGCGCCGCCGCATGGAGACCCTGCTCTGCAGCGCCTTCGCGCCGCACAGCCCCTCGGTGGAGGTGCACACGGCCGTGTTCAGCCCCAGCCGCTCCGACTGCACCCTGGACGTCCAGGCCGCCGCCAGCCGAGGGCACAATGCCAGGGCGCGCGACTGCGTCCCCCTAGTGGATCAGGAGACCCAGACGGATGGTGAGGGGCCGAGAGCGGGCGGGTGAGAAACAGCAAGGACGGAGGGAGTGCTGTCCTGGTCCAGGGGAGAGGGCAAATGCCCCAAGTCACCGTCTCTCTCCTAGCGCCTCCACTTAACACCGGTTTGGGTGAAGATTAATTAGATTTCTCCCCCCAGGTGGGCTCACTGGGCCAATCTCTGGTCAAAAGTGTTCAAATGTATTTAATGTGTGGAGTTACACTTCCCACCCAGCCCAACGCCTCCCCCCGCCCCGCCCTGCACTCTGAATCACACTTTTACAAGGTACAGATTTGGGAGTTTGTAGGACCCAGGCCCACCCCCTCCTCTCCACATCCACTTATTCCTTGCTTGGTTCTGTTGGCTTCTGCTCTAAGAGCATCATGATTTCAGGCACCGTTCTAAGCCCTTTCAGGTCTAATCCTCGCAGCTATGCTCTGGAAGAGGTGCTCTGGCAGAATTCCTACTCCACGCTTGAGAGCTTGCCTATCAAGGAATCCAGGCCTGTGGCCCCAGAGGGTTAATCTGTGGGTCTACAGCCCCGGACAGTGGGCTCTGGAATGAGCACCAGGTGCCTTCTGTCTCTGGAAGTCCCCTCCTGAGGCGGGCAGCAGGGAAGGAAGTGCTCTGGGCAGGGAGTGCCAATTCCCAGCTGTTCAAAGTTCTGCCAACCCTCCGACTGGTGGCCAGAGCAGGCTGTCCCCCCGGAGGACTAATGACCTTTCCTGACAGGTGGGGGCCAAGGGCCAGCAGGTATCCCCCAGCTGTAGATGTGAGCTTCAGGGCAAATGTTGCCCTTGGTGCCCTGGACGCAGCCAGAGGGCCGGAACCACTGGGTGTGGATTTTCACACCCTCAGAACCTTATCCTGACTTCACCTCCCCTTAGACTCAGTCTTCTCACTTTCCCAAATAGTGCTCGAGGTTGTCCTGTGGCTGCCGGGTCAGCTAGGAGAGCCCCTGGCCTGTCGACTGTTCCGTGATCCTCAGCCAAGGCCAGAAAACCCCAGTCCGTCTTTGAAAAGAACCCCTTAGTGATGCTGTCTGTGAGGTCCTTCGGCCCCCATCTTCCACGCTCACCATGCCTTCGGTGGTTTCCTGCTTTCTGTGCCTCCTACCCTCGCCTTCCAGAAGCCTGAGTTGTCTCTTCTCTGGACTTTGGCCCTCCAGGGGATCCACAGTCTGAAAGTAGGGAACTCGAGAGAAGACAGGAGAAACATCACTCTAACACCAGGCAGTTTATGATCTGGGGCTCAGGGAGGGAGGGGTCCCTTCTAGTCAGGGCTCTCGAGAAGGGCTGTACGAGGAGATGGGTCCACTTGAGATGGATCTCGATGGTGGGAAGGGTTTTGACAGGGGTGGGGGCTGATAGAGGGGAAAGGCTTTCACAAATGGGGGAAAGCAAGCCTCCACGCTCACGGCTGGCAAGAACTGGACAAGGTCGCAGCAAGGGAGTCGGTGCGCCTGGGACCCTGGTCTGTGACTGTGTTCTAGAGGCGTCAGGCTTCCAGCTGGGAACTTGTGCTTCAGCCGGAAGGCAGAGGGGGCCATGGAAGACCTTCTAGCAAAGTATTCTTCCTCATCCCTCTGGGCCAACCTCTCACTCCATGAGTGCCCTCTCCCTGTTTCTTGGGCCCATGCTTATGAAAGAATCCACCCATATTTTTCTCCACTGCCATAGAAAAACTCTCTGCTCCTCCCAAAGCCTCCTCTGTGTTTCCTCCATCCCTCTCCCCAGGAACGGGGACCTGTTTTCTGTGCCATTTGGCTCCTTGGTGTGAAATGACACATTTCTTTCATCTCTACCAGGAAATACTACCCATGCGTGTTTGCCCCTTATCTAATTCATTTAAACCAGTGGTTCTCAACGAGGGGCAAGTCTCTCTCTCTCTCTCTCTCTCTCTCTCACACACACACACACACACACACACACACGCACACCCCAGAGACACTGAGCACTGTCTGTAGACATTTTTGGTTGCCACAACGGATGGGGTTGGGGGGAGGCTATTTGCTACTGGCATCTCATGGCAGAGGCCAGGGATGCTGATAAACTTTGTACAATACACAGGAGAATTACCTGCCTCAAACAGCAAAGATTTATCTGGCCTCAAATATCAATAGAGCTGAGGTGGAGAACCCCTGGTTTAAATCAAGTTGAAGCCCCAGGCAAAAGCCCACTGGTGTCTGAAAATCTAATTTTGCAGAGATAAATGCCTTAGGAGTTCCTGACCTGTCTGCTAAATCTGGACAGGGTCCCTGACCCGGGCTTCCAGTCTCTCTGATTCTAGTTGACCCCCTGGAGGGATCCATTGCGCTTGACTTTAGAGAATTACCACTTCTTGTATACTCACCTGCTCCTTGAACCTCCTTGTGCTGACGGTCAACCAAATTCAATCCGACTTTATTGATCTGAGCTGTCTTCCACTTCTAATCCTTGGTGCTTTTCTTAAAGAATTCAATCTTTTCCCTCAAGGGATTTTTTTAGCCCATTGATTTTTAAGGCCTCTATAATTATCTGATTCCCTGTTGCCTTGTGGAATCCTGAAATGAAATAGCCTTGAATGGGAACATAGCCCTGTCAATGCTTCCAACCAGCCGTGTGATCTTGGAAGGTGATTTAACTTCACTAAACCTCAGTTTCTCTTCTGCAAAAAGAGAATCATTAAGGTCTTTTCAGGCTCTAGAATCCCTAAAATATTTTCTGTCATTTCACATTTCACATCGGGTCTGGCCTTGCGTGGAGCCACCTTCTAGCAACGTCTGCCCTAAACCCTATCCTGGGCCAAGAGCTTCATCCCCTCCCCCACCCTGAGCACGGGGCTCACAGCTGAATACTCACCCACCCACCTAGCGACACACTATGGCGGAGGTAGAATCTTCTGGTGTGAACACACTCTATGTTGCAGTCATAGTGTGAAGTTTAGGATTGTCTTTTTAAAATGCCTTATCCGCTTCTATCCTGAAAGGAAAATCATATTTTTACCTTCAAGAAATATTCACAGTCCCCTAATTGACCCGACGAGTTTGGGGTTTGAGAGGTAGTCCGTTGTTGCCGCGAATGAGTTCAAAGAAAGTGTAGTTTTCCAAACAACTGTTTTACAGACACAACTCTTTTGTCAAAAGCAAGGGTTCTTATCAAAGCTGGGGATCCCCAGCCCCTTCCCACAATGGGGAGGGCAGGTTTTTGGAAGAAGGGAGAAGCTACTTTAAGATCTTCTGAATGGGGAGGGAACAGCTGAGATGGGAGAAGCCTGTGGACCTCCCGTGGACCCCCAAATCTTCAGTAAAGTTACCTAAAACTCACAGAATGCATGGTGAAGTGGTTTGTTTGGCTTTGGTGTGTGGAAACCGGTGACAGAGCTGGGCGGCACAGCCAGGGTGTCTAAGAGAGAAACCGAGACGCGTAGGGACCCAGGAACACACCCGCAGAGAGGCGCCTGAAGGAGGCGCTCTGGTCGCAGCTTCGTGGGGGTCCAGGATGTCGCAGTCCCTGTGGCCAGGCTGACCCAGGTCCTGAGGGCCCAGCAACTGCCCTCTGCCCATCCCAGTCGCTGGGGAGGAGGGAGGACAGCAGGCTGGTGCGGGCAGAGAAGACTGTCCCCAGAGCCCTGCCATAGGAACCGCCCTGGCTTTTGTGACCTCACAGGAGGGGTGGAGGTGACTGTTCTCCGTGGGGCTTAGGTCCATCCCGAGGCCAGAGCCTTCCCCCAGGGCAGGGGCAAGCGGCCCCTCCAGGAGGGAGCCGGAAGATTAAGCAGCTCCATGTAGGTCCACGTTTAGGTGAAGAGAACCCACCATGAGGAAGGGCAAAAGGAAGAAGCCGGAGTCCAAACGCCATGGCTCCACCTCACAGCGCGCCAGCTCCGAGTCCACGCCACAGCACGCCAGCTCCGAGTCTACACCACAGCAGCCCAGCCCCAGATCTACCCCCCAGCCCAGCCCCGGATCCACCCCCCAGCCCAGCCCCAGCTCTACCGTGCAGCAGCCCAGCCCCGAATCCACCCCCCAGCAGCCCAGTCCCAGCTCCACCCAGCAGCAGCCCAGCTCCGGCTCAACCCTGCAACCCAGCTGTGAATCCACTCCCCGACAGCCTACACCCCAGGCTCTCCCAGCTCCCGAATCCAACCCCTCCACCAGGGGCCTGGCGCCTCAGGACACTAACACAAAAGCATCCTCTCGATCCAGGAAAACAGGTGGGCAGGCTTCTAACTCAGGAACTTCTAGCCTTCCTGCTGATGGAGTCCTAGGGTCCCCCAGAGGCGGGTTCAGTTTGGGTAGTGGTGCATGGTTGACGTGTCTTCTGGAACTGTGCTGGTGAATTGTGAGGGTTTGGGGTTTTGTTTTTACGCAGGAGACCAGGATTCCTGGATTTTGCCATTCCTCACCATCCTGAGTCTCAGTGAAGGAGGCGGCCACACATACATACTGACATTGCACTTGGCTTGGTGGTGATACTAGCTTATTAGGAGTCAGAAGTGCCGTGTGGCTGCTCATAGATAAAAACCAGGGATGTGTTAATAGAAATATACGGTTTAGGACAAGGGAGGTGGTCATACTCCGTCCTCATCAGGCTATCCTTGTGGGCTGTAAAAGATGCCCAGCGATCTAGTCCAAAGAAGATAATGGGGGATGAGGGGGTGGGAAAGCAAGAACCATTTGATGTAGGGGATTTGGTTGAAGGAATTGGAGGAAATCTGTCTGTCAAGTAAAAGATGTGAGTAGACTTGTTCTGTGTTGCCCTCCGATGTCTATGGGTTGCCAGATAAAATATAGGACCCCCAGTAAAATTTGAGTTTCAGATAAACAACAAACAATTTTTTTGTGTAAATGTGTCCCAGATATTGCATGGGTATTCTGTATTTTTATCTGCAAAATCTGGCAACCTTACCCACGGAAGACACTAGAGACAGGCAGATTTCTGCTCAACACAAAGACGTTCCCAGCAATTAGCTCTGTCTGAAAATGGAATGGCTGTCTAGGAAAAGTGGTTCTCCACCTGGTTGGGTAGCCAGAGTCTGAATGAGCGTTGGATTGGGAATTCAAGTGGAGTTTAGGAGACAGGATGGTTAATACTACTACTAACTACTACTACTAATAATAATAATGGTAGTAACTAACTAACAGTTACCATCGAGCATTTACCAAGTACCTAGCATTCAGCTCAGCTGTCTGTGCGAACCTTCCCGTTTAACAGTCCTATAAAGGAAGTATTATCATCATGCTTTCCCTTTTATAGATGGGGGAACTGAGGCTCAAAGAAATCAAACAACACACTCTCGAGCAGGCACTGACAGCACTGAGAGCAGGACCTCTATCTATTCTGACTCCATAATCCTTACTCTTAACTGCAGCATTGACCTTCTGGTCCCAAGAGCCCTGTGGTTTCCCCAGGAGGAAGAACACCCTTCTCTGAGCTTCTCTTGGCTTCACCATGAGCCAGTGCCAGTGGCTGTATGGTCCTGAGCAGGCCACACTCTCTGCACCACAGTTTATTCCTCAGGGATGGTGTGGATATAAACTACACGTGAGATGTGAGTGAGAGGGGTAGCTCCAAGCAGTTGCTGGGACAACGGTATTTCCGTGGCTAAGAATCAATTCATTCTTAACATGTAGAAATGGTTTGGAGTGTTACATATTGCATATATTGTGATCATCAACCACTGACGGAAACATTTCTGGATTACGGCCTTCAGAACCGATACCTGCAGAAAGCAAAATGTTCCATCCCCACATCTTTTAAGGAATGTGTGTGGTTCACCCCTAGGGAGGAATTCTGCTTATTGAGAAAGCCAAGCAGGAGACAGGGTGGTCCACCCATGGTTACAGTGGACACCCTGCACTTCTCTGCCAGAGGAATTTTCTCCCTTCGAGCCAGGGAGGGAAAAATGTTGGTGATAAGGGACGAAGGCCTGTACATAAGGGCGCCATTTTCTAAAATCCAAATCTTTTTTTTAAAAGGATTTTATTTATTTATGTAAGGTGGGGAGGGGCTGAGGGAGAGGAAGAGGGAGCATCTCAAGCAGATTCTGAGCCAAGTGCAGAGCCCAACATGGGGCCTGATCCCACGACCCTGAGATCATGACCTGAGCCAAAATCAAGAGTCAGACACTTGACTGACTGAGCCACCCAGGCACCCCTAAAATCCAAATCTTTTTGGATGCAGAAAACACTGTAGTTTCAGAAAGTATTAGCCTTCCACTAAAATGGCTATAATCAAAAGATGGACAATAACAAATGTTAGGGGAAGCTATGGAGAAACTGAAACCCTTGTCCATGGCTGGAGGGAACGTAGAATGGTGCAGCCAACGTGAAGTTACCATATGACCCAGCAATTCCACTCCAGGGGACATACCCAAGAGAATTGAAAACAGAGGCTCCATACAAAAACTTGCACGTGAATGTTCACAGCAACATTAGTAATGGTAGCCAAGAAGTGGGACAAACTCACTATCAACTACCTGATGAATGGGTAAAAAACATGTGGTATGTCCATACAACGGAATCCTATTTGGCACCACTGACATATGCTACAACGTGGGTGAGCCTCAGACACGTTAGGCTAAGTGAAAGAAGCCAGCCCACCAAAGCCCACATGTTATATATGATTCCATTTCTGAAATGTGCAGAATAGGCAAATCCATTGCCCGGAACTGAGGGGAGGTGGGGAAAGGTAGTGACCGCTAATGGCCATGGGGTTTCCTTGGGGGTGGGAATAAAAGTGTTCTGGAATTAGACAGTAATGATGGTTTTGCACCTTTGTTAATATACCAAAAACCACTGAGCACTTTAAAGGGTAAATTTTATGCCACAGGAATTAAATGTCTATTTTTTAAAAAAATTTGACAAAGAAAAAAGATAAGGCTTGCCCTTTAGAATCCCTTCCTTCCCCATTCCAGAGAAGGTATCTGCCATGGGCAGGTCTAAGGAGGAGCGGGCGGCATCTGCCAGGTTGATCACTGGTTTCATGGAGCCTACGTTGGAAGAACGTGTTGCTGTGTCAAGAAGCCAGGACTGAAGTCATTACACGAGGAGGGAACCAGCCAGCCAGAAGTCCTGCTGTGCAGCAGCCGAAGGCACCATCTCTGAGTCCCACTGGCATCCTTAGCAGAGGACAAACAGGAGAGAAGTTTGGGAAAGTGTTTCCAGTACTGTAACTGGAGCAGCCACTGTCTTCTGGATTAATCAACAAACCCCAGAAGAATGGACCGTGTTCCAGTGGAATCTCAGGGCCGCTCTCCTGCTGCTGTCATTTTCTGTCAATTCCACGGAAGGAGCACTGAACAAGTTAGAAGCCCTGAGCTGAAGCCCACTTCTTCAAATCTACTTGTTACAAGGCATCCCATCTATTCTTTGAGCCTCAGTTTCCCTGTTTGTAAACTGAGAATAAAAATAATGGCGCCATTATTTCAAAATGGCCCGGGGAGCTCCAGTCTGTAAAACAACCAGTTTCCCCTGTGGCTAGTCTTCTCTCCCGTGTCTCCGTAGCTCTCCCCAGCCTCCTGGAGGCAGGGGGTCCCTCATCGCTCTCCTTCTCTGTCCATCCAGGGGCTGTGACTCGTGCGGGCCCACGGGCCTTCTGTTCCTGTTCCACTTGCCCCGGCAGCTCTGCTTGCTGGCGTCGCCTGGGCCTGTGTCACAGCCGCATCTTTGATGTCCTCCTTCCTCGGGCCTGGCCCACCATGCCAGGGAGAGGATCTCCAAGCCTCCTCACTTTCTACAGGTTCTGGAGCGTGTGGGGGGGCTGGACCCTCGGGGCACTCGGTTCCCAGGGCCGGGCTTTGCCCTGGACCCTGTTAGTCGCCATGTTGTAACTTCTTCTTGGGAATCCCAGGCAGAAAGAAAGCCTCTCTGGGGTGACCACTTCCCAGGGTTTGGCACCCTGCCCTTTCTGACCAGACCCATGCCCTGGGGACCCCCACCTGCACAGACAGGGGCCAGTTTTCTTCCCTACCAGGAATTGCTTCTTTGGGAGGCTCGCGTTTCTTTTCTCCATGGGCGCACTCCTTCCTCAGAGTAGACTCCCTGACAGCCCTTAGTAAAGTCCCTGTCACTCAGAGCTTTGTGATTAAATGCTCTGTTGGGCCACTGGCCTCCTTCTGTGGCCCATACCATAGCTGAGAGCTCCAGGTGCTTGACCTGCATATGAATTTCCCCCAGAATTTAGTGATAAATACTGATTGCAACTCACATGGCCCATTGGTAAGAGCAAGACCTCCAGCCCCTTCAGAGGGCTTCGAGCAATTTCTGGCAGTCTCCACAGGGGACATGCCCCAGGCTGTTCTGTCGGTGGCAGGGCAGTCTCCCACAGCATCAACCCTAGTACCTGCCCTTCCTTTCCTTTCCCATGAAACCATCAGGAGAAAGCCCCCTGGTGGCTGCTTGGGAAGACGCCTGTGCAGAAAACCAGACTGTAGACATCAGTCTGCTTTCCCAGTGGTGCAGGGCTATGTGCGTCCCTCTGCCCCCAGCTCTGCACCCCAGAGTAGCTGCGCCTGTACTCAGGGTCTCACCAATGTCCACAAAGAGGCTTCCGGCTTGGGGATCTCATACGCCTAAACCAGGAGCCGAGCCCACCCCTCACCCGCTTCCCGCTCCTCTTCCTGGTCTCTCCCCCCATCAAATGCCCTCTCCTGTTCATCCTTGAAAAGCACCATCTCTCAGACATAAGAGAAGCAAACAGCTACCCAGGTGTGTTGGGAGAACATGTGTAGAGCTAAAAATACTCTACAATCCGGTAAGTCCCATCAAGGATCCACCTGCCCGGCACTCACCCCTACTGATTTCCTCCCACGCCCTTAGTACTTCTGTCCATCTGGTGTCGAGCCGTGCCATGGACTCGTATCACTTTAAAACCAACAGGTGGGAACACCTCCTCGGCGTAGAATACTAGGCGCTATGAGGAAAACCAGAACAGGGAATCCGACCCTTTAAAATCGTACAGTCCACGTGGCAAAGCTGAGACGTGTACATTTAGAAACTGAGATGGAAGCCAGGAAGTGACACCTGCCCCATAGGTGTTCAAAGAGCTTCCGAAAAAGAGGGTGCTCACTCCAAAGTCAGGTTCCACAGAGACTTTGTAGTGTCAATGGTTTCTACCTGTGCTGAGTCTAGAAGAGTCTTGGGATCTTCCCGTGGCTTAACATGAAAAGAGAGAGCATTCTAGGTGGAGGGCAAGGTAAAAGCAAGGCGGCTCAGCATGAGGGACGGGAGGGGGAGGGGCAGAGGGGCGGTCTGGCCGGGGTGAGACCTGTAGTCTCAATTCTGCTCAAATTACAGCACCAGCTTCCATAATCTTTACATTTCTCCGTGCAGTGGAAGGTTGGATCTTGGCTTTAAATAAATACACATCCCATTAAACAAGATTCCCTACTTTAGCAGGATTGTTGCCCAAAAGGATATTGCGTTTTGTGAAAGCCTTCCTCACAGTCATTAGCACGACGGTACAGCTTCCTTGCCTGTGTGGTGGGCGTCACATGTGGCTTCCTCAGATTCTTCTCCAAAATGGAGCCTCATGATAGAACCTACTTCACAGGGTGGTTAGAAGGCTTGAGGAAGACACCGGGTGTGAGATGTTTAGCATGGGGCCTGGCACATGGCAGCCTTCATATCCCGCTCCCTGAGAGTCCCAGCCGAGAGCTGGCATCCCGGGCTTGCCCGTCCTCAGAGGCAGGGGTCCTGTGGCAGGGAGTCATTGGATGGGGTGGGCAGAGTCGTATTCCCTTGAGAGGAGCATCAGTGGCGGGGAGATGGGCGTTGCTGAAATCCTGAGGGGACCCTCCAATTCCTGCTTCCCCTGTCTGCAGACAGGCGCTAGAGTCCAGCTGCCCCCAACCTGCGGGCTTTCTGTTTTGCTCTACAGAAAACCTACAAGGAAACACTCCACTCATCGTAATTCGCGTGCTCCAAGCTCTCGGGACTGCTGCTGTGGCTCTGGGGGCCCTAGGAGCTGCCTATTACACCATTGAATCCTTGTGAGCAAACCCCCAGGCCCACGGTCCGGCAGGTACGTGGACCCCCTTTGTGCCCACGCCCCCTGGCAGGGGTAACCCTCAAGCCCACTGGGTCACCGTGCCTGCAGTGCAGGGCCGAGGGAGTGTCTGTCCCTTCTTGGAATAAAGGAGGAATTTATGAGTGGACCAAGCCCCCAGCCTCTCAGGGAAAGCTTAAGAACTGAGTGACTTTCTGGCCTCAGGCTCACGTGGCACGGCTCTCTCAAGCAGCCCTGACACTCTTGATGATTCTAGACCCATTATTGGGATTGTCAAATCAGAGTTCCCCCCAACCCCCACCGGTGGGGCGTTCCTAGTCACAGATCCCAGACAGGAAGAAGCCGGAGGGGTGGAACAGAGGTTCCCGACCCTCCTCATCACCTCCTTTGGAACTTTCTCCCTGTTAAGAGAACTTTCCCTTCTGAAGTGCTACTTATCTTTCATGGCCTGGTCCATTGCTTCCATAAGCTCTTCCCCCACTGCAGTTCCAGTGATTTCTCCCATCTTTTTAACACTGTTTTTTCCAGCCTATGCCATCCTGTATTGTGGATGATTTTTTGGTACCTGTGTGACCTGTCTCTGCAGGTTTTTTGCAAGATCCTGGAGGGCAGAGAGCGTGCCTTACACAGCATCTCCAGTCCTCCCCTGTCTCGAGCCAGGCTCCTAGGGGCAGAGCCTGAGACACGAATTTGGGTGCAGAGGATTTATGAGGGAAAATGGGAATGAGAGGTTAAGAGAGGACAGAGGAAGGAGTAGAGCAAGGAGGAGGTCTCTGCTGGAGTCCAGCCTCAGCCTGATCCCGGGGGAGCTCTGGTGCGTGAATTACATCACAGACCCTGTCTCACCATGGGGCAAGAAGATTGGCCTTCTGTGCCCCCCATCATTGAATCATTGGCAACAGGGGCGGGCCTGGGGAGTGTATGTCTTTGTGGAAAAGCGGATTCCGTTTGTCGTCCCCTGAGAACAAGTTGTTGGGGAAGGAGGCAGCTCTGAGCTGTTAGCTGCCAACATTCACGGTTCACGGGACTGGGGAATGGATGCCCCAGCCCAGAAAGAGGATCTGGGTGGGCGCCAAGAGCACCCACAGGTGTCCCCATTGCCAAATCCACCAGCTGTGAGTGCCTAATAATGGGGGGTAGTCAGCTGGTAATGGCAGCTTTTCAACCCACCCCCAGACCTCCACCAGCCGCAGGAATGGGCAGGGAAGGGCCACAGTAGGGCATGTGCTCAAAGTATCTCAGAAGTCCGACCCAAAAAGTAAACTCACCATCTGCTCGGGGGCTCTGCCGCCTGATCTAGGGACTTTCGTGGAAGAAAGGAAGCACCTTAGGCTTCATGAAATACCACGGTAGCTGAGAACCTCAGTTTCCCCATCTGTAAATAAGGAAGATCATGGGACCTCTGTCTTGAGATTGCTGGAGTATGAGATAAGGTGCTCAGAGGGCAGGGCTGGCCAGCTGGCCGGTCTTGCTACTATCACCATCGTGGGAGTGGTCGGAAAGATGCAGGCTTGGGAGTCGGAGCTGTAGGTTCCGGTCTTGGCTCTGCTATGTGGTGGCTGGGTCGTAGGGGGCACATCACCCAACTTCTGTGAGAGGCACGTCATTGCGAAAGAAGGAAGACTAGTAACTACCTCCAGGGGGGATGGTTCTGGGGATTAAATGAGGGAATGTTGTGACACACCAGGCCGGTCACAGGGGTTGGGTAGGTGGTGGTGACCGGCAGTCTGAAGAATGCCCCTGAGCTAAAGCAGTTTGTCCTAGAGGCTCCTTACAACAGGGCCCATGGTGTCCCCTTGGGTCCTGTCACTGGCAGCAGGCAAGCGTGAGGTCAGATCCCCTCCTACATCCAGTATCTCTGGGGCCTGGAGCAAGTTCCTTAACTCCCGCCATCTTCCTCTTGTTAAATGGGAGTAACACCTCTCACTGGGTTGTTGGGGGAGTGGGTGGAAAATACGCGTATCGAACACTTAGCAGAGGGCCCCCCCAACAGATGAGGCACAGCTGCCCCATCAGCATCATCATCACCTCTTATCTCAGTGTTCCCCAAGCTCGGCCGACTTTGACACCTGCAATATCCTTCCTCCTTTTAAAATTAGCTTTCTTTTTAACTTAGATGCATTTATTTTCAAGGGAAATTTAAGCCTGGCCATAAATGGAAAATCCTATCGCTCGCCATAAAAAGACTCACAGTAGATATAAATCCAAAATGTCATGGAATTCTAGCTGATGAGGGTGCCTGAGAAAGGCTCAGCTCTCGAGGCAGTGCCCTGTGTGTTCCAAGGACACGCGTTGGACGTTAAGACTGGCAGCTCCACGATGGGACGCTGTCTTTCAATGCTTTAACCAGGGTTGAAAGATGAATGGCAGGGATCCCGGTTTCTTAATGTGGCATCAGCACCTCCGTAGTTCACACAGCGCTGAGCCCTGCGTGGAGGGGCCCAGGGAGGGGAGGAGGGAGGTGGCTGACAGCAAGGAGGGCTAGCGAAGCGGTTGTGGGGAGGGGAAAAACGGGAGGAGGGGAGTAGAATGGAACCCCATCCAGGGCCTGGAGTAGGTCACTCCCCGCCACTGAGAGTGAATCTGTGGCAAACCTCACAAGACTCCCCGGAAACTGAGGCTATGAGTGTGTTGGGGGTTCTAGTGGCCGGTGGGGAGTCTATGTCGCTGACGTCACTTATCAAACTTACAAATGCATGCGGGGCGTGAACGTCACACAGCTCACCTCTTCCTTCTGCTCTGAGGGGTGACTCCTTATGTCTTCTGAGGGTGGGCCCCTTGCCGGGATGCAGGGCTGGGGTGCCGCTTTCTTAGGGCCAGATACAACCAGCCCAGGGACAGAACACCCGCTTGACAGGCTGGTGCTCCCAGGGACAGACTTCCTGTCCCCACCCAGAGTTGTCCCGTGACCACTCCAGTTTCCCTTGAGGGAGAGGGAGACTGTGCCGCCCCCCTGCGTGGCCTGAGACGGGCTCCTTCTCAGGCCCCATAGCCCATGCCTGGCAATTCTGATGAGGTAGCCTTTCCCCCATGTGACCCACTGCTTTTGTCAAGCTGCTGTTCCAGCACTGGGATGGAATGCTCATTAGCACTGGGGCACTTGAAATGTGTGTTAACTGACCTCAAACAAGGCCTGACTTCTTCCAGACTTGCTTCTGCCGGGTCCTGCTCTCCAGTGTCCTACCCCATCGCTCAGTGGCCACTAGGAGTCTGAGGTCTGATTATGGTACCACCAGCAGGGGGCAGGAGAGGACTTTCTAGAAGCCTAGAAGTTGCAGTGACAGCTCCTGGACACTAGCCAACCACAGTGTGTCCCACTCCAACTCCCCACGGTCCCCCGCACAAACCCCCATGCATGACAGTACTGACCATGTGCCCGGCACCACACTGGGGACTGTGAGACATGATGACACAGTGGGACACGGATGACCAAGTCCACCAACAGACTTGGAAGTCTGGTAAAGTTGTGGATCTAGGCTGGCCAAGGTTCCCAGGCAAAGGGAGCAGGGCATAATAATTCCCATGGAGACCTGAATGTTTATCTGACATCCGAGCCAGAAGGCAGAGTCCAGATGAGGAGAAAGAGTGCTCATTGGTTAAATAATGCATTCATTCATTCATTCATTCATTCATTCATTCAATATGTCTCGGGTACCTACGCTGTGTTATAGGAGTAAACCAAGACCGACAAAAGATCCATCCCCCGTCCAGGAAGCCTGCATTCCAGTGGGCACAGACAGACAGTGGACAAGTTAATGAATAAACAAGATCCCTTGATTTGGTGGCAAGTGTTATCAAGGAAACAAAGATATAAAATTGATCTGATAAAGAGCAGAGAAGGGCAGGTGAGCAGGAGAGGATGCTGCTGACCATAGGCTGGTTTGTGAAGGCCTCTCTGAACTGAGACACCTATGGCAGAAGGAGCCAGAAGATGCAATTCTGGGGGAAGAACGTTCTTGCAGACAGAAGAACGGATCCAATAGTTAGGGAGGAAGGAACCTGACATGTTTGGAGACCAGAGAAGAGGCTAATATGTTTGGAGCTCTGGCGGTCAGGATGCCACTGTCGGGAACCAAAGTCAGGCAGGGCCTCGAGGATTTCTGTTGTGTTCTAGATGTCTCTCAAGCTGTTGGTTTCGATCTCAAAGATTTCAAAACAATTGCAGTGCCTGTTGCACAGAGGATGGGGAAGGGGGAGGAGGACCAGGTGGGAAACATCTGCACTGGCCTGCTCAGGCAAAGATGGCGCTTGGACCAGGGGGATGGCTGTGGAGGGGAAAGTGACCAGGGACCTTATGGGGCCAGAACCAGCAAGTCCTGCTGATAAATTGGATGAAGCGATGAGGGAACGGGAAGCCTCAAGGATGACTTCTGGGGTACCATTGCCGGAGGCACAAGGCACAGGAAGGGATGGAAATGAAGAGTTCTCTTCTGTTGTTACTGTTGAGATGTTGGACTACCAAATGGACATGTCATGGAGGCAGATGGATACATGGAAGTCACCAGAAGAGCTAGGTCTTAGCTCTAAGCGTGGGAGTGATTAGTAAGAGCTGAGATCTACAGCCACAGGCAGTGGGTAAGATGACTCAGGGAGAAGACATAAATAGAGCCAAGAGCCAGGAACTGAGGCCAGGAAGATGCCATTTAGAAGTCTGGTAGGGAAGGAAGGTGCCAATCGAGAAGACACCTGCTGTGGATTTGCTCTTGGTCTAGGCGAGCAGGCAGGGTCCCAGTAAGTTCTCAGAGATAGGGAGAGCAGGTAGGTTCAGGTCAACAGGTGGTGTCCACAGGCAGGGAAAGACAGCAAAGAGACAAGAATCTCAGCAGAAGGGGCTGGTGAGCAGGGCTGGGACCTCTGACCATAAGGATCCTGCTACTACATTTCTGTTTGTCTTCTGTTCCTCACAGAGTGTGGACAGACAGACATGTGCGTCCCTATCCTGGTGCCAGGACCACCCCCAACTGTAAAGTGAACAGAAGGGGGGCCCTGCCCCAGCACCCAGGTTCACGGCCTCTTCGCCTCTTGGCTGGGTGAGCTGATCCAGGTGCTTCCCGGGCCGCCCTTCCCAGGCATCCTGCATTTTCAACCACTACCCCCATGCTGATCTTTTCTGGTGCAAAAATCTTTCCCTGCCTCATGAGAAGAATGCCTTAGCTTGAGAGCTGAATGAAACGTACCCACCTCTAATAGTTAGGGTGCTTGGTAAACTAGAAAGTGTTCTGCTCTGACTTCTCTTAATTCAGCTGTAAAATCGGAAGTGTGAATTGGTAGGTTTCCAAATGCCATGAGGCATTTTAAGACTCGATTTGATAAGTGGAATATGGGTTAGATTTTTTGGTGCTACAAATTTCAGAAAACCTAATTCAAAATGATAATAAGGAGATTATCTCAGAGAACACTGGGGAAGCAGCAGGGATGGTTATCTCAACAGGGTCAGCAGGGACCTGGGGACTTATCCAGCTTTCAGCCCTGACACCCCTCAACAGAGGAGGGGCAAATTCCCCTCATGGGCAGATGGCTGGAAGAGTTCCCAGAATTCCACCCTCATGCCTGACCTTCAGAAGCAGGGAGAAGTCCACCTCGTCCTAATGTCTCTTCTTGGGTTAAGAAGTTTGTCCCAGAAGCCCCTGCCCCTGGCATACTTGCCCTCTACTTGGGGTGACATGCCGCTGAATTGGGTCTCATGCCTCTTCTTCAACAAATTAATGGCATAGGGAATCAAATTATCATGACTGGATTAGACCAAGCCAGAGCTCCCCCTATAATTCTACCCCAGGTCTGGGGCTGAGTTTGCTTCCCTGTGCCGCAAAAGAGTAGAGAGCATCCAAACTGGGTGGGACCCCTGCCAGCAGCACCCACTACAAGAGGCAGGAGTGTTTTAGAAAGTGATACAGTAGACAAGGGCAGGATGAACTCCAGTGGCCAGACCTGTTGGCTTGGACAAGTGCTTGAACCACGGAAAGCCCCTGAGGGTTTGTGAAAGTCAGTGTGTGCATGAGTGGGGGAGGTGCACTGGGTCATCCTGAGTTCCAAAGGCTCAGCAATTAGACCCTGCGGAAGGGAAATAGCTTGGTGTCCTTCTCAGTCCAGAGACTAAACCGTCTAATGGCAGTGGTAAAGCCTCCTCTCTGGGAAAAGGTGTTTCTAGAATCTTCTTTCTTAAAGCTTGGTAAGCCCCTCTCACTGGGAATGAGGAGGCACTCAAAGCAAGGGGCTGTGTGCGTCCCTTCTCCTTTTGGGCACTGAGCATAGTAAAATTCACCACCACGACCCAGTTTTGGGGGAGTGAGGCTCAACCGCAGCTGCTGGGGGCTGTGGGGGAGGGGAGGGGAAAAGAAGGCGCCAATGTTGACTGAGCCAAGTCTGAGTCAAGCACTTTGCATAAGCCCCTTACAGCCTGTAGGGAAACACCATGCTCTGAGTGGCTGTGTTTGGACGAAAAGGAGAGTGGACAAGAGAATGGAAGAAATCTGAATCCTAAATAATTTATTTTTCCACAAGAGGATCTTAACTGCTAAACCCTCCTCACCCACGGGGATGTAACACTGGAAAGCCACCAAAATTCCAAGGTCATGGAATGTTGTCGAAGCTAATGGCTCTGTCCTTATTTTTCTTACAGATCCAGTTTCCATCAAGGATCTCTCTTGTCACCAAAATAGAACAACAAAAAAAAAAAAAAGAATTCAGTTTCATTAGTGTGTTTTACCCAGAGACACAATGTTGGACTCGGCAAATGGGTTGGGAAATAAGTGTGGGATGACTTTGTAGAGCCCGGGGCAAACAAGGGTGGGGTCTTCCTGTTCCCATTGGGGACCACAGACCCCAGGGGGGCAACTTTCTCTGCCTGTATTCACAGAGCAAACTGCTTCTAATTTTCCCACTCTGAAAGCAAGAATTCTACAACTCGGTTCAATACCTAACATCACCAGTCGACTGCACTTCTGTCCAGTGGTAACCCCGGTTAGTGGGAACAGGAGGAAGGCGCTGGCCCCTTCCCAGGCCTGCACCTCGGGGAACAGAGGCCCCGTGCCCGAGAACACCCTGTCTCTGGGAAATGGCTTCATTTGGCTTCACCTGTGATGGGAGAGGCGCAGGGACAGGGCAAGCGACGACTTGCAGCCCTGTGGTCTGTCCCGTGACTTCGCTGCCCCCAGCCAGAGCCTGGGGGGTCTTGAGCAGCTGAGGCAGACATCTCAGCTCAAAGTGATCCCAGGAAACACTAGGAGGGGCGAAGGGTGTGAAACAGGGAAGAGACGACAGTCAGTTCAGGGACAGTGACCACTGGGGACAACTGAAGCTTAGATGATCTGGGGGGAAGGGGCGGGGGCGGGGGAACAGACCACATACCTCAGAGGAATCCTGGCAGAGGCGGGAAAGCTGGATGTCTATACACCCATCCCGTTGGTCCTCAGTGAAGGGCTGCCAGAAGGGAGGTGGTTAATTCCCCCCGGGGACTTTTGTCCACTCCACAGATGACGCTCCCAGGCAAAGAAATGCAGATGGCTACAGTTGGGAGTCCAGAATGCACTGAAGCCCTCAGTCACGGCCAGGGGATATGAGGGGGCAGTTAATGGGGAGGACGACAGCTCTGAACTCAAGTGAGTACATAGAGCCATGCCCAAGGGATCTGAAGCTCCTCTGAGAGCTGGTCAGGCTGGGAGCCAGCAGGACAGCCCTTGAGGAGACAGGGACCTGGCCTACTTGCAACGGGGAAAGTGGGATTGGGCAAGGGGGTCCAGGCCAGTTCCCAGGAAGCCCACAGCCCACTCACCACCTCCCAATCCCAGGATTTCCTTTCCCAAACAGGCACTGGTAGGTGGGGAGAGGGCACCCGGACTGAAAAGCACACACCTCCCGAGAAGCAGCCTCCCCAAGAAGAATGCAGACCCCTGGGGTGGGGGAGGGATATGTTGCCATCCTGCCCTGCGGGGGTCAGGATGAAAGGGGCCATAGGGTGGAGGGGCCTGGGGCCTATGGCTTTTGCCTCTGCTCAGCCTGGTTCCTCCAGACTGAAGATACTTAGCTCCCTTTCCTGGCCTCATCATTGGTCCCTTTCCGTAAATGTTGGACAACCTAACCCAAACTGGCTTGAACAAAATGGGGATGTATTGACTCCTATAAAAGTCTAGAGAGAATGCCAGCTCAGATGCGGCTTGTTCCAGGGGGCTCAGGCTATGCCCCCAAACCTGTTTGCAGTGTCGCTTCCATCCTTAGGCAGACTCCTCCCACAAGAGGGCCAGATGGCCGCAGCAGCACCCCCCCCCCCCCCCGAAGGTCAAATCTGGCAGGGAAGGTGGTCTGGGAAGGGCTCTGATCAGCCTCTCATTGGGTCCTGTGTCCCTCCTGGAACCCATGTTGTACCCAGGGGAATGCTGTGACTGGCCAGGCTAGAACCACCTTTGGAATTGAGGGTCAACTCCATGGAGAGTCTGAGGACTGGGAGCAGGGAAGAGGTCAAACAGTGATTTTGGTAACCTGTTACCGAAAGAAGTGGGAACAGATGCTGAGCAGCTAAAAAGCCACAGATAGTCAGTCCAGGTGGGTTTGGGTCTGCAACCAGAGCCCTGGTGCTGCCCTCCACTCCTGCCCCTTCCCCTCCATCCCCGCCCCCTTCTATTTCACCAGAATGAGTGCCTGAGTAGCTAGGAGCCAAGAATTCACAGTTGCCTTGAGCCACAGACCCCTCGTGTTTGGATTCCTCACCAGTGGTGACCCTCCCACCCCTGGGAAATGTGACTGGTTGTCACGGTGACTGGGGGATACTATGGGCTATTAGTGATGAAGGCTGAGAATGCAAAGCATGGGACAGTCCCACACGACAAAGAGTTATCCCACCCAAATACCAATAGCATTCTCATTGGCCATCACTGCCTTTGGGGCTCATCTGTAGATGTTCTCCTACCCTGCCCTTGCATTGGGCCTCACAGTACTTGTCATGGACCGTAGGCATCACTCTTGAAGAGTGGAAACCGTGCATGATAAACAGTCACATGCCAAGCATCTCCCAGTACTCTTCATCCTACAGTTCTGTTGGCATGTCCACCTCTTTCCTCTGTGATTAGGTCTCGGAGGCAGACACCAGGTGTTTTTCCTCTCTTGAATCCTTCCTGGCACATAAGAGAATGGGATAATAGAATGATGAATAAGGCTGCCCTGACTGGGACCAGGTTTTGAGAAGCTGAGATTTGGGTTAGACCACTGTATTCAAAGTGGTCTATAAATATGATCATGGGATTGAAATCTTTTAATTACCAACAATGTCAAGCAATAGCCCTAACAGGTGCTTTGGAGAGGGAAGTTTAGAGCTAGAAGGAAGCATATTTCTGAACATAGTGTTATAACTAAGGCTACCGTGGCTGTGAGTTTGGGGTCAGCCTGGCTGAGACTCGGCCTGTAGGTCTAAGCATCTTCCCCAGGCTGGATTCAGACCTTGCCTCTGACCGTCTCTAGACCACAGACTAGCTGTTCATGAGAAAGTCAGGTCTGTCCCACTGGAGCCATCCTTCCAAGGGTAGAAGAGGTACGCAGAGAGAGGGCGCAAGAGGCAGAGGCAGAGCCAAGTCCGGGATGCCCCATCCTCCTGCAGTTGCCCATCTGGCCCACCCAGCTCATCGGTGCCTGGTGCTAGGATCAGCTGAAAGGTCTTGAGCTTCTCAGATACTACTCTGGTCTTCATCCTTCCCACCCTACTCCCTCCAGAGGACAGCCACTCTCCCACTGGCCATGAAGCCTGGTGGGTTACAGGTAGAATGAGTAACCACGGTCCAGGGAACTAAACTGGCAAATCCAATCATAAAACTGAGATGGAACCCTAAGGGCAGCCTCTCCCGTGTCCTCTGAGGTCCCAGGCTCAGTGCCATGTTTGGCAGGGCAGCAAATCGCCTGTAGCTGCTGGTAGCCCGTCAGGGGTAGGACAGCTCTTCATGCTGCTGCTGCAAGTTCGGGCTTCACTGGGAGACTCTGGGAGACCCTCTCTCCCCAGGGCGCCTCCTCCTCAGTGTATGCAGGGACAGCAGGTCCCTTGATAATCGGCAGATACTACACACGTACCGCACCTCACAGAGCCAGTCATGGAGACTCGGAGCAGGAATTTGAACTGGCAAAGTGCCCTTGGGAACAATTCATGGTACGTTCCTGGCCAAAACCAGGAGCCGAGCTGTGAGCTGGCAAAAGGACTGGGGCTGAGAGGTCTTGAGGCAACTTCTTGCTAGGAGTGTAGACTTGTTGGCTACCAAGGAGGGAAGTATCCAAAGAAGAGAGCCAGTTGGTCTCAGCAACAGGGCTGAAGCAAGGGATCCAGGCTCAGACTCCTCTAGGAGGTTGAGAGTTAACGAGTTCTTTTCAAGTCCTGGGTGACCAATCCCAGTTAAGAAGTTCATAAAATAGATGAATGGGAAAGTCCGCTTGCCTTCCATTAGACTCAAGATGAAGGGTCTGGGTGGGCCAACTCCATGAAGACCCTGAACCCCTTGGACTGTATTCTCCTTTATACCTTTCTCCTCCTCCCCCTTCCACTTTTTCTGCCTTTCTCTTGGCTTCCCACCTCCAGTGGTCAAGGGTAAACTGCTTGCACCACGTTCTGGGAAATCTGCTTGTACCTGAGACACTGCTGTTTGGACCGCAGTCTGCTGCGGAACGGCACTGGGATCGAGTTCCATCCGCTGGTGCTCTGCTCTGCAGGGGTGCAGGAGGTGCTTTTCAGGAGCTGGCAAGGCATCTTCAAGGAGGCCCTGTGCGTGGAAGAATCCCACAGACACAGAGTGCTCAAAAAGCCCAGCAGGTCCCTGGGTGAGCCCCTGGAGCTGGATCGAGCTGACTAGAAGAAGTGGGACAGAGGATCATTTGGGGTCTACTTTGCACTTCAGTGACTTGTGTTTCGTCTGTATGTGGGAATGTTGCTTTCTCTGTAGGAACAAGCAAAAGGAAAGTCTTTTCATTCTGGTGGGATCAGGAATTGATTGGCCCATCTCCCTTCATCTACTTAGCAAAACCAGGTACCCTGGTTCAATCCAGTTCTCTGTCTCTGTGCACATCCAGTGGAACTTGGGTAAACACAACCATGCTGCTGGAATTACTCTAAATTCATGACCTTGAACTCGAAGTAGTGCTGGCAGGGATTGAATCACCTCGCATTTCCCGGATACATTTCTCTCTGTCATCTAACCATACCACCAATCTTCCTACCTACCAGCCCCTGTCTAGTCAATATCTGTGCCCCCTTAACCCAATGCAAACACTAATTTGATTTCTATCACCATGGACAGATAGATTCATAGTTTTGCCTGCTCTGGAAACTCATGTAAGTGGAATCAACCAGCATGCACTCTTTATCTGGCTTCTTCTGCTCAACAATTTTTTTAAAGGATTTTATTTATTTATTTATTTATTTATTTATTTATTTATTTATTTGAGAGAGAGAGCACAAGTGGGGGTAAGGGCAGAGGGAGAGGGCGAAGGAAAAGCAGACGCCCCACTGAGCAGGGAGCCAGATGAGGGGCTCGATCCCAGGACCCCAAGATCATGACTTGAGCCGAAGGCAGACACTTGACCAACTGAACCACCCAGGTGCCCCTCAAGCATGTTTTGAACCTAATTTATTCTCTCGTATATACCAATAATTTATTCCTTTTTCTTTCTGAGTATTTCCACGTGTGACTGTGCCACAACGCGTTTATCTACTTGCCTATTCATGGACATTCAGGTTGCCTCCCATTTGGAATTTTAAAATAAAGTTGCTATGAATATGTTTGTATGATTCTTTTGGTGGGCTAAAGTTTTCATTTCTCTTTGGTAAACACCTAGGAATGGAATTTCTGGGTCCAGAGGTAGGCAGGTGTTTAACCTGAGGAGAAACTGTCACACTTCCGAAGTGGCTCCGCCACCTGCCCCTGCGGTACCAGAGCGGGAGGGTCCCGGGTGCGCCACACAATCTGACCACTTACAGAAGCAACTCAAAGCACGTTGCTCCTCTGCAAAACACTCTCTAATGACCTAATGACAGGATATTTATTTTTTTTCAAGATTTTATTTATTTATTTGAAAGAGAGAGTGAGAGAGAGAGATCACAAGCAGGAGGAGCTGCAGGGGCAGAGGGAGAAGCAAGCTCCCCACTGAGCCGGGAGTCCAATGTGGGACTCGATCCCAGGACCCTGGGGTCATGACCCGAGCCAAAGGCAGAGGCTTAACCAACTGAGTCACCCAGGCGCCCTAAATGACAGGATATTTAATTATAATAAGGAATTGTTATAAATTTTTCAGTGTGAAAATGACTTTATGTTCAGCGTAAAAGAAGTCCTCATCAGAGATACACACAGAGATAGTTATGGATGAAATGCTGTGATGTCAGGGAGATGGGAAATGGGGAACAGATGGCACAAGGTGGCCATGAGTGGGTCGTTGTGATTGGGGCATGCTGAGTGCATCACACTCTTCTCTCTACTTTTGTGTTGAAAGAAGACCAGAGCCAGACAGAAGTTACAGCAAGGAAGGCATATTTTATTCTGGAAAGATGGCAATGGGGGGAAGAGGGACCTCAGTAAAGAACTCTGAGCTCCATTCTGAATACAAGGACAAGTGTAGATTTATAGTCTAGGAGCAGGGTGGGGTCAGTGGATGGGAAACTACTGAGAGAAAACATGGGGGAAAGGGGAAATTCTGGCTGAACCGACTGGATGAGATTCTTGCTGAAGGCAGGCCAGGGTGAAAGATGTAAGAGGATGGCTGAGGAATTTGATCAGATATCAAGGTTGGTCAGATACCAAAGGTAGAGGATTCTGTAAACTCACCCAGCAGGATTCCCGCTAAACCCGGACTGAACAGGGCAAGCTCTGGGCCAGAGGAGCCTGGCTGTAATTAGGTCAAGAAGAGAGTCTTTGCCAGTGTATTCTCAACATTTTATTTTTTGTAACATTTTATTTATTTATTTATTTGAGAGAGTGAGAGAACATGAGCTGGGGCAAGGGGCAGAGGGAGAGGGACAAGCAGACTCCCCGCTGAGCAGGGAGCCTGACCCAGGGCTCAATCCCAGGACCCTGAGATCATGACCTGAGCCAAAGGCAGACGTTTAACTTACTGAGCCACCCAGGTGCCCCTGTTCTTGACATTTTAAGTTTCAAATTTATTTTTCAAATTTTAAGTGTTTTAAAAATCCTCCAGTGGTTGGGGGAGCTTACAAGCCCCCTCCTTCTTTGATTGCATCTCCTGCTCGCCCCCCCCCCCCTCAATGCGTTCCAGCTGTGGAGACCTCCCTGCTGTTTCTCACCAGTGCCAGGCACCCTCCGCCCTAGGCCTTTGTGCTGGCTGGTCCCTGTGCCTGGCACACTCTTCCCATAGCCCATGGCTGTCTTGAGCTGAAGGAATTTAAAAAACAGCACGTGCGGGAAGGACTCTGTGACCTTCCCCCGAAGCAGGTCATAGACCCTCAGGTGAGAGGTGGTCTCTCTATACCTACAGGAAATGAGCATCCTTATCTCTAAGACACAGATGTCCAATCACATTTTCCTACAACTTTTCATTCTTCCTCAACCCTAGCGTTGAAAGGCTCAGGTTTAACTGCTTCTGCAAGTCTACATTTCCTGATAAAGGCTCCCATGTCACAGTATAAAACTTATATTAAATAAGGCTCATGCTTTTCTGTTATTAATCTGTTTTTTGGTACAGAGGCCCCAGCCAAGAACTTAGAAGGATAGAAGGAAAGATATTTTTCCTCCTCTACATTTGCCTTCAAGTCTTTGTTTAAATGTAATTTTGCCAATGAGGTCCACCCTGACCACCTGCTTAGAACTGCTACAAACCCCCACTTACTTCTATTCCCACAGCCCTCAGTACTCTCTAAAATGCTGTAAAACTTACTTATTGCTTATGGTGATTATTTATTGCCTGTCTCCTTCCTCCAGCCTGTAAGATCTACCAGCCAGGGATCTCTTTATTTTGTTGTTCACAAACGTACTGCCAGCTCCTATAACAATGGCTGCATATAGAAAGAGTCAATAATATTTTGTTTGAATTGAAAGACAGGGAGAGACAGAAGCAGAGAGGGAGAGAGGGAAGAGATGGGGAGGGAGGAAGAAAGAGTGGGGTAGAGTGTAACATTTTTCTAGAGGAAGGGAGGATGCATCTGGAGGCACTTTTGTTCTACCAGTTTGTTCATTTTATGACCTTGTTTGGTTAGTATCAGAAATAAAAGCAAGAGCAGTCTCTTGGTCTAGTGTATAGGCCGGTCTTAGGATAAGCTCGCCTGAAATGATGCCTCATGCCTGTCAGTCACTTCAAAGGGCTTCGAAGTTACACACCCAGACCCCCTCAGCTCTTTGACCCCAAGTACTCTTAAGGCCCTGCAGTAAGAATTGGCACAGCAACCTCACAGTGTCCGGGGGGGCCCTTCCAAGAGGACACACCCAACAGGCTGACCACAAGCCACAGGGGAAGGACTCCTGTGGGGAGGAAGGTTGGCAAACACCCCTTCTTTGTCACTGTGACCTCTGGGGAGAGCTTCCCAGGGTCAGCCGAGGACCCAGGAAGGGCTGCTATACTGGGGCAGGAAGTCTTTGGCTAACTGTTGGTGGGTGGGGTTTTAAAGTTACCTTCCTCCCCTAGGCTTTCTTTTCCCCCTTCTTCACAAAATGAAGACAAACCACTTTCTCTCTCAGCTTCATCAGAGAATGAAGATGAACAAGGGGTGGGGCCAAAGGGAGCATTAGCAAACCACACGGTGAGGTCTTCTGATGGCCATGGCACCCACTGGTCCCAACGGAAGGGAGAAGGGATGGAAAAGGTGCCTACCTGAGTGTGGGGCTGAATTCTATATAAGCAACCGAGCAGCCAGGCTCTGCCCCAACGCCCCTCCCCCACCCAGTGGGATACCCTCCCCCTCCCCACCAGGCCATATCCTTGCAGCAAGAGGAAGCTGCAGAGCAAGAAACAGTGGCCCTCGGAGTTGGGAATCAGGTCACGAGTTTACCTCATGCAAACCAGCTCCCTGGAAACCTGCAGGGAAGAGATGACTCAACACACACATCCCAGAATCCTCACCGGCTCTTGGCAAGTGCGCCTTCCCCCACCCCCTCAGCCGCAGCTGCGGGGGGGAATGCAATGTGCCTCCTTTCTCTTATTCCTCCTGCACTGTTCGCATGGAGCAGCAAACACAGAAAGACCTTATTCACAGGCTCCATGGCTTGGCCCTCTATTGAAAGCTTTCTGAAAATGCAAATTCCTCAGAAGTGGATTCTTTTCAAACACTTTAAAGTTGCATATTCCCTCTGAGAGCAGTTAGGCTGACCAAGACTTCCATGGGCTGGAGACTCCTTAAAAATAATATTTACGGTTAAAGGAGGAATGTCTGAAACAGCCAGGAAGCAGAACTTCCAGCTGTGAAGTCAGGCTAGACAACAAAAGGCGGTTTCTCTGGGCCTCCCCTCACTGGGGGTGCACAGGTGGGAAGCCTCCTACTTTTGCTGTCTGTGCCCCTCCCCCACCTCGGCCTTGCCTCCTTCATTCAGTACCGCCTTGTGCCAGTGCCCACGTTAGTCCTGGGTGACTGGGGCCCAACAACAAGACAGAATTGTTGCCCGTGAGAAACAGAAAGCCAGTGAGCTAGACAAGCCTCTAAAGGAGGAAACTTTCCCCTCTCCTGGGGCCCTGAGTCTTCCTGCTCCTTTCACTCCATAGAACCCAGAGCTTCTCCTTTCAGCCCCTCCCCAGAGGAGCAGATCCCTGGTGGGATGACTGTTCTGTCAATAAGATTGGGTATTTTAAGTCTTGTATTTGTAGATGAGGCCCCTTCTACCGTGCTTCCGGCTCAACCACCTGCCAGGTCTCATGCGGTGCCCCTCTCTCCCACAGAGGCTGTCCCTGGAGGAGGGGGTGCGCTCTCCTCCCTCAGGCATCAGACAGAATTTAAGCTCAGGTACTGAGGAACACAGGATTCCCTCTCTCTCCCCACTACCTTTCCTACCCCCCACCAAGAGATCACTTGGTTAAAATGGACATTTTTTTACCCTGATTATATACGATTTCATCCCATATATGTGTGACCCATTCTTTTCATTTCTTATGGACATCTTTCCAATAGCTCATTTCAGCAGCTGCATGATGTCCCATCACATGACTGTTTCATAATTGATCAAATGAGACTCTGCCACCCCAAAACATGCCACTTTGGCTTAAGGATTGTTTTGAGCTAAAAGCACTTAAAGAACAGGAGCTCCAGGAAGGGCATTCTGATCTCCCCTTTTGTCTCTGAAAGTAGGAGATTAAAAACTCACATGTGAAAGATGTCCCTCCTCTCTACCGGAGGGAAAGTAACATTCTTATCATCAAGGACAAGTAATTGAGACCTAGAGAATTCTATACACACAGACCTCGTCTAGATACTTCTTATCTTCCTTTAGCCTCCCCGGGCAGTTTAATACTTTCCCCACAGTTGTCTCTCTTTGTTCAACCTGATGGAAAAGTAAGTGCTTTCCACCATTTGTCTGGGTTTTCACTTCCTTTAAAGAGTTCCCATATCATACAAAATGTATATAAACTTGTATGCCTTTCACCTGCTAACTTGCCCTATGTGTCTAATTCTCAGTCTCAGGCAAAGAAACCTTAAAACTGTAGAGGGGAAACGTTGCCTCGCCTACAGTGGCAATGGGTAATGATCCCCATCCTGACAGTGGGCCCACCAGCCCGTCCCTTTCCCAGCATTCCAAGCGAGAGTCCTATGTCACTCTAATTGGACTGCCTTGGATCACATGACCACTGGTGATGGGGACCAGAGGAGTGCGCTGATTGGCTTAGGCCACCCAGGGCCCGGCCACGGGGTGGCCGGAAGTTAGCTTCCCCTGAGTAGGCTGCGCTAGGGAAGGCAGAATATCTGAATGAAAATTAGGTTATTTTAATTAAGGAAGCCTGGAATGCTGGGAAGGCGATCAACACATGTTGGTTCTCAATTGGTTTCTCCTTTTTTTAACAGTTCACCAGCTGATGAATATACAAATTTGTCCAATCTTTCACTTTCATAAATAGTATTACAATGAACATCCCTAAAGATACCTACTTTTTGCATAAGATCCCTTTTCAATGCCACCATCGTCTGATTACCAGACCCTCCCCCCCATACCCTCTTCAGACTTGCCCTATCCCTCTCTCTGTGAGTCTGTGGCCCCAAGATCAAACTTCATTATTAATGACTTTCGTAGCCTGAGTAATGAACACAGAAATGAGTCAGGGTGGCCTTCTAGGGTTGGGACATTTGATGTCCAATTCTCACTCCACAGCAGCCAGTTTTGGTGAGGAAGTACTCCCCTAGGGCCAGAAATCCAGGAAAGATACCCTCATGGGCCCACCTACCATGTCTTTTTAGACTAATTCATTACTCTTCCTTTAAGCCAGGCACATCCTGCCACAGGTTGACCTGGCATCAAATAAAGTATCTCTAGCCCCCTTCCTCTATCCCACCAATGGGGAAATAGTGGAAGTCGATAGAAATCTGATGGTGAGTGCTATACTCTACTACCAGATCAAGGCGCTCAGTCCCTTAGATCCCAGAAGTGTTGGCCCCTGAACGCTGGCAGCTATGTCTGTCTCTGGGAATTGCCCGTGGCTTAAGAAAAGGTATTGTTTCACCCAAGATCATGCCACCTCTCTAGAGGCAAGGTGAACCTAACGATAGGTCTGCAGAGGCAGAAAAATGTTCCCTTCTTCCCTTCTAGGTTCTTTGGCTGGTCTAATAATTAATTGGCATAAGACAGATCAACAGGAGAAAACAAATTTGATTACATACGTATGGGAGCCCCAGAAAAATATGAGACTCCAAGGTAGTCAGGCAGTTGAGGCTTCTGTGCCATGGTGAGCGAAGGAAAGGGATGGGAGCCTGGGGCTTCAAAGGAGAGAAAGGAAATTCCAAGGAAGATGAGAAGAGCAGATGTTTAGTAATCAAATGTCCCGCCATGCAGATGTCTTTCACATAAAAAGAAGTTATCGCTGATAATAGCTCTCTCTCTGGGCTGGGCCCCCTATGTCCATTATTTTAGGCAGTTAGGGAGAGGTTTAAAAAAAAAAAAAAAAGCTTTTCCTGAGTCTCCTGGGACTTGATTACCTTCGGCTCAAAATAATCCACAAGCCGAAGGGGCACATTTGGGATAGCATACTCTGCTCGCCTTCAGGTCCATGTGGGGGTAAAAAGGCTTGGACTCGTGTCTCATTCTGAGAGAACTCTGAAAGACCACCCTAGCTCCAGAGCTCACTATGCGTTCCAGTTATCTACCGCCACACGACAAACCACGCCAAAACTTAGTGGCATAAAACAATGATTTATTGTTTCTCTGGGTTGATGGGGCTCAACGAGGTGGTTCGTGGTATAGCTGGGGTCACTCATACAGCTGATTCAAGCCAGCAGCTTGGTGGGAGCAGGAACACCCACGTTCGTCTCTTATCCTGCAGAGTCCTCTCCACATGAAGTGGCCTGCTATGGGCTTCTTTACACATGGCAGCTGAATCCCAAGGAGTGTTCCAAGAGGACAAGCCCCACTGTGCTGGCCCTGAACAAGTCTCTACTTGAATCATTCTTGCTAATGTCGCGTGAGCCAACACTGAGTCAATATGGAACTATATGAGGATGGGAATGTTGGAAGGTTCGGTTGACTGGGGGCCACAATGTCACAATCGACCCCAGTCTGCCCTCCAACTCCTAATAATTCGTATCCACTTACGAAATAGAGTCACCCCTCAAAACAAACCAAACCAAAACTTCCAAAGTAGTTTTCCATGCCAGCGCCACACTCAGGCCTGAGGTCCAGGATCCCGCCATGAAAACTGGATCCGGATGGGGATGATACTTGGCGGTGTGGTTCCTCGGGTGTAGCTCCTCACATTTGGTTTCTTAGGTGCAGAGGCCTATGAACTTCGAAGAGCAGTTACCTCCCCCCCAACACCTGACAAATACTGGCGAGACAGAGACAGGAAAATAAAATAGAAACTCTCTCATCCAAAAGTTGAGGGGAAAGGGAGGCACATAAAATGACGAGCCCACAGCTATAACAAAAAATCTTTCCATGCACTCATTTAGTTGCCTCTCACAGATTTTGGTGTTTTTTTTTTTTTTAAAGATTTTATTTATTTATTTGACAGAGATAGAGACAGCCATCGAGAGAGGGAACACAAGCGAGAGAGGGAACACAAGCAGGGGGAGTGGGAGAGGGAGAAGCAGGCTCATAGCAGAGGAGCCTGACGTGGGGCTCGATCCCACAACGCCGGGATCACGCCCTGAGCCGAAGGCCGAAGGCCGGCGCTTAACCGCTGTGCCACCCAGGCGCCCCAGATTTTGGTGTTTTATTTTCGCTTTAATTCAAGTAAAATTATTTCCTAATTTCACATGTGTTGCTTTAAGATGTTATGTAGGATCGTGTTGTTAATTCCCATTTTTGAGGACTTTCTGGGTATCGTACTGTTACTGATTCTTAATTTTAATACCTCTGTGGTTGATGACAAATTTAATACCTCAGGTAATGTACTCAGCTTGTGTTCAATCCTTTGAAATTTATTGAGACTTGTTTTGTGGGCCAGCATATGGTTTATCTTGGTGAATGTTCTGTATGCTTTTTTTATGCAATCTGAAAATCTCTGCTTTTTACATAAAAGTATTTAGTTCATTGATATTAAATAACTATTAACATGGTTGGATTTAAGTCTACCATCTTGGTTTAGTTTTTTATTTGTCCCTGAAGTTGGTTTTTTTCTCTCTTTATCCTTCTCCGCCACACTTTGGGCGAACTGAATATGGCATTAACTCATCTATTAGCTTTTTAGCTTCTTGATGTTGTTTCTAGAGGTTGTTTTCCTAGAAACTGAAACATGCATCTTTAACTTATCCACGGTGTTGAATTTCAGCCAGCCTGCCACCCCCACATGTCACTTCCTCTCTGTGGACTGTCTGTCTCTCACACACACCATTTCTATGGTCCTGGAGTCTGTTTATTCATGCATTCTTCTGTCAGATACACACTTACTGAGCACCAGGATAGGGCAGGAAGAGGGTACCAGGTCTCAAGCAAGGCATGAATAGAAAAGGAGTTGGCTCCTTCCACCACCAGAAATGACAAGGTGATGCAATCATTAAGACCCACATGAGATGATGCTGTCCCTGTAGAAAGGGAGGTCCCTTGTAAGGATGAAGCCAGACGCGTTCTTCAGTCATCTCCCGAGCGATTCTGGTCAGCTAGATCTGAGCAAGTCGGGCTTTGTGTACAAAAGGTCCAGCCAAAGTCATTGAGCTAGAAAAGCCAGAAAGATTCCCAGTGATGTGGGGTCAATTTTCCACATTAGTGCATCTGAGGATGACTTAAAAGCATCTTGAAAACATCAGGGCACAGGTTTAGTGTAAGGTTGTGGGCAGAAGTACTTTTTATAATCGCATGAAAGTTTGCAACATGGGGCGCCTGGGTGGCTCAGTCAGTTAAGCATCTGCCTTTGGCTCAGGTCATGATCCCAGGGTCCTGGGATTGAGCCCCGCATCAGGCTCCCTGCTCAGCGAGGAGCCTGCTTCTCCCTCTCCTCCCCACTCATACTCTCTCTCTCTATCTCTGTCACTATCTCTGTCTCTCTCAAATAAAGAAATGAAATCTTTGAAAGAAAAAGTTTGCAATATGAGGGCACTGATTAAAATAAATTAGAGTTAATCATATACATAATACTATTTGGCCTTTTGAAATGATGATGTCAGTCTGTAGATGTTGACATGGAAAGATATCCAAAATATATGGTGCAGTGAGCAAAGCGGGTATCAGGACACTATGCACTGTGTGATACCATTTGCATAAATGTGTTACGGGCTGTGACATGTATAGTAGGAAGCACAGAGTAGGGACTGTGTCTAGTTTTGAAAATGCTATGTTCCAGCAGGGCATAACACGGTGATTTACACATAGTAGGCTCTCAATAAGTATTTGGTGAATATAACAAGCACTTTGTTTAAAATTTGGAAAGCTAATCCCCTTAATAATAAGAAACTGGGCAATACTTTTTTCTTTTTTATTGTCCCTATTTTCTGTTTTTTTTTTCCTACAAGAAACATGATGGGTAGAGGATTATAACCGCTACCTCAAAATTATCCCAGAATGAATCCATAAATTCTCCTATACACACTATTTTTTTTCTTTTATTTTTATTTACTTTTTTGGAGGGGAGAGGGGCAGAGGGAGAGAGAGAATCTCAAGGAGGATCCACCCTGAGCCCAATACAGGGCTCAATCTCACGACCCTGAGATCATGACCTGAGCCGAAACCAAGAGTCAGACACTTAACTGACTGAGCCACCCAGGCGCCCCTGCAAACACACTGTTTTTAGGTTTCTATTGTATGTGTTGGTGGCTGAGGTTGCTCGCCCTTCCTTGACTACAGATTGGTCTTTTCAAGTTTGCTTCTAAGACAAACCAGTGACTTCTGGAGGCTGATTTGTCTGAGATCCATAGTGACGAGGGAAAAAAAAGTGTAAAAACTCAAAATGCTTGGAATTCTTGTTAGAGGATTATAACACTGAAGGAGGACATGAGTTTCTGAATTCCATTCCACTATCCAGAGAATAAAGATAAGTACATAACGATTGTGTCAGGTATTAAGTAAACGTCAGGTGAAAGAAGAAGAGTTTCAAAAGAATGCAAATGGATGAAAATTCTTCCTACCACCTTGATCACAAGAGTGGTGACAAGTGATTGTTCTCAAAGACTGAAATGAAAACTGCAAACACAGTAAAATCCCTGAGCTCCCAGATTAGAGAACAGCACAGAGTTCGGTACAAGGGTCCAAGTGAAAATATAACATTTTAAATATTTTATGTGTATCTTTGTTTTTATCTTTCCCTGACTAAAAATAAAGAGAAAACATTTAAGCTTGCTTAAAAAATATACCAGTAAAATACTTTTTTAAAAAAGTCACAGGAAAGGGGCGCCTGGGTGGCTCAGTAGGTTAAGCATCTGCCTTCAGCTCAGATCATGATCTCAGGGTCCTGGGATTGAGCCCCACCTGCAAAGGGCTCCCTGCTCAGCGGGGAGTCTGCTTCTCCCTCTCCCTCTGCCCCTCCCCACCCATTCATGCACAGGCAGCCGCGCTTTCTCTCTCTCAAATAAATAAGTAAACCTTTTTTTAAAAAAAGTCACAGGAGGGGCGCCCCGGTGGCGCAGTCGTTAAGCATCTGCCTTCGGCTCAGGGCGTGATCCCGGCGTTCTGGGATGGAGCCCTACATCAGGCTATGAGCCTGCTTCTTCCTCTCCCACTCCCCCTGCTTGTGTTCCCTCTCTAGCTGGCTGGCTGTCTGTCAAATAAATAAATAAAATCTTAAAAAAAAAAAAGTCACAAGAAACATTAGGAAGGTTGGGAAAATTAGGTTAGGAGAAATAATGTGAAGCCAGAGATAAGATTAATACACAAAATGCTTACCAAGAAAATCCTCTACATTTACTAGATATGGGCCACATTTTGACTCTGAGCTTCCTAGCAGCTCATGCAAAGAAGGAAACAAGGCCAGCCATATTACAGTGTTTGTTAGATATAAATAAATCTGTTGCTTAATTCTAAGACCAGAAAGGAATTTCTTCCATATGCTTCCATACAGAGGGCTTATGTAATATAGCAAGCAAGGCCCTAAAAACATCCTTATTGTAAATAAAACAATGAGTGCCACAGGGTTGATGTCAACAGTCGAGGACAGTCGTCCTTCTTCAAGTCAGTGGCATGGCTCCATGTGGGTTCAAACAAAACAACCCGAGGCACCTAAGGGCAGAGAGCATGTGATCATCCGAGATGTAGTATTTAATCCCAAAGTAAATGCTAACGAGGGCTGGAGCCCTCATGCATGATTGAATGTGTAACTGCCATTCAGACAAGTCTTCCTAAATGTTGTTTAATTCAACCGAATGTTTGCTAAGTATCAACAAGAGTGAGTTTGCGGTCGTGGCTCCGATCTGACAAGGACCCTTAATATTCTATGTTGCCAGTTAAGTGCAGACCTCAATGTTTAAAGAGGCTTCTGAGCTGGGGGCAGGGTTAACAACCACTTCTGAAAGTCAAGGAGTCTGAAAAGAGGTCTCCTCCAGATGTCCCCCCACAGAGGGGGGCCAGGCAGGACCAGGCAGGGTCACTTTGGTTTCATCCTCACACACAAATTCTTAGGCTAGTATTCCTGACCTTTTCAGGTCCAAGAACCATTTTTAATCCACCCCCCTGGAACATGTTTAATAATTATAACTTTGGAACTGGTTGATTGAAGAATATATAAAATAACAGACTTCTTAATAATTATGCATGTAATAAGATATAGGAAAAATTTGTAACTATGTATGGTAACTGATGTTAACTAGAATTATCATGATTATTTTGAAATATATACAAATAGCGAATCATTATGTTGTATACCTGAAACTAATATGTTACATGTCAACTGTACCTCAATAAAGAAGAAAGAGGAAAGAAGGAGAGAAAGAAAGAAAGAAAGAAGGAAAGAAAGAAAGAAAGAAAGAAAGAAAGAAAGAAAGAAAGAAAGAAAGAGCCTAACTACATAGATAAGCAATAAGTGAAGATAAAAATCACCAATATTTTGGCTGCCCAGCCTCTATTCCTCTCTATGGAAGCCAAAGGTGAATCAAATATTCTCTCATTCAGCTTCTTTATAACTAGTACATCATCCTGTAACCTAAAGTTAGCCAATTAGGTGCTCCTGCCAAGGACTTTGAATTGTGAAGGAGTGATGCAAAGGCCCTGTGGTCAATCAGATAATATTCACAGTGACTGCAGCAGAGTTCAGAGTTTAACAGCATAAGCCTAAGGGGCCAGCAGCAATAATGCCAGGTCCACCTTCCCAGACAGACTGTTATTGAGAGGATACTGCCATCAAAGAGGTTTCTCTGATTTCAGCAGAAGGTCCCAGAGTGGCAGAGTGGCTTCTCTGATGTGTCAGTTCACAGCCCCTTGAATTGAATGGAGACTGGGTCCCCTTGAAAAAAAACCATGTGATAACATCAAAAATGTATTCTGCCTATCTTACTCCTGCTTTCCCTATAGGGGATTTGACCACATGTCAGGGAAACTGTGCCCTGGAGAAAGGAATGAATCAGAACTTTCAGGGGATTTGGGACACGGGTCAAACCAACAGTAATCCTAGGGGGACCAGAACACCACCAGGTTGAGTGATAAATGGAGTTTTGGTTGGAGACCTACTCATAGTAGGACTGTTGGAATCCTGGACCCATTATTTCTCCGGTGTCTCGGGGTTGGATTGGAATAGATATTCTAAACCTCAGGCAGAATCCACACATTGGTTCTATGACCCAAAAGTAAGGGCTATTATGATGGGAAAGGCAAGGGAGAAGCCCCTGGAATCCCCCTTCCCAACAAACAGCAGATCTGAAGGGAAATAAAAGCCCAGAAGGGAGTACTGTTATTAGTATCCCTGAGAATGAGTCAAAGGGGTGTGTGTGTGCGTGTGTTTGTGTATGTGTGTGTGCATGTGTGTGTGCGTGTGTTGGAGGGATGATTTCTCTTACAGTCCTACATAACTCTCCCATCGAACCAGTGGAGAAGAAGTGGACACAGCAAGTCTTTCCCATTTTGCTTCTAGACTTTGGGCTGGATGGGCCTTGACCATCTCACTGCCCTATGGGACATCATGGTGGTTCATTGCATTGATGATATTGTGCTTAGACTCAATGAGGTGCCTTAGATGCTCTCATAGTACACGGGTTCACTGAGTTTCCCCAAATATTATCAACAATTCATAGAAAGATATTGATTGTCTTGGCTTTTCCCTCACAATGACAAGATGGCTGCCACAGGTCCAAATATCAAATCCACACAACAGTGTCCCAAACAAGAAGGAAGAGGATGGGCTAAAAAGGACTGTTGGCTTTTCCTATTCAGGAAAGAAAATCTTCCCCAGAAGTCTCTCCAGGGGACTTCCTCTTGTGTTGGAGTGGCTAGAATTGAGTCACACACCCACCCCAAGACCAATCAGCAACGAAGAGGAGTGGGGGTGTCATAGGTGGCTTAATCTACTATTGATTCAACCTCCATCCCTTTGTAACAAACTCAGGGCTCAGTGAGCATGGAGTGGCAGTGAGTCCTGGCTGTTACAGCCAGTACCCTTGTCCTGTCACTGTCTAGTTCAAAACCAACCTAAATTGTCCTTGAAGCCACAGAAATCATCCTTGTAAGAGAATGATGGCATAACTTCCAGATCTGTGCTGCCCAATATGATAGCCACTAACTACCTGTGGCTATTTAAATTTAACTTAAAATTAATTAAAATTAAATAAAAAATTAAAAACAGTGCCTCGGTCACAATAGCCACATATCAAGTGCTCAATAACCATCTATGGCTCATGGTTACCATCCCGGACAGCACAGACTTAAGGTACTTTCTTCATCACAGAAAGTTCTATTGGCAAGCACTGCTTCTGCCGCCAGTGGTTAAGTGATAAGAGGCTTCTTCTAAAGCTATGAGGTGAGGGTTTCACTGTCTCCCCCAGTGTCATGCCACACTCTCAAGTCATTGCAACACCCCCTTGCCTTTGCCCAGCACAGCCTGAGAATGGGGAGCTGAGCAGTCTTGAAGCAGGTAATCACAGAGCTTCCTGACCCGCGGAACCACACTTAACATACAGATCTGGCGAAGAAACCCGAGTTTTGGGGCACTCACTAGGATCCTGATTGAATCCTCCATTCATGTCTCTGGGCAGGAGAGGTGCTGGCCAGGAGCTGATCTGAACAAATAATGTCATCATAAGATTAATATTTAATGGTGACCCTGTCCTACTCCAGGCCCCCTGTAAAGAGCAATCACGAAGTCACCCACTGCACATATCCCCAACACACATTCTTTCTAGATCTCATCAGCCGGGGATGAAGGGGCGGTAGAAGGTGTGCAGAATGAGACATACAGGTACCCGGGCAGGGAGTCCATGGTGAGCGCTGGCTCTCAGGCCCACCGCAGGGACACAGCTGACATTCTACTGGATTGTCTATAAAGGGCTGTGCATGCTGAGCTCTGGCTGAGGAAGTGGGATGCCTCCTGCCATAACCCCCCATCCACTCGAACCTTAAGAGGCCTGACAATTAAGGCGCCAGCTTGAGTGAGGTTGGTACATTCATACCCTGGGGGAGGTGAAGTCCCCATTCAGCTCTCAGAGACCACAGCCACTTCCCGGCCATTCTCAGCCAGTGCCATTCTCCTGCAAGATGGGATCTCGGGAGACTCATGCTCAAACTCTAACTCGCCCTGGCCAGGGGAGTTTTAAGGGAGGACCAGCCTGAGTGGCTTTGAGGTCACCCTACGTCATTGCAGCCCAGGTCAGCTGCCGCTCCCCTCCCTGCTGCGCCAGAGGCTTGGATGCCAACGGATCCCCACAAAGTCACCTTGAGGCCCAGGCCGGGGCAGAAGGTGCAGACAGCCTCTCCGGGGTCACAGGCTGAAGCTGCATTTGGCCAACGTTGCACCAGGGGGAAGATGCAGACACGCTGGCAATGCTCAGGCGAGCTTGTCACCTGCTCCCGGGTGCCAGGCAGAGCTGGCTGGTGTCCCCGCTTTTGCAAGGATGTTCTTTCAGCTGTTACTCCCAGGTCTCCCACCTGTGCCCCAGAAGAGGGGGGGATGGGGTCGGATGCTCGAGCACAGGCTGAGTGCACGTTTCTGCAGATGGAGGATTGCCTTTCTGCCCCCCAATTCCCTCAGCCTGTGCAGGTGTGCCCTGCGGGGGGCTGCCCACCTCCGCTCCTGACGCCACTGACCCATCCTGGGCCCAGCGAGTGTACAGTGGGGATTAGAGCTAGGGCCTTTCTGCCTGGCCATCTTCACAGACCTTCATTAGACCTTCATTTCCCTAAAGTTCAGGTGAAACTGAGCTGCTTGACCCTCATATGAGCACCAGCTGTCACAGAGATCTGCATTCCCAGTACCCCGATAGGAACCATCAGCCAGGTAGGCGATGAGGGGAGCAGAACACATCACCCCAAAATGTGCCACTGTGGCCTGTGGATTGTTTGAGCTGAAGGCAATCAAGATCCAAGACTCAGGAAAAGCCTGACCCAGAAAGAGAGCTATTACCAGAGATCGATCTTTCTTTCTTTCTTCCTTCCTTTCTTTCTTTCTTTCTTTCTTTCTTTCTTTCTTTCTTTCTTTCTCTTTCTTTCTTTCTTTCTTTCTTTCTCTTTCTTTCTTTCTTTCTTTCTTTCTTTCTTTCTTTCTTTCTTTCTTTCTTTCTTTCTTTCATCAGAGAGACTTAACTGCATGGCAGGGCCAACATCTGGTTACCAAACATCTGCTCTTCTCATCTTCCTGTGAATTATCCTCCTCCCTTTGGAGCCCAGGCCCCTGTTCCGTTCTTCAGCTCAGGATGGCATGTGAGCCTCCATTGCCCCGCTGCCTTTGAGTCTTATGTCTTTGCGGGGTGGCAGTATGGATGTAATTAAATTTATTTTGCTCCTGTTAATCTGTCTTATGTCAATTTAATTATTAGACCAGCCAAAGAATCTAGAAGGGAAGAAAGGAAACTGTTCCACCCTTGGGGCATCTATGGTGGCTCAGTCGGTTGGGCTTCTGCCTTCGGCTCAGGTCATGATCCCGGGGTTCTGGGATCGAGCCCATGTCGGGCTCCCTGCTCAGTGGGGAGCCTGCTTCACCCTCTTCCTCTGCCTGCCCTGCCTGCCCTGTCACTACCCCTGCTTATGCTCTCTCTCTCACTCTCTCTGTCAAATGAATAAATAATATCTTAAAAAAAAAAAGGAAATGTTCCACCCCCAAGAACAAGGAAATGAAGTCCGAGTACAGCGGTGCCCTAGGGGTCATCCAGCATCCAGGACTCAGCACAGGGGACGGGGGCTGCTCCACCATCCTGCCCACAGGGCCCTGTCAGACCCAGTCTGGAAACTCCCTCCCACCCCAGACTCGGTCCTCTCTGGGTCCTGGGGACTCCCCCCAGCTTCCTTCCCCTTCATGGTCTTCCTCACACTGAAGATCTTTCTCCCCCTATAGGGCTCCCCGGGAGCCCAAACACTGTCCCCAGGTCCCACCTTCCTCAAAGCTCCAAAAACAATTGTTTTAGTGGAGAAGAGGGAAAAGGAAAGACAGTGAAGGAAGAGCGATGGGAAAGGGGAAAAAGCGAAGGGGCAGGGGAAGGGAGAAGAGGAGTGGAGGGGAGGAGGGGAAGGAGGGAGGGAGGAGGGGAAGGAGGGAGGGAGGAGGGGGTAAAAGGCAGAGGAGAGAAGAGGGAGGGAAAGGTAGAGGGGAGGAGGAAGAAGGAAGAATAGCATGAAAGACCAGGAGAAAAGAAGACAAAGGAGGTACCCAAAACCAAACCGAAATCACTCCTTCTTTTCCAAGTCAGTATGTTTCTGTCACTCTTCCCACCAAGTTCTGCCTGAGGGACCACAGAGAAGCAAATTGTTTCAGAAATCCCAGTTTCACTTTACATCTTCATCAAAAACCAGAGAAATCAGAAAAAGCCTATTTGTTTAATGATATTTTCAAGGGCGTGGGTACAGAGGAGGAAAAAACCCATCTTGGCCTCCTGCCCCCCCCCCTTTTAACGTCTTTGTAGTTTCCTGTTAATTTAATACCTGAACCTTTGCCATGTAAATAACACAGGTAAAGATAAACTGCACCGGCCCTGGACTCCGACCTTTGTTGAACACCCACCCCCTCTCTGATTCATCCTCTATCCCATCATTGGAAAGTTTGAAATTGTTACCTGGAAACTTAAAACCTGGAGAATAAATAGCTCAAGGCAGAGTGTGTTGGTTTTATTTATTATTATTATTATTTTATTTTAATAAGAGAGTGAGCACAAGCAGGGGGAGCTGCAGGCAGAGGGAGAAGCAGGCTCCTCACTGAGCAAGGAGCCCAATGCGGGACTCAATGCCTGGACCGTGGGATCATAACCTGAGCCGAAGGCAGACGCACTGAGCCACCCAGGTGTCCCAGGTGCTGGTTTTAGACAAGCCTTGTGAGACAGTCCAAAACTCAGAGCGGTTCTCTGACCGGCTGCTGTGTCTTCCCCTCTACCTCAAAGAGGTGACCTAGATGGGCTCAATTCCCTTTCCATTCACTTGGGAGGATTCCCAGCAGCTCTGTCACCTCTGCAGCTTGTATGTACCAGGCTGTGCTCTCCCGCCCCTGCCCTGCACCATTTACTCAGACAAGAGCGAGTTAAACAAGTGATTGAATCCCTCTTACTCTCGTTGGGCATGCCTGTATTTCTTTCTTTTCTTGTTGGAGGGCTTCCTCTAACGGTGTTTTTGAAGAGGGGCTTTATGTGAAACACCTTCTGATCCTTAAGTACCTGATAATTTAGCCAGAAATCAAAATCTAGGTTCAAAGTTCTTTCTCTGTAATATTTTAAAATATTATTCAACTATCCTCTTAAATCCAGTGTTACTGTTAAGAAATCTGAGTCAATCTGATTTTTGTTCCTTCTTCAGCCCTCTGCTATCCAGGTGCCTGGAATACAGATGTGATGACTGGTGCTTTCACTGCCAGTTTGGATTATGAAGATGAGATGGGGGAATAGTGATCTGGATTGAAACCTGAGGCCTCAAAGAACTGGTAATACTAGAGTACTCTGTCAGCCATGAACAGTCCACCTCCAGAATTTTACAAAAGGGAAAAATAAATATTCATCGTGTTTGGAGTCCGTTTATTACTAGCTGTTTTTTGGAGTCTGTATTATTGGTATCTGAAATGAATCTTAATTCATGTATTATGTAAATCTGCTTTGTCTTAAACTTTCCAGAATTCTGATTTATTTTCCCAGTGATCTATGTTCTCTGGGGTATCAGCTACCTTGGCTACCTTCAAAGAGGCTAAAGCCTAAATTCTACCTTGTGTCCTCCTGGGGAGCTCTAAGAAGGGGGAAAGGGTGGTGGGGACAGGGGAATTGCCTCTGGCATTACAGCGTAAATTGGGCTACCCCCAGGTGCCTCTGACCCCCCAAAACTTACCAGACACCTTTCTCAGGGAACTTCTGGGCACTCTCCCCTGACCACTAGTCTTCATGAGCTAGTTCATGGGGTTGGAATGCCCTGATCCAGGACGGGGCAAGAAGGGCCAGGACTTCTAGGGGCTGCCGGGTCCAGGCCTTCTATGTTTCTAACCCCAGCGTGATGTTACCGTTCCTGGCTAGTGCAACTATTTTCTGCCTCAGAGCACCATGGCAGTGATGGCGATAAGGCTGGAGCTGGGGGGCTGGGGGGCTGGGGGACTGGGGCTGCGGCTGGGCAATGATCTATCCAAGCCAACGTAGACAGAGAAACGTACATGTTCATTACAAGACACTCACTCAGCCTATCCCCTTCTATAGCACCCAGGCCTCATGTGTGAGGGGCTGCTGTTTACTTCCCAAACTCCATGACCTAACCACCTGCTGCTTCACTGGAGGTAGGATATGGGGGAGGGGGGCAGGTTCTCATGGTTTTTACATTCATTTCTTAATCCTCATCAAAGTCCCTCTTGCTTCTGTGGCATCTTCAGGACTGTACCCACAGGAAGGGACCAGCATCTCCAGTACGTGACCATTTTGTCAGCCACGCATTACTTTTCTCATAGCACCAATCACCAACTGAAGTTGTTATTTGTGTGTTTATTTGTTTGTCTCTCTGTCTCCCAGCGCTCCCTAGAACAACCCCTCCATGAAGGCAGGAATTTGGCGTGTTCCCAGCTGTCTCCTCAGCACTGGGCACAGTACAGGGCAGAAATGTTCAATAAATACAAGACGAGAGCTGGTGTTAGAACCCAACCCTGATTCTGGCACAGGGCTTCTTGCTCCAAATCTGGGGCTTTTCCCACCCAAGCCCCTGGATCTCTGCCCTGAGCAAAGACCATACACAGAAGGAAGAGGTTTATATTAACTAGACTCGCAACAAAGATACAGGGTCCTTACTCCAAACAGTGGCTAAATCACCTGCTGGATAACTAGACTTAGAGCAGTGCTGCTTGTACATCTCCAAGCCCCACTGCTTGCACACAGTAGGTGCTCAAAAAAGGTGTGTTTCTCCAGGAGGAGATATTTCAGCATAATTATAGGGGACAGGAGATAGGGTAACTGAAGAGCAGATTGGAGGTTATATGGAGAAGGAGAGAGCTGAGCATGAATGTGCTCTTGACCCAAAGGGGTCTTGGGTCTATACAGTGTAACAGAGCAGAAGTAAAGAGCTTTGACCAGCACTGCCCAATGCTGCACGCATGAATCACATGCAGCTATTTGCATTTAATTAACATTAAGTCAAATGCAAAATTCAGCTCCTCAGTTGCACTAGCCAGATTTCAAGTAATAATAGCCACACGTGGCTTGTGGCGGCTGCATTGGACAGTATAGATAATATAAAACATTGTCATCATCAAAGAATGATGATGACATCAGACGAAGCTGACCTAGACCCTTAGAATTAAAGGAAACGCATCTCTGCTTCTAACATGGCTTACTGACATCCTCTTGTCACCCCCTTTACCACCAGTTCCCCCCCCCCCCCAGATCTGAGCACCATCAGTGCCCCACATCTGCCTTCCTAAGTTTTCTGCTCTACAGGGAGTAATGCTGTCTGTCTTCTTGGTTTTCACCCCACCCCCCCCAGTGCCCAGGGCACCACCCCGTGGGTAATAAGTATTTGTGGAAATAAGGAGCCCTCGATTAGCTTTTGTTAAATGCTGAAGGGCCAAAAGGTGAATTAAGTGATAGAAGTAAGAGAAGAAATCCCTGCTTCCCCTCTTTTCTCACCTCCCTAATCCTTCTCTGCATTCCCTTTTCTGGTACCCCCCACCAACACTCCAAAGCAGCACAGTTAGAGGCAGCCTCCCCTCGCAGAACTTCCGGTCCCCAAACTACACGGACTCCTCGGAAGTCTCTCTGGGTCTCAAACCGATCTAACCTGTTCGCATAATTTTCTCTCTTCCTTCACCTTTGGCTGCCCTGTACCTAGTAGGTGCTCAATAAGTGTTTGTGGAATGGATGGAGGAACCGGTGGGTGGATGGATGGATGGACGGACGGACGGACGGACGGATGGACGGCTCAGTGTCCCTGCGTCTGCCACAGAGCGCTTGGGGGTAAAGCCCCAGGCCCCCGCCCCACTGCCGGCTGAGGCGAGGAAAGCCCGGCCCGCGGGCCAAGAGTCGGGCGGCGCTTGGCCCTCGGGGGCGTGTCCTCCCGGGCCCCAGCGCCGGCGCCCCGAGAGGCGTGCGGCTGGCGCTGCAGGGCCTGGGAGGCCGCAGAGGACGCGCGGCGACGAGCATGGAGCGCGAGCTGGAGGAGCTGGCGGCGCGTCCCGCGCGCCCGGCAGAGCCGCCCTTCCAGGCGCTGGTGGAGGCGGCGGGCGGCCGCGGGCAGGTGCTGCTGGTGGGCGAGCTGTGGGAGCGCGAGCAGAGCCGCGCACTGCTGCGGGACTTCGCCCGGGCCGTGTTCCCGCCCGAGCAAGCCGCGGGCAAGCCGGGCGGCGCGGGGGCCGGGACGCCCGGGGCCGGGGCGCCGGGGGCGCAGAGGGCGCCCGGGACGGCGGGGGCGCGCGCCATCCGCTCGCCGCTCGTCTTCGTGCTGTGCCGCGCGTCCTCGCTGACCGCCCGGGAGCCGCGGCGCCGCTTGCGGGAGATGCTGCGGGACGTGCGCGGCCGCCGGCGGGCCGGGGCGGCTCTGGTCGGGGTGCTGGTGACCGAGGCCGGGCCCGAGGACACGGTGGCGCCGGGATTGCGGCTCCTGGAGGCGCTGCTGCGCGCAGTGTTCGGCCGCCAGGCGGGGGGCCCGGTGCAGGCGGCCGCCTACTGCCCCGGCCACCCGGCCTCCAGCCTGGCCGTCCAGGCGGCCGCCTGCAGAGCACTACAAGCCGCCGGGCCCGCGCGACCAGGTGAGGCTACGAGGCCCAGGAGGGAGTGGGCGGTGGACGGCTGGGGGGAGGCCCCCAAGTTGGAACTCTTCAGGCCAGCTTCCCTCCTGTGCACCACTGTAAACTGAGGCCCAGAGAGGGGAGGTACCTAGCACTAGGCTTTCCAGCTGGCGTGGAGCGGGCACTGGGCACGGGGTCCAGTCTGTTCCGGAAGGATCCAGAGAGGGTAAGAGACGCAGGGGCTTGGGAAAGCCAAGCAGACCAGCTCAAGGCAGGAAAGTTGGTGGAGAGAGGGTCGGCCTCGGAGAGGGGAGCTGGGGCGAGGGAGAGGAGGTGAGAAAGCTTCAGGAAGCCCAAGTTTCCAGGTGGGAAGGGGAACAGGACTGGGAGCAGGGGTGTGGTGGAGCCAGGAGCTTCTAGGACCCTGCGCAGCTAGGGACGCGTTGGTGGAGGATCAGCGTGGAAGCACCACGGGGTCATAGGAAGGGGGTAAGGAGTAGATGCCAAGACCCGGAGTGTGGGGAAAGGGGTGAGGGACTGAGGGCCCAGAATTTTCTAATCTTTCTTGGCTACCCACTCTGGTTGTGCACCCACTGCTGCGTTTCTCTCCACGTTCTCCGGAAGCGTGGGGAGGGAAGTGAGGGTCTTTCCCAGCCTGGGTTGGGAAAATGCCATCAGCAGAAGTGTCAGAATCTCTTGCACCCAGGAGGGAAGGTTTTACAAGAGCTTTTCAGGATTGAAATACTGACATTAAGTATAGCTGGGTCTGGCAAAGCTGACAGATGCAGGATTGTTCTTTGCACTCCAAGATCCCTTTCTGTCCCCACCTTCCCAGCACGTGCTGCCCTCCAAACCCTCCAGCCTTCCCTTCTTGCTGAAGAGTTAATGAAGGCAGAGACCGTGTTCTGTGTCCCTGGGCATTGGTGTGTTAACCAGAAACCGGGGTGCCAGGCTTGCAGGGGGGCCTTTTCCAGCAAGGAGACCTGGTACCTCTGATGTCACAAATGTCCCAGACCTACCAGCGAGCTTGGCCTGCTTAGGTGAAGGTGAAGGCCCAGCATCTCAGCCCTAGAGCGTGCCCCAACCCCCACCCCCACCCGCACCAACTCCTTTCTGTTGAATCTGTGATCGCCAGCCAAATTTGAAACTCTATAACCAGTATCCTGAAAGACATGGGAAATGTTCTGAGGCGGATTGTGATTGTGATTGTTGATGCCAGTCCTTTCACGGATCCGGCCCCATGGGGGGAAGGAGGGAATTTACACAAACAGATTTTCTGCTGCTAATGAGCTGGTACCTAGAAAATTCTGAGTTCCTACTCTCTTAGCCCTCTCCCATTCTCCAGGAACACCTTCTAATTCCCAGAACCGAGTGTGCTCTGGACTCCTAAGTTTTTGTACACCTTGCAGTTGCCTCCAACGAAAACCTGTTTCTCCCACCCTCCTCTTCACCTGACCAATCCCATCTCTCATCATTTAGGACTGGATTTCCTCCTTCAGGAAGCCTTCCCTGACCCTCTCTCCACACCCACTCGTAAATTTGCAAGTGAAATCCCAGAACTCTTAACCACCGGGTTTTGTCACTTTCCCTTGTGAGTTTAACCACCATTATATCCCCATTTCCCAACACCTTGCCTGGCATGCAGAATCCTTGCCTCCTTTTAAATACCATCACTTAAGAAATCTTAACACTTTGCAAAGGAACCATTCTCTACCGCTTAAGCTTGTTTCTCTTTTATAAAAACATCCTGAACAACATGAAACCTTTCATTGATGACCGGGAGTCATGAGTGTAACTCACTGTCCAGTGGTTTCTTTGGGACTTTTGCAGTGGACAGCACCATGGACTGCTAGCACTAAGCAATCCTGTTGCTAAGATTTTGCTAGCAACTGTATCTGGCTTTTTAAAGTTTCCAATCTCTTTCCTCACTGCCTGATGACTATTCTTAGGCTTTTCGGTTGCCCGGTCTTGGCGGTGGCCTTTTACCTAGTTTCTGCTTAATCCAGTTGAGGATCCGAATCCTAATCCAATAAAGGATCCAGTCTTATTAGGAGTGGGTGCAAATGAAGAGTAAATAGGTCCTGAGTGACGGTTTATGAACAGGACATTCTGTGTTCCATTTGGCTGTATTCCAGGGAGTGGGGGCTCTCAGGCGCTGAGGTGGTATTATAATAAGGAAGCTAGACTCAACATGTAATTGTTTAAAGTAATTATCAAAAAAGATTAAATCTATGCCCATTAAGAAATAGTTTGAACTAAAACTCAGGGGAAATTTCTGCTCGCTCTTTGGGGCTATGTAATTGTTATTAGTTTCATGTCATTTTTGTCACTACAGCTCCCCCAACATAAGTACTTATATCACAGGGTTTTGTGAGGAGAAGTGACAAAATCTATAGCAATCTTTTGGGGGGGGTCAATTTTTTAAAAACAAAAACACCCCACTTTGCAAATCAGAATCTTTGGGGTTTTTTCATCTTTTTTTAAAGATTTTATTTATTTATTTGAGAGAGAGAGCACAAGCGAGGAGAGGAGCAGAGGGAGAAGCAGACTCCCTGCCGAGTTGGGAGCTCGATGTGGGCCTCGATCCCAGGACCCTGAGACCATGACTGGAGCCGAAGGCAGATAGATGCCCAACCGGCTGAGCCACCCAGACACCCCCAGAATCTTTGTTTTTTAATCAAACAGTTGAAACTAGGGCAGTTGATAATTGAAGCTCTCGGTTTGCTGAACAGAAAATCTCTCAGTCCTGTCAAACATACTCACCTGCTGCGTCTGGGACTTTGTGTTCTTTCTAACAGCAGGACCCTGGGAGAGACCGGGCCTTCCAGCACTGCTGGCGTGCTTTTCCTGGGGTCCCTGGAGCCGAGGGAAGGATCCAGATGCCACCTCCCCCAGTGACCCAGCTCAGGGTGAGTGTGCTGCCTTCCTGCCTTCTGGACCCTGAGGGCCAGGTGCTTGGGATTATGGGGGTGATCCTGTACACACAGGGACCTAAGGGATAGAGCTGACCAACATCCATGGAGCACTTGCTGTGTGCAGGGCACGGAGGTGAGTGACGGGAGGTGCTCCTGCCACTGGGCAACAGGCACACGGGCCCCCCAGTAAGGCCCTAGCGCCATGGGTCTGTCACTAGTGAATGCAGGTGGTGTGGGCAGGCCTGTAATGCAGTTGTCCGCCACATGCATCGTGGGGTGCTTGGAGCCGATGCATTCCATCTTCCCCTGAGGATCCAGGGAGCATCAGGAACCCATGACATTGGAGCTAGGGGTTAGAGATTGTCCTAGGCAGAAACGGGAAGACTTGGAGTGGAAGCAGTATGAACACAGGCTCGAAGGCATGATGTCAAGCTCAGAAAAGAAGCCCCTGTCAGGAGTGCCGGGGGTGAGGAACAGGAGACCAGGAGGGCTGAGGCCAAGGAGGAGAGTTGGGACCAAAGCAGGACCCTGGACCCAAGCCTCCCACGAATAGTGAGCTGCTGGCCATTTCTGAGCAGGGGTGTCCAGATTAGGGGCATTTTGGAGAGGTGACAAGGCTGTGGGGCAGGGAGAGACTAGAGGCAGAGCCAGTTAGGAGGGGACTGTCGAGTCCCAGGAGGGACAGTGAGCAGCCTGGACCCAATGCTGGCAGTTTGGGAATGGAGAGGAAGGAACTCAGCCGGAAGCCTCTTCTAGGGTAGGGTCCTCAGGCCGCTAAAGGGAGAAAGGGGTAAAGACAGTTCTTCGAAGTCCACAGGAGCACCCAGTGGGCATTGAGGCTGTTGTGAGAGAGCTAGAAAGTGCTGGGGAAGTAAGTTGTAACCAGCTCAGTGTATGTGACCCACACCCCCAACGCGTACTGAACAGCCCAGCCGTGTTACAGAAGCAACAGGCAGTGTTTTAACACAAACTTTTCTTGTGTCCCTTATGTTTAAAAAAAAATCATTAGGCAAGGTATCAGCCTTCCCTTGGCACGTACAAGTTACCGCAAACTCAGTGCCTTAAAACAACACCCATTAATTCTTCACGATTTCCATGGGTCAGGAGTCTGGGCAGGGCCTCACAAAGCCGCAGCAGAGTGTCAGCCGGGCTGCATTCCTTTCTGGAGCCTGAGTCCTTCACGTCACGTGGCTGTGGGCAGAATTCACGTCTTTGCTGCCTTCTTGGTGGACATTAGCTGGGGCTGTTCTCAGCTCTGACAGCCGTCCCTCTACATGTCTCCCAGCACAGCAGCTGCTTCTTCAAGTAGCAGGAGACTTTCTGGTCTCTGATAATGTCACTCCATCACAGGAGGAATTCGCCCTGTTGTCATACATGGTACCCGCATCAAGGGAGTGACTATCCCATCATAGTCACAGATCCCACCCGCACTGAAAGGGGATGATTACCCTGGGTGAGTACACCGAGGGGTGGGAATCTCGAGGGTCAACTTAGAATTCTGCCTATCACAGGTGAAAGCTCAACGAATTTGAAAAAGGAAAGCAAGTATGAAAATCATTTGCTTAATTCCATCACTCAAAAGTAACTATCGTCTGTATTTTAGCACAGACCATTCTGTCCATCTGTCTGCCTGCCTATCTGTATATCTCCTTGAGCTATTTAAATTGTAATAAATACGCTTCTATCTGGTACGTGAATCACGTGCCAGATGCATGACATGTTTAAGGCATTCCACTGCAAAAATGTTAACTTCAGCCTCTCCGTCATCATTTTGGATATTTCTGGAAACCAAAGGGAAAAAACCATAAAGCAAAGGAATCATAAACATTTTTAAATAAATCTTGGATAACTCCCCTTTCTGTAGCATATAACAATTTTTTTAAAGTTTTATTTATTTAATCTCTACACCCCACGGCGGGGCTCAAACTCACGACTCTGAGATCAAGAGTTGCAGGCTTGGGACGCCTGGGTGGCTCAGTCAGTTTAAGCATCTGCCTTCGGCTCAGGTCAGGATCCCAGGGTCCTGCGATCAAGTCCAGCATGGAACTCCTTGCTGAGCAGGGAGCCTGCTTCCCCCTCTGCCTGCTGCTCCCTCTGCTTGTGCTCTCTCTCTCTCTCTGACAAATAAATAAATAAAATCTTAAAAAAAAAAAAAAAGGGTTGCATGCTCTTCAGACTGAGCCAGCCAGGCATCCCTGTTCAGCATATAACAAATTATTTAATCTCAAGTAGAAGCAAATGTATTAAAATGAAAATTGCATTCAAGGACTATGCCTATGCATTTTAACATACACAATAAAATGGGATTAGACAGACAGACAGACTGTTTTGGTATCTGCTTCCTTCACAATAACATATTGTGAGTGTGCAATATTCCCTGGCAGCAATTACATATCAATAACGTCTTCTCTCTTTCGGGGGAATGGTGGGTAATTGTAGATTCACACGCGGTTGTAAGAAATCGTACAAAGAGATGCTGTGTGTACTTGGCCCAGTTTCCCCCACTGGTAGCATCTTACAGAACTATAGAATAATACCGCGACTGGGATATTGACGTTGAAACCATCCACAGATCTTATTAAGATTCCCCCAGTTTTACTCGTATTTGTTTGTGTGTGTGTTTAGTTCTATGGAATTTTATGCATCTTTTTAAAAAGATTTTATTTATTTGGGAAAGAGACTGCATGGGGGGGGCTAGGAGCAGAGGGAGAGGGAGAAGGAGACTCCCTGCTGAGCAGGGACTATGCATCACTTTTAATGCCCGAATCCCATCACGTGGCTGAGCCCATCACGTGGCTGAGCCGTGGTTAACTCAGCCGGTCCCTTCTCTGGACGTCGCACAGGTTAGGATGCTTTCAGCTGCCGGTAGAGAAACCACGCCTCAAGCAGGCATAGCAGCAAGGGCACTCAGTATCTCACGTGAAAGACAGTCTAGAGGTAGAGTCAGCTTCCGAGCTGATTGGTTCCTGGGGCCCAGTGACCCCATTGAGGACTCCTTCTCTCCGTGTCGCTTCATCCTTGGGCTGGTAGCAAGACGGCAATTCCACTAATTATTCCTAATTATTTCCTTAGGATAAAATCCTAGAAGTGGAATTGCTGGGTCAAAGGGTATGTACATTTTTAAGGTTCTCCATATGTATTTTACTGTGGTTTTTAAGTAGGTATTTACTGGGGCCAACTTCCTCCCTTTCATTCCTAGCGTGCTCATTCCAGAACTTGACCTTCTGATCAGCGATTCCTTCTCTTGTGTTCCAGATCACCTCCAGGACCCTGAGGAGGGGTTGGCACTGACTGCCGTATGTCCCAACGGAGACTGCGAGGACCCCGGGAAGGGGCCGAGAGCCTGTGATGGACTTGTCCATACTCCTGCTGACCCCGCTGGAGACTCGAGATGAAGGCTGGACCGCTGGGCCACCCGCGCTCTAACCTGCACACCGGGGACTGGCTCCTTCTCACTGAGCCCCTTGCCTCCATGTTGACCTTGGAATGGTGGTAACTACAAAGGCCCCGCCTGTCAGAGGGCTGCTGCATCGAACCAGCTAGGAAAACTTATTTTCCTGGAACCTGCCCCCCACCTCACATTTGCTCACAGTGAGGTTAGTTGGTCTTTCTGTAGCTCAGTTTTTCTATGCCATTGGGACAGTTGGCTGTCGACTTTGAGGCTCTGTGGTGCTGTGGCAGCCCATGGTGTGTTTGCGTGAACATCCGTCATTTCAAGTGCAACTGGAAAGAACCCTGGACCAGAAGTCATCAGATCGGGGAGGGATGGGTGGCCTTGGGCATGTCATTGAACCTTTGGAGCTTCTGCTTCTCCAACACATGAGGAGGCTATGAGCCCAGGGGCTCTCAACCAAGAGCCAGGCTGCCGTCCAGGCAGCACTGGAAGCTTGTCTGTGTGTGAGTGTGAGAGTGTGTGTGTGTGTGTGTGTGTGTGTGATTGTGTGTGCGTGTTGTGGGGGAGTTACTGTGACTATGAGGTGCCCCTGGCACCTAGTGGGCTTCTTACAACATACGGGAAATCTCCAACAGCAAAGACTTGTTCCACCCAAATTGCCCATCGTGGCTCCTTCAAGAAACTGGAGGAGCCAATCCCTTCTCCCTGTGAAATTCTAGGAAGAGTCCCCCCCGAGCAGAGAGGGCTGGGCTTCCCGAGACCTTGGCTCCCAGAGCAAGCCAGAATAAAGACTGCACTACTGCCCTGGGGGCCTATTGGGTCAGAGCCAAGAAAGCCCCCTGCTTTGCTTGCCCCCTTTCTTCCTCATGTTGACACTGACTTCCTGTGCCAAATCCTTTGAGAATACGGATGCTGGGAACTGCCCACGTCACCAAACAAGAAAGGTAGGAGTATGGATTACAAGGACATGGGACTTTCTCTCCATCTCAGGCCCTTGTCCAAGGTCAAAGCAGACCCAGCCCAGAGGTGCCAAGTTCCTGGACCCTTTTCTCTGTTTATGAGTCAAGGTTGATGATGATATTCCCTTAAAAGCCAGGAAAGCCATCTGTTCACTCGTAGAAGGCACTCTGCATTACCTCCCTTGCCTTCCTCACCTGCCCCTGGAGAAATGCTGTCTTTGGAATGGCAATAGCAGCTCCTGATTTTCCCTGGTAGGAAGCACTATCTAAGGGAAGTAGCTAAATTCATTCATTCGTGCACGATTGGCTCGGCAGATGTGCAGCTGGGCTACTCTCTGCCCAGGGTTCCACAAGGTGCCGCGTACCTTCCAGTAGTTACTTTGGCTTTCATCTGTGGTACCAAAATGTGGAATTGGAAACCTGTGGCTGAGGGGCTGTGTGATATCAAGGAGGGTCCCCCCTGGCTCTATGCTTCAATGGATTCTTCATAATCAGCAGCCTAATTCCATCCCTTCTCTGCCTTGTGGGGATAGCGTGAGGGCAAGCAGGGTGACATCTTATTTGGGGCTGGTTGCTGCGGGTGTCATTTTAATAATGCAAAGCTGTCTCACCAATGGGTAGACCCAGCTGACCTCCTTCTACACAAGAATGAACTAAATGAATTACCTTTGATTTTGTTTTAAAATGGGAAAACTGGTATTTTCAAAGCTGCTGTATTTTTCTATTTCTCTGTTAATTTCTTTGAAATAATTGGGTCAGAGTTTTATTATTTGGTTGGGGGAGGGAGCTTTTATTAAGGTAGGAAATTATCTAAGGCAGAAGTTACAAGGCACTGCCTCTGCTGTGCTTAAAAACCTTCTGGATTTGTTGCCAATATTTGAAACTTGAGAGATTACACATAAAAAAGCTAGTTTTCTGGGTGGAGGATGGGGCCTGCCATCATGTCCAGGTCGCTGCAACCCCCCCCCCCCATTGGAGCCCTCCTCCCACCCATCTAATCCACCTCTCTACTTCACTCATGCATGCCACCTGCCTCGTCCCGGTGGACATTCGAGTTTGCAAGCCTGTGGGGGTAAAGTGGGGTTTACATATAACTTTTTCATTATTTTCAGTATCTCTGGTGACTAGTTGAAGAGAGGTCTTTCCTGAGATTTGTGTTCTGCTTCCCAGCCAGGAAACCTGGGACTGAGATCCTTTGGGACCCAGGTTGGCTTTCTCGACACACGGCTACATACGATCTTTTTAGGAATAATCTAGTTGGTATTTTCTAGCAGACTGAAGAGTTAGGTACTGGAAGGGATGACCTTGGTGGTAGGTCTCTTGCCCAAGGACTCTCAGAAGGCATGAAGATTGCGGTGGGCCTGTCTGGGGATAGATGCCCCGAATTAGGTCAGTGGTACTGGAAGCCGTTGGCGAGGGTCTCGTCAAGTCACAGTCTGGGCTGGTGGGTATTAATCCTTCTAATGTGGCAGTAGTTGTGCTATTTCTGACTTGAATCAATAATTCCTTATATCTAATAAAACCAAACAGTACCTCATTGCTGCCTAATCAAAACCAGAACGGATCTTCCCCTTTATTCTCAGAAAGTGTTCCTCTCAGGAGCCCTTGGCAGCAGGGCACCTGGGCAAAAGGTGAAAGACTTCCAGACCTGCCCTGGGTGACATCTCCACAACCCTATCGGCTGAAATTGGAAAAAATGCAGCTGGAAAGTAAATGTTTGAAAAGAGATTTTTCCAAAGATAGCGTTTAGCTTGGTGTTGAATAGGATGTGTGTGTTTGTGTGCACATATGAGCATGTTTAATGAGACCAAAATGGCCTTGCCTAAGTCTCAGAGAGCCCTTTATAATATTGCTGTCATGGTTTCTCTCCTTGCAAAGTATTTGACGCCAAGACTTACCACGCAAGAGGAGTCCTTTGGTCGTCAAACCAAGAATAGAGCACGCCTGCAAAGGGGCCAAGGGCCGAGGCCCCCGAACCAGTGTGCTCTCAACAAGCCCCTCTTAGCCCAGGCAGAGAACCCAGGACCCAAGCTCACTGGAAAAGGCGATGACAGCCGTGTTAACCCGATAGTCTACACTTCAAAGTGTAGCAGCACCACGCTGCGGGGCTGGTTCCCCGTGGTCGCGAGGCCTGCACTTTGTCCTGTTTGGATGGCAAACATAACCAACACGGTGGAGAGAGAGCCTTTTGTTTTGTACCCAAGGGCTGCACAACCCCCTTCTGACCTGGTTTTGTGCGTTAGTGGATCGAGGATTGAGACAGCGGTCGCTTGTGTAATCTTAGAGTTCAAAGGAAACGAGGTGCAAGGCAGAGTGGATGACCAGGGTCCTGCATGAATTCTTCAGATGCCTTTGGCCCCTGAGCCAGAGCCCTCAGGTTGCATTATACTTGGGATTGCCTAACTGGGAGCAGAAACAGAGGCTAGCCCCTGGGCCATGCCATGGTTCACAGAGATTCCAAAGGGACCAGGGTGTGGAATTGCTCACGCCCAAAGTTGGCCTGGGCACTAGGGCCACTGTGGGTCCAGGGCTTTGGCAAGGGCAAGAGCCCTGTCTGGCTTCCTCCCTGAGCTCTCTGAGCTCCCTGGCCAGGTCTCCTGATGCAAGGGCAGACCCACACCTAACTGGTGAAATTCAAGTTCAGATTAAGACTAAGTCTTTAGTCTGGCTTGTTGTCCTGTTCTGCAATTATTCGGAGTAGTTAGGCGCTTAGTGCTTGTGACCAAGCCCTCATTTTGAGTCCTGGTTACAAATACTGGGTCTCTTGTCTTGCTGCCCTGCGTTTCTTCTTTCCTTCACTGGTTAATGAGGGCTTCTCAGATCATTACCCCAACTCTAGACTACCCTAGCCACCTGCCATCCCAGGGATATTGCCCGCTCCAGAACCCCTAGCTGCCAGGGCAGCCACTCAGAGCCCCTTGATCCCTGGCAGGACAGGGTCTCACCTTTAGCCTCTGCTCCTCCATCTGGTCTGGTCGGGCACATGCTAGCACCAAAGAGCAGGGCCAGGCCTGAATGGGAGGTCAGATGAAACAAGACCTCTGGGTAGGTCTAGACCAGCCCTGCCTAGGAGAAATCTTAACACCAGACACATAAGTAGGTTTAGATTTTCTAGTAGCCACATTAGGGGAAAAAATTAAACAAATGGAACTAATTTTATTAATATATTTTATTTAGCCCAGTATGTCCAAAATAGTATTATTTCAACTTAAATATAAAACATTTGTAATGAGACATTTTTCATCTTTGAAATCCTGTGAGACTTTTACACTAACAGCTTGATTTAGACACTAAATTTTTATCCAAAATACTTGATCTGTATTTAGATTTCATGAAATTCATAGTTGAAAAAAGAGATTCACGTCTCAAATTGCTCCACATGTACTTAAAAGTTTCCCAATAACTAAATTGAGTGTTAGTCTTTAAATTTTAATGAAATAAAATAAAATTTAATTTAAAAATCAGTTCCAGGATTTGCAATAGCTGCATTTCCAGTGCTCAGTATCACCTGTTGCTAGGGGCTACCTGATGTGAATCAAGAGTCTAGAACACTGGAAACGGGAGTTCTCTGTGGCTCTTCCCACCCCACCCCGCAGACCCTCAGCAAGGGAACGGCAGTGGCTTCCAGCATCAGCTTGCCCGCTTTCCGTTTGCCCAGGATGGGAGCCCTCCTAGACACAGTCCTTAGGGAGAAGAGTCCAGCATCTCAGATGGCTTTGCGGGTCTTTTTGTGCTTCAGTTCACCTAGGGCGATTCTGGCTCCATCCAGGCCTTTCCCTTCCACCAAGTGCCCACCCACCGGAGGCCCGTGTCACCCGATGCGCTTGCGGTTCCGCTCCCATTCTCAAATGCTTTCACTCGAATAGCATGTGCCATGCGTGCTGTACGTGAAGCATCCACCAGCCTCGGGGCCAGGCCCTGTGACATAAGATCTGAGGTTTCTGCTCTATGCCAAATCCTGACTAGAGCACGTCCCCTCACTAGTGGCCCTACCAAGCAGGAGTGCCGGTCCCCTCTGCGCCCGGCTTTGGTGACCGCACGACCACAGCGCCGCTAAGTGGCAAAGCCGGGATTTGATCCCGTGGTTCCCGGCTCCGACGACGCCTGCCCTTATCAACTCAGAACCCTGCAGCTCCAAAAGCAGTCAAGCCCGGTTCTTGGCAGGAGCGGGCTCTCCTAGGACCCCAGGATTCAAATGCCAGGAGGCTGGGCATGGGGGGGTGGTGGGAGAAACGGGTAGGGAGTCGGGGGGAGATGTGGGTGGTCACAGGGCGCTCGCCCCTTGCGGAGTTCTCCGCCTTCTGAGGAGCACTGTGGCCACTAGAGGGCGCCGCGAGGGGCGGGGAGGTGCTCCGGGCAGAGCTAAGCCCTGAGCCCCGAGCCCTATTTAAGGGGGGGGCACACTCGCAAAGAGAGAGCCGGCTCTGGTTTCCTCCCTTCACCTTGACAGACGCCCCGGCCCGGCCAATACCTGTGTGTGCCCACAGATGACCTTGTTTGGACTTTGAGAATTTTTGCGTCACTCCTAAATTTGGAGGCTGGTAGTTGTTTATGAACAGAGCACTGGGGAGGAATTCTTTCTGTGATTTTGGTATGTCCTCAATCTTTGAAGATAAATACATCTCATTATAAAATCTGGGAGAGGGAAAGGGTTTCAGAGACATAGGTGTGAGTTGCAGCATTGTGCCAATAACTGGCCCTGCATTCATCCATTCATGCAACAAACATTTATTAAGCACCTACTGTGTGCCTAACATTATGCCAATTACTATAGGGGATACTGAGATGAATAAGATGTGGCTCTTGCCCTTGAGAAGTTCCTAGTTCAGCTGGGACCTGGACAAGGAGACAGGACAATAGCTGTGTGGAGTAAAGGCTGTAAGGGGCACATAGTGGGGTGATCAAGAAAGGCCTACCCGGAGGAGGACCTGCTTGGTAGCTGGAGGGAGAGGGAGAGGAAGACAGAGAGAAGAGCAAATACCAAGGTCAGAGACGAGGTACGTGCTGCATGACCACTCTGGGAGCCGCAGTGGTTCCAGATGGCTGGAACGTGGCATGCCAGGACAGAGGGTTGGGACGTAAGGATTGAGGATAAGCAGGGTTGGGTGAACATCTTGGAGGAGAGAGTCCTTGTCTTCCTTGTTTTTGATTGTGTTTCTCGTTGGCTGTGAAGGACGGACTGGAGAATCCTGAGATGGTGAGCAGAAAGTCAAAGTTGTTGGAAGCTGTTGCAGCCAGGAAAGAAGAGGGGGAGCCGAGACTGCTGGGAAATGGGAACTGGGCTGATGCGGCAGACATTAGGTACAGACCAGGTGAGTGGAAGTGAATAGTCAAGTGTCCCCGGGCCCTGCTTCAGTAGCTGTTGGGTGCCCTTCACCACACCCAGATCAAGGCAGTAGACAAGCATGGAGCTTTGAGGTTGTTGAGTTAAGGTGTATCAAGCAGAGATGTATGGTAAGCATGTGAACCTGGTGCTCCAGAGAGAGGATGGGGCTGCAGGATACATTTTAGGAGCCACCATTTTGTCCATAGCAATGGGAGGCATTGATCTCTCACAGGGAGAATGGGGAGTGAGACAAAGGCTTTGGACAGAAACTCAGAAGAACAAAACATAAGAATAGAGCCCAGGATGAGGGCTGAGGGTTTCAAGGAGCAGAGGCAGTGGTCAGAGTTGAGTTTTGAAGAGATCACTGTGACTAAACAGTACTCAGTTAAATGGAGAGGAGGAAACCTCAGGCCTGGAACAGCCATCCAAGTGGAAGAGCAGAATCCACAAGAAGAGAGGGGCCCCTCACAGGGTTCCCATGGGGCTTTGTGGAAGTTAAAAGCACAGTATCCAAGCCAGAGACGTGATCATTCTCTCATAGAGAATGTCTTCCCTCTGAAGAGCACACATGGCAATGGGCCTTCTCTTGTTTTAAAACATTTTGAATTAATTCCCAACACTTATTTATTTATTTATTTATTTATTTATTTATTTATTTATTTATTTTAGAGAGAGATTGAGAGTGCATGCAGGGGGGAGGAAGAGAGAGAATCTTAAGCAGGCTCCACACCTAGTGCAGAGCCTGAAGCAGGGCTCGATCCCATGACCCGAGATCATGACCTGAGCCGAAATCAAGAGTCGGATGCTTAACTGACTGAGCCACCCAGGCGCCCCCCCAACATTTTTTTTTATTGAGATATAATTGATACATAACATTGTGTTAGTTTTAGGTGTACAACATAGTGACTTGGTATATCTATATATTGGAAGATGATTACCACAGTACGTTTGGTTAACATCCATCACTGCATCACTACAATTTTTTTTTCTTGTGATTAGAACTTTTAAGATTTGGGGCACCTGGGTGGGTAAGGAGCAGACTCTTGATTACAGCTCAGGTCACGATCTTGGGGTCATGGGATGAAGCCCCATATCTTGCCAGGTCTGCTCTCAGTGGGGAGTCTGCTCGAGATTCTCTCTCTCTCTTCCTCTGCCCCTCCCCCAACCCCCTCATGCGCTCTTTTTCTCTCTCTAAAACAAATATATAAATCTTTTTAAAAAGAACTTTTGGGGCATCTGGGTGGCTCAGTCACTTAAGCGTCTGCCTTCAGCTCAGGTCATGGTTCCAGGGTCCTGGGATCAAGCCCCGTGTTGGTCTCAGCAGGGAGCCTGCTTCTCCCTCTCCCTCTGCAGCTCCTCCTGCTTATGCTCTCTCTCTCTCTGCGTCAAATAAATAAAATATTTTTTTTAAAAAAAGAACTTTTAAGACATTCTCTCTTAGCAACATTCTTATATATGCAATACGATATTATTAACTGTAATCACCATGCTGTACATTACATTCTCAGGACTTTTTTATTTTTAATTGGAGCATAGTTGACACACAATTATACATTAGCCTCAGATGAACAGAACTATTTATCTTATAACTGCATTTATACTTTTTGAAGTTTATACTTTTGACCACCTTCATCCACTTCACCCAAGTTAACCACCATTTAAAATTCAGAAGATTTCACGTAAAATTCTGATTTCTGGCTTTTCTTTGAAAAATCATAAGACTTCACAACAGTAGTCCTACTTTTTTTTTTTTTTTCAAGAGAGAATCTCAACCAGGCGGGGCTCGGTCTCATAACCCTGACATCATGACCTGAGCCAAAATCAAGAGACAGATGCGTAATTGACTGAGCCACCCAGGTGCCCTGGTAGTCCTACAGTTCTGCACAGCAACACTGCAGGAGAGGAGTTTCCACTGCTCTCTTTCAGTGGGGCACTCATTCTTCATTTTGGCACTGTCACCACCACACCCTCCTGCCTCCCTGACACTTAGTTGTCACTCACCATCCTGCTGATCTAGTATTTCCTTACCCTCTGCCTGCTCCACTCATTTCCATCACCTGTTATGTGTGAGTCCTCTAGAAGTTTCAGGCATACAAATGTCTTCATATGAGGGATTGGCCAAATTGCCTCTGTAAAATGATACTCCCAGATATCTGTTTAATTTCGTGCACACCTCCCAGAGCAGTGCCTTTCAATCTGAGCTACAGGTTCTTCAGAAGTGTTTAATAATTATATTTGATATATTTTAACCACCTTAGCTTTAGAATACTAATTTTAAAAAAATTCACACATACACTCCAATGTGTTATCAACAAAATTTTAATTCAACCACAAAATATTGCTTCCACCAGTAGGTAACATTGTTTTCCCAGGGTCTCAGAAATAATCTTATTTTTTTTTTCAGAAATAATCTTTAGTAATTGCTATCCAATCGATGAGTAGCTTGATGGCGCAAGGCTAGTGGCTTAAAAACGCCACCATCTGTCTCTAATCTTTGTCAAGACTTTCTCAATACTGACTATTGAAGTAAATTGGCTATTGAAGCTGGTATACCACTGCAAATGGCCATCACAGCTGTCATTTCAAATTAGATGTATCAAAACCCAAGAGGGGTGGCTGGGTGTCTCAGTTGGTTGGACATTTGCCTTCAGCTCAGGTCACAATCTGGGCTCCTGGGATCCAACCCTACGGAGGGCTCCCGGCTCAGCAGGGAACTTGCTTCTCCCTCTCCTTGTACCCTTACCTCCCACTCGCGCTCACTCTCTCTAGTGCTATTTCTCTCTCTCAAAATAAAATAAAATAAAATAAAATAAAATAAAATAAAATCTTTAGGTAAAAAAAAAGAAAAAGAAAAACCAAGAAGCTGTTGCTGTGGGGGGAAAGAAGAACTAGACAAGTGAAAGGCAAGAATGAGAAGCTCTTTTTTTCCTATGGAACACTTTCACTGTATATAATTTTTTTGAAGATTTTGTTTATTTATTTATTTATTTATTTGAGAGAGAGCGCACAAGTTGGGGAGAGAAGCAGAGGGAGAGGGAGAAGGAGAAGCCGACTCCCCGCTGAGCACGGAGTCCCAGGACTCTGGGATCATGATCTGAGCCGCAGACGTTTAACCGACTGAGCCACGTAGGCGCCCCTCAGTGTCTTTTTACACTTCTTTTAAGCGACATACAGTATTAACTATTCCAAATGTAGAACAAAAATTCTCATTGTTCAATTTTATTATAAACCAGTGATTACTTAGGGTTCACTATGATAATAAAGCATTTCTGTGAGGATTTCTTTTGAAGATGGGTTCTGCTGTTTTAAAAACTTGAAACTCATATTTCTAAGAAAACTCTCTGCCTTACTCCTCCCCCCAAGGTATTTGGCTGGCGGGCGGGCGGGCGGGGAATGGTACAGAGAGACCGCCCAAGCAGCAGGTGGCGCTGCGACCACCACGAGCACCTGCCCGCAAAACCTGTCTCTGAGCAATGGCGGGTGATAATGGGGTCCTCCCTCTGGGGGTGGCTATTTTGAAGCCTGGTCGCAGGTGCCCAGGAGTGTCCGCGCCGCAGCGGGAGAGCAGAACGTCGAGGAGGGTCAGAGGAAACATGGAGCTCTCCGTGCAGCCTTTTGCGAGGGCCGAGGAGGCGGTGGCGGCGCAGAAAACCGCAGGCCGCGGACAGAATTCGCGGCGAGCGGCAGGCGGGGCGGCGGGCAGCCCCGGGGCGGGCGGGGTCCTGGAAGAGAAGCGAGCCGGCGGCCTGAGGAGGCTACTGACTGAGCACCGCACCGGGGGAGCGAGGAGGCGCGGCGGAGCGGACAGGCCCGGAGCTGACAGATACACGGCGCGGCCGGGACGGCGAGCGAGCGGGCGGGCGCGTGCGGGACGCAGCCATGATCACTTCAGCTGGTGAGTGCGACCGGTGCCGGCCCCGAAAGGGAGGAGCCGCCACGCCGGCTTTTAGCTGAGTCAGGGCCGGTGACTGGGCACCTCCCGGCGGAGCGCCGGCCTGCGCGGCCCCTCGCTGCCCACGGCCCACCCCCGGCCCGGGGGCTGGCACTCTGGTCCGGCCTCTCTGAGGGCCCGGCGACGACCTTCGGCTCGGGGGCATCGCGCGGGGTGGGCCGCCTGGGCATCTCTCCCCAGTCACACCCCCGCGCCCGGACCCGAGGGGCTTTTGGGGCCCTTCTCCGAACCCCGGGGAGGGGCTTCCTCAATTCTGTCCCTCCCGAAGTTGGCCCTGTGGGACCGTCTGATCCCAGCGCTTCTTCACAGATGGTTAGGATGGGATGGCCCCCTGTGCGGTCGGCCGGTAAGGCAGCCTGACTACTACATAAGTGCTCAGGACCTGGTCCTAGCTCCATTCTCCTTGGAGTCAGATCTGAAATTACATTTGAGGCGGGTTGTTTCTAGGGCTATTCTAAGAGTATTCAGCTCAAGCGCCCAGAGAACTTTTGTGTTCGGTGAGGACAGCGCCCAGAGACTGCATTATACTGATAATCTATCTATGGTTTGGAAGGCTAGGTGTTCAGTAAATAGTCTGCATTGAAGAAAGAATTCATGGGTGTGCGGAGCAGGTTTAATACACTTAACCATTGCATATGTAGTTTCGGGTAATGACATTTGAAAGGGGATAAGGTGTAAAGATCCAGTGGAGATTTTTTCAGCCCCCCCCCCCCATCGATTTGCATATAGCTGTCCACAGCCTTGGTGTTTTTTTGCTTTCCTGCTCACACACCCTTTTCTCATCCTGTTTTATCTACGCTTGTCCCACAAGTATTTTGTTGTGAACACACTAGTGATCAAACTAACTGGTAAGGAGCTGAAACCCGTGTATTTGTGAGGATTGCTGAAAGGACTTGATGGAGACCCTACAGACATAAAAGCCAAAATTCAAAGCTGTCCACCTGTACCTGGAATTAAACTTTTGTCCCCGAGGAATATAAATGAGATGAATTTTAGTTCAAATAGGAAGGAGGTTTACCAGTCACAGCTCTCTAAAGGTAAAATAAGTATGAAGTTTCTTGCCACTTGTAAATGTAGGCCCCATTCTGTTGCGTATCCAACCATTGCTACAGCTTATTAGCCCAGGCCACTTTATCTTTTGCCTGGGTTTCTGTAACAGCCTCAAGATTTTGTTTTTTTCCACTGTTATCTTCATACAGTCCATTCTTGTTGTAGTCAGAGTAATTTTTTTCAAACTTTAATCACATGTCATTTTTTTTTGCTTAAAATCTCTAGGGATTTCATTTGTGTTTAGAATAAAATCCAAACTTTTAACCAAAGACTTAACATGATTTTAAGTTCCTGCTTTGTCTTATACTACTCTCTTCCTCACTTACTACATCCTATTCATACTGACCTTCTTTCTGTTCCTTGAATATGTCAGTTTCCCTCCTAACCTCAGGATCCTTGCACATCCTGTTCCCTCTTTCTAGACTCTTTTTCCTTAAGTTTTCCCTTAGCTTCTCAATCTTTAGTTCTAGTTCCAATGTTACTCTTTCCTGATCATTTTTTTAAAATATACTGCCTGCCTCTCTTCCCCTTAGTTGTTCCCTCCCTTCATCACAATCCTGTGATCACAGTAATCCTGTGATTACTTTGTTTACTTACCTGATTACTGTCTTTCTGGTACAATTTTGGGCAGCAGACTTGTTGTTTTCATAATTCTTAGAGCACTGTCTAGCAGATAGAAGTTCAAAGTATATTTAGAACGAAGGACTCAACTAATGAAATCAGTAAATTAATCCCTAGAGTATTTTAAGGAGAGGCTGAAAAAGCACTTAGTGGGAATATAATAGAAAGAATTTAAACCTATTGAGAGTGGCAAGACTAATGATCTTTGAGGTCCTACTCTGAGACTCTGTGGAGATTTAGTATATTTGTGGCGAGTGTGTGTATTTGTTATATTTACTGGATTACTTACCAGCCTTTGCTTTTTGTCCTTTTGTCACCTTGTTTCCTGTCCTGTGGCTCACAATGGCTTAGGATCTGTCCCAGGTGCTTAAAAGGCTAGCTTCACAGTTTTGGTGTGGATTCATCAGTTAATTAATTCATTTATTCTCTAGTCACTTGCTAGGCACTAAGAACACAGTGGTGAATAAGGTGAACACGTACTGTTAAGTTTTTCAAAAGATTTGTCCACAAAAGGGAGTGGAGAGATAGAGATAGGTGGTTACAGGAGAGAGATGTGAGATTGAGTGGGTTTTTGTGGTTTTTTTAAAACATAATATAGGCACATAAAGGGAAATTATGCTAAAAAGCTTTAAAATAGTAATCCCCCACTCCTCTTTCCTCTTCCTCATCCCTGGAGACAGCCATTTTCAACTTTTAAGCTGTTTCTTCTGGAACATACTTTCATATTTATAAATAACATCCAAGTATTACTGTAAACTGATTGAACAAGTTTAGATAATGTCTGCTCACTTTTTATTATGGCAGAAGAGATTTTTCTAGCATCCTAAACTTTTCACATTCTTTGTATACCTCCCTCTTCCCCCATCTGAAGGAAAGTTCTATTTTATTTTTAAGATGGGAAATAATTGTGAATGGAGTTTAGAGTATTTGATTTAGTTGTGTTCCATGAAGAAAGGCTGCATCTCTAAGCCAGGTCCATGTAACCATGTAACAAATTAGTCATAAGTAATACCAAACAGGAGAGTGTAAAAAAAATTCATCATCTCTTAAAAAGTAAAAGCAGTTCAGACACACCATTGATTGATGATAGGCAATGGGTGGCATTTTTAGTATGTTCATGAAGTGTTCTGCTGCTTATGATCTGTTCCACATTTAAAGCATCCTTGTCTATCAGCTATTCCGTATCACTAGCTCACCATCCCCCTGACCCCCCATTACATTTTTCAGTCTGTTTTCTCTGCCTTCTGTCAGTTTAGCCTCTTTGTTCTGGACTTGTCATACCAAACTGGAGTACCAAGAAGTTCTTTCTGTCTGCTTTTATGCTTTCAGAATAGTAGTATGCCCTAGCCAACACCATGGTGTAGTTTTGTTGGCTTAATGTATCCTTTCCTGTATGGCTCTTTAAAGACTTCTGGAGCTACTTGGCAAACCTACACTTACCTATTAAAAATGGCTACATCTCCTAAGTAAAGTTGTCTTGACACTTTTTAATCTACTCACAGTTTCTTTTTTTTTTTTTTAAGATTTTATTTATTTATTTATTTATTTGACACACAGAGAGAGCTCAAGCAGGGGGAGCATCAGGCAGAGGGAGAGGGAGAAGTAGGCTCACCTGCCAAGCAAGGAGCCTAGTGCGGGATTTGATCCTGCGACCCTGGGATCATGACCTGAGCTGAAGGCAGACACTTAACCGACTAAGCCACCCAGGCACCCCTCAACTCACAGTTTCAATTCAGTGTTGCAGAATGATGTTAAGAGCTATATGGAAAACATGTATCTGAGAAACAGCTTAGTTTTCTTTGTTTTTTTTGTTTTGTTTTGTTTCTTTTGGGTCTAAGTACAGTAATTTCCCATATATTTTTTCCAATAATCCCCTTGGCATATGACTATATTTCAAGATGTCTTCTTTTGGAGAGGATAGTTTCCTTCACTTTTCAGCGTGTGCTGACACCTCAAGGTCATGTGGGAAACATTGTGCTTGGGTAGTTAGAAGTCAGAACAAGTAAGATTACTCATCATGTAACATACCTTTTAGGTTACTTGTGATGTAAAGGAGGTGCCTTAATATAGGCATCTTGAAAAATTTGATTTTTTTATGCTGTTGAGTTGATGATTACACCCTTTTTTTGGTAAATAATTTTATAACTCTTGGTTTATTTTGTGTGAATAAATGTTTTCTAAAATTATCTGGGAAAGTTTCTCATTTTGATCAGTAAACTAGGTCAAAGATTCTCAAACTGTAGTATCAATATCACAAGGAAAACTTGTCGTCCCATAACTGGACCCCCTCCCCACAGTTTCTAAATCAGTAGATCTAGGACGGGACCAAGAATTTGCGTTTTTAACAAGTTCCCAGATAATGCTAATTCTATGGGTTCAAGGACTGCACTTTGAAAACTATTGAATTTGGCAAATAATGTGATTTTGTGGTGTCATGAGGGTTTGATAGCACAATTTGTAAACTTCCAAATATAAACATTTACAATTTTAAAGAATAATCATTCTTCTAGTGAAATCACTCCTCAAAAAATGCTTGTTTTTTTTCCAATTGTGATGTGTTTTTGACTAAGCAGTATCTTCTATCTTAGCATATGCTTCATAATCATGACACACCTTTTGTCTTATAGCTGGAATTATTTCTCTTCTGGATGAGGAAGAACCACAGCTTAAGGTATGAGTTGAAGAACAATTAACTGGGATTAATGAGTGCTGTGAAACTCTGAATTTAGTCATATTTGTGTATTTTCCATCATTTAAAATAGCTGTCTTACCCAGTCTATACCCATTCAAATCTAGCCCCAAAGGACAGTATTTTGGCAATAGCAGTTGGTTTTCCCTAGAGTTTTACAAAGCGAAGGTAAATAATTCTCAGTATGGCACGAGAACACTCACTGCCCACCCTTGTTTCTTCTGCATCACATATTTTTAAATTATTTGTATTTGACTAAAATTTGGAACATGCTTAAAGTGGCTCTACACACCTGAATTCATTTATATCCGGTAATTAATCTTGTATATACAGAGAAGAAAGATGTTCATTATGATAAGGAATGAACTATGGCTAGTCTGATGTTTTATGATTGAAAACAGAAAGGAAATCTGTAAACCCAAGAGAAAACATAAGTCAGTAATTTTTTGTATTTCTTATAGATTAAAAATTTTAGTAATGATTGAGAACTTGGCCATTGATTTGTCAGAAACTTGTAAAAAATTGTAATGGTAGGTCAAAATCAAATTTTATTTTTATCTTCTACAGGAATTTGCACTACACAAATTGAATGCAGTTGTCAATGACTTCTGGGCAGAAATTTCTGAGTCTGTAGATAAAATGTAAGAAATTATTTTATTTCTATAAATTGGATTAAAGTAGATCAACTAATTCTCTGTGGGTATGGGTCATGTAGCTTGTTGGTTCATTTAGGAATTTGCTGCTATTAAATAGATTTGGGATTTTTAAGGAAGACCAGTTTGAGCTAGGCTTATACTTCCTAATTTCTTTCAGAGAAGTTTTGTATGAAGATGAAGGTTTTCGGAGTCGGCAGTTTGCGGCCTTAGTGGCATCTAAGGTATTTTATCATCTTGGGGCTTTTGAGGAATCTCTGAATTATGCACTTGGAGCTGGTGACCTCTTCAATGTCAATGATAACTCTGAATATGTGGAGACTATTATAGGTAATTATTTTCTATCTGGTAAAGCTTTATCTTGGCTTCTTTCTTGCTATAGTGCATATAACATTTTTTTTCTGAATTCTTGCTGTTGCCAAATTTAATTTTAATTGGAAGTTCACAATCCTATAATCTTGTGCAAGCTGAGTTTTTAGATCTGCCTTCCAGTTTTGTGATTTATTATTTTTTGACATGATGAACAGTAACATTAGTAACAGTAACAGTGAAGACACTCGCCCTCACAAAACAATCTAAGAAATTATTCAGAAACAGCCTAATCAATACAAAGGTAGTTACCTTAGGTTATGGTTATTGTTATTCCAATGAGCATTCTGTCCTATGAAAAAATTAGATTATGAGTAACAAACTAAATGACAGCAATTTATAGAGTTGTTTCTAATACCAGAAACCACTATTGATTATCTCCATTGTGCTAGGCACTGTGCCACTCAATCCTCATGGCATGCCCCGTGAGGAAGGCGCTATCCCTGTGAGGAAGGCGCTATCCCTGTTTTACGAATGATAAAAACTCGGGTTTCGAGATGATAAGAGACACATGACTATTAAATAGGAGGGTCAGAATTTAAAACTCAGGCTTACTTCAAAATTCATATTGTTTCTACTAGCAACCATCATTTTCTCATTTGTTTCTTTATTTTTGAAATGGGGGATAGCATACTGGCAAGACTTTGGGCTTTCTATCTTGTAAATTAAACTGTAACTATGTAAGGTTTTGTTCAAAGATTTGTAGCTTTAAAAAATGTTTGAAAACTCCTGATCTAGTAGGTGAAAGAACGGACTACATACCCTTCAGACAAGTCTGTAGGAATATCAAGCTTTCAGTCATAGTTACAAAGAGCACAAGGGTGTGTTCTCTCAGTGGTGTGCAGTATCGATATTTTTTTGAATTGCTGATTTAGAAGAGGTCTGCATTATTCACCTGAACCCTTAAAAGGAGAAATTTGGTATTGCCTTTCAGAAATTGGGAAGTGCTGCACAGGGTGGTCCAAAGGGATATTTTCAAATGTCTCTGATGTTCTAACTAGAATTCTGCATTAGTGGTTTTAAAGTTTTTGCCGTGGTGGTGTGAAAATGTTGCAAGTAACTTACTGCTGTTGGGGGCTCATTGAATTGGAGTTTTCATCTATGAGTCCTATGGAAAGAACAAGTGGTTTTTAAAGAATGGGCCATAACATTTGAAACATGGAACACTTTCTCTGTATCGAGTTAGGAATGGAGAGTTAAATACACTTAACCTCTCTTCTCTTATTTCAAGGATTTTTTTTTTTTTTTGAAGAATACTGATAATTTTTTCAACAATGATGTGCAAGTGCTTGCATTGCTACTATTTTACAAATCATGTTTTAAACAGGACTGTTGGTCTGTAAGGGGCTATGAGGTGGTAAATGCCTTCCCTCTCTCTAAATGCTGTTTATCATTTTAGCTTGTAGAAGGCAGTTGTTGATAAACAGACCAATTCTGGTTGCTTTTCTTTGTGTGGCAGTGTGGTTCACCCTTCTAGTTTTGTAGGGACTTTTAGAATGGATTGTTTTGGGGGCACCTAACAGGGTTCAGTCAGTTGAGTGTCCGACTCTTGGTTTTGGCTCAGGTCTTGATCTCAGGGTCGTAGGATCAAGCTTGAGCGTGGAGCCTGCTTGAGAATCTTTCTCCCTCTTCCCCTCCCCCTTCACCACCTTTGCCTGCGCTTGCGCGCGCTCTCTCTCTCTCTCAAATAAATAAATAAAATCTTTAAAAAAGAATGGATTGTTTTGAAGGCTAGTGAAATTTGTGAGGGGATACACAAAATGGAATCTGGGAAAGGCTTCCTAGGATCTTAATGAATATTATACATCCAGAAAATTCAAGACTCGTAAATTTTGTCTCTGTTCTAAAAGGACTTCAGCTGGGAATGAGACTAGATTCTGGGATATAGTTATGATATAAACCTGGTAAGTGAAAGCATGAATCTCATTTGAAGCCTGGGAGGTATATTTTTTCCCCTTCATTTACAATTTAAGGAGAATTCCCCAGTTGTTAAAATTCTGAAGTTCCTTTCTGATAGGGTAGGTTTCCTATGTTTCCTCCCTCAACTACATTTGGTTTTAAAAGCTCATATTAGGGCCTGGTAAAGATTTTCTGCAACCAGAATTGTTTAAGGCCTACTTCGTGAGTGCCACTTTATCCTTATTAACTGCATGTAAACCTGCATAGTTCTTTCTGGATGGACCCTGACTGTGATATATTCCAATTTATAAAAGGATTCTGTTTCCTCCAAAATACAGATCCATTTAGCTTGGGCCATCTGGTGGGCCAGTAATTCTTTATGCTAGTTCAAATCATTTGTTTCCCAGGGCTATAGTTTGCAACTAATTAATCTTGCCTGTGACCCTTTCTTCTCTTTAAAAGGGAGAGAGACAAGTCAATGAGTTATAGAGAGTATAACTATTTTATGTCATTCACTTGGGTAGCTGTTTATCTTCCTTATGAAGGTGGAAGAAGGCTTAGGGGAATTCCCATTATTGGTTATTCCTAATAAGTTTAAAGTGTGATTGTAAAGTAGTGTGAATTGTAAAACAACTTAAATATTTCTCAACAAGTATGCTATTGGCCCCCTTCAGTATGTTGCCCTATCCTCCCCATGCAGCCAAATCATTGTGTAATGTGAAAGCCAAATCATGCATGTATATACCACTGTGTGAAATTTAAGGCTGGCAATGGCAGTGGGGGTGAGGATTTCACCCACCTTACTTTGCGAGAGTGTTTCAACAGATTTGCTACAGTTGCTGGAAATTACAGTTGCTTGTTTTTTGTTTTTTTTAAAGATTTTATTTATTTATTTGACAGAGAGGGAGATAGCCATCGAGAGAGGGAACACAAGCAGGGGGAGTGGGAGAGGAAGAAGAAGGCTCCCAGTGGAGCAGGGAGCCTGATGCGGGGCTCGATCCCAGGACCCTGGGATCACACCCTGAGCTGAAGGCAGACACTTAACGACTAAGCCACCCAGGCGCCCCATTGGAAAGGTTTTTGGAAATCTTTGGAATTGCCTTTAGAACCTGCAGCACATTTCAGGTCATTCACCAGTATTTTACAAGGATGATTTAGACATGGCCTCTACTGTCAGTGAGCTAATAGTTTAGCTAATTTGAAGAAGTCTAATAATTTGTTGCTCTGTGATCATTGTTACAAGAGGTCTTTTTTAATATCCTTAGTAATGGCAAGTATTTGTTTTTGAAAGTGAAACAGTAGCTATTTGTAGCCAACTCTAATAAGCAATCCAGTTGAGTAATATAATTTTGGTCAAAATATAATACAAAGTAGAAATGTTTTGAATACTGTCAGCCTCATTGGAATTAGTATGTCAGCCCTCCAGTACAACTGTTATGAAGGGAATAGTATTAATTTGAATGTATAACTTCTAGAATTTAAAAAGTTTGAAATTTGCTTATTATTACTCTATAGTTATTCCATAAGTTTTTATGATTAAAAAATGGAGGCATTTGTCTTTTCTAGTAGTTTAGCCCTATTTATAAGGTGATTCGTTATTTTATTTTCCTCATAGCAAAATGCATTGATCACTACACCAAACAATGTGTGGAAAATGCAGATTTGCCAGAAGGAGAAAAAAAACCAATTGACCAGAGATTGGAAGGCATTGTAAATAAAATGTTCCAGCGCTGTCTAGACGATCACAAGTATAAGCAGGCTATTGGTATTGCTCTGGAGACACGAAGACTGGATGTCTTTGAGAAGACTATACTGGAGTCGGTAGGTAGATGACGTGATTTTAGAGATTGTTATTGATGGGGAATTGGCAAGGCAAGTTATTAAAACTAAAAACCATGGGTAGTGAAGAGAAAATCTAATTTAATAATAAGGTGCTCTTTTGCCAGATTTTATTTTCATGTTTATATATGAACCTTGGCTGTATTTTGTGGTCATTAAATCCCTGCTTTTATCTTACCACATTCATTCCTTTGAAGTCTTGCATGGGGAAGTTGTTTTAATTATCCTGCCCTTTTTAAAAGCCTATACTGATAAATTATTTTAATGCATTTATTATGGCTAAAACTATAGACTAGATTCTTGGTTTGGGGGTGTTTTGCAATAATTATGACAGTTGTAGTAAGTCAGTGTAAGGAAGTGGTCAGGAAGGTACAAGACTGAGTTAAATGGACATTTGAGCTTCATGCCCATTTTGCCTGCCTCACCACCTGTCTATGAGCTGGCTCTCAGTACTGCGGCCTCGCCTCAGTTCCTAGATGTACCCTGCTCCATTCCCCTTACCAGAAATACTCTTTCCTTTCTTTACCTGCTTTATTCGTGTTCAGGATTGAGAGTTCAGCTCAGCAGTTACTTGTTTACAGATCCATCGATTCCCAGCACCCATACCCTCCTCTACCCCTACTGTAAAGATTAGGTCCAAATCTTCTGTTAATCTCTTGGAGCCTTATGTTTTTTCATAGGGTTTACCACTATAGTGATTAATGTGTTATTTGGTAGTTAACATCTGCGTTTAGCAACAGTGATAAGATTTAAATGAGTAAATAAATAAGTGACCTAATTGATAGAATTGGACCTTGTTTTACTCGGTTTCATTTTTGGGCAGTTGTAGCCTCTCCTTATCTTCATGTGAATAGAAATAAAATACTTGTTTTCATTCACTCAAATATTTTTTGAGTGGCTATGTCAGACACTGTTCTAGACTTTGGAGCTCTAGTGGCAAACAACACCAACAAAGTTCCTTCCCAAATGGAACAATCCGCTGGAGAAATAGGCAGTTGAGCAAAGAAAAATATAAAGTGAAAGGGTGACAAATATTCAAAAAAAGAACAAAGCAGAGTAAGAAATGCATCTTAGTTTGCATCCCAGAGCACATGGTATAACTTAAGTTTTATGAAACAGTACCTACCTTTGCTACTTCTGATGTAACTGATATTTTAAAATTGTATTTCTTCAAAAATGCTGGTCCCATAAAGTTGATTTCACTAATGGGTCACAACTTGTTTTTTTGAGAAATACTGCCGTAGCTCTTCAATATACTTGTTTATGTTGAAGAACTTTAATAGGTTGGTATCCCAGATATTGAATACACTTGGGAGAACTGCAAGATACACATAGTCTGGAGTCAAAATTTCCTCAGGAGGAGCACCAGCTAGATGTGACAGTGCTTAAAGCTTGAGAATAGTTTCAGTAGTTTCAATAGTTTCACTCAGAGCTGGAGAATAATTCTATCATACCATGTTCCTGGCTATCAAGTATAGGCAAGGCAGGAAGACATAAGGACTAGCAAGATTGGAAGCAGAAGGATGAAGGACTTCAGTAGTCAGTTTTCAGTTTTATGGAAAACATAGCCATTTGGTATATGGACAGTTGCATGTATCGTTTTTTTATTTTTTTTTATTTTTTTATTTTATTATTATTTTTTTTGTATCGTTTTTTTAATAATTAATAGCACCACTCTTTTATAGTATTCTGTGTTCACATAGTGAGGATTCAGGATCATCATTAACTATTGTTTTCAACCCATTTTTCATGAAAACAGGCAAATAGGTAACTTTCTTTTAAGATTTTTATCTAAAACGTTGATTTTTAAGTTCTGTTATTTAAGTTGCAGATAAATCTTCGGCTGCTTAAAAATAATTAAAGAATGTAGATTAAAATAATTTGATTTCTAAATAAATGCAGTGGTTCAGTAACTAGATAATGATGCATCTTGAAATTATCTCTTTCAGAATGATGTCCCAGGAATGCTAGCTTATAGCCTCAAGCTCTGCATGTCTTTAATGCAGAATAAACAGTTTCGGAATAAGGTACTAAGGGTTCTAGTTAAAATCTACATGAACTTGGAGAAACCTGATTTCATCAATGTTTGTCAGGTACTGACATTACATTATGTTACTCTCATGGTTTCATACATGTATCTCAGTTGATCTTCACCGCGGCCTGTGACGATTAAGATGTACACTTACGTTCTTTTTTACTGTTAAGAAACAATCTTACAAAACTAAAAAACTGTTTTTTGTTAATAATGCATCCTATGTATTCTTTTTACATTTTGAAAGTATTCCAAACATTTAAAGAAATTTTAGAAACTAGGTTAAAAAAAAATAAAAGGTAGAAGAGATAAAAACAGTATTATGTTGTGTCATTCTAAAAAGAGTTTCGGGTGTAAAAATGATCTTTGGTTTTATTACCCAACCACAACCAAAACATGTGGGTATATTTTATCTCTTTTCATGTATGAATTCGCTTGCACATTTTTAAAAATTAAGGTGTTCCAAAAAATGCAAAGTGTATCTTTCCCTTTCTCTAGGCCTTTTTTCAAAGATAATGCATAGGTGTTTTTCTTTCATTTATTAGCACATGTCTTTTTAATGGTTACATTGTATTTTGTTGACTGAAAGTGCATAAGTTTGCTTTTTAACAATTATACTGTACAAATTTTTGTATTCTGCTTAGAGCATAGCATTGTATCACAGGTTTTGTTACTTTTTCACTATGATATGTTCTCATGTATTTTCTTCTGTACATTTTTAAAATTTAGAGTAATGCGTCCTTTTTTAAATGATTTTTGAAGCAAGTTTGAAACATAGAAAAGGCTGGAAGAAAAATCATTTATATCACCAAAAGTCAACATTTTAGTGTATTTTTTTTTTTCACTTTTCTCTATATACCTTTTTGGAGTTTTGTTTGCTTCTAAATATTCTAAATAGTTTTTAATAGGTTTTTTTTTTTGATAGTTGTGTTTTAAAACTTATATGAAAAACAGTAGTCCTCTGCTCACCTGTGTATTTCAATTTTATTCCTCAGAGGCAATTTTATTTCTTTTTAGCTGTTTCATTTCTTGTCCCTTCAAAACTTTTTAAAACTTCTACATTTTAAAATATATTTTTTTGAACAGGTAATAGTACATTCTTGTGATTCCAAAATTTTAAAAGAACCAAAGGGTATATAGTGAAAAGTCTTTCCACTCCTTAACTCCTCTAAGTTCCTTTCTCCAGAGGCAAACTATATCAGTTATATACGTCCTTCCAATTTTTAACATTTTCCCATGTTCTAAGTCTTCACAAACTCTTGTTCAAACTCTTTCTTGACTGTGCGGTAGTCATTTAGTGATTGTACTTTGCCTTACTTAACCATTTCCCTGTTATTGGTCATTTATTTTGTTTCCATTATTTCCTATTCTTAATTTGTAATAACTTTGATTAATGTGTTCATTTTGAAATTAGCTACTAGCTACTTTAAGGAAACAAAATTTAAATTGAATTCTTAAAAAATAAAAATCCTAAATTTATTGGATAGTCTTGTTAAAACATATGACCGATCATAAGAGTGATAAGAGAAATATTTTAAAATGGTCATTTTAGTGCCTTTTATTCTGGCCCAGCATGATACAATGTGTGTTAAATGAATGAATGACTCCTACAATTTATGGTTAAGCAGAAAATTCAAATTAAGGAACACTTAAGAATAAAACAGAGATAAGATTTGAAGAAGCGAAGATTCATTCACCTACCAGTTATTGAGTACTGCTCATTGCCAGGCATAGTGTTAGGAGCTGTGAGTATAATCTGTATGGGTTTTCTTGTGGAAGGCAGATGTCATTTTAAGGAAAACTTTGTCTAGTGCCAGGATCAGAATTGGAGTGCTAGAATTGGAATTAAAATTTAAAATTAATTTTTTTTAAAAAAGAAAGAAATGGAGTGCTAGAACAGTTTGTCTACCCCAGTTTGTCTGTGCTTATATTTTAAGGTTTCCTATATTATTAACTGTTTGTCACTAAGTATTTTGTAGACACAGTTTTCAATTACTATTTAATTAATTGTTCTTTATCTGCATTTCAGTGCTTAATTTTCCTAGATGATCCTCAGGCTGTGAGTGATATCTTAGAAAAACTGGTAAAGGAAGACAACCTTCTGATGGCTTATCAGATTTGTTTTGATTTGTATGAAAGTGCTAGCCAGCAGTTTTTGTCATCTGTAATCCAGAATCTTCGAACTGTTGGCACCCCTATTGCTTCTGTGCCTGGATCCACCAATACGGGTACAGTTCCAGGATCAGAGAAAGACAGGTATAAGTATCTTTTTCTGCATCAGAGCTCACTGAACAATGTTTATTTCATTTTGCAAACGTGGAATATTCATAGACCACATAGTCTAAGAATTAATTCCAGAATTAGCTTTCTTAGATTGTAATGTCTTACTAAGGCTGTTTCTCTGTTTTGCAGTCTGCTGGGAACATTAAAGAAATCAAAGGAAAGGGACCTTTCTAGAAAGAAATGGAAGTGATTGATAGGGAGGGCCAATTGCATATGTGCTATCTAACCAAGTAAATTAAAAATTTCAGATGGGTGGGGCGCCTTGGTGGCTTAGTTGGTTAAGCATCCGATTCTTGATCTCAGCTCAGGTCTTGATCTCCGTTTCATGAGTTCAAGCCCCATGTTGGGCTCCACACCCAGCGTGGAGCCTACTTAAATAAAAAGCTCAGATGGGATAGGTGGGCTAGATTTCAGGTATTTGGAAAGTAAGAAACATTTCCAGCTTTTTGTGCTTTTATTAAAACTACATATACATTTATCTTAGGCTAACACAGTATTAGATTTTATTTTCCTGTTTTTTCTTACATATTTAGACCACTTAACAAAATGGGTTAAGTGTGCGACTCTTCACTTCCTCTCAGGTCATGATGTCAGAGTCATGAGATTAAGTCCCATGCTGGGTTCCACACTGGGCGTGGAGCCCTCTCTCTCTCTCTCTCTCTCTCTCTCAAAAAAAAAAGAAGTGTCTTTGTTATACCGCCTTTTTCCTTTTAAAGTTATTTACCCAGCAGTGAGAGTTATTTTTCTGAAACCTAAATGTCACTACCCTCTCAACTTCCAATGCTTTACAAACACATTTTATATAAAATTCTAAATCTCGAATATGGCCTGCAAGGTTATACATGATGTGTCCTCTCCATACCCCTCAACTCAACTCTTGCTGCTTTCTTCCTTACTTACTGCTTTCAGATTTCACTGGCCTTTTTTTTTTTTTTTAAAGATTTTATTTATTTATTCGACAGAGATAGAGACAGTCAGCGAGAGAGGGAACACAAGCAGGGGGAGTGGGAGAGGAAGAAGCAGGCTCCTAGTGGAGGAGCCTGAGGTGGGGCTCGATCCCATAACGCCGGGATCACGCCCTGAGCCCAAGGCAGACGCTTAAGCGCCGTGCCACCCAGACACCCCTGGATTTCACTGGCCTTCTAACTTGTCCTCAAAAACACCAGAAATAGCCCTGCCTCAGTGAGGTTTTCTTGAATTTTAGTTTTTATTTATTTATTTATTTATTTATTTAAAGATTTTATTTATTTGACAGAGACAGCCAGCGAGAGAGGGAACACAAGCAGGGGGAGTGGGAGAGGAAGAAGCAGGCTCCTAGTGGAGGAGCCTGAGGTGGGGCTCGATCCCAGAACGCCGGGATCACACCCTGAGCCGAAGGCAGCCTATTAACGACGGTGCCACCCAGGCGCCCCTGAATTTTAGTTTTTAGTATTTGTTTTCTTCCCTTTATTTTTCTTTTTGGGGGCCTATTGTTATATGTAAGTTAGATTTTCTTTGCCCCTCTTCTGTATTTCTCACTTTCTTTTGATCTTTTTCAGCTCTTCAGTTCTTTCTGTTAATTCAATAGTATTTTATATACTATAAAATGCACATATCCTGATGATACAGTTCAGTGAGTTCTGACAGTATAAACAACCATATAACCATCACCTCTATTATCATCCCAGAAACTCCCTCTATACCCTTCGAGGTCAAGCCCCTGCCCCTGAGGCAACCCCTGGTTTGATTTCTATCAACATAGATTAGTTTTGCCAGTTCTTGAACTTCATAAAAATGGATCATATAGTGTGTATTCTTTTGTTTCTGCTTTTTTTGCTAAACATGTTTGTGATGTGTATCTGTTTTTTTGGGTGAATCAATAACTGCTTTTCATTATTAAGCAGCATTTCATTGTATGAATATACCACAGTTTGTTTATTCATTCATATATTGATGAACATTTGGGTTGTTTCAGAACAGGACTATTAGGAACATTCCTGTACAAGTGTTTTTCTGGACAGATGTTTTCATTTTTCTTGGGTAGATACATAGGATTAGAATAGCTGGGTCACAGGGTATATGTTTAACTTGGTAAGAATCTGCCAGACTATTTTCCAGCGTGGTTGCCCATTTTACTCTCCCAGCAGCAATGTGTTAGCATTCTATTTGTTTGTATGCCAACATTAGATGTTATCAGTTTCTTTAATATTACTCATTCTAGTGGTATAAAGTCATGTTTTGTTATAATTTTTTTAAAGATTTTATTTATTTGAGAGAGAGAGCACAAGCCAGGGGGAGGCAGAGGGAGAAGCAGACTCCCTGCTGAGCAGGGAGCCCAGTGTGGGGCTCGATCCCAGAATCCTGACATCATGACCTGAGCTGAAGGCAGATGCTTAACTGACTGAGCCACCCAGGCGCCCCATGTTTTGTTATAATTTTAATACAATTACTTTGTCAGGTATATTGTTGTGAATATTTTCTCCCAGTCTTTGGCTTATCTTTTCATTTTATTGCTGGTATTTTTGATGAACAAAAGTTTTTATTTTTGATAATCCAGTTTTCCATTTTGTATCCCAATCTAAGAAATTCTTTGCCTACCTCATGATTGTAAAGATACTTTGCTACACTTTTTTCTAGAAGCTATGTAGTTTTAGGTTTTATGTTTAGGTATGTGCAAGAACTCAGCTTAACGCTTTGTATGTGGTACAAAGTACGAGTAGAATTTGTTTAAATACAGGGATGTCTAGTAATTCCATTACCATTTGTTTAAAAGACTGTCTTTCCCTATTGAATTGCCTTGGAGCCTTTCACATGTGATATGTTGATAGATTTCTCTGTTCTTTTCTATTTATCTATTCATCTTTCCTTATACCAGTACCACAATATCTTTATTACTAAAGCTTATAGTCTTGAAATTAGGTCAGTGGAAGACCTGTAGTTTTGACCTCCCCCCTTTCCCGCTCACCGCCAAGATTGTTTTGGGTCTCTTGCATTCTGTAAGTCTGGGAGGATTCTGATTGGGATTGTGTTGAATCTCTTCAATTTGAAACAAATTGAAACCCTTAACAATATTGGTTTTATAATCTATAAGCATAGTATTGTTCTTCATTTATTTAGATTTTCTTTAATTTTTCTCAGCATTTTATAGATTTTATTTCAGAGATTTTATACATTTTTTTCTTAAATTCATTCCTAAGTATACTTTTTGATGCTATTGTAAGTGGTATGTTAAATTTCAATTTCTAATTGTTGCTAATAGGTAGAAATACAGTCGATTTTTTATATTAATGTTGACTCCCGCAGCCTTGCTTAGATCACTTATTAGGTATAGTAAATTTTTTTATAGATCTTTCTATAGAATTTCTACATAGGAATCATGTCATCTGAATAGAAACAATTTTACTTCTTCCTTTATAACTTTCATGCCTTTTTCCCCCCTTGTTTTTCTGCATTGGGTAGGATTTCCAGTGTTTTGGGTAGACCTTAGAGTGAACATCCTTCATTCCTGATCTTAGGGGAATAGCATTTGGTTTATTTCTTGTTAATTTAAAAATTTTCTTTCTTGCCTTCTCCTTTATTCATGTTGTGTTTATTCGCCCCTCTGAGTTAATCTTCCGAAATTATTATTTTTCTTCATTTTTAATTTTTCTCTTGTTTGATCATTTCATTTCTGAGTTTCCTAATTCTGATATACTTTATTCTTTATGTCTTGTGTGATTTTCTTAATTTTTTCTTTTCTTTTTTTTTTTAAGAGAGAATGTGAGCAGAGCGATGGGGGCGGGGAGGGACAGAGGGAGAGGGAAAGAGAAAATCCTAAACAGGCTCCACACTCAGCCCTGAGCCCAACATGGGGCTCGATCTTACAACCCTGAGATCATGACCAGAGCAGAAATCGAGTCAGACGCTTAACTGACTAAGCCACTCAGGCACCCCATAATTTTTCTTTTCTAATATTGTATGGAATTTTACTTCGATCCTTTTCTGTAGCTTATGTTTACTGAAATTAGCTTTCCTAAATTTTTGCAAGGAAGCTTATTTAGGATAGTTTTTCTAATTTCACTGCTCTCTGGAACTTCCTCTTCTGTTGTGTTATGGAGTTTTAACAAAACGGTGACTTACAATCTGAGATCTCCTAACTCTGTTTAGTTTCTCACTTTTATTTGGGCTTTCATTTTCCTTTGTTTCTGCCATATTAATTTGGATTCTGTGCCCAGTATTTTCTCCTCAGTAAAGTGCTTTGACCTAGAAGGGAGTGTTGGTTTTAAGAGCTGTTGGGACCCCAACTGCTTCACTTCAAACTGGTGTAGCTGGTGATGGTGTATCTCTAGCTGACTGTGTTTTGGGAGTTTGGAGGATGCTTTCTCACCTGGTTTTGTTGTATGCTAACCTGGTTAGTTGCTTTGTGTGTTTTTATGAATTTATTTGGAAGAAATTAAATCAGTGGGCTGCCTCCATCTTAATAGAATCTTGTGTGAAATACTTAAGTAATTAAATATTTTTTCCTTGCAGAATATTTAATTTGAACATGATTCAGACCTTCATTTTGATAACAAAAATGTATCACCCATACATACTATTCAAAAAAGATTTATCAGATTAGTAACTGTTGGTTCTCTTCATTTTAGTGAGTCAATGGAAACAGAAGAAAAGACAGGTAGTGTACTTGTAGGAAAGACACCAGAAGTGGTAAGTGTGCTTTTTGAAGTTGTGGTTATCATTTAACATATATTCCCACGGTATACTGTAAGTTATTTTAAAGTGATATATTTGCCTTTATGGAAGTTTAATATCAGAGTTATTTTATAAAAATAAGTCTTCTGTAAAAAAGTAAAATTTTAAGGACTGACCCTAGAAAGCATTTAATTTAGAAGAAATCAAATCCTTAGATGCTTACAAAAGATTGAATTCTATCTAGAATAACTGAATTACTTGTCATAGGGTGAGAAAAAAGTATGGCCTCTAACAAATAAACGGCACCTTATCATGGGGGGGCACTTTTAGTTGACTTTGTTGTTTTTAATATTCATGGTGTATGGAAGAATGAGGTAAGTATTAGAACAGTAGTCTGTTGGATGTAAATGTTCCCTCCAGCAAGACTTTTAATTTTTGATACTCAGGTATATAAACTTCAACTGTTCTTTACTTGGATGGCTTGTTAGTTCATGAGATCATATATATGTGTTGATTAAATGTGCTTTTGATTTTCTAGTTTGGAGTAGGGAGTTTCTCAACTATGAGTTGGTTCTGTATAAAAGAGTTTTCCTTGCATATCATCAGTAATCAGTTATTTTACGTTTTGGGTTTTTTTTTAATATTAAAATGTTTTACATTGGAAGCTTGTTCAGAATGAATTGCATTCTTCCATCAAACTGGTATCGTACCTCAATGGTAGCTTTTAATGAAATAAATCATTCTTTCTCTCAAATAAATGATCCATGAGTTTTCTAGATCCTACAATTAAAATACAAGTTTCGTTGTGTGTGTGGACTGTGAATTTCACTGATCTAGGGCTATTAAAATACAGTTGGCTTAGTGGATTTCAGTAATATATGACTTTTCACTCTCATTTGTTTATTTATTTTAGCAGAGTCCAGAGCCCAAGGACCAGACTTTGAAAATGATTAAAATTTTAAGTGGTGAAATGGCTATTGAGTTACATCTACAGTTTTTAATACGAAATAATAACACAGATCTCATGATTCTAAAAAACACAAAGGTAGGTAATTCATCTGATAATGGAAGCTTTCTTCTTGTATTTCTTTCTTTGTTGAATATTAATACAAATACTTATTTCTTATTGAATACTTCATTGCATTTTATTTTGATCAAGAAAATAACTTTTAAAAAAAATAACAAAGGGAGAAACCCTTGAACTTGTTGAGAAGAAAGGGAATTAATATTGATTGAGCTTCTGTTTTTGTGTTCATCTTCATTGGGAAGTTTAGTGGTGTTTTGTTTTATTTTCGTTTTTTTAGTTACGTTTTTATTTTAAAACATATATGTAGCACTTGGACAAATGGCACAATCAGAACGTTAATATAGTTTGTTTGTGTCTTTTTTCCCACTGAACTTTGAACTCCTTGAGTGCAGAGGTTCTTACCTTGATCTTTTATAACCTTTGTTGAGATATTGATCCTAACAATTACTAGTATTAATTTTAATCTTTGACCAGGTAATATATTTACCTGGTGCAAAAAATCTTTTAATATGAAAAGATTTATAGTATGAAAAATTTTCTTCATTTTCCTGCCTTGACTACCCAGTACCGTTTGACAAAGTCATTTATTCTTTTGTAGCTATATATTATTTCATTACTACATCGTTATTTGACTGAAACACGTAATCGTACTTCTCAAACTTCTAATAATTACAGATGGCAAATAGACACAGAATCACACAATGTGTATTTATAACAGTTATTTGAAGCTAATCTTTATAATATATTTTCATTATAAATAGAATCACTTTGGTGACTGCCAGAGGTGCAGAGTGAGAAGAGGTGGGGCACAGCTCTTCATGTTACCCTAATACCTTGGAGACTGTAGACAAGATGCTGAAGAGAAATGGCAAATTGAACTATTCAAAAATAGAAAATCTACTACCTAAATTTCTACCTAAAATCTGATCTCAAGACCACAGCTAAGACTCTGACTTGATTGTTTTTATAAACTACCTAGTCTTTATAAAGAAGTATCCAAGGTTCACAGTTTAAATATCAGTTCAGTTTATTAAAATTTTCTTCACAAAACAGGGTCTCTGATTGTATGTCTGCATGCAACCTTACATATGTATAAATACTTTATTATGATAAAAATCTGTTTGTTTTTGTAGGATGCAGTACGGAATTCTGTATGTCATACAGCAACCGTTATAGCAAACTCTTTTATGCACTGTGGGACTACTAGTGACCAGTTTCTTAGGTAAATATTCTTGAAGGTTTCCACTTTGGTTTAAAATCATCTTTAGTAGGGACTCTGTTGACATTGTTACATGGATGTTGGAGAGCTTCCGTTACCTGCTTGTCCTGAATTTTAAATTCTATTTTTGTTATTTTATACATTTTTTTCCCAAAGATGTATTTACTTACTATTTTAGAGGGAGAGAGGGCATACACGTGCGCAAGTTGGGGGAGGGGCAGAGAGAGGGGCAGAGGGGGAGAGAGAGGGAATCCTGAGCCGACTCCCTGCTGAGCACAGAGACCAACGCAGGGCTCAATCCCACAACCCTGAGATCATGACCTGAACTGAAATCAAGAGTCAGACACTCAACTGACTGAGCCACCCAGGCACCCCTATACATTTTTTATTGCACATGCATGCTTCTTTTAAGGTAAAATTCCCTTCATTAGTTGGCTTGAATGTAGGCTTTGGCATGAAATATATTAATATAACTCTGCTTTTGTTCATAATGAAATTACATATCATGCATTTTTTAAAGTCTTCAAATACTAAGAACTTAGGAGATAAAAATAGAATCAGCAGTAACTTGAGCTCCATAAACTAAAATGATTTGTAATAATTGAAGGTAAAATCTCAATGCTTTGACTTTAGTGTTATAAAAAGCCTTATGGAATTCATTTCAATAGTATTGCTGAATTTTCTTTTCTTACAGAGATAACTTGGAATGGTTGGCCAGGGCCACTAACTGGGCAAAATTTACAGCTACAGCCAGTCTGGGTGTAATTCATAAGGTAATATGCACTGATCAGTATGTACCGAAGCAATTTTTCTGGAGTTAAAAAAATAAAAGTTTACTGTAATTTATTCACAAGTACATTTTGTTAGATCAGTCCTCTTACAGGAAAAAATAAAGTAAATAAGAAAATCCCTATGTGTTTGTTTTTAATAAAATGGTGGAAATCCTTTTCCTATGAAGACTAAGACGTTTCTCAAAGGATGAATTGAAATAAGTTATTTGCATGGTCGAAGATGAATTTGGAGAAATGTTATAAAACAAGGGAAAAAATTGAAGCATTTGTTTCTAACAAGGATGTGATTGGATCTCTTAAAATTCTCCTCTCATTTGAGTTACAAAGTTGTCTAGGAGAGAGACGCATTTCCTCCTCTTTTAGAAAGTGAATTTTCTGGAGAGAAGACACTAGTCATAGAAAATATATATGTTTTCTCTCACTTTCTCTTAAACCTTTGTTGTGGTTCAAATTTACAGGGTCATGAGAAGGAAGCATTACAGTTAATGGCAACATATCTTCCCAAGGACACCTCTCCAGGATCAGCCTATCAGGAAGGTGGAGGTCTCTATGCATTAGGTCTCATTCATGCCAATCATGGTGGTGATATAATTGACTATCTGCTTAACCAGCTTAAGAATGCCAGCAATGATGTGAGTATTGGAATGAAAAACTAATTTCTGTTACTTAAGAGTCCAGGAAAACATTGTATTTGCCAAATTATTTTAGTGAATACAGATTTTGTAGGATTTCAAAATTCCAAAAATAGAACTATTCTTAAAGAATTATTTTTTAAGGTAATTTTCTTTCCTTCTCTATAAACTAAAATTGTGCTTCTCAGTCCTTTAAACCTTGGATGTGACAAGCAAAATGAAGTACCATATATTTGTAAAATATGTATTGTATTTGCACACTTAAGAGTCTTGGAATGTTATAACTATATGTGACTTTAGTGATCATTTAGTCTGATTTTATTATTTTATAGGAAACTAAGTCCCAAAGAAATGCGTAACTCTCAGGAATCAGAATTCTTGCTTATTTGCTATTTTATAATTTTTTAAATCTAATTCTTTTGGAAACTTATTAATTTATCTAATCTAATAGATAATAATCTAATTCTTTTAGAAACTTTTAAAAACTTATTAAGCAGCTTGTTCTTACTTTACGGAACCTTGAAATAGGATTTTAGACTTTAGCTTTTATGTTAGAGTAGACTTTTTTAGAAGGCTATTAGGAGAGTAGCTAAGTAAGCCAGACAACTTTGTCCTTCTATTTCAGTGAAAAGATTGAGGCCAGTAGGATCATCTCTCTTCGCTAATAAGCTCCTCATCCACAAATATTATGTACATTTATTTATATCTTTGCCTCGTGTCCTCTGGTCTCAGGTAAAAATTTTCTTACCAGACAAAGCTCTTTGGTTGCCAGCAATAGAAACTTCTGCTGACTGACTTAAAACAAGGAGTTTACTGGAAGTAGCTTATGTAATTAAAGAAAAAGCGGATAAACCAATTCTCAAAAAGCGAAAGTTAAGAGCCAGGGCAGTTCTAGGGATCTAGATAGCAGGAACTAATGGAATCATCTCTCTAGGGCTCTACTGTCAGTTTGAATGAACTTGAAATGTTTTTGGGTCATTTCACTGTAGAAAGATTAAAATTTCAGAGAAAGAGCATCTGAGTGGTCTGTTTTGGGTCACAGTCCCACACTTTGAGTTAGGGGAAGGTAGGTGCTTATTAAATGGCAATCGCACCAAGACTAACCAATGGGAGAAGAATATTTTCCAGGCAAGATTGGGGTGCTATCACCTGTAAAAGGAGACTGTGCACTCAAAAATGACACATGACCACTAAAGTGTCCCTCTTGAAATTAAGACCAACTTTTGCCCTTGACCCCATTTTTGTCCCACTTCTTCCCACTTCCTTACAGCCGTGTTCTGTTAGATACCCTTTTCTCCTCTCTTCAGGCTCCTTCCCCTCAGCCCATAAGCATATTCAGGTCTCACCTATCCTAAAAAAAGTCTGTCTTTGACCCTTGCTTCTCCCTCTTAGTTATCTCCCCTTCTCGTGTAAACTTATTGAAAGAGAGCTGTACCCTCTCCCTCCACTTTCTTATCTTTCATTCACTTCTTAACTTACTGTTATTTTGCATCAGCAAGCACCATTCTTTTGAAACTGAAATTGCTGAGATTACCACTGGCTGTCTGCTTCTCAAATACTTTGATCATTCTCAGTAGGTCAACTGTTCTGTGTGTTTAATATCACAATATATTTTTAAATTAGAATAGAAGCTTGGACTTGTAAGTACAGTGTTCCAAATCAGAACCCATGCTTTTTCCCTAGATTGTTCGACATGGTGGCAGTCTGGGCCTTGGTTTGGCTGCCATGGGGACTGCGCGCCAGGATGTGTATGATCTGCTAAAAACAAACCTTTATCAGGATGATGCTGTGACAGGTAAGTGATTCTTTCCAGAGAAAACAAACTTTAGGATTAACTAGTAACTTTCTATTTATATTTTGTAGCCCCTCAGAAATCTAATAGATTACTTGTAGAGGGAGTGGATTTTGCCCTGTTCGTCAAATTCGTAAACATAGGTTTTGTGATATATAGGTTTTAAAAATGATATATCCTGTGTATCTGTCTATATAACTGACTTTTGCAAGTAGAAATTAGAGTGATCTACTTGAATCTCAGAGCTATCTATACTGCTTGGTGATAATGTAGAATGATGTTATGTCGCCTTTGAAATCATTGTAGGATGCAATGATGCATTCTGTCAAGATTTAAAAGGAAAATAGCTGTAAATATATGGTTGTACTCTTTATCAGATGGTTTGAAAAAATGCTACCAGAAGCTAATTGTTGTTTTGATAGTTGATGATAAATGCCACTTCCAATAGGATATGTTTTATTGATTTTACATACATGATTTTTATTTTTTAATGTTTTACTTTTTACTCACTAGGTGAAGCAGCTGGCCTGGCCCTAGGTTTGGTTATGTTGGGCTCTAAAAATGCCCAGGCTATTGAGGACATGGTAGGCTATGCACAGGAAACTCAACATGAGAAGATTCTGCGTGGTCTTGCAGTCGGCATAGCATTAGTGATGTATGGGAGGATGGAGGAGGCTGATGCTCTCATTGAATCTCTGTGCCGTGATAAGGTGAGATGATACATTTTTTATCCTTTTCTCCCTGCACTTCATCACACCCTGTTTATCACCAGCATTTAGAGAAACACTTCATTAGAAATTATCTCTATTCCCCTCAGAACACCTAGCTACACTTGTTGATGAAACTACTTGCAAGATATATAAGGCCTAATGGAGGGGTGCCTGGGTGGCTTAGTCGTCAAGCGTCTGCCTTCGGCTCAGGGTGCGATCCCGGCGTTCTGTAATTGAGCCCCACATCAGGCTCCTCCGCTAGGATCCTGCTTCTGAATCCTCTCCCACTCCCCCTGCTTGTGTTCCCTCTCTCGCTGGCTGTCTCTCTCTCTGTCAAATAAATAAATAAATACAATCTTTAAAAAAAAAAAAAAAAAGCCTAATGGAATGTAGAAAAGGAGAGCACTGATTAGAACAGGTGAGGGGCACCTGGGTGGCACAGCGGTTAAGCATCTGCCTTCGGCTCAGGGCGTGATCCCGGCGTTATGGGATCGAGCCCCACATCAGGCTCCTCTGCTATGAGCCTGCTTCTTCCTCTCCCACTCCCCCTGCTTGTGTTCCCTCTCTCGCTGGCTGTCTCTATCTCTGTCGAATAAATAAAATCTAAAAAAAAAAAAAAAAAAGAACAGGTGAATAGGACTAATTTGAGAATTTTAATTTAATCAAGACTTCAGATCAGTAGTTTTTGGATAAGCAGATCCAGAAAAGTTCTTTAGAAATTTACAGTTGATTGCTTTTAGAAATAACATTTTTGGAATCACTTTATAATCATTTAATAAGATATAAAGTCTACCTCATTGTTTTTTCATCAAAAACCAGTGCCATCTCTATGCTTATTTACCTGGGTGAATTTTTTTCATTGCTTTTGTTTTGTTTTATTTTATTTTGACAGTGGTATTGTGTGTGGTGGGTAATCAGTGGTAGCTAATGCTGTCCTCTGTAGTCTGATAAAAAGAACCACTGTTAGTAGTTAAGTGATAAAACTGCTAATTGTTTTGCTCAGCTCTCAGACACCGTATCTGTTCCACTCAGTGCTCAAGAGTTAAGTAAGCAGGGGCGCCTGGGTGGCACAGCGGTTAAGCGTCTGCCTTCAGCTCAGGGCGTGATCCCAGCGTTATGGGATCGAGCTCCGCATCAGGCTCCTCCACTATGAGCCTGCTTCTTCCTCTCCCACTCCCCCTGCTTGTGTTCCCTCTCTCACTGGCTGTCTCTATCTCTGTCGAATAAATAAATAAAATCTTAAAAAAAAAAAGTAAGCAAGTTACAATGTTGAATTAGAAGCGAGCTTCTTTGTTATTTGTTTAATAAATGAAAGCTGAGTATCAGAGGGTAGTGAGTTGGTATTGGACTTGAGTTGATATAGTCAGTGTAAGGCAGTGCAGCCACGTTGCATAGAGCGTTGAGAATTAAAAGGAGTTAATTCCTCCTGTATTAGAGTCTGTATTTCCACATTCATTTAGAAAGTTACCAACTGCAAAATCGTTCTCCTTAAGCTTCTTGTTTCTTACCTGAAACCAACTCCCTGGTGGATGCAGCTGTGCCAGTTAGATTGTAGAAGTCACTGTTTGAAATGATAACTTGTCAATTGATGTAGATTATTCTTCTTAGGACCCAATTCTTCGACGATCTGGAATGTACACTGTAGCCATGGCCTATTGTGGCTCGGGTAACAACAAAGCTATTCGACGCCTGCTACATGTTGCTGTAAGTACTCTTTCTTGGGTAGAGGTGGAAAGGAAGGTTTGCAGATTGACATTAAATGTCTGGGTTGCTGCAGCATCCACACTGCATGACCACCACGAGTGATCTCAGGTTCAGAGTCTCACTCACTGAACACAGTCAGCTATAACCTAAGCACCAGGTATAGAACAGGATAACAATATGTCAGTACAAATAGAAGTCCTTAAAATAATTCAGGGGCAACTTCTGAAAACCTACTCCAAGGGGCACCGTCATTTATAAGGGACAAGACCACGTGAGTATGTGCAACAACCCTAGGATAGGGAAATCTATTGAACAATAAAAACCACTTCTTTTTACAGCCTGTGAATTTAGCTTCCAGGTACCTCTAGGGAACATGCTCTATTACAAGAGATACCTTGCACAGGAAAGCCAGCGCCCATGTTTTCCAACAGGCTTTTCCCATTCCTAGTCCTCCCAATCCAGATAAAGTTTATAAACAATAATGTTGCCTGATAACATAGTGGACATTGCACATATGTCTTAACTTAGTAGGTTTCTACCATCTTGGTTCCAGGAGAAGGTAAACCTCAGGTCATCTTCCCATGCAGAAAAGGTTTAGAACTACTAATGAATCATCGAGCCTTACATCGAAAACCGGGGATGTACTGTATGGTGACTAACATAATATAATAAAAAATCATTATTAATAAAAAAAAAAAAAAAAGAAAGAAAAGGTTTAGAACTATTATTATCTTTTTCCGAGAGATACTCACATCCCATAGTATTTATTATTAATTTATCTTTTATCAGTGAAGTATGTGGTATGTTGTAAATTGTAAATGTTTGTATTTTGCTTGAATTTAGGACACACTTTTTTGAAAACAACATTGAAGGAATGGTTAGATTTTCAGTGTAGCCCAGAAAAGCTATAGTGCAGCTGAAATAATCTTTAGAAGTAGCCCTGATTCTTAAACTTCACCAACCTTAAAAGGCTTGTAAACCCTGAAACAGAGTATTTCATTTGGGTTTTTCCTAAATTGAGGGAACACATTCTAATTAAAGAGTAATATATTAATAAGGTCTAATTTACATTTGAATGATGTGAGCCTCTCATATGAGTTAATTCTAGTAATAGAATGTATGGTATAATGTAATCATCCTTTCAAATTTGTCCTAGGTAAGCGATGTCAATGACGATGTCCGGAGGGCAGCAGTAGAATCACTTGGGTTCATTCTATTCAGGTAATAATTTCTAATCTCTGGTTCTCTTTAGAGTCCTTTTTTTTTTTTTTTTAAATAGTCAATAACTAAACGGAAACTAAATATCTGAGGGATATATCTAGGTTCAGAGTGAAAACTGTTTAACAAGATTAGTACTGGTGATCTGAAAAAGAAGCACGTGTGTCTTGAGAGTCCAAAAACCTATTTGAAAAGTAGTAAAATGACTTTACTATTTCTGTTTATTTGTTTCATAGCATTCTGTGTACTTGCTTAAATTTCTAAGTCCAAATAATGTGTTTATTACTCCTCTTTCCATACACATTGGCAATTCAAATAGGATGTTGTTCTTACATAGGGTTGTAGAGTTCTTGAAGCTCTTTAATGAGAATAAAAGGTAATAGACTTTGTTTCAGTGCAGAGGGGTGAAAAATTTGCAGATTTAAGAAAATTATTTTGGACTTGAGATTTGAAGATGCCCTTGACATAGGATAGTTGTGATTAAGAGGACATACTCTGAAACCGATCTGCCGGGACTGAATCCTGGCTCTTCCATTTAAAAGCTGAGTGACTTTGGGCTTGTTAGCCTTTTTGAGCCTCTAATTTCTCATCTGTAAAATGGGTGTAATAATAGTACCTATTTAAGAAGTGTGCTTTTGGGGTACCTGGGTGGCTCAGTCGGTTAAATGGCAGACTCTTGATTTCAACTCAGGTCATGATCCCAGGGTCCTGGGATTGAGTCCTGAGTAGGGCTTCCTGCTTCTCCCTCTCCTTCTGCCCTTCTCCCTGCTTGTGCTATTTCTCCCTCTGTCTCAAATAAATGAATAAATCTTGGAAGAAAAAAAAAAAGTGTGTGTTTGGATGAGTAACTGAATCAATATCTAAAGCCCTTAGAACAGCGTCTGGCACTACTAACTGTTATTTAAGCATATGATAGTAGTGGTAACTCTAACAGTGGTGGCAGATGCTGTAGTACTTCTTGCAATTCTTACTGCCTGCTTATCTCCAATCTCAAGTACCATTGTTTCTTTTGGCTAAGATACTTTATATTAAAATCCAGCAAAGGCAAATTAAAAGTACTTCTTTTAGCTCTATTTGGACACTGCTTATTGTAGTTCATTTGTGATGGAATCATAAAAAAAAAGTTCCCAAGGTACATGTTAGATGAGTCCGTTAGATGAGACTCACTCATGTCCTTTTAATCTCTGGTGTAGATTTTCTCCCAAGTTCCTGGGAGTGAACCTTTGTTGTAAAGGTCATAATATAATGCAGTAAATATTGAACATTGTGAACTGGTTATAGGAACTTCTTCATAACGTCTTAGACAGGAAGTTATTCCATTTATCAAGAGTTATCTGGATGGGCTGTAAAATATTTTACTCCTATGTGGATAAAAATGTTGAACAAAACAGCAAAGTACAGACCCATATAACATAGTAATCAGGTTTCTCCTTACACCAGGCAGTTTTGTTGAATAAGGTTGTTCAGCCACATGCTAACCTCCTTCATTGTGTTGTCCTCTAGCCCTCATTGTTCAGCTTGTTCACAGAGACACTGGAGACCCTTCACTAAATCTAAAGACAGTATTTATACAGATCTACTAGTCTGATACCTCCAAAATAGGATATGTGATTAGTTGGTTATTATTGTTTTTAGTAATCCATTGAAGTGCCAGATAATCATTGATTCTTTTTCTAAGGTATGACAAAACCTATGTGCATTAAGCTATTCTACATTTTTTTGAAAAGATCTGCAGTAGACTCCACACTTAGTTTCTTGAGTCCTCTTTCTCTTTTTGAATATAGAATATTTATCCACTTAGTAGTCTTTTTGTACTTTTGCCATTTTCTGTTTTTTTCTCAAATTTGTCAGCAGTGGTTCCGTAATTACAACCACAACTTCTCTTTCAGGTGATTCATTTAGCTTACAGAGTTGAACTCTGTAAGGCAGCCAGTCTTGGCACCTCTTTTACATTTTAAAACAAATTTTATTTATTTATTTGAGAGAGAGAAAGCATGAGAGGAGCAAGAAAGAGAGAGAATCTGAAGCAGACTCCGTGTGGAGCTGGAGCCCGATGCAGGGCTTGTTCTCACAACCCTGAGACCACAACGTGAGCTGAAACCAAAAGTCGGCAGCTTAATCAACTGCACCCCCCCCCCCCGGTGCCCCTCACCTGTTTTATGTTTTGATCAATCTTTACAACATTACTTTTTATCTTTCTTTTTTTTTTAATTTTAAAGATTTTATTTATTTATTCAACAGAGATAGAGACAGCCAGTGAGAGAGGGAACACAAGCAGGGGAAGTGGGAGAGGAAGAAGCAGGCTCATAGCGGAGAAGCCTGATGTGGGGCTCGATCCCATAACGCTGGGATCACGCTCTGAGCTGAAGGCAGACGCTTAACCGCTGTGCCACCCAGGCGCCCCTACTTTTTATCTTTCTGGTCCAAAAATCATTCTCCTGAGGGGGGCAAAAAATGGAAGCAAAAATAGAAGTTGGATAATTCTATTTTCTCCCTGTCCATTTTTGGTGTATTATTTTAGCCAAGCTGTGACCCTAACCTTTCACTGGTTTTGCTCTAGAGTTTAGATGCTGGGGCAGGGAGGGGGGCATTTGAGGGGGGGTGTGTTATTGCCATCCAGAGAGGGGTTTTTGTTTTGTTTTAATTCTTATCAGGGAACTAGATAATTTTGATTTGGAAAGTATATTTTTCTAGGGGTACCTTTAGTAATTGTTGGTTTGTGTAAACAATCCTGCTCAAATAATGGTCTCTTCCTTTGTCTTGTTTCTTTGTCATCAGTTGTTGATTCTTCCCAGTGATTTTATATTTTATATCCTATAAGTCAATGGCCTGGTGTGTATATTCTGCTACATAGGAAGTTGAGCTTCGTGAAAACTGTTCTTCTTCCCTTTTTAACCTGACAGCGCTTTGCTCTCCAATTAACATCAACTTCTGCCTTTGCATTTTCCTGTAGCTCACGCTCATGCTAAATGCCCAGTTTCGGCAGCAGATGTCTCCCATGAGCTGCTTTTAGGCTTTGCTAAGCATTTTACTACCTAGGATAGTCAGATACCACTAATGAGTGGTTCTATGTCCTTGTTATTTTTAAGGGACCATTCTGAGTTTTGTTTTCATAATATGACTCTTTATAAGTAGAAGAAACTGGAAATGACTTTAGAGATGATTTTGTCTGAAAGTTACTTTATAGGTGAAGAAAATTAAATGTAATCAACTTAAGGAATTGCAGTTGAAACCAAATTCTCAAAGTTTTAGATTAGTGCCATTTTCCTAGAGTGAGAATTTTTAAAGGTGAAGGAAACTTAGAAAAATTTTTTTAAGGAGAAGGAAGTTGAATTTCAAAATAGTTAATAAAATTTCTCGTTGTCATAGAACTAAACGGTAGAACTAAAATTCAAAACAACTCATTATAGACTAATGCTTTCTACAACATGCCTTCCCTTCAGAGTACTGTTTTCCTAAGCGACTCTCATAGAACAGTTTTTTTTTTAAAGATTTTATTTATTTATTTGACAGAAAGACAGCCAGAGAGAGAGAGGGAACACAAGCAGGGGGAGTGGGAGAGGAAGAAGCAGGCTCCCAGTGGAGGAGCCTGATGCGGGGCTCGATCCCATAACGCCGGGATCATGCCCTGAGCCGAAGGCAGACGCTTAACAATTGAGCCACCCAGGCGCCCTTCTCATAGAATATTTTTATTCTCAAATTTCCTTATTACCTTTAATATTTGGAAAGTTTCTGTCCTGTCTCCTAAGAATGCACCATCATTTACTTTCTTAGAATGTGCTCCATTTTATCATTTCTTCCCTTTTAGATGTTATGTATTACTTTTAAAATAACTGCAGACATTTGACCTTCTTGAACTATATTTTAAGAATTTATTTCTTCCTAATTTTTTAATTCTTCTTTTAATCCAGTAAGTGTACTTACTGGACAAACAGCTCTAGTTCCGAGATCCTGTTACTTTGTGTGATACCCAGCTACTATCCTCCCTACCTCTTCCATCAAGACAAGTTTCTAGATCAAAGCAAAATCATGACTACATTTAACTGAGCCAGACTGTAATGACAATCTTAGCTTACCTCCAGAAGCAATCATTTTATGCACTTTTTAGTCTTCTGTTCCCTGTCACTGTTGTTCTGTGTTATGCCTTATGTTTTTAAGGCTTTGAGGAGGTTAATGCTTTTTTGTCTTGTTTTGTTTCATTCTTAGCACAGCTTTGCGTACAATTAGGAACTAAACAAATTCTTATAATGACATTGTTTATTTTTAAGACCAAAACTTACTGATTTATTTAATTTTATTTTCATTTGAATACCTTAACACTTAGCCACACACTGCTGGATTATTTTTGTTTGCAGCTGTACAAAATAATTTTTTTCGTGGAGTAGCTTTGTCCAAATAAAGAAAGTTCTATAATCTTAATAGATAACTCTTACTTTAAAGAGATGATTTGATACATGACATAAAATTATTCTTTATATAATTCTTGTTCCATTTATATCTGCCTCATCACCTTACTCATCGTTATATTAATTACATGAAAACTGACATTCCTTCTATACATAACTGACTTGCTCCTCAGTTTTGTCACCTTCATTTTCTGTGAGGAGAAGTGTATCTAGTAGAATGATTGAGGAAGCCTGAATGTTTGAGCTGCGGAGCCTCATTGGGCTCTGGTACATGGCAGGGTTAATCCCATTTCGCGTTCCATGTTTCATGAAAAACTTTGAGTTCTCTGCCATTGGATTTCGGAAATAGATATTGCTGGAGCATTTTCTGATAGTTTTTACTGATTTCGTGGCCCGGTAATTGCAGGTGATATATCGGCCAAATGCATTTCGAAATGTCTTATTGAAGAGGGTGTAGACCAAAGGATTCACCCCTGAGGAAACATAGCCTATCCATACAAATACCTCTAGGAGCATTTTGAGAGTAGTCTGATTGCAGGAATCACATAAAACTAAAGTTATATTTGTAATAAAAAAGGGGCACCACATGAGCAAAAAGAGAAAAAAAACAATCCCTAGAACCTTGGAGGCTCTCTGTTCATTGGAAATGGTCTGCACGGACTTTTTTCCAACTGTGGACATTCTTCGCCTAAGTATGTCATCACTTGAGTTGGACAGAGTTTTGTGCTTGTGGGAACCATCCAGCATTGCCACCTTTTCAGGTGATGAGCAAGGTGTTTCATCCCTTTGGAAAACTGTAGACACAGCCAGCCATGTTAGGCGTTGAGGTGGCTTGTTTTTGACCAAGTAAGCTTTCTTCTGTAAAGCATGGATAGTGAGAAAGTAGGTGACAATCATGATTGCTAGGGGTGCGAAGAAGGCAGCCAGTGAGCCAAAGAGCATGAAGTTGCCAAAACGATCCTTCGTCAGCACACAGGTGATGTTGCTTGGGTTACCCACATCAGTTTCTATCCCTCTAATAGGTACTGGAATGGCAATGCCTAAGGAAGAGGAAACAAGATAAATTGAGTTAATTTTATGACCTTTTACTCTTATATTAGGTCCTTTTAGAGTTTATCTTTTTTTTTTTTTTTTTTAAGATTTTATTTATTTATTTGACAGAGAAAGAGACAGCCAGCAAGAGAGGGAACACAAGCAGGGGGAGTGGGAGAGGAAGAAGCAGGCTCCTAGCAGAGCAGGGAACCCCGATGCAGGGCTGGATCCCAGGACCTGATCCCAGGACCTTGGGATCACGCCCTGAGCCAAAGGCAGACGCTTAAAGACTGAGCCACCCAGGTGCCCGCCTTTTAGAGTTTATCTTAGTGACTTTATGTGGTTAGTGTACTGTCATTCCTAGTACATTGAATGCAGAATCTGTCAAAGCATTTAATTAAAGGAAGATTTAACAAATAGAACCCAAATAAGCAAACCTGATGTTTTTAAACAGAGATTGATTAGTGATTTCAAGTTTATAATTTAAGCTTCCCTAAATCTGTAGTATGTCCACAAAATAGGAGAGAATGTCTTCGCTTACTCTCCATTTCTCATAATCTGTTTGTGTTTTGTTGATCTGTCCCAGGTTAAGGAAAAGGAGTTCAGAAGAGCATTTGCTTTATTTTTATATCCATTGTAGTTGATTTGAAGAGACCTCAGAGTACATTCATGCAGTATCTTAATTCTAGATAGATACCTATTATCTTTGAGGCTACACAGTTTCATTTAACAGACATTTTCATTTTTTGGAAATTTATGAATGTCTTAATCTTTTCCTCTGACGACTTAGGGAAAACTAAGGGGAGTTCATTGTTTTTTTTAAAAATGCTACTTAAATATTTGAGATCATATGAATCATAAATTTTATTTTCAAGTTGAGAGTTCCTCTAACAGATACGAAAGAAATGTATCTCATGCTGATTTTCTAATACTTTAAATACTATGAAGTGGGTATTTAAATACGATCTTGCCTAGTGAAGTAGCTTATTAGAAAGACAAGTACACAAGTGTCATCCTGAATTATTTCCCTTTGAAACAGCAGATTCTTAAAAAGAAGTTTTAATTAACTGATCTTCAGAAACCTCTAGAATCCTTGTGTTTTTTATGGATCTGAAAGTACTTCGTCATGTACACAGCCTTTTTATGGTAAACTGAAGAGCCCTTGACAAAAATATTTTCCTCAAATCCTTTGTAACAGGGAGGCTATTGCTTTTTCTACTTTTCCTCAAATCCTTTGTAACAGGGAGGCTACTGCTTTTTCTACTTTTCCTCAACTATGCCACCAGAAGGCAGATTCTGTATACTTCTACACTAGGGGTCAGCACACTACAGCTTGAGCACCAAATCTGGCCTGCATTCTGTTTTTCTAAATAAAATTTTTTTGGAACACAGGCATCCCCATTTGTTAAGAAATTGCTGCTTTACTCTCCTGCTGCAGAGTTGAGTAGAAACCATTAGAGCCTGCAAGCCCAAAATATTTACTATCTTGCCCTTTACAGGAAAAGTTGGCTGACCTCTACTGTACCGTTATTTCTAAGTGATTGTTCCACTGTTCTTTCTCCCTAAAACCCTTCCCTTTTGAAGTCTATTTATAATCTGCTTACAGCACTCTGTTCTCCATCCAGGTCATCTACCAACCTCCAGGACATCTGTCCATCTTCCTCAGTAGATTCAGCACCTTGCTAAAGCCGTCCTCTCTACTGCTCCATTGTTGTTACTTTCCATGACTTGATCTCATTGATGACCCTTCTGACATCTTCATTTTGTGTCTGTTGAACTCCACTCTAATTTCTTTTATTATTTTTAAAAAATTCCAGTGTAGTTATTATATTAGTTTCAAGTGTATCAACCCTCATTATTATTATTATTTGTACTCCTGAAGGCATCCATAAGCCCTCTTCAAGCTGTCCCATATCTAAAACCATGAACTTTGTGTGATATTTCCCTTTCTTGTCCTGCTACTCTTCATTACTGTGGGACTTCTTTTTACAGTTATCTTGACCTTTAGTCCATTCGCCCTTCTCTATTTTCACATTCCATTAACCTCCTTCAAGGCTCACATTACCTTCTCAACCAGTTTGGTGGTCAATAACGTAAGTTTTCGCTGATACTTTTTATACCCTTATCCCCTTATTCTTTCATACCTTACTATTTGCCAGGTCTTACCTAGGATAACTAAGTCCAGAAGAAAGTGAGCTCTTTTCAGCATTTTGCAGAATTTAAAAACTGAACTAGGGGCGCCTGGGTGGCACAGCGGTTAAGCGTCTGCCTTCGGCTCAGGGCGTGATCCCGGCGTTATGGGATCAAGCCCCACGTCAGGCTCCTCCACTGTGAGCCTGCTTCTTCCTCTCCCATTCCCCCTGCTTGTGTTCCCTCTCTCGCTGGCTGTCTCTATCTCTGTCAAATAAATAAATAAAATCTTTAAAAAAAAATAAAATAAAATAAAAACTGAACTAACCCTATCATCTGCTTTTTCTTCTACAAAGTTAGTAAACTGTCAGTGGTCCTACAAAATGAAGTGTGATGAAATAAACACAGCATTGATCTTGGCCTTGGTGCTGAAAAGCTGTTAACAGTCTTTAAGCCAACTATTTAAAACTTCTAGGTTTCGAGGCGCCTGGGTGGCACAGCGGTTAAGCGTCTGCCTTCGGCTCAGGGTGTGATCCCAGCGTTCTGGGTTCGAGCCCCACATCAGGCTCCTCTGCTAGGAGCCTGCTTCTTCCTCTCCCACTCCCCTGCTTGTGTTCCCTCTCTCACTGGCTGTCTCTATCTCTGTTAAATAAATAAATAAAATCTTAAAAAAAAAAAAAAAAAACCTCTAGGTTTCGGGGCACCTGGGTGGCTCAGTCGGTTAAGTGTCTGCCTTCGGCGCAGGTCATGATCCCAGGGTACTGGAATTGAGCCCGCCGTTGGGCTCCCTGCTCAGCAGGGAGCCTGCTTCTCCCTCTGCGCCTCCCCCTCCTTCTGCTCCTCCCCTCCTGCTCATGCACTCGTTCTCTCTCTCAATAAGTAAATAAAATATTTAAAAAAAAAATAAAACCTCTAGGTTTCTTTTCTCATCTGTAAAAGGAAAAAGTGAATTTATAAGATCCCTTCCAAAGCTATAAAGAGTCTTCTTTTTATTCTTTTCCACCTGAATACTTAACACTTTGTATTAGTCTAATTTGTTTATTATCTGCCTTCCTTGAAAATAAAGGCTCTTTTGATTTATCTTTGTATTCTTGATATCTTTTTTTTTTAAAGATTTTTTATTATTTAGTCACCATACAGTACATCCCCGATTTCCAATGTAAGGCTCGATGATTCATTAGTTGCGTATAACACCCAGTGCACCATGCAATACGTGCCCTCCTTACTACCCATCACCGGTCTATCCCATTCCCCCACCCCCCTCCCCTCTGAGGCCCTCAGTTTGTTTCTCATAGTCCATAGTCTCTCATGTTTCATTCCCCCTTCTGATTACCCCCCTTTCTTTATCCCTTTCTTCCCCTACTGATCATCCTAGTTCTTATGTTCCATAGATGAGAGAAATCATATGATAGTTGTCTTTCTCTGCTTGACTTATTTCACTTAGCATTATCTCCTCCAGTGCCGTCCATGTTGCAGCAAATGTTGAGAACTCGTTCTTTCTGATAGCTGAGTAATATTCCATTGTATATATGGACCACAACTTCTTAATCCAGTCATCTGTTGCAGGGCATCTCGGCTCCTTCCACGATTTAGCTATTGTGGACATTGCTGCTATGAACATTGGGGTGCATATGGCCCTTCTCTTTACTACGTCTGTATCTTTGGGGTAAACACCCAGTAGTGCAATGGCTGGATCATGTATTCTTGATATCTAGTATATCATAGGTACTCAACAGAGATGTGATCTGTTTATGGATTCATGTGAACCAGCCTTAATTGGGGTATCACTTCTAACAGTAGACTGTTTATTAGATTGATCATATTTCATGGTTTCAAATGTTTTAATTCTTCTTAAGGATCATTTCTCCTGTTTTCTCCCTGCCTTTGCCCCATTTCCTCCACCTTACCCCAAAATACACATACCTCACACTGTCTCCCCCATCCTCTCCCTTATTGCAGTGAGTTTACCAAAAAGATGTGGGACTTCTGGCATGAGCTACTATAGTTTCCCTCCTTTCCACTTAAAATTTTGATGACTTTTACCCATTATCTCCCATGCCCTCTCACTAGCTTCTTTTGGGGGGCCTTTCTACTCTGTCAATTAGCGTCTGTCTTCAAAACTAGCCTCACTGCTTGTAAACCTGTCCATTCTGAATAGACGTTTCCTTGACCCTACTTTCTTCACAAGCCAGAGGAGTAATACTCCTTATTTTTTCCTCCAAACTTTTCAAAAGAGGTTTGGCCCTGGTATTATTTCAGGAATGTAAAGGTCACTTTCATTATCTTACTTTCTCACTTTTTTGCCCAGGGCTAATTCTGATAGAGAACGACCATGTCTTTTTCTTGTTTTCCTGTTAGCATTCCAGATCTCTCTTAATTTTTTTCCTTATTTATTTATTTGCTAAGAAGAAGTGAATCTTCCAGTGAGATTATCGATGATCATAGTAATTGTGAATCTGTTTTTCGGATATTAACTTATAGGAGGTTTGAATTATTTATGATGTACTTCATGCTAGGATACTCTATTATAGCAGCTATCTTTGAGCATTAAAGATGGGCACAAGGGCATAAGACAGTTTAGAAGAAATATTATTTTCTTCTGTAAATCTTTTCTAAATATCACTAGCATCTCTCTTAAAACCTCTGATTGAACATATATCCAAAACACTTATGTAGACACTTACTGCCTTTATTCTGTACACATATTGGCTTCCAAGATTAATTTATGGTCTTTAATACCTGCATACAAAATGTTTGGGTTTTTTTCCGTTTTCTCTTTTCCTGTTTATCTTCTTAAGTGTGACTGAAGATGCATTTTATTTTTTTGTTACTTTAATATTCATTTTGAGATTCTGTGTGCTGCCTAGACCTTAATGATTTGTTGACAAAAACAAAAACTGTTTTCAGACTTAGTCTTCCTGCATGTCAAAATCAAAGCAGGAAGATATCTCAGTAAACATTGCGAAGATGGTTCTTTCTGAGGACATGAACTTTTTACTTTTTCACACATGTTGCTGATAGTGTGGTTTAGAAACTATATGATGACGTGACATAAAGAGCTTGTGTTGGTATATCAGTAGTATATCAGTAGTCTGTCTTGACCTCTCTTGCTAAGTTTCACAGCCTACCAGGCCTGGTATATTTCTTACCCAAAAGAAACCAAAAGTTATTTATTTTTACCACCCCACACCCTGACATTCCCCACATACCTACTGAAATTAACCATACCACTGTAATCTTGATGAATGCTGTGGCTCGCGAGTTATATTGATTGGCCTGGATTGGCTTTTTGATGGCTATATAACGATCCACAGAAATGGCACAGAGATGCATGATGGATGCAGTAGAAAAAAGAACGTCAAGAAATAACCAGACAGGACATAGAACAAGTGGGAGGGGCCACATAGCCTCTGAAAAGCAAAACAAAAACATATTCTCTTACAAAATGGCAGTCTTCAATCTGCAATTTCTTTTTAAAGTGATACATATTTTTAAACTTTTTTTGTTATTCATCTGAAATTTTAAGAGTTAATCTCCACAAGATGTCTAACTTAATGGAGTCAATAATATTAAGTATATTTCTGTAAATAGTACCTTTTAAATAAATTTTCTATTTTGTATAATAATCACAACACCCTTTTTCAAAATCAGCAGTTTAGCATTTTTAGCATTCATTTGACTGCAGTTGCTCTTTTGTCTGTTCCTTTTGTGATCTTTTAAAAATTTCCACAGTGTGGCAACTGGAACTTAACCTTGCTAGTCAAATAAAATTAATTTTTAAGCTGCTTTTGTGTAAAAAGAATATATTTTACCATATAGAGGAAGCAATATAATGTGGCAAAAAGAGTATTAGAATGGGAGTCTCAGTGAGACCTAGGGTTTGGCTCATTTCTAGCAATAACCAGCTGCATGATCTTTGTTTATAGCAAACTCTCATTTGATGAAATAGTTAAGTGAAATGATTTGAGTTTTCTTTTTGAAAGAAGTAGTTCTTGAGTAAAGTTTGCAAAAGGAAGAGCTTCAGATTATTCTGAAGAAAAATGGATTGTTATCCTTCCATAGTCCATCATTCACTCCAGGCACTGGGGACTTACGGTTTAAAAAGAAAGTCTCAAGATTAAACATAGTACTTAATTTATGTAACAAACTCTTATAAAAAGAGCATTTACTGTGTACCTCATACAGTCTTAAGCACTTGACAAATACTAACTTTGAAAAATTTCAGTTTTTGGATATGATAACTGAATATCCTACTTAGCTTTCCAATAAATTTACTGAGACAAGTACCTATACACATATGGGTTGATACATTATATATTATACATACACCCGGTTTATATATACTTGCAGTTCCAAAACACCTAAAATTTATTTTAGGGTTAGCCCTAGAATATTTCAGTTGGAATCCACTTTTCTAACACACACACACACACACACACACACACACACACACACACACAGATTTTAGACCTTGCTATAAAAGCACATTACTTCTGTAGAACAAATGTCATATATATGAGATTATCTAAATCCTTTTTACAGTTTAATTGTTGTGTGTCCACTGACAAAATATAAACTACTTTTCCTGGTTTTTGCATGATTATCTGACTTTGACAGATAAATGGTATAATTGAAAAGGAAAACCAAGATATATTTTAGTATTTCAGAGCACCAAGAAACTCTTCAGTTGTGAACCGTTTAAATTCAAGAAGCCTGGGGGTGGAGAGAGGTTAGCATCCCAGACCCCCCCCCCCCAAAAAAAGACTATCATTTAGGGAAAGAGTTTTGAGATAGACTTGAATATGTCTTTTTCAAAAGTATACAAATTAATGTTTGAGAAGCAGTGTTTTAGAAGACTCTGGGAAACATTGTGTTTTGGGTCTTAAAAGATCCACCTACATTTGTTCGCTGGTGTAGGATAGGTGCTCAAAATGCCTCATAGGAAGGAATTGTTGGGAGACATCTCAAAATAAATCAAGTATGGCAGAGAAATCTGTATTTAGCGAGAACCTAATCAGTTAGATTTTTCTCCCTCTTAGTCATAGTATTCAGATTTCTGTTAATAAGTAGGAGAGGACTTCGGACAGTGAGAGGCAGCAATGGACCTCAGCTTAAGTAAACTAACAGTTCAAGTAGAGTGAAAATAATCATATATAATTGAAAGCATTTTATAGTGGAAACTACTTGAAATGATGCTACATTCTGAACTGTCCTGAAGTTCTACATTTAGGACTGAGTGAAGATAGAAAAATACTCAAATCTAGAACTACAACAAGAGATACTGATCATAGTTTTAAACTTGTCTATTTAGCTTTTCTTTCTTTTTTTTTTTAAAGATTTTATTTATTTATTTGGCAGAGACAGAGACAGCCAGCGAGAGAGGGAACACAAGCAGGGGTAGTGGGAGAGGAAGAAGCAGGCTCATAGCGAAGGAGCCTGATGTGGGGCTCGACCCCATAACGCAGGGCTCACGCCCCGAGCCGAAGGCAGACGCTTAACCGCTGTGCCACCCAGGTGCCCCTATTTAGCTTTTCTAATTATGGGTTATATGTTTTTAAATTAAGATCTGGAAAATTATAGTCATAAATCTAGTAGCCAGGAGCGGGAAGCCACAATAGGATTCTCATGTAAAAAGTACAAGTCTTTGGAAAATAGACAATTTGACTCACATATTCCTAATTGTGGGCTAAAAGAGAAAGCTCTTTAGTGCTCCTGTGAAGCCTTGTTGTTGGAAAGCTCACTTTCCAACAGAATGAATTTATTTTATAAACTCCAGTTTTGGCAGCGCCCGGGTGGCTTAGTAGGTTAAGCATCTGCCTTCGGTTCAGGTCATGATCCTGGGATCCTGGCATTCAGCCTTGCGTTGGCTCCCTGCTCAGCAGGGAGTCTGCTTCTCCCTCTCCCCATCCCCTTACCCCCGCTCGTGTTCTCTCTCACTATTTCTTTCTGTCTCAAATAAATAAATAAAATCCTTAAAAAATAAACTCCAATTTTGGTACACAAAGCAGATATTAAAGTTAATGCAGATTGCAATAATTTTATTTCAGTCAGTACTGAGTACTAACAGTAGGAATACTGAGGCATGATAGAGAATTTTCTTTAAGGAGACTATGATATGAGGTTTAGGATTGAGAGAGATGGATCTTTATTATTAACCTTTATAATTGAAAGTTTCATGAAGGTACTAGTCAATAGGCTTTTTATGAAATGAACATAAAAGTAACGACTGCATTAAATTAATAGAAATCTTTTATATAAAGCAAAAAAAGTCTTGTCTGCTTAAATAGATTCAAGTAACTAAGAATTTGTACAAATTAAAAACAGTTCTAGACATTCTCAGGTTATAAAGGGAGTTTCCCTAGTCCAGATACTTTCATTTCTAAAATTGTCTTTTCAGTTAGTATTAAGTTGATAGGCTCAAGGTCAGAAAAGTTTCTTACTATTCAGAGTAACTAAAAAAAGGTTAAGTTGGTTTGGTGTGGGGTAGATAAACTATTCCAAAACTTTATATGTTATTTTTATTAGGAGTTTTAATTTGTTTTAAGGATTTATAATTTCATTTATTTGTTATAATGTGTTATGTCCAGCTTATTTCCATAAGAACTTATATACTATTTCAAGTGAACCAGTTATAGATTTGTATTTTTAAAAAAGTATATATAAGTCAATATAAGGGAAATAAGTTATCAGGTACTTGAACTAAATTAATTACTTCTATTCTAGGGCTCTAAACTTGTCTTTTTCATAAAAGCTAAGACAGAAGAAGGAAAACTTTTAAGTTGTATAGTATTTGTTGTCTCACAAAAAGTGCACAAAATTTCTTTGAAAAACCTACCTCTTCCTCCAGCTGCTCCCAAATTAATCTGAAAGAGGAATTTTTTTTTTAATGATTTTATTTATTTGACACAGAGAGAGACAGCCAGCGAGAGAGGGAACACAAGCAGGGGGAGTGGGAGAGGAAGAAGCAGGCTCCCAGCGGAGGAGCCTGATGTGGGGCTCGATCCCAAAACGCCGGGATCACGCCCTGAGCCGAAGGCAGACACTTAACCGCTATGCCACCCAGGGGCCCCGAGGAATTTAATTTCAATAAGGTTTGAATAAAGGCACTTCTGTGGATGCCTGAAATAACAGATTGGTAATTATAGGAGCAAAAGAAATCTTGTGAGTCGTGGATTATAGTTTGTTATTTATCTAAAAATATTAATAGCGCAAATATTTTGTTGTTTAAAATGAAGCCTTGCATGCCTCAAATACCACCATACATAAGGGGTGGTAGAATTGCCATTCAGTTACATCAGTTTCTGTTTGTCTCCAGACAAGGTTCAGCAACTTCATAGGTGTGGGCCTAGGTCTAATATCTTCCTCAGAAAAGAGATCTGGCGATCATCTCAAAGATTCACACAAGTATGTTTGAGACCCAAGTGTTCTGTATCATGTAATATGAAATATAACTTTAAAAAAATATTGGGTTCTGCCTTGTCCCTAGAGAAAACTATATGGCTATCTTGTTAGGTAGGGTTATTTAAGATGTAAATGTTGGCTATTTGTCAAATATGACTGTTTTGGTTGACATAATTTCTCATTTCATTTGAGAAAGCAGTGTGAAAGAGTAAGTTAAGACTGAATTCTGGAGTCCGTTTGCTGGGGTTCAAATCATGTCTCTGCCATTTATGTATTCCTCTGTCCTCTCTTGTAAAATGGGGATAATGATGGTGATACCAATTTTATAGGATTGCTTTGAAGATTAAATGCAGTAATACATGTAAAGTGTTTAGAACAACGTCTGGCATAGAGAAAGCACTCCATAAATGTTAGTTCTTATTACTATTACTGTTTGACAGAAACTAGCCAACTAGCCTGCCCATTAAAACACTCCTACTTAGAAATGTTAAGTCGTATCATCACTGTAAAATCAGTATGTTTGTCCTCCTGCCTGCTGTAGCAAGAGTACATGTATCCAATTGAACTTATGGCTTTTTTAAAAAAAGGCATGAGAACGTGTTTAACTTTGTCATGAAAGTATGCCTTTTACTCTCTCTATATACATATTTATATGTATGTATATATATAAATAGCAAACATAAATAATCTATATGTATTGCCATGGATGGCTATTTATTTATTTTGCTTTCTTTTTAACTGGTATAAAAACCTGAGGTTTTTAAACCAGAAACTCCATTTCTTGGTGAGATGGACTCATTTGATCTGAAACCTGCCTACTCTTTCGGCAAGTTTTTAGTTTAGAAAGCTGAGTTACATGATTAATAAAGAAAAATAATTCAAATTAGTCTATAAATCTGAGACATAAAATATTTGCCTTTTGAAGATTTTAAATGACTACTTTTAAAGCTATCCCAAGGGGACTGTGCCTATAGAGTTTACCAAGGTAAATAGTTCATGAGTATATTGGAGTAGGACAGATCCTAAATCCAAAAGGACACGGTTCTCAAAGTACCCATTTTTTATTCTCAGAAATTCTTATGTTTCTATCTTTATTTTTCAGAAAAGAAAGACATAGATCAGTGCTTCAATTTTTATTATGAAGCTTCTGTTTTATTTTGTCATTTTCCCACTACATTTGAACATATGAAATATTCTGGGATTAGATGTCTAATATGATAGTGTTTTAGATGTTTCAAGTGATTAATACTTACAAAATTTTTTTCTTGTTTTTTAAATTTCCACTTTCCAAAAAGAAGTGTCTTTAATTGCTTTGCCCCTCATTTAAGACTTGGGTAGAACAGTATTTCACTGCATAAATATTGGGGGATTTTCTTTTTCTTTTATTTCATCTCTGGTCAGACTCACATCTAAACTAAATCACATATTTAAGTATATAAACTCTTCTCATACTCTGCTAATACTTGCCAGTTATTGGTGCCTGTAATGTGCTGGGCCTTTGTTGGCCATTTCACAAGATACCTGCAATGTAAGATTTAGCATATCCATTTTCCAGACTAGGTGATTGAACTGATGTGTTAAGTGACTTGCCTAAACCAACACGGGAGAACCAGGATTCAAAGCCTGGGGCGTCTTGCTTCAGATCCCTATCTTTCAGCCATTTTATTTTATACACCCTCTTCCAGCTGTACCACAGATACTGTTTCAACTTTAATTGTGAGACATGGATTAAAACTTAAGTTACAAATAAACCAATAATGACCAATGAATGACCAAACTCTGTTTTTTCTCCTTTACATTTTTAATCATTTATTTAATGAGAGAAGGGAAAGTTCAGAGAAGTTCTTAAAGTGTGAACATCCTGTCTTTATTTATATTGGCATATGATGTTCTATTTTCCTTTGCATCCTACTCAAGTATTTCTAAATGCCTTCTAAGTAGGCATTTTCAAGCCTTATGTTATAAGCTACTGACTTATGATCATGGATTTTGGGAATTACACACAAAACAGTCAAAACTAGACCTACAAAGCAAAGGTTAAGTCTAGTGCTCCCAGAGTGGAAGAAGTGGCAGAAAAATTGACATAGGTATCAGTTCATTTGAGAGACCATGTTAGGCCAGTCATCATAATCTTAGTAAAATAGAAATTCTGTTAAAAAAAAAGAGCAAGTAATATTATATAATCAAATATTACATAAATCTTTAGTTGAATAACATACTCCTCAGCATAAGAGTCAGTTTTTAAAGTTTCACTGCTCTCCTTTTTTCAAAACTTAAATTATTAGAACATTAACTAATGTAAAGTTTCTTTTGTTACTTTGTTAAATTTCCCTGAGATAATTAAAATCACTCATACCACTCAGTGGTAGTTAATTTTTTATGTTTACAGAATCAGGGACACTTTGTACAGACTTCAGAAGTTCGGAAGATTATTCCTATAATGAGAAAAATACACAAAATCTACTCCTGCCTTTAAAGTTATCAGAAATTCTTATAAGGGGTGCCTGGGTGGCTCATCCATTAAGCGTCTGCCTTCGGCTCAGGTCATGATCCGCGGGGAGCCTGCTTCTTTCTCTCCCACTCCCCTTGCTTGTGTTCCCTCTCTCACTCTCTGTCAAATAAATAAAATCTTAAAAAAAAAAAAGAAATTCTTACAAATGCATTAATTTAGAAAGTCTTTGTATTTGTTAACATGTGATAGGCTATAAAAATCTTAGTATTTGAAGTCAGGTCCCAATTTGTAATATGTGCAGTTTCCAATTTATGAGTGCATCCTTTTGAAGCTTTTTAGAGGGCAAAGCATGCATTTTCTCATATACTTTCTCATAGAAATAGAGTAATGTTTTTAATAATGAATTTAATGCAATAATTTTTAAATAGGGTTTAAGTTCCCAGGTTAGTATTTTTTTTTTTAAATCTAATCCCCCTGTAGAGCTTAATTACTGATAGTGAAAGTGTTTGGGACTATGAAAGATTTTATTTTGTAATTAAAGGTGAACAAGCATTTGAAAGAATGAAATGTGGTTAAAACATACATCATAATTATTTAGGACATAAATAGGAAGACATTCCATATATTTTATGTTAAAATATGTTGGGTTTTCTGCTAACATTTATTGCCAAGAATATCTTGGGCCCCCAAAATTTGAATATAAGCTTAGTTGTCAGCTGCAGATACCTACTATTTTCCTGTGAACTACGTGGAATTATCTCTCTTATCTGTTTTTGTGTTTTATCAGGTCGCTTTAATACTATGGAACTTACCTTTTTAAGATTCCTTAACTATTTAGCTGATAATTTGAGTATCTACCACAGTAATTTGCATATAGTAGATGTTTGATATGGACTTACGGACTTTAAAGTTAAAATTCAGTTCTGTGTAACTCATTCAATCTCATTTATTCAAAATATGTATCAGTTAAATTTTATGATAGTATAAGATGAGCATTGTAACACTTTTTGTATGTCTAGCAAAAGCATTTAAAGGGTGTGATACTACAGTTAAATTACTATTGTGTGTACAGTTAAATTACTATTGTGTGTGGAGATAAGAGCCTTGAATCAAATATCTGTAGTCTTTCCCAAATATACCTAAATGTTTCTACATAATCCTTATCTACTTTCTTTTTAAACTTTATTCAGAATTAAGATCCTTTAAGTTCTCCTTTAGAGTAAGATTTCTTAATTACTTTCCATGGTTACATGTTGTACTAAAATATTTAAAAGGTTACAAATTTATAAAAGAGAAGGGGATAGGTAGATATTATTAATGATTAGAGAGTCCATTAAAGCAGTAGGACCTTACTTATTTTACTGCTTGCCCTGCTACAGAATTTAAAGCCTCGGTTAGATGTTAGTTTAGAATGGAAAGTTTCAGCTTGTCACCATCTGATATTTGGGGGATCAAATACTTTTTTTTTTTTTTTAAGATTTTATTTATTTATTTGACAGAGATAGAGACAGCCAGCGAGAGAGGGAACACAAGCAGGGGGAGTGGGAGAGGAAGAAGCAGGCTCACAGCAGAGGAGCCTGATGTGGGGCTCGATCCCATAACGCCAGGATCACGCCCTGAGCCGAAGGCAGATGCTTAACGACTGAGCCACCCAGGCGCCCCTGGGGGATCAAATACTTAATTTTAGATATCTTTCTGTAATTACTTAAAAATGTAACATTTAAACCTAAATATAACAGTTTAAATTGGAGTTTTTATTCTCCTAATATGTATTCTAGTTAAAGTTTACTTCTATAACCTGAAATATTTTTCTCCTCACCATATAAACATAATTTCAAGAAGTCCTATCTGCTGCAAATAATCATTTTTCTTAAGCAGTTAATGAGTGGAATATCAGTTTATGCCAAGCACTGAACAAGTTAAGTATCCTCCTAATGCTGATTCTTAGAAGCCCTAATAATTTATCAAAAGAATTATTTGTATTTACCCAAATTCTATAACTAGAGATGATAGATGTAAATGAAAACTACTTCATTTTAGTATCGTTATCTTTTTTATTATAACAAACTAATATTCTAATATCAAGTTATATTATTATTGTAATAACTCAGGTTTTGGTCACTTGTTTTAATCGTTTAATTTTAATAATTTTTAATAAAATTTTAATATTTAATTTTCTTTTAAGTCAGATTTTTCTTACGTGTATCAAGGACATGGATGGTTAGAAATCATAAAAGTTAAACAGATGAATCATCTCTTAGGACACTGAGCCAGACCATTTCCTTTAGCAACTAAGCATAATATTTTCTTAACATGCCACATGTGTAAGAATTATGTTTAAGTCTGAAGTACACAAACGATTAAGAAATATAACAAGAATTTTTAGAACAACTCCAATTTTAAATTGGTGTTTAGTGATTCAAATTGGAATTGAGTGATTTAAAGATTTTATCATTAATAAATAACCCAGCACATAACTAATAACTAACTGTCACAGAAGTGTCCTAGCTGTTGCTTTGTCGAGGGAGAAAAGTATTAATAATGGGAAAGTTAAAGTATAGGTCTGTTCTTCACTATCATTTTTAGGTGATGAATGCAGAATCTATGAATATTGCTAGTAACTTGGATGACTTTAAATGATTAGATGGCTGATTAGACTTTTATTAGATGCCCGGGGAAGGAGTAGAATTGTTTCTAAGAAATTATTTTTTGCTCTTTAAAACTGATTATCAACCGTAGAGAATGATGGAAATGAGGGACTGTTTACTCACTGTATCTTTAAATGGTCCAAGTCCATCTTTAAAGACTGAGTATCCATTTCTCTGATAGTATATCATAGTTCTGTGGTTTGATGCCAGGAACAAAGTGAAATACTTACCAAACATTATTGTCAAGAGGGCAATCGGCATCACAAACAATCCAACCAGCAAATCAGCCACTGCCAAGGACATTAGAAAATAATTGGTAGCATACTGCAGCTTTTTCTCCCTTGAAACAGCCAGAATAACCAGGATGTTCCCACCGATTGTGGGTATTATCACCGTGAGTATCAGAAGAGCTGCCCAGCGCGGTTTATTTCCCTGTTGCTCACCAATCTGTTTCATTTCCTCTGGTATCGATTCTGTCTGTAATCCAGACCAGTTAGCAAAGATTAAGTGATGAAAGGAACTCTGCAAAATGTGCTCAGGAATTGTGCTCTGTTCTGATATTCTGTAGGAGAAGGCCATTTGCTGTTTTTGTGTGATGTGATCCAATTCTGGACAATGGTCAGCATGGTCGATAGCTAAGCTGGTCATCTGCTTTTTAAAGGCATTGTACCTAGGCCAAACACTCAAAGCCAAAGTTGACTCCTTCCTTTGAAAAAAAAATTTTCAGGTTCTCGAAAATGAGAGTGTACACGCTTCTGTCCATTTCTGTAGGTGAGGCCCAAGGGTTTAGTCTTCTGCAGAGGCTCAGATTTCGGAAGGCTTAGTGAAAGAAACTGATAGCTGTGAAAGAAAGACTGTTTATTAGTTTCTCTCTTCTCTCTCTCTCTCTCTGCTGTAGCAGTAGACTCGTGTTTGAATTTGAATGCCAATGAGTTCCAAGAGTTCCCCCTAGATATAAAATACGTAGATTGCATTATTCTGTTTTGTTATTTTAACAAAACAGAAAATACTCTTGAACTTAGTAGCCCTTTCCATCTCAATAGGTCTCTTGTGCGTTTGTGACAGTGCAGCCGATTTCCACAGTCAGGTTCCTGATATGCATTGGGTTACGAAACAGGAGATGCATTAATTTTTTCAGCGGTTACAAAAAAAGGCTAGATGTTTCCTGACCCTTGAATGTTTTTTTACCTTTACCATAGAATATGTACGGAAGAACAGAAACATCAAAGCACTAAAACAGTCCTGAATAGAACTTTTTGGTACACACTGGTTACCCACCTAGAAATTCTTCAAGCCCACCTAAGGCCCAAATAAATGATTTACCAGCTAGGAGTCCTTATTTGTAATTGGGTTTTATCTGATCAGGTTTATCTTAATACTGATATAATTGCCATTTTTATGCAAAATGTTAAAATTCCTTTAGTTTGAGAGAAGGAAAAAAAATAGGTATTAGTAGGATACAAATAATTGTTTTTAATAACTTCATCTTTCAAAGAAAGCCCATTCTTTACTGGCACAAATATTTTCCAAATTTATCACTTTATGCCAGATTTGAAACGGTGCTTTTTTTAAGTAGTCGTTGTTTCCCTTAACCTCCCCAGTTTCCTCAGGAAGGAGGCTAAGCTAAGAGAAAGGTTAAACCATTTATTCATAGAATCTGTAAATCCTGGAGCACCTGCGTGGCTCAGTCTGTTGAGCGTTTGCCTTCGGTTCAGGTCATGATCCCAGCGTCTTGGGATCGAGCCCCGCATCAGGGCCCCCTGCTTCTCCCTCTCCTCCCCACTTGTGCTCTCTATCTCTCTTCCTCTCAAATAAATAAATAAGATCTGTAAATCCTATATTAAATCTCTCTCCTGTAACATTGGTAAAATTTTCATTTTGGTTTTTAAGCCACTGAATAGAAGTGAAAGCTATAATAGCAGTTCTTTTGAAGAAAGAAATCTTTAGATTAATTCTATATTTATTTGTAAAATACTTACCTCTTCTTGTTAATCTCCCAAGCATGTCATCTGATCTGCTCACTAGACCTGCTTGCTGCTCTGACTGAAGTCCTCCCATTGACTTATTCAGAGCCTCCCGCACTGGCGCTTGAAAGCAATGAAACAAATGTGTTGTATAGCTGCAAGCATGCCAAGGAGGTTACTTCCTCTTTGAGATATTCATTTTTAGAAAGCAACATTCATTATAATTCATAAAACTACCAGTTAAGTATGTTGAACCAGTTCATGACCCTATTCATATTGTATTCTTAAGAGCTCTCTTTGATATTTGAGGGACTGAAATATGAAATAAACTCTGTCATTTTAGCTTAAGATAGTTTGTTTTGGATTAACACTAGCTGTTTTTCCCATTTCAAAAAAATAAGATATAGTCTAGAGATTTTAGAGCTTTCATTCTGTGAAGAGTATACCCTGTGAGCCTTACAGTGATTTCCAGAGTTCGAATTTCAGAACAAGATTCTTATTCAGCTTTTATGTGTTTGCTGTGGAACACAATTAATTCTCTCTGGTTGCAGCCTTATATAGAAAAGCACAGAAAGGTCTGAATTCTACATGTATGCATGGGTTTTAGCAGAAACTTTCATTGCTCATTTTTAAATAGATGGCCTCTGGATTGGAGGGGTTGGTTCATTGACAGTTTGTTTTTTTTTTCCCACAGATATATTGGGGAGAGTATACAGTATGTAATGAAAATAATTTTCTGCCTTATTTCAGAAAATTGGTTTAAAAATTTTAATAGCTATGCTGTTTTTTCTAGACTGTAAGACTAGCTTAGCATTAGAACTTGAGCATTCTCAAAGTTTCCTTTTTAAAAGATATAGATCACTCATTTTTAAAGTATTTAATTCTAGGTCAGCCATAACATTTGTGCCCTTTTTCTGTTTCAAATTTATATTCCTTAGCTTGTGTGAAAGTATTGGAAAATATTTGGTTCATTTCAGTTCTGTCGAGCGCTTCAGATTTTATTCAGTATTTGCTGCCTTTTTTTTTTTTTTTTTTTTTTTTTTTTTTTTTGACAGAGAGAGAGAGAGACAGCAAGAAAGGGAACACAAGCAGGGGGAGTGGTAGAGGGAGAAGCAGGCTTCCTGCTGAGCAGGGAACCCGATGCGGGGCTCAGACCTGAGCCAAAGGCAGACACTTAACGACTGAGCCACCCAGGCGCCCCAGTATTTGCTGCTTTTTTTTTAACTCAAAATTCAGTATTTTTGAAAAATTATTTGCTGTAGATTTTGGATGAAAACATATAATACTCAAGAGCAATCAAATGGGTTTTAATGTGCCAGGATTCTCTTTAGGAATATAGAAATGTTCTGAAATACTGCTTTGTTGTAAATCACAATTTGGCACCTGTACTTATACAAGCAGATAGGAGTCTGCAAAACAAATAATGTCAGATTGAAAGTAGCACCATTATATTCAATGAAAAGATTGGTAGGAAACAAACCTTCATAGATTTGTGGTTATAGGTTAAAAAAATTTTTTAAATATTCACGGATTATAAAAATGCCGACCATTATTACTATTATACTTTGCCAATGCTAACTAACCCTCTCGCCCACATTCACTTTTTCTTTTTTTTTTTTTAAAGATTTTATTTATTTGAGAGAGCGAGCGAGCACAAGAAGGGAGAGAGGGAGAGGGAGAAGCAGGCTTCTGCTGAACAAGCAGCCTGATGTGGGGCTCAATCCCAAGACCCCAAGATCATGACCCAAGCTGAAGGCAGATGCTTAACCAACTGAGCCACCCAGGCACCCCTCACTTACTTTTTTAAAAATCTTAATTATAAGTAGTTAAAATTGGTGGTTTTATTATAAGCGGTTAAAATTATTTTTGTTTTTCTATTTTTGCATTAGTTTAATAGCTAAGGAACACAGCTAGTTAAAACTGCTTATTTGGCAACTTTGTGCTATGGCTGCTTGATGGACTTTGGGGAGGGTATGTGTTGCAGTGAGCGCTGTGTATTGTGTAAGACTAATGAATCACAGACCTGTACCCCTGAAACAATATACAGTATGTAATGCAAATAATTTATGTTAATAATAGAATAATAAAAATAATTTTAAAAAGCATAGCTGAGAATCAAAGAAAGCAAAATAATAAAGAAATAGATGAAAGAGTAGATAAGTCTTTCAGTTGGCAAATAACTAAACTGTGCTCTAAAACCTCATGCACGTTAGATGGAAGGCAGCTTCTAAGTCCCCACTCCAGATCTGTACACTCACTCACAGAAACATGTCTCTCTCCTCTCTTTAATAAAAATACCATTTGTACATGGTGGTAAATCTAAATAATACAAAAGAATGTTTAGTGATAAATTCACTTTTGAGACAGTTTTAACAAACACATTTCCCTGCCTACTCCAGAGTAGACTAACAAATTAACAGGTGGACAAGCACTTTGATAATATCAAACTGGGTCCACAGAAGAAACAGGAAGTAAAAAAAGTATAGTCATGTAGGTCTACTCAGAATAGAGCCTTGTAGTTCTCCTATAACCCAGGCCTTCACAATTTTATGTGGTATAATGATACCAGGGTGATGACTTCCACATATTTAAGAAAAGATTAAATCTTTATTCGGCTCTGTTTTGGATGGCAGGAATACATGAAATGCATTTTTTAAAAGATCGCCATCCAAAATGATAAATATATAAAAGTATGATTCTTTTTTTTTAATAATAATTTTTTATTATGTTATGTTAGTCACCATATAGTACATCCTTAGTTTTTGATGTAAAGGTCCATGATTCGTTGTTTGCGTATAACACCCAGTGCTCCATGCAATACGTGCCCTCCTTAATACCCATCACCGGCCTATCCCAGTCCCCAACCCTCCTCCCCTCTGAAGCCCTCAGTTTGTTTCCCAGAGTCCACAGTCTCTCATGGTTCATTCCCCCTTCTGTTTACCCCCCTTCATTCTTCCCTTTCTTCTCCTACCGATCTTCCCATTTCTTATGTTCCATAAATGAGTGAAACTATATGATAATTGTCTTTCTCTGCTTGACTTATTTCACTTAGCATAATCTCCTCCAGTCCCGTCCATGTTGCTGCAAATGTTGTGTAATCGTTCTTTCTGATGGCTAATATTCCATTGTATATATGGACCACATCCTTCTTAATCCAGTCATCTGTTGAAGGGCATCTCGGCTCCTTCCACAGTTTGGCTATTGTGGACAATGCTGCTATGAACATTGGTGTTTTTTGTTTTTTTTTTAAAAGATTTTATTTATTTATTCGACAGAGATAGAGACAGCCAGCGAGAGAGGGAACACAAGCAGGGGGAGTGGGAGAGGAAGAAGCAGGCTCATAGCGGAAGAGCCTGATGTGGGGCTCGATCCCATAACGCCGGGATCACGCCCTGAGCTGAAGGCAGACGCTCAACCGCTGTGCCACCCAGGCGCCCCTGAACATTGGGGTCTTAACAGTAGAATTAAATTTCAAATATGTGGAAACTTCATTTGTGTAAAATATCTCATTTACCAAGAACTCCAGATAAATTCTTACTAAAGTAGCTTAAAGTTCAGACTCAGCCTCTAATTTGACCATAACCAAAAAAACTTAATTTGTGCATTTTTTCCAAACTAATGAATTTTGTGCCTGATGCCTTTTTAATTTATTGAACAGATTCTATTTTTTACTTAAAAGGGCAGTCTAAATAAGGGTCTAAGAAAACAAATATCAGGAGCGCCTGGGTGGCACAGCGGTTGGGCGTCTGCCTTTGGCTCAGGGCATGATCCCGGCGTTGTGGGGTCGGGCCCCACATTGGGCTCCTCCGCTATGAGCCTGCTTCTTCCTCTCCCACTCCCCCTGCTTGTGTTCCCTCTCTCGCTGGCTGTCTCTATCTCTGTCAAATAAATAAATAAAATCTTTAAAAAAAAAAAAAAAAAGAAAACAAATATCAGCCAAGAACATTTTTTACCTCTCAGTCATAATTATCTGTCAAACACTAGCCATTAAAGAATTTTGGGCAATAAAGGGATTGTGTCCAGTACATATTCATTTATTTGTGAAGTATTCATTGAGTTCGTTTGCTCGTGGCAATATAGAGATGAACAAGATGAACATTTTCTGCCCTTGTGTAATATGTCATGGGTGGATACAAGCAAGTATATTGATAATTATAATACAGACATGGTAGCTAAAACTAGCTCACTCTTAACAGGTTCCACAGCGCAGCTCAAATATATTCAGGCTTTTTTTTTTTTTCATTCCTTTACTCGTTCTCATTGACAGTATCAATGAAAGAGCTAAAATTCTAAAAGTAGCTCTTCCAAATTTAATCTGTTCTTCTTAGACTCTACTCACTCTCCCCTGATGACTGATTTTACCTCCATTTTAATGAAAGATTTAGACCAATCTGAAAGTGCTATCACCTTTTATCTTCTCAAAATGTCTGCCTTCTCATCCCTCCTATCCTTTGGGATCACATTGACATTACTCTTTTTTTTTTTTTTTTAAGACTTTACTTATTTATTTGACAGAGAGACAGCCAGCGAGAGGGGGAACACAAATAGGGGGAGGGGGAGTGGAAGAGGAAGAAGCAGGCTCCCAGCAAAGCAGGGACCCTGGGATCACGCCCTGAGCCAAAGGCTGACGCTCAACGACTGAGCCACCCAGCCGCCCCAGCATTGACATTACTCTTTTCCACAACTTCCACTTAAGTTCTTCATCCCAACTCTTAATTCTTTGCAATTTTGCTGAATAAGGTATCTTTTTCACACATAGAATCCATGCCTTGAATATTCAGTTCCTCAGTTCTAACTTCTTTCTTGCAGACATGCTCAGGTTTCTGGTTAATGAAAACTAAACATTTCATTATCCCTTGAATCTCTTTCCTTCATCATCAAACTTCTTTAATTCTTTAATTGCCTGTTTTTCTTCTCATCACTCACCTAGTCTATAATCCTTATAATCAGATTTTTATCTCCAACATTCTTCTAAAACAACTCTTAGAAAGTCTGTTATTAACACCAGTTATAGATTGTGTGCACTATTCAGCACTGTGGGCTAAGCATTTCTTCTTAAAGCTTGTATCTTTTTCCTGCCTTCGAAGACCTCCCATCCTGGTTGTATTTCTTAAAGAATCTTTTTTTTTTTTTTTTTTAAGATTCTATTTATTTATTTGACAGAGATAGAGACAGCCAGCGAGAGAGGGAACACAAGCAGGGGGAGTGGGAGAGGAAGAAGCAGGCTCATAGTGGAAGAGCCTGATGTGGGGCTCGATCCCATAACGCCGGGATCACGCCCTGAGCCGAAGGCAGACGCTCAACCGCCGTGCCACCCAGGCGCCCCTGGATTTCACTGGCCTTCTAACTTGTCCTCAAAAACACCAGAAATAGCCCTGCCTCAGTGAGGTTCTCTTGAATTTTAGTTTTTATTTATTTATTTAAAGATTTTATTTATTTGACAGAGACAGCCAGTGAGAGAGGGAACACAAGCAGGGGGAGTGGGAGAGGAAGAAGCAGGCTCCTAGTGGAGGAGCCTGAGGTGGGGCTCGATCCCAGAATGCCGGGATCACACCCTGAGCCGAAGGCAGACGCTTAACCACTGTGCCACCCAGGCGCCCCTAAAGAATCTTTTCTAACTCTTATTCTACCCTCCCAGGTTCCTGTCCTCTGTTGACCTCATCTCCCTCTTCATTGTCTTCCTCCATTCACCCATGGTTTCCATTAACTTATTAAAGAAAGCCCCTAAAACTGAAACTCTATTTCCAGCCTAATGGCTATGATTTGTGGTCATGAAAGTAGACAGGCAGAATTCCTAAGGGTTAGGAGACCTTTCTCTGAGCTTTGATTGTCTGCATTTATAAAAAGGTGATGTAACCTGCTCTGCCTATTCACAGCAACAATTGACCCAGTTGATCATTCCCCTTCTGTAAAATAGCTTCTTCACTTGGCTTCTGCTAGATCACACTCTAATGGATGTTCTCCTGCCTCACTGGCTATTCCTTTTTAGTTTCCTTGTTCTGTTTCATCTCCTCAACCTCTCAATCTTCAGCCTTCTTGGGGGTTCATTTCTGGATCTCTTCTCTCCTCTGTACTTGGTGTCTTATATACATTTATGGCTTTAAATACCATCTATATACTGAAACTCCCAAACTTATATCTCTAGCCTAGACTTTTCCTTCAGACTCCAGACTCATGTTCGATCACCTACTCAATATTTCCCTTAGATATCTAAAAAACTTCTCAAACTCAGATCGTCTAAAACTGAACTCATACTCTTTCCCTCCAGATCTGCTCTATGTATTAGTTTCTTTATCTCAGGTAAAGGCAGTTGTATCTTTCCAGACTCTTTATCTCACATTCTCCATTTTATCAGGAAATCTTGTTGGTTCTACCTTCAATATATATACCAAATCCATATATTCCAAATCCCCCCCCCCCCCCCCCACACACACACAAATCTACTGCTACCATCTTACCTAAGTCACCATCATATCTTGACTGGATTTCTAGGTAGCCTCTTAACCAGTCTTCTTTCTTCTACCTTTGCACTCTGTTGTCAATAAAGCAGCCAAAATGACTCTTTTTAAACAAGGCAGATCATATCATTCCTTTGCTCAGAATCTTCCAGTGGCCCTTTATTTGACTCATAGTAAAAGCCAAAGTTCCACTAATCCCCTGGCCTATAAATTTTCTATAAAGCTTATATGATTTGGCCATAGTTTCAGCTATTCTTCCCCTTCTTCACTACACTCAAACCATTGGCCTCTGCTGCTCCTCAAACATGCCTGGCATTGTTTTATCATAGGGTTTGCATGCACTGTTTCCTCTGCCTAATACGTAATACACTCTTCCCCTACATAGCCACTTGACTTGCTTCCTTACTGCCTTTTTCCTGTCTTTGCTTAAATATCACGTTATCATTGAAGCCTACCCTGACTACCCTAACTAATACTGTGAAACCTTCTTCTGTCTCTTCCAGTACCCCTTACCTTGATTTACCTTTCTTAGTTCTCCTTAGTACTTCACCTTTTTACTTAGTTTTTTATTTTTGATTGTAAGTCTCCCACTAAGATGTAGTCTTTGTCTTCTTTGTTCATCAGTCTCTGAGTTTATCCTGCTTAGAGTTTGTTGAGTTTCTAGTCTTTTATCAAAATTTGGGAAGTTTGGGCCATTATTTCTTCAAATGTTCTTTCTACCCCTCTCTCCCTCTCATCTCCCTCTAGGATTCCCATTATGCCTATGTTCGTATTTATGCCTATGTCGGTATGCTTAATGGTGTCCCACCGGTTTTTAAGTGTTCATTTTTTAAAATTCTTTTTCTCCTCAGATTAGATAATCTCAATCCACCTAACATAATTCTCTATTAATCTATCTAATATAGTCAATTTACCTAACTTGATTCTTCTCCCTGCCCAGTTCTGCTACTGAACCCTCTCTAGTGAATTTTTCATTTCACTTATACTTTTCAGTTCCAGAATTTGTTTGGTTTTGTGTGTGTGTGTGTATATATATATAATTTCTATTTATTGATTTTTCTTGAGTTGATGAGGCATTGTTCTGTTTTCCTTAATTATTTGCCTTTCTTTTTTTTTCTCTTTGAATATATTTAAGATCATTTAAGCCCAATACCTGGGCTTACTTAGGGACTGATTCTGTTAATTCCTTTTTTTTCCTGTGAATGGGCTGTATGTACTTCCTTATTTCTTTGCATGACTCTTAATTTTTTGTTGAAAACTGGATGTTTTGGGACGCCTGGGTGGCTCAGTCAGTTAAGCATCTGCCTTCGGTTCAGGTCATGGGATCGAGTCCTGCATCGGGGTCCTTACTCAGCAGGGAGCCTACTTTTACTCTCTCTCTGAAAAATAAATAAATAAAATCTTAAAAAAAAAAAAGAAAGAAAGAAAGAAGAAAACTGGATGTTTTTAATATTATAGTGTGGCAACAAAGGAAATCAGATTCTCCCCCCCCCAGGGGTTTGTTATTGCTGTTTATTGTGGATTGTTTGGTGACTTTTTTAAAAGTTAGTTTCTTAAAGTCTTTCTCATGAATGGCCACTGAAGTCTGTGTTACATTAGCCTAGTGGTCAGCTAGTGTTTTTTGACAGAGTTCCTTAAATGCCTGGAGCCGAGAGAAGGAAAAAAAGGGAAAAGGAAAAAGACTCCCAGTCTTTGCAAATTGGCTCTGTGTTGGGACACTCTAGCTCTTATTTATTTAGCCCAGTTACTCTGCCTTAGCTTTTGCTTCCTGCTTGTGCAGAGCCTAAAGTGAAAGTTTAGAGTCTTCTTAGGCCTTTCCCAAGCGTGTGTCTAACCCTGAGTGTACACATGGTATTCTCAATTCCCCCGGTATATGCGGCAACTTTTAAAGCCTTTATTAACCCCACATATCTCTTTTCCCAGCCTCTTTCTTTCCAAGCTTCTCCATCTGTTTATTGCCTAGCTTGTCTATTAACCCTTGCCCTTGGCTCCCATGGCCGGTACTTTTGCCTTTACGTGTTTTCAACAAATGTGACCTTGCAAGTTGCTCCAGGCCCAGGAGTACTCTGAGTTTGGTGAAACAGAGGCAGGCTGTTGCACTGGTGCTTCAAGGAGCCACCAGACAGGTTGAAACAATTTATTCTCAATTCCGTGAGAATAAAGTCTGTCTTGCTCCGTCTCATTAACACCTGTACTTTGACACAGGCTGCCCGCTCCACTGACACCACCAGTCCCGGGAGTACAGGTGGTAGATGGGCAGTTTACAATATCACAGCACTCTCTTACAACAGTGCTTCATTAAGCTGACCCCTGGTTGTTGTAAGTTTTTGACTAGATTGCAGAGTTCTATAAAAGTTCATTCTGATGGTTTTTGCCAGGTTGTTACTGCCAGAGAGAGCTGCTTATGACCGTATCCACTTTTGTCAAGAACAAAAGAATAAGATATTTTTTTAAATATCAGTGAAACTCTATAGAACAACTTGATGTCATGAAAATGACAGTGTCCTTTAATCAGAAGAATTCTTATATCTAGAATTATAGTTGATGATCATAAAAAACCCAAATATTTGATGTAGATTTGCTCAGCTCTACAAGTCTTCAGTAATCACTGTAATCACTATTAGAAGTAGACTTTTATCATCAGGACACTTATTTAAATACCAGAAATGAATTAAACTTTCTGAGAATTGAAGTATATTTATGTTCATTTTTATAAAATCATATTTATAAAATAATAGTTTATTAATCTACAAGTATATAGCATCTCACTCATACTGTAAGACTTTCCTTGGTTTGCTTATTTTAAGGGATGGTGGGAATGTGCTAATAAGACTATAACTTTTTGAATATTATGCTTGAATATTACAGATTTCTCTAGGTCCAGGAATGCAATTTGATATTTTTAAGAGCCATTTTCTTACTGTGGTGAAGTAGAATTCTTTGTATAAATCTTACCAATCTACTTTCTTCTCATCTTTTGAGATATTTTTGCCCTATTTTGGTAGCACCTGAAAGAAACAATCTGGAAATAAAGCAAAAGCTTATCTAAAACTATAGCTATTTTTAATTATCTGAAATCTACTAAAATGATTTAAACGTATATATATATTAAAGATAAGACTAAATTTGTACGATTTAGGGCAGGATCTGTGTAATTTTATTTTTTATGATACTTCACACGTTGTAGATATATCTTAACTGATAAAGTGAAAATCCACAAATAGCAGCAGCTTGGAATACAGAGATTATGGGATAAAAGTATGCTGGGGAAACAAAACTGCTTTCTTCTTTCTCAGTTATTTTCCTGATAATGAATATTTGATGCATTTCTTTTATATTGTAATGAAAATAAAATTCAAAAAATACATCTCTGCCTGCTTTTTTTTTTTTTTAAGATTTTATTTATCCATTTGATAGAGCACGCATAAGCAGGAGGGAGCTGCAGAGGGAGAGGGAGAAGCAAGCTCCCTGCTGAGCAGGGAGCCCAAAGGGGCCGGGTGGGGGTGGGGCTGTATCCCAGGACCCTGGGAACATGACCTGAGCCGAAGGCAGATGCTTAACCAACTGAGCCACCCAGGCACCCCCTCCCCATTTTTTAACCTAATGATATTCTCTTTTTTATTTTTATAAACTAGCCAAAAAATAAAGAAGGAGAACAAGAAAAGTTGCTACAGTTCCCACCACATGTAGCTCCATAGTTATAAACAAATGCAGCTAGCACATTTATAACTGTCCGAGTAAATATACTTTTAAATTTAACATAACAAAATATAAATGAAAAAGCTGTCATACATAACACATTTTATGCTAATACAGTGGTTTCCAAACTATTGAATTCCTTGCTCTCTACTTCCCCCACTCAATAAAACAAAATCCACTATTTTCCTGTGACTTGATAATTTCTAGACATTTGTTTTTCTAAATATGTTCATGGAGGGGCGCCTGGGTGGCTCAGTAGGTTGAGTGTCCAACTCTTGGCTTTGGCTCCACTCATGGTCTGGGGTCATGGGGGGTTGAGCCCCACACCCGGCTCGCGCACAGCGGGGAGTCTACGTGTCCCTCTCCTGCCTCTCCCCTTGTTCACACATGCCCCCCCATCAATCAATCAAATCTATTTAAAAAATAAATAAATATGTTTATGAAGACACAGATGAGTTTTTATTGCTAATCGGGGATTAGTCATTTAAATACTTTGTTATAAATGCTGATCTAAGGGGATTATGTCAAACAACAGGAATTATTTTGTGATGTTATCTAAGCGATAAACGTTTGTAGAAAAGCTAAGATTCAAGTAGTGTTAGAATTATCTAAAATAAGTGAAAGAAAGCCTGTGGACTATTATTAAAGATTTTGTGTATTTTCTTTTAATCTCTCACCATCTGTTGCCTTTCCTCCCCTCTCTCTTTTTGTTTCCACCTTGCAGTTTATTTGTTGAAGAAACCAGGTTATTATAACTGTCAAGGTTGCACAATATGGATTTTGCTAATTGCATCCTGCATCCTATGTGTAATAAAAAAAATTTTTTTGGTCTTATGTATTTCCTGTAAATTGACAGTTGGATCTTGAGGCTTGGTCGCATTGAGGTTCAATTTCTCTCTCTCTTTCTCCGTCTCTTTTTTGGAGGGGCAGGGCTGGCAATGTACATTAGGTTGATTTGTTTCTATTTTTATGATGTTAGCGGTCATTGATTAAATTATGCTGAGGTCCATTAATTCATTCCAAGCCTCAAAGTGATGGTGATATTTGTTTTACCATTTATTTATTAACTGTGACTTTAAAGTTTTTATATTTATACATACATTTTATGTGTGTTATATGCTCAGACAAAGATTAATGTGCCGAAGTTTTGCTTTCAGCAAGTATTTACATTCCAGTCATTGCTTAGAAGGATTCTTTTGTCCTTTTAGAGCTACTTGCTAAAAATTAAAATAAACATGGAATATTCTGGTTTTATTTTACTCTTGAAGGGACTGAATGTCTAAGCTAATTTAATAAAGAATGTATCATTTCTTGTCCTAACACTTTACTGAAGAATGTATCCGCGTTGGAACTGTTACAGACTGAGAAACTTAACAAGAATTTTTTTTATGTTCTTTGAGTTTATAGCCCTCAACCTATTTTAGTCTTTATGGTAATCAACTAGGTAAAGCTCTACATTAAGCTCCCAGTATTTATATTCACTGGCAAAATTTTCTCTGAACCTCATGAAACTGTTAATATCCTATTCTAAGTATAATACTTTTTTAGCAAGTGAGCGTCATAAAATAAATGAAGTTTTAAGATACATTTAGAATAAGCTCTTTGGTGTCAGTTTTCCCTGGAATGTCCTGCCCTTGCTGCAGCTGAGGGACAAGTGGGTAAATGTTCTGTGTGCCCTTAGCTGCTTAAAAAGCTGGTGAGGAGATCTGGAAGTCAGGACTCTGAATACAACCAGCTTTCTAGGTTCAGTATCCAATTCACTTTATATTATTTTGAATGAATGTTTGGACATGAGTTACCTCCCCTTTTTGTACAAATAAGAACCCAAACTACAGCTAGGGTGGCCAGATTCCTGGTTTTGATCCAAAGGCAATTTCTGGTAATGCATTTAGATTTCAGTGATTGTAGTATAGTATTCTACTCTACCATACTACCAACTTTCTCCAGCATGAATAAGGTGGAACAGATACCATTTTATGGATAATGCAGTTAAGTCTCAGAGAGATTTAGTGATTGCCACTCTGTTATTAAATGACTGCACTGGAATTGGAATTCAAGTCTTTCTGATTCCAAGCCACAGCAAAATGAAGGCAAGAGGAGAAGAAGGCAGAGCAATTAATTAAGGAGTCACTATTATTTCCAGTGACAGTTGATTGGGGCCTAAAACAGGCAATGGGAATAAATAAAATTTAAGGGTTTCACTTGATTTGGTGGCAGATAAGATGTGGGGGATGAGGGAAAAGAATGATTAAAAAAGATGTGAATTTCCTGGGTATGTAAATGAACTGTCATGGTGGGAGAAGTAGTGTAGGGGAGGGGTGCCCCTTATTCCTCTTTCTGTGTGGACTGCTGTATGTTGATTGAGGTGTTTGTGGTTATATTTGAAGACATTCAGTAGGTACTTGGAAATTCAGGATACTACTCTGATTTAGTCTTTTGATAGGGAATGCAAGGAAGCTCAGCAGAGGGTGTATTCTTAATTCCTTTATCATGTGTTAATCCTATGGCATTTACCTAGTGAGAATCATAAATTCACAGTTCTACCAAGGGGACTACCCTGTGGTTTATGGCCTCACCAAATTCCCTCTGTGATGGACCCCATGTGCCTAGGTCAGTGTTTCTGCCTATATACATATATTGCTGTATTTTTCCTTTTCTAGTGAAGATAGATTAGAAAAAAGACATCAGATGAAAGCATCTGATTTATAACAGGATTTAATGTTGAGGTTATACAGAATATTTAGTAAAGAAACAGTAGTTAATAGCCAGTGTGTTGAAAGAAAGGAGTTCATATTTGCAGTTTACGGTCAGATGATATGGCACTGATTTGTGCATATACCCTTGCACAGTTCCTGCTCTGTGGAAGGTTTGTACAGATAGAAAAGTTGGCAAGTTGACTGTTAGCTACAAGCCAAGAAATTTTATTGAAACAACAAATTAGAATTAAGTACCTATTTTGGAGGTGTTTCAGTCCTTACCTATGTGATCTCCCTACTGAGAACTTCAAAGCACATAAAATTAAAAGACACTCAGTTAGCCCTTATGAAGCAACACAGGTACTTGTTAACTCCCCCCCCCTTTTTTTTATTATGTAAGCTAAATTGTAAACTTAAGGGGGCAGGGGAACAGGGAAGGGCTTGATTCCCCCCCACCCAGAGGTTTACCTTTAGACCCTGAACCTAGTAGAAAATACTTATTGGTTAAGTCTCTAAATGTAAATTTAGTTTGGCTCCCTTTGTCATTTACTGAATAATAAAAGTTATTTTATCTTTAGTATCTAGCACCGTGCTGCTAATAATTTATGGAAAATAAAAAATATAGAAAACACAGCCTTGGCCCTTGGGATATGTGTGCACTCTTGAGTTGGTGTTATTTGTAATTAACTTGGTGACAAAATGCTTGAGTTTGTCAGAGGATTTGAGTATCAAGTGTTATGGACAGAGCTTTAAGTTCTTTGCCTAACAGGAGCACAAAATAAAAGTTAAATGATGGTACTGTCAACTACAAGTTGCAGAATGATTCTTCAGCAGCCTCTTTGATGTAATATCACTTTAAATTCCATAGGAATATTTCTCATCAAAGAAATGTCCTGTAACAATGAACATTGATTTAAAACCTTTGATGGTTAGTTCTTTTTTTTTTTTTTTTTTTTTAAGATTTTATTTACTTACTTGAGAGTGTTCATGAGCAGGGGAATCAGGAGAGGGAGAGGAAGACAATCTCAAGCAGACCTCTTGCTGAGCATAGAGCCTGATACATGGTTTGATCTCACAACCCTGAGATCATCACCTGAGCCAAAATCAACAGTGGGATGCCTAACTGACTGAGCCACCCAGGCGCCCTGGTTGGTTCATTTTTAAAAGTCATAGAACTGGGGACATCTGGGTGGCTCAGTTAAACGTCTGCCTTCAGCTCAGGTCATGATCCCAGCAGTGGGTTTCTTGCTCAGTGGGGAGCCTGCTTCTCCCTCTACCTGCCATTCCCCCTGCTTGTGCTCTCTGCCTCTCTCTCTGACAAATAAATAAATAAAATCTTTTAAAAAAGAAAAAGCCATAGAATTATAAAGTAGGAAAGACATTATGGAACTTCTAGTCCCATTCCTTCATTTTTTGTACATAGAAAGGGATCCCAGAGGGTTTGGTTCATTGACCTTTGTCTAAATTATCCCAGCTATTTAGAGGCAAGACAGGAACTGGAACGTGCGTTTTTGACTTCATGGCTTCCTCTTATATAATGTATTGTTTATGTCAGTATGCATTAACTGAAGGTATATATATATTATTACTGTATCTTCAGTTATTTACTCATTTTGGGGTTTTTTTGGTTTTTTTTTTTTTAAGATTTTATTTATTTATTTGACAGAGATAGAGACAGCCAGCAAAAGAGGGAACACAAGCAGGGGGAGTGGGAGAGGAAGAAGCAGGCTCATAGCGGAGGAGCCCGATGTGGGGCTCGATCCCATAACGCCGGGATCACGCCCGGAGCTGAAGGCAGACGCCTAACCGCTATGCCACCCAGGCGCCCCTCATTTTGTTTTTTATATTATTCCAGCAAAAGAAAAGCCATCTCTAATTACAAAAATAAAAGAAAGTCACTTGCCTTAATGTCACATGCCAAGAAATTAGCAAAACTAGAACTAGAACCCAGATCCTCTGTTTCCTAGTACATCGCGTCTTTCACAATACCAAGCTTTTTCTCCATATTGTTGCCGTTAGTATTATTTACAGATTATTCCTACTAGGAAGCTTAGTCAAACTGGGAACATTTTCAAGAAAGAGTGATAGACTTTGTTTCTCTTGTAGCAAAATTTCACTTTTCTGGATAGTTTTCACAAATTTGGCTCTACTCCATTTGAAATCTGAATTTACCACTTACTCGAATTTGAGACTGGAGGACAATTCCAACAGAGAGTTATGGATTTGAATTGGTCTGTAGGTAGTAACTGCTTTTATTCACAACAAAGTAATGTTTAAATTTTTTTTTTAAAAAAAACCTTTATTGAATGTAGTTATATGGATAGCCTTTTTAAGTTTTTATTGCAGTGTAATATACATCCAAAAACATGCACATAATTAGCCTACAGCTTGATGAATTTTTACAACTGAACACACACTGTAACCAGCACCCAGTTTGAGATCATTATCAGCTGCCCAGATACTCCCCTACATTCTCTTCTAGTTACTACCCCCATCCTGCTGCCCCTAAAGACTAACCACTATAAAGATGAGGTCAGGTATTTCATTACTCAGGGCCGTCCTGTTTTTTTTTCCTTGCTGAAATATGAAGAGGTTGAGAAAAGAACGATTTCTAGGGCACCTGGGTGGCTCAGTCGGTTGAGCATCCAACTCTTGATTTTGGTCCAGGTCATGGGATCAAGCTCCATGTCGGACTCTGCTCAGCTCTGCTCCTCCCCACACTCTGTTCCTCCTCACACTTGCTCTCCCTTTCTTTGTCTCAAATAAATAAATAAAATCTTTTTTTTTTTAAAGAACAGTTTTCTGTCCTTTCAACACAACAATAATTGCTAAAGGAAAAAAAAAACCAGAATTTTTTCATTATCAAGGCATATTTACCAATTTGATATTCAATCAGAGTTATACTGGGCGATTCAGATCTTCTGTGCAGCTTTGGAAACATCCCAGAGTCTCTTTAACAGCTTTAGTCTTCTGATACAAAACACGAAATAAGCAAGAAAGATAAGAATTGATGTAGAGCATTGTGTGCCCCCCGCACCCTCATGGTTATTACCCACTATGGAGGAGACACAAAGGAATGACTGTAAGGCTCTAATACAGAGTTATGGTTGAGGAATCACTGATAAGTTCTGCTTTCTTTGTGTATATTCTCTGAATACTGAAGATAGATTTTTAATATCAATAATTAGAATTCCGTGGGCAATTTTTTTTTTATGTATTTATTTGACAGAGACAGCCAGCGAGAGAGGGAACACAAGCAGGGGGAGTGGGAGAGGAAGAAGCAGGCTCCCAGAGGAGAAGCCTGATGTGGGGCTTAATCCCAGAACGCCAGGATCATGCCCTGAGCCAAAGGCAGACGCTCAACGACTGAGCCACCCAGGCGCCCCCGTGGGCAATTTTTAATTCTCCAACTTCCGTGCGAAATATAACTGTTGTTTCCCATAAGTTTTAAAAAAAATGATTAAAATTCTTCCATCTTGCTTTAAAATATTTCACCTATAGCACTGTCTTCACTTCCTCTGTTTCTTATCAGGACCCCCGAACAGTGCCCCAGCGTTGTTTCATTGTTGTCGGAGAGTTACAATCCTCACGTGCGTTATGGAGCTGCTATGGCCCTGGGCATCTGCTGTGCTGGTACAGGAAACAAGGTAAAGCCCAAAGCTGGTGGGGTCAGTTCTTTCCTGGCACCGGGCTGTTTTCCCTCACAGAAACGTCTGTACAACCACCGTAAAAAGGCAAGTGTGGTGTGATCTATAAGAGTTAACTTGTCTCACAGAGCTTCCCAGAACTTCCTTCCTCTCTTTACCATGCTGGGTTGCTCAAAGCCAGTTAAGAACAAACCACCACACTGCGTGGGTGACCAAACAATGCTGTTGAATTTCTTTTTGAAAACATTGATTTCTTAAAAAAAAAAAAAAGAAAAGAAAAAGATAAAATATTCTTTTTCTTAAAAGAATTACTCTGGTCACTTTACATGGTAATTCATATGTTTAATTAGCATGATTAGTATTGTGGAAATCAAGGTTCTTGTATGAGACCACCAAAAGAAGCTAACTTTGATTCTTTTTTTTTGTTTTTGTTTTAAGCAAATCACTTAACTGCTATTTTCCTGATTCTCCTCACAAATGTAATAGGTAACGTGATATTTGTTAAATCCTCAAAAGTGACAATATAAAGAGTTGAGTTAGGCAAGCAGATGACTGTAAAATATAGTTCATCATGAGATTCATAAAGAAATGCCCTGTTGCTTAAACAAGTGTTCTTTATTCACAGCAATGACACAATCATCACATTTTTGCCTTTCGAAGCACAAACACACACACCTTAACCACCCCCAAAACATGAACTTTTCTTTTAATGGAGTCCGTGCATGCATAAGGGGGTGTGTGTGTGTGAGAGAGAGAGAACACAAACATGATGAGAATGAAAACATAAAGAACAAGAATATAGCTAGATTATGCTCCCAATGTCTTTACATTAGAGGAGGAGTCATTTTTTTTAATCCTCTTTTGTCCACAATAAAATAAAACAGTTGATTGAGTCCAGATTGATTGAATCCAGGAATTAAATTTTAATTTGCTCCACTTTTTCTCTAATAAAGAGTATTAGTATTGGATACAAATAACTTTTTCTAGTTACATAAAACATTACTGAAGCTAGGAATTAAAATGGGCATTTTCAATATGTGATAAAAATTGCATAAAAATTTTTATAGAGAGACGTCCCCTTCCAGTATTCTCATTCATCTCCTTACCCTGCTTTATTTTTTCTTCATAGGACTTATCACCACCTGACATATTTTTACACCTATTTATTTATTATCTGTCTCCTCTGCCCTGAAATGTAAGGTCCCTAAGAACAAAATGTTCACTGCTAGAACCTAAAGTCAGACCTGGCACATAGTAGGCATTCAGTAAATATTTGTCAAATCAGTGACAGAGGGGAAGATCCTTTAAGGATATGATGGTGAACAAGTTGAGCATAGTCTCTGTCCTCACAGAGATTTGTCTTTAAAGTGTTTTCTTTTGGGGGAGAATTTCTTACATGAGAATGTATCTCCAGTTTTATTATAGAAATATCATTGGGTTTATAAAATACAGTTTATAGAAATTGGCCTTCATTTTTTTTCTGGAACACATCTGTTCCATAAACAAAGGAAAATTATAGTTGGATGTTTTATGAAGTATTTTCCCCCTCAGGTCTTCAGTAGACATTTATGTCAAGCCTCATAAGTTAAATGTATATTAGATTTTTTTTCTTTCCAGATTATTATAAACTTAATATGATATCTAGGAGCAAATGTTTTTTGAGACACAGCATCTGACAAGTTAATTCCATGAAAAATTTTTATTACTCATACTAAGCAAGTCTGCTTTATTTCTAAATAGTTTGTGTGGTCTGTATAATAATACCTATCTGACCAAGGTTTGGTGCTTTATTTTTATTTCTTAAAAACTGAAAAACTTTTTTATCCTAAAATACATCTTTGAGGTTATATCACATACCTCAAAGACCAAGTTAGTGTCTTTTAACTTATAAGTTGGAAATTTGGTTATATTTTTGTCATGACTACCTCATAAATGGTATTGACAATACTATGAGTAGTGTTTGAAAAACTCTGCACGATGTCACCATGTTTTTCAGTGAAATGGAGAGAAAGAATGCGTTTATCTGGTATGTATATTATCTGTTAACAGCTCTGATTTTTAAAATAAATGAATCCACATGTAAAGAAATCTGAAGTTTTCTTAAAAAAAAAAAAGAATTCAACTTTTTCTTTCTTTCCTTGGCCTTGAAACAAAGGATATTTAAGGAATGGCATACTGTATTAAGAAATAAATTTGATAATTTTGTAAACCCATTGCTTTGTTCCTCTGGATTTATACCTACCAAGACCTTATAAGGAATGTTATAAAGTGGCACTTAACAGAGTTCCTGCACGTTGTTAACAGTGAAAGGGTGTTAAGGGTGAAAGAGTTCTTGGTCAAATACCGTGAACAAATGCTGGGATAAGCAAAGTTCGAGTGATTTCTTTAATAAGGCTCTGGATGTTTTGGTATGATATCCGTAGGGTATTTGATAAGCTGCAGGAGGAGGTGTTATGTAGTGCTCAGGAACTACCAGCTTACTTCCCCCGGGAATCCTTTTTTCATAGAACTGATTATTCTGATGAATATGATACTGGGGAAATCCTATTAAACATCGATTTAATTTTTTATGTTAGGTCTTATAAGATCATCAAAGTCATTACCTTACCCTAGCATTTGAACGAAATTGGATACTTAATCCAGGTTTTGGGGTCAGACTGGCCTGAGTGCTCTACTTGTTTGACTTTCGGCGAATTTCTTAACCCCGGTTTCTTTGTTTATAAAGATTATTTTATGTTGTTGTTATTTTTGTTTTTGTTTTAGGATTAATAGAATTATATGGGATAACATATATAAAATACTGTTTTGCCTGGTAAATAATAGGTGTTTATCACACGTTAATCTCATTTTCTATTACCTTCTTTCTGACGACTTTGACCTCAAGACAGGAGCACGCATTCTACAAGCTTCCTTCTCACTTGCCATCAATTATATTGAAACTTAAAGCATACTCAGTTGCAAGTAGTCTAACTCACTACAATGTTAGGTGAAATACCAGCTTAATTTAAAGTTGTTTTTAATGCTTTCAGGAAGCAATTAATTTGTTAGAACCGATGACAAATGACCCTGTGAACTATGTGAGGCAAGGAGCTCTGATAGCTTCGGCTCTCATCATGATCCAGCAGACTGAAATCACTTGTCCAAAGGTGAGCAAACAAAAAAATTCTCCAGAAGAGAGCTAGTTCAGGTTTTTCTTTAGTACTTATCTTCTTTTAAAGACATTTTTACCTCAAATCTAGTGGACACTAAACTCAAAGGAGGTAAAAAAGGTGGGTAAGAAATACCTTTAATTATATAATACTCTTTAAATGCGTTTTTTACAGATTTATAGTCACTTTGTTAATTAAACTACTTAGCCGTACTTGAAAAATTAGCACTTGTAGGTTGATGAAATCATAAAAAGGAACTTTAATTTTTGCCTCCTACTGTCCTTTTAAAATGTGTTTAGTAGGATAACTTGTTCCTCTGATACAGGATGCAAACTCAGGCAGTCCATGACTTTTTGATCTTTTGGAGGTAATAAAAAGTCCTACATTCATTTTATATGCTATATGCAATCTCAGTTTAGAAATGAGTATATCTAGATTCTCTGTTAGAATGTCACTGCCCCCCTAACTGCACCTCCCCTAACAGAGATCTTTTGGGCAGGGTTTCACATGGCTTCAGGACGGCCTTTTTTCCTTCCTGACCCACATCCGTTCACAGAACCAGTCCTGCATATTTTGACCTTGTAGCTAGGAGTGTAGTATATGATTCTCAGTGTAGCTTTGCTACACAAATTTAACCTCTCCTTCCTCCTCTTTGTCTTCTCCCTCTTCTTCTCCATCTCCCTCACCCTCTTTGCTAGTACCTCCGTGGATAGCTAATGCCTCTTAACTTTTCGTGTCAGATGTCCGTCCACAGTGACCACTGATCTTATTAAGCTCTTCACGTGGTCCCTCTGAAGCCTATCTTTAGGCTTGGAGTGAGGGTCAAAGACCCACAGCTCAGCTTTTCCCACAGAAATCCTCCTCACACATCCTCCTGCAGTCCACTTCTCATAGATACCCTGTGGATGGCCCCCAGCACAGATCTGAGACATTTATTTTAAAATTTCCTCGTGACAATCTCCCAGACATCATGTTAGATTATGATATCTAATGTATCTTGGCACCTCAGCCAGAATTTCTCATTTTGTTGAGAAAAATGCACAGATCTTATGCACGTGTACTAAAAATTCACTTTTGATATATTAAACAGGTATGTATAGCTTATGCAATAATTTTAGAACTTCTTATTCTTAACTTGAAATTAGGGCATTTAATTCCATATTAATTTTGCTTCTATTTGAGAAACAGTCGAAAAATTGACAACTGGAAAAACCATTGGTGTACTGCCTTCTGCCTCAACATCCTCATTTTCAGCAAAGTAGATTGATGGGGTGAGGGAGGGTAGAGAAGAGAAAAGTTTCCAGAACTCATTGATTATTCATTCTCATTTTATAGAACTTTGTTTAATAGATTCCCATTTCTAAGCAGTTGCTGTTGTTTTTATTTCATTTATCCAGTGCTGCTCTCTCTCTGTCAGAATCATTTGTAAGACTTCCAAAAATTGGATTATTGCAACACGAGAATCCCAACTTCTCATTCTGTTTTAATAATATATTACTGCATATATTATATCTTCTAAAACATAAACATCTTTTCAAAGAGTCCACTTTTTTTTTTGGCTTTTGTTTTTAAATATAGCAGTTACAATATGAATAGCTTTTGCATCTTTTATTTCTGCTTTTGATCTTCAGAGCTTTATCAGCTGGGGGTTATCCAATTGAGTAATGTTGTTGAAGAAGTAGTTTAGGCCATGGACTGCACCTCCCCTAACAGTAATGTATAGATACTTACTCACTTTGGCCTCACATGTTGCTTTCATGTTATTTGTCTTGTGAACAAGACAAATGTTTTACTATCTTTTCATCCTCTGCTGTAGGATTTTGTTGATTTTTCAACCATAAACTCTCCACCAACACTGGCAGGGTCCTCTGGAGTGGGGGTGGAGTAGGGTAGGCTGTGTAGTTTGAAAAAGCATTCAACTGTTTATCCTAATAAATAAAACTTTTTCACATTTAGAAAAAGTGAAAAAATACAGAATTTAAATAATTAGTATTTTTTAATCATTCAGTAAAATGCCATTGAACCAAATCTTAGCCGATGTGAATACATGGGGAGCACTTCCATCTTCAGGTTGTATCAGAATCTTGACTATTAATTAAGAATGTTGAAATGCAGTTAGAGCTACTAGCTGTTGCCATTAATGTAAACTCTGTGGGGAAAGTTAAATGTGTACCCTACCGACTATGAAAGCAAAGCTGTGTATGCCGATGTAAAGCTCTAGTATTTTTTCAGGAAACACTATTCCTTAGAGGGAAATTGTTAACTCAGCTCATGAATTCTTAAAGTTCAAGTTCTATTTCACTGTTTTCTGCTATTAAGCATGCAATAAAGACTTCTCTGGACTGTCGTTTGTATCATCTCTCTTTTATCTGATAATTGCTAACAAGACAACTTGATATTCTTTTGGAATGGTATGTGACATTTTGCTGAAAAGAAAAAGCTGTTAAAAAGCTTGAAGAGGGGTGCCTGGGTGGTCAGTCTGTTAAGCGTCTGACTCTTGGTTTTGGCTCAGGTCCTGATCTCGTAGTCATGGGATCGAGCCCCACTTTGGGCTCTGTGCTCAGCACGGAGTTGGCTTCAGATTCTCTCTCCCTCTCCCTCCTCCTCTGCCCCTCCATGCACACACGCACTCTCCCTCTCTCTCTTTCAAATAAATAAATAAAATCTTAAAAAAAAAGTTTAAAGAGAAGTAAATTCTCAAGACTACAGAGTTCTAATCACAAGGTTGAAAACTGGTGCACAAAATCAATTGGAAGTAAAATGGAGATGAAGTGCTGATTTCATCAAGACTGTAACCATTCCTCAGAGGAATCCAGAAGGGACATTTGTCAGATAGTTTGTGAAATACACAATGGAAAGTTCCAAAGGAAGTATTTTATGTAAGCATGATATATATCACATCTTTTTGCAGAATGCTGTGTTATGCTTAGTTCTATACACTGTGGTCTCGGTTTACGTAATTCCAGTGCATCTTTGCTTTTTTCTTCTGCCAGTTTTTTTTTGCTCACTCATTCTCAACAATGTAGACCCAGAAACATGTTATATACTCCTGGGTGATTACAAACAAAGTTTAGAAAGCCCTTAGACCAGAGATTCAAAACCATTGAACTAGAATAATGTACTTTTTATAGGTCCTTGGAACTATTTTCACTCAAGAACCCAGCTCTACTCTTTATGAAGGATCTATCTTTTGTTTTCCTTGTTAAATGAAGTCCACCTTTAGCGTTTTTGCACATGTACATAACTAACATGTATAGAATCGGAGGAAAATATTACAGTGTAAAAATAAAATCTCTGGTGCTCCTCCTTGCCTAATATCATCTGCCCTAAGGTTACCTGCTGTGGGTAAGTAACCACAACTGACAGGTACTCTTTTGGCAGTAGGATCATGTTTGGCCAAGCTTGATAAGCTTTTGCAGTTCTAAAATCACAATTTGAGTAGATCAGGCTTTTGTAACCCATCATGGTGACCTAGAAGTATTTCTATGGAGAAATCTTCAAATTTCTTTTTTTTTTTTTTTTAAAGATTGTACTTATTTGACAGAGAGAGAGAGCCAGCGAGAGAGGGAACACAAGCAGGGGGAGTGGGAGAGGAAGAAGCAGGCTCCCAGTGGAGGAGCCTGATGTGAGGCTTGATCCCAGAACGCCGGGATCACGCCCTGAGCCGAAGGCAGACGCTTAACGACTGAGCCACCCAGGCGCCCCTGAAATCTTTGAATTTCTATAAGATGAAATGATAAGAATGAAATTTTGTATTATAAGGTGATAGTTTATAGCATAACACATTTATAAATGGTAATCTATATTACCATACTATTGCCTTAAGGTAGGAACTTGGACTGTATTATCACAGTGTCAGTGATAATATAAAGAAAGGGCTACAAGCCACTACCATAAACAAAATAATACTCATAAAACTGAGAAGGGAGCTAAAAACATCATTTGGTATATTGATAATGGGGAAATCATGATAACATTGACAATATCTTAAAAGAAGAATAAAGATAATTTTCATTTTAGGCATGTTGAGTTTGAGATGATAGCAAGTCAGCTGGAAATAAGATGAGAGCAAAGGAAAAAAGTCAGAACTGATCACAGGATTGCCTAGAATTGAATTGCCTTTTCTGTGAGACTATCATAATATAAAATGGGAAATAAATGTTTTTCTCCCACAAATTGTACTTTATATGGGGGTACCATAGTGTTCATAACAGTGAAATTGAACCAGCAAATCATGATCCTCACCATGATTGCAGTTAGTTGTTTGATCACAGTCATTTCACCTATCTTACTTCAGTTTCCCATCTGTAAGTACAGTGAGTACATGATCTCAAACTTGCCTTCAAATTTAAGATACTGTCCTAACCTACTAAAATAAGAATTCTTTACGAAGAATCATAAACATGAGAAAATACTGTTCCATAAGTAATAAAATGTGAAGAAAAGAATTTTTAAGTGATAAACAAGAAATAGCTCTTTGAAGTAGTCTATTTAATTGGATAATCCTATTACATATTTGTTTTGATTTTTTTTTAATCCATCTTTTAGTTCCACTGAATGTTTGATTTCCTATTGTTTGGGCACAATTTTATATTTAAATTCTTCCTCATAATGTACATACAGTGCTTTGTCCAGTGTTACTTTTTATAAGTTCATGACATATTTCATAAACCTTTAAGCACATAAAATTTCCATCCTATATAAGGTAATGTAAGTGTTCATGTAAAATAAGTTCAGAATCAAAGGAATTTGACCTGTTGAACCAGAGTAAAAGCATCAAACTTTAGGATTTTTAAAACTAGAAGGGAAGTTTATGATGATCTAGCCATGCTGGTTTTATAGTTAGAGAACATAAGACCTAAGAAGTAAGCGGCTCATTAATGGTTCCATGCTAGGTAATGGCAGAGTGAGTGAGTTCATTGTTTTTCCCATCACATTTTGTTAGCAGTATTAGGTCGCAGAGATAAACTGTGAAGATAGGTCGTACAATCCCTGTAGGGATGAAGAGACCAAAACAAAAAAAAAGCTAAGTAACTTCCCTAAACAGCTTAGTGAAGTAGAGATATTTATAAGCCAGGGTCGTCTGATTCTATATTACCCTGCACTGCACAACGTGGCCTCCGAGACCAAGGCCAGTGAAGAGGGGAAGAGATTCTGAGAGAATATGTCATGCAAGTAAGGTTATTATATTAGGAAACTCAAATTTGATATTTTCTGCTTTGAGCAGATTTGGGAAGCTCCATGATCATGTGCTTCTTGAACAAGCAGACATCTTCCTGGGTGTCTACCCCTTGAAAAGCACTGGTGGGAAAACAGAGAAGTGTTTTAAGACATGGAGGAAGCATAAAATAGTTCCCTTATTGTCTAACAGTCTTAAAGCATTCATAAATATATTGATAATATGTATTTTATAAATTTTATTTTCTAATTGTAGAAGTAATATATATTAGTTTTAGGAATACAGAAAAGAATAAAGAAACAAAAATTACCAGTAATCCCACCCTAAGTGAGTTAGCACATATTCCATTTTGGTGTGTTTTTTTGACAAGACTAATTATCATGACATGTTCTCAAAAAATTAATATGTGTGCATAATGAAAATCTTGACTAAATCCAAAATATGCCTCACACATCTTCGGTAAAGGGTAGTTTACTTGAAGATAGAATTGAAGGATTATGCCTGCTAGGAGATCTGTAAGGGTGATGGTAAGCAAAGTAGCTGTTACTCACAGTACAATGAAAACCTCAGTGTTTGCTTGAACTGTTTAAGTCTGCTAACAGTAGTGCGATACGAAATCGCATTGTTCCCATGAGTCTGAATCATCTGCTGTGGAATGAGGATTGAAAAGAGAACTGGTGCTCCCACACCAGAAAAGTCATAACACCCATGATTTCAAACATGGAACTTTTCTGCCTTGAAATCTGGTTTATATCTCTCTTTTTTTGAATGTTGTGAATTTCAGAGTTCAAGTTTCATTATAATTTTTTTTTTTTTTAGAAATTTTATTTGTTTGACAGAGAGAGACATAGCAAGAGAGGAAACACAAGTAGGGGAACTGAGAGAGGGAGAAGCAGGCTTCCCGCTGGCAGGGAGCCCAATGCGGGGCTCAATCCCAGGACCCTGGGATCACGACCTGAGCCAAAGGCAGACACTTAACAACTGAGCCACTCAGGCACCCCAAGTTTCATTATAATTTGAACAATCTATTCCCTGGTCTGAAATGACATCACAAATTAATATGATATGACTATAATTCTTTTGTGTGTTCCTTCAGGTGAATCAATTCAGACAGCTGTATTCCAAAGTCATCAATGATAAACATGATGATGTCATGGCCAAGTTTGGCGCTATTTTGGCGCAGGGCATACTGGATGCAGGTAAATGTTAACTCTTCCAGATGTATTTATCTATCTAAACTAAATCTGATGAAGTAACTGTCTGCTCTAACTATATGACATAGTAGAAGTTGGGGAAATTATTTGAGGAATTATTGGGGAAATTTTCTGGGGGGAAATTATAAATTATCCCTGGAGAAAATGTGGAGCCTATAGTTCATAGAACTTGACACTGAATTGGCTGGGTTTTATCAGTCCCTAGTTACATTCAGGTTCACTTTCTATGGATTTTGACAAATCCATAAATATATATCCACCATTACATCATAGGCAGTAGTTTCACTGCCCTAAAAATCCTCTGTGTGCCACCTTTTCATCTCTCCCTCCTTCCCCACAATCCTCTGGCAACCACTGATCTTTTTATTGTGTCTATAACTCTAGTTTTCCCCTTTCCAGATTATTATACAGCTGGAATCATACAGTATGTAGCCATGTGAGATTGACTACTTTAGGTAATTGGTTTTTAAATAGGATTTAGGAGTAACATTTTACTCTTCCATATAGCTGCCAGTTTTTGACGTTTGTAGTTTTACTTACAACCCTTTAGTTGTTCATTCAGTACTACTACAGTTTTTTGCTGGTTTCTGCTATATTATTTGTTAACAATTAGGGAAGGATACTTCTCTGTTTCAGCTTTATTCTACCATCTTTACTAGAGAAGTCCTCTTTCTCCCTCTCTTCCTTCCCTTTTCAGCCCGTCTCCCTTCACTGCCTTTTGTATCTCTTTGAATTGTCGTGGACCAGTCAAGCTTTGATGTTTCTTTCCACGTTTCTCTTTTTATTTATTATGTTTTTTGCCTTACTTATTTTAGTGTTATTTAGTACATAAAAGTTCTGTGCTGTCGTGTTCACTATTACAGGCAGAATTATTCTCTCAATCCTTTTCACTTTTTCAGTATCCTGTCCTCCTACAAACTATGCTGCAACTGCATTAGAAAAAACGTGCAGTCCTGCAGCCTGGCTGTCAGAAGTTAGTGTTAGTGGAGGGACTCTCGAGGACAACTTCAAAGGAATGAGTGAAGTTGAAGTTTATGAGAATTCACTCGATTTGATCTCTTCAGGAAGAAGAGCCAAAGATTAAGGTTTATGATTGAAGTTTGCAGAACTGTGTAAACACTACCAACAGGATAAACTCTTTCTTGTTTTGTATTAGATCTCAGACTGTTAGAACAAAAGGCTAGTTTAGTTTCTAAGTCTGAAGAAAATGGGTTTCATTGAAATAAAGGGAATTCAGCTTCAAAACTTAAAATAAGTATCATGTTCTCTGAGCAGCCTTCCTCTCTCCTCTGCACTACCCAGCCTTCACCCTGGGTTAGGTGTCGTGCTTAGTTGTATGGCCTCAGTAGTGCCCAGGGTTTGATCTCATAATGCTTATATACCCTAGTTTAATTATCTAGTTATTTGTCTTCTCCACTAGACTAGAGGCTCCTTGGGACCTCTTTTCAGTATTTTGTTCAAAATTCTCAATAATGTAGTAACCTTGGGGCGCCTGGGTGGCGCAGTCGTTAAGCGTCTGCCTTCGGCTCAGGGCGTGATCCAGGTATTGTGGGATCGAGCCCCACATCAGGCTCCTCCGCTATGAGCCTGCTTCTTCCTCTCCCACTCCCCCTGCCTGTGTTCCCTCTCTCGCTGGCTGTCTCTATCTCTGTCGAATAAATAAATAAAATCTTTAAAAAATAATAATACTAATAATGTAGTAACCATCTGGTGACTGTGGAGGTTAAAGTAAGGAAGAGCACAAGCAGACAATAAATGCATATAACTCATCCCTGTTGGAAAAACCAAATTAAAGGATACCTGATTTTTTTCCAAATAAAATCTAGATTATTTGGTTATTACAAAAAATTAAAGTGCTTTTTTAGTTTAGTAAAATTAGTACTCCCTTCCTGACTCTTAATGTAACAGCATCTGGGAGAGACTGAGGTTAAAAGAAGTGAAATGTGAGCAATAGGGATCCAGAATTGGAATTCATATTAGGATGGTGACTAGGCGCAGACAAGCTCCATTTTTTAGGGTATCTTTTTTTTTTTTTTTTTAATTTTATTTATTTGAGAGAGTGAGAGAGATCACAAGCACAGGGGAGGGACAGAGGGAGAAGCAGACGCCCTGCTGAGCAGGGAGCCCAATACGGAACTCAATCCCAGGACCCTGGGATCACGGCCTGAGCCAAAGGCAGACACTCAACTGACTGAGCCACCTAGGCACCCTTTTTAGGGTATCTTATATAAACTAAAAGATCAGTGTCTCAGAGTTCTGGGGCCCAACACTAACACTGTGATATAGACCAAAGGCTGCAACAAAGCAGCCCATGGGCCAAATTGGATTTAAACATATTTGCCTGCCTAACAAAATGTGCAAAATTTTGGACAAAATCCAGATTAGAGTCTACTTTTAAAAATAGAATTACCTAGTGACCCTTGGGCCCACACCCTTAGTAACATGTCCTCTTTAAATACAACATGAACTTTCCAGTTGCTTCAATTCCCCATTGCCTCCAGTCCAGATTTTCTCATTCGTTTGCCTCACTGGTTCCTAAAGGCATTCAAGTTTGCAACCCTTAATAGCCTCCTAGAATCTCTGCCTTTATAGGGCCCAGTAAGATCCAGCTAACTGATTCTTGGATCTTAGTTCTTGTTCACTAGTTTTCAGGCTGTGTTTCTCTGCACTCCATCAAGGGATAGTCTAGGGGATGTGGCCAGAAGTGGGTGAGCCATTCAGCCTCTTAACAGCCCAAACTTCTGATTAAATAGGATTAGCTTTGATTTCATTGTTTCACATATTGTGATTCCTCAAAAAAATTTCATTTGAATCAATGATTGGAGATTAAAGGTTTTCTTTTGTTAATGGTAGAGCTCTAGTTTAAGTGCTCAAGTCCAAACCCTCATTTTGCCAATGGGAAAAGAGACTTTTAGAGGTAAAGTGATTTGTCCCCAAGCTCGCAAGGCTAGTTAATGTCGGAGCTGCCTACATTCAGACATAACTAAAACAGAAAGAGTAAAACTAAGCAAACAATATCTACCTCTTGCCTCTTTGCTATCATTTGCAAATATGATGTGTACTGAAATTTTACTTTTTGTTAGTACATTAAAACCCCAGTGTATAATATAGATTAATATTTAATTTAGCATTCAGTTTATCCTTTAGGCTTTGTTTTTGGAAAATTCCTGCTTATGTAGAAAAAAGGTCTAGTTTACCGTGATTCCAATTAAAATACAGCACTTCCAGTTTTGAAGACCCTAGATAGTTCACTGGCTAACAAATTCCAGCTATTCTATATTAAATTTTATGAACTGTATTCTTAAAATAATCACCAAATGCTTCCCTAGTGCAGTACTTAGAAGTCTTTATTATGCTACTGAATTCATGTTCATGGTTTCTCCCTTTTTCTACAGGTGGTCATAATGTCACAATCTCCTTGCAGTCCAGGACTGGGCACACCCATATGCCTTCTGTAGTTGGCGTCCTTGTCTTTACCCAGTTCTGGTTCTGGTTTCCTCTTTCACACTTCCTGTCATTGGCTTATACCCCTACCTGTGTCATTGGCCTTAACAAGGACTTAAAGGTATGTTTGTGAGACCTCAGTTTTATAGTGTATCTTCTTCACTGTATCCTAACCACCCACTCACAAGAATTTTCATGAAATTTTAAAGATGAGTTGGCATCTCACCGATATTGTATTTCCCCTTTAAATTGAGTCATCACCTTGCTGAGTGGAGTGTATCAGTGGAAGTTTTGAAAATTAGATCTCCTTACTAACTGTGTAACCTTGGATGAATCAGTTGAGAAGGAATGGTAAGGGAGGGGGCAAATATAAAAATATGAAAAGGCTTTATAAATCACTCATCAATTTTGTTCAGTACTGAAGTTCTTCGGGAGCTATTGAAGGATTTCATGCAGATAAATGGCATGATGAGCTTTACATTCTAGAAACATCATTCTGGTATCAGTGGAAATCCATTACAGTGAATGCTATTGCAGTAATCTGGGCAAGGAAGAAAGGTGACCTGAACTAAATCTTAGTAAGGAGTGAAGGTTTGAGACAGGGCCATGTGTCAGAGTTGTGTGATGCTAGAGTATTTGATGGAAGAAAGGATTACTACTAAAGGGAAAAGCAAAATGGGAGGACATCTCTCTGGTAATGTCAGAAAACGAGGCCAACGTTGAGGAGCCAAGGAATCTGACAGAAACCGGTCATGTGACTCAAGGACTGAAGGTGCTATATCCCCTGTCATCACACCATCCTTTTTTTTTTTTAATGGGGTTTGTGCTTAGGTCTTTCTCAATTCTGTGGCCTAATGACTCACCTGTCCTCCTATCTTCTCAGAGGCCTTTGACCTTAAAATCACTCTTGTATCTGGTCATCACTTCTGTTAAAATGCTCTATTAAATTTTCAAAGTATAAAAATTGGGGGCCAGAAAATGGCTGATAAAGATTGAGTATTTCATCCAGTTGACTTTTTTTTCCAGCATAGCTATACAGCCTTTTATCCTTTGTTTGAGTATAAAACTACTCACATTTATAAATATTGAGCAGTTTTATCTTTCAAAATATAATCTTTAGGTTTCCCAATTTCTATCCTTTAAAACACTGTAGTTAAACATCCTGTATAATCTATAGGGACTTTTTACTCTAACACACAATTTTCTGATCTCTATTTCCATTCTTTACAAGAAAAGTGGAATGAAAAAGACAAGATTCCTTATCCTAGTGAATGTGATGCCTATTACCATTCTCTGTCAGTGTAAATTGGGGAAATAGAGAAAAATTCAGACCAGTGAATTTAACACCTAGTCAGTAAGTAACGTGAAGCTGACTTTTCATTAGGCTCATGTTAGACTCTTGTAAGGAGGGATTATGTGGTATAGAAACTGTACAGACGTGTATAGGTTGTTGGAGTGGTATAAGGAAGGTACATGGCAGTTAGGTATGCAGGTTAGATAATCAGCACTTTACAAAGGAGGTAACAGTTGACCTGGTGCTCACACCATGGGTGGGACTTAACCCACTGAAGCAGGGTGCATGGCAGTAAAGATGAGATCAAGGGGTGCCTGTGAACAGGCATAGAGCTTCAGGAAAGTATAGAGAACTGCAGGTAGTTCGTTGAAGCACTTCAAAACAAATTCAGCGTAAGAAGACATACCTATAAGGGAGTACTGTAAGAGAGCATTTAGCCTGGATTGAAACTTTTGACTTTGTATTGTATGCTTGCTAGGAGCCTAAAATTCCTAAATTGATTTGGGTTATTTTAACCTAAGGGGGGAAATTCTTGTATTTCTTCAGATGCCGAAAGTTCAGTATAAATCAAACTGTAAACCGTCCACATTTGCATATCCTGCCCCTCTGGAAGTACCAAAAGAAAAAGAAAAGGAAAAGGTAGGTTCTTTGTTCCACTGAGCAGCATTTATACTTATATATAGAAGCTACTTGGTGTTTTACTTGGGTTTGTTTTAAATATTTTTATGTTTTAGATTAGATATTTTCAAAGTGTTACTTCTTATGGTAAAATGTAACATTGCACAAGAATGTGAAGTAAAAACCCTTTTTCTCTCCTGGGCATCCAAGTCCCATGTTGCAGGAATCATAATTTGAATCCCTCCAGATGTTTTCTCCATACATATCCATACTTTTTACACCAAGATAGAATTATTTTTGACATACTGTTCTGTACCTTATTGTTTTTACTTAAACAATTAATCTTTAAGGGGCGTCTACCTGATTCAGTCAGTAGAGTATGCAACTCTTGATCTCAGGGTCATGAGTTCAAGCCCCACATTGGGCATGGAGCCTACTTAAAATAAAACAAAAAATAATAATCTTTAAGAATTTCAATGTATGTGGATCTCATTTTTTGCTACAGAGCAATCCCTTAACGTGTATATACCATTATTTGTCTTCTCAGTTCCTCATCAGATGGACATTTTAAGGTGATTTCTAATTAATCACTATTACAAATGAGACTAGAGTAAGAGTCTTTATACACGTATATTTGTGAACTTGTACAAGTGTATCTGTAGGTTAGGATATTAGATGTGATTGATTAAAAGTAATGTATATTATTTATTTTCATAGGTATTAACTAAACTTCCTTTCAAAATGGATATAACCAACTTATATTCCTCTATCAGCAGTGTATGAGAGCACTCACTGATGTGTGTTGAATCGAACTATAGTGAATTAGAGAGCTGCACTTGACCCTGACATTTTCTCAGTAAAATTATCCTTTCTGATACCTTATATTTAGGAAAATGCTTGTTTTCCTCTCAAGGTGGTGTTCCATATTAGCCAGTTGTTGGTTATTTGCTATAAACTTTGTGTGTAAGTGGGGATATTTATATAATTGACCAAATTTGAGGGTGGTGGGTAATGATTATCCTTTGACAACAACATCTTGTCTCATTTCATCAGCTCTGTTTCAAACCCCCAGCTTTTGGATGAGAAACAAAATCAGCTTTATACTAATACTACCAGCCTTTCAAAGTCTTTTCCACCTTCAATTTCAGTGAGACCCATCAGGAAGGGTAATTCTAGGCTAACCACTCACCCACTGTGTATTACAATTGTAGGACATCTGATTCAGTAAGAATATCTTTATGACCAGGTTTGGAGGAAATTTTTATGTTTTCTCGTGCTTTCCCTTTAAAGTAAAAAAGGGTGCAGCACCCAGATATCTCAGAATCTCATGATAGCAAATCTATATCTAAGGTAGGCTACAGATTTAAAAAAAAAAAAAAATAGAGTTATATTGGACACAAGCCTCCAGGAACTAAAGAGTCACCTGAGGACCATAGTAGTAAATAATGTGAATAAACGTGCTGCTTGCTTTTCCCATTTATTCCCTAATGATTTGATTTTTTATGATACTGCCAGGAAACAAAGTAGTACTGTAGAACCGAGTTCTCTTTGGGCTTTGTATGTAGGTAAGGGATTATGACTTACCCTGTTCACCTCCTCTAGGTTTCCACTGCTGTGTTATCTATTACCGCCAAGGCTAAAAAGAAGGAAAAAGAAAAGGAGAAAAAAGAGGAGGAGAAAATGGAAGTGGTAGGTATAATTTGGTGGTCATGTGGGTTGATATATATATATCTCTGTCATGGTCCAGATTCTTCCTTAAGTGAACATAACCATACCTTGCTCTTGGCTTCCCTTAAATAATTATCCTGTTCCAAGCACAGACTTGAAACTTGAGTTCTTGGAGAAAGATACTTGAGTTCTTAGAGAAAATGACAACTAAAGTGGGTTTTGAAGGGCAGTGTAGAATTTTCAGACAATGAGATGATGGAGGGAGGGAATAAAGGCCCTTTCAAGCAAGGAGAATATCATTTGTTTAAAAAGATCCTCTTTTTCTGGTCTCTCCTGGTAGAAAAACCTCATCCTTTAAAACCAAGTTACGTAGCATACTTACCCCTCAGCAGTTAGTCTCTTCATCCTTTGAGTCTAGTATGACTTTGGTTGTACTTTCATTATATCTAATCCTAACTACCTTTTGTATCTAAGAGTTGCTCAGGAAACTTATCAAACATTATTCGGTGATATGAAAGAGAAGTGAACCTTTGTTGGGCTATTTTTTAATATTTTCCAGGATGAAGCAGAAAAAAAGGAAGAAAAAGAGAAGAAAAAAGAACCTGAGCCAAACTTCCAGTTATTGGATAACCCAGCCCGAGTTATGCCTGCCCAGCTTAAGGTCCTGACCATGCCAGAGACCTGTAGATACCAGCCTTTCAAACCAGTAAGTTATTGATGGCCTTTAGCGATATACCAGTGGGATATTAATTCATGGAACAGTGGTATATTGACAGAGGAGGATAAATCTCCCAAGCATTGGAGAAAGCTCTTAGTACAAATCGCTTAGCAAAAGAGAGAACGTTCCCTCCCATTTCATATAGATTTTGGGAGAGATTTTTTTTTCCTTTGTGTAACCCTACAAACATCCTTCCTCTACCAGAAGCTTACACTATAGAAGTTCCTAACACATGGAGCATAGACTCTGGGACCAGACATCCTGAGTTTGAATCCTGATTCTACCACTTACAGCCTTTGTAACCTTAGGTCTAGTACTAAACCTTTCTCTTCCTCAGTTTCCTCTACTGTAAAATAAGAATTATACCTAACTCAGAAATGTGGCAAAGAGTGAACAGGGTAGTGAACCGCCTGGGTGGCACAGCGGTTAAGCGTCTGCCTTCGGCTCAGGGCGTGATCCCGGCATTATGGGATCGAGCCCCACATCAGGCTCTTCTGCTATGAGCCTGCTTCTTCCTCTCCCACTCCCCCTGCTTGTGTTCCCTCTCTCGCTGGCTGTCTCTATCTCTGTCAAATAAATAAATAAAAATCTTAAAAAAAAAAAAAAAGAGTGAACAGGGTAAGTTAATACACAGGTACTTAGATAAGCATTGAATTTTACAATTTGAAAGGGATCTTCCTGCCATTTAATTTATTCCAAGGAAGAATGTTTCAGGTTAGAAACAAATGCTAATCAGTAATTTGAGCATGATAATGTCTTTTTTTTCTATGTTCTTGAAACCGGAAAACTAGAAAGCCATTAGTAGACACGTTTAATACATCCAGATCTTGGGCCTGCCTAAAATGTCATATATGAGATTTCTAAAAAATGTAAACTCATTCTCATCAACCCGAAAGTGGTCCCTGATGGTGGTGAGTGGAAGGCATCTCTTACCTACACTTGTGAGCCAGGATCTTACCTGACTAGATTATCAGCTAGAGGAGACAAGGACAGGAATGGAAGATGGCTATATTTAGTGGTAAAGAGTTAGAATTCGTAGAACTAAGTTTATATTCCAGCTCGGCCATTTCTTAGCTGTATAACTGAGACAAGTCATTTAATCTTTTCATGTTTCAATTTCCTCATCTGTTAAATGAGGAATATTGTACTATCCACCTCCTAGGAATGTTGTAAAGATTAAATAGGTCATTATGTGTAAAATACCTAGAACAATGTCTGGCACATGGGAAATCCTCAATAAATATTACTTGGTGGTGGTTATAAGTCACGAGACATCTGTAGGTAGCAAGACAATCAGGCCAGGAGGCAGGAATAGCTTGAAGATCTTTTCCCACCCTGTGTTATTATTAGGACCTAATACTACTTGGTTTGTAGTGTTCTCTGAATGAATTGATAGAACTACCAACGGACACTTTAAATGCAGTCACTATCTACTCTGCAGCCTAGTTCATCTAAGTGGAGTGTTTACAGAGAATGTATTCTAACAGCATCTAGAAACTGCTGTTGCCAGTTGAAGTGGGATATATCACAAATGATATTAGTGTGCAACTAGTGAATACTTTAAGCATGTAAGATACTGGCGTTTTTGACAATTATAAAGAATTAAGGACAGCAAAGTATATGCTCCATATCATGAGGCCATATGAGACTGGTGTGTTTTGGTTGGAAATTAAATGTTAAGCTTTGCTCAGAATAAGACAACGCTGCAGTAGTTGCCCATCTATGAGTCAAAAGACTGCCTTTGTGCACAAAGAAGTGAAGGCTAAGGAAGAGTTGCCAGCTGCCTGGCTGACTGTTGGAGGTATGCTGCGCTGATACACACACAGCCCCTCAGCAAAGACTGGGAGACCTTTTTGTTCCAGGTGTTCACGGAAATCCCTGTCCAGTCATAGGTGACCACTCAGTTGAGTAGAGACTTCAGTGGTCACATACAGTGGAAAATATTGACTTTATACAAGAAGTTCAGAAAAGTTGCAAAACAAACCAACAGCAACAGCAAACCCTGGGGAAGGGAGAGAATCTGATTTTCAGAGTCGCCACACTATTATTTTAACGTCCAGTTTCAACAAAAAATTACAAGACATACAAAGAAATAAATACCTCGACATCATAGGCAGGCTAAATCATCTATTGACAATGTGTTCAAAGGCCTAAAGGAACAGTGTCTAAAGAACTAAAGGAAAGTATGAGAATGATGTCTGAACAAATAGTTAATCAGTAAAGAGATAGAAATCATAAAAATAATCAAGTAGAAATTGTGGAGTTATAAAATACAGTAACTGAAATGAAAATTGTTAAAGGAGCTCAGCAGCTGATTTGAGCAGACTTGGGCAACCTTGAAGATTGGTTGGTTGAGGAACAACCTAAAAAGAAGGGTGAGGAGAAATGAGCAGAGCCTCAGAGACCTATGGAACAATATCAGGCATACCACGCTACATAAAATGGGATCATGGGAATCCCAAAAAAGAGAAAAGTGTAAAAGAATATTTGAAGAAATAATGGCTGAAAACTTCCCAGATCTTATGAATAATATTAATCTACACATCCAAAATGTTCAGTGGATCCAAGTATGATAAATTCAAAGAGATCCACCGGTAGGCTTATCGTGATCAAATTGTTGAAAACAGGGACTCTTGAGAAGAGCAGCTCATCATGTGCTGGGATCCTAAATAGGATTAACAGCTGATTTGTCGCCAGAAACGATGGAGGCCAGAAGGCAGTAGGATGGCATGTTTGTAGTGCGGAAAGACGAGACTCAACCAGAAATTCTCTATCCAGCGAAACTACCCTGTAAAAATGAAGGTGAAATTGAGACATCCCCCAATAAAAACTAAGAGAATTTGTTGCTAGCTAACCTGCCATACAAGAAATACTAAAGTGAATGCTTCAGGTTGAAATGAAAGGATACTAGACAATAATTTGAATCCACATGAAAAAATAGAGAGTACTGATAAATGTAACTACATAGGTAAAGCTATATGAAGGATAGTATAAATGTATTTTTGTTTGTAACTCTTCTGTCTGGTTTAAAAGACAAGTGTATAAAGCAATCATAAGTTGATGTGCACACACTGTATGAAAGTGTAAAGTTAAGATATGCATTAAATATGTCAAGTTTCTGGCTTCTATAGCAGATTGCCACCTACCATTTAAAACTGAATGATTTAAACAAATTCTCACAGTTCTAGGGCCTAGAAGTCCATGATTAGGGTGCCAGCATGATTGGGTTCTTAGTAAAGGCCCTCATCCTACTTTACAAATAACCCTCTTCTCACTGTTTGTTCATATGGCAGAGAGAGGAAACTAGCTCTCTTCCTGTCTCTCCTTATAATGGCACTGATTTCATTATTAATGAGTTCTGCACCCTGGTGACCTAGTTGCTTCCTAAAGGCCCACATCCTAATACTATCATTTTGGGGGTTAGGATTTCAACGTATGAATGGCAGACATTCAGTACATAACGCAAAGCAGTAGGGAAATACCAGTATATTGAAGTGTAGTTTTTGTATACTATTGAAATTAAGTTACTATTTTTCAGTGAGATTAAGATGTTAATTGCAACCCTGAAGGCGACCACCAGACGAAATAACTCTTAAAGTAGCCTAAAAGAAACTAAAAGAAAATTAAAAGACTAAAAGAAACTAAAGAAAATCAAACTTAGTACACTAGAAAATATCTATTTAATACCAAAGAAGCCAGCAGTAGAAGAATTGAGGAACAAAGATATATAAGCCATACCAAAAAAAACAGCAAAATGGCAGGAGCAAATCTTAGTAATCACATGAGATGTCTTTTTTTTTTTTTTTTTTTCTTTTAAGATAAGCTCTAGGCCCAACATGGGCCTAGAACTCACGACCGCAAGATCAAGAGTCTCATGCTCTACCAACTGAGCCAGCCAGGGACCCCTAATCACATGAGATATAAACGGATTAACCATACCAGTTAAAGCGCAGAGATCAGCCAAATGGCTAAAAAAGAAAATGAACCGACTGTATGCTCTCTACCAGAGACATGCTTTATGGGACACCTGGCTGGCTTAGCAGAGCATGCAGCTCCTCATCTCAGGGTTGTAAGTTTGAGCCCCACCCTTGGGTGTAGAGATTACTTAAAAAATAAAATCTTAAAACATACACTTTAGATCCAAAGACTGAAGTAGATTAAAAGCAAATGGATGGGAAGATATCCCATGCAAACAAGTAATTAAAAGAGAGCTGGAGCAACTGTACTAACATCAGACAAAATATACTTTAAAAGAAAAATTGTTGGGGCAGCTGGGTGGCTCGGTCATTTAAGTGTCTGCCCTCAGCTCAGGTCACAATCCCCCGGTCCTGGAATCAAGTCCCGCATTGGGCTCCCTGCTCAGCTCTCCCTCTGCCTGCAGCTCCCCCTGCTTGTGCACGCTCTGTCTGTCAAATAAATAAATAAAATCTTTAAAAAATATAAAGAAAGAAAAAGAAAAGAAAAAAGAAAAACTGTTGCTGGAGACAAAGAACATTTTACAGTAGTAAAAAGGTCATGAGCACCTGGCTGACTCAGTCAGTAGATCATGCAACTCTTGACCTCGGGGATGTAGGTTCAAGCCCCACATTGGGTGTAGAGATTACTTTTTTAAAAAATAAAATAAACCTAAACCACATTGCTCTAAGGCTCTTTCCTTATGTTGTTTATATTGCAGGATTTGAGTTGGAGTATCTCATTCCAGTTGAGCTTGAAATAGTACAGTTATAACCTGGAGCCATCTGTTTCCCAAATTTAGGGAGTCGTTTTTGTGAACCTAAGAATTTTCTTGTTTGGTAGATGATTTATCTTCATTTGGTCTTTTAGAAGGCTCAGGTAAACTTCTAGACTATGGAGCATTAGGACAGTGGCTTTGTACTATGATTATTCTTGGGTGCATATTGGTAGTAAGGCCAGGGTCCATTCATAAAATGGCTCTCTTCGGGGAAAGCAGACTTTCTAAGGAAAAGAGTTAGAAAATAACGTGCATGAATATGTGTGCTGAGAGAAGGGAAATAGTGCAGAAATTCAGGAAGGCACACCAGTTTTATAGCATGGCAGGGCAGGGTTCCAATGAGTAAAAATCAGATTAGGTTGAACTGCAGAGCTATTTGTATATATGTGAATCATCTGACTAATGTGCTTGTGCTTCTTTTCCTTCCCAGTAATTTGCTTTGGTAGAAATAATGTTTTTCCAGATGTGCCCTGCCACTGTTGACTGATTTAATTACAAAGAGCAGCTCTCCATTTCCTTTGACACAGGCAAGCAAATAGAATAAGAATAGCACACAGAGATGGGTGAAGAGTTGGGTGTGTGAATTTACTTCTGCTGATACGTTTGGGAGAGAGCTAATAAAATTGCTTCTACTCTCTAGTTCTTTTCTGTTTCCCATCTACTACGTCCTCTTCTGTTGCAAGGATTTGTAGACTAAAGTGAAAAACGTTCAGTGTATCTGTGATATTTACGTTGTTCACGCTGTCGTTCTGCGATCACTTGAGAGAAATTGGCTTTTCATTTGTAGATTGTCTTTTGTGTCCAAAATGATATTTCTCACATGTCATAAAGTATCTGTTAGAGTAGTGTGCTCCACAAACTTTACTGTGCAGATGTATCACCCGGGGATCTTGTTAAAATGCAGATTCTGTAGATCCAGGTCGGGCTATGTTTTCTGCATTTCTAACAAACTCCCAGGTGATAATGATGCTACTGGTCCAGGACCACGTGTTGAGTAGCAAGGCATCAGAATGCCGTATTTGGACAGTAAACTTTCTCTACGGTGAGACCGAGGCAGTGCTGGAGGTACTGCTCTTCAGTTGGGTCTCATCGTCTAAATAGAACAGTACCACATGTTCTGCCATGGGTTAGTCCCGACAGATGAGAGATTTCTGTATCCTTTGTAGTGGACATTGACTGTTGCTTTCCTCGTTTAGTCCTCAGACTAACTGTGGGAATGTTAGAGGAAGATCTTATTAGCCACTTCTTGCAGTTGAACAGTGTGTCACAGGTGTAGTGTCACACGGGCACTCATGCCCGGGTTTCCTGGCTCTTGCCTGGTGAAGTGTAGTTCTCTTCCAGTTCTTTACTTCCAAATCATCCAGGTAGTCGTAAGGTCTCATTTAACAAATACGTGCTCTAGACTCTGGAGCAGTCTGAAAATATGAGTGGAATTTGTGCTTCTTCATTCCATGCTCTGTGTTTACAGCTGTCCATTGGAGGCATCATCATCCTGAAGGATACCAGTGAAGACATTGAAGAACTGGTAGAACCTGTGGCAGCCCATGGCCCAAAAATCGAGGAAGAAGAACAAGAGCCAGAACCTCCAGAACCATTTGAGTATATCGATGATTAAGGACCAGAGGCACGTGTGGAATAAAATTGTATATCGAGGGAAATCTGTTTCTCAATACGTCTTAAATATTTTCAGCAGAGACATCGTGTCACTTTTTCCATTCCTTTTGTGCTTAATCCCTGTTTACCTACATGGTTTTAAAATTCCCCCTCTTTTTGGCTTCTTCGGCATACATAACCCCCAACTCCTTTTTCTTTCTCCTTTGACTCTCTCTACCCTCTGGTGTTTGACCAGTGCTATTCAGAGTGGCTAATAACTGCTCTCATAAGTCCATGGCGACGTAGGGAGCTTGCTTCAGAATGTCAATCTGTTCAATACTTCTTTCATTTAAAAAGCCTTGCTTACCCCCTCACCCCAAAAAAAGTCAACTGAACTGACAGTTTGATCATGATAGAGTTGATTTACACTTGATGTGAGCCCCTTATTACAGATCAGTTACAGTTGACGGCCAGCACTGGTTCATGGATCACTGATTTGTCTCTCTCTCTCTCTCTCTCTCCCTTTCCTTTGGTGATACTTTTGGCACGAAGAGCCTTAATATTCATTTACTCACTGAAGCTATCGAACATCTAATGTGTGTAACAGACACGGTGCTTAAAGGTACTTTGGAGTCAGTTTAGACTATATACCACAAAGCTTTGTCCAGTTGAAAAAGATTATTATGCCAGTGTTCTAACAGTGCTGAAGTAGGTCTTTAGATGCAAAAAATTGGAATAATCTAATGTCACGATCCCCCATTTTTTGAGTAGTCATCATATATTTGAAGATGCATATAAACTATATAATCAAGGTTTTCTCATTCCACCCTAGTACAATACATTGTTAGACAAATAAGAATTTACTTTTTTTCTATTCTTTAAAGAAAATAAGAGTAGTATCATTTATGACATTATGACAAAAGAAAAGTACATGTAAATGCCAAGCTGTAAATCTAGCACCATGAGTGTTACACACGGACTAGCGATTAATGAAAGCTTTTACAGAAATCTCAGATAAATATTAAGGCAGAAACCCTGCCATTAGTAGGAAAATATATTCAAGCCCCCAAAAGTGTTTGGACTTTTGATGAGAGAGAGATTTACAATAACTTCCTGTCTGTGTAAAATTGCTTTGAAAATTATATTTGGGCCTTTGATGGTTTCCTCCGCTTTACCCCACCAGCACGTGGCGGTATTGATACCATAAGCACCCAGTCTCTGTGTGGAACTGAACAGACTCACCTTAGCCCCCTTAAGCCTTTCACCACACCTTACTGAAAACCCCCCGATTAAGTCTTTCAAGGCATTTAACTACAAGATGGCGTAGAAGTTTTTAGTGAGAAATTGGATTTTTTTAAGTAAACTCTAAACCCAATGGGGACTGAAACTCACAGTCCTGAGATTGAGTCACATGCTCTACCAACCGAGCCAGCCAGCCACCCACCCCAGAAATTGGATTCTTAATATTTTCCAAAGGATAAAACATTCAGTCTAATAGTGTAAAAACTGGAGTCTATCTTAGCGAAAACTGGCATATTAGGACCACATTGGCAGGGTTAGGGGTAGTTTTAGACTTCGACAGCTAGTGGTACAAAAATAAAATTTTTCTTTTAAAGAATAACCCTAGCTTTTCCCCTTACGCCCTTCTTTAGGATCTCGTCTGAGGAAGATTGTCCAGGCCCGTATTGGAGATGCTTGTGAAGAAATCCATGCTGAGACCTGCTCCTCACCGCATGTACCATTGCCTCTGTGCTGACCCGAAGAACCTTGTCTCCAAGTCTTTGGTGAAGAGAAGATATATGACTATTTAGTGTGCTCTTTCACAGAACTTGGTTTTCAAATAAATATATTAAAATCTCCAGATTGGACAAAGACTTTTTAATTTGTTTGTTTTTCAGCCTCGATTTTAAATAAAGGACCTAATACCCTTCCCACCCCACCATGAAATGCCTAAACTCAGAGATCTAAATCCTTGATTGCTAGGATGAGTATGCATGATTTTCATATTGATGAAAGAGTTAAACTGGTTTATAGATTATTTGAAAAATAATGGGAAAAAATAAGAAAAAAGATATCAACCCTTGTTCTTCATTCCAAGAATTCTCTGCAGTTTTTTTTTAAATCAGGTTGAGGGTATGGGGTACCATCATTGACTGAAGTCCCTTTAGTGGTCCAAGGGAAATGTCTGTTTAGGCAGCTCAGAGCATTATTTAAAAGAAAGCTTTGCCTGTTATTTCCTGCTTTTGACCCTGCTGAGGACAATAGATACAAAATCATTTGGCCACAGGATTTAATAATGTACTCTTTTTTTCCCTCTCTTTCTACCCTTTTTTGCCATGTGCTTCTTAATTTGAGGTATAATTTAAATATAATAATGTAGAAATTTGAAGTGTATACAATTTGATGAGTTTTGACAAGTGCAATTTTGATTTCTATATTATCAGGCCTTAGATGTTGGGCTCTTGAAATAAGCAGACATGGTCATTATTCTGACAACCACCCCTTCTCATGTTCTTGGCATATGAAAGAGGACCTCTGATACACTAGGACATAGCAATAAGAGCTAGGTTTGGGGGTTTGGTGGGTTTTTTTGTGTTTGGTCTTCAATCATGTAAAATAAAAGTAGGTTATTTCCAGCATTTATATATGAATGGTTCCTCGTTCCAATCTTGATCCTTATACTTTTTAATTTAGGATATAGCCGCCTGAGTCTGGGGGTGGGCGGAAACTATCATTAGAGGAAACCAGCGCCCAGGTAGATCAGCCCTACTACAATCATCCACCACAGCTTTGTTGCTAGGTCCAGGTTTAAAGGTTACTAATCCCAAAGGATGGCTCCGTTCATTGGTTAATTTCATTGTATCCCCTCCTTTGTAAATTCCTGTTTCCTCAATATCAAATGATTCTATAAAAGAGATTATCTCATTTCCTAGCCTCTCATTAGCTATGTCCTTCCTGTTCAAGCTCCTAACATTGCTTGCATTTCAGACAGAGTTATCTCTAACATTTCCCTTAATATATGAAATGTTTATAAAACAGAAGTCTCTCAATGATGTCACTGTCTAAAATTGAGTAGTCTGGGAGAGGTGGTACATTCACCGGCCTCTGACCAAAGTCATTAAATTCCTTCCAGACTAGTAGATTGAACTTCAGGGAGCAGTCAGCACTAGTTCCTGGTAAGCAGTGCAATTTAGGATTTGTAACTTGTCTTAAATATTGAGGTTATAGCTCTAAAAAAATGTAAGCTATAAAGTAAAATGGCCACTTCGATCAGGTTATGATGAGACTGTATCTGTTTTCCTGATGGCTTTTGTTACCCTAGAAGATTTCCTAGATATGCATGGCACTGAGAGATAACAGAGGAGGAAATGAACAGGGTGAAATAAAGTCGTGTGTGAAGACAGGATAGGAGCTAGGACTGGCATGTTCGCCAGAACAGAAGGGAGGGTGGCAGCAGTTACTCCCAGGTGATGTCGTTGTGACACACTTTCAGACTTGAAGGCAGGTGGGCTGCACAGCAAGGAAACCAAATGGAAGGAAATTGATTTCTGAGATTGGGCTTAATACTAGAATCCGGTCTTTCTCCTACCTCTCTGCAGTTAAATGATTGCTGAGTCCAGCTTCTTCTCTTTGGCATCAATAGCAGTCTTTTCCTCCTGTCTCTGACCGATCTCTTCATTTAACATATATTGAAAAAATAGTTAATTTGAGCATTTCTTTGTGTAGGTATTCTTGGGCTCTTCGGCAGGTCTCACTCCCTCTGTTGGCTTTTGAGCTCCAGCCTTCCTCAGAATTGGGTCTTTGGTCTTCTCAGTTGGCCCACTCTCTAAGCAACCCCATCTATCGCACGCCTTCATCCACTGTCTTTGTGCAGATGATCCCCTATTCACATCCCTCCCACCCCTTTCATCTGAGCTCCTGGTATACACATCCAGCCACTCACTGGGCATCCCCATTCGGGAGCCTCACAGGCACTTGAAAGAGTATATCCAAAGCACATCCAGCCTTCTCTCCGTGGAGCCAATGACAACCCCTCCATCTGGTGGTTCACACCAGAAACTAATGCTTCACCCTTGACTCGGTGTTTAGCCTCAAGTATCTCTCCAGTTCATCCACCCTCCTCCCCCACTGGTCACTACCCCAGGTTCAAGCACTTAACTCTCTATCAGCCTCTAGACCTAGTTCATTCTAATACACTCTCCAAATTGATGTTTCTACAATGCAAATCATATTCGTCTCCTGCTTAAAATTTCTCAGTAGTTCTTTGCTGAATAATGCCCAAATGCTTTAGTCGGTGTATAAAACTATACAAGGCTTTAGCTACGGCTCGCCTCTTCAGCCCCTCATCTCTTGACTCCTCCCACCTCATGGTGAGAACCACTTTCACTTTCTCCAAAGATCCAGGCTGTCATCTCCTAGCTTTTGCACATATCAGTCCCTCTTCGTGAAATACCCTTCTCTCTTCACTCCCACATCTCCCTCTAGGTCTGGTGAATCTACTAATTAGTTCTTAATTTATAGATAGTTGCTTCAAGAAACCCACCCCAGTTTCCCTCACCAGAGCCAGACTAGGTTCTTCCTTCTGCTTCCCCAGTGCCCAGTGTTGACCCCTGTTGTCCTTATCACACCATCATTCATTGCCTGGTTGACTTGTTTATTTCCCCCCTCATTTGTCTTGCTTGCCTTTATAATATACCTCAACACATAGAGCGTGATCATATATTCATTGACTGCCTGTATGGAGAATGATAAGAGCCACAACCGAGCACTAACAGGACAATTGGGAAAGAGTCCACGGGCACATAAGAGGTGATTAATTCACTGGAGTGTTCGGTGATTAATTCATCTGTCTAGGAGCTGCCTTCTCAGGTATCTATAAATGTCTCTTCTCATTCCTCTCCTGCAGTGATTAAATGTTCCTGCTAGGGACTGTTTTTCAATTGTTTTATTCTTGGAACCCCTGGGCTTTTCTTTGTGTGTGTAGGCAAGGTGGTGTTTGAAATCTATCATTGTCATGAGATGAGAAGAAATGAGCCTAGGCAAAGAAGCTTTTGTGGCCTTTTCCCAAATCACTCCCCAACCTCCTTATCTTCATCATAAATGAAACAACACTTCTACTTTCCACAGAAAATCCCTTAGAAGGTGCTTAGCTTGATTGTTTCTGAAGTTCAAACTCCTTTTCTGCCCTCTCCTTTGTTACCACTAAAAGACATAAGAGCCTTTCCAAGCCAAACTGCATAATGGGAAGATCGTGGACTCGGGCCTCAGACTGGTTCATATCCTGATCTTGTCCCTTAGTGGTTTCCTTATCTGTACAAAAGAAATAATGTTCACCTCGAGGTTGTTCCAGGCATTAAATGATAATGGCTAATTATTACCTCCTTACTATGCCCCAGACCCTGCTAAGCATCACAGGTATTGATGTACTCATTCCTCACAAGCACCCTGGGAGATAGATGCTGTTGTCTTGAGATCTTCCATATTAAAGAGCCTAGCACTTAAGTTGGCCTTAACTAAATTTTAGTTGAATCAGAACAGTATGGCCTAACACTTCATTTTACACATGAGGACACTCATAACAGTGACATGACCCGTTCAACATCAAGAGCCATTTGTACAGTCGTGTCTCCAGTTCACCTTTTCCATTAGCTGGTCTCTGGCCTATTAATTTTCTGGCCTTATGTGATCCAAAGGGTCAACAGACAAATGGCAAATAGCCGTTTCTTGGTCTATCCTAAATCCAGACTCTGCCCCTAGTTTATGTCCTCCTCCATATTCTTAAGCCATTACACCTTTTCAGAAAGGGATTGTCAACAAAAGCAGTACTTTTTTTTAAAGTTTTTATTTAAATTCCAGTTACCATACAGTGTAATATTAGTTTTAAATGTATAATATAGCGCTTCAACATTTCCATACAACTCCTGGTGATCATCACAAGATATCCTTAATCCCCATTACCTATTTCCCCCCTTTTTCCCACCCAACTTCCCCCTGGTAACCATCAGATTGTTCTCTATAATTAAGAGTCTGTTTATTGGTTTGCCTCTCTTTTTTTCCTCCCTTTGTTCATTTGTTTTGTTTCTTAAAGTCCACATATGGTGAAATCATATAATTGTCTTTCTCTGACTGACTTATTTTACTTAGCATAATACCCTTCAGTTCCACCCATGTCGTTGCAAATGGCAAGATTTAATTATCCTTTATGGCTGAGTAATATTCCATTGTATATAGACATCACATCTTCTTTGTCCACTCATCAATTGATGAACACTTGGGCTGCTTCCATAATTTGGCTGTTGTAGATAATGCTGCTGTAAACATCAGGGCGCATGGATTCCTTTGAATTAGTATTTTTGTTTCTTTGGTCAAATACCTAGTAGTGCAATTGCTGGGTCATAGGGTAGCTCTATTTTGAATTTTTGAGGACACTCCATACTGTTTTCCAGAGTGGCTGCCCCAGTTTTCATTCCCATCAACAGTGCAAGAGGGTTCCCCTTTCTCCGCATCCTCACCAACATCTGTTGTTTCCTGTGCTGTTAATTTTAGCCATTCTGATAAGTGGGAGGTGATATCTCATTATAGTTCTGATTCATATTTCCCTGATGATGAGTGATGTCAAACATCTTTTCATCTGTCTGTTGGCCATCTGGATGTCTTCCAAAAGTAGCATTTTCTAATACCCAGAGCCTCTACGACACAGCCCACTGTTGATGGGCACTTCCCATCTGTTTGCTGGAATCTGGGCAGCTCCTTTGGTGCACGCACTCAGTGTTTTCCAAATCAGTGGGTTATTTATTGATAATAAAATTGCATCCGGGAGATAATTACCTTCAAAGATCTCGGGCATTACGTAGAGTGGGACAGAGATAAAGAGTTTCCCAACAAGTCATATTCCCATGACCTGGTGTGAGCAGCCTCTGACTCTTGTGCCATGATCTCTCAGAAACCCTGATTCATGTTCTAAAGATGTAAGAGGTTTACAAGCATCAAAGGCTTTCTGCTTATGATGGGTATAAATTAGGCTGTCCAAAATAAGGGCTGGTGATGGGTCCCCAAGAAAATTCCTTCCTCAGTTCTTGGATTAGAAGCCTGTGGGGTGGGAGGAGGGGTTATTCATGGACACCTCCCTGCCAGCACCAGCAATCAGGCTCCTCCAAGCAGCTCTCAGGCACGTCCAGCACAAGGTTAGCAAGGCGATTCCTCGTTCTCCCGTGGTTTCCTGTGTTTGTAGGATGTTCGTTTCTCAGCCAGTCCATAAATAAGCTCCTTAACAGCAAGCAGCAAAGTATGTCCCAAAGTCCCTGTCACAGTGTTTGATAAATAACGCTTATTGGCTTCCGATTGAATAGTTCTTTAATTATAATTGCTTTAGCTTGGGGAGTCTGGTGATTCTGACTACTTTTTCTCCATGGCACTTACACATGATTCGCATGTAAACTTCGTGAGGACAGGGAGCTTGTTTTTGCTGATCGCTGTGTTCTTGGTGCCTCGAACAGTTCCTGGTTCCCCGCAGGCGCTCAGTAAGTAGTAGATGGATGTGTGGATAGACAGAGGGGCAGACAGCGGCAAAGCCGTATTTTACGCCCGTGTGCCAGGCACTATATTTAGCACTTCATTCACCTTGCCATTTTTTAATCCTCACAATTCTATTATGCGGTAACTATATTACTCTCCCCAGGAAATGGGGCTTAGAGGGGGTCAGGCGCGTCATAAGCTGAGAGACTAGAATTCAAACACAGATCTGTCTCTTTTGTTGTTGCTTCTGCTTTTGCTTATATTTTAGTCACTGTGGCAGTGATTCAGAAGATCTGGAGTCCGACTCAGAATTCGGCAAGTCTGGCTCAGGCTCAGATGATTGTGATGCCAACGGACCTGGAACCACACTAAGAAACATGTCCTTTTGGGTTGCTCTTTGTAGTACAAGTGCTATGTGGCCCCAGGCCCACTGGCTTCCCTATCTCCAGGCTCTCCTATACACACCATTGTCATGGCTATTCATCAAAAAGGACTTGGGGTTTGTCGAACTCTGGCAGCAGCCCATTTTATGAGATGCTTTCTCTCTTTCCTAGAGCCTTTGAGACGGCCATATTGAGGAGCCCAGAGGCCACGATGTACCACTTATCCTGGGAAGTACCCCACTGCGGCCCCCTGGCCTGAGAGAGCGGCTTGTGGTGACCTGACAGTGCCTATGAGTAGACGCCATCCGGGCGGTCCTGGCCCTGGATTCTCCAGGCCGTGCGTCGGCCCCACAGTGGCCTGAACACAGGTTCCCCAGCGTCTCCTCTCTCGAGTGCTCTCCGGGGCTCTGCGATCAGTCAGTGCTCTAACACCTCAGCCAGCGGCCAGGGGAAAGCAAGAGGAGTTCCAGGGTCAGGGAAGGACAGCAGCACCAGATTTCCCATCTCAGGCTGGAGCCGGCATAGCCAAGGCCCAGGACAAAATAATTCCATTTTTCTTAAAATAATTTGATCAACATGTAGTTGAAATAGTCTTTATGGGAAAAATTCATACAGTGTTAGACTTCCTTCCATTTATTTTGTGGCTTAGAAATGTTTTTATTTTTAACAGGGGCAAAGAAGGGGGTGAGTGAAAGCATGACAATCTTTTTAGTGCCTAAAGTCTGTAAAGGTCTAATCCAGGCACAAACGGGGACCTGTAGTCTGTGCTTGGTCCCTTCATGTTCTCCAGCCTCTGCTGCACAACAGCCGTGCTCTGGTGGTGGAGGTGACACTAATAAGGGATCTGGAAAAGCGCTACACGGGGAGGAAGCCAGTGCCCAAATCCAGCTGTGGAAATTCTACCTGGAAATGACCGGATTTAGCTCACACTTCTACACCACATTAGAGAAGATCGGAGAAGCTCATTCCCTCATTTATTGCCCATCCTCTAGGGAACTTCTCTAAGCTTTGCAGCCCAGCCACCATTTGCATTCCTTCTGGTAACTGATGCCTGTATCTTCATTCCTCCTTGAGGCTAGGGCTCAGCCCAGACGAGAGTCAGCACCCTCCATCCACAGGCCATGGTGACTGAGGGAAGAAGCCATGACTCACGTCAGGCCAATCCCAGCCAAGAAGACTCAAGCCTGTTCCAGAACTGGGAACCACTCTCTCTTCCACTTCTGCTGTGGCCTGAGTATGACGCCCACCCCGAGGAAGCCGGGCTGAGAGATGGCTCCAGGTGGCACTGGGTGATTCCTGAATCTGGCTGTGCCTCTCCTTCCAGACTTCAAAGCTCCATGAGCAACAAGTTCTCTTCTTGTGCGTAAGCAAAAAGCAAGCCACTTGGAGTTGAATTTTGGGCATTTGCTACCAAAACAGTACTTGAAGAGGAGCAATGTTCTTGCCACACCAGGTTTTAGCCCCGGGGGCTGGACTCGGTCAATTCACATTCCTATGCCGTCCACTCCCAGGGCCTGGAGCAGTGGGGTTCAGAGTAGGAGTACAACTACCCGGAGGAGGGAGGCATTTCACACGTTGGTGGGGCCACTTTTGTTTCCACAGCAATCAGGGAACCCAAGAGGGAAGACAGCACAATCTTGCACCACAATCGGGGAACCCCAGAGGCATTCCTGGTGGGAGCCTACAACACCCGACGAGTGTGGCAGGGAGAAGACTGGTCTTGGTCCAGTTCAGAACTTTACCAAGAGCTGTTCTTCATTTTGCAACCTCATGTCAAAGATGGCCACACCGGCAGCAATACTAAGGTGCGCGCCTGGGCCCGTCGCGTGGTGGTGGCCACCCTCAGGCCACACTCATCAGAATTCTTCTAATGTCTCCTGGTGTAGCCAGCCCAAGTGCTTACATGTGGAAATAGATATATTTTTTTATAAATGGCATTCCTTTGATTTCTTCTTTTTATTACAGTTAGGGCATTATAATGATTATTTTAAAATCATGTGGTAAGTAGGTTTTATTATCTGGAAATTTCATTTTAGGGCAGGAAGGAGGATATTACAGAACCTGTGAGTCAAGAGGGAGTCTGGGAAGACACTCACCAGCCAGGGCAGCTGGGCATCCTCAGCGGGGAGCCCCTCGGAGGCCTCCCTGTCTGTTCCTCCCTCGTCTGCAACCTCTACCCTACAAGGACATGTGAGGGCTTAGCAGGCAGAGAAAATGAATGGGCTCTTCTGGCTGGCGCCTGCAGCTCTCACAGCTTCCCGGAGCAAGTGAGTGGGGGCTATGGAGGGAGGGGGGCCAGGCGGCCTCCCAGGGGAGGGCTCCTCCCAGAGCTTGGGCTCCACTGGGCCCCCGCCCTGGGAGCCCCTGGTTGGAGGATCCAGAGCCAGCCAGACTTCCAAGTGCAAGTAAAGGACATTGGCTGTCTACAACCCCTGTTACTTACCTCCAAATAGGTACACACACATTTCCATGACATAGATGGTTCTAGAAAATGTGAGTCAGGACAGACCAGAGTCCTGAGGGCTCTTGGAGCCGAGATGGTGGGGTGGGGTAGGGGGTTGGGGCAAGGAGGGAAATCTGTCCCTGTCTTAGCTCCTTCCCCAGACCTGCGTTCTGGGTTTGGTGCCGTGGGTGGTCATGGCAAAAGGCTTGCTTAGGAAGTTGTGTAGCCACAGCTGGCCTGGCCTGAGACCTGGCCTTCCAAAGACCTGGACAGCTGAGACTCGAGGGGCTTTGGGATCCAGACCAAGGCACACTTCAGGGCAGGGCTGCCACAGTGCACCACCACCCAGGAGTACCCTGGATTCAGTGGTGGGTCAGCCAGTACCCCCACCTTCCCAGAGGGAGGCCCACTCCCCAGACCCCAGCACTCCATCCGCACTTCTGGGCTAGCTCCAGGCAGAAGGCTGAGAAGAAGCTGCCCCTGCACCTCCTTCCCCAGCTGTTCTTGGAAGCAAAAATGCTTATTTCCCAGCCGTATGGTAGTTCCTCCAGGGAGGGATTTCACAGCCAGGTGGAAGGGGGAAATGGAGGCACGGGACAGCTTGCACCTCCTTGCCCAGCCCTACTGCATGTGGAAGCCCAGGTCCGGATCATGTCAAAGTGACCCTTGGTTCCAGCAGTCACCGGGGCCACCCTCACCCTCCGCCCCCTGCTAAGTGCTCCCAAAGATGCGGCCCTGAGCCTAGCCCTGCAGCCACCAGAGAAATAGGGATCCGCGGGTCTTCGCTGGACCACCTCGAGGTATGCCTTGACCTTGGGTCAAGACAGCAGGACAGACATGACCGGCAGAGTCCGACTGCCAGTTCCATGCTTGCAGCTCATGCAGAGCTGCCCCGGACAGTGCTGGGCACTGTCCACGCAGAGTGCAGTGGACGGGCGGTGTGGGCCCGCTCCCCTCTCGCTAAGCTGGTCTGTGTGACTGGACGGGCAGGGCGCACACTGCTGCCCGCTGGCCCCCTGAGAGCCTGGGATGAGGCCAGGGGCCTTGAATCTCTGTGTGCCCCAGGGTCATGCGTGGAGAAGGTCCAAGAACGGTGTGGGGTCATGTGGACCGGGGTGGGCAGCAGAGACGGAACTAAGAGACTCCAGAGCTGCTGCACCTCCAGGGCAGCCGGGTCCTTGAGCAGTGCCAGCCTCCTGATGCTCCCAGCTCCCAGGACAACCCCTCCCCGGACGCCACCCCTGGGACCCGCCCCCTGGATGCCTGACTCCTTCGCCAGTCCTCCCACAGCCCAGCACTCAGCGCAGAAGGCGCTGCTCGGAGGGCACGACACCCACATCCGCACGCCAGCGGCTCCTCCCCCTCGGGCTCCCGCACCCCGACTCTCTGGGCGTTTCTCCCTGTGCCCAACTCTAAAGAGAGCTCAGCTTCCCTTCAAGTGCCCCATCCTTGAGTCTCCCCACAGAAATGTGCAGATGGCACGAGGGTTCTGAGGGGCCATATTAGATTTGACCACCCATCTCGGAACAATCGAGGTGACAGTAGCTCCAACAAGAGAGGTGCTTCTTTCCCTCTGTTCATCGCGTCTGTAGGTAGGTAGTGCAGGGCCGGCCTGGGGCACCTCAGTGTCAGGGCCCCATCTTCCTTCTCTCTTGCTGTGCTGTGTCCTGGGCTGGATAGCCTCCCCCACAAAATTCATGCCCCCCCCGAACCTCAGAATGTAACCTTATTTGGAAATAGGATCCTTGCAGAGGTAACTAGTTAAGATGAGGTCAAACTGGAGAAAGGGGAGGCCTTCAACCCAATGGTGTCCTTATAAGACGAGAAGAGGGCACACAGAGCCACAGAGGGAAGATCACATGATGACAGAGGCAGAGACGAGTGAGGGATGCGTCTACAAGCTGAGGAGTGCCAAGGATGGCCGGCCACAACCAGAAGCTAGGCAAAAATTTTCCAGAAGGAACCAGCCCTGCCAACACCTTGATTTCAGACTTCTGGCATCCTGAACTGTGAGAGAATATACTTCTGAGAGACAGAATAGGTTTCCATTGTTTTCAGCTGCCCAGTTTGTAATAATTTGTTATGGTGGTCCCACCAAACTAATATGGCTACTATGTATGGATTCCTTTTCCAAGGTCACCTTAAGGTCCCACGTGGTGTCTGTGCTTCAAACAATCCATCTGCATTCCAGCCATCAGGAAGGAGAAAGGAAGAAGGAAACAAAGAAGACACAACTTTCCCCTGACTGACACATCCCAGATGTTGGACACATCATTTCTGCTCTCATCCCTTTGGCCATAGTTGAAACACCAAGCAGCACGTGGCCAGCTAAAAATGCTCGCTTTTATTACTGTGGAAAAAGGGGGAAGGATCATGGGGCACAGTATTGCTCATTCCACAAACAAACAACCTGCCTGCATTTGCCTCCATTAGATGTTTCCGGTCCCCAGATGTCCTGCTGATGGAGCCAGCAGCACCGTCCTTTCCCAGACCGGCACCCCACCCTGCTGGCTCTCTTCCTCCCCAGCTCCAAATCCCCTACGCTGCCAGGGCACTTCAGGTGAGCCCCAGCTTCCCCTTGAACAGCACAGTCCACATCCACCGCAGGACTCAGAGGCAAAGGCCCTGGGGCCAGCACTAGATTACTGGGAAGGCAAAACACTGAGACCGGGGCTCCTGTCTTCTCCTTACCCCACAGGCACCCTGAAGGACTTATCCAAGTATTTCTTCCAAATGAGTCCAGTGCTCAGCCTACCAGAAAATCTGGAGAAAGAAATTTTCTTCATCTCCATACAAATGGGACTGTGTCATCTTTCTAGCCTGGCTGTGGTCCCAGCCCGGCCATGCAACCTCCAAATTCAAAGCATCTCCCCTCCCAGCCGTCAGCCAACAGGCCGGGGTAAGGAAGCAGCTGGACCCAAGCGACTCACTCTTCCCCAGCCCACCCGGGTGTTCGGAGGGGGTGGACCGAAGCGTCCCTTGACAGCAGGCGGTCCCCCTCCCATGGACTTCTCTCACTCTTCCTGTGTTTTTCATGTGGTCCTGTTGGCTCCAGAGCCCCTGCTCAGCAGTCCCAGAGAGCTCGGGCTCCGAGACTCCGGGACTCTGGTGTTAAAAGAGCGTCTCGGAGCCGGGGCCTGCTGTACCCCGTAGCTGGCGGAACTGGAAGGTGGCTGCCAAGTGTCACCTACAAAGTGGACAGCACAGTCTTGACGTGTTAGTCTCGACTGCTGGGCTGCTGAGGGGCACAGAGAGCAGCTGTAATTTGACAATGCTGCCCCTTCTGTTTGCACCCCGTGCTCTGGGGTCAGCTTCCTGGAGCTCCCTCTGTCAGCTCTGCCCTGGGCCCTCGGGTGCGCCGTACGTACCTGAGCCCAAGGGATGGACAAGGTTCATATCACTTTTCCCGGGCAGCTTTTCAGCCCCTAGGGGCTGCAAATACTCAGGGGGAAGGGGTGACTTAATTCTATTCACCAGAAACTTCTGAGCCCAGACAAGATGCTGCTATACTGCACGATACTCCAACTCTCCGCCTACTCGGACCGCCCTCCCCCACCCAGGATCTTGACAGGCCCTCCTGGCACCTGGTCCAGGCCTGGAGTCAGAGAACCAGGCCACTCCCCTGACTGGCAGTAAGAAGGAGGAGGGGGTCACAGAGCTGGAAGCTGGGGCATGTGTCCGTGCCCCTCCACCCCTCCTCCTTGCTGGAGAGTTCCCCCTCCTGGGCAGGCCGGGAGGCCTGGGGTTCAGCCACCACTGCCCCGGGAGCCTGTGTGAGCCCAGACTCTCCTTGCAAGTCAGGTGGTCAGCGTGAACATGCTCAGCAAACAAACAGCCTTTACCCTCTACACGCAGAGGTATTTCACAAAGCCAAGGGCAGCATGAGCCACCCTGGGAGGACCGGAATCAGACACTCAGGGCCCTCTGAGTCCAGGGAGAACCCTCCCCCTCAGGTTTAGCTCTACGCAGGCCACCCGTTTCGGGCCTAGCCACAGAGAGAACTGACTTCTGGTCGCTCCCACACGGAGCCAAAGGCAGAGCCCAGAGAAGAGCGCAAGTGCAGGGCTCACGGTACTCCTTACCAGAGTCCTTCCAGCTTCCGCAGGCCAGCTCCTCCTCTGGCCTACCTGTGATGTGAGCCCACAATGGCCCTTTAGCTTAAGCTGTTGGTTTTACTATTTTACTTTTTTTTTTTTTTAAGTTAGCTCAACACCCAACCTGGGGCTCAAACTCAGGACCCCAAGAGTCACATGCTCTACCGACTGAGCCAGCCAGGCGCCCCTTCCCCACGCTGTTTTGACAGGTGCTGCTGTCACTGGACTTGAAGGAGTCCCTGTCTAACTTTTTAGGGAGTTGGGGCAGGAGGGAAAGGGAGAGAGCTTGCAGTGACGGGGGGCGGAGGGGGGGGAGCTGGCACCAAGGCCGGCCAGGCGCTGTGCCCAGACAGTTCCAGGCTTTGCCCCACTTCTCCCCGGGCCAGGGGCGGGGGCCGCGGGCCGCGTCGGGAGGGTGACCTGGGCCGGTGATGGGAGGAAGGCAGCGGTGCCCGGGCGGCGCAACTTCTGGGAACCTCTGCGCGCACTGACCGCCGCGCTGGCACAGCCCGAGTCCCGGTTCCTGGAAGTGACCGCCTGGGGGGGGGGGGGGGGCGGGGTGCCTGCGGCCCGGCAGGAGCCAACTTTCCGCCGGCTGAGCCCCTGCTTCCCTGAGCGGGCCGTGGGCGGGAGCGGGGCCCTCCGTGCGCCGGCCGGCCTTGGGCTCTCTTCCCCAGCCCCTGCGCTCCCCGCTGGCCCCCTCGGGCGCCGCGCCCGTCCCCCCCCCCCCCCCGCCCCCAGCTGATTCAGCAGGTCTGGGTGGGGCCTGAGAAAGTGCATTTCTAACGAGTTCCCGGGTGACGCTGCGGAGGTCACCCTGGGGACCACACTTGGAAAGCCAGTGGCCAGTCCTTCCAGATACTCCCCTCACTGCCCATAGTTTCACTTTGGGTTTCATAGGTCTGTTAGCAGTGAAAGGCTTCCTCCCGGGGCCAGAAAGAAGTTCTACATCCTGCCCTTGACCTCATGGTCTCACTCACTAATGATGATGAGAAGAAGGGTAAAAAGGGAGATTTAATGTTACTATGTGCACTTTCCATCACCAGGAATTACTCTTTTTATTAAGGTGAATCAACTGTTTATATATTAACCCAGGTATGGTGGTCTCATACTCCTTTCTAGTCTGCTGGAGGTCTTACCCGGAGAGCAACAATCACAAGGTAAAGCTGATTTGGGGCGAGCACTGGTGCTTAGGCTAAGACATGAGGCCAGGACCTGCTTAGTGGCTCCCAGGAATTCCTTCGGCAGCATCGTGTCCCCAGGCCAGGGACAGCCACATCCCTACAGACATTCTGTGTGTGCCTTGTCTCGCTGGTCCTCAAGATGTGTCCACCGGCCAGGAAACCCCTCAATTGTGGCCACTCTGGGCTCACATCACATGCTACGCAATGGGTATTTTTTTTTTTTTTTTTTTTTAGATTTTATTTGACAGAGAGAGAGACAGCCAGCGACAGAGGAACACAAGCAGGGCGAGTGGGAGAGGAAGAAGCAGGCTCCCAGCAGAGGAGCCCAAAGCGGGGCTCGATCCCAGAATGTGTGGATCACGCCCTGAGCTGAAGGCAGACGCTCAACGACCGAGACCACCCAGGCGCCCCTGCAATGGGTATTTTTAAGCCTGCTTAGCAGCTAGTGATATTCCTCACTAAAAACCTTAAGTGTATCTATGAACACGACCCTGGAGATTCCCACCAGTCTCTTGCAGAAGTATACTTGCTTTGGAAAGGTCTTGGTTCCAAGGAGCACTGGCTGGCTCAGTTGGCAGAGCACCTGACTCTTGATCTTGGGGTTGTGAGTTCAAGCCCATGTAGCCCCCTGCAAAGAGAGAGAAAGAGAGAGATTGATTGATTGATTTTGGGGTCTCTTTGCCAACTTCATCCAGGCCACAGAACAATTGGGGGCTGTGATGTGACTCACATCTCCGGAATAGGGCAAGGAAGGATGGCACTGGAGGCCAAGATGGGCTCCAAGACTCTGGTCTCCCCCCACCTTCAGGCTTCCCCTGCTTTCCTGCTCAATGACAGCTCCCTTGGCGGATGTGTATTCCCACCCGGGTATATTCTCTTTCCACGAAATCAAGCAGCCCTTGGGAGACCAAAATCCAGTCCCTCCACCTCTGCATGGACTCGGAGTGAGGAAGACAGACGGATCTGAATCCCCCACACATCATGAGATTTGGACAGTGACCAAAACCCAGCTTTCCTGGAAGGACGTCGTGTGTGTGTGTGTGTGTGTGTGTGTGTGTGTGTGTGTGTCTAGGCAGCCTCTTGCAGCAGTCCCTCTTTTGATTTGTGCCTGGCATTTCAGTATGTTCCTCTTCCAACCTGCTGATTAGATCCAGGCCCTGTGCTCACTCAGAGACATGCTCTTGGTCTGAACTCCCCCTGTAGGAGCTTCGAGATAAGCTCAGTGCAGCTGGCCGCCAGCTTTGTCTGAGTGGGTCAGCCATAAGGGCCTCACCCTCTCATCCAACTCATTCTTTTACGGTGTTTTCACACTGTTCCTTGTGTGTGGTCTCAGCTCTTTGCCCCTCAGTAGAGACGGTGGCCAGGCAGCTGCCTGCTACAGCTGCAAGGATGACTTCATTTGAGAGCTGTGTCACTTTTGGGTCAGTTTTCCCAGGCAAGGGCAACAAAAGCAAAAATAAACAGATGGGACTACGTCAAACTAAAAAGCTTCTGCACAGCAAAGGAAACCATTAACAAAACAAAAAGGCAACCTACGGAATGGGACAAGATACTTACAAACTTGACAAGGGGTGGATATCATAAATATATAAAGAACTCTTTCAACTCGATAATAAGAAGGCAAACAACCCTATTAAAAAATTGGCAGAGGGGCGCCTGGTTGGCTCAGCCGGTTAAGTATCCGACTTTTGATTTCGACTCAGGTCATGATCTCAGGGTGGTGAGATCAAGCCTGCATCAGCACAGAGTCTGCTTGAGATTCTCTCTCTCTGTCTCCCTCTGCCCCTCCCCCCCACTCATGCTCTCTCTCTCTCAAATAAATAAATGAATAAATAAATAAAATCCCTAAAAAAATGAGCAGAGGTCCTGAATAGGTATTTTTCCAAAGAAGACATACAGATGGTCAACAGCACATGAAAAGATGCTCGACATCACTCAGCATCAGGGAAATGCAAATCCAAACCACAATGAGACATCACCTCTTATGTCAGAATGGTTATTATCAAAAAGACAAGAAATAACAAGTGTTGGTAGGGAGAGAAGGGAACCCAAGTCCACCGTTGGTGGGAATGTAAGTTAGTGCGGTCTCCATGGAAAACTGTATGTTGGAGGTTCCTCAAAAAATTGAAACTAGAACTATTATATGACCCAGCAATTCTACTTCTGGGTATTTATCTGAAGAAAATGAAAACACTGATTTGAAAAGATACATGCACCCCTATGTTTATTGCAGCATTATTTACAATAGCCAAAATATAGAAGCAACTTAAATTTTCATCAACAGATGAAAGGCTAAAGAGGTGGTGTGTTTGTGTATATATACACAATGAAATATTACTCAGCCATAAAAAAGAACGGAATCTTGCAATCTGTGACATCATGGATGGACCTGGAGGGTATTACGCAAAAAAAATAAGTCAGATAGAGAAAGACAAATACCATATGATTTCACTTATATGTGGAGCCTAAAAAACAAAACAAATGGAGAAGAAACAGAACAAAACAGAAACAGACTCATTAATACAGAGAACGAACTGGTGGTGGCCAGACAGGAGGGAGGTGGGGGGATGGGTCAAACAGGTGAAGGGGATTAAGAGGTACAAAGTTCCAGTTATAAAACAAGTAAGTAAGAGGGATGTCAGCACATTCTCTACAGCATAGAGAATATAGTCAATAATATTGTAGTAACTTTGGGGCTCCTGGCTGGCCCATCAGTAGAGCATGCAACTCTTGATCTCAGGGTCGTGAGTTCAAGCCCCACATTGAGTGTAGAGATCACTTTAAAAAAATTTTTTTTAAATATTGTAATAGCTTTGTATGAGGACAGATGGAAACTAGACCTATTGTGGTGAGCATTTTATAATGTATAAAAATATCAAATCACTATCCTGTATGTCAATTATAAATCAGTAAAAAATTAAAATGTTTAGAACTGAAAAAAAAAAAAAGAACTATATAGCATGCCACAGAGATGGATGGCCTCCCACCCCCAAGGTGCTCAAGGGCTAAGGCCCATAGAGGGCTGTCAACTGCATAAGATCCGGATTTGTCCCTTGAATGCAGAGCCCAGTCAGTCCCTTTCACTTCCGGGGAAAACCTGGTTAGGTCCCTGGAAGTGTTGTGCATATTCCAAGAATTAAATTTGGGGTTGAGTTTTTCCACGCAGCAAGATTTTGATAACCCTAGAATCTGAGTGATGGGTTTACGGGGATTTATTAAATAAGTTACTTTTGCAAATGTTTGAAATTTTCATACTTAAACATTTTAGAAAGTCATTTTGGGTCCATTGGCACTTTGGGAAAACTGGAGTTGTCAAGCAAAACCCAACGGGGTGCTTTGGTAAGCCTAAGAACTGGGAAGGCGAGCTTATGGATACAGAGCAGAGCCCGCAGGAAGCTTCGGATGGAAGCAGTTTGCCTTTGTGACAAAAGTATTCTTTGTACCTACACCAGGATATATCAAATGGGTTAAATATACTGTATGATTTAGAGATTTTTTTTCCAATTTAATGCTGCTATCACACATATGTTCACGGACTTGGAGAAATTCTTAAACTATAACTAGAGAATGATAGCAGTTTATTTACTAACTTTATCAAGTCGTATCTACTTGTTCTAGTGTCACCCATAATCCCCAAAGATGTTACAAGTCCTAAACCAGGTCTTTGACAACTTGAGCTACCAGTAAGAAGACACCTCTGGATTTATTATAGGAAAATTAACATAACATTTTTAATTAATAATAAACACCATTGTTGAAGCAACTTTTAGTTGGTATGACATATATAGAAATTATGTCTGCAATAAGATTCTTTGGGTTGCAAGTGAGAGAAACCCAACTTGAATCAATGTAAATAAAAAAGAGGGTTAATTGGAGGGATGCTGGGGAGGGCGGTGTCGCTTACACAAAGGACAGAGCTGCTGCAGGAATGAAAGCAGCTCTGTGGAACTCAGGGTCTGGGCCCAGGGATTGGATGCCCCCAACATGCTCTCTTTGCATCTCTCTGGGTGACAGCTTCATTTTCTCAGGCTTTTTTATGTGATAAAGGACATGGTTACAAGGCTGCCCTGGAGTCTCATTTTACAATGACCTGAACATACTTCAACAGAAACATCCCAGGGTAAGATTCTCATTGGCTCAGCTTGAATCACATGCTCATCCTGCAGCCAGAAGGATAGGGTCAGATTAGTCCATTCTGGGCTGTGTGCCCATCCCTGTGGTCAGGTGTGGTACCAGGAGGGAGAGAGGCGATGGGCAGACGAAGATAATAGCCACCACAATGACCATAATCCTAGCAGTCAGGCAAATGCACTCAGAAGGCAAAGCAAAGCAGGAGTAGTGTTTTGTTTTGTTTTTGAGAGAGAGAGAGAGGGAATGAGTGGGAGGGGCAGAGGGAGAGGGAGAGAGAATCTCGAGCAGACACTGTGCTGAGCAGAGCCCCATGTGGGGCTCAGTTTCACTTCCTTCGGATCACGACCCGAGCCAAAGGCAGACACTTAATCGACCTCGCCACCCAGGTGCCCCGGGAGTGTTTTTTATTGTAGCTAAGAGTCCAGGGTTCAAAGGCACAAGGACTCAGATTCAATCCTGGTTCCACCACGACTCCTCAGCTGGGTGAACTCCGAGTTCTTAACTTCTCTGTACCTCCTGTTATTTATCTTCTCAAAGACCAAACCTGGACAAGTAAGGAGATTGATTTTACTCAGGTTATGGCAAGAGGGAGAGCACCCCAGATCAGACATCAACATGTACATTACCTCAGGTAAAGTACAACATTGTTAATCTATAAAATGCAGAAAATACTATCCATCTCATAGACGTGTTGTGAATTAAATATTCTATGTAATCACTTAGCACAATGCTGGGCACACACAGGGTTGCCATATTCAGCCAATAAAAATACAGGACAATATAATGTCCTGTATGTGGTATAAAATAAGGCAATATTTGGGATATACTTATTATTAAAAACTTATCTGCAATTCAAATTTAAGTGTTCTATATTTTGTCTGGCAACCTTTGGCCGACAGAGAGGTGACAAATGTTAACTTATTGGGAACAGGGAGATCTATTTTTAATACATATCCGAAGACAGGATTTCTCTTCCTGCTAAATACAGCTTTTCTTTGAAGACAATCTCAAGTCCCATAAGAGTACTGGCAGGGCTGGGGGCCAGGGAGATGGTGGCCACAGACCACCTCAGGGCTTCTCCAAAGTAAAGCTCACCTACTTTCTCCATGCCCTCTTCCCTGACTCTGGCCTTGGTCACGTTTTTGGAAGCATGACGTGGAAACACAGGGACTCCCACTATACAGCCTCAATGCCTGGAAGGAAGGTGTTGTCTCTAGCCACCTCCCCAACCTCCAGCTGAGTTGGGAACTGGTAGGTGCGCTTTCAGTGCTGTTTAATTTGAGCTCCAAAGCACCACGTGCAAGGAGAGGATTTGTGTTCGTTTTATTTTTGAAAACCAAATTTCACGTATGGGGGAAAAAAAAGTTTCTCTAAAATTCTGGGGAACTGCTGCAGTGGGGTGGAAGTCTGAAGCCTTCAGGCACATTTGAGGCGACATTTTTGGTTCTAAGGTAGCTCTGGGTCGCTCCTGTAAAACGGGAATAACAACGCCTACGTGTTTTTCCACCAACAGCACCAAGTACTGTAATCTCTTGTCGCTATTGTTTTCCCTGGGATACAACGAGCTCCATGAGGTTAGGGGTTGAGCCCGGCCGGCTCATCCTCAGAGCCGAGCACAGCGCCGGGCACACCGTCTGTGGAATGAATGAACGGGGAGTCGTGGAGAGGAAGACAGGGAAGCCTCTCCGCAGGATGCGACCCGCAGCGCCCACTGCATCGCAAACCTTCCCTTCATTTCCGCCGCCAGGAAGCCTCGCAGCCCCAGCTCCCAAGAAGCACGCCTTTCTTCCCAGGATGCTCCGCGCCGGCGCGTCCCGTGATTGGCTGCACCGCCCCCACGTGACGCTGGGCTGGCGGCGGCGGTTGCCGGGGAGACAACCGGAGAAGTGGCGGCTGAGCGGGTTAGGAGAGGGTGTCCGCGGCGGTGCAGCAGGTAAGCGCGTCCCCCGACGCGGCTGGGCTGTCCCGGAATCCGCAGCCCCCGGGCGGGAGGGAGCTGTGGTGGGGACGGAGGGCCGAAGATCTGCGGAGCCCTTGGCCCGGAGGAAAGCCAGCTTGGCAGCCGCTGCCCAACACCCGCACTTCTGGTCTGCCGCCCTCGGCTCTGCCTCTGGCGTGGGCCCCAGGCGGCCTCCTGGGCAAGCCGAGGGCAGGCCCAGCTGCTTCCTGCAAGTAGTCCCTGATCAGTGCCTCAGTGGGCCAAACTTGGAGGGGGGCGCAAGTCGTCCGGCTGGGTAGTGACGGCGCGAGCGGGTAGCTTGGGGGCTTTTCGATCCAGACCCTCCGTTATCTGCGTCAGCTAACCTCCCCAGACTTCATACAATCTAAGCAAAACTAGGATGCTAGCCATGCAAAATCGTCTTGCAGACAAATCCCATCAACCTCCCCTTACTCAGCCAGCTTGGAGGTCCTAAAGCCCTTTATATAGAAATTAAGAAGCTGCCACACTGCAAGCCCCAAGAGTGACTGAAGAAGTTTTCCCTAGTTTTTGCGTAAAGTAGAGCAGCGGTTCTCAAACTTGAGTGTGCATAGAAGTCATCTGGAGAGCTTGTTTAAAGCAATTTCTGGGCATCGTGCCTGCCGTGGTGTTCAGTAAGGTCAGGGTGGTTCTAGGAATTTTATTTGCACAAGCACCCTGGGTGATTCTGATTGAGGTGGTCCCAGCATTTGGGGTAATGCTGTGTAGTGGTTAATGTCAGTCTGGATTTAAATTCTGATTTTTGTCGCTTACTGGCTGGATTTTTGGGAGCACCTCAGTCTTCTTGAGCCTCAGTTCCTTCTCAGGTTTATTGTGAAAATTAAATGTGAAGCATTTTGCAAATTGCCTGGCATACAATAAATTCTTAGCAAATGAACTTTTATGATATAAAGGTTTTGAGAAAATCCTAATTTCTAAGAACGTCAGAGTAATAGACTACCCAGCAGTGGCTCACATTCACTGAGAGACCATCACAGTAGAATCTTATTCAAGTGATGGTCTTGGAGAACTTCTCCGAGGAAGCAGGGGTTAGCGAGGTGAAGAAAGAGGAGGAGAATGTTGCAAGCAGAGAGAAGAGTATGTGCAAAGGCCCTGAAGTAGGAAGGAGCTTGAGTTCTCAAAAACAACAAAGTTTTCCTGTTCTAGGACCTTCAAAAAATGCTGTTCTCTCTGCTTGGACTCTATTTATTTATAAATATCTTGGGTATCTATCATGCCTACCAGACTTTGTTAAGTTCTGGAGGGATCACATTTATTTATTTATTTATTTATTTATTTTATTTTATTTTATTTTATTTTATTTTATTTGAGAGAGAGAGAGAGAGTGCCTGAGTGGTGGGAAGCTTGGGGAGCGGCAAGGGGGGAGAGGCAGAGAAAGAATCTTAAGCAGGCTCCACACCCAGTGCGGAGCCCAACTTGGGGCCCCATTTCATGACCCCAGTGTGACCTGTGCCGAAATCAAGAGTTGGATGCTTAACCAACCAAGCCACCCAGGTGCCCCGGAGGGATCACATTTAAATCCACCTCACTGCCTTTGTGAACAGGGTAATAAGTGTAGCAGTGGAAGTAAATGTAGAGTTCAGAGGTACCGCAGAGGAGGGAGAATTGCCTTGATAGGAAAGGAGGGGGAGGCGTTCATGGGAGACCTCCTGAGGGAGGTCAGTTCTGGGTTAAGAGAGCATGATGAGTCAAGTTTGTGGTGGGGCGAGTACATCAAACAGAAGTCTTGGAGTTGTGAAAGAGCGGGTGGTACAGGGGAACGCCAGGGGTTTACCACTGGTGGGCCTGATGTGGGGAAGAGGGAGAGGGGCAGGGCTGGTGTGGGCCCAGAGGAGGGCTGCAGAGATGCTGGTCCTCAACAGTAGCCGGTCTTTCTCTTCTCTTTATGTATCTGGCAGGTCTGCAGGTGCCAGGAAGGGTAGGCTCCCCGCTACTTCCAGATCCCTGCCTCCCTTCCTCAGAACCCCCAGCTCCTTCGAAGCGCGTGGCCCAGCCTTTACCACTCGCCGCCCCTCCTTGAGGCCATCACTTAGCAGGGGTGCAGTTGTTACCCTGTGAAGGCTGTAGCGCCTGGCTCGCTGTCTACCCCTCTACCCCCTCTACTTTCTGTTTTGGAGATTTCACCGTCCTGGCGGCTCGCTCCAGTTTCTTCATCTTTTAGGCATCTCTTTTGTCCGTTCTCTTTATCCACTGCTCCCATGGTCATGAATGTTTGACTACTGCGTCACCTCCAAAATCAAGCACCCGTTCCGCTCTGATCACACTTTTTATCTTTCAAGCTCCCGTGAATGGGCCTCCGAAGCAGATCTTGGGCCCCATGCCCCCTTAAGCAGGTGTTTGACCCTGTTGCTTTTTCACTGCCCTACAACCTCCCATGTACCTCCCTTCCTCCAGCCCTATTGCTCCATCACTGTTACACTTCTCTTTCCCCTGCCTTCTGGAAAAACCTTCCTTGGCTAACCTAAGTCAGACAGCTGAAAATGGCTGGAGAAACTGCAGAATTTGCAGACTGGTTCCATTTCGGATTCGAGCCCATGTGTCTTAAGCAGACTCTTGATATTGAAGATGGTGCCACCGGTCCGGGTCCGTAGTCAGCTTGGTTCCTGCCTCCTCTTCTCTTCCAGCTGTCAACACGCTTCTTACTGTCAGCCGATGACCTTGTTTCTTGTTTTACTCATCGCTGAATCTGTCCGTTTCTTTGGTCAGCACCCATCTCCTCTGTCCTCCCTCCATGTCAGGGTGGACTGTCCCCGCCCTGTCTAAGGCCCGGTCCTCCAGTTGGACACCGGATGCGGCAGGGACCTTGCTTCCTTAACCATCTCTTCTGCCTCAATTTGTCTTTTTCTAACTGGATCCTTCCCATCAACTTACAAACCTGCTGTTTGTAATATCCTCCTCCTTGAAAGACCTCCCATATCTTTCTAGCCACCACTTGCTCTCCTCTCCTTTGTGACAGATCTCCCTGTCCCTCCTTTGTTACGTCTCATCCTCTCTTTAACCCTTTCCAGTCAGGCGCCTCTCGTCACTGCTCTTGTCCATGTCACCGTCAAACTCCATGTTATCAAATCCAGGGCTCAAGTCTTCTGCCCGCATGTTACTGGAGCGTGTGTAGTCCCAGTAGATGTGGGGAACACCTTCCCTGGCTTCCAGGTGCCACAGTCTCCCGGTTGTGTCCCACTGACAAGTCACCACTCTTGGCTTCGTCTCTTGCTGGCTGCTTCTCTTCTTCCCGAGCCCTTGGTCTCCGAGTGCTCCAGGGTTCAGGCACAGGCCTGAGCTCTTCTCTGCTACACCTTCTCCTTAGGAGTCCTGTCTGTGTGGGACCCTTGTCTCCTGAAATGACATCTTTATGCGGACAATTTCCAAATGCTTACCTTCAGCTCCCGCCTTTCCTTTTTTTTCCCCTTTAAAAAATTTTAAATTCAGTTAATTAACACAATAACACAAATAATTAATACAATAATGTATTATTAATTTCAGAGGTAGAGTTCAGTGATTCATCAGTCATATAGAATACCCAGTGCTCATTACATCGCGTGCCCTCCTTAATGTCCAACACCCAGTTACCCCATCCCTCCAGCCACCTCCCCTCCAGCAACCCTCAGTTTGTTTCCTATGATTAAGAGTCTCTTATGGTTTGTCTCCCTCTCTTATTTCGTCTTGTTTTATTTTTCCCTCCCTTCCCCTATGATCCTGTTTTGTTTCTCAAATTCCACATATTTTGAGAGCATATGATAATTGTTTTTATCTGATTGACTTATTTCGCTTAGCATAATACCCTCTAGTTCCATCCATGTCATCGCAAATGGCAAGATTTCATTTTTTTTGATGGCCGAGTAGTATTCCATTGTATATATATATACCATATCTTCTTTATCCATTCATCTGTCAATGGACATCTGGGCTCTTTCCATAATTTGGCTATTGTGGACATTGCTGCTATGAACATTGGGGTGCAGGTACCCCTTCGGATCACTACATTTGTATCTTTTAGGTAAATACCTCGTAGTGGAATTGCTGGGTAGTAGGGTAGCTCTATTTTTAGCTTTTTGAGGAACCTCCATACTGTTTCCCGGAGTGTTTCCCACTAAGAGCGTAAGGGGGTTCCCCTTTCTCTGCATCCTTGGCAAAATCTGTCGTTTCCTGACTTGTTAATGTTAGCCATTCTGACCGGTGTGAGGTGGTATCTCATTGTGGCTTTGATTTGCATTTCCCTGATGCCGAGTGATGTTGAGCAATTTTTCATGTGTCTGTTGGCCATGTGGATGTCTTCTTTGCAGAAATATCTGTTTGTGTCTTCTGCCCATTTCTTGATTGAATTATTTGTTCTTTGGGTGTTGAGTTTGATAAGTTCTTTATAGATCTTGTCTACTAGCCCTTTATCTGATATGTCATTTGCAAATATCTTCTCCTTTTTGTTTTTGTCTTTTGGTTTTGTCCACTGTTTCCTTTGCTGTGCAAAAGTTTTTTATCTTGATGAAGTCCCAATAGTTCATTTTTGCTTTTGTTTCCCTTGCCTTTGGAGACGTGTCTAGCAAGAAGTTGCTGTGGCTGAGGTCACAGACATTGCTCCCTGTGATCTCTAGGATTTTGGTGGATTTCTCTCTCATATTTAGGTCTTTCATCCATTTTGAGTCTATTTTTGTGTATGGTGTAAAGAAATGGTTCAGTTTCATTCTTTTGCATATGGCTGTCCAATTTTCCCAACACCATTTGTTGAAGAGACTGTCTTTTTTCCATTGGATATTCTTTCCTGCTTTGTTGAAGATTAGTTGACCATCGAGTTGAGGGTCCATTTCTGGGTTCTCTCTTTTGTTCCACTGATCTATGTGTCTGTTTTTGTGCCAGTGCTGTACTGTCTTGATGATGACAGCTTTGTCATAGAGCGTGACATCCGGAATTGTGATGCCACCAGCTTTGGTTTTCTTTTTTAACATTAACGAATATCATTCTCAATGGGGAAAAATGGGGAGCTTTTCGCCTAAGGTCAGGAACAGGGCAGGGATGTCCACTATCACCACTGTTGTTCAACGTAGTACTAGAAGTCCTAGCCTCAGCAATCAGACAAGAAAAAGAAATAAAAGGCATCCAAATTGTCAAAGAAGTAGTCAAACTCTCACTCTTTGCAGATGACATGATACTTTATGTGGAAAACCCAAAAGACTCCACCCCAGAATTGCTAGAACTCATACAGGAATTCAGCAGAGTGGCGGGATATAAAATCAATGCACAGAAATCAGTTGCATTTCTATACACTAACAATAAGACAGAAGAAAGAGTAATTACGGAGTTGATTCCATTTGCAATTGCATCAAAAACCATAAGATACCTAGGAATAAACCTAACCAAAGAGGCAAAGGATCTGTAGAACACTCATGAAAGAAATTGAGGAAGAAATGGAAAAATGTTCCATGCTCATGGATCGGAAGAACAAATATTATTAAAATGTCTGTGCTACCTAGAGCAATCTATACATTGAATACAAACCGTATTAAAATACCATTAGCTTTTTTCACAGAGCTAGAACAAATAATCCTAAAATTCATATGGAACAAGAAAAGACCCTGAATAACCAAAGGAATGTTGAAAAAGAAAACCGCATTTCCCTTCACTCTAGACTCACGTGCACTGACCTTCTCAGCACCCTACTTGGATGCCTTGTGGGCCTGTGACACTTATGGCTGGAATAGCACTCTTGAGCTGGCCTCTCAGACACGCCCCCCCCCGTTTCCCCCACCTCAACAAATGGCATCTGCCTAGGCCCCAGTGTCACCCTTCACTTTTTGCCCTCACATCCCACCTCCAGTCCATCAGCAGGTCGTGCCACCTCTCCCTTTCACATGTGGAAGCTGAACCCTTCACAAGGTTCCTGTTCCTCATCCAGACTTCCCTCCTCACCAGCTTGGGGTTTGCTGTGGCCTCCTTACCACTCCGTCCCCTCAGTCTCTCCCCCACACAGCAGACCCTGCTGTTAGGTACTGTAAATTGGGTGGTGGAATCCCCTCTCAGTCCCTCTCTGGGCTTACCATTATACTCAAGCCGCTAGCTTACTCAAGGCCTATTTGACCTGGCCCGGCACCTCATGGCCTCCAGGGTCTGCCTTCTCTTGCCACACCCCCAGACCTCAGCACTCCGCAGCCCCTGCACTTGCAAATCTCTCTCCCCCAGATCTAGAAGTGCTCATGTCCTCACGTCTCTGCCCAAATGTTCTCAGGGAGGCCTTCTCTGCCCCCACTATCTAAAATAACCCCATACCTCTCTTCTCCAAGCTCTGTCCCCTTCCTTGCTTTATTTTCCTCACACCTGAAATTACTTCCATTTATTTTTGAACAATGACAGCATGTCAGGCCCTGGCCTAGGCACTGGGGATGCCAGGGGAACAGGTGTTCTCCTGAATCCACAGTGAGCAGGACTTAAATGTAGGGATGTGCAAGTCAGGTAGTGGTTAGTGCTGTTGAGAAAAATAAAGCAGGACAAAAGACTAAGCAGTGATGGGGCCGACCCCTTACAAAGGGTCGTCAGGGCAAGCCTCGCTGAGGAGGTGACATTTAAGCACCCTGAAGGAGGCGGGGATGTCTGCAGAGTGTCTGCAGTAAGTGCCAAGTCCTCGAGAGAGAGCAGGCATGCGATGTGGGGGTCCAGTGGGTGCAGCCACACAGTGGCCATCATGGCTGAAGTTAACAGAACAAAGGAGAGAGTATGGGAGGCCACGTTGTGTAGCCTTTGAGAGTTGAGCCTAAGCAGGGTGGCCTTCGTCTGGAGGATGGTGGAGCCACAGGAGGGTCCTAAGCAGGAAGGGAAAGATCACTTGTTAATAGGATAGAAATTGAAGTGGAGAGAGAAGAGACGAGAAATTGAGTCACTGGTACCTCAGGAGAGATGAAGCCACAAAATGATGGTGAGACAGAGAAGAGAAGGAAAAGGGGGAAATGACTACATTTAACCTTCCTGACTTGTGCTCAAATAATTCAAATCAAATACACTGATCGGCAGATCAAAATGTAATGGTACAGAATCATGTGTTCCAAGAGATCTGATCGATTCTCCACTTGGTTTTACAGGTGAAAGAGGCCCCAGATCAGGTGCCAGGGAATGGCCCAGGTAGTGTTAGTGCCCAGACTTTCTCATTCCTCTGGGGTTATGGGCAGCCAGTCTGGCTGAAGAGCCCAGGAGTAGGGCACAGGGAGTGGCTGCTTTGGGCACACCTGGGGACAGAAAAAGTAGAAAGTACTTTTTAAAAAGGTTTGCAATGTTTAATTTATTTAAATGTTTGGAAATGTACATAGATATTGTGCCTCCTTAAATGTAATTAAAAACCTGACCATGGGGCGCCCGGGTGGCTCAGTCGGTTAAGCGTCCGACTCTTGATATCAGCTCAGGTCACATTCTCAGGGTCATGAGATCAAGCCCCGTGTTGGGCTCCACACTGGGCATGGAGCCTGCTTAAGATTCTCTCTCTCGCTCTCTCTCTGTACACCCCTCCCCCCTGTGCCCCCGCTTGCTCTCTGTCTCTAAACTAAACAGAATGAAAACTACCTAATACGTTCTCTGGAGCATGACCTTGTGTTAACACTTGTGTAAATGCACACCGCTTCCTCCCTCATTACTGTACGTTAAATGATCACGCTCTTCGGGAAACACGAAAGACTTCTTGCAAATAAGTAGTATCCCATATCTTTTTGTGAATGATTACTGTTTTTTACTTGGAGGCAGAGGGAGGAGTTGGTGACTCTGTTCCTTTATATCAGATTAATTTTGATGCATATCCTTTTTTAAAGTAAACCAATGAACCGTATCAGATTGTTTTGTTCTAAAATGCACTTTGTGGTCTTGACTGTTTGAATTACACATACCACATTATGGCACATGAGAAAACCAAATAAGAAGACTCTTCCCCAGTCTCACTAGCAATCCTCGAGTCTCACTTATACCACCTTCTAGCCCGTGTTCATATTCATTTAGTGGTTGTCACAGAAGAGGGAATTACTTTGGACGTTAGCCTCCGTGTTTCCTAGCGCTGCTATGATAAATTACCGTACAATCGGTGACCTAAAACAACACAGGTTATTATCTTAGAGTTCTGGGGCTCAGAAGTCCAAAATGGGTCTCACTGAGCTGAAATCAGGGTGTTCACAGGGCTTGTTCATTTCCGAAGGCTCCAGAGGAGAATCTGTTCCTTGCCTTTTTGAGCTTCTAGAGGCTGCCTGCGTTCATTCCTTGGCCTGGGGCCCTTCCTCCACGTTCGGGGCAAGCGATGCATCACTCTGACATTGACCCTCTTGCCTCCTTATAAGGGCCACCAGACTACTCGTACGTACGCTCCGTCTTTTAAGGTCAGCTGATTAGCAGCCTTTATCCCATGTGCAACTTTAATTCCCTCTTGCCAGGAACCTAGCATATTCGCAGGTCCTGGGGGTTAGGATGGGGACCGTGATTCTCCCGCCACAGCGACCTTTTTATGATTTCACAGATGGTTGAAATGAAAGCTTTTATCTTCTATTTTTGCCTTGTAGAGACTTTTGCTGTGAGAGTTGACAGCAACTGTTCACCATGGGGGATGTTCTCGCTCATGAGTCAGAATTACTTGGACTCGTGAAAGAGGTATGTTCTAGAAAACACGGGGCGCAGAAAGAGATCTTGAAAACTTGTATTTTACAATGCAGCAAATTTTACAGTGCCTTACAGTGTGTTTTCTATCCTTACGTTAGAGTTACCTGTTTTCCATTATATGATTTTTTGCTTTCATAACTAAATGGAAATCTGAAAGGCACTTGAACAAATTTCTTTAAAGGAAGTTATACTAGTAAACCTATGCTCACAGTAAAGATTCAAACAATGGAAGCATAAAAAGTTCATTTCCCTGTTCCACGCCTGCAGGGACCACTGTTCATGGGTTAGTCTATTTTTCTGGACTTTTTCCCTATGAATATTCAAAATATATTTACATGTCTATAGAGGGTTTTACAAAATGGGATGACGCCATACACATTGTTCTGAAGCTTGGCTTTTCTCTGTCAACAGTACTACGGCATGAATATCTTCCTGTGATCTGCCCCATACTTTTTCTGCTGTAGAATATTTCACTGAGTGGCTGTATCTCCTTACCTTGCTGTTAATGGACATTTAGGTTTCCCACACTGAAAGCTTTTGAGGGACAGGCCCCACCCCCTAGGCTTTTTTATATTCTCGACTGCTTTTAGCATGGGGCAAGCACATAGCTGGTGCTCAAGAAACTGCTGCTGTTTCAGTCTGTGGTGAGACCGTTCGTCAGGCAGCGCGGGCCACGGCCGTGGAGCAAGGCGTCTGCCCCGGAAACGCAGCTTTGAAATTCACTGGTGTGATCATGAATACATTCTGAGCACTGGGTGTTACATACGAGAGAAGAGAGATTGAGTCACTGGTACCTCAGGAGAGATGAAGCCACAAAATGATGGTGAGACAGAGAAGAGAAGGAAAAGGGGGAAATGACTACATTTAACCTTCCTGACTTGTGCTCAAATAATTCAAATCAAATACACTGTGATCGG